>NC_069781.1:116418517-117668517 GCF_027406575.1 Nycticebus coucang | reverse complement strand
ACAGAAGGCAGAGGGCATGGTGAGTAGGGGGTCCCACTATCCAGCTAGGTTAGGCTGGCACCCACCAAAGCCTTTCTTTTTTTTTTTTTTTTCTTTTTGTAGAGACAGAGTCTCACTTTTTATGGCCCTCGGTAGAGTGCCGTGGCGTCACACGGCTCACAGCAACCTCCAACTCCTGGGCTTAAGCGATTCTCTTGCCTCAGCCTCCCGAGTAGCTGGGACTACAGGCGCCCACCACAACGCCCGGCTATTTTTTTGGTTGCAGTTTGGCCGGGGCGGGGTTTGAACCCGCCACCCTCGGTATATGGGGCCGGCGCCTTACCGACTAAGCCACAGGCGCCGCCCTCTTTTTTTTTTTTGAGACAGAGCCTCAAGCTGTCGCCCTGGGTAGAGTGCCGTGACATCACAGGTCACAGCAACCTCCAACTCCTAGGCTCAAGCGAGTCTCCTGCCTCCGCCTCCCAAGTAGCTGGGACTACAGGCGCCCGCCACAACACCCGGCTATTTTTTGTTTGCAGCCATCATTGTTGTTTGGCAGGCCCAGGCTGGATTCAAACCCACCAGCTCAGGTGTATGTGGCTGGCTCCTTAGCTGCTTGAGCCACAGGCACAGAGCTACCAAAGCCTTTTGTCCACTAGCTGAAAGGGATGGGGAGGAGGAAGAGACAGGTGGAGAGCCACTCCACTGCTCCCAGACACTGCCTCCTCAGCTCTGTCCCAGCAAGGCCCACAGTGACTGCTGTGCCCTTAGCTCCTTGGCTGCAGCTGGGCCTGGTGGAGGGTAGGATGATGTGTAGGTCACCCACCCTTATCTTGGAGTGGATCCATCTCCTGCTTTTCTTCTTCTCAGACCCTCCCCCTGCATCCCTCCCCCCCCCACAAACACAGGAGATCTCTCAGTTGGAGCAAGACTGCACTCTTCCCTCAGAGACAGTGGAGGCAACCGCAGGTCATGGCCCAGGCTAAGACTTCAGGGAGATCAGAGTCCACAGGGAGAGGTGTAGGAGCCAATGAGGCCAGCAGGTGGGAGAGACAGAGACGAGAGAGAGAGAGAGGAACAGAGAGACAGAAACAGAGATAGAGACAGAAATAAAGAAACAGAGAGATAGACACAGAGAAACAGAGCTAGAGACAGAGAGAAAGAGAGATAGAGACAGAGCTACAGATTGAGATAGAGGGATAGAGACAAAGAGAGACAGAAACAGAGAGAGGGGCTGGGCGCGGTGGCTCACGCCTGTAATCCTAGCACTCTGGGAGGCCGAGGGGGTGGATCACTTGAGCTCAGAAGTTCAAGACCAGCCTGAGCAAGAGTAAGACCCTGTCTCTAAAAATAGCCGGGCATTGTGGCGGGCGCCTGTAGTCCCAGCTACTCAGGAGGCTGAGGCAAGAGAATCACTTGAAGCTCAGTGCCTGTAGCTCAAGCGGCTAAAGTACCAGCCACATGCACCAGAGCTGGTGGGTTCAAATCCAGTCTGGGCCTGCCAAACAAAATAACAACAACAACAACAAAAAGCCAGGCATTGTGGCAGGTGCCTGTAGCTCCAGCTACTTGGGAGGCTGAGGCAAGAAAATGGTTTAAGCCAGGAGTTGGAGGTTGCTGTGAGCTGTGATGCCACAGCACTCTACCTAGGGGTACAGCTTGAGACTCTGTCTCAAAAAATAAAGAAAGAGAATCACTTGATCCCAAGAGTTTGAGGTTGCTGTGAGTTATGACGCCATAGCACTTTACCAAGGGTGACAAAGTGAGATTCTGTCTCAAAAAAAAAAAAGAAAAGAAAGAAACAGAGAGAGAAAGACAGCCACAGTAAAATAGAGATAGAGACAAAGAAATAGAAAGAGACGAGACACAGAAAAGCAGAGAGAGAGATACACACAGAGAGACAGAGACAGAGATGGAGAGATAGCTACAGAAAAACAGAGATAGAAGGACAGACCCAGAGAGATACAGAGACAGGGGCACAGAAAGGCAAAGAGTCATAGTGCAACACAGAGAGGCAGAGACAGTGCAGGCTGTGTGTGAGGTATGGGCAAACAGCCTCTGTCTCAACTCTCTTGAACCTGCTCTGTGGCCTCCTCATCCAATCTTTTTCTGGGTCTGGGTAGAGGGTGGGCCTTGATAGGGTGGGACCCTGGGGCCCCACAGGCTGTCTCACTGTCTTCTTCCAGAGTTGTGAAGATCTGGTCTCCCTATCAGTGGGCACCTGCTGAGTGCCTAGTGAAAACTCAAGAGGGGGCTGGGGGCACCTGGGGCTCACCCAGGACCCTCGCAAAGGAACACCCAGCCTGACCTGAGAGCTAAATTCTCAGGTCCTGATATTCGCAGAGGCCCAAAACCCAGATGGGATAGGGCATATTCCAGGCCCTGCCCTCGGATGCTCACAGTGTCCCCTGGTCTCTGCAGAGGCAGAGAGGGGCTGAGTAGCCTCCTGCTGGGGTCTTGGAGCAGGGGCAGGGCATGCAGAGGGAGGAGGGCCCAGGCCCACCTTGTACTGTTGGGCCACCTTGTGGCCCACCTCCCAACCCTGCAGCCTGGGATAGCACCTTGTTTGGAAATAAGGTCTTTGTAGATGTGACCAAAAAATTTTTTTTTGTTTTGAGGCAGAGTCTCATTTTGTCACCTTAGTAAAGTGCTGTGGCAACTTAGCTTACACCAACCTCAAACTCTCGGGTTTAAGTGATTCTCTTATCTCAGCCTCCCAAGTAGCTGGAACTATAGGTGCCTTCCACAATGCCTGGCTGTTTTTTTTAGAGACCCTGTCTCTTGCTCTAGCTGGTCTCAAACTCATGAGCTCAAGCAATTCACTCACCTCAGCCTTTCAGAGTGCTAGGATGATTACAGGAATAAGCCAAGATGTGACCAAATTAAGATGAGGTGTTCAGGCTGGGCTTAATGCAATATGACTGGTGTCATAATACACAATACACATGCATGTATTGAGCACTTGCTGTGTGCTCTGGAGAGTGGCAGAGGAGATGCTGTTCCCTTAGTCTCAGTTTCCGCTTGGCACAATCAGGTGATTATGATGACCAAGTAACCTTTGGAAATGCTTAGAATGATGTCTTATGCATTGTGTCTGAAAATAGTATAAAATAAAATAAAAATAAAATAAAGACAGAACTGGTGCTTGCTCTTGAAAGCTTGAAGTAAATCAACTAGAAGGAGACACCAGTCTTCCTGTCTGTCTCTCTGTGTGTTGGAAATTTTTAAGGGAGCCTGAAAATGGGCTTCTTGGAGGAAGTATTTTTTTTTTTTTTTGTAGAGACAGAGTCTCACCTTATCGCCTTCGGTAGAGTGCCGTGGCGTCACACAGCTCACAGCAACCTCCAAATCCTTGGGCTTAGGCGATTCTCTTGACTCAGCCTCCCAAGTAGCTGGGACTACAGGCGCCCACCACAATGCCTGGCTATTTTTGTTGTTGTTGTTGTTGTTGTTGCAGTTTTGTCCGGGGCCGGGTTTGAACCCGCCACCCTCGGCATATGGGGCCGGCGCCCTACCCGCTGAGCCACAGGCGCCGCCCCTTGGAGGAAGTATTATTTGAGCTGAGACCAGGAAACCATGCTTCCTGTGAAGAGCAAGTGTAAAGGCCCTAAGGTAAGCCTGGCTCAGATGTAGGGTCTCTGGGTAGCCGGTGTGGCTGGAGCAGGGACAGGGAGGCCACTGAGGGCTTCATGGGCTGCATGGAGGAGCTCAGTTTTTCTCCTGAGGGCACTGGGGAACCACAGCAGAGTTTAGAGCAATAGAGGGACTTCATCCTTGTGGAGTGCCAAAGGTGAGAGGCAGGCAGGGAGGGTTGCCTGGAGTCGAGGAAGGAGCTCAGGGCAGATATGCTGCCAAAGGGAACGTACAGAAGTCTTTCTCCTTTTCTTTTTTTCTGTTTCCCCATGACTGGCTGAGAAATTGCAGGGAAAGACATTGACAGCAGTATCCTGCACAGGGCTGGGGGATTCTGGGGGCCTACAGTCCACCCCACATGGGGTTAGGCCTGATGGAGGAGCCAGCACTCTCCTTCCGCCAGAGGCTCTTGATCAGACCCCTAAAGCCCTAGGGATGGCCTCTGGCCTTGGGTGTAGTAGCAGGGCCCCCTGGGCTTCCACAGCAGACAGGCAGGGTAGACTCCCCAGCCTGAGTGAGCAGTGCCCCTTATTTCCCCATCCCGGCTCTGGGAGTCCAGCCCTCTTTGGTTCTCCTTAACAGGTGTAGAAACTGAGGCAGAGGCCTTGATCTTGGTGTAGCCTGAGTCGTGGGGTGGCAATCCGAGGCCCTCTCTACCCATGAACGTGTGTTTATAGCACCCTTTCCCCAGACATTTGCTCAACTTTAGGGAAGGCTAAGCCTTCAGATTGAAATTCTTAGCCCGTGCACGCCCCGCCGGGTGGAGAAATCCATAATGCATTGTTTAGACAGACGCCTTTAAACCGCGCCTCAGCAGGGGAGTGGTGGCGGGGAGGGGGTTGCCTTGGGAAGGTCACCCTTTTTTTCTACACAAAGGTCAGCCACAGACTGTTGCCAAGACAACGGCTGGTTTAAAGATGGAGGCTTAAGGAGAACAGACAATTCTCCTCCTGAAGATACCCCATGTGAGGGGCCCAGCCTCAGGGCCAGGGGTTCAGAGGGCAGGTAGATGGAGGCTGGGGTGGGCACTGGGGACACAGGGTAGGGGTGGTGCTGGAAGGCAGGAGCATAGGTATTGGAGTCATGGAGGACTAGGGAGGAGGCTCCATGGTCGCTGGGGCTTTATGGAGCTGGAGAGCACTTTGGGGGACTCCAGGGGGCAAAGAGGGACATGGAGCATGGGGGGGTTCTCAGGGGGCATGGGGATGCAGGAGTTTAGGATGCTGGGGGTGCTGAGTACTACAGAAGAAGGGGGTGGGGAGTCAGACCCCTGGATCCTGGGAAAGAATGTAGAGGCCTGAGGGGGGCAGATCTCATCCCAATCTCTTCTGGCCTGGAGAGACCAATGTGTTGGTGTTCTTGGCTTTGAAATGAGAGGAGTCTGTGATGGCCCTGGTGTGGGAACCACCATGAAGCATGCAGATTCTTGGGCCCTCACAGGAGCTCCTGCTCTCCAGAGAAGGGTGGGGGCTTGGCTGATCTCTTGGTTATTACCCAACCACAGTGAGTCCAGGAGATGTCCTCTGAGGATGAGCTGAGACTTGGAAAAGACTGGTTTTTCCTGTCCTCCTCTGGGAGCCTGGGCTGGAGCAGAAGTCCACTTGAGGATCAGATTTACAAGTCTGAGGGCAGAGGTCCCTATGGAGAAGGCCCCCTGGGAGCATAGGGGGCCCCGTGACCCTTGGTCAGAAGTAGCTATTTCTTGTTCTCAGCATCTGAGGACCTTCCCAGGCAGCCGGGAGCTGGATAGGAGCTGTTCTCAGCTTTGGAGACTGAAGCCCACCCTTTGCTGACAGAGCATGTAGTTAGTTCACACAAATGTCTCTCCTTGGAGGTGCCTTTTAGGACTGTTAAGTTCTCCATCAAGAGCCATTTTCTGATTATCATTTTATTTAACAGTGAGCATGACCTACCTTTGCAGTATAGAGAACAACATTGGGAAGGTGACTTTTTTATGGAGGAGAAATTCATACAACATAAAACTAACCACTTTAAAATGTATAACTCACGGTGGTGCCTGTGGCTCAAGGAGTAGGGCACTGGTCCCATATACCAGGGGTGGTGGGTTCAAGCCCAGGCCTGGACAAAACTGCAATAAATAAATAAATTAATTAAATAAAATGTACAACTCAGGGTCATTTAATGCATTCACAGTGTTGTGTAACCATCACCTCTATTTTTTTTTTTTTTTTGTAGAGACAGAGTCTCACTTTATGGCCCTCGGTAGAGTGCCATGGCATCACACAGCTCACAGCAACCTCCAACTCCTGGGCTTAATTCTCTTGCCTCAGCCTCCTGAGTAGCTGGGGCCACAGGCGCCCGCCACAACGCCCAGCTATTTTTTGGTTGCAGTTTGGCCGGGGCCGGGTTTGAACCCGCCACCCTCGGTATATGGGGCCGGCGCCTTACCGACTGAGCCATAGGCGCCACCCACCTCTATTTTTTTGAAGAACATTCTCATCACCCAAAAAGGAAGCCTCATGTCTATCAGCAGTCACGCTCCATCCCCTCCCCAGCTGTTGGTGATTATGATTCCACTAGCCATCTCTGTCGATCTGCCTGTTCTGGACATTTGATATAAATGGAATGTCACACTGTGTGTCCTTCTGTGTCTGACTTCTCCACTGAGCATGAAGTCCATTCACGTTGTAGCCTGTGTCAAAGTCTCTTTCCTTTTCATGGCTGAGTGCTGTTCCAGTGTGTGGATGGACCAAGTTTATCCATACATCTGTCGGTGGACACTTGAGTTGCTTCTGCTTTTTGGTGGTTGTGAGTTCTGCTGCTGTGAACATGGGTTCATAGGTATCTCTTTGATTCCTTGTTTTCCAATCTTTTGTGAGCACATCTAGAGGTGGAATTGCTGGGTCCTAGGGTATTTATTTATTTACTTGAGCCAGAGTCTCAAGCTGTCACCCTGGGTAGAGTGCCGTGGCGTCACAGCTTACAGCAACCTCAAACTCTTGGGCTTAAGCAATTCTTTTGCCTCGGCCTCCTAAGTAAGTGGGACTACAGGCGCGCACCACAACATCTAGCTATTTTTTGGTTGTAGTTGTCATTGTTGTTTGGCAGGCCCAGGCTGGATTAGAGTCTTCTAGCTCTGGTGTATGTGGCTGGTGCCCTAGCCGGTGAGCTACAGGCACGGAGCCTATTTTTCTTTTTTTTTTTTTAGATAGGGTCTTGCTCTGTCACTTGGGCTGTAGTGCAGTAGTGTGTTAGTTCACTGCAACCTCATACTCCTGGACTCAAGTGATCCTTCCTCCTTGGCTACAGGACTTCCACCATGCCTGGTAATTTTCCTGTTTTTTATGGAGATGGTGGGAGGGGGGTCCCACTTTTGCTGAGGCTATTGTTGAACACCTGCCCTTAAATGAGCCTCCTGCCTCAGCCTCCCAGAGTGCTAGGATTATAGGTGTAAGCCACTAAGCCTGGCCAAAAATCTACCTTTTTTTTTTTTTTTGAGACAGAGTTTCACTTTGTCGCCCTTGGTAGAGTGCGGAGGGATCATAGCTCACAGCAACCTCAAATTCTGTTTTTTTTTTTTTTTGTTTGTTTTTTGTAGAGACAGAGTTTCACTTTATGGCCCTAGGTAGAGTGCCATGGCATCACATAGCTCACAGCAACCTCCAACTCTTGGGCCCAAGTGATTCTCTTGCCTCAGTCTCCCAAGTAGCTGGGACTACAGGTGCCCGCCACAACACCCGGCTATTTTTTTGTTGCAGTTCAGACGGGGCCGGGTTTGAACCCACCACCCTCGGTATATGGGGCCGGCACCTTACCGACTGAGCCACAGGTGCCGCCCAGCCTCAAACTCTTAGGCTCAGGTGATTCTCTTGCCTCTGCCTCCTGAGTAGCTGGGACTACAGGCACCCGCCACAATGCCCAGCTAGTTTTAGAGGCCGGGTCTTGCTCTTGCTCAGGCTAGTCTCGAACCTGTGAGCTCAGGCAATCCACCTGCCTTGGCCTCCCAGAGTGCTAGGATTACAGGCGTGAGCCACTGCACCCAGCCCAGGCAGATTTTTAAATGGCAATAAATTCTCGCCAGGGGAGCCTGGGGAAATGTGATAACCACATACCACGTGGGGTTCTGGATTAGATCCAGGAACAGAAGAAGACATCATTGGAAACACTGGTGAAATCCAAATAAAGAATGGACTTTCTTTATGGCAATGTGCCCATGTCAGTCTCTTAGTTCAAGTGTCAAATGTTAACAATAGAGGAAGCTCAGTGTTTGGGAACTCTGTGCTGTCTTTGCAACTTTCCTGTAAAGCTAACATGATTCCAAAGAAAAAGTTTATTTAAAAAATACATTCTTGGGGCGGCGCCTGTGGCTCAGTTGGTAGGGCGCCGGCCCCATATACCAAGGGTGGCGGGTTTGGACCCGGCCCTGGCCAAACTGCAACCAAAAAATAGCCAGGCGTTGTGGCGGGCGCCTGTAGTCCCAGCTACTCGGGAGGCTGAGGCAAGAGAATCGCTTAAGCCCAGGAGTTGGAGGTTGCTGTGAGCTGTGTGAGGCCATAGCACTCTACTGAGGGCCATAAAGTGAGACTGTCTCTACAAAAAAAAAAAAAATACATTCTTGGGCGGTGCCTGTGGCTCAAGGAGTAGGGCCCCGGCCCCATATACTGGGGGTGGTGGGTTCAAAACCAGCCCTGGCTCCCCCCCAAAAAAGACATTCTTGCTGGGCACGGTGGCTCACACCTATAACTCTAGCACTCTGGGAGGCCAACGTGGGTGGATTGCTTGACCTCAGGAGTTTGAGAACAGCCTGAGCAAAAGCAAGACCCTGTCTCTAATAGAAAACCTGAATCAAGAGGATCACTTGAGCCCAAGAGTTGGAGGTTGCTGTGAGCTATGAGGCCACAACGCTCTATCCAGGGCGACAGCTTGAGATTCTGTCTCAAATTAAAAAAAAAAAATTCTGGAGTCACTAATTGCATGATAAAAGACTCAGAAAAAATTTTAGATATGTGTGTTTTAAATCTTGAGAAAGAAGTCTTTTAAAAATATATTCTATTAGCCACTTGTGGTGACTGTTGCCTGTAGAGCTACTGGGCTGGTTGAGACAGGAGGATGGCTTGAGCCCAGGAGTTGAAGGCTGCAGTGAGTTGTGATCATGCCACTCATTCCAGCCTGGTTCGCAAATCCTCATCTCTTAAAAAAAAAAAAAAAAAAAAAAGGGCAGCGCCTATGGCTCAAGGAGTAGGGCGCCGGTCCCATATGCCGGAGGTGGTGGGTTCAAACCCAGCCCCGGCCAAAAACCACAAAAAAAAAAAAAGATTAATATATAAACATGCTGTAAAAGCCAGACACAAGAAAAAAAAGAGATTGGACCACTGAGAAGATTAAAAACGAATTATGTGTAACAGTTGAGAGACACAATGTATGTCCCCCATGTAAAAGCATCTCTTATACATCAACAGAGACTACTAACCCAGTAATGCAACTCACAACAAAAGAGCTGCCAAGAATGCAAGTGACATTTGGCACTTATGACCCTGAAGTGAAATACATTTTTTTTTCCTTTGGCCAGCACATGTAATAGAGATTCAAACTGACTATACTCTACAAACCCTTTTGTACCAATTTAATTATTATTTTTTTTGAGACAGAGTCTCACTATGTCTCCCTCAGTAGAGTTCCCTGATGTCACAGCTCACACCAACCTCAAACTTGGGCTTAAGTGCTTCTCTTGCCTCAGCCTCCCAAATGGCTGAGACTACAGGCGCCCGCCACAACGCCCGGCTATTTTTCTGTTGCAGTTTGGCTGGGGCTGGGTTTGAACCTGCCACCCTTGGTATATGGGGCTGGTGTCCTACTCACTGAGCCACAGGCACCGCCCTATTATCAATTTTTAAAAGTTTAAACACACTGAGTGTGTGTGGCCTTATGTAGCTATGTGAATGTGTGTGTGCGTGTATATGTACATGGCATGTTCCAGGGACCAGTGACTTGCATTTCTAGAAATGCATGGTCCAAAGGTCACAGAGTTCAAGGATTCAGTCTAACGTGCCCAGAGTGCTACCTCCTTCCAGCATCCAGAGCAACCCGCACGTCCACCTGCAGGGAATTCAGAGGAACACACACCCAGGGAGGCTCCTGAGTAGCCACTATAAATGATAATGCATGTGCATATCCAGCATTGAAGAACACTCTCCTTGATAAATCAAGGGGAAAAACAGCTCAAAAAACAGCGTGTAATATGCTTAGGACATGACCCAGCCACTGCCGTATTTATCTGTGGCATTTCTCCCAGAGAAATGAAAATTTACATCCACGCAAAACTGGTGCACAAATGTTGGTAGTGGCTTTATTTGTAATAGCCCCAGATTCGAATCAACCCAAATGTCTCTCAATAGGTGAATGACAAACAGGAATGCCACAGTGTTGAATATTACTTAACAATACAATGAACAAGCTATGGCTACAGGCAGCAGACTGGATGGATGTTGAGGAATTGTACCAAGGGAAGGAAGCGACTCTCCAAAGATTATATGCTGTGTGGCTGCATCTATAGAAGATTCTCAAAATGACCGAATTGTACAGAGAAGAGATTCATGGTTTCCAGGTGTGGGGATGGTGAAGTGGCTGTAAGAGGGCAGTCTGAGGGACATCTTTGCAGTAGTGGAGATGTTTTTTGCCTTGAACTGTGGCTCTTACACAAATTTGCATGTTGGCTAGAGCAGCACAGAGCTCTGCCTGCACCTTGTATCTGAGTCAGTCATGTGAGATGTCACCATGGAGGAAGTTGGGTGAAGGGTACACAGGACCTCTCTGTGCTATCTTTGCAAGTCCTTTAAATCTGTAATTACTGCAAAACAGAAAGTTAAGGCTGGGATGATCACTTGAGGCCAGGAGTTCAAGACCAGCGTGGACAATACAGCAAAATTCTATCTCTACAAAAAACAAAAAAATCAGCTGGGCATTGTGGTCTCAGCTGCTTGGGTGCTGAGGCTGGAGGATTGCTTGAGCCCAGGAGTTGGAGACTGCATTGGGTTGTGATGATGCCACTATACTCCAGCTGTAGGCAACAAAGCAAGACCCATATCTAGAAAAAAAAAACCCTTAAAATAGCTTGTAAAACATGAACCCATTTGGCACTCCCTGGCAGGATGTTCACAGGACACTAATATTGGTTAGATCTGGGTCCTGGGGCAGGGGAGGTCGTTTACTTTCACATTTATGCATTGTCTCAAAACATTTTTTTTTCCCCCTACAAGGATATATTTTTACAATAAAAAAAAAAGCAGTTTTGGGGCGGCGCCTGTGGCTCAGTCGGTAAGGCGCCGGCCCCATATGCCGAGGGTGGCGGGTTCAAACCCAGCCCCGGCCGAACTGCAACAAAAAAATAGCCGGGCGTTGTGGCGGGCGCCTGTAGTCCCAGCTGCTCGGGAGGCTGAGGCAAGAGAATCGCTTAAGCCCAGGAGCTGGAGGTTGCTGTGAGCTGTGTGAGGCCACGGCACTCTACTGAGGGCCATAAAGTGAGACTCTGTCTCTACAAAAAAAAAAAAAAAGCAGTTTTGATTTTTAGAAAATAGGTGCCTACATTTTGGGAAGCTTCTATTTGCGTGTGTGGGCGTCTGTGTTGTTTCAGTGTCCTGAATTAATTAACTGCAGTCATCGTTATCTGCGATTCCCTCCAGACCCACAGTCTGCAATCTTGAAGAAGCCACAGTTGTACAGAGGAAGGTCGTGGAAGGGCAAGTGCTAACTGCTGCTCACACAGGGAATTAGTGTCAGAGCTGGGCCAGGGTGGCAAGGCTGGCTGCTTGGACACCTGCCCTTTTGCCTGTCCACCCTGACTCAGCGATGGAGTTGCCGTCTGCCTAACTGCCCAGAGAACATGTCTGGTCATCTGGCTGACTAGGAGAACAGAACTTTGGGATCCTGGCAAACTCGACATACATGGAAAAGCTTCCCAAACAAAAACAAATAATCCAAATGTCTTCACCCAGAACCAACTGTTGCTTGACAAGATTCAAGGGTCATTCTCTGAATCTCATCCCTATGTCTGTGTGTGTCCCTGTACACTTTGTTTTCCCAAACAGATGTTTCAGTTGCTAATTTGTAATTGTTTATCACTTAACAATGCATTCATATCACAGCCCTTTTCCCTCATAATAAACTATTCTATAGGGACAGAATTTTCAACAGCTGGCTCAGTGCCCATAGCTCAGTGGTTAGGGTGCCGGCCACGTACACTGGGGCTGGAGGGCTCAAACCCGGCCTGGGGCTGCTAAACAACAATGACAACTACAACAAAAAAATAGCTGGGCGTGTGGCAGGTGCCTATAGTCCCATCTACTTGGGAGTCTGAGGCAAGAGAATCACTTAAGCCTAAGAGTTTGAGGTTGCTGTGAGCTGTGGCACCACAGCACTCTACCAAGGGTGACAAAGTGAGACTCTGTCTCCAAAAAAACAAAAAAGAATTTTCAATGGCTGTGCTATTCCTTTTCCCCATAAGTGCCATAATTTAATGCCTGCAGTGGACACTGGCTCTTTCCCCTGTCTGGCTCTTGCTAACCCTTCTTTAGGAACTCTGTGGGCATGCCTCCTCTGTGGGGCAGATTCCCCAGGGGGCGTCCTTGGCTTTAGACATTAGTCTCAGTGTTACCCTTCTAGGAGGGTAGCAGGCAAGAGACAGCCCAGCACTTGGCGATATTGGGAATTGATTTCATTTTTCTTTTTTCTTTTCTTTTCTTTCTTTTTTTTTTTTTTTGGTAGAGACAGTCTCGCCCCATGGCCCTCGGTAGAGTGCCGTGGCCTCACACAGCTCACAGCAACCTCCAACTCCTGGGCTTAAGCGATTCTCTTGCCTCAGCCTCCCGAGCAGCTGGGACCACAGGCGCCCACCACAACGCCCGGCCATTTTTTGGTTGCAGTTTGGCCGGGGCCGGGCTTGAACCCGCCACCCTCGGTATATGGGGCCGGCGCCCTACTGACTGAGCCACAGGTGCTGCCCTCTTTTTTTTTTTTTTAAGACAGAGTCTCACTTTGTTGCCCTTGGTAGAGTGCCGTGGCATCACAGCTCACAGCAACCTCCAGCTCTTGGGCTTAAGCGATTCTCTTGCCTCAGCCTCCCAAGTAGCTGGGACTACAGGCACCCACCACAACCAGCTATTTTTTAGAGACAGAGTCTCCCTCTTACTCAGGCTGGTTTTGAACTCCTGAGCTCAAGCCATTCGCCCACCTCAGCCTCCCAGAGGGCTGGGATTACAGGCGTTAGCCACCATGCCTGGCCCTGATTTCATTTTTCATCTGGAGTCATTTATTTTTATTTATTTTTTTGTGTGTGTTTTTTTGGCCGGGGTTGGGTTTGAACCCGCCACCTCTGGCATATGGGACTGGCGCCCTACTCCTTGAGCCACAGGTGCCGCCCATCTGGAGTCATTTAAAAGGATCCAAAAGTTGAGACCAGCCTGGGCAACATAGGTAGACCCTCATCTCTACAAAATATTTTGAAAGGTTAGCCAGGCACAGCAGCTCACACTTATAATCCCAGAGCTTTGGGAGGCCAAGGTAAGAAGATCACTTGAGCTCAGGAATTTGAGACTACCCTGAGCAAGACCAAGACCCCACCTCTACCAAAAAATAGAAAAGTTAGCCAAGCACAATGGTGTGTGCCTGTAATCCCAGCTACTCAGGAGGGTAAGGCAGGATGATGGTGGAGCGCAGGAGTTTTAGGCTGCAGTAAACTATGATGATGCCACTATAATCTGGGTGACAGAGAGATCCTGTCTCTACAAAATAAATAAATGAGTAAATAAATAAAAGGCCCAAAGATAGATCATTATTTTAACTTGGGTGATTATCAGAGATTTTGAACTTTTTTTTCCCTACAGGCATTTTTTTTTTTTGCAGTTTTTGGCCAGGGTTAGGTTTGAACCCACCACCTCTGGCATATGGGGCCAGCGCCCTACCCCTTTGAGCCATAGGCGCTGCCCCTCCTACGGGCATTTTTTACTTATTTGTACTCCTTTTGTCACCTGCTGCCAGGTCTACTGCCTATTCCATATTTTACCTGAGGTCTTTTTCTCTGTCCTCCCAGCGTGGCAAATACTTTCCTGGGAGGACGGCGGGGTTCCTGATGGTTGTGCACACAGTATCTGCTTTGTGTACTGCCATCTTTCTCAAGACTTCTAAGCCCTGGAGGTGGAGAGGGGCCATCTTTGGAGGTGGAGGGAACATATAGCTTAGATGGAGGGATGAGTAGGCTGCCCCTGCCTGCCCCTGCCAGGTGAGCCCTACCCAGGCCGGGGAGCCCCCAGATGCTCTTCCTTCTGAGTTTTTCATCTTTGGCTTCCAAGAAGGTGCTGCTTTCCTCTGATCTTCTGGAATGTTCTCCCATGTAAACAATATGATAATCTCCCCAAACAGAAGAAAACAAAAAAAAAGCAGACAGTAGCCCACAGAAAGGCATGGAAGGAGAGGAAGGCTACATAGGCTATGGCATAAGGGAATCGGGCTGAGGCTGGGGAAAGGCTGAGGGAGGCTGAGGCTTCCATGTCACCACCCCAAGGCTGGGGTCGCACTCTGCACCCTGAGATGCCTTCAGAGTCCTCAGCTCTGGCTCTGTGCATGCTGTGGAGCAGATGGTCTGAGGAACCTTTGCTAAAATACCATGTATCCCACAGGGTGTGAGGCCCTAGGAGTGGAGAAGTGGTTGACAATGGGCCAGGCTGAACCTTCGCCGGTGTTCTGGTTCTCCCCAAATCAGGTGAACAGGGCTAGAGAAAGCTCCTCTCACACTGCCAGGAGCAGGACGCACAATGCTGGCTGTCCTCCTGAGTTTTCTGCCAGCACCGCCTCTGTGGTCTGCTGCCCCATAAAGCAACTGTGGAAATTGGGCACTGAGTGATCTTCCAGTCAGACGTCTTTGTTGCTGTTTTGTGTATCCTCTTTGGGAGACAGTAGGGGACACCTTCCTTTCCATCCTCTCCAAAAGTCTAGATGACAGCTCTTGGTCCATGGCTGTCAAGCTCAGGCCCACGTGTGTGCACTTGAGGGTTCTATTGGAAGGAGAAGGGGCCTGGCTGTTGTCCCTGGGCATGGGAAGGGAATCTGGAACCCCCCCCATGCAGCTCAGCCCTCAGAACCATGTGTCTTGAAATGATGGGAGAGGCCTCGAATATATGTTGAATAGAAACAAGGGCAACCTCAACTTTTGTGACTGTTCCCAAGCAAAGACTCACAGGTATTGATGGGTTTCAAAGATTACATAGGCAAATTTTGGGGGGTTGTCATTCTTGGGACAAAAGTAATGGCATGCATAGCACCCCAGACTTGCTAATGTCAAGAAGTGTTTTCCTCAGCCAGGTGCAATGGCTCATGCCTATAATCTTAGCACTCTGGAAGGCCAAAGCAGGTGGATTGCTTGAGTTCACAAGTTCAAGACAAGTCTGAGCAAAAGCAAGACCCTATCTCTAAAAATAGCTGGACATTTTGGTGAGCACCTGCAGTCCCAGCTACTTGGGAGGCTGAGGGAAGAGGATCATTTCAGCCCAAGAGTTTGAGGTTGCTGTGAGCTATGATGCCGCGGCACTCTACCACAGGCGACAAAGTGAGACTGTCTCACACACACACAAAAAGGTATTTTCCTTTCTCTCACCCTCAAAGAAAGGCCTGGCTGGATGTGGTGGCATCTATAGCCCCAGCACTTTGGGAGGGTAATGCAGGAGGATCACTTGAGCCCAGGAGTTTAGGGCTGCAGTGAGCTGTGATGGTGCTGCTGTGGGCCAGACTGGGCAACACAGCAAGATCCCATCTCTAAAAAAAAAATAAAATAAAACAAAATTAAAAGCAGAAGGAAAGGCCTGGAGACCCTAAGTAATCACCAGGACCTGGCACTTTGTGTAGGAGAATGAACATCATGCTTATAAGAACAGTCACTGGTTCTTGAGGGAAACACTGAGAGCTGGACAGTCTCCTGGCTGGCCTAGAGATGTTTTGCAGCCTGGGGACAAGACCTCAAGTAACTTAGTGCTCTAATGAAATGAGATCTGTTGCTCATTAGTAAGCAAGTGTTGGACCTTGAGCATTTGTGGCGCTTCAGGATGGGGGTCAAGCCCATGGGGAGAAAGAGTACGTAGTGATCCTTAAGCATGTAGCCCTTGTATGTGATTACTGGGCACTCTCCACACCTGTTACCTATCTTCTCAATAAATAGCCACTTTGAAGGTTATTCGGGGCTCTCCTCACCTCTTGCAAGCTTGTACTTGTAATCCGCGTCCTGCGTGCTTCCTTCCAGCGGCTCCAACAACTTTGCATCTTGTTCCTGTTGGCCTAGGCTTTCCTGCTAAAAACTTGTACATGGAGGCCAGATCCATGAATAAAACATGAGGTCTTGGCTCAGCGCCTGTAGCTAGGTGGCTAGGGCGCCTACCACATACACTGGGGCTGGAGGGTTCAAACCCAGCCTGGGGCTGCTAAACAACAATGACAACTACAACAAAAAATAGCTGGGTGTTGTGGTGGGCACCTGTAGTCCCAGCTACTTGGGAGGCTGAGGCAAGAGAATTGCTAAGCCCGAGAGTTTGAGGTTGCTGTGAGCTATGATGCCACAGCACTCTACCGAGGGCAACATAATGACACTCTGTCTCAAAAAAAAAAAGAAGACCAGCCTGAGTAAAAGTAAGTCTCCATTTCTACTAAAAACCAGGAAAACTAATTTAGTATTGTGACCAAAACCTTTAGTCCCAGCTACTTGGCAGGCTGAGTCAAGAGGATCGCTTGAGCCCAGGAGTTTGGGGTTGCTGTGAGCTATGACATCACATCACTCTACCCAGGGCAACCGAGTGAGACTGCCTCAAAAAAAAAAAAAATTGATAAACATATGTTATCTATCCATGCAGTGGAATATCATTCAGCCATGAAGGAAGGAGGCTGTGACACAGGCCACAACATGGATGGACCATGCTTAGTGAGAGAAACCGACACAGAAGGACACAGTGTAAGATTCCATTTATATGAAATGTCCAGAACAGGCAGATTCACAGAGATGAGATGTGGATTTGTGGTCACCAGGGGTCTGGGAATGACTGCTGATGGGACAGGGCTTCCTTTGGGAGTGATGCAGTATTCTAGAATTAGATGGTGGTGATGTTTGCACATTATTGTGAATGTAGCCAATGCTTCTGAACTGTACACTTTACAGTAGTTAGATTTATCTTTTGTCAATGTCACCTCAATTCAGAAAACACCTGAGGATCTATCTGCAGAGGAGTAGCTCTAGGGGGAAGCCCAGAAGCCCTTCAAGTTGCAGCAGGGTTAAGACATCCCCTGCTGTCCCTAGGTCCTGCTCTGCCCCCATGTGACAAACAGGACAGTGGCTGCCATGGGGAATGGAGAACCAGCCAGGGTTCAAGCAGGCCACCAAAGTTTTCACAGCTCGGTGGCCAGGAACAGCACTACCTTAGTGTAAACACACCCCAGAACCCAGACTGCCACAACTGCCTCTCAGGTCAGAAATTGATACTCTTTGCAAGGTGTGCCACTTGACTACTGTCTCTTCTGATTGATGAAATCAAGGATATCCCCTGAGGAAGGGAAAGCAGCCTCTCCCTCCCTAGGTGGCACAGGGCAGAGATGGGTACATAATGCACATTTTGGACCCCTCATTTCATCAGATGCATCAGTGCAGAGATTGGAGAAGCAATTAGCATATCAAGCCATAAATCATTGATCCTTGCTGGGGTGCATCTGCCCTCGGTCCCTGGGCCCTCTTGTAGCTTTGAGCTGATTATGCATTCACTGTAGGAGAGGAGAGGCTAACTCAAGGCCTCATGTTTGTTTGTTTATTTGTTTGTTTTTGAGACAGAGTCTTACTATGTCGCCCTTGGTAGAGTGCTGGGACGGGATGTGGATTTGTGGTCACCAGGGGTCTGGGAATGACTGCTGTGGCGTCACAGCTCACAGCAGTGAGTGTGTGGCGTCACGGAGTGCTGTAGCATCACAGCTCACAGCAACCTCAAACTCTTGGGCTTAAGCAATTCTCTTGCTTCAGCCTCCCAAGTAGCTGGGACCACAGGCGCCTGCCACAATACCTGGCTATTTTTGTTGTTGTTGTTGTCATTGTTGTTTTTAGCAGGCCCAGGCCAGGTTCGAACCCACCAGTCCTGGTATATGTGGCTGGCACCCTAACCACTGAGTGATGGGCACCAAGCCTCAGGCTGGTCTTAAACTCCTGAGCACAAGCAGTCCACCTCAGCCTCCCAGAGTGCTAGGATTAGAGGTATGAGCCATTGCACCCAGCCAATTTACACATTTTTATTTATTTATTTATTTTTGAGACAGAGTCTTACTATGTCGTCCTCGGTAGAGTGCTATGGCATTACAGCTCACAGCAACCTCAAACTCTTAGGCTTAAGCAATTCTTTTGCCTCAGAATCCCAAGTAGTGGGGACTACAGGTACCCACCACAACGCCCGGCTATTTTGGTTTCATAGTTGTCGTTGTTTGGCAGGCCCAGGCTGGGTTCGAACCTGCCACCTCCAGTGTATGTGGCCGGCGCCCTACCCACTGAGCTACAGGCACTGCCCAAGACTAGTTTTTTTGATGTGAAAATTATATGAAGTGATATGAAATTCAAATTTCTTTGTCCTTAAATATAGTTTTTATTGGAACACGGCCACACCCACCTATCTATGGAATAACAGACCTGCTTATCTGTACAGCTAACAAAATTGGTTATTTGGCCCTTTGCAGAAAGGCTTTATGACTGTCGTTGTACAGCAAACTATTACTTCAGCATCTGGGCACAGATAAAATACAGGACATCCAATTAAGTTTGAATTTCAGACCAAATGGTAGTTTCTTTTTCTTTTCTTTCTTAACCAAAAAAAATGCTTATTGAGATATACTTTACATAATCTACAATTCACTCATTTAAATGTTCGATTCAATAATTTTTAAGGTGTTCATAGACAACCATCACCACTAATTCTAGAACATTCCATTACCCCAGAAGAAATCTTGTCTCCATTAACAGGCACTCTACACCACTCCTCCCATGTACCTGCCTCCTGTCTCTGTGGATTTCCCTGTTCTGGAAATTTTGTATAAGTGAAATCACAGCTGTGTGGTTGTGAATAGTTTCTTAGTGTAAGCCTGTGTCTAACGCTGCATGGCACATACTAAGATCAAATGTTGTTTGTGGTTTATCTGTAATCCCAGTTTCACTGGATGTCCCGTATTTGTACTTTTCTTCTTCTTTTTTTTTTTTTTTTGCAGTTTTGGCCAGGGCCAGACTTGAACCCGCTACTCCCGTTATATGGAGCTGGCACCCTACTCGTTGAGCCATAGGCACCACCCTTCTCTCTCTCTTTCTTTTTTTTTTTTTTTTTTTTTGCAGTTTTTGGCCAGGGCCAGGTTTGAACCAGCCACCTCCAGTATATGGGGCCAGCACCCTACTCCTTTGAGCCACAGGCGCCGCCTTCTTCATTTTTCTTAATGAGACAGGGTTTCACTTTTTTGCCCAGGCTGGAGTGCAGTGGTAGCTTCATAGCTCAGAACAGCCTCCAATTCCTAGGCTCAAGCAAGCCTCCTGCCTCAGCTTCCCAAGTAGCTGGGACTGCAGCTACAGAGCTGAGGCAGGATCGCTTGAGCCCCGGAGTTGGAAACTATAGTGAACTACGATGATACCACTGCACTGTAGCTTGGATGATACCCTGTTTTCCCGAAAATAAGACATCCTCTGAAAATAAGACCTACTTACAGGAAAGATAAGCCATCCCCTGAAAATAAGACTAGCGCATCTTTGGGAGCACACCTTAAAATAAGACACTGTCTTATTTTCGGGGAAACAGGGTAGAAAGGGATCCTGTGTCTAAGAAAAAAAAAAAGGAAGAAAGTGATTTCTGGGACTATAGGCATGCACCACCACACCCAGCTAATTTTGCTTATTTTTCGTGAAGATGGGCATTTGATATATTTCCCAGGCTGGACTTGAACTCTTGGCCTCAGGTGATCCTCCTGCCTCAGCCTCCCAAAGTGCTGAGATTACAGGGGTAAGCCCCTGTGCTCAGCCTGTATCATAATATTGTGGAGTTTTGTTTTGTTTTGTTTTGTTTTGTTGTGAGACAGAGTCTCACTGTGTCACCCTCAGTAGAGTGCTGTACCATCACAGCTCACAGCAACCTCAAACTCTTGGGCTCAAGTGATCCTCTTGCTCTCAGCCTTCCAAGTAGCTGGGACTATAGGTTCCTGCCACAATGCCCAGCTAGTTTTAGAGACAAGGTCTTGCTCTTGCTAAGGCTGGTCTTAAACTGGTGAGGTCAGGCAATCCACTTGCTTTAGCCTCCCAGAGTGTTAGAATTACAGGTGTGAGCCACCTCGCTTGGCCAATTCTTGGTATTTTTATTTTTTTATTGTTTTTATTTTATTTATTTATTTACTTATTTTTTGAAGACAGAGCCTCAAGCTGTCGCCCTAGGTAGAGTGCTGTGGCATCACAGCTCACAGCAACCTCCAACTCTCCTGGGCTCGAGCAATTCTTCTGCCTCTGCTTCCCAAGTAGCTGGGACCACAGGTGCCCACCTCACCACCTGGCTATTTTTTTGGTTGCAGCCATCTTTGTTGTTTGGTGGGCTGGGCTGGATTTGAACCCGCCAGCTCGGGTGTATGTGGCTGGCACCTTAGCCACTTGAGCCACAGGTGCCAAGCCTATTATTTTTATTATTTTTATTTAAAATTTTTTTTTTTTTTTTTTTTTTTGTGGAGACAGAGTCTCACTTTGCCGCCCTCGGTAGAGTGCCATGACGTCACAGGACTCACAGCAACCTCCAGCTCTTGGGCTTACGTGATTCTCTTGCCTCAGCCTCCCGAGCAGCTGGGACTATAAGCGCCCGCCACAACGCCTGGCTATTTTTTTGTTGCAGTTTGTCCGGGGCTGGGTTTGAACCCGCCACCCTCGGTATATGGGGCCGGCGCCCTACTCACTGAGCCACAGGCGCTGCCCTTTTATTTTAATTTTTATTTTTTTAGAGACAGAGTCTCACTTTGTTGCCCTTGGTAGAGTGCTGTAGCATCACAGCTCACAGCAACCTCCAGCTCTTGGGCTTAGGCGATTCTCTTGCCTTAGCCTCCCGAGTGGCTGGGACAAGTGCCCGCCACAACACCCACCTATTTTTTTGTTGTTGTTGCAGTTTGGCTGGGGCCAGGTTCGAACCCAGCCCCAGCCAAAACCACAAAAAAAAAAAAATCTGCTACTGGCTTGGTGCCTGTAGCTCAAGCAGCTAAGGCCCCAGCCACATATACCAGAGCTGGCAGGTTCAAATCCAGCCTGGGCCTGCCAAACAACAATGACAACTGCAACCAAAAAAAAAAAAAATAGCTAGGCGTTGTGGCCTGTCTTTTAATTCCTGGGAAGTTGGTCAGGGTTTTAGTTCACAGGTCTATTTCTGAGGATGCTGTGAAAGCAGATGTAAGGATGGTGAAAAGAAAAACCAAAACTTATAAATTGGTAGACAGATGAGCATTTTTGGTTCCTTATCACCTCAAGAACAAAATCAAGGGAAAAAGGGAAACACCTATCCCAGCCCCTGTGTGTGACAGGCAGCCGCTGGCATCAGGCAAAGGACAGCAGTTCTCAGCCACCTACCAGGGCCTTGAACACACTGGGAGCTTCCTTCTTAAATGGCTGCTTGGCATCTCTGCAGCTCACCCAGACCTTTCTACTTAGGTGCAGATATGCAGCTGTTCCCTGAAAGCTTTGCTTATTTGTTTAGAATTGCTCTGATTAATGTGCTGGGTTGTTTGGCCAATGGGGAGCTCAGCTAGGATCCCTAAAGCTGACTTTCTCTGGGCCTCTCATTGCAGGGCCCTCTGGCTGAGAGGCTATAATAAATTACCATGAACTTGACAGTGTGAAACAAAATGTATTTATTTATTTTAAATATTGTTTATTAATTTATTTTGTTTACAGACAAGGTCTTGCTATGTTGCCCAGGCTGGACTTAAACTCCTAGGACTTAAACTCCTAGGCTCAAACAATCCTCCCATGTCTGCCTTCTAAAGTGCTGGGATTATGGGTGTGAGCCACTGAGCTCAATACAGATTTGTTTTTTGTTTTTGTTTTTGTTTTTAGACAGAGTCTCATTATGTTCCCATCGGTAGAGTGCTGTAGTGTCACAAATCACAGCAACCTCAAACTCTTGGGCTTAAGCGATTCTCTTGCCTCAGCTTCCTAAGTAGCTGGGACTATGGGCGCCGGGTACAACACTTGTCATTGCACTTGTCATCGTTGTTTGGCTGGACTGGACTGGACTGGATTCAAACCCACCAGCCTTGGTATATGTGGCTGGCGCCGTAACCACTGTGCTATAGGTGCTGAGCTCAGATTTGTTATTTTACAGTTCTGGAGGCCAGAAGTCTTTTTTTTTTGGTTGCAGTTCAGCCGGGGCCGGGTTTGAACCCGCCACCCTTGGTATATGGGGCTGGCGCCTTACCAACTGAGCCACAGGCGCTGCCTGAGACCAGAAGTCTTTTTTTTTTTTTTTTTTTTTTTTTTGTAGAGACAGAGTCTCACTTTATGGCCCTCGGTAGAGTGCCGTGGCATCACACAGCTCACAGCAACCTCCAACTCCTGGGCTTAAGCGATTCTCTTGCCTCAGCCTCCCGAGACCAGAAGTCTTAAAATCAAGGTGTGGCAGGGCTGATTCTTCCTGGGAGCCCCGGGAGAACCTGTCTGCTGCCCTTTCCAGTGTCTAGAGGCTACCCACATCCCTTGGCTTAGAGCCCCTTCCTCCACCTTTAGAGCCAGCAGTACAACATCTTCCAGTCTCTCTCTGCTTCTGAGCCTCCTGCCTCCTCATATGAAGAACCTGTGGTGACACTGGGAGATCATCCGGGATGGGATGATGTCCCATCTCAAAGTCCTTATACCACACACTGAGTCCCTTCTGCCATGTAAGGTACACATCCACAGGTCCCAGGGATTAGGATGGGGACATGTGTGCAGAGCTGTCTTCCATCTACCACACCAGCTGAGTAAAAAACCCGTTTTCTTTGGGTTATATTAGTGCCCACCTCTCCAGGGACATTTGGGTATGAGGCACAAGGAAAACTGTAGAAACAGGTTTTTACAAGCTTGCCTCAGCCTGGAGACCAACACAGAAGGCCACAGGACCCCTTCAGCCTCCTGCAGGGGCACCAGCTGAACATAGTGGAGGGCCTGGACCCTTCAGAGAGCAAGAGCCCCTCTGTTTTCTACCAGGGCCCCACAATGAGAACAGACAGGGCAATGGAAACCACTACCAGGCCTGCAGCCACATGAGCCACTGGCTCTGAAAATACAGTTTATACCAAGACCACATCTGTTTTTGCTTGAGTGGCAAGAACTGAGGAAATGCTATAGGGACGCTGAGCAGCATTTGAGGGGCCTTGGGTGTAAGGTGCTAGGGTTGACCAGGACCTTTTATAATATTTATTGTGCACAAAAACAGGGATGGTGCTGGTAAGGTGGCTCATACCCACAATCCTAGCTTTTCAGGAGGCTGAGGCAGGAGGATTGCTTGAGCCCAGGAGTTCAGGTGCTTGAGCCCACGAGTTCAGGACCACCCTGAGCAACATAGTGAGATGCCTACCCTCCCCCAAAAGAAAAAAATTAGCCAAACATGGTGGTGTATGCCTGTAGTCCAAGCTACTGAGGGGACTGAGGCAGGAGGATCAGTTGAGCCCAAGAGTTTGAGGTTGTAATGAGGTGAGACTGACACCAGTGTACTCTAGCTGGGATGATGAAGTAAACTCTGTCTTTAAAAAGAAAACAAACAGGCTTGGCACCTATGGCTCAAGTGGTTAAGGCGCCAGCCACATACACCTGAGCTTGCAGGTTTGAATCCAGCCTGGGTCTGCCAAATAACAATGACGGTTGCAACCAAAAAATAGCCGGGCATTGTGGGAGGCGCCTGTAGTCCCAGCTACTTGGGAGGCGGAGACAGGAGAATCGCTTGAGCCCAGGAGTTGGAGGTTGCTGTGAGCTGTGATGCCACAGCACTCTATCCAGGGTGACAGCTTGAGGCTCTGTCTCAAAAAAAAAAGAAAGAAAAAGAAAACAGACAAGGGCTTGGCGTCCATAGCACAGTGGTTACGGCACCAGCCACATACACCAACGCTGGCAAGTTTGAAACCGAACCAGGCCAGCTAAACAATAATGACAACTGTAACAAAAAATAGCTGGGCGTTGTGGCAGGCACCTGTAGTCTCAGCTACTTGTGGAGTCTGAGGCGAGAGAATTGTTTACGCCCAAGAGTTTGAGGTTGCTGTGAGCTGCCACAGCACTCTACTGAGGGCAACATGGTGAGACTCTGTCTCAAAAAATAAAATAAAATAAAATAAAATAAAATAAAATAAAATAAAATAAAATAAAATAAAATAAAATAAAACAAAACGGACAGGGCAAGGACAGAGGCACCCAGAGGAAAGGCTAAACCTCTCAACAGCACAATGGATCACAAAACAGAAGTTCAAGCCTTGGGTGGGAGGAGGTGCTACCACATACACCTGGGCCCAGGAGATAGAGTTGGGGGTGGCTCAGCATGACACCCAGAAACTCTGTGGGAGATTCTAGTCTGTGAACAAGAAGTGACGTGTTTTCGTAGAGCCACAGGGAGTGCCGGAGCCTTGAGCCACGTGCCAGAGTGAGGGGAGAATGCCTCTGGTTGGGGGGCACCAACACCTATCCCAGTCACCAACTCAATATGTGCTGTGTCCTTAGAGTTTCAGTGTTGGTAGGCATTGAATTATGTATCCCTAAAGTTTATACGTTGTAGTCCTAGCCCCCATCCTAACCTTAGTACGTGACCAGCGGTCCTCAACCTGTGGGTCATGACTCCTATGTAACAATGAAAATACATACTGCATATCTTTACATTACTATTCATAACGGTAGCAAAATTACAGTTATGAAGTAGCAACGAAAATAATTTTATGGTTGGGGGTCACCACAGCATGAGGAACTGTATTAAAGGGTCAAAGAAGGGCAGTGCCTGTGGCTCAAAGGAGTAGGGCACCAGCCCCATATGCTGGAGGTGGTGGGTTCAAACCCAGCCCCAGCCAAAAACTGCAAAAAAAACCCCAAAACATTAAAGGGTCGAGGAATTAGGCGGTATTAGGAAGGTTGAGAACCACTGCCTTAACGTTCTCAGGGTGGATGCAGTTAGAATCAGTTGGGTGAGGTTATGCTGGAGGGAGTGGGGCCCTGATCCATAAATGGAGACCTTATCAAAAGGGGAAATTTGGACACAGGCATGCACACAGGGAGAATGGCACATGAAGACTGAGGAGAGATGCAGTGGTGCATCCACAAGCTGGGAAATGCCAAGGATGCTGGCCACCCCCAGAGACTGTGAGGGGCCCTTCACAGATTCTCCATTATAGCCTCAGGAGGACCCAACCCTGGCCAAACCTTGATCTTGGATTTCTAGTCCCCAGAACCGGGAGATAAAGAGTTTCTCGTGCTTAAGCCTGCTAGTCTACGGGGCATTGTTACCGCAGCCTCCAGAAACTGATACAAGTATTTACCTCTATTATTATTGTAGAAGTAAGATGCACTCCTGGTATGACATTCAAACTTTCACCAAGACAAGGTGAGAACTCACAGAAGTCTCCACCATTAGACTCCCCTCCATGTTTATTCTACAAGATCATATGCACAGATGGCATATGGACACTCCCCAGTCAGGCAAGGGGTACGTGCCCCTGAGAAGTCTTGCCCTGAAAAACCGCTGTCTCTGTTCTCTACCTGTGTTCTCTGGAGGCGTTTTCTTACCTGCCCTCTGCAATTTAAGTCAAAGTCTCTTCCTTATAGGGACTAAGGAAAGAAAGAATGTTCTAGTCCTCACACACCTGACACATTGCTCAAAGCCAGGCTCATGCTTTCTTTTTTGAGACAGAGTCTTACTTTGTCGCCCTTGGTAGAGTGCTGTGGTGTCACAGCTCACAGCAACCTCAAACTCCTGGACTTAAGCGATTCTCTTGCCTCAGCCTCCCAAGTAACTGGGACTACAGGCGTCTGCCACACACCCGGCTATTTTCTTTTGTTGTTGTTTTGACAGGCCCAGGCTGAGTTCAAAGCCCTTGTGTATGTGGCCAGTGCCCTAGCCTCTGAGCTACAGGTGCTGAGCCAGGTTCATGCTTTTTAATCAGTTGTTTTGTTTTTTTTTTAAGAGACAGGGTTTTACTCTGTCACCCAGGCTGGAATGCAATGGTGTTATCATAGCTCACTGCAGCCTTGGACTCCTAAGCTCAAGAGATTCTCCCATCTCAGGCTGCTGAGAAGCTGCAACTACAGACTAGCACCACGACACCTGGCTTTATGTACTTTTTAACTGAAAAAGAGAGAACAATCAGGTGAGAGAGACACTTTTGTTTTTGCAGTTTTTTGGCCAGGGCCAGGTTTGAACCCACCATCCTACTCCTTGAGCCACAGGCGCCACCCAGGTGGGACAATTTTTTTTTTTTTTTCCTTTTCCACTTTATCGCCCTCAGTAGAGTGCCATGGCATCACACAGCTCACAGCAACCTCCAACTCCTGGGCTGAAGCGATTCTCTTGCCTCAGCCTCCCAAGTAGCCGGGACTACAGGTGCCCGCCACAACGCCCGGCTATTTTTTGGTTTGCAGTTCAGCCGGGGCTGGGTTTGAACCCGCCACCCTCGGTATATGGGGCTGGCACCCCACCGACTGAGCCACAGGCGCTGCCCCAGGTGAGACAATTTTAATACAGATCACCTGAATACAATCAGCCTGTCCCCTTCTGGATTTATTCACAGTAGGGGGCTCACAGGGCTATTCTGCCCCTAGGGGACACTGGAACATGTCTGGGGACATCTATGGTTGTCATGACTGAGGGGTGCTGTTGGCAAGGGGTGGTGGAGGTAGGGATGATACTCAGCATTCTGCAGGGCCCAGGATAGCCCTACCCCAGAGAACAATCTGGCCCCAGTGGCCACAGTGCCCAGGGGAGGCCCTCTCTTGTGCTGACTGAGCACCAACACTGCCTAGGTGACACCCCACTGCAAGTCTGGTATAGAGCAGCCTGGGCAGGTCCTTCAGGGTCTACTCCTGATGCCTAGCGAACATCCTTTCCACCCTGTCTCCTCATCGGTGTCCTGGGGCTGTTGTAACAAAGCACCCCAGACTGGGCAGCTAAAACAACAGAAATTTATTCTTTCTCGGTTGTAGAGACTGTAAGTCCAAGGCTGAGGTGTGGATAGGGCTGGGGCCTCCTGAGGCTGTGAGGGAGGGTCTGTGCGCTTGTGTCTAAACTACCCCTTTATGAAGGACTGCAGTCATTGGCTCAGGGCCCACCCCCTCCTCTAGCACACCCTTATCCAATGTAATTCCATCTATAGAAACCCTATTTCCAAATAAGGTCACATTCTGAGGTTCATGTGAATTTCAGGGAGAAGGGACACAATTCCACCTTAACCCTGCAGTCTCTCTGTGTGTCTGCTCCCCTTGGGGCACCCTGCAGTTCACTCTTAGCCAAAGCACTTCTTGAACTTGTCCAGGTCATCCTGGACTTGAACTCCCATCCTCCAGGTGCATCTTTGCATCAGGACCATTTGCTTCAGGTGGCCACAAAGGAGCACTGCTTAAAATCTCCCTCTCCCAGGCAACCTCCATGCTATGTTCTAGAATCAGTTTAGGAGCCTGGAAGGACTGAGTCCACAAAGGGCAACATCCTACCTGAGAGGCCTCCAGGCCTTGCCTTTCATTTCCACGAGGAGTCGTTGCAGTAGGCAGATATTCTGCCTGCTCTCTGTCTTCTGCCCTGATTTTAAATAGAAGGCATCTTGGCTCAGCGCCTGTAGTTCAAGCGGCTAAGGTACCAACCACATACACCAAAGCTGGCAGGTTTGAATCCAGCCCAGGCCTGCCAAACTACAATGACAGCTACAACCAAAAAATGGCTGGGCTTTGTGGCGGCGCCTGTGGTCCCAGCTACTTGAGAGGCTGAGGCAAGAGATTGCTTAAGCCTAGGAGTTGGAGGTTGCTGTGAGCTGTGATGCCAGAGCGCTCTACCCAGGGCGACAGCTTGAGGCTCTGTCTAAAAAAAAAAAAAAGAAGGCGTCTTGGTCTGATGGGTTCCTTCAGGGAATAGGCAACGCTGCATTGCTGCCAGATCCCTTAATATGCCCAGACTCAGGGGCCAACAATCCTGGGGGTTGTCTGGAGCTCTGCATCTTGAATTATTGCTCCTGAGGCCCTGGGTCATCCCCTTCCTACAGATGGGAGTCCTGTGGCTCTTATTGGGTCTGTGCTTTCAGAAGGGCGTTTTCTCCCATTGTTTCTGGAACCTCTGGTTGCCCAATGGAACATTAACACTCTCCTTCATTATGAGAAAGGACACCAAGTGGCTTTACAGAGCTTTGCAAAAACAGAACATGCCTGTTGGGGGGGGGGGTGCAAAAAAGGGAAGGGTTTTAAATATGTCAGATGTACAGTGACTGCCACAGTCTGGGGTCCCCCACTGTGCAGGTCACTCCAGTGTCTGGGTGGAGGTGGATGTCCTAGGAAAGTTGTGGGCAGGAAGGACTCCATAGGGTTAGGGCTGGTGGACAGGTAGGAATCGGTGCTGACTTGGATGAGAAGACCCAGAATCTAGGGGTCTGCCTTTCCAGGTGGGAAAGGCCTCAGCTCCTTGCCGTGTATGGGGTCTTCATGACTCCTCAGAGTCTTCTTGTGGTTTGGTGTATAGCTGGCTAATTACCGCTCTCTGTTTTATAGCACTGCTGGCTCAGGGAGAGCTGGTATGTTTATATGTATGTATTTATTATTGATTGACTAAGACAGGATCTCACTTTGTTGCCTGGACTGGAGTGTAGTGGTGTTATCACAGCTCACTGCTGCCTCCAACTCCTATGCTCAAGCGATTGTCCCACCTCAATCTCCTGAGTAGCTAAGACTACAGGCTCATGCTATCATTACCTGCTGTTTTTTGAAATTTTTGTAGAGTTGGGGGTCTCACTGTGTTGCTTATGCTGATCTCCAACTCCTGGCCTCCCACAAGAGCCTTCCAAAATGCTGGGATTACAGGTTTGAGATGACTTTTAATTTTTTTTTTTTTTTTGAGATAGAGTCTCATTATGTCACCGTCGGTAGAATGCTGTGGCATCACAGCTCATAGCAACCTCAAACTCTTGGGCTTAAGCGATTCTCTTGCCTCAGCCTCCCGTGTAGCTGGGACTATAGGAGCTCACCTCAACACCCAGCTATCTTTTGGTTGTAGTTGTCATTGTTGTTTGGTAGGCCCAGGCTGGATTCGAACCCGCTAGCTCCGTTTTATGTGGCTAGAGCCCTAGCCACTGAGCTACAGGCGCCGAGCCAAACTTTTAATCTTTTTAATGTATATTTAAAGTTTTAATTTTGAAATATAGTAGAACCTTTATAAGTTCACCATTCAAGGGACTGTAATAAATGGGTTAATATACAATAGTGGTCAACATAAGGAACTAGGCCTATGTATTGGTACGTACATGTGGTGCATGTCCAATCTATGTAAATTAGGTCAGCTTGAGGAGGTGGGTGATGTAGGGAGGCGGTCAGCTATGGAGGTTCTTCTGTATCATAGAATCAAAGAAAGTGTGAAGTGGCTCAGCGCCTGTGGCTCAAACAGCTAAGGCGCCAGCCACATACACCTGAGCTGGCGGGTTCGAATCCAGCCCGGGCCTGCCAAACAACAATGATGGCTGCAACCAAAAAATAGCCGGGTATTGTGGTGGGTTCCTGTGGTCCCAGCTACTTGGGAGGCTGAGTCAGGAGACTCACTTGAGCCCAGGAGTTAGAGGTTGCTGTGAGCTGTGATGCCACAGCACGCTACCCAGGGCAACAGCTTGAGATTCTATCTCAAAAAAAAAAAAGTGTGAAGAAACTGACATGGAGGTCCCACGTACCCGTTCACCCAGCCTCCCCTTGTGTAATGTTTTATGTAACTAGAGTAGCCAGATACTAGAGTGCCTAGATCCTAGAGCAATTAGGTGCTAGAGTATACTGTAATCATATACTAGAGCAACCAGATAATAGACACTTGAATAATTAGATCTAGAGTACCTAGATCAGTGGTTCTCAACCTTCCTAATTGCCACGTTGTTACAAATGGAACAAAGGGGTCACAACCCACAGGTAGGAAACCACTGACCTAGATACTAGAACAATTAGAGACTAGAAACTTTATGATGGCAGAGCCCCCAGATACTAAAGTAACTAGATACCAGAGTAACCAGATGCCAGTGCCTAGATACCAGAGTAATTAGGTATTAGAACTAATTATAATACATGTAGCTGCTAAAGTTCCTATACACATGGGTATCAATTCAGGAAACTGATGCTGGTGCAATGTGCAGAGCTTATTCAGATGTCCTTTTTATATGCATAAAATTGTCTGTGTTTCCATGCCATTTTATCACACGGTAGATGTGTTATCAACCTTGCAATAAAGTTACAGTTCTGTCTGCCACCACCAAGTTCACTCTCATCCCAGGGCAACTTTCTGATTGTACATAAACCCAGAAATCACTTTCTGCCATAAGTTCTCAGGCAGCAAGGGGAACTGCTGAAGGAGCCGACAGCATCAGCACATCCATGAGTTTGGAATGGAGCAAATGTACACTGTGCTAAGGCAAAAATGAAGTTGATTTTTATTATTTTTTTCTTCTGTTTCCCTTGCTCCTCTCTATTCTGACATTTGGTGTTGTTGAAAACAAGTGTCAGAGTCTAGGGTTTTCATACAGTGGAGAAAAAAAGGACAGGATGTTTACTGAAACATTTACAGCTATGTTATACCAAAAGCAATGGTTCCTGCTTGTATGCCGATGACTTACAGGCAGGCGGCCTGCAGCCAGGCAGAAGAGCATCCCTGTTTGATGTGCTAAGCTCCCTAACAAGGAGAAGAATCCCTAATGATGAGATGTTCCACAAGCAGATCAGACGGCAGACATCCAGGAAAGAGTTGCTGGGTGTAAACATCTGGCCCCAACGAGTGGCCCCCACTGCACCCTGAGAGAAATGTTGGCAAATGACTCTCTCTCTTCTGACACAATTGTTTGTTTTTGGAAACCTGCCTGTTTCTTCAGCTTTTATCACTTTGACGTGTAGGATTTTTTTTGATCAATTTCATATTAGTAGGTTGAAATTCTGGATGGAGAGAAAGACTGACACTTTCTTGTGCTAATTCCATGCAGTTTTAGTAAGACCGTAAAGTTAGTTCATCTGGTCCTTATGAAAGTAACGTAAAAGGCAAAACAGATGATAGCTTGTATCATCAGCTGATGTATTAACCACAGCAGATATAAAACAAGAGTCAGCTAATATAAGTGCTTGAGGTTTTAATTCTTTTTTTCTCTTTTCTTTTCAAGACCAAGTCTCATTCTGTTACCAAGGCTAGAGGCTGATTTTTTTCTATTTTTAGTAGAGACAGACTCTCTCTCATGCTCAGCCTAGTCTCAAACTCCTGAGTTCAAGGGATCCTCCTGCCTCAGCTTCCCAAATTGCTAGAATTATAGGTGTGAGCCACTCCACCTAACCTGAGGTTTTAAATTCTAAACCAGGGGCGGCGCCTGTGGCTCAGTCGGTAAGGCGCCGGCCCCGTATACCAAGGGTGACGGGTTCAAACCCGGCCCCGGCCAAACTGCAACCAAAAAATAGCCGGGCGTTGTGGCGGGTGCCTGTAGTCCCAGCTACTCGGGAGGCTGAGGCAGGAGAATCGCTTGGGCCCAGGAGTTGGAGGTTGCTGTGAGCTGTGTGAGGCCACGGCACTCTACCGAGGGCCATAAAGTGAGACTCTGTCTCTACAAAAAAAAAAAAATAAATAAATTCTAAACCAGATCAGTAAGAGAATTAACTAAGGTGTCCAGATAATAGACATGTACGTACATATTCTTAAGAACATGCAAATAGAACCCAGGTTTAAAAGCTGCCCCTGTGTTTGGGGTCACAGCGTCGGGGTGGGGAGTTAGTGTTTCATGGGGACAGAGTTTCAGTTTGGGAAGATGAGAAAGTTCTGGAGATAGAGGGTGGTGAATGGGCTTAATGCCACTGAGCTGTGCATTTAAAAATGGTTGAGATGGGGTGGTGCCTGTGGCTCAGTGAGTAGGGCACCAGCCCCATATACCGAGGGTGGCGGGTTCAAACCCAGCCCCGGCTGAACTGCAACCAAAAAATAGCCGGGCGTTTGTGGTGGGCGCCTGTAGTCCCAGCTGCTCGGGAGGCTGAGGCAGGAGAATCGCTGAAGCCCAAGAGCTAGAGGTTGCTGTGAGTCCTGTGACATAATGGCACTCTACTGAAGGTGGTAAAGTGAGACTCTGTCTCTACCAAAAAAAAAAAAAAATGGTTGAGATGGTAAATTTTATGTTTTGTATATTTAATTCGAGACAGAGTCTCGAGCTGTTGCCCTGGGTAGAGCGCCGCAGTGTCACAGCTCACAGCAACCTCAAACTCTTGGGCTCAAGAGATTCTCCTGCCTCAGGTTCCCAAGTAGCTGGGACTAAAGGTACCAGCCACAAGCCCAGCTATTTTTTTTTTTTTTTTTGTAGAGACAGAGTCTCACTTTATCGCCCTTGGTAGAGTGTTGTGGCATCACAGCTTACAGCAACCTCCAGCTCCTGGGCTTAGGTGATTCTCTTGCCTCAGCCTCCCCAGTAGCTGGGACTACAGGAGCCCGCCACAACGCCCGGCTATTTTTTGTTGCAGTTTGGCTGGGGCTGGGTTTGAACCCGCCACCCTCAGTATATGGGGTCGGCACCCTACTCACTGAGCCACAGGCGCCACCCCCCAGCTATTTTTTTGTTGCAGTTGTCATTGTTGTTTTAGCTGGTTCAGGCCAGGTTCGAACCCGCCAGCCTCGGCGCATGTGGCCAGCGCCCTACCCATTGAACTACGGGCACTGCCCTATGTTTTGTATATTTTAAAAAATTTTAACTCAGGTGGCTGCGCAAGAGAATCGCCTAAGCCCAAGAGCTGGAGGTTGCTGTGAGCTGTGATGTCACAGCACTCTACCAAGGGCGACAAATTGAAAAAAAAAATTTTTTTTAAGAGACTATGTTGCATGGCGGCACCTGTGGCTCAAAGGAGTAGGGCGCTGGCCCCATATGCCGGAGGTGGCGGGTTCAAACCCAGCCCCGGCCAAAAACTGAAAAAAAAAAAAGGACTATGTTGCCCAAGCTGGAGGGCAGTGGCTGTTCACAGGACCGATCATAGCTTGCTCGAACTCTTGGGCTCATTCAATCCTCCAGCCTCAGCTTCCCAAATAGTTGGGACTACAGGGATGTGCGACAACGCCTGCCTCTACGTTATGTATATTTCACTTCAATGTTTAAAAACCTTATATCCAGACAATGGAATGAATATTATTTAGCATGAAAAAGCCATGAAATGACAGAGGAACCATAAATGCATATTACTAAGTGAAAGAAGTCAATTTGAAAAGGTCACATAAAGTATGATTCCAAAAATATGACATTCTAGGAAAAGCAAAACAGTAAAAAGATCAGAGGTTGCCAGGGGTACTGGGAAGGAAGGGTTGAACATGCAGAGCACCGGGGAGTTTTAGAGCAGTGAAACTATTCGGTGTGAGAGTACAAGGGTGGTTGCATGACATTATACATTTGTGAAACTCATAGAATATATAACACCAAAGACAAACTCTCACATAAATGGTGGGCCCTGTGTAATGATGTGTCAATGCAGGTCTGTGGTGGGGGTGTTGACAGTGGGGGTATATAGGAACTCCCTGTACTTTTCTCTCAATTTTGCTGTGAACCTAAAACTCCTCTAAAAAAAAAAACGTCTTCAGAACAAATAAAACTGCACCTGCATGAGAATTAAAAAACAGAAATAAACAAGGTCTCTCAAATCCACTTTGTCATAGAAGCTTTCAGATTTTCATGTTCACAGAGTCGCTGGCAACTGCCCAGTAAGATGAGGATGTCAGTGTAATTACAGTACCGACAGTCACAAAAGCAAAAGGAAGGAAAATCAGGCTCAGGTTTTTGGTGAGCAACCCTGAAGGGGGGTGCGTCTAGTCCAAGACTGTGCACACACCTACCAGGGCTTCAGGGGTGACACTTTCTGGAGCTAGAAGAGGCAAAGAATCCCTACAAGAACTAGAAGAGGCAAAGTCCTTATTTGAGTTCAGTGTTCTTGAGGTAGAACCAAAATAGGGTTGGGCAGTGCCCGTAGCTCAGTGGGTAGGGTGCCAGCCACATACACGGAGGCTGGCGGGTTCAAACCTGGCCCAGGCCAGCTAAAATCGACAATGCAACAAAAAAATAGCCAGGCGTTGTGGCAGGCACCTGTAGTCCCAACTACTTGGGAGGCTGAAGCAAGAGAATTGCTTAAGCCCAAGAGTTTGAGATTGCTATGAGCTGTAAAGCTACAGCACTCTACTGAGGGCAACATAGTAAGACTCTGTCTCAAAAAAAAAAAAAAGAAAAAAAAAATAGGGTTGGGGTAAACCCATAATTCTGGGTTCCCAGGGCCAAGTGCAGTGATGATTTGGACTTACCAGGGGAGATAGAAAGAGAATGGTTTTCTGGGAACTGGAGGCTGCATCCAAGCGAGAGTTTCAGACAAAGAAGAAAGTTATTGCCTGAGAACAATGTAGGATAATATGATAGAGGACCTTGAAGAAAACAAATAAAAGGCAGTTGTAGATTACCGACGTCTGGGAGAAGGACAAGGAAACAGAAAAAAGAAAGAAAACAAATCCTCACAGCGGCACTTTTTTGAAATGCAGATGACACTGAGTAGCCTACCCTGAAATGCCTAATAGTTAAAATGAAAGGCTTTTTAAAAAAATCAAAGGCAGACAGGATGTAAACTCAACTGGGGTCTAATCCTTGATTCTTTGTTGAAGAGAAACTAAAGCACATGGCTGTTTACTGGGGTGAGGACCGGGAATGGTGGAGGGAGGAGGACGTTGGGAGAATCACAGAATCACAGCCACCCTCAGGGAGTGCACCAACTGGTCACATTGGGAGCTGGTCTTGTCCTGAACCCTCTGCCCCCTTCAATTATTCAAACTGTGAGCATCTTGGCTGCATTGGGAAACATCCCACACCCTGTGTAAAATTCTTGGCTTGTAGAAATGTGTTTTTAAACTGTGCTCTTAATAATACCAGTGAGCTCAGTACTTCCAGTATCTAGTAAAGTTAGATGGGAAATACATAAAATAGGTACTAGAAAAGATGAATGCTTTTCTTCTTTTACCATGGTCAATATGTACAATTTTTTTTTTAATGACTTAGCCACACATTTATTCCCTCACGGATCTAGAGGTCAGAGCCTGAAATAGGCCTCGAGGGGCTAACATCAGGGTGTGGGCAAGGCTGTTCTCTCCTGGAGGCTGGGGTGGGGGAGGAATCTATTTCCTGCCTTTCCAGTGTCCAGAGGCCACCACATTTTTAAAAATGTGGTAAAATGTATATAACAAAATCTGCCATTTTTAACCGTTTTTAAGTGTACATTTCAACAGTGTTAAGGCCATTTAACGTGGTTGTGCAATGTGACCTATCTCAGAAACTTTTCATCTTACAAAACTGAAACTGTCTATAAACAGGCTCTTTTTTTTGAGACAGACTCACTTTGTTGCCCTCAGTAGAGTGCTGTGACGTCATAGCTCACAGCAACCTCAAGCTCTTGGGATCAAGTGATCCTCTTGCCTCAGCCTCCCAAGTAGCTGGGACAACAAGCACCTGCCACAACACCCGGCTACTGGCTATTTTTAAGAGATGGGGTCTTGCTCTGGCTCAGGCTGGTCTCAAATCTATGAGCTCAGGCAAATCACAGAGTGCTAGGATTACAGGCATGAGCCACAGCTCCTGGCCTATGTTTTAAGGTTATGTTTATTTTTGTATCATTTGCCTGGTGCAGGATTCCCTCTGGGACACCCCCAGAGGGAATAAGGAGGGGGCTCATTCCATTCCTCAGCTTCTGCTCTGAACTGTCCTTCCACTCAGCTCCCACTTGCCACTGTCACCCACAGTGTCGTGGTAGGGTGGGAGGCTTCCCAGAGGCCCTGGGAAGGAGCCTGCTCTTCCCTGGGTAGTTTGTGACCATCTGAATTTGGAGGTGCTGATATGTCTGGGGTTCGCTCCAACATAGCGTAGTATCGAGGGAGTTCTGAGTGACAAAGTAAGGCCATGCTGTTCCCTATTTTTCTCACCTTCTCCAGATACAGGCAAACATGACCTTGAAGGAAGGAACATGTAGATATATAGCCACTAGCAGGAACAAAGCGGGGCTTTCAGTGGTGTGCTGCCTGATTGGGGGATGTGGTGCCCTGGGGAGTGATGGTTGGATAAACTAGAAGGAGGAGCCCTGGGCCCCCAGGGGGCTTCCTAGGAGTGGAGAGAGTAAGGCTTAGCCCATGGCCCCAGGTCCAGCTGGGGGTGGACTCCAGTACTCCCCAGGGTGAGCTCGTCTCCCACATATGAGAGCTGTATCCACTGGAGAACCAGACTCCTGGCCTGGGACAGGCCTGGCCTTTGTGGAGTTTGGGAGGGAGTCAGTGTTGGTTTCCTAAGACTGCCGTATCACAACATCACAGACAGTGCAGCTTAAATAACAGAAATTTACTTCCTCACAGTCCTGGAGGCTGGAAGTCTGAAATTGAGGTGCTCGCAGGGTGGGCTCCTTTCTAGGCCCCTCTCCTGGCCTTGCAGAAGCCGCCTTCTCCTGTGTCCAAAAACGGTTATTCCTCTGCGTGCATCTGTGTTCTAACCTGCTCTTTCTGTGAGTACACTGGGACCACCCAAATGGCCTTATTTTCCCTTAATTACCTCTTTTGAAGTCTTGTGTCAAAATATGGTCACATTCTCAGGTATGGGGAGTTAGGACATCAACATATGGATTTGAGGCTACTCTGTTCAGCCCATGACAGCTGCTAGAAGAAATGATCAAAACCTGGGTTGTTAAAACAACAGAAATTTATTCCCTCATAGTTTTGGGGGTCAGAAGTCTGAAATACAGGTATCAAAGGGCTGTGCTTCCTCTGGAGGCTCCAGGGGAGGGTCTTTCCAACCTCTTCCAGCCTCTGATGGGTCCGAGCAACCCTTGGCTTGTGACCGAATCACCCCAGTCTCTGCCTCTGTCTCCATGTCAAATTTTCCTCCTTCTCCTTCTTACAAAGGCTTTTCTGATAATATTTAGGGCCCACGTGGATAACCCAGGATAATCTCCTATCTGGATAGCCTTAATTTAAAATCATATCTGCAAGTACCTTTTTTTTTAAAAAAAAAAAAATAATGTTCATAGATTCCAGGGATTAAGATGTGGATGTGTTTAGAGGCCTCCCACACCACAATCTGGAATATCACTCAGCCATGAAAAGGAAGGAGGCTCTGATACAGGCCACAATGTGGATGAACCTTGAGGACACAGTGCTCAGTCAGAGAAGCCAGAAACAGAAGAACACACTGTGTGTGATTCTATTTATATGAAATGTCCAGAACAGGCCGATTAACAGAGATAGAATGTAGATTCGTGGTTCTCAGGGACTGGGGAATGACTGCTTATGGGGATGGGTCTTCCTTTAGGGGTGATGGAAGGTTCTGGAATTAATTGTACTGATAACTATACACTGAATGCAGGATAGAGCTCATCCTGAGGACAGCACAGAGAGCAAAATGACCCTACTATAGCTACTTCCATGAATGCCTGGTGGATAGAGAATGAAAATGGTTTATGGCTACAGTCATTAATTGGGGATGATTATGTCCCCAGGGAACTTTAGTAATGCTCAGGGTGTAGCTTAAACATGTGCAGCCCCCTAAGACCTCAGCAGGGCAGATGATTGTGGAATACAGTGTTTCTTGGGAGTCCACAGAATCCCCTACTCAGGGGTTTCACCCTAGGTGATTCTGTTCCTAGAGGGCCCCAGGCAATGCCTGGGGACATCTTTGGTTGTCACAATGAGGAAGGTGCTCCTGGCATGCAGTGAGTGGAGGCAGGGACACTGCTTAGCACCCTGCAGTGCCAGGATGGACCCCACAGAGAATGACCTGGCTCTGTGTCCACAGTGCTGAGGGTGGACCCTGACCTATGGACTGAAAAGCTGTCAGTGCCGTGATGGGTAAGTGCAGGGAAGGAGTCCTGGCTCCCCTTGGCCATCATGAAGCCCTTCTCTAGTGCCTTTAGTCAGGGGATTGGGCTCATTGAGCAGCCACAGGGAAGAGGTGTCAATGCAGGTATGAAGGGGTTCAGCACCTTTATTTTTATTTATTTTTTTTGAGACAGAGTCTCACTATGTCACTATGTCGCCCTCAAACTCTTGGGCTTAAGCGATTTTCTTGCCTCAGCCTCCCATTTAGCTGGGACTATAAGCACCAGCCACAATGCCTGGCTTTTTTTTGTTTTTGCTGCAGTTGTCATTGTTGTTTAGCTGGCTGGGGCTGGGTTCAAACGATGTCACACGGCTCACAGCAACCTCCAGCTCTTGGGCTTGCGCGATTCTCTTGCCTCAGCCTCCTGAGCAGCTGGGACTACAGGTGCCCGCCACAACGTCCGGCTATTTTTTTGTTGCAGTTTGGCCAGGGCTGGGCCTGAACCCACCACCCTCAGTATACTGGGCCGGCGCCCTATTCACTGAGTCACAGGCGCCACCCTATTTTTATATTTTTTATTGAGACAGAGTCTCACTTTGTCACCCTCAGTAGAGTACTATAACATCATAGCTCACAGCAACCTCAAACTCTTGGGCTTAAGCGATTCTTTTGCCTCAGTCTCCCTAGTGGCTGGGACTACCAGCTTCCACCACAATGCCCGGCTATGTTTTGTTTGTTTGTTTGTTTGTTTAGCAGGCTCGGGCTGGGTTCAAACCCACCAGCACCACAGCATGTGGCCAGCGCCCTAACCACTGAGATACAGATGCCCAGCCTGGTTCAGCACCTTAAGACCCTCATCCTGGGGCGGTGCCTGTGGCTCAATTGGTAGGGCGCTGGCCCCATATACTGAGGGTGGCAGGTTCCAACCCGGCCCCAGCCAAACTGCTACAAAAAAATAGCTGGGCATTGTGGCAGGCACCTGTAGTCCCAGCTACTCAGGAGGCTGAGGCAAGAGAATTGCTTAAGCCCAGGAGTGAGAGGTTGCTGTGAGCTGTGATACCATAGCACTCTATCGAGGGCGATAAAGTGAGACTCTGTCTCTAAAAAAAAAAAAAAAAAAAGACCCTCATCCTGGAGGAGTCCTTAATAGACCGGCCAAGATGGCTTGGCGCTTGTGGCTCAGGTGGCTAAGATGCCAGCCACATACATTTGAGCTGGCGGGTTCGAATCCAGCCCCGGCCCGCCAAACAACAATGACAGCTGCAACCAAAAAAATAGTTGGGCATTGTGGCGGGCGCCTGTAGTCCCAGCTACTTGGGAGGCCGAGGCAGGAGAATCACTTGAGCCCAGGAGTTGGCGATTGCTATGAGCTGTGATGCCACAGCACTCTACCCAGGGCAACAGCTTGAGGCTCTGTCTCAAAAAAAAAAAAAAAATTGGCCAAGAGCCAGCACCTTTTTGTTTATTGTTTTGCAATTTATAATAAAAGACATAATGCAGCTCTGGAGAAATTAATCAAACAAAGCTAAGGAACATGGTGGAAAAGACTCTGACCTGTCCCTATACCAGGACAGCTCTAAGCCTACATCAGAGCATGAAACTGGACCAACACCAGGGTCCTACACAGGTGGGTCGGGGCTTTATTGTTTTAATTTCTAGCTTGGTTCTCCTAGGGTTTCTCATGAATTCCAGGTTTTCTTCCATAATCATCTCACCATTAATCCCTTTATGGGACATGCCTCTGTACTGCCCAGCCACTGGGTGCTGAGCACCCACAAACCTGCCTGTCGCAGCCTCAATCTTGTGTGTTAGCAGCGTGAGCTGATCTGGGGAAAAGTCTCACTGTTCCTGTGTCACACTCCAGAGACTCATAAATTTGATGCTGGAGTTGCCCCATCTGTTCTGCCCCATGTCCCAGCTGTCTTTCTGTCTCTGGATCCCCTGGGGTCCTCACCTCCTAGCGCCTCTCTCCCTCAACACCACACTGCAGCTGTTTCCTCCTACAGAGAAGTTTCTCACTCTCTTTCTGGGCCCTTTTCATCTCATGTCCTCTCCACACCATTCCCTCCAACTAATTAAAGTATTTTCCTAAACAAGCCCAGTTGTGTCTCTAACATGAATTCTGGTGCCTGTTGGTAAAATTAATTTTTCCCTATCCTTTACAATATAAGAAAGAATGACATACAGTTGCTGATCTGCAGGACCCCAGCATCCAGGGGAAGGACAGCATGTGGACCAATTATCACAGGACAATAGGGAAAGTGATGTGTATCAGGGCAGCCATTGAGGCAGCACTGTTGTAACAAGTATCTCCCAGTTCAGGAAGGAGGAACAACAAAGGTTTATTTTACACATATGCTGCCCACACCAGGTTAAACAATGTCTACCCAAAATCATGTCCACTCAGAACCTCAGAACATGACCTTATATGGAAATAGGGTCTTTGTAGATGTAATCAGTTAAGATAGGGTCACAGGAGAGTAGGGTGGGCTCTGGTCCAAGGATTGGGGGTCTCCAGAATAAGAGGAGGCAGAGGGGTGGTGCCTGTGGCTCAAGGAGTAGGGCACCGGCCCCATATACCAGAGGTGGCGGGTTCAAGCCTGGCCCCGGCCAAAACTGCAAAAAAAAAAAAAAGAGGAGGCAGAGACACACAGGGAGACAGCTCCACGAAGGTGGAAGCAGACAGAGATACAGATAGAGGGAGATGTCTACAATCCAAGAAATACAAGGAAAGCTGGGCGCTGTGGCAGGCACATGTAGTCCTAGCTACCTGAGAGGCTGAGGCAAGAGAATTGCTTGAACCCAAGAGTTTGAGGATGCTGTAAGCTAAGATGCCACTATGGCACTCTAACAGTCTACCAAGTAAGACTTCTTCAAGAAAGAAAGAAAGAAAAAGAAAAGAAAGAGAAAGAAAGAAAAAAAAAAGCTATGTACTCAATTTTGATATGAGGACAATTAATGACAATTAAGGTCACGGTGGGGCTGGGGGAAGGGGAGAGCAGAGAGAGAAAGAAGGAGGGAGGAATGGGGAAAGGAAGAGCAGAGAGAGGGAAGGAGGGAGAGGGGTGGGGCCTTGGTGTGTGCCACACCTTTTGAGGGCAAGACACGATTGTAAGAGGGACTTTGCCAAACAAATTGAATCAGTGTAATCTGGCTTATTGTAGTCTCAATGAATCCCCAGCAATAAAAAAAAAAAAAGAAATACAAGGAAAGCCCGAGGTATCAGCAGCCAGGGCAGAGGCAGGGGACAGCTTCTTTGTCAGAGCCTCCAGAGGGAACCAGCCCTGCCTATACCTTGATTTCATGCTTCTGGCTCCCCAAACCATGAGAAAATACATGTCTGTTGTTTCAAGCTCCCAGGCACCCCTGGTTTGTAATACTGTTAGGACAGCCCTGGGAAGCTCACCCATGGTTGCCCATGGCAGTTGGCCAACTCCTGCCTTGTGGATGCAGGCTGACAAGGTGTCCACAGCCAGGAACAGGGCTGGCTCCCATCACAGGAGGGGAAGGAAACAAGGAGAGATGTGTAGTTGCCCTGGCACTGTGCTCACATCTCACTGGCCACAGCAAGTGCCACGGCCACATCTGAGTTTAATAGGCAGAAGGGCCACGTCTCCATGTGGGAACAGCTGTGCCCATGCTCTCTAGGCATAAGCCAGCATGGGCTCAAAGGGCAGGGGCTCCCAGGAGAACAGTGGTTATAATGGGCCACTGGAGGGGGTGAGGTGGCCCAGGGAGCTCACAGAAAAGGAGGGACCCCAACCCCTCCTTTGTAGGTGAGCCAGGTTCCCCTGTGTGGACAGGGTGATTTTTCATTAGACTAACTAATGGTCACTTGAGTAGGGTGCCTATCACATCTGAACAGTTCTTTCACCTTGCTATATGATGTCGCATGATCAGGGAAGTGACAGCCGTCACATCCATAGGGTCCATCCTTGCTTGAGGTGGGAGGTGTGAGCCCCCAGGGGCCCCTTTATAATCCTGCCTGACACACCATGTAGGGGGATGGAGCAGGCAGGAGACCAGGCAGAGCAGGGAGAAAACAAGGTGCAATGCAGCCGGTGCTTCTCCAAACTGGGGGTGCTGCAGGGGTGGTTTAGGAAGCAGGGCGGCCTTTCTCTGGGGGTCTGTTTGTTTTCACCCTTCTCTTATCACATCACCAGCCTTCCTCGCTATTCTACATTTTATGGGTGAGGACAGCAAGGACTAAAGGTCTGCTCTGCTGACACGGGACTTTCTGGCGTGATCCATGGGGCATCCCCTTGGGGAGGGTTCTGTCCACTCCCTGACTGCTCACCAGCTCATCAGAGGTCAGCTATTGGGCCCCACACAACACAGGGTAGAGAGCCCTTGCAAACCCCCCAACCCTCCTGTGATGCTCCAGGGGACACACAGTGGGTAACATAGGTGGGGAGGATTCAGGAGATTCCTGGTGCTGTTATCCCCAGTTGATAGCAGGTAAACCCAGGCATAAATGATGTGCCCAGGGAGCAGAGAGAACCTGAATTTTCAGGTCTTCTGACTCCATCCCCCAGCCCCTGACTCCTAAAATTCACCCTGCTACAACCACAAAAACTCTAGACTCTGTGTAGACATTTGCAGCTGAGGCCTCAGTTGGTCCTCAGAAATACCTTTGGAGCAAGGTGTGAATATTTCTGCTATCACCCAGCTTGGTAGTTGTCTTCTGACATCTCTTCTCGCTTTCTTGGAGCAGGGCAGCCCCACTTATGAGTGCACATGTGGCTTCTGAATAAAGATAATTTTCCCAGCTTACCTGCAAACAGGGACAGCTATGTAGATATGTGACCTATGGGTTATAAGGCAGAGTGATCTGCCCGGGTGTCACATCACCACTCTCCAAGACCCAAGATCTTGAAGTGGACAGAATGGTCCTCAGGGATGTCCATATATAGCTCTTAGAGACTCTGTATATGGCCTGTTACATGGCAAAAGGGACTCTACAGGTGGACTTGAAATTAGGGATCTTAAGCCTGTAGTCCCAGCTACTCAGGAGGCCAAGGCAGGAGGATTTCTTGAGCCCAGGAGTTCCAGGCTGCAGAAAACTGTGATTGCACCACTGCACTTCAGTCTGAGTGACAGATGAGACCTGTCTCAAAAAAAAATTGTGGCTAGGCTCGGCGCCTGTGGCTCAAGTGGTTAAGGTGCCAGCCACATACACCTGAGCTGGTGGGTTCAAATCCAGCCCGGGCCCACCAAACAACAATGACAGCTGCAACCAAAAAATAGCCAGGCATTGTGGTGGGCGCCTGTAGTCCCAGCTACTTGGGAGGTGGAGGCAGGAGAATCACTTGAGCTCAGAAGTTGGAGGTTGCTGTGAGCTGTGATGCCACAGCACTCTACCTGGGGCGACAGCTTGAGGCTCTGTCTCAAAAAAAACAAAACTGTGGCTATCATCCTGGGGCCACGCACACCATGGAATATTACTTAGCACTAAAGTAGAACAAACATGCTACAATGTACATAGATGTCCTAAAATCTGAGTGCACGGCCCATCTCGAGAGGTTACATGCTATGTGGCTGCATCTATGGAACATTCTTTTTTTTTTCCAGACAGAGTCTCACTCTGTGCCCTAGAGCTGTGGCATCATAGCTCACAGCAACCTCAAACCCTTGGGCTTGAGAAATCCTCTTCAGATTGGGACTTCGGATGTAGGGACTTGGGACTACAGTTGTATGCCACAATGTCTGGCTAGTTTTTCTGTTTTTTAGTAGAGACGGGGTCTCGCCTTGCTTGAGCTGGTCTCAAATTTCTGAGCTCAAGCTATCCACCCACCTTGGCCTCCCAGAGTTCAGGTTACAGGTATGAGTCACCATGCCTGGCCTTATGGAACATTCTCAAAATGACAAAGTCATAGAGACAAAACAGAAATTCCTGGTTGCTAAGGGTGGAGATGGTGATGTGGCTATAGGGGGCAGCCTATTGAGGGACATCTTTGCTGTGGTGGAAATATTCTGTGCCTTGACTGTGGCTGTTACATGAACAGCACATTGGCTAGAGCAGCACAGAGCTCTGCTGGCACCTTGTATCTGAATAAGTCACATGAGTTGTCATTGTGGGGAAGTTGGGTGAAGGGTGCATAGGACCTCTCTGTGCTATCTTTGTAAGTTCCTGTGAATCTATAACCATTTCAAAATAGGATATTAGGGAGAAAAAAACCTTCCCAGGGTTCCCCACTGGGAGCCTGAGGGAGTCCCCATTGCTCTCCCTTGCTCTCGCTCCATCTCAGCCCTGGTCTCACCAGTCTGCTGTTAGTTCCTGAGCCTTTGCACAGTTCCTTTTACTCTGGAAGCTCTCTCCTAGCCCTTTCCCCATCCAGACAGCAGGTTTCAAATTTTTTTTTTTTTTTTGTAGAGACAGAGTCTCACTTTATGGCCCTTGGTAGAGTGCCGTGGCCTCACACAGCTCACAGCAACCTCCAACTCCTGGGCTTAAGCGATTCTCTTGCCTCAGCCTCCCGAGTAGCTGGGACTACAGGCGGCCGCCACAACGCCCGGCTATTTTTTGGTTGCAGTTTGGCCGGGGCTGGGTTTGAACCCGCCACCCTCGGTATATGGGGCCGGCGCCCTACCGACTGAGCCACAGGCGCCGCCCAGCAGGTTTCAAATTTAATGTCACAAGCTCATCTCCCCTCCAGATGAGGTTCTCTCTCTGTTACTCATGTGGCTCCCCTCACTTCTCCTGTACTGACTTATACAGAACCTATATTTATTTTGTTTTCGACTTTTTTGTTTTTTTAAACCTGTATTTATTTTACTGTGCAGTGGTTAGCCATGTGGCTGCTGAAGCTTGACTTCCTCTTTCAGATTTTAGTTCTGGAGCTTCATTTTCCTTGTCTGTAAAATAGGTGTGAAAACCTATGTGTGATCATCAAGAATCCTGTCTCTAGTATTATCTTCACCTCTGACTTGGCCCCCTGACTGGTTTTAACCAAGAGGAAACAGAAGATGTGTGGTGGCACCAGTGTCTCAGCCTATTGAGGGACCCCACAATTTCTTTGTTCACGAGAGTCCATGTAGAGAGACACAAGCTCAGCTGTCCCAAATCTTCCACTGAGCCACCAGGTAAAATATAAGCACATGTGAGGACACCCAGGCTCAGCAGAAGTACTATCCCACTCAACCAAGTCCAGACTGCATGAATGTGAACAAATAAAATTTGTGGCCCTAATAGGCTTTGGAGTGGGGCAGGAATAGCAAAAATAATCAGGCTAATTATTAGGCCAACATTTTAGGGTTCTGTATTAAATAAATTAATGCTTATGAAGTATTTATAGCAGTGCCAACATGAGGTATATAAATGTTATTACTTTATTAAATATTTACTCCATTATTTTGTGAGTTCCCCAAGAGCTATTTTTCTCACCATCATATGCCTGGTCCCTGCTGCCAAGTAGTCAGTCAAATATTGTTTAAAGAATGAATATAGAGGGCGGCGCCTGTGGCTCAGTGAGTAGGGCGCCGGCCCCATATGCCGAGGATGGTGGGTTCAAGCCCAGCCCCGGCCAAACTGCAAAAAAAAATAGCCGGGTGTTGTGGCGGGCGCCTGTAGTCCCAGCTGCTTGCGAGGCTGAGGCAAGAGAATCGTGTAAGCCCAAGAGTTAGAGGTTGCTGTGAGCCGTGTGACGTCATGGCACTCTACCCGAGGGCGGTACAGTGAGACTCTGTCGCTACAAAAAAAAAAAATAATGAATATAGAACGGAAACCATCAAGATTCGCAGTTAACAACTGGCAGGTTACTGTAAGAACACCCTTGTATAGGACTCACACTGCTTGCAAGCTAGTTATGGTTTTTTTTTTTTTGTAGAGACAGAGTCTCACTGTACTGCCCTTGGGTAGAGTGCCGTGGCATCACACGGCTCACAGCAACCTCTAACCTTGGGCTTACGCGATTCTCTTGCCTCAGCCTCCCGAGCAGCTGGGACTACAGGCACCCGCCACAATGCCCGGCTATTTTTTTGTTGCAGTTTGGCCGGGGCTGGGTTTGAACCCGCCACCCTCGGCATATGGGGCCGGTGCCCTACTCACTGAGCCACAGGCGCCACCCCACTAGTTATGGTTTTTTTGTAGAGACAGAGTCTCACTTTATGGCCCTCGGTAGAGTGCCGTGGCCTCACACAGCTCACAGCAACCTCCAACTCCTGGGCTTAAGCGATTCTCCTGCCTCAGCCTCCCGAGCAGCTGGGACCACAGGCGCCCGCCACAACGCCCGGCCATTCCTTGGTTGCAGTTTGGCCGGGGCTGGGCTTGAACCCGCCACCCTCCGCATATGGGGCCGGCGCCCCACTGACTGAGCCACAGGCGCCGCCCGCTAGTTATGGTTTTAATTAAAACATTTCCCTGTAGACTGGAAATCTATCATACCCATTTCTCTTTTGTTACACAAGACACTGCCAAAAAATGGTTTCCATCATATTTTAGTTAACCAAACCTCTATTGCTGGACACTTAGGAGATTCCTGATCTTTCTATGACATAACTAAGGGTGCAAGAAGCACATGAGTCTTGGTATCCAACTGATTATTATCCTTGTGATATATCCCTGGGAAGTAGAAATTGCTGAGTCTGAGAGTCTGAATGTTTTCAAGGTATTTGACAGATACCGTCAAGTTGCTTTTCAGACAGGTACCAATTCACATCCCCAGTGGCCCAAATTACCACAGCCCATCTAACACCCTACATGCACCAAGTATTACTGTTTCTTTCATCTTGTTAATTTGATGATGGGGTGAAAAATGTATTAAGTTTGTTACTGAAACATAAACTAATTCAAAGATTAATACACATAGACAAACACCTAGTGAGACAGCTTGAAACAGAAGTCAATCTATGCTTTCTTTTTTTTTTTTGTGGTTTTTGGCCGGGGCTAGGTTTGAACCCACCACCTCCGGCATATGGGACCGGAGCCCTACTCCTTGAGCCACAGGCGCCGCCTATATGCTTTCTAAAGTGATTAAACTGTAACATCAAAATAGTCTCTGAGGGCGGCGCCTGTGGCTCAAGGAGTAGGGTGCCGGTCCCATATGCCGGAGTTGACGGGTTCAAACCCAGCCCCGGCCAAAAATCAAAAAAAAAGAAAAAAAAAAAATAGTCTCTGAACTGAAACTCAACCCATGTTCCAACACATTCAAGTCCCTAATTAAGCCATAAGGGGATCACATTGGTTAACCCTGACCTTGTTAACACTAGGCTACAACAGCCAGCTTAGACTGTCCCCGTGAGGAGCTTTATAGGCATCTAATTATGACCCCACCTTCCTTGAGCCAGGTTTGACATTGCAGTGAGGCCACAAGAAGGAGGGCTGTCAGTAGAGCTCCTGGAGGCCAGGGGGCACCATGGAAGACTCTAGAATGTCTTGGCCAGACCCTATTCCAAGCAACTCCTGGTGTCAGGCAAACAAAGGCTGATAAATTGATAGGCAGGCATTGGGCCCTGCAGAACTGCTCCTTCCCACCCCAACGGAGCCAGAATTAAGACCCTTAAAGAGGGCCTTAAACTTGGGGAAGAGGTAACACCTACCTGCCCCCATTTTGATCTTTCTTTTGTCTATTTTTTTTTTCTTTTTTTTGGCTGGGGCTGGGTTTGAACCTGCCACCTTCAGCATATGGGGCCGGCGCCCTACCCCTTTGAGCTACAGGCACCGCCCTTGTCTATTTTTTTTTCTTTGAGACAGAGTCTCACTATGTTGCTTTTGGTAGAGTGCTGTAGTGTCACAGCTCACAGCAACCTCAAACTCCTGGGCTTAAGTGATTCTCTTGCCTTAGCCTCCCCAAGCAGCTGGGACCACAGGTACCTGCCATAATGCCTGGCCATTTCTTGTTGCAGTTGTCATTGTTGTTTAGCCGGCCCAGACTGTGTTCAAACCCGCCAGCCTCAGTATATGTGGCTGGTGCTATAACCACTATACTACAGGTGCCAAGCCTTTTATGTTTTTGTAATTTATTTTTTATTTTTAGTATATACATAGCATCGTAAGTAACAATGTTCTTTTTGTTGTTGTTGTTGTTTTTGTTGCAGTTTGGCTGGGGCTGGCTTTGGACCCGCCACCCTTGGTATATGGGGCTGGTGTCCTACTCACTAAGCCACAGGCGCCACCCTTTTTTTTGAGACAGCGTCTATGTTGGCCTTGGTAGAGTGCCATGGTGTTACAGCTCATAACAACCTCCAACTCTTGGGCTTAAGCGAATCTCATGCATTGGCCTCCCAAGTAGCTGGGACCACAGGTGCCCACCACCATGACCAGCTATTTTTGTTGTAGGTTGTCATTGTTGTTTAGCTGGCCCAGGACAGGCTCGAACCTGCCAGCCTTAATACATGTGGCTAGTGCATAACCAGGTGCCAAGCCCTGCCTGTTTTTTTGTTGCATTTGTCATTGTTGTTTAGCGGGCCTGGGCTGGGTTAGAACCCTGTAGCCTGGGTGTATGTGGCCGGTGCAGTAACCACCGTGCTACAAGCGCCAAGCCAATTTGTCTATTTTTCTTTTTTTTGAGATAGAGCCTCAAGCTGTTGCCCTGGGTATAGTGCTGTGGCATCATAGCTCACAGCAACCTCAAACTCCTGGGCTCAGGCGAGTCTCCTGCCTCCGCCTCCCAAGTAGCTGGGAGGACAGGCACCTGCCACAACGCCCAGCTATTTTTTGGTTGCAGCCGTCATTGTTGTTTGGCAGGCCTGGGCTGGATTCAAACCCGCCAGCTCAGGTGTATGTGGCTGGCGTCTTAGCTGCTTGAGCCACAGGCGCCGAGTCTTGTCTATTTTTCTTGAGACAGAGTTTCACTCTTTTGCCCTGGGTAGAGTGTGCCAGCAGCATCATAACAGCAAACTCAAGCTCCTGGGGTCAAGTGATCCTCTTGCTTCAGCCTTTCAAGTAGCTGTGACTACAGGTGAGCATCACCACACGCAGCTAATTTTCTATTTTAGTAGAGACATGGACTTGCTCTTGCTCAAGCTGGTTTTGAACTCATAAGCTCAAGCAATCCACTGCACCTGGCCTCCCATGCAGGGGTGGTGACACCCCCAGCAGGGCCAGGCCCACAAAGAAAACACAGGGTCCCTTGTTCAAATGAAAACCCCTCATCTGGATGGCAAGGGCGACCCTTTCCATTGCAGGGGACCTGTGTATAGTCCCAGGTCGCAGGGCAACGAAACCTGCCCTGCTTCCATGTGCTGATACACGATAACCTCCCTCTGAGCTATATAACAAATACTACCAAACCTACAAAGGTAGTCCCTCCTTATCAATGGGTTAGATTCCAGCAGTTACCCATAGTCTAAAATAATTAAATGGAAAATATTACACGTAAAGTTCCAGAAATAAGTATTTTGTAAGTTTTTTTTTTTTTTTTTTTTTTGAGACAGAACTTCACTTTGTTGAAGTGGCATTACAGCTCACAGCAACCTCAAGCTCTTGGGCTCAAGTGATCCTCTTGCCTCAGCCTTCCCAGTAGCTGGGACTACAAGTCCCCACCACAGTGTTTGGCTATTTTTAGAGACCAGGTCTCACTCTTACTCAGGCTGAACACCTGAGCTCAAGCAATCTGCCTGCCTCAGCTTGCCAGAGTACTAAGATTACAGGTGTGAGCCATCATGCCTGGCCTATTTCACAAGTTTTAAATTGTAGACTACTCTGAGTAGTATGATAAAATTTCATCATGTCTGCCACAAAGCACAGCTACTTCTGAAATTCTTTAGCTTTGTATAAAACCTTCTTTTTTTCTTCTTTTATTATTTTTTCCCCTCTTTTTGTCAAGCAATGACCAACTACCAATTTTTCTTTTGAGAAAAGAAAGCAAAAGAATCTTAGTACATCTGTAAAAATATTTCAGCTGTATTTACATCAATCCTTATAAACCACTTAAAAAAATAAAATACTTAATGCCTCAAAAAAATTTTTTTTTCATGTCCAGCATCGCAAGCAATCTTGATTTCACTTAATAATGATTCCCAAACCCAAGAGGAGTGAGGCTGGTAAAATTTGGATATGCCAAAGCCTAGCAGGGAAGTGCTTCATTTAAGTGAGATGGAAAAGTCTTCAACTTAAAAAAGGGAAAACAAATTCCATTCTGAGTTTGGTAAGAGAAATGCATCCTTCCACCCAAAATATCGTGGAAAAGGAAAAAGAAGCCTGCCCTGGTTTTGTTCCTGCACCTCTAACTGGAAAAGTCTGAGCTGCAGTGTGTGGCATTGGTCAGGCTGCGTGCCACGGCTCACCCCTGTAATCTCCAAACTTTGGGATGCTGTAGCAGGAGGCTCGCTTGAGGTCCTTGAGACCAATCTGGACAACATAGCATGATCCTACACACGCCTGTAATCACAGCTTCTCAGGAGGCTGAGGCAGGGGGATCGCTTGAGCCCAGGAGGCTGAGGCAGGGGGATCGCTTGAGCCCAGGAGTTGGAGGTTGTAGTGAGCTATGATAATGTCACTGCACTCCTACTTGGGTGGTAGAGACAATCTAAAATTAAGAAAATGTGGGGCGGTGCCTGTGGCTCAGTGAGTAGGGTGCTGACCCCATATACTGAGGGTGGCGGGTTCAAACTCGATCCTGGCCAAACTACAACAAAAAAATAGCGGGCGTTATGTTGGGCGCCTGTAGTCCCGGCTACTCAAGAGAATTGCCTACACCCAAAAGCTGGAGGTTGCTGTGAGCTGTGATGCCAAGGAACTCTACCGAGGGTGAGAAAGTGAAACTGTCTCAAAAAAAAAAAGAAAGAAAGAAAGAAAAGAAAATGTGGCTAGGCGCCCGTAGCTCAAGCGGCTAGGGCGCCAGCCACATACACGGGAGCTGGCGGGTTCTAATCCTGCCCGGGCCCGCCAAACAACTGCAATCAAAAAAATGGCCGGTCGCCTGTGGCCTCAGGTATTTGGGAGGCTGAGGCAAAAGAATCGCTTAAGCCCAATAGTACGAGGTTGCTGTGAGCTCCAACGCCACAGCACTTTACCCAGGGCAACAGCTTGGGAATCTATCTCAAAAAGAAAAAAAGAAAACGTAGCGGCGCCTGTGGCTCAGTGGGTAGGGCACTGGCCCCATATACTGAGGGTGACAGGTTCAAACCCGACCATGGTCAAACTACCACAAAAAAATAGCGGGCTTTATGGCGGCGCCTGTAGTCCCAGCTACTCGGGAGGCTGAGGCAAGAGAATCGCCTAAGCCCAAGAACTGGAGGTTGCTGTGAGCTGTGATGCAACAGCATTCTATCGAGGGCGATAAAGTGAGACTCTGTCTCTACCCAAAAAAAAAAAAAGAAAGAAAGAAAATGTAAGAGGGAACACAGGAAAGGGCACCGAATGCTGGAATCGGGCTAGGGTTAGGGATTGGTCCCATCCACAGTTTCAGGCACCTGCTGGGGGATCTGATCCCGAGGAGGAACTGCTGTCTTGGGAAACTCGTGATCCCCGTTTGTGGGGGCGTACAGGCGCCTGGCTTTGGGGCAGGAATAGGGTCAGTCCTGTGCAGAGCTGAGAAGCACCCCATGAAATGGAAGATTTTGGAAGTTTCTCTGATTGCTGAAAGGTGGCCTCTGTGAGGGAAGCAAGCCAGGCCCATCGTCCATTCTCTCACCCTAACATGAGTGGTCGGCGTCCCAGCGCCGCCGAGAGACAAAGGGTTGAGCGCAAAGAACCGCACCACCCACGCAGGAAGACGTGACAAGACGCCGTAAGGCTGTGCAGCGCCCAGCGGAAGGGGCGGAGCAGGGCTACAGGGGTGGGCCGACGCCGGCGACAAAGGCCTTTGGGGGCGGGGCCATTGCGGGGCGGGCACGCGTCGGAGTGCGCGCGTCCCATTGGGCAGTGGGGCGGGGGTGGGGCCTTGCGGGGGCCTCGAGGCAAACCCCGCCCCCGACCCCGCGGGGAGCGGCGGCGGCGGAGGCGGTGAGCGCGGGCGGCGCGGGCGGCGCGGGTGGCGGCGGTTGGCAGGCGGGTCCTCCGCGGTTTAGGCCGCCGTAGCCACCTCGCCCGGGCTCGGGGCATCGCGCTAAGAAAGGGCAGGGCGCCCGAGTGAGCCCGGCGGGCTGCAGCCCTCGGCGCGCCTGCGGGGGCTGAGGCGGCTGGCCAGGCCGAGCCTGGGGGGATGGGCGGCTCCGCCGCGGAGCCTTCTGCCCGGGGCGTTGACACGGTTCCTCGGCTGCCTGGACGCGATGGCCCCTCCTTCACGGCCTGCACCTCCCGCCCTGCTCCCTAGGTGCCTTCCCTACTCGGCCGCGAGCCCTCCGGTCTCTGCAGCTTGAACTCCTAGCCCTGCTGCTGAGACCCCTCTTCTGTTGCCTGGAGCCCCCTCCCATGGTGAAATCCTCGGTCCCTGTCGCTTGAAATCCCAGCTCTGCTGTGAGCTCCGTCTCTGTTGTGTGGACCTCCATGGTGAAATCCCTGGTCCGTCCCTGCTGCTGCTGCTGCCGCCTGAACCCCTACTTCTGCTGTGACCCTCCTCCTCTGTTGCCTGAACCCCCCCCCCCATGGTGAAATCCTCTGTCGCTGGCGTCTGAACTCCCATCTCTGGCGTGACCCTCTACTGTGTTGCCTGCAACCCACCCCCACCCCCCCATGGTGAAATCACTGGTCCCTGTTGCCTAAACCCCTCCCTCTGCTGCTGTGACCTCTTCTGTTACTTAGACCTCCCCTAATGGTGAAATCCCTGCTGCCTGTACCTTCAGCACTGCTGCAACCGACCCCCTTCTCTCCCGTGAAATTCCCTGTCCTGTTGCCTGAACCACCACCCAGTCTGCTTCTGTGCCTCTCTCCTCTGTTGCCTGGACACCCCCCCATTGTGAAATCCCCCTGCCTCTTCCTTAAACCTTTCTTCCCTGTTGTGATGACACCCTTTTCTGCTGGGAACCCCTTTATTATGCCTGAACTCCCCCTCCTGCTCCTGTTAACCCCCCCCCAACCTCCTTTTCATTTCTGTCAACAGCCAAACCAGTTTTCTCATTGATGTAGCCAACTGTCTGCAGCTGTCCCTGTCTTTTCAGGGACAGCCAAAAGAGCAGTCATTTTCTTCTTATTTTTTCATGCTGTGGTCAAGTGTTAACTCCCCAAACAGGGTAAGGTTGTAAGCTTTGTTTAAAATGTCTCTCTTGCTGAGGTCGTAAGCAGGCATTCAGCATGGAGATGATTTATTTAGGAGCCTTTAAAAAATAATCTAGACAGAATCTTTGGGAGGGACTGCTGTATTTTATTTATGAAAAAAATACAGGCGCCTCCCTAGGTACCAAAGCCAAAGTCATTTCTGTCTGTCAGCCTTCTTTTTTGGCAAGGAGCGTCTCAATGCAGATTACAGAATTGAACTATCTACTTGAGGTTAAGTTGAGCTAACCTTTGCCCTTGAGGGTTGTGTCTGCGTTAATATGGCAAGAAATGATTTTATAAAGCACCATCCAAATTTTGTTGCAGGGCACATCGGCCATCAGACCTTCAAGTACTTTGTGCCAAATAATTACCACTTGCTACATGAGTCTAAACCATGGCGGATGCCAAGTATGTCCTCTGCAGATGGGAAAAGCGATTATGGCCTGCAAAGGTGACAGCCATTATTCTATAATTTCAGGAATTAGAAATGACTTTTCAGTGACAAGTAAAATCTTTATCAGGAGATACCTAGGAGTTACTTTAGTGAAATAATTGAGCTGGAATAGTTGACACAGATTCTCATTACCTGTTTAATGGGGTTTTGGTCTAGCGCTTACAAGGTTATTCTTCTGGAAGTGTCTTTTTTCCCCCTACACTAAAAAAAATTTAACAGGCTTAGCTATAAAAAGGCATGTAAGGCTCTAACTCAAGGAAATATCTGGCAGGAAGCCCTGTGATAGTAAATAATGGTAGTATTTCGGGGATGCTTTCCAGCAATTTAGTAGAAAGTGCTGAACTGCAAGGCAAAGGCCTAGATTCTTCTCAGTCTGCCTTGTGTCTCAGTTTCCCCATATATGAAATGAAGGGGATTGAACTGAGGGTCTGAAATTTTGTGGTTGTATACCTTAAGAATTACTTGCTACATTTGTGTTTATATGTTGCTACTGTTTTTCTGTTTTTGTCAACTTTTAATAACAAGATTTTTTTTTTACACACAGGTTTTGACCAGAACTGAGACTTTTGAGACTTCAACAAAAAATAAGAGAAAAAATGAATTCTTTCTAGATGTTCAAATACTCTCCCTAGAGGAAAAGTTAAGTGTTATGTTGTTTTTAGTACTGTTTTTTTTCCTGTGCAGAATTGTGATACTAAGTCCCCCCCCCCAAGCAAAATCCACTCTTAAAGGCTTATTGGCTGTTTAGTTATTTTAACTCATTTGTGCTAATAACTTTATGAGGGCAACGATTGATTGGATTATATGTCAGTTTGGAAGATCTAAATTAGATGTTCTGTGAGAGCAACAGAGAAATGGGTATACAAAAATTGAATAAGTATAAATAATATACAGGGTAAACTGCCTTTGGGGTTAAAATAGGGATATTTCCTTCTCAGGGACATGCGTGTCTTTGTTTCAGAAACCTGTGTGACAGGCCTGTTAATTTTGAGATATTTGGATTTTGGGTTTTTTTGTTTGTTTTTTTTTTTAAATGTATTTAACTTTATTTATTTAAGTATTTGTGGGTTTTTTTGGCCGGGGCTGCGTTTGAACCCGCCACCTCCGGCATATGGGAGTGGCGCCCCACCCCTCTGAGCCACAGGCGCCACCCGAGATATTTGGATTTTTGAACCTGTCAATTATTTAGCATTCAAAAGGCAAATAATAGATTATCAAACAACACATTATTGTCCTGATCTCGAGGATTGGTGATTAGAAGGTATAGATCATCTAGAATGATGATGATTAAAATGTTGTGTGGGCACATCAGTTCTGAAGAGAGCCCTTAGTCCGTCTGGAAGAGAGCTCTTAGTTGGTCCGCTGAGGCTCTCTGGTCACTCTCCTTGCAGAGCCCCATTCCTTTTGCTCAAGTATTTTTAGAGCTGCCTCCTAAGCTTGCTTGGTCCCCAGCTGACACTTTCCCTGCGGCTGGGAAGGTAATTGAATACTACAGTTTAAAAGGAAAGCACATCCTTTTAAACTAAAACACACCTGCTGGAGTGTAAACAGCTTTTAGTGACATTATCATCTACTCTGAAAATCTAACAAAGGAGTTATTTGTGCAGTTGAAAGTAGGATTTGGCTCGTAAAAGTCACAATTTGAATTCATTTTTACTCTTAAATCCAGTCAATCTTTTCTATCTTAAAAAGAGGGAAATAGGGCGGCGCCTGTGGCTCAGTCGGTAAGGCGCCAGCCCCATATACCGAGGGTGGCGGGTTCAAACTCAGCCCCGGCCAAACTGCAACCAAAAAATAGCCGGGCATTGTGGCAGGCGCCTGTAGTCCAAGCTACTCGGGAGGCTGAGGCTAGAGAATCGCTTAAGCCCAGGAGTTGGAGGTTGCTGTGAGCTGTGTGAGGCCACGGCACTCTACCGAGGGCCATAGAGTGAGACTCTTGTCTCTACAAAAAAAACAAAACAAAACAGGGAAATAAAATATATTCACTGGAGTCCTTGCTGCCACTAACCTCAGGCAGGTGAATTCCTAGTTGGCTGTGACTTTTGGTTTAAGCACAAGATTGAGGAGGAAAATGAATTTCTATTGTCATCTAAAAAAAATACATGTTTGAAAATGTGTTGGTGTAATTCTAGCACTTGGCAGGCTGAGGCCGATGGATTGCTCTGTACTCCCAGGTTTGGGACCAGCCTGAGCAAGAGTGAGACCCTGTCTCAAAAAACTAGCTGGGCGTTGTGGTGGGCGCCTGTAGTCCTAGCTACTCAGGAGGCTGAGGCAACAGACTCACTTAAGCCCAAGAGTTTGAGGTTGCTGTGAGCTGTGATGCCAGGGCACTGTACTGAGGGCGAAAAAGTAAAACTGTCTCAAAAGAAAATGTGTTGGTGGCATTGCCTGGTGGTATATAATGGTCGATTCTGTCTTTGCAGAATTAAGGTGAGAAGCACAGAAGTTGAGGTCCTAAAGAAGTCTCAGATTGAAGCCATTGCCTCCTCATTAGGTAAGAGCATATTTCTATGCTTGGGGCCTATTTCTATGCAATGTTTTTATAAGTGAACATTAGGTTTTTATTTATTTATTTATTTGTGGTTTTTGGCCAGGGCTGGGTTTGAACCCACCATCTCCGGCATATGGGACCAGCGCCCTACTTGAGCCACAGGCGCCTCCCGAACATTAGGTTTTCATAAAAGAAGAGATAGTTTGGCAGAATGTTAAGACTTAGCTTTCTAGGTAAAAATTCATTGTATTCACCATGTTTTTCTTCATACGAGGGAATGTGAATCCCCTGACCTAAAGGGGAAGAAAAAACTGGATCTGCTTTCTTTTTTTTTTTTGTAGAGACAGAGTGTCATTGTACCGCCCTCGGGTAGAGTGCCGTGGCGTCACACGGCTCACAGCAACCTCTAACTCTTGGGCTTACGCGATTCTCTTGCCTCAGCCTCCCGAGCAGCTGGGACTACAGGCGCCCGCCACAACGCCCGGCTATTTTTGTTTTGGTTGCAGTTTGGCCGGGGCTGGGTTTGAACCCACCACCCTCGGCATATGGGGCCGGCACCCTAATCACTGAGCCACAGGCGCCGCCCTGGATCTGCTTTCTTTTTTTTTTTTAATTTTTTTTTTTTGTAGAGACAGAGTCTCACTGTACTGCCGCCCTCAGGTAGAGTGCCGTGGCCTCACACGGCTCACAGCAACCTCTAACTCTTGGGCTTACGTGATTCTCTTGCCTCAGCCTCCCGAGCAGCTGGGACTACAGGCACCCGCCACAACACCCGGCTATTTTATTTTTGTTGCAGTTTGGCCGGGGCTGGGTTTGAACCCGCCACCCTCGGCATATGGGGCCGGCGCCCTACTCACTGAGCCACGGGCGCCGCCCTGGATCTGCTTTCTTAAACCTTTCCAGTATTTGCCCCTAGAACCAATCCTATTCTTGACACTGAGAATGAACAGTGTGAGCATCAAGGTCATCTCTTTGCATCTGTGGCCTCCAGGGTATACAGGAGGTGGGATGAGTTTGCTTTCTTGTGTGTGGGGGATAGGTTTTTTTCTTTTTTGCTCATCCTACAGTAAGATGTTTAAGTGGTTCTGTTGCTGCCTATCCAGTATGGTCTCATCTCAAGCTTTGAGAAGCAGATGGTTGTGTGTTTGCAGTTCCAGAGTGGAGTCCAGGGGAGAAGGAGTTGGTGGCAGTGGAATTAGTGACTACCCATTGCTTGCAGGTGCTATTGTAGGTGGCCACCAGGCAGGTCTGAAGTGTGACTCTATGTCTTCCACCCCCGTTGGCATTTTATAGGTTAGACTGCTGAAGCCCAGCCAAGCCAGGGACATGTCACCTCCCACCCTCCCCAGAATAGCAGTAACTATATGCTCACTCAGCCCCAGTTGAGCAAACCTGGATGTAGCACTTTTTTCCCTCTTTTCAAAGTGGGAGTATTTATTTTATCTACGAAGAATTGTTTGTCTTATGAAAAGATGGACCAGAATTCCTCCCAATGATGTTTATAAAATAAGATCTATTTTCCTGTGCCTTCCAAGAAACAGCTGTTGTTTAGAGCGGATGCCCCTCTGTATATCTTAGGCTGGGCTGACCATCATCTCACGTAGTATCTTTCTTGTTGGCTCACGTTGTGTTGAGGGGTTGGTTATTTGTGGGTGCCCTTAACATTAAGCATTGAAAATACTGTTTTGATTGAGGTATTATGCCCGCTGAGTTGTGATATTGCATCCATCATCTTGTTCAAATAAATAGCTCCATAACTGTGTGTCGGAATGAATAAATAAAACTATTGCGGCAGGGAGGTTGGCCTGCAAACTAAAGGCCCACAATGTTCTTTTCTGGCTTTGAAATGCCCTTGCAGAGAAGTATTGAAGATTTACCAGCCCACAATGAGTCTTTTTAATCAGCTATTCCTTGCAACCTCCCCCTCAAACCAAGAATACATTTCCAGCAGAGTTCTTTATTTAGTTAGCATTGGTTTTTATTGACCCTGATTGAATTTGAAATCGTAAGGCTGAGAGAGGATTTGCAAAACATTTGAATACATTTTGCTCATAGTATTGTTTTGTGACTTAGAAGAATTTATCTTTTTAGCCAATCAGGTTAAGGTCAGTAAAGTTGTCTTTTAAAAAATGAAGCCTTCTCATAGATTGTGACTTTCTTGGCATCATATTTGACATGTTCTTGGAAAAAACATTTGTAGAGCTGTTGAAAAAAAAAAATGAAGCCTTGAAGTCCTGAATGAATAGCTATTATTTTGAAGTCTTAATCCCCTTTTGGAGGAAATGCAGGTGGGAAATGTTAGTCTCCCTTTCACTCATTTAGGCTCAAAAACTAGGGATCAAATCAGTGCTGTGATAGCAGTGCCTGTGTATCTGGACATTAACTGGGCATTACTGTATTTTCAGTCCTTTCAGCCTCACGGAATGAGGTACCTGCTGCACCCGTGGAGGAGCTGACCTACAGACGGTCACTTAGAGTGGCCTTGGATGTTCTGAACGAGAGAACTAGTATGAGTCAAGAAGGCTGTTCAAGGACAGAAGGAACTGCTCTGTCTCAGAGAGAGAAGCAGCCCACAGAGCCTGATGCTTCGCTCTATGATTCTAGCTTTTCTGGACCTCAGGGGAGGAGGGAGTGTATACCACAGAGCCCGTCAGCTTTGTCCGCTTGTGAAAAGGACCCCAACTACAAAGTGAACCACAAGAAAGGGCTCAGAAAAAGTGCACATCCAAGAGGCCCGTCAGTATCTTCAGCCTTTGGTGGTTCTCAGGATGGCAGCAGGTCAAGAATGAATGGGAAAAATTGTACTATTGCAAGTAAGAGGGGAAGAAATTCAGCACAGAAGTCCAGCTCGTGCCAAAATGTACCTTCACTTTCAGAAGCAGATTATGAAAAAGAGAGTGAGAGAAAGGCAAGCAGCTGTACAACCCTATTCTTGCCATCTAGAGTCAGTGGGGAGGATCCATGTGCCAGGGCCAGGGAACGGAACCCATGTTTACCATTGGGCAGTGTCACTATGCCCACGGCCCCCGTGCACTTGGCCTGCTCAGAGGCTGGAGAATGCCCTGTGAAGAGGCCATGCACCGAACAGGTGGAGACAGGGGCTACGGAGCCTGAGCTGTCCCCCAGACACGGGCCAAGGGAATGCATGACTTTGCTTAGTACCACCAGGCTCAGCCCGCCTCCCCTACAAGCTTCCACAGATGAAAGGAGAAGTCTTCATCTTTCAGATTCCAAGAAGCTTGAGGAAGGTAAGTTTTTTATCAGGGAAGGACAGGATGCTCTGGAGGCCCCTGGGGAGGAGTCCTGGTTCTCCCTTGGCCACAGAGCAGGCACTTGTGTATTTTTAACCAGATCTTGATGAGATCATTACCAAAATAGAGTTGGAGCAGAGATTTCCTCATTCCTTTTTGTTTATCTCCCCACTGGGCTATAATTACTTCAGCTTCTAAATATTTGTGTTTTTATTTTTGTGCCGAAGTGGAGGGAATGAGGCAGGGAGCCCAAGGTGGAGTGTGGAGCCAGATTGTTGACAGTACAGGGGAGTGTGCGGCTGTGCGAAGGCTATGTCTAGGTTCCAGGGATTAACTCTTATTCTTAACTCTTGCAGGAGCAGTGGTGCATTCCCATTAGATTGAGTAGGGTCTCAGAAGAGATAAATTCATTTTAAAGGCTCCTGACTTTTTTTTTTTTGAGACAGAGTCTCACTGTGTCACCCTCGGTACAGTGCTGTGGCATCACAGCTCACAGCAACCTCCAACCCTTGGGCTTAAGCTATTCTGTTGCCTCAGCCTCCCAGTACCTGGGACTACAGGCACCCGCCACAGCGCCTGGCTGTTTTTTTATTTTTTTGTTGTTGTTGTAGTTGTCATTGTTTAGCAGGCCCTGGCTAGGTTCCAACCCACCAGCTCCTGTGCATGTGGCCAGCGACCTAACCACTGACCTCCTGATGCCGAACTATGGGCTTCTGACTTTTTAAAGAATTCCTGTATTTTTGTTTTGTTTTGTTGAGACAGAGCCTCGCTGTCTGTCTGGGTAAAGTGCTGTGGTATCACAGCTCACAGCAAACTCCAACTCCTGGACTCAAGCGAGTCTCCTGCCTCTGCCTCCCAAGTAGCTGGGACTACAGGCGCCCACCACAATGCCCAGCTATTTTTTGGTTGCAGCTGTCGTTGTTTGGTGGGATTGGGCTGGATTTGAACCTGCCAGCTCAGGTGTATGTGGCTGGCGCCTTAGCCGCTTGAGCCACAGGCGCCGAGCCAGAATTCCTGTTTTGATTTGGCTCCCGTAGCACAGTGGTTATGGCGCCAGCCACATACACTGAGGGTGGCATGTTCGAACCTGGCCCAGGCCAGCTAAACAATTGCTACAAAAAAATAACCGGGCGTGTGGGAGCGCCTGTAGTCCCAGCTACTTGGGAGGCTGAGGCAAGAGACATAATGAGACTCTGTCTCAAAAAAAAAAAGCCAGTGTTGGCTCGGTGCCCGTAACTCAGTGGTTAAGGTGCCAGCCACATGCATGGGGACTGATGGGTTCGAACCCGGCCTGTGCCAGCTAAACAACGACAACCAAAAATAGCTGGGTGTTATGGCAAGTGCCTGTAGTCCCAGCTACTGGAAGGCTGAGGTAGCAGAATCGCTTAAACCCAAGAGTTGGAGGTTGCTGTGAACTGTGATTTCATGGCACTCTACCAAGGGTGAGGGGAAAAAAAAAAAGAATTCCTGTGTTGATATATTTTAGTGTGGTTGCCACCTTGCACCTTGTTTTTCATTTTAGTATTGTAGCATCCTGCTTATTTTTGAAATGCTAGTTCAGAAATGTTAATGTGACTGCAGGGTCAGCTGTCTTTTAAGATCTGTTCTTTATGAACTCACTACCTAGATATCTGTCAGTCTTTAGGGAGATGTACAACTACAATGACAAGGGAACTAGTATATGTCTTTTCACCTTCTCTGAAGACACAACAGCTACACCCTACTCTGTTCATAATTCACTCTTGGTTGGGGGTGTCTGCTACCTGTCTGACCATAGAGTGGTGCAGACTAAATTGTTAGCTACCATGGTACAAAAGAAATCCCACCCAGAATTCACACGGCTTTCCATGATTTAGATAGTGGCTGCTTCTAGCTTGCCTCTCATTCTGTCATTTACAACATGAAAGGTGTTCTCTCCCTCTCTCCTTACCTTGTCTAGTATTTTTCTTTAAAATGTACTTTAATTGAAGTACATCCTATTGAATTTGGCAGTGTGGAATCTTTTCTTCATGCATTAGTGGTCGTGTATCATGAAATGTTTTCTTGGGATGAGTCATCAAGATGGTATGATGACAGTGAAAGTCTAACATGACATTGTTGGCAGACCTTCAGTCTTCTGAGGAGTCTATGGAGTTTAATTCCATTAATTCCATCCTGGACGAAGATGAGGATGATGAGGAGCCGCCAAGAATCCTTTTATATCACGGTAAGAAGTAACCACAGAGCAGCCTTTGGTGGTAATGATACACTCAAAAGTAGTGTGGGCTAGTGTTCTGAGACCATCTCTGACATCTGCCACTGAAGGTCTCTTGCTATTTAATTTTTCTCCTATTGAACTAAGACCTGGAAGGGACCTTCAGACATGCCACATTTTCTGTCTTCTATCTAAAGAGTAAGCCACACAAAGGGGAGCAGGCTCTTAGGAAGAGACAGCCCAGCCCTCCCTGTTAGGATGCTTCTCCTCTGCTCTACCTTAAGCCTTGTCCTCCTGTCCCCACAGTGGGAAGGAGGGATGGCTGATAAAGAGGTGATTTGTGTCGCCATTGTTTAAGTGTGGCCTAGCACTGCCTCCTGGGCCCAGCTGCCATCAGCCACCTTTGGTGATGGTTTTCAGGCATTTGTCCAGGGAGGGTCTTCACACGTAGTTGTTTGCACCAGAGAGCCACTGAGCATCTGTGTGGAAGGGATCAGAAATGAGACCCAAAGATTCGAAACAGCATCTTCTAGTGTAGAAGGACAGATTCATGGGCTGTTGAAGAAATAGTGCAGGCACCCTGGAGGACCTCATACCCCACTTCTCCCATGGCAACACCCCACAGGACTGCAGAGCAGGCAGTCTCAGCCGTGAAGCTGCCTGCTCCGCTCGCGCTCCTGTGCACATGTGTGTGAGAGTGGTATTGTTAACGTTCTTTTTTTGTCCAAGCTACTTTGAATGCTTTTCCATCATTGAATTAATTACAATTCTACATTTTCTTTTTCTTTTTTTTTTTTGTCACTTAACGTTAACCCATCCTTTTTTTTACTTTTTCACATGATCTTGTAATCATTCTTCGTGGCAATAAGTTACTGTTTTCTAAGGGTGTTGAGTTGTCACTAATTCTGCCTCACCCGTGGGATTCTGTTTGAATTATTCTAGGACAGTGGGTGCTGCCGGGCCTTGGACTCCAAGAAATCATTTTTGTGGCATCAGTTCCCAGAGTGGGGTTCCCACAGGAAGGGCATTGTGCCTTCCCAGGGGACCCTTCTGCCCCCACTGCCACCAGCCGGGGTCAGGTCACTAGGGCCTCACAAAACCCAGGTGTTTGGTTTTTTGTCCTATTGATAGTTTGAACTGGTTTTTACTTGTTTGTTTTTTTTTTTTTACCTGTCAGGCTGAATGTCTATCTTGAGGATTTACAAACTGACCTCTGAATTGGCTGTTTGTCCACATGGGCTCTGAAGTTTCTCTTGAAAACTAAATGCCCCCTACCAGGTGGGAACCAACACTTGGTCATATTGGCAGCAAAAGTCTTTCCCAGTTTGTCTTCCCTTTTATTTGGTTTTCTTTTTTACCTTTGGACTTCATTGACCTTGTAGTCAAATATTGCAGTATTTCCTTTCTTCTGCAATAGTGTGAGGCTAAGCATCTTTGTTCTGCGTGTATAAGAATAGCCTCCATTTTCTACTAGTGTTTCTGTTGTTTGATTTTTAATTCACTCGTTTTGGGTATTTTTGATATAGAAAATGTAGTTAATTTTTTTTTTTAGATTAATATGAGGGTACAAATGATTAGGTTAATAGTTTGCATTTGCTAGGTAAAGTCCAAGTTATAGTTGAGCCCTTCACCCAGGGGATGTGCTGTATACCCTTACATTGTGTCCATTAGATGAAATGTAGTTAAATTTCATCCATAAATAGTTTTGATGTTCTAATTTAAATTTTTCCCATTTTTAACCCTAGTTTCTCAGATAAGCCTCTTAAAAATTTAGAAATTTAAGTTCTTACGTTTGGATCTTTATTGTGTGACATTACCTCATTTCTGTTTAGTTTACACTTTTTTTTTTAACAGTGTCTTATTTTGGAATAATTTTAGATTTATAGGATTTCACATAGAGGACAGAGAATCCCTGCCTGGCCCTCATGGCTTCCCGCCTGTCACCACAGTACGTTTGTCACGCTGAAAAGCCAGCGCTGTACCACACTCTGAACCATTGTTGTTTTGCTTTATGATCTCATAATTGCTGTTTAGACTTAAGTGACATGAGTTATAAGTCTGCCTTTCAAATTCTCTTGATTTTTTACATGAATTACGTTAAAATCAGATCTAAACAATATCACAATAATTGTGTTTTCTCAAGCTATTGTGCTTGGTGCTTGCTATGGATTTGACTTGTCTATTCTATCTTTTGTTTTTCTTTTTTCTTTTTTTATTTTTAATTCTAGAACCACGTTCGTTTGAAGTAGGAATGCTAGTCTGGCTTAAATACCAAAAATACCCCTTCTGGCCAGCAGTGGTAAGAACAATCTCCTCCATCTTTTAAGAGTAGTTAGTCAAATCCCATGAATTTTTATTCTACTCATCCTCAATTCTTGGTAATTTGAACTGAACAAATATTTTCATTGTCATTGCTGGATAAAAATGGTGGGTTTAGGTGGCGCCTGTGGCTCAAAGGAGTAGGGCGCCGGCCCCCTATGCCAGAGGTGGTGGGTTCAAACCCAGCCCCAGCCAAAAACTGCAAAAAAAAAAAAAAAAAATGGTGGGTTTATAAAAAAGATTTATAGGGGCGGCACCTGTGGCTCAAAGGAGTAGGGCACTGGCTCCATATACCGGAGGTGGTGAGTTCAAACTCAGCCCCAGCCAAAAACTGCAAAAAAAAAAAAAAAAAAAAAAGACAGAGATATTTGCCTGAATAAAGGGAGTTTGGTCATTTGATACAATATAGTGTAAGGCATACAGGTCACATTTTTTACCATTACCAGGCAGATTTAGAAAAACCTGCCAGAAAAAAAATGTTAAGTTATGTGTTCATTTTAAATACTGTGCATTTCAACCTTTCCCCCCCATTAAAGCTCATTAATTTAGATTTTATGGCAGAGATGGGTTCTATGGCTATTTGGAATCCTTTCACAGCTCCCAGTATGGTGGTGAGTTCAGATGTGGGTGGCCTTTCGGCTGTGCTGTCTGCATGCCCGGCAAGCAAGATGCTTCCTCGCCCGGCATAGGCAGGATTCTCATTGTTTAAGCTGTTGTTTTTTTAAATTTTGTTTGGAGACAAAGATGTCTAAATCCAAAAGGCATCTGCCCTGCAGTAATTATCAGATGTTTTTGCTATTTTAAAAAGTCTTATCTCACCGGAGTCATCAACACCTCCTTGAATATGACTCTGGTTACAGAAAACATGGGCTTCAACTTTGTTTAGTGTTAACCAACAATGTGTAGGTTAAAAACGTTTATAGCGGGCTTGGCGCCTATGGCTCAAGCGGCTAAGGCACCAGCCACATACACTGAGCTGGCGGGTTCAAATCCAGCCCGGGCCTGCCAATCAACAATGACAGCTGCAATCAAAAAATAGCCGGGCGTTGTGGCGGGCGCCTGTAGTCCCAGCTACTTGGGAGGTGGAGGCAAGAGAATCGTTTGAGCCCAGGAGTTCAAGGTTGCTGTGAGCTGTGAAGCCACAGCAGTCTACCCAGGGCGACAGCTTGAGGCTCTGTTTCAAAAAAGCAAACAAAAAAACCCCAAAAAACCAACGTTTACAGCAGAGCCAGGCACCTCCTGTCTGGTGGTGAGGGAGGCTGAGTCTGGGAGGCTCTTCTGTCTACCCTCAGCACCTGCTTCCCAGTGAGCACCCATTCAGCCTCCCTTCTTACAACATTCTAGCCCTTTCCTTGTTTCTGTTTCCTGGGTGGCTGCCAGGCTAACATATCACTAATGTGACAGGTTCCTGGGGTGTGAGAACAGGCATCCTCACCTGAGACCCAGGTTTCAGGGCTTGAGGTGCTCCATAGCTTTATTTTCCTTTGGAGCCCTGGAGGGTGGCAGGACAGCCAGGCCATGGAGGGGCTGGATCGGAGTCAGGTCAGCTTGGTGACCTCCTGTGGGGCCTGGGATTGTTTCTGGCCCTTTCTGAGTTCACTTCACTCATTTAAAAAATCAGAGCAAACCTGCCCTGCCGAGCCACTGGGAGAATTGGTCAGGAAGTTATATAAAGAGCCAGCTCACAGTGGTAGGTGTGTTCCCTTTTATTAAAAAACCAAAACAAAATGAGCTGATTCTACTCAGAAGTAAAAGCACTTAGAGCGATGTGTGCAACCAAGCTTGGAGTGGTTTCTTGGCGTTCTATTGCTGTGGATTGTGCCCAGGGTTGCCCTGGGTCTGGTGGCATTGCTTGTTATGTATGTTTCTGCTGCTCGCCATAAAGCCACATGAGATAATGTCAGAAAAACAATCAAAATCCATGATGTCTTCTTTGTTTTAACACTTTTTTTTTTCTTGGATTTGCCAACAGGTCAAAAGTGTCAGGCGGAGAGATAAGAAAGCAAGTGTGCTTTTTATTGAAGGAGACATGAATCCCAAGGGGAGGGGGTAAGACTGTTGCTCTTTGCTCCTTACAAATGAGCAGGCCCCAGGTGGCGGCCTCATGGCTCTTAGAGGGGATGGGGTGCGGGACTGCAGAGTGCCTTCCTTCCATCTCTCACTTGCTAGGAAGGAAAATCCAAACAAAGGCTGTATTTAAAGGAACTGGTCAAACACTCCAGTTTTCAAACCTTATTTGCTAGTTTTGAAAGGCAGCCCAACCAGACTTTCTTTTTTGTTTTTTTCCTTTTTTCTTCTTTCTTTTTCCTTTCTTTCCTTTTTTTTTTTTTTTAGAGACAGAGTCTCACTTTATGGCCCTTGGTAGAGTGCCGTGGCCTCACACAGCTCACAGCAACCTCCAGCTCCTGGGCTTAAGCAATTCTCTTGCCTCAGCCTCCCAAGTAGCTGGGACTACAGGTGCCCGCCATAGCACCCGGCTATTTTTTTGTTGCAGTTTGGCCGGGGCTGGGTTTGAACCCGCCACCCTCGGCATATGGGGCCGGCGCCCTACTCACTGAGCCATAGGCGCCACCCTCAACCAGACTTTCATTGGATCCACTGTTTCCCAAAAACCATAGCAAAATTTGGTGCATGCAGGCCTTGTGAAGACAGCATCCTGTTTCCATGGAATCTGGCTATTTTGTTAGTTGGTCAATTATTTACCTGTTGTTCTTTGCTCAGTCTATAATGCTGGGATGGTGCCCCCAGCATGGAAATGGGTCTTTAAGTCTTTGGGGGCTGGTAGAGGCTGTGGCACCCCTTCACTCAGCCAGAGGAAGGGCAGTATGTCTCAGTGCATTAGGTGAAGTTCCTGCATGCTAACTCTCCCCAATTTCTGCTTCATCAAGGATTACAGTATCTCTGAGAAGACTAAAGCACTTTGATTGTAAAGAGAAACAGACACTTCTGGTAGGTGGATTATTATTTGTACTTGCCTTTTTGAATGGTTTATTTTGTGATGAGTGTGTGTGGACAGTCTGAAGAATAGTAGTTAGAGCCAGTGTCATGCCTGCTCTCGGCATTTACTTGTGGGGATCAGTCACAACCACCCTAGGAAGTTGCCTGTCTTGTCTCCCCATTTACAAGTGAGGAAACTGGGGTCTGGGGCCAGCAGGTGCAAGGCCAGCTCCTCCCGTAGCCAGCTGTACCCATGTTAACCTTTGGGACAGGGCACTCAGGTGAGAGCCTCTCGAGGCCAGGAACTTAGGAGGTCAAGGCATTGGATGTGAGTTTGACATCTTTGGTATCTCCTAGCAGGCAGCTCCCTATGAGCAGCCCCCTGGGCCCCATGAGTCTGTGGTCAGTTTTTCTTTCTTTCTTTTTTGTAGAGACAGAGTTTCACTTTATGGCTCTCGGTAGAGTACCATGGCATCACACAGCTCACAGCAACCTCCAACTCCTGGGCTTAAGCGATTCTCTTGCCTCAGCCTCCCTAGTAGCTGGGACTACAGGCGCCTGCCACAACACCCAGCTGTTTTTTTTGTTGCAGTTCTGCCGGGGCCGGGTTTGAACCCGCCACCCTTGGTATATGGGACCAGCGCCTTACTGACTGAACCACAGGTGCCGCCCGGTCAGTTTTTCTTGTACATTCTGTGTACAACCCCCAAAGGGTTTGTCCAAGTTAAAAATGTCTGTTTAACTTTGGAAATTTTCATTTTATTACAGCAACTTAAGAAAAAACAGAACCCAGGGGTAGGTAGACAAGGAGTTCTTGAGCCTCCCTCCAGTGCTGTGCAGTTGCTTTTGCTTCTCAGAACTCAGGTTCAGCCTCTCTTTGGTGCTGCAGCTGCAGTTGGGCCTCAGTGAGCGTTGTCCTGCTCATCTCTGCTGGACTTGCACGAGGCTAAGTGGGGCTGTGGGGCTGGACATCCAGCTACTCTGTTGACAGGTTGTGTTGTCCAGGACTTAATGGCCTCTCAGCTTGCAGGCAGTGTTGGGGGAGGGTCCTGTCCTAACATGTCACCCTGTGGAACTAGGTGTTCAGTTTATCCACTGTGGCCCAAGGGGCGCCTAGGTGTAGGGAGGGGCAGTGGCCTGCTGTATGTATATTTCTCACACCCTGGAGATACAGCCCAGAGGCCTGTATCTCCACACTCACTCCACTCTTTCTCACTCCACACTCTAGAAAGTGTTTTGTTTTGTTTTGTTTTTTTTGAGACAGAGTCTTATTGTGTCGTCCTCAGTAGAGTGCTGTAGCTTCATAGCTCACAGCAACCTCAAATTCTTGGGCTTAAGCAATTCTCTTGCCTCAGCCTCCCAAGTAGCTGGGACTACAGGCACAGCGCCCTGCTATTTTTTTGTTGCATTTGTTATTGTTGTTTAGCTGGCCCGGGCTGGGTTCGAACCTGCCACCCTCAATGCATGTGGCTGGCGCCCTAACCACTGTGCTATGAGCACCAGTCCCACACTCTAGAAAGTGTTGCTTCCACTCTGGGGAACTGAGATGCCATCCAGAAATGGAGGGACAAGGACGGGCCCTGTGGCTCACACCTATAATCCTAGCACTTGGGAGGCCGAGGCAGGTGGATTGCTTGAGCTCACAGGTTTGAGACCAGCCTAAGCAAGAGTGAGACCCCCATCTCTAAAAATAACCGGGTGTTGTGGTGGGCGCCTGTAGTCCCAGCTACTCGGGAGGCTCAGGCAAGAGAATTGCTTGAGCCCAAGAGTTAGAGGTTGTTGTGAGCTATGACACCGCAGCACTCTACCAAGGGTGCAAAGTGAAACTCTGTCTCAAAAAATAAAAAAAAAGAAAGAGATGGAGGGATGCGTGGGGTGACAGGAGAGCATGCTCCTTGCTCTTAGATGTGTATGGCTGAGATACCTGAAAGGCTGGTTTTAGCGCAATAGGGTATAGGTTAAGAGGACATGGGTTGTCCTAGAGGTGCCAAGATGCTGGCAGGATGCCTGTGAACTGGCTTTCCTCTTTCTGAGAAAAGCAGTTCATAACCACTGGTGCAATCAGTTGTGTGAGGGTCTTGAAGTCTGTTTTATTTCAGTGGTAGTAAATGTAGCCCCTTAGCTGGGCATCATGGCGGGTGCCTGTAGTCCCAGCTACTCGGGAGACTGAGGCAAGAGAATTGCCTAAGCCCAAGAGCTGGAAGTTGCTGTGAGCTGACGCCACGGTGCTCTACTGAAGGGCGACAAAGTGAGACTCTGTTAAAAAAAGAAAAGTAACTGTGGTCCCTGAGGACCAGTTTGGAGGAAGCTATTTGGTAGGTAAGCACTAGAGGTTGCTGGGGGCCAGCCAAGATCTTGAGGGTTTGTTAGGTGAGCACTGATGGGCCATCCCCGAGTCTTGCAGGGTCTGTAGGGCCACTATGCTGCCTTCTCTATGGAGCCTACTAGCTGTCTTCCAGGTGCCGGCCTAAGCCTGGCCAGAGCCACAGCTACCCACTTTGGTCGCCCCAATATCTGCCAAGGGGTAAACGCCCCAGCGTGGGTGCTATTGGGAAGGTCAGGCTGAGGCACCTGTCAGGGAACAGCAGGACATGCATTGACCCCAGGATGTGTCATCCCAAGTCTGTGATTTCACCACAAAATCTCTTCTTTTTAATGGGTGGTGGTATCTTGGGTCTTGTCAACAGCTGCTGGAGGTGAGCACATGGGGTATGTTTTCTTCTTGCTAGTGAGGACATGGAGGAGGCCTGGGTGCTGACATCCTTCCCTCCCTGGGTGCTGACATCCTTCCCTCCCTTGGTCAGCATCCCCTAAGCTGACCCTGCCTTGTTCTAATTCAGAATAAGCTTGGGTACACAGGCATGAAGACATCTCTTAGAATGAGGTGTTACCTAAAACATTTTATTTTTATTTGTTATTTAGAGATAGGGTCTTGCTTTGTCTGTCACCCAGGGTACAGTGCAGTTCCATCGTCATAGGTTACTGTAGCCTTGAACTCCTGGGCTCAAGCTGTCTTCCTGAGTGGGACTACAGGTGTGTACCACTGTACATAGCTTATAAGACTTTTTATCTCTTTTCCACCTAATGATACATTGGTCTTATCTGAGGTGTTTTCTGTTGTCCACACCAAGGTGGCTCAGAGTGAGGCATCACTGGTGACCACATTTTGGCTTGGGACCCAGACCTGGGCCTGGTACATTTCTGCCAGGGCCTTAACAAGTGAGGTCAGAGGTCAGGTCCAGGGCTCCATGTGTGGCCTCTGAACATGGGTACCTGGACACTCCCCACTGCCGTACACTGATGCCTACTGTTGGTCTCATTGCAGAACAAAGCCAGGGAGGACTTTGACCAGGCCATCGGCTGGTGCGTGTCCCTCATCACTGACTACAGGGTCCGCTTAGGTGCGTGGAGGCTCTGCACAGCCAAGAACAGGGAGGCGGGTGGAGGGCAGGCACCTGGGCGGGTGGACACAACTAGCAGAAACAGAGACGGGTTTTCCTTTCAGTAAGAGAGTTGGTTTTCATACATCCCAAGTCTGGTGGTTGGGAATTTATGAAACATAAATAAATGTAAAATGTTTTATATCCTCAGGTGATCCCAGAAGACTTGTGCCTAGGCACTCTTTCCTGGGAGCAGGACTGTCACCCTAATACCTGCTCATGGGAAGAGGTGTCTGGGTCAGGCTCAGACTAGAAAGTCCTAGGAAGGGCCTGGAGAATGTTTCCAGAGTCTCCTGAGTACCACTCTCCCTTCCTCCCTCTGCAGGTTGTGGGTCTTTTTCTGGCTCTTTCCTGGAGTATTATGCTGCTGACATAAGTAAGTTGCAGGCGTGTCTTTGAAAGTATAATCTGGGGCAGCGCCTGTGGCTCAAAGGGATGGGGCGCTGGCCCCATATGCCGGAGGTGGCAGGTTCAGGCCCAGCCCCTGCCAAAAACTGCGGAAAAAAAAAAAAAAAGAAAGAAAGAAAGTGCAATCTGTTTTTTATTCCTTGAGAAAACAGCCTCTATGTCATAAACTGTGGGAGGGGATATACTGGGCCAAGAGGCCATCAACACCCACTCAGGTCTGGGAGCTATTCCACCCTATTCTCCCCTCAGCTGGAGGCCATTCACATCCCATATTTTAAGAAAGTTACCTGAATGCTGAAGCATTTGACCAGCCTTTCTCATTGCCTGTGTTGGCATGTCGGTTACTGATGTACAGGGTTTTCTAGTCCTCTTAGCTGTTAAAGGAATGGAAATAGCTGATTCCTCATCAGTGTGTGTGGGGTGCTCTGCTCTTTAGGGTTAAATTTGGCTAAAGGGCCCAGTTAATGGGAAAATGTCAAGGATCCTCCCAAAGGAAGAGCCTTCAGGATATGGAGACCCTCCCCCAGTGGTTCTCAGGGAACCTGAGGCATCTAGGTCTCTCCTAGGTCCTGGACCTCCAACCTCAGGCTTGGGCCCCAGGTCTGGTTATGGAGGGAAGCTGGCTGAGAACTGTCCCCTAGCACTGGTCCCCACTACTTCCTTTGCAGGCTACCCTGTCCGGAAGTCCATACAGCAGGATGCACTGGGGACCCGGTTTCCACAGCTAAGCAAGGGGAGCGCTGAAGAGCCAGAGGCAGTAAGTTCTCTGGGGCGGAGGCTGCCCTGCAGGAAGGTACTCCCTGACCGGTCGAGGGCTGCCCGCGACCGAGCAAATCAGAAGCTGGTGGAGTACATCGTGAAGGCCAGGGGCACGGAGAGCCACCTGCGGGCCATCCTGAAGAGCCGGCGGCCATCACGCTGGCTTGAGACCTTCCTGAGCTCAAGCCAGGCCATGACTTGTGTGGAGACCTACCTAGAGGATGAGGAGCAGCTGGACCTGGTGGTGAAGTACCTGCAGGGCTTCTACCAGGAGCTGGGTGGCCCGGTGCTGACACGTGCCCATGGCGACAGAATCCGCTTTGTCCTGGATGTGCTGCTTCCTGAGGTGAGCTGGCAGTGCCTCGGGGTGGGGGGGGGGTGGCATGCTGCGTGTCTGTCTGTGTGCATGTACAGGACCATCCAGGATAAAAGTGACTCAGGGCACAGGTATCCTTCCATTCCCAAGCCACAATCAAGAAACCCATCCTAAGTCGAAAAATCAAAAATTAAAGGTTGTCTGTGATCTTGAACTTTAGCTTGGTGAAGTGCAGTCACACTGTTCATGTTTAGAGTGTCAGGGCCCCTCTGGGCATGTGGGTGTCTGCATAAGAAAGACCTTGTCAAACTCAGAATCATACAATTGTGAAAATTTTCATAGAGATAAAGAAAATATTTATAGCACAGTGAACCTTTATGAGCCCATCTCCCCACAGATTTTTTTGGACAAAAAAAAAAAAACCCTTAAACATTTTTTGACCCATAAGTGTTCCATAAACACTTTAGCGTATATTTTTAAAATGGCAGTTCTGGCTTGGCAGCCATAGCTCAATGGTTAGGGTGCCGGCCACATACACCGGGCTAGCCAGATCGAACCTGGCTCAGGCCTGCTAAACAAAAATGACAACTACAACAAAAAAATTACCAGGCGTTGTGGTGGGCACCTGTACTCCCAGCTACTTGGGAGGCTGAGGCAAGAGAATTGCTTAAGCCCAAGAGTTTGAGGTTGCTGTGAGCTGTGATGCCATGGCACTCTACCGAGGGTGATATAATGAGATTCTGTCTCAAAAAAAAAGGGCAGTTCTGTACACGCCCCCCACCAGGGGACCCTGGGTGATGTCCTGGGACATCTGTGATTGTCATACCATGGGGGTGCCCCTCATATAGGGTGAGTGGAGTTAGGGATGCTGCTTAGTACCCTGCAGGACCCAGGATGGCCCCACCCCAGAGAACAGCCCAGGAGATAAACTCTGATCTAAGCCATAAGGACTCATAAAGATTTGTTTACTATAATCATAATACTGTTATTTCACCTAAAAAAAAAAAAAAATTAGGCTGGGTGCCGTGGCTCACACCTGTAATCCTAACACTTGGAAGGCCAAGTCGGGCGGATTGCCTGAGCTCACAGGTGGACTGCCTGAGCTCACAGGTGGACTGGCCTGAGCCAGAGTAAGACCTCGTCTCTAAAAATAGCTGGACATTGTAGGGGCGGCGCCTGTAGCTCAAGGAGTAGGGCGCTGTCCCATATGCTGGAGGTGGTGGGTTCAAACCCAGCCCCGGCCAAAAACCACAAAAAAAAAATAAAATAAAAATTAAAAATAGCCGGACATTGTAGCAGGCACCTGTAGTCTCAGCTACTCAGGAGGCTGAAGCAAGAGAATTGCTTGAGCCTGAGTTTGAGGTGGTTGACCCCACGGCACTCTACCAAGGGTGACAAAAGTGAAACACTGTCTCAAAAAAAAAATTAACAATTCCTTTTTTTCTTCTTCTTTTTAAATATAGTCTCACTTTTTTCTTTTTTTTTTTTACTTTATCACCCTCGGTAAAGTACTATGACATCACAGCTCACAGCAACCTCCAATCACAGCAGTTTAGGTGATTCTCCTGCCTCAGCCTCCGAATAACTGGGACTACAGGCGCTTGCCACAACGCCCAGCTATTTTTTTTGTTGCAGTTTGGCTGGGGTTGGGTTTAAATCCACCACCATCGGTATATGGGGCTGGCGCCCTGCTCACTGATACAGGCGCTGGGCGCTGCCCTCTTTTTTTTTTTTTTTTAAATACTTGGTCTCACTCTGTTGCTCCAGGCTAAAGTTGTTTTTTTTTTTTGGAGACAGACTCTCACTTTGTCACCCTTGGCAAAGTTCTGTGGCATTATAGCTCACAGCAACCTCCAACTCTTGGGCTTAAGTGATTCTCTTGACTCGGCCTCCCAAGTAGCTGGGACTACTGGTGCCCGCCACAACGCCCAGCTAATTTTTCTGTTTTTAGTAGAGATGGGGTCTTGTTCTTATTCAGGCTGGTCTCAAATTCCTGAGCTCAAGTGATCCTCCCATCTTAGCCTCCCCAGGGTGATAGGATTAAAGGCATGTGCCACCTCGCCTGGCCTAATAGTGATGTGGGCCAGGTATTCATATTACTTTTATTGTATCTTTTAATTTTTTTTTTCTGAAACGGACTTACATATTTTTAAAAATGCGTTTATGGGTTTGAGTCTTCCTTTTTATTCTCTGCTCTTAGTGATGTGACTTTGTCTTTAACCCAAAACATACCATTGTTATTTAATTCAGAGCCTTCATTATAAACAGAAGTTTCAGGGATCAAGTGTTTTCTGATTCATGATCTGGAGTTTTCTGGTCATGTCTGGAGGCAATAGCTGGCTATACTGGGCCCCTTGCAGGTCTCCCAGGCACATGCTCCCCACAAACCTGCTAGGCCTCACCTGCCATGACTGAGCCCACTGCACCCTTCTTGCAGGCCATCATCTGTGCAATCTCTGCAGTGGATGCGGTGGACTACAAGACAGCTGAGGAGAAGTACATAAAGGGACCTTCCCTGAGCTACCGGTAGGCTGCTCTGAACACTGCTTCCAGATCTCGGTTCACGTCTTCAAGGGTTTGGTTTCTGTGCCTGCCACCAGTTCTGGCTCAAGGCTCCCCATATCCCACTTCTCAAGAAGCAATCCTGGCTTGGCGCCTATAGCACAGTGGTTACTGTGCCAGCCACATACACTGAGGGTGGCGGGTTCGAACCTGGCCTTGGCCACCTAAACAACTGCAACAAAAAAATAGCTGAGCATTGTGGTGGGCACCTGTGGTCCCAGCTAGTTGGGAGGCTGAGGCAAGAGAATTGCTTAGACCCAAGAGTTTGAGTTTGCTGTGAGCTGTGACACCATGGCACTCTACCGAGGGTGACATAGTGAGACTCTGTCTCAAAAAAAAAAAAAAAATAAAAGAAGCAATCCTTACAAACGCATGTTAGCACAGGGTATGGAATGGCCACACAGGCCTCGGGAGGGCAGCACTGGAGTTCCTGTCCTCTAGGCGGGTTTGGGTGGCTGCTCAGGGTCCCTAACCTGGTCAGTGGTGGGTAGATACATTGGATGCAAGTCCCAGGCCTGAGGCTCAGCCATGACCTTTCTTGGAGTCACCAACCTCTCAGTCCTGAGCCCTACGGGAGCTGCACAATGCTGAGTACTGGTCACGTGCCCAGCCATGTGTGTCCTTATCTCTCTTTGCAGGGGCTAATGTTTGTATTTTGAACTTTCTTCTCATCTTATTCCAGCCCATGGCTATGTGGGAAATACAGCAAGATTAAGAAGCAGCAGTTACCCCCGTATGGTTTCTAGCCAGTCAGAAGAATGCTGTGATCAAGATGTTTCTCTCACATCAGTGCGTTTAGCCACCCTTAGATTTTTGGCCCCCAGAGTCCCTAATCCCATCTCTGGGCATGTTGCCAGGCCTTGTGGCACCAGGCAGGGCCTGTGCGGGCATGACACTGATGACTCAACTAGAGTTCAGGTGGGGTCTCTGTCTAGACTAACCAGGTACGTGGTCACAGGGCCTCATGGTGAAGGCCCCTTGTGCTGAGAACCCCAACTCCTTCCTGGGGCAGGGGTAATAAGGCAGGAGGCACTGTGGGTTTCAGGCTGCTGGCAAGACCACCTGTAGAGCCATCTGGAGGAGAGAAGAGTGTACAGCATCCATTGCTTACTGTGCCTTAGTCAAGCTTCCAGTGTCCTGGGCCCCAGGATCCCGGACCCCATTGCTCTGATGGCTAGAGGGAGTTTCCCACCGCTCCTATTGTGTTCACCTGGGAATTACATTGAGGGAGCTGTGCGCAAACCTGACTTCATTAACTATCTCAAGATTGCATTGTGAGCTCCCTTTGTGTGCCTCCTGGCTGTCTTTTCCTTTCCAGTTAACTGATGTTTGCTGCAAGCCTTTGCTGGGCTGAGCATCAAACCTGTTCTTGAGGGGCTGCTGCCTGAACGATTGTTAATGAGATGTTCCTTTACAGGGAAGTCACTTAATAAGAACAATTTGGTTATTTCATACTCTTTTTTTTTTTTGGCCGGGGCTAGGTTTGAACCCGCCACCTCCGGCATATGGGAGCAGCACCCTACTCCTTGAGCCACAGGTGCCACCTATTTCATACTCTTTTTAAGAAAATTTTTTTTTTTTTTTTGTAGAGACAGAGTCTCACTTTATGGCCCTCGGTAGAGGGCCGTGGCCTCACACAGCTCACAGCAACCTCCAACTCCTGGGCTTAAGCGATTCTCTTGCCTCAGCCTCCCGAGCAGCTGGGACTATAGGCACCCGCCACAACGCCTGGCTATTTTTTGGTTGCAGTTTGGCCGGGGCCGGGTTTGAACCCGCCACCCTCGGTATTTGGGGCCGGCGCCTTACTGACTGAGCCACAGGCGCCGCCCAAGAAAATTTTTTTTAAATTGTAGTAAAGTACACATAGCAAAACTTACCATCCTAACTCTTTTTTAAGTGCACACAGCTCAGTGACATTATGCGCATCCATATAGTTGTGTGACTGTCACCACCCTCCTCCTCTAAAACCTTCGTCTTCCCAAACTGAAGCTCTGTCCCCATACACAGTAACTTCTCTGTTTCATTCACTTCAAAAAAATTGATTAATGAATAAAATCAAGTATCATCTTTTATTTTCTGAAGGGAAAAAGAAATGTTTGATAACCAGCTCCTAGAAGAAAGGAACCGGCGTCATCGGTGAGGAAGAGGCTGATCTGCAGTGGGGCTGCTCACACCAGGCCCTGCATCAGCAAGAGCCCCAAGGTGGTCTGTTCAGCACATGGATATTTTCTGGAAAACGAGAGCCCTGGGACTTGGCGTTTGTGTTGAATCTTTCTGGGTTGTCCCGATTTCTACACTTGTGAAAAGTCAGTTTCATTTATGTACTCAAAGTTAGTTTTCTTTTTCCTGGTATTCTTTGCGAGGTACAATTCCTGAAAGGTTTTTTAAAAGACAAAAATACAATGATTGTATGTCCTTGTGGCTTAACACAAAGTGCACATTTTTTTAATGTGTTGCATCTGTACTAAATGAGAGTTTTTAAAAAGTGTCTGATATGAATACATAGCTCCAGAAACAACAGTGTGTTTTCTGGTTTTTTCCACTTTGTGTGATTTCCACTTAACATATTTCCTTCAGGGTGGGTGTGGTGGCTCACACCTGTAATCCTAGAACTCTGGGAGGTGTAGGCAGGAAGATTGCCTGAGCTCACAGGTTCCAGACTAGCCTAAGCCAGAGTGAGACCTTCTCTCTAAAAATAGCCAGGCATTGTGGTGGGCACCTATAGTCCCAGTTACTTGGGAGCCTGAGGGAAGAGAACCGCTTAAGCCCAAGAGTTTGAGGTTACTGTGAGCTGTGACACCATGGCACTCTACCGAGGGCAACAAAATAAGACTCTATTTCAAAAAAAAAGGCTTGGTGCCTGTAGCTCAAGCAGCTAAGGCACCACATACACCAGAGCTGGCGGGTTCAAATCCACTTCAGCCTGCCAAACAACAATGACAACTACAACCAAAAAATAGCCAGGCGTTGTGGCAGGCACCTGTAGTCCCAGCTAGTTGGGAGGCTGAGGCAAGAGAATGGCTTAAGCCTAAGAGTTGGAGGTTGCTGTGAGCAGTAATGCTATGGCAACTCTACCCAGGGTGACAACTTGAGGCTCTGTCTCAAAAAAAAAAAATTTTTTTTTTCCTCCTGTATTTTTTTGTTTGTTTGTTTTGTTGAGACAGTCTCAAGCTGTCACCCCAGGTAGAGTGCCGTGGCATCTAGCTCACAGCAACCTCTAACTCTTGGGCTCAAGTGATCCTCTTGCCTTTGGTTTTCTATTTTTAGTAGAGACGGGGTCCTGCTGGTCTCAAACCCATGAGCTCAAGCTATCCACTCACCTTGGACTCCTAGAATGCTAGGATTATAGGTATGAGCCACCACGCCCTTCCTCCTGTATTTTTGAGAAAAAGTCTTTGTTAGAGGCAGAACCAAAGACAAGCTGCTTCCTTGCATGTTGGTGATTGCTGTGATCTCTTATGCAGGAGAGGGAGGCAGACACATGCCTTGCCAGCAGCCTTTGTGCCCAGGCTCCATGTAGAAAGGGAACAGCAGCCAGATACTGGGTCACCTTGGCCAGACCTGCTCATGCCTGGCCTCTCTGGGGCTCCCTGCTTCTGTCTCTCCCTGCACTGTGCTGGCACCTAAGCCTTGTTGACTACCTGCACACCTGTGCTGAGATCCCAGCCTGGTTGCCACCCCAGCCAGGAGGTTGCTGCCCTCATGGGGGCTGTGAGGTCATGGTGCAAGAAAACTAGCTGTGTCTTATGCTGGCACCTGCAGAAATAAAGCCATTTGTTTAGTGCCTGACTCAATCTTCCCACTGGAGGAACAGGCTCTGTGCACTCCTGGCAAGTCAGCCCAGGCACCCAAGATCAGTGCCAGGGGCCATCCCTGTTAAAGGCTTTGACTCAGCGAGGAGGGGAGCAGGCCTCAGCACAGTCATAGTGGTTCTGTTAAAAGTTAAAGCTGCACAGATGGTGCCTGTGGCTCAAAGGAGTAGGGTGCTGGCCCCATATGCCAGAGGTGGCGGGTTCAAACCCAGCCCCGCCCAAAAACAAAAAAAAAAAGTTGCAGATAGATCATATCCTAAAATATTAGTGAAATTGATTTTCAGGATCTGACATGGGGTAAACTCCACATCCAGGCCATGTCCCACCCCGCTGGCATGGACTTTGGTTCTTCTGGTGACTTTGAGTTTCTCCCACTGTCTGTGGACATCTGGCCATGACAGGGGTCCTGATTTGAAAGGGTCCTGATGGGAAGAAGACCATCTTCTCCCATGTCTTTGCATTGACAATAGCCACTGCAGAGGAAACCAGAATGTGACACCTCAGGATGCAGATAGTCACACTGAGACCTTAGTTAGCACTGAGCAGAACAAAGATACAGGATATTCTCAGGGGTCAAACTGCAGGATAGGCCAGGGTGGCTGCTGCCATGACATGGGTCCAAGAAAGTTCCCTGGGTCATTTTAATATTTTGCTCAAGCCTTAGAGCAGAAAATCCAGACAAAGGCTGGGTCTTGCCCTGCAGTTTTGTCTACTTCTGTACAAAGTGGGCAGGTTGAGCCCAGACGAGGGAGGATAATGTGCACCAAGGAGGAAGGACATATGTAGCTGGGAGTGTCAACATGTACTTCATGGGCACCTGGCCCCTCCATCCACCCCTGAGGAAGGGATCTCATCAGCACAGCTGGTGTGGATGTTGGTCCCCTTTGTGGGAAAGCGGTTTACCTCAACCCACAGCGGGAAAGGCCCTGCACTTCACATCCACACTGGCCAATAACCAGAAATTGGTGCATGAGAACATGTTATGTCCTCCTGGGTGAGTCGCTCTTCCAGGTCTTGTAGAAACTGAGCCAATCCACAGGACTAACTCTGGTGCTGCCAAATATTTTTATGTATCCACTAAGATTGTGTTGTCCAATTGCCAAACCTGAAATTAAACCCTTCTTAGTGCGCTGGCTTGTCTCTCTTTTTTTTTTTTTGAGACAGTCTCACTATGTAGCCCTCAGTAGAGTACTGTGGCATCACAGCTCACAGCAGCCTCAAACTCTTGGGCTTAAGTGATTCTCTTGCCTCAGCCTCCCAAGCAACTGGGACTATAGGCGCCCGCCACAATGCCTGGCTGTTTTTGGTTGTAGCTGTTGCTTTTTGGCAGACCCAGGCTGGATTCGATGTGGCGGGCAACTTAGCCACTTGAGCTACAGGAGCCGAGCCTTTTTTTGTTTGTTTCTTTTTGAGACAGAGTCTTACTTTGTTGCCCTTGGTAAAGTGCCATGGCATCACAGCCCACAGCAACCTGAAACTCTTGAGCTTAAGTGATTCTCTTGCCTCAGCCTACCAAGTAGCTGGGACTACAGGTGCCCGCCACAATGCCCAGCTATTTTTTTGTTGCAGTTATTATTATTTAGCTGGCACGGGCTGCCACCCTCAGTATATGTGGCTGGTGCTGTAGCCACTGTACTATGGGTGCCGAGCCTGGCTTGTCTCTTTAAATGCCAGATTTTATAGGAAAATCAGCCTCACAGGCCTGGTAGTCCCTGGGCAGGGAGCTGAACCCAGTCTGGAGGTCCACTCAGGGATAGGCCTGGGAGACTGTTTACATGGCAGTTGAGCAGAGCAAATCTCTGACTTGGGGAAAATTACTAAAGGGAGACATGCTGAACCCACTGAAAGAGCTGGGCCCTCTCTGCTTGTGCTATCTTGTGCTTTCTGTGGATTCTGAGAGTGTTTAAAACTTGTCCTGAGGCTGAGCCCATGGCTCAGTGGTTAGGCCACTGGCCACATACACCGGAGCTGGTGGGTTCAAACCGGCCTGGGCCTGCGAAACAACAATGATAACTATAACAACAAAAAAATAGCCAGGCATGGCGGGCACCTGTAATCCCAGCTATTTGGGAGGCTAAAGCAAGAGAATTGCTTAAGCCCAAGAGTTTGAGGTTGCTGTGAGCTGTGATGCCACTGCACTCTACCCAGGGCGACAGCTTGAGGCTATGTCTCAAAATAAATAAATAAGATCCACAAGGTTGTCTGCTAAACCTGCTCCTCCAAAGCCAGAGCCCAAGCCTAAAAAGGCCCTGGCAAAGAAGGGAGAGAAGATCCCTAAAGGGAGCCCCGGCGAAGAAGGGACAGAAGAGCCCTAAAGGGAAAAGCTGACGCTAGCAAGGAAGGGAATAACCCGGTGGAAAATAGAGATGCCAAAACAGACCAGGAACAGAAAGCTAAAGTTGCTGGTGATACCAAGTGAAGTGTGTCCTTTTTTTTTTTTTTTGAGACAGAGCCTGAAACAGCAACCTCCAACTCTTGGACTCAAGGGATCCTCTTGCCTCAGTTTTTCTATTTTAGTAGAGATGGGGTCTTGCTTTTGCTCCGGCTGGTCTCATGAGCTCAAGCTGTCCACCCACCTAGGCCTCTCAGAGTGCTAGGATTACAGGCATGAGCTACTGAGTCCAGCCCTTTATCATCATCTTAACTCCTTAAACCCAGTCACCTCTTGGGACCTGACCCCCAATAATTGGTTACCAGTATGCCAAGGAATCTGAACTTTTCCAACAATACCACTGAGATGGCATCCCTCAAAAGAGCAGCAGTTCCATTTGTAGATTGTTGGATCTTCAGATAAATTCTGTCATTTTCATTTAATTTCCTGAAAGTCACGGCTGGATTGTGAAAAGTTGTAAAACAACATGCTAAATGTGAAATGTCAACCCTTCCTCTAAACTTTCCCTGTTAAGAGCATCAAATGAAGACTTCATTGGGTTTTGTAGTGGCTTTCGAATTTTTGGTAGACCACTGAAGAAGGGAGTTTGAAAGTTGTATATTATATAATCACAGAGACTCCTGACATTTTCCTTACATTTAAGGGAAGTCACTTTCTAAAAAAAATATTCCCCAGCCAGGCAGTGGCTTATGCCTTAATTCTAACATTTTTGGAGGCCAAGGCAGGAGGATCACTTGGAGCTACCACTACACTGTACCCCAGGCAACAGAGGAAGACCCTATGGCAAAAAAACAAAACATTTTTTTTTCATGACTGAAAAAAATCTGACTAATCAGAATTGTGTTGTTCTAATTAGAATCAATTTACTTGGCCAGCTACTTGCTCAGAGTTTGTTTCTTAGATGGAAAAAAATCAGTTATATTCATGCTATAGCACCTTACAAATTCAGTATTTCTTTTTGCTCTAAAGTGGCTTCATTTGAAATTTCTCAGATTCCACATTGTACTAATTGATTTATGCATAATAAATTACAAATAAAAAGCTCTTAAAGGGAAAAAAAAAAAGAAAGTTGTATATTGTTAAAATTGCCCATGTCCTGCCTGAAATACCATGATTGTTATGAAAAGTATCTTTGATAATGCTGGATACAGTATGGTTTGGAAAAAAAAAAAAGAATTGCTTGAGCCCAAGAGTTTGAGGTTGCTGTGAGCTATGATGTCATAGCACTCAACCAAGGGTGACAAAGTAAGACTCTGTCTCAAATTAAAAAAAAAATATTAGGAAGGCGTCTGTGGCTCAGTGGGTAGGGTGCCAGCCCCATATACCAAGGGTGGTGGGTTCAAATCCAGACCCAGCCAAACTGCAACAAAAAATAACCAGGGGTTGTGGTGGGCGACTGTAGTCCCAGCTACTCGGGAGGCTGAGGCAAGAGAATTATCTAAGCTCAGGAGTTGTAGGTTGCTATGAGCTGTGACACCACGGTACTCTAACAAGGGCGATAAAGTGAGACTCTGGCTCTAAAAAAAAAAAAATTTAAACTAAAGACATGAAACTATAAAAATACTAGAAGAGAGTGCAGGGAAAACACTTGAAGAAATCAGCCTGGGAGAAAATTTTATGAGGAGGTCCCCTGGGCAATTGAAGCAACACCAAAAATACATTACTGGCATCTGATCAAACTAAAAAGCTTTTGCACAGCCGAGTGCACAGTAAGTAAAGCAAATAGACAACCTTCAAAATGGGAGAAGATTTTTGCAGGTTATGCTTCCGACAAAGGTCTGATAACTAGAATCCACAGAGAACTCAAACTAATCAATAAGAAAAGAACAAATAACCCCATTTCTATGTGGGCAAGAGACTTGAACAGAAACTTCTCTGATGAAGACAGGCACATGGCCTACAAACACATGAAAAAATGCTCATCATCCTTAGTAATCGGAGAAATGCAAATCAAAACCACTTTGAGATATTATCTAACTCCAGTAAGATTAGTCCACATCACAAAATCCCAAAACTACAGATGTTGGCGTGGATGCCGAGAGAAGGGAACACTTCTGCACTGCTGGTGGGAATGCAAGCCAATACAACCTTTTTTGGAAAGAAGTTTGGAGAGTACTCAAGGAACTAAAAGTAGACCTACTGTTTGATCCTGCAATTCCTCTACTAGGTATATACCCAGATGATCAAAAATTATTTCACAACAAAGACATTTGCACCAGAATGTTTAATGCAGCCCAATTCATGATTGCCAAGACATGAAAACAACCCAAGTGGCCATCAACCCCTGAATGGATTAACAAATTGTGGTATATGTACACCATGGAACACTATGCAGTCATAAAAAGATGGAGACGTCATATCTTTTATGTTTACCTGGATGGAGCTGGAACATATTCTTAGTAAAGAAGAATATGGAAAAAAATATAGAAAATAAAGTATCCAGTGTACTGAATACTACTATGAAATCAATATATAATCACCTACACACTCATATGAATAGCATTTTTTTTTGTTTGTTTGTTTGTTTGTTTTTTTTGTGGAGACAGAGTCTCACTGTACTGCCCTCAGGTAGAGTGCCGTGGCGTCACATGGCTCACAGCAACCTCTAACTCTTGGGCTTACGCGATTCTCTTGCCTCAGCCTCCTGAGTAGCTGGGACTACAGGCGCCCGCCACAACGCCCGGCTATTTTTTTTTGTTGTTGCAGTTTGGCCGGGGCTGGGTTTGAACCCGCCACCTTCGGCATATGGGGCCGGCGCCCTACTCACTGAGCCACAGGCGCCGCCCCATGAATAGCAAAACATAACTATAGTCCAGAAGGTATAAGGGAAGAAGAAAGAGAGGGGAGGGAACGGAAGAGGTAGGTGGGAGGAGGGAGGGTATTTGGGGAGGGTATCACCTAATGCGCATGATGCAATGGTACATTTCAAAACTATTAAGAAAAGAGTATAATTGTGATGGATGTGTTACTTAGTTCAATGTGAGCATTTCACATTGTATATCAAATCAGTACACTGAACCCCAGAAATGCATCAATGTACACAGTTACGATTTAATGAAAAATAAATAAAATTAAAAAAATTAAAAGCCATATAGCTGGGGCAACTCAGACCCACAGAGGGAAGAAAGCTTTGTGTATCTAACAATCCTTTAGATTCCTATCAATCAGTTCTCCTGTTCTCTTTCTCCCTTGGCCCCAGTCTGGCCCAGCACCCACAGGGATTCTTTTTTTTTTTTTTTTGGCTGGGGCTGGGTTTGAACCTGCCACCTCTGGCATATGGGACCAGCGCCCTATTCCTTGAGCCACAGGTGCCACCCAACCCACAGGGATTCTTGCATGTTCCTGTGTTTGTCTACTTGGCTTCAGTTTTCTAGGCCTTAAAATCAGCAGGATTGGGCTGTGCCTGTGGCTCAAAGGAGTAGGGCGCTGGCCCCATATACGGGAGGTGGCTGGTTCAAACTCGGCCCCAGCTAAAAACTGAAAAAAAAAAAAAATAATAATAATAATAAAATAAAAATGTTAAAACAAGATCAGCAGGATTGGGCGGCGCCTGTGGCTCAGTGGGTAGGGCACTGGCGGATATACTGAGGGAGGTAGGTTCAAACCCTGCCCAGCCAAACTGCAACAAAAAATAGCCGGGTGTGGGCGGCGCCTGTGGCTCAGTGAGTAGGGCGCCGGCCCCATATGCCGAGGGTGGTGGGTTCAAACCCAGCCCTGGCTAAACTGCAACCAAAAAATAGCCTGGCGTTGTGGGGGGTGCCTGTAGTCCCAGCTGCTTGGGAGGCTGAGGCAAGAGAATCGCGTAAGCCCAAGAGTTAGAGGTTGCTGTGAGCCGTGTGACGCCACGGCACTCTACCCGAGGGTGGTACAGTGAGACTCTGTCTCTACAAAAAATAAATAAATAAATAATAAAATAAAATAAAAAAATAGCCGGGTGTTGTGGCGGGCACCTGTAGTCCCAGCTACTCGGTAGGCTGAGAATCGCCTAAGCCCAGGAGTTGAAGGTTGCTGTGAGCTGTGTGAGCCACAGCACTCTACTGAGGGTGATAAAGTGAGACACTGTCTCTACAAAAAAAAAAAAAAAAAAAAATATATATATATATATAGAGAGAGAGAGAGAGAGAGAGAGAGAGAGAGAAAGAGAGATGAGTCTCTTTGTCCTGGGTTCACAGCAACCTCAAACTTTTGGGCTCAAAAGCTCCTCTTGCCTCAGTCTCCGGAGTAGCTGGGAGTACAGACGCCACCACGGAGTAGCTGGGAGTACAGACGCCACCAAAACGCCCAGCTAAGTTTTCCTATATTTAGTAGAGACAGAAGTCTCGCTCTTTTTTTTTTTCTTTCTTTCTTTTTTGAGGCAGTCTCACTGTCGCCTTGGGTGGAGTGCCTTGGCCTCATAGCTCACAGCAACCTAAACTTTTGGGCTCAAAAGCTCCTCTTGCCTCAGAGTCCCCAGTAGGTAGATGGGAGTATAGGCACCTGCCATGTCCAGCTAGTTTTTCTGTTTTTTTTTTTTTTTTTTTTTTTTTGGGGTGGGGTGGGTGGGGTGGGGGGGTAATCTCCCTCTTGCTCAGGCTGGTTTCGAACTCGTTAACTCAAGCAGTCCACCCTTCTAGGCCTCCCAGAGTTCTAGAATTGCAGGCATGAGCTACCTTCCTTGGCCAGTTTTCATCCTTACTACTAAAAAAAAAAAGAGAGATTGAAATCAAGGGTGGGAGGACAAAAGGGATGTTTGGGCTGGAATAATAACATCTTAGGGGTGGCAAGAGGGGGTTTAGGGTTGTTTGTCATATCTGAGCCCTTTCCAGTCGGGCCTGGGTCAGCCAACATCCTTGTACTTCGTGTGTAGAGAAGGAAAGGGGAACACAGAGGCTGGAAGGAAGCTGAACCAGCTTCCAGCAAAAGATAAACGATGCTCGCCAGGGACGCCAAAACTCCTGCAGAAACCCGGATTAAACCAAAGACTTATATCTAAGGCTTCACTCTAAGGCTTTCCCAACTAAAATACATCGGTGTGGCGGCGGCAGAGTTTACTCTATCCAGACTCCGCCCCGCGCCGCCTCTCACACAAATACGGCTCACTATGAATAGGGCTTCCCTGCCTCGTAGGGCTACAACAGGCACCGCATTGTAACATCGTCTCTGTGGCGCAATCGGTTAGCGCGTTCGGCTGTTAACCGAAAGGTTGGTGGTTCGAGCCCACCCAGGGACGCGTATAGCCTTTTGGGCCCCGCGGAAACGAGAAAAATAGATATCTCCTCTAATTTTACTTGGGCACCTCTCCATCACGCTGTGCGCCACAGGTGACCTTGGGGCGCGCAGCGCGTACACGAACAATGAACGCAGAGGAATGTCCTAGCGCAGCGGAACGTCCTGGGTTGGGGTTCCAGTTTCCTCACTCTCTCCGAGCCTCTTTGTCGGAGGCCCCGGGGAACCCGGAGGGCTAAGGAGGACGGACCACAGAGGTTGTCTGAAGGCCGAGGCCAAGATGGCGATGCTGGTGGGTGAGTGTGTTGTTGGCGGGCTCAGGGGCTCGGGGACATGGGTGGCAAGGGCCGGGGCGTAGGCCTGGGCCGGCGTCGGGCAGCGGTGCGCTCAGGGTTTCTTTCTTTCTTTCTTTTTTTTTTTATGAAAGGATTTTTATTTATTTATTTATTTTTTGAAAGTTTTTTTTTTTATTTTTATTGTTGGGGATTCATTGAGGGTACAATAAGCCAGGTTACATTGATTGCAATTGTTAGGCAAAGTCCCTCTTGCAATCATGTCTTGAGGGTTTCTTTCTTTCTTTCTTTATTTTTTAATTTAGAGACAGAATCTCACTTTGTCGCCCTGGGTAGAGTGCTGTGTCGTCACAGCTCACAGCAACCTCCAGCTCTTGGGCTTAGGCGATTCTCTTGCCTCAGCCTCCCGAGTAGCTGGGATCCCAGGCGCCCGCCACAATGCCTGGGTATTTTTTGTTGCAGTTTGGCCGGAGCCGAATTTGAACCCTCCACCCTCGGTATATGGGGCCGGCGCCCTACTCACTGAGCCACAGGCGCCGAAGGCGCTCTGGGTTTCTTTACGCTGGTCGCTCCTCGGACTCCAGTTTTGCCGGCGGTGAACGGTCTCTTATTACTTCTACAGTACAGTAAGGGAAACTGAGACCCGGCGGGTAGTGACACTGCCGGGTGACATCTCCCTCCCCACCTCTGGGACGCTGTCTTCGCCTCGCGGGTAGGAGTCTAAACCTGTCCTGCTTGGGGACCTTTTTGGTATTAGATGAAGCCTGAGGACTCCTACTTAGATCAAAAAGTTATTAGATGTATAGAATAAAATCTGTATAAGATTGCAAGGAAATCAGCTATACTAGAGACAGATTTCAAAATACTGTTTTCAGGGCCGTGGTGGCTCACGCCTGTAATCCCAGCACTCTGGGAGGCTGAGGTGGGATTGCCTGAGTTCACAGGTTGGAGACCAGCCTGAGCCAGAGCAAGAAGACCTCATCTCTAAAAATAGCCCAGCGTTGTGGTATGCCTATAGTCCCAGCTTCTTGGGAGGCTGAGGCAAGAGAATCACTAGAGCCCAAGAATTTGAGGTTGCTGTGAACTATGATGTCATGGCATTATACTGGGGGTGACAAACTGTCTCAAGAAAAAAGGGCAGAGCCTGTGGCTCAGTGACTAGGCCTCTGGCCCCATATACAGAGGGTGACGGGTTCAAACCCAGCCCCAGCCAAACTGCAACAAAAAAATAGCTGGGTGTTGTGGCTGGCGCCTGTAGTCCCAGCTACTCGGGAGGCTGAAGCAAGAGAATCACCTAAGCCCAGGAGTTGAAGGTTGCTGTGAGCTGTGTGACACCACAGCACTCTACTGAGGGCAATAAAGTGAGACTGTCTCTACAAAAAGAAAAAAAAAACCCAAAATATTGTTTTCGCTGGGTGTGGTGGCTCAAGCCTGTGATCCTAGAGCTCTGGGATGCTGAGACAGGTGGATTGCTTGCAGTTGGGAGTTTGAGACCAGTGGGAGCAAGAGTGAGATTCTGGGCCAAGCTAGGTGGCTCAGGCGTGTAATCCTAGCACTCTGGGAGGCCGAGGTGGGTGGATTGCTTAAACTCAGGAGTTTGAGACCAGTCTGAGCAAAAGCAAGACCCTGTCTCTACTAAAAATAGGAAAAGTATGCATGGGTTTGGATTTATGGCAGGCCCGTTCCCCTGAGCCTCTCATAGTGCCCCATGCCAGAGCAAATTGTGGCTCTGAATCATTGCCTGGCCTATGTGTCCATAGGCTGCTGGCACTGAAGTGGGTTGCATAGAGGAAAAACAAACAAACAAATAAATAAATAAATAATAAAAATAGAAAAACTGAGGCAGGAGAATCTCTTGAACCCAAGAGTTGGAGGTTGCTGTGAGGTATGATGCCACTGCACTCTTCCCAGTGTGACAGCTTAAGACTCTGTCTCAAAAAAAAAAAAAAAAAAAAAGAATGAGATTCTGTCGCTACTAAAAATAGAAAAATTAGGCTCAGCAGCCATAGCTCATTGAGTAGGGCACCAGCCACATACACTGAGACTGGCAAGTTCAAGCCCGGCCCAGGCCTGCTAAACAACAATGACAACTGCAACAACAACAAAGTAATAGCTGGGCGTTGTGGCGAGTCCCTGTAGTCCCAGCTACTTGGGAGGCTGAGACAAGAGAATCGATTAAGCCCAAGAGTTTGAGGTTGCTGTGACCTCTGACTTCACGGCACTCTACCAAAGGCAACATAGTGAGAATCTGTCTCATAAAAAAAAAATAGAAAAATTAGCTGGTGGTGGTGCCAGACACCTGTAGTCCTAGCTATGCAGAGGCAAGAGGATTGCTCAAGCCCAGGAGTTGAGGTTGCTGTGAGCTAGGCTGACACCAGGACACTCTAGCTCAGGGGTCCTCAAACTGCGTCCCACAGGCCACATGAGGCAGTGTATTTGTTCCCGTTTTGTTTTTTTACTTCAAAATAAGATATGTGCAGTGTGCATAGGAATTTGTTCATAGTTTTTTTTTTTTTTTAAACTATAGTCCGGCCCTCCAACAGTGAATTGGCCCCCTGTTTAAAAAGTTTGAGGACGCCTGCTCTAGCTGATCAACAGAGTGAGACTGTCTCAAAATAAATAAATAAATATATATATATATATTTTGAAAGCTGGTAGGTGGCTTAGTAATCTTAAGTGCTTGCATTATTAACACATGCAATACAATGCCAAAGTCTAGTGGTGGGTCTAATAATGACTATAATTCTGGCGTAATGAAGACAAGAAATGTGGCTTCTGGGCCCAGCAAGGTGGCTCACGAGGCCGAGGCGGGTGGATTGCCTGAGCTCACAGGTTCACGACGACCTGAGCCACTGCGAGACCCCATCTCCTCTATAAAGAGCTTAGACGTGTGGCGGGCACCTGTAGTCCTAGCTACTCAGGAGACTGAGGCAAAAGAATCGCTTGAGCCCAAGAGTTTGAAGTTGCTGCGAGCTATGATGCCATGGCACTCTGAGGGTGACAAAGTGAGACTCTGTCTCCAAAAAAAAACAAAAGTGGCTTACCTGCAGTCCTTGTAGCATGTTAGGAAATGTCTATGGTTTCTGTTGGTGAAAAGTTACAGGTCCAGCTAATAATGGTTTGTTTTGTCACCAACACTCTGAATGAATGAAAGGTTAATTTTGAGATTTTCAGTAAAAAGTTAATGACAATGAAGATTTTGTTTGTGTTTTTTTTTTTTTTTGAGACAGAATCTCACTTTGTCACCCATGGGAGAGTGCTGTGGTGTCATAGCTCACAGCAACCTCAAACTCTTGGGCTCAAGCGATCCCCTGGACGAGATTAAGGGTGGGGCTCAGAAAAGGAAAAAGGCTGTGTGGATTGCCTGGTCAGACCCCAGCCCTGGACTTTGGAGGTTGCCCATAGCCTGGCCACAGTTTCTTCTTTCAGCCTCACCTCCCTGTCAGACCACACAGCAATGTACCACAAATAGGGTAACTTAAACAACAAAGATTATTTTCTCTATTTTTTTTTTTTTTTTGTGGTTTTTTGGCCGGGGCTGGGTTTGAACCCACCACCTCCGGCATATGGGACCGGTGCCCTACTCCTTGAGCCACAGGCGCCACCCAAGATTATTTTCTTATAGTTCTGGGGGCTGAAAGTCAAGATGAAGGTGTTGGAAGGGCTTTCTCCTTCTGAGCTTCATTCCTTGGTCTTTTCTTCTCTTTTTAAGAGACAAGTTCTTGGTGGTGCCTGTAGATCAGTTGGTAAGGCACTGGCCACATACACTGAGGCTGGGGGGTTCCAACCCGGCCCAGGCCAGCTAAACAACAGTGACAATTGCAACCAAAAAAAAATAGCTGGGCATTGTGGTGAGCACCTGTAGTCCCAGCTACTTGGGAGTCTGAGGGAAGAGAATCACTTAAGCCCAGGAGTTTGAGGTGACGCCAGCTGTGAGCTGTGATGCCATGGCACACTACTGAGGGCAACATAGTGAAACTGTCCCCCCCCCAAAAAAAGATACCAGTTCTTTTTTTTTTGAGACAGTTCATTCTATTTCCCTCTGTAGAGTATTATGGCATCACAGCTCACAGCAACCTCCAATTCTTTTTTTTTTTTTTTTTTTTGTAGAGACAGAGTCTCACTGTACCGCCCTCGGGTAGAGTGCCGTGGCGTCACACGGCTCACAGCAACCTCCAACTCCTGGGCTTACGCGATTCTCTTGCCTCAGCCTCCCGAGCAGCTGGGACTACAGGCGCCCGCCACAACGCCCGGCTATTTTTTTGTTGTTGTTGTTGTTGCAGTTTGGCCGGGGCTGGGTCCGAACCCGCCACCCTCGGCATATGGGGCCGGCGCCCCACTCACTGAGCCACAGGCGCCGCCCCGCAACCTCCAATTCTTAGGCTTAAGTGATTGTCTTGCCTCAGCCTCCTGAGTAGCTGGGACTACAGGCGCCCGCCACACACCTGGCTATTTTTTGTTGCAGTTTCCACTGCTGTTTTAGCTGGCCAGGGCTGGATTCAAACCTGCCTCCCTTGATACATGGGGCCAATGCCCTACCCACTAAGCCACAGGCGCTGCCTGAGAGACAAGTTCTTACTTGATTGCCCAGACTGAAGTACAGTGATGACATCACAGCTTACTGCAGCCTCCAACTCCTGGGCTCAAGCAATCCTCCTGCCTTGGTCTTTTGAGTAGCTGGGACTACGGGTGTACACCTGTAAATTTTTTTTTTTGCAGTTTTTGGCCAGGGCTGGGTTTGAACCCGCCACCTCCGGCATATGGGGCTGGTGCACTACCCCTTTGAGCCCCAGGTGCCGCCCACACCTGTACATTTTTTGTAGAGGTGGAGTCTTACTGTATTGCCCAGGGTGGTCTTGAACTCCTGGCCTCAAATGATCCACCTCAGCCTGGCGAACACCTTGCACCCAGCCCTGATTACCTTTTCTTGTAAACTCATAACTTATGTTGGATGAGAGCCCACCCTAATGACTTCATTGTACCTTAATGGCCTCTTACAGACCCTGTCTCCAAACCAGTCATGGGCCCTGGGGTTAAGGCTTCAACATAGGAATTGGGGGGACATAATTCAGCCCATAATGGGCATCAATCTTGCGCTTTCTTGCTTTACCTCATACACCAGAATCTCTCACATCTCTGGGCCTTTCTTGCCCTGAGTGCTTCTCTGGCAACAACCTACTTGTGTGTCAGGCTTCTCCCTCCAGGAAGGTCTCCAGGAGGCCTTTGATCAAAGCATTTCCTCCTCTGTGCTTTGCAGTAAGCTCCTCTCAGGGGCACTTTGCTGTGTAGGTTGATGTGGGAGGGGCCTTCCTGGAGGACAGGGGCCTAGCTTAGCTGTATAGGAAACTCTGAGCACCAGCTCAGGGCCTGGAGCAAGGAACACATGCTCTTTGAAGCAGCAGCAAAGGCCAAGATGAGCACATGGCAAACCAGGGAGGCTCTGGCATCTCTAGGAAGAGGCAACACACAAGTACACATAGACAAGATGGAACCGTGTGCCAGGATCCAGACTGCCTGGGGGGCTATTGTAGGCTTGATGACCTACAATAGAGAGAAAGGGCCAGCCCTGTGCAGATGTGGTACAGGTGTTCCAGATAGAGGGACTAGCAGTGGTGAAGGCCCTGAGGGAGCAATGCAACTGGGGTAGGTAAAGCTTGCCAGGGAAGGCAGCTGCAGTGTGCCGAGTATGTTTTGTTCCACGGGGGTCCTGGAAAAGAACCCACACCCCCACAAGAATGAGGGCATGCCATGTGGGGACCTGATGGGGAAATGCCTAGGGGCTTGACCTAGGAGAATGGCTCCTGGGGCTGCCTGAAGCTTACTACCACCCCTTCCTCTGGTTCTTTTGCAGCTCCTGGCCTGCTCTGCTTCCGGATCCTGGGTTTGCGGTGAGTGTCCATCTCCATCCCTAAGCCGGGAGGGCCCTTGTTGAAAGTTACTAGGTGAATGAGGGGCAGGACTGGGGTTAACTGCCTGTGGACAGCTTATGGTATGCCAGGGCCTCCCCATGGGGACAGCCTGTGAAGTAGTTGGCAGAGGCAGGACTTGATCATGTTTGTCCACCTGGTGCCTGCAGAGCTCAGTTGTCACTTATTGTGGGAAGGCATCTTGTGAGCTCCTGCTAATATATAGTCCTGTGCAAGCCTCCTTCAAAATTTGGTGGAACAGTGAGGACAGCCCACCCAGGGGACCTACCAATATCTCTTCAGTCTCGTGTGGAGAGCCTGGTCCCAGAGATAGTCCTGGGATCCTCTATGCCTAGACACTATCGCTTAGCAGCCTGCTGACCTATAGGGTGCCTTCTGTTAGGACACTTTGTTCAAGTCTACAGAGCTTCAGGGAGTTGGGCTATGGCTACCTGGCCCCAAGTTCTGTCTACTGGCCTGAGTGAGAGAACAAGGGATGGGTGGGCAGAAGTGCTCGAGGTTCCACATGAGGAAGGGGATAGATGGGAGGGACTTGGGTATAGCTCCAAGAGAGCCAGTGGAGCCTTGGTCGGGTACTGACTCATCTGCCCCTCGGCAGCTCCAGCGTGGGCACAGCAGTGCTGGCCCAAGATGTCCATCAGAGTGCTGCTGCTGATGGCCCAAGCAGGTGAGGCTGGCTTTCGGGGGGCAGGGGGAGGTTGCATGTCCACAGTGCCCCTTTCATCTCTCCCTTTCCTGGTATGTCTCGGGACCTCCTGGGACTCTGAGTATGGTATCTTGGCCCTGCCCTCTTCTGGTCCAAGCCTCTGGCAGCATATCCCCAAAGCCCCCAAGAATGGCCAGCTTTCAGGGTGGAGCCTGTGGCTCAAGGAGTAGGGCACTGGCCCCATATACCGGAGGTATTGGGTTCAAACCCAGCCCCGGCCAAAAAAAAAAAAAGAATGGCCAGCTTTCATTCCTTTGCTTGTCTGGCATGTCCCACCAGCTCTGCTGGGCCCTGTGAGCTTTAGTGTTCTGCCTGGTGCTGTCCTGGGACCTTGCCCATGACTACAACTCTGTCCCTCCCTTGGAGAAGCTGCTGTGGGCCAGTTTCCCGCACAGAGGCTGTGGGTGGCCAGCATCTGCCTCCTGTGAATGTCTGCTTGGCTGACATTTCCCTGGGTGCATGTCTCCATTCTAGCACCCAGCCCGCTGTGACGAAAGCCAGAACTGTGGTCCCTAGACCCACTGCATTTCCCAGCAGCCGGGGCGAGTATGTGGTGGCCAAGCTGGATGACCTTATCAACTGGGCCCGCCGGGTGAGCCCCCTCTGTGCCAGTAGACCCTCTGTCCTAAGGGCCTTTCTCTGCATAGATGCACATGTGTATACACATAGGCACGTGCACATACACAGACACATGATTCCATCTTGTATTCACCTACTTCTCTACCCCCGCACTGCCAGCCCCATGGCTGGATGCCTCCTTCAGCCACATTTGGCAAACTTGTCCCTTTTTGCCTGTGTCTTTCTGGCTCCTGCTTATTCCTCTCATTTCACTTTTAATGTAAAAGAAAAAAAATTTTTTTAAGTTAGAAAAGTCACATGTGAGGATGGCGCCTGTAGCTCAACAGAGTAGGGCGCTGGCCCCATATGCCGGAGGTGGCGGGTTCAAAACCAGCCCTGGTCAAAAACTGCCAAAGAAAAGAAAAGTCATATGTGCTGAAAACAATAGATCCCTCTCAGTAAAAATCCTAAATCTGCTCCTCACTCATTACAGGGTCTGCCTGGTGCAGTGTTCTACTGTGCCTGCCTCTGCAGCCCTTGTGCATCTGGCCTGGCCAGTGCTTGTCCAGCACCCATTGCGCTTGGTCACAGTCCAGGTCTCACAATTCCCCATTGACAGGCATGCATGCCTTTTTCTTCTCTTTGTTTCTTTTTTTTTTGAGACAGAGTCTCATTATGTTGCCCTCGGTAAAGTGCGATGACATCACAGCTCACAGCAACCTCAAACTTCTGGGCTTAAGTGATTCTTTCACCTCAGCTTCCCAAGTAGCTGAGACTATAGGCACCTGCCACAATGCCTAGTTATCTTTTTGGTTGTAGTTTTCATTGTTGTTTGGCAGGCCCCAACTGGGTTCAAACCCACCAGCTCCTGCATATGTGTCTGGCACCCTAGCCGCTGAGCTACAGGCACTGAGCCTGTTTTTATTTCTCATAACTGAGGCCACAGTGTACATCCTGCCAGGGTCCTCAGCTGCCAAGACAGACATACCTGCTGCAGTGTTGTGAGAGGGGAAACCTGGGGCTACTTAGGGCCCGTCCATCTGCAGGTTCTGGTCAGGTGGACCTGGCCATCCCTCCCTGCTCTGTAACCTGGGCCCCATCACCTGGGTCATCGTATCTACTGGGACAACAGGGGCTATTTCCAAGGCTCAGAATCAGGTGTAGAGTGGGGACAATGGGAGAAATGGCAGGGGGTGGCCAAGGCCAAGCCCCCCAGGGGCTTCCTGGAGGCCCTGCATTTAGGCTGGTAACTGCAGTGTTGGCAGATAAAGCCTGGGCAGTGTTGAGTGTAAAACAGGAGCTAGCACAGGTCCCTACCAGCTGTTGCAGGCAGGCAGATCTGGAGCTGGTTAACTCAAGAGTCCCTGGATTTAGACCCATGTGGCTATAGATAGCCACCAGCCATTAGGGGCAGCTGCATGCTAAGAGTGTGGCTAGCACCACATGTTGAAATGATACAGTCTTTAGGAAAACCCAGGTTGAATGACTATGTTACGAAGACTAGTTTTACTTCATTGTTTTTGTTTTATTTATTAACATGGCTGGTGGGAAGCATTCGCTAAGAAGACCTCCCCTTACAATTCTATGGGGTGTCTGGACAGCCAGCTTATCCTCACTCAGCTCTACCAGGAACGTGAGCTGAATAGGCTGCCCCTTCCCAGGGATGTGGGAGTTCTAAGTGTCTCTATGTGAAGGTTCATAGTCATCACACAGTGGTGGCTGCTGCCTCTGACCCAAGCCCTGGTTCCTCCCCCAGAGTTCGCTGTGGCCCATGACCTTTGGCCTGGCCTGCTGTGCCGTGGAGATGATGCACATGGCCGCACCCCGTTATGACATGGACCGCTTTGGCGTGGTCTTCCGTGCCAGCCCTCGCCAGGCTGATGTGATGATTGTGGCTGGAACACTCACAAACAAGATGGCCCCAGCGCTCCGTAAGGTAAGCCTCAGGCCTGCTGCCCAGCTCTCCTGGGCTGAGCTGCACATAGACCCCTCTGTCTCCTCCCTGCCTTCCAGGTCTACGACCAGATGCCAGAGCCTCGCTATGTCGTGTCCATGGGGAGGTGAGTGCTGGCCCAGCTCCTCCCAGGTGAAGTTTATCCAGTTGTGATTTATAGCCAGTAGGGCAGTGAGCAGGGGCCTGAATATACTTGTCCCCACAGCTGCCACCCCACTGAGAATTTTCTTTTGTCTACTCATAGCCCAGGCCACAGACTACCTCCTTCCTACCTGGCTCTCACTTTGTGGAAACATTAGTGATGCCATGTCCTGACTGTGGACGGTTTTGTATTCTCTAATTTTTAACTTGCCATCGTTTCATTAAAAGACATTTAGTCTTAATTTTTTATTGAAATTATCATTCATAAACCATAAAGTTCAACCTTTTATAGTAATTCGGTGGTTTTTAGTTGTAGTCACAAGTTGTGCAACCATGACACTATCTAATTCCAGAATATTACATCATCCTAAAACGAAGCCCCATCCCCATCAGCATTCAATTACCAGCCCCTGGTAACCATGAATCCACTTCTCGTCTATTTGGATCTGCCTATTCTGGATAATGGAATCTCACACTGTGTGTCCTTCTATGTCTGCTTCTCTCACTGAGCACGATATCCTCAAGGTCTATCCATGATATAACCTGTGTCAGAGCCTTGTTCCTTTTCATGGCTGAGTGATATTCTAGTGTGTGGCTATTCTGGTGATTCAATTTCAAATAGTTATAGAATATTTCAGACTTAACACAGTTGGCCTTTAGGTGCCAAGCACTCAGGTTAAGAATTAACGGGGTAAGCAGTGTCCCACGTACAATTCTATCCCTGAGGTGGCCCCCAGCAGCTTCACTCAAGTAGAACCAGGAATGGGCTCACTGCAGGTCCCCAGCCTGAGGCCCAGTTGCTCTGCAGAGGGGTGTGGGCTTGTTGTATCCCTGGCAAGGGCTCTTTGTTATGGGTCTTCTGACCCCCTGGACTGTCCCTAGGGATGATCAGAAGCCCCTCTTAGGAGGTGAACCCTTTGCATGTGTGTATCAGCCTTTGTTTATACCTACCTGGTCCTAGGTGAGGTTTCAGGAGCCCAGTTTATCTTTGCTTGTTGCTTGTCTGCAATATCTCTTTGGATTCTGGCCTATTCTGATACCCTGGACCTAGGGTATAGTTTGCAGTTGAAAGCAGGTGGGGAGCTCGGTGCCTTTAGCTCAGTGATTAGGGTGCTAGCCATATACACTGGAGCTGGTGGGTTCGAACCTGGCCCAGGCCACTAAAACAACAATGACAACTACAACAACAAAAATAGCGGCGCGTTGTGGTGGCGCCTATAGTCCCAGCTGCTTGGGAGGCTGAGGCAAGAGAATCGCTTAAGCCCAAGAGTTTGAGGTTGTCGTGAGCCGTGACGCCACAGTACTCTACCAAGGGCGACATAGTAAGACTCTGTCTCAAAAAAAAAAAAAAAAGCAGGTGGGGACAGGACTAGCTGCCACCCACCCCTAGGGATATCCTAATGGCCAGAGCTGCCCTCATAGCACCTTCTCATCTCTCCTAGCTGTGCCAATGGAGGAGGGTACTACCACTATTCCTACTCGGTTGTGCGAGGCTGTGACCGCATCGTGCCTGTGGACATCTACGTCCCAGGTAAGCAGCTTTTGAGGACCTCAGCTCATCTACCCTGGTGGAGCTCACCTTCCCCTCAGAGGTGACAAGATTCTGCCCATTTTATAGATCAGATTCAGGTCTACTCTGTGTGTTTCCCCCTTTCTCAGTAGAGGATGAAAAGTCTTAGATTTTGATTTTATTCAGATGTTGGGCCAGGCCTAGTGTCAAAGGGATCAGATTGAGCTGTGTGGAATTGCTAATATTCAAGTTTTAAACTGTAGTTTGAGGTCAAATCAGGTAGCACACACCTAGGATTGCTTGAGACCAGGAGTTGGAGGCTGCAGTGAGCTGTAGCCAGCCTGTAACCAGCCTGAGCACCAGCAAGACCCTGTTTCTATTAAAAAGAGAAAATGAGGAGGCCATTGCACTCCAGCCTGGGCAACAGAATAAGATTCTTATCTCTAAAAAATAAGTAAACTGGGTGGCGCCTGTGGCTCAGTGAGTAGGGTGCCGGCCTCATATACCAAGGGTGGCAGGTTCAAACCCAGCCCCGGCTAAACTGCAACCAAAAAATAGCCGGGCGTTGTGGTGGGCGCCTGTAGTCCCAGCTGCTTGGGAGGCTGAGGCAAGAGAATCGCTTAAGCCCAAGAGCTAGAGGTTGCTTTGAGTCCTGTGACATAATGGCACTCTACTGAAGGCGGTAAAGTGAGACTCTGTCTCTACAAAAAAAAAAAGTAAACTACATTTTCATATGGTTCTGCCTAACAGAAACAAAGCTAAGAAAATGCAATTAAAAATGCAAACAAGAGGCTTGGTGCCTGTGGCTCAAGCGCCTAAGGTGCCAGCTATATACACCTTAGCTGGTGGGTTTGAATCCAGCCTGGGCCCGCCAAACAATGACAGCTGCAAGCAAAAGATAGCCGGGTGTTGTGGCTGGTGCCTTTGGTCCCAGCTACTTGGGAGGCGGAGGCAAGAGGAGAATCGCTTGAGCCCAGGAGTTTGAGGTTGCTATGAGCTGTGATGTCACGTACTCTACCCAGGGTGACGGCTTGAGGCTCTGTCTCAAAAAAAAAAAAAAAGAAAACAAAAATGCAAACAAGAAGTCAGGCACAGGCTTGGTACCTATAGCTCAGCAACTAGGGTGCCTGGGCCAGGCTAAAACAACAATGACAACTATAACCAAAAAATAGCCCAGTGTTGTGGTGGATGCCTTTAGTCCCAGTTACTTGGGAGGCTGAGACAAGAGAATCACTTAAGCCTAAGAGTTTGAGGTTGCTGTGAGCTGTGATGCCATGGTAGTCTACCCCAGAGCGATAGCTTGAGACTCTGTCTCAAAAAAAAAAAAAGTTCAAAACCAGCCTGAGCACCAGCAAGATCCTGTTTCTTTAAAAAGAGAAAACTAGCTAGGCATTATGGCGGGGGCCTGTAGTCCAGCTACTCAGGAGGCTAAGGCAAGAGGATCACTTAAGCCTAGGAGTTTGAAGTTGGCTGTGAGCCATGATACCATAACACTCTACCCAGGGCAACAGAGTGAGACTTTGTCACCAAAAAAAAAAAAAAAAAGCAAGAAAATGTTCCTGGAGGCTGAAAACTGTCTCTAAGTCTTCAACCTCACAGAGGGCACGTTAGGCTCCCTTGAAGTCCAGCCATCGCCACCATGGCCAGACTTAGCACATAAAAATGAAAAATGCTAAGTTAATTTTATATTTTTGTAGAGACAGAGTCTCATTCTATCACCCTTGGTAGAGTGCTGTGGCGTCACATAGCTCACAATAACCTCCAACTCCTGGGCTTAGGCAATTCTCTTGCCTCAGCCTCCCAAGTAGCTGGGACTACAGGCACCTGCTATAACACCTGGCTATTTTTGTTGTTGCAATTTGGTTTGAACCCGCCACCCTCAGTATATGGGGCCAGTGCCCTACCCACTGAGCCACAGGCACTGCCCTTTTTTTTATTTTTTGAGACAAGAGTCTCAAGCTGTTGCCCTGGATAGAGTGCTATGGCATCACAGCTCACAGCAACCTCAAACTTCTTGAGTTTAAGCAATTCTCTTGCCTCAGCCTCCCAAGTAGCTGGGACTACAGGCGCCCATCACAACGCCCGACTTTTTTGTTGTTGTTGCAGTTTTCATTGTTGTTTTAAGTGGCCCTGGATTGGATTCGAACCGCCAGCCTTGGTGTATGTGGCTGTGCCCTCCCCACTGAGCTATAGGTGCCACCAAGGCTTAGTTAATTTTGACTGTCACAAAAACAATGCATAGTATTATTTTAATAATATTAGGTATATCCAATATAATATTTGGTGTGTGTGTGTGTATATATATATATTTTTTAAGAGACAGAGTCTCACTTTGTCGTCCTCGGTAGAGTGCTGAGGTGTCACAGGTCACAGCAACCTCCAGCTCTTGGGCTTAGGCGATTCTTTTGCTTCAGCCTCTGGAGTAGATGGGACTACAGGTGCCCCCCACAATGCCTGGCTATTTTTATTTTTATTTTTTTTGAGACAGCCTCAAGCTGTTGGCCTGGGTAGAGTGATATGGTATCACAGCTCACAGTAACCTCCAATTCCTGGGCTCAAGTGAGTCTCCGGTCTCCACCTCCCATATAGCTGGGACTTCAGGCACCTGCCACAATGCCCGGCTATTTTTTAGTTGCAGCCATCATTGTTGTTTGGTGGGCCCAGGCTGGATTCATACCCGCCAGCTCAGGTATATGTGGCTGGCGCCTTAGCTGCTTGAGCCACAGGTGCTGAGCCTGGCTATTTTTTTGTTGCAGTTTGGCTAGGGCCAGGTTCGAACCCGCCACCCTCCGTACATGGGGTGGGCGCCTACTCACTGAGCCACAGGCACCACCCCTAGAGTATATATATATTTTATTTTATTTTAAATCATAGCTGTGTACATTAATGCAATCACGGGGTACCATGCTGTGCTGGTTTTATGTACAATTGGAAATATTTTCTTTTTTTGCAGTTTTTTTGGCCGGGGCTGGGTTTGAACCCACCACCACCTCCGGCATATGGGGCTGGCGCCCTACCCCTTTGAGCCACAGCGGCCGCCCCATTCTTTTTTTTTGCAGTTTTTGGCCGGGGCTGAGTTTGAACCTGCCACCTCCAGCATATGGGGCTGGGGCTTTACTCCTTTGAGCCACAGGTGCTGCCCAAAATTGGAAATATTTTCATCACACTGGTTAACATAGCCTTTCTGGCTTTTTCTTAGTTATTGTGTTAAAACATTTATATTCTGGGCAGCGCCTGTGGCTCAGTGAGTAGGGCGCCGGCCCCATATGCCAAGGGTGGCGGGTTCGGACCCAGCCACGGCCAAACTGCAACAGAAAAATAGCCGGGCATTGTGGCGCGCGCCTGTAGTCCCAGCTGCTCGGGAGGCTGAGGCAAGAGAATCGTGTAAGCCCAAGAGTTAGAGGTTGCTGTGAGCTGTGTGACGCCACAGCACTCTACCCGAGGGCGGTACAGTGAGACTCTGTCTCTACAAAAAAAAAAAAAAAAACATTTATATTCGACATTTAGTAAGTTTCCCATGTACCCTTATAAGATGCACCATAGGTGTGGTCCCACCAGTTACCCTCCCTCCGCCCATATTCCTCCTTCCTTCCCCTCCCTTTCTCTTTTCCCCATATTCTTAGGCTATAATTTCATAGTTTTATAGTTTCATAGTAGGGCTGAGTACATTGGATACTTTTTCTTCCATTCTTTTTTTTTTTTTTTTTTTGTAGAGACAGAGTCTCACTTTATGGCCCTTGGTAGAGTGCCAGGGCATCACACAGCTCATAGCAACCCTCCGACTCCTGGGCTTAAGCGATTCTCTTGCCTCAGCCTCCCGAGTAGCTGGGACTACAGGCGCCCGCCACAACGCCCAACTATTTTATGGTTGCAGTTCAACCGGGGCCAGGTTTGAACCCGCTGCCCTTGGTATATGGGGCCTGGCGCCTTACCAACTGAGCCACAGGCGCCGCCCCCATTTTTTTTTTTTTAATTTTTTATTTTTTAAGGAGTGTGAACTCTTTATTTTTTATTTATTTACTTATGTAGTTTTTAGAGACAGAGTCTCACTTTTTTACCCTCAGTAGAGTGCTATGGCGTCACAGCTCACAGCAACCTCCAGCTCCTGGGTTTAGGCGATTCTCTTGCCTCAGCCTCCTGAGTAGCTTGAACTACAGGCGCCTGCCACAATGCCCGGCTATTTTTTGTTGCAGTTTGGCCGGGGCCAGGTTTGAACCCGCCACCCTTGGCATATGGGGCCAGCGCCCTACTCACTGAGCCACAGGCGCCGCCCTTTTTCTTCCATTCTTGAGATACTTTGTTCCAGCTCCATCCTTGTAAACATAAAAGAGGTAAAGTCTCCATCTTTCTTTCTTTAAGGCTGCATAAGAGTATATTTTTTAAAATTTGGTTGTGTATCTAAAGTTCACATTGAATTGGGCTTCCTTTATTTTCCCAGTGATCCTGTCGAATTTCCACACCTTGCAGGGTCCAAGAGGGGCATCCCACAGGGGCACCTGCCCTGATGGTAGTTAGGGGCTAGCAAGTCAGGAAGTGGAGCTACATAGGGACTGGGAGAAGGCATCCAATTCTGACCTAAGTCATGTTCAGGTAATTCTCAAAAGGCAGGGAAACAGGGTTTTTTTGTTGTTGTTGTTGCTGTTTTTGTTTTTTTTGAGACAGAGTTTCACTTTGTCACCCTTGGTAGAGTGCTCTGGCCTCAAGGCTCACAGCAACTGAACTTTTGGGCTCAAGTGATCCTCTTGCCTCAGCCTCCCCAGTGGTTGGACTACAGCTACCCACCACAACACCCAGCTAAAGAAACAGGTTTTAACATCCAATTAGAGCTAGTTGAAAACTGTTGATTTGCTTAGCATTCGGCAAATATTTATCAAGTACCTTTTCTGGGCCCACACGTTGTGGGCAACAGCACTGGGTCCCAGAGAGGCCTCCACCCCAGGCCTGGTGCTGGGGAATCTCCCAGCCAGGGCAAGAGGAGGGGACAGAGCCTGACATTGATATGCCTGGCCATGCTTGTGATATAAAGGAGGGTACAGTGGCACTTAAATACTCACCTACTAGGCAAACATGGAGTTGGCACCCCAAAAGAAAGGAAATTTACATGCCACTTATGCGATAGAAGTTTCACAGAGAAGTGGGCCCTGAACAACCACATAAAACTCCAGACAGAGAAAAGCCATTTAAATGCACCTGGCCCACCTGCCGCTACTCATTCCTCACAGCTTCTGCCATGAAAGACCACTACAGGACGCACACAGGTGTGCCACCTTCCCGCTGGGAGCCTGGGGGCGGGGGTGGGGGGGGAACGTGTGCCTTAAGTATCTCCATGGTGGGTGGCGCCTGTGGCTCAAGGGGTAGGGCCCCAGTCTCATATGCCGGAGGTGGTGGGTTCTAAACCCAGCCCTGGCCAAAAAAAAAAAAAAAAAACCCAGAGAAGAAAAAAAAAAAAGAAAAAAAATAAATAAATAAAATAAAAGTATCTCCATGGTAGTTGATGGCAATGAAGCCCTGTAGCACAGTTTATTGTAAGGCTGTGGTCTCATTTTTGTTACCTTTCAGGGATAATCAGGATAATCTTAAAGTGACATTTTTATCTTTGTGCACGTGTGCAAATGTGTGTTTTTTTTTTTTTTTCCTTTTGTGGTTTTGGCCAGGGCTGGGTTTGAACCCGCCACCTCTGGCATATGGGACCTGCGCCCTACTCCTTGAGCCACAGGTGCCACCCTGTGGAAATGTGTTTAAATGAAATAAATTCATATTTAGAAGCTCAAAAAAAAAAAGGAGGGTACAGTGGACTGAGGTTTTGAGGGATACATAGTCTGTAAGCTTGTTTACCTTTATCAGGAGCCAACCCCCTGGTCAATTGCTTGTTTGAGGTGTGACTTTGGGCAAGTCTCCTGTCTCTCAGACCCTCGGTTTCCCCACCTGTCAAAGGAGAGTTACACTGCCAGGCTCTACCTTCAGAGGCTGACCTGAGTGCCCTGTACAAATGTGCAGGGGAAAGGGATGGGCCATAGATGGCTTTGCTGTTCTGGCTGGGGCTGGTTATTATGGGGAGGGAAGCTGAGGCACAGTCCTGCCCACAGGCTGCCCACCCACGGCGGAGGCCTTGCTGTATGGCATCCTGCAGCTACAGAGGAAGATCAAGAGGGAGCAGAGGCTCAAGATCTGGTACCGCAGGTAGTGCCACCACTACTGGAGCCACCGGAGCACGTCCTGTGTTGCCCCTAGAGATCGTCAATAAAGCTGCCCTCAGGTCCCACTACCCTCCCCCCAAAGTGGTATGTGGGGGAAGGTCCTGTCTGTACCCTAATCGGAGCCTACCCTGGGGTCCATGGCATGGCCCATGTCCAAGTAGTAGGTAATGGCTCAGGGAGATGGGGCTGGAGAGAGAAAAGCCACATGCTCCACTGGGCTACCCCATGCTTGGAATCTCACATGGCCTCACCCAGGGCTTTGGGGAGATCGCTGGCTCTGCCTCCTCTGGCGCATGTTCTCAGCCAGTCCCTTTGTCTTGTAGATTCTGTGTGGACATCAAGGATATATATTCACTCAACAAATGTTTGGTTGTCTTATATTCAGAGCCAGATGCTGCTGGTGCTAAAGGCCCAGGTTCTGCAGATCTGCAGCATGTTTTTGTTGAATGTTTGGGATGGTTCTGGGGACCAGCAGTTAGGACTGGGAGGGGCAGTGGTGGGGGTGCAGGCACTTTGCCTAGCCAAGTTTGGTAACACTGAGACGGGAAGCTCAGGTGTGTCTGGCAGAGTAAACAGCTCACACCAGGAACTGAGGCCTGGAGCTGGTAGGGCAGGAGGGCCCCAAAGCATAGCCACAAGGGCCTGCCTTGGTGCTCAGGTTGAGAGTGAGTCAGTGGAGGCAGCCAGGAGGTAGCCTGGCAGAGGGAGGCACCTGCATCTCCTGGTGGGAGGGCAGTGCCAGCTTACCTCTGAGGGCACTAGAGGGCTCACACTACACCTGGGTACCTATCCTTCATCAGAGAGCATTTATGAGAGCCAAGACCCTAAGGTGAGCCAGGGTCTGCACTGAGTGGCCAGTGGGGCATACAGCCCCACTCCCTGGTACTCCCTGGGGACAGGGCTGCAGGGCTGTCCCTGCCCTGGACTCCAGTCAGAGTGCTTAGAGGGTACTCTGCTGTTGAGGTAAAGGGGGGGAGGGGAAGAGTACTCAGGGTGCTGAAGGTCCTTGTGCTGCCACTCTTGGCACCCCCTCACATGCCCTACTCTAAACAGACAAGTGGCAAGTGGTTTTCCTCTCTGACTCTGTCACCTGGTTATTGCTGTCTGGGAGGAAGTGGCCCTCAGGGATCACTTGGCCATGTTTGCTACAGCAAGATGGTGGTAGCCAGAGGATCAGAGCCTTGGAGGGGAGTGCCCAGCTTCTCCCCAAACCCATGTGACAGGTCTCTGTCTGCCTGGAGAGCAGGGGGAGTAACTAGAAGCAACAGTTACACAATCACTGCTGAAGGGCCAAGGTCTGTGTTAGCGTTTATTTTACCCTTGAGGAGCTGCAAGGGGAGGTAGCAGTACTCCCACTGCAGAGAAGCTCAAAGCTGCCAATAGCACCGTGGAGACTAGGAGAGGCCAGGGCCTGGGCACTAGCCACCAAGGCACTGAGTAGTGGCAGCAAGGTGTTGTCCAGAAGTCCAGAGGCCCCATGCTAGGCTGGGCTCAGTGCTTGGTGACTAGGGGTGTGATCATCTCCGGAAAGGCATAGTAGCGGCAGTCAGCTGGTGGTACCAGCACCATCACCTCTGTGTGGATGTTCTCCCTCTGGAACCCTGCATCTAGCAGTGCAGGCACCTGTGTCTCCTGATGGGAGAGCAGTGCCAGCTTACCTCTGAGGGTGTTGGGGGGCTCGCACTACACCTGGGCACCCACCCCTCATCAGAGAGCATTTATGAGAACCAAGACCCTGAGGTGGGCCAGGTGTGGATGGGAATGTCCAGCTGCTGAATCCAAGCAGTGGCTTCCTAGCTGTCCTGGAATGTCAGCCCCAGACTGGGTCCTCAGGACTTAAGGACATTTGTCCTGGTGTTTCTCCCCATCTTCACCAAAGCAATGGGCAGAGCAGAGGATCACAACAGGAAAAAAAGCATGTGGGCCTCCTAATCCATGTTTTGGGAGGAATGCTGCCATGCTGGCTGCATGCACCAGACAGGTGCTCAGAACTGTGGCTCAGAGCTCTGCAAGGAGCCATGGCTTAGGTCACTCTCTGCATCTTCTTGCCAGGAGGAGAAGGAGCAGGGTGTACAGAGGCCCTAAGAAGCACAGCTAAGCCAACAAGGGTACATCGCCAAGTAGAAGAGGGAGGGTGCTGGGGATCATGGGAGGTGGCTAAGCTAGGGAAGGTCCCCACCTGATTCCTAAATGGAGAATCTGCGTGGTCCACCCCCAAAGCCTGTGGCCCCTCCCCAGCTCACTTCAGATTGCTATGTAGGGACCAGTTCAGGGCCCTGGGAGCTCCCAGAAGTCATACCTGAAACATAGTGGTGATATTCGAGTATTTGGACTTCATCAGCTCCCCCCAGGAGGTAAGATTGCAGTAGGTGAGGATGCCCCCAGGCTTGAGCAGACGAAAGGCATGGTTCTGGGGAGGGAACAGACCGTGTTCAGGCAGGAGGCTGGGGTTTGGCCTTCTACATCCCAGCAAATCATGGACAAAGATGGGAGGACAGGGCGGCGCCTGTGGCTCAGTGAGTAGGGCGCTGGCCCCATATACACTGAGGGTGGCGGGTTCAAACCCAGCCCCGGCCAAACTGCAACAAAAAATAGCTGGGCATTATTGTGGGCGCCTGTAGTCCCAGCTGCTTGGGAGGCTGAGGCAAGAGCTAGAGGTTGCTGTGAGTCCTGCGACGTCATGGGACTCTACCGAGGGCGGTAAGATGAGACTGTCACCCCCCCCCCAAAAAAGATGGGAGGACAGCACACACACCCCCAGCCAAGGGCCATACCATGGTGCTGACCACTGAGGCCCACCTTAATGAAGCTGAACTGGTGCGTGTGCCAGGTCTCCTCCGACAGTGGGTACGTGTCATACAGGATCCCTGTGCAGAGGATAAAAGCCTACCCGCTCAGGGCTGAGCTTAGCAGCCTAGCCAAGGCTCTCCCAGCTCATCTCAGGGCAGGTGAAGGCAGTGCAGACTTGAGAATCCCAGAGGCCACACTTTGAGGTCTACTAGTCATGTTCCTCACTACCATGTGCCAAGCTCTCAAACGTCCACCCTCATGTCTTCATCCACCCAGGCTCTGTCCCCCAGGACAGATCAGGGGGTTGTGTTCTTTAGAGGGTCCCTACTACACTGAAAGAGGGGGCTGGATTACAGCAGGAAGGGCCAGGTCATCCCCTTGATAGGTCCCTCTCACCATCAAAGTGACTGTCTGGCAGAGTGGGTGCCACCTCCTCCCACAGGCCTTTCAAGGGGACAACCTTGGATAGCAGAGGAAAAAAAGAAAAGACTGAGCGACAGAGTGGTCCCCAGGAAGAAGAACACCTCCCCCATGTCTATGGATGCCCATCCCCCTCTTGGGCCTTGAGCCCAAGTGGGATGCACCTTGTGTGGTTGTTGTTGGGCCCAGTCCTTGAGGCGCTGGAAGACACCATCGTTGCACTCTATGATCCAGTGCTCCTCGATGGGAGCCTCCTGCACCTTTGAGGCTGCAATGGCCATGCCAAAGCCCACCTCCAGGACCCGGCCGCCTGGCAGACAGACAAAGGTGCCAGGCATCACATAGCAAGTCTGGGAAAGGAGGCGGGGGCACAGGGGCAGGGCTCTGGCTGAGTCACATTCGCCACAAGGACAGGAGGGCGGTCTAGGCTGGCACAGGCCAGAGGCGAACAGAACAAGCAGTGCTGAATGGGAACGTGTGGGCCCTGGGCAGTGGCCAGGGAGGCTGAGGACAACAGCTTTTGGGCCCAGCCCCAGGGGGAAGTCAGAGCCTTGGACTTTGAGCCCTGGCCCACTCTGTTTGCACTGGTAGCCCTTATCTCTTGCTTTGGTTACTTTTCTCTCCCCTCCATCCCCACCATGGAGTTTGCAAGAAGGTCAAGGCAAGAGCTGAAACAGTCTGGGTGGGGCGGCTGGTTCCCTACGGACCACGGTTGTAAGCCTCTCTCTATTCTGATTTGCACTTAACTCTGGATGTGCCCGTTTGCCAAGTGGGAATGCTAAGGCCCGACCGGTGGAGCGGCTTGTCCGGGGATAGGGAGACCCCACACCCCTCCAGCTTGGGCACTAGGCAGCGCCACCTCTGGGGACAGCGGTCTCCCTGCGCCAGCTTTCCCCGGCTATTTTTAGCCCGGGAGCGACGGGGGCCGCGCATGTGGGGCCTCCCCGGGCCTGGGCAGCTCCCCGCGGACCATGCGGCCCCGGCCCTTGTCCCCGACCTCAGACGCGGAACGGGCAGCTGAGTTTCACCACGGTCTGGCGCCAGAGGTCTTAGACTCGGACCCAGCCCGTCCCCATCCAGAGCACTGGGGTCTTAATCCCCAGAAAGAAAATTCCCGCTCCTTAAGAGCGCCCAATGTGGGCAGGCCCCGCGCCCGCAACACTGCCCTCTAATGCCCTGCTGCCCCCCACGAGCAGCCCCACTTCCTAGGCGAGGAAATAGAGGCTCGAGAGGCGCAGGTACGCATCGGCTGGAGGGCAGGTGGAGATCCCAGTCTGCGCGACGCCCCCGCCCTCGCGGGCCGGCGGGGCTACCTCTGGAGGCTGCGGCCGCCGCCAGCGCGTGCATGTAGGGGGTCTCCCAGCGCTCCATCACCGGCTTGCCCAGGATGCGCAGGTGCGTGTCCGCCGCGTCGTAAGCCGCGGGTGCCGCCTGCCACGCGGGGTTGCAGTTCTCTCCCGGGGCGAAGATGGGGGTCGCAGCGGGGGCGCTCATGCTGGGGATGGACGGCGCGTACCGACTCAAATCCAATGCGCGGGGCCAGGTCCCTGCAGGGCCTTCTGGGCAGGGGGCGGGCCGGGGGGCGGGCCGTAGCGGACCTGCGCGTCGAGCCGGGCGGCCTCTAGTGGCGGGCGGCGGGTTGGGAGAGGGCTCCTTAATCTGGGCCGACGCCCCCTCTTTTCTGGGTTCCCGCTCCCGGAAAGCGAGCCTGTAGAGGGTGGTCTCCTGAATCGGGGAATGCGGGCTCGAAACCTTACCATGTCACTTACATACCTCAGTTTCCCTATCTGTCACTACCGCACGAAGCCTCCTCCTCCTGCGATGTGAGAAGCTAACGATTTTCCAGGCTCTGTTGGAAGTGCCTTAAGTATTTTATTTTATTTTTTGATTTCAGCTTGATATAAGGGTACAAACGATCAGGTGACATTATTTGCGATGGTTAGGTAAAGTCCAAGTTGTAGTTGAGCCCTTCACCAAGGAGGTATGTCTTATACCCATAGGTTGTGTGGGTTAGGTGAGAGCTTATCAAGCCCCCTCCCTGCTCACCCCCCACTTGAATGTAGTTCTGTTTTTCTCTTGAATGGGCTTGTAGTTGTTTATCTACTGGTTTTACGATAGCATTGAATACATTGGATACTTGCTTTTCCATTTTTGTGATACTTAGGAGAATGTTCTCCAAAACGTTACCAAATCCATCCAGGTAAATACAAAAGATGTAAAGTCTCCATCTTTTTATGGTGGAATAGTATTCCATGATATACATATACCATAGTTTATCCATTTGTTAATGGGCACTTGGGTTGTGCCTTAAGTATTTTAAATCATTTACTCATCAGAAGATAGTACAGTGAATTCCTTTTATTTTATTTTGTTGGGTTTTTTTTCTGAGACAGTCTCACTCTGTCGCCCTAGGTAGAGTCTGGTGGCATCACAGCTCACAGCAACCTCAAACTCTTGCGTTCCAGTGATTCTCTTGCCTCAGCCTCCTAAGTAGCTGGGACTACAGGCACCCACCACAATGCCTGGCTATTTTTTGTTGCAGGTGTCATTGTTGTTTAGCTGGCCCGGGCTGGGTTCAAACCTGCCAGCCTTAGTGCATGTGGCTGGCGCCATAACCACTGTGCTACAGGCACTGAGCCTCTGCTTCATGCTTAAGCCCACATCTGTGTCTTCTAGGAGGCTCCCCCAGATCTCCCAGAGTGGGTATACCCTGTTAGAAGTTGTTTTATCTCTCTCTGGCATTTCTCTAACTGAAGATATTTGTTCATGGCTCTACTGTTTGGACATGTCTGATTGGACTGTCTGATGATCCTGGCACATAAAGTGCTTGTAAATACTGAGTGCATGTTGGAGTCTAATGAAGACTGAGTGTGACAGTACCAGTTTCACACAATGCTCAGAAGGGAGTACATCACTGAGTTGGGAATCACCCTCATGTGATTCATCCTCTTTGGTCCCTTTATCCCTGCTACCATCCTGGGCACTATGACAGGCACTCAACAGTGCCTGCCCAATGGGCATAGTGCTGCCCAAGGGGCATAGTGAGGACTGCTTTCCTTTGTGGCTGTGTAGATACAAAATGTCACCCAACTCAAAGGATGCCCTGGAATGCCCTGCTTGTGACAAAAAAAGGTAGAGTGCATCAGCTAGTTACTGTTGTATAGCAAATTACCCTGGGCTCGGTGCCTGTGGCTCAAGCGGCTAAGACACCAGCCATATACACCTGAGCTGGCGGGTTCTAATCCAGCCCAGGCCTGCCAAACAAGGACGGCTGGAACCAAAAAATAGCCGGGCATTGTAGCGGGCGCCTGTAGTCCCAGCTACTTGGGAGGCGGAGACAGGAAACTCACTTGAGCCCAGGAGTTTGAGGTTGCTGTGAACTATAATGCCACGGCACTCTACCCAGGGCAATAGATTGAGGCTCTGTCTCAAAAAAAAAAAAAAAATTACCCTGAAAATGTAGCAGGAGAAAGGTCAGACTCTTGCAATCTAATCATGGAAGTGACATCCCCTCAACATGGCTGGCTGTATCCCATCAGTTAGAAGCCAGGTAGACTGGGATGAGGTTACAAGAGGGCATGAATACCAGACACACAGGGATTATTAAAGGCCACCTTAGAGGCTGCTGACCTCACAGACCCTTAAAGGACAGAACCCTTTCAACACCTCCCAGTGCTATCAGCTGGGGAAGCTTTGCCTGTGCCTTTGGTGCACCAGAAGATATGGGGCCTTCCAGTTTCTGGCCAAGCTGCGGTCACCTAGATGTAAGCTGGGCTCCATCCCCAATGGTGGCCAAGAGCACAGTGTAGTATGTTAGGCAATGCAGCCCCATGATTTGCCTTCAGGCTTCAGCTTTTTTCTTTAAGGAGTTGGTCACTTTTGCCCCTCCTAATGTCAGCAAATGAATGAAGTACAACATTCACCGTCTCTGCTTGTATGAGCCTGGCAATTGCTGTTATTGCTGGTACTTCACAGCCTGTAGACTGGGACTCAGAACAAGTGGCTTCCTCATGGCACATAGCAAATGAGTGGCACATGGGATGGAGATGGAGTGTGTTTGACTCCAGAATTTTAAACACTGCTAGAGTGCAGGGGTGTAATCACAGATCACTGTAACCTTGAAATCCTGGGCTCATGATCCTCCGGCCTCAGCCTTCTGAGTAGCTGGGATTACAGTCATGAGCCACGACCGACACCTTTATAATTTATTCTTTCTTTTTTGGTAGAGATGGGGTCTCACTCTTGCTTAGGCTGGTCTTAAACTCCTGGCCTCAAGCAATCCTCCCTCCTCAGCCTGCCAAAGTGTGTGCCCAGCCCAGAAACACACTCTTTTTTTTTTTTGCAGTTTTTTGGCTGGGGCTGGGTTTGAACCTGCCACCTCTGGCATATGGGGCCAGTGCCCTACTCCTTTGAGCCACAGGCGCCACCCTTTTTTTTTTAGACAGAGTCTTACTTTGTCATCCATAGCTCACAGCAACCTCAAACTTTTGGAGGCCGGGCATGTTGGCTCACGCCTGTAATCCTAGCATTCTGGGAGGCCATGGCAGGTAGATTGAGCTCACAAGTTTGATAGCAGCCTGAGCCAGAGTAAGACCTCATCTCTGAGCCCAAGAGTTTGAGGTTGCTGTGAGCTATGATGCCACAGCCCTCTACCAAGGGTGACAAAATGAGACTCTGTACCCCCCCCCAAAAAAAAAAAAAAAAACTTTTGAACTCAAGCAATCCTCTTGCCTCAGCCTTTCAAATGGCTGGGACTACAGGTACCCACCACAATGCCTAGTTTTTAGAGACAGGGTCTTGCTCTTGCTCAAGCTGGTCTGAACCTTGTGAGCTCAAGCAATCCACCTGCTTTGGCCTCCCAGAGTGTTAGGATTATAGGCATGAGCCACTGTGCCTGGCTTCAAGGATATTTTTCTGATTAGAAAGGCAACACATTTTTGGAAAATGATACTATTGCCAAGAAATAAATGAATAAATAGTAATATACTTGACCAAAACATTCAAACATTACAGAGGAGTGTCAGCAGACTACAGTCTGCAGGGCAAATCCTGCTGCTTGGTTTGGTAGGCTGTGAGACAAGAATGGATTTTATGTTTTCAAATGATTGGAAAAAGTCAAATGATTGTGAAAATTATATGACATTTACAGTTCTGTTTTCTTAATTTTTTTTGAGACAGAGTCTGGCTGTCACCCAGGCTGGAGTGCAGTCGTCCAATCCTAGCTTACTGCAATCCTAGTTTACTGCAGCCTCAAGCTCCTAGGCTCAAGAGATCTTCCTGCCTTATCCTTCTGAGTAGCTGAGACTATAGCTTTAAGCCACCAGGCTCAGCTAATTTAAACATTTTTTTTTTTTTTTTCAGTAGAGACAGGGTTTCACTGTGTTGCCAACGCTGGTCTTGAACTCCTGGCTTCAAGAGATCCTTCTACCCTGGTCTCCAAAAGCAGATTTCTGGGCTTATAGGCATGAGTCACCAGGCCTGGCCAGTTGCTTGTTTCTATTTTATTTTATTCTATTTCATTTTGTTTGAGACAGAGTCTCACTCTGTTGTCTTGGGTAGAGTGTCATGGCATCAGCCTCGCTCATGGCAACCTCAAACTATTGAGCTCAAGTGATCCTCTTGCCTCAGCCTCCCAAGTAGCTGGGACTACAGGTACCTATCACCACACCTGGCTAATTTTTCTATTTTTAATAGAGACAGGGTCTTGCTCAGGCTGGTCTGGAACTCTTGAGCTCAAACAATTCATATGCATTAGTCTCCCAGAGTGTTAGGCCACCACGCTGGCCACATACGTGGATTGTTGACTATATAGTGTTGGCACCCCAACTCTCATGTTGATCAAGGGTCAACTGTATTATTCAGCCTTAAGAAAGAAGGAAATTCTGGGTGGCGCCTGTGGCTCAGTGGGTAGGGCACCGGCCCCACGTATAGATGGTGGAAGGTTTGAACCCAGCCAAACTGCAACAAAAAAATAGCTAGGCGTTGTGGTGGGCACCTGTAGTCCCAGCTACTCGGAAGGCTGAGGCAGGAGAATTGCTTACGCCCAGGAGTTGGAGGTTGCTGTGAGCTGTGATGCTATGGCACTCTACCGAGGGCGATAAAGTGAGACTCTGTCTCTAAAAATAAACAAATGAATAAAAATTTAAAAAAAGGAAATTCTGACATAGGCTATATTGTGGATGGACCTTGCGGTCATTGTACTCAATGACAGAAGCCAGACACAGAAGGACAAATCCTGTGTGATTCCACTTGTAGGAGGTCCCTAGACTTGTCAGATTCACAGGGACAGAAAATGGAATAATGGGGGCCAGGGGAAGGGGTAGGAGTTAGTGTTTCATGGGGTCAGAGTTTCAGTTTGGGAGGATGACAAAGTTCTGGAAATGGAGGGTGATGATGGCTATATTGTGAATGTGGGTAATGCCACTGATCTGAATACTTAAAAATGGTTAAAATGATAAAGTTTGTGTAATATATATTTTACCATAATAAAAATTGGGGACCAAAACTGTATATTGTGTATTGGGTATAGATACATTCATGTTGGGAGAAAATTTAGAAAAGTGTCTGATAATCTTTTTTTGTCACAGCATTTGTCCTGGGGAGGGAGGATGTAAATGAGGAGGGAAAACAGGTTCTTCTGTTCCATCTTTTAAAAAAGATCTTGAAGCAATGTGACAAAATGGTAACATGTTCATTTCAGTGGCAGGTATGAGGCTGTTTGTTATTTTATCCCTTGTAGGTGTCTGTATTTTTAAAAATATATTATTTTAAGCAGTTAGTGCCTGGCTTCCTTCTTTTGACTACATCCAGCCTTCATCGTTCATTTATCCAGTCACCAGTGGATAGACATGTGGTAATGTCACATTTTCTGCTCCTCTAATAGTGGGGTGGCAAGTATCACTTCTGTGCATACACTGGGTTGGCATTTCTGTTCTATTTCTCAGTGTGGGTTGCTGAGCATCCAACAGTCACAAAGGACAAAGTCAGGCTGCCTTGTATCTGTACCCATCTCATAACACCCAGATCAACCTCATCCTGCAGACTTACCTCCATACTCCTTCTACCTCCCACTCCCCAAGTCAGAGCCAGCCCCCCCAAATTGTCTCTAGTTTGTTTTGACCTCCAAAACGTTACAGTGCAGTGAGGACAGTTTTTGAGGGGATGACAGGCACCTGCCTGATGCAGCTTATTTTTCCTTGGCTGGTCTCAGTTTCCCATCTGTAAGTGGGGACTAATAACAGTTAACTCTCCTCTAGAGGCTACTGTTACTCATGAGAGGGATAGCAAAGTGGTCTGCAAACTGTAAAGTGGATGAGTTTCATTTTAGAAGTGTTTTGAACTATTTTTCTGTCACCTAATTCCTTATATTTAATTTTATCAAGATGAATAAATTATCAGGTTTTCAATGGACTGTGAGATTGAAGGGGAAGTCAGGAGGGGGCACGTACTCTGACAAAACCACTCTGATCATTTACTCATTACTGTCAACATAGATGGACAGACGGGGCTTTCTCCACTTGTCACCACGTCATTTTCTGTGGTGGGGGCCATCCTTGTACACTGAAGGATGTGAAGCAGTACTCCATGCCAGTAGCATCCTCCTCTTTAAAGGTATGACAACAACAACAACTGAGTCTTCAGACTTTTTTGCCAAATATGCCCCCCCGGGGGGCGGTGCAAAATTACCGGGAATGAGAATCACTAATGTATACAATTAAGGAAAGGAACTAAAATAGTATTTGACTATTAATAGTTACAGTACTTGCAGGGGCGCCGGGGGAATAATATTTTCCCATTGTCTTTAAATTTAATTGTTTTGATTCGATTCCACTGGCCTCTGTGTTACCTTGGGCAAAGTGACTCAGCCACCCTGACCCTAGGGATTATTTCTGTAAAATGAGGACAAGAGTAGCCATGTCGCCAGACCCTAACTCGCTGCTCAAGCTACCCACACCCGGGTGTGGGCGGGGACAGCACCCACAGTGTCCCCTTCACCTCCCCGGGAAGATTTAAAAAGGAAACCGCATCTGCTATTGCGTCTATAGTGCCTAGATGTGTGCAACACCCGAGCCCGTGCCCGCGCATGCAGCTGGAAGGCACGCGTACGCACTCACGTGGCTCGGGCCGCTTGTACCCTCCTTGGGGGCGGGGCCAGCGTCGGGACTTTACTTTCCAAAGTGCTCCGCAGCCACTCCCAGAGCCGCCGATTAGGAAGAGCTACGCGAGGCGGCTGCGACTGCGCCGGCGCAAAAGCCGCCGCACGCATGCACACACGCAGAGCGAACCCCTGGCTCCGCCCCCGGAGGCCCCGTGCGGGAGCGCGCACGGGCGTGCGCACGGGCGGCGGCGCGGCAGCGCGGGGACGCGCGGTGACCGTTGGCTCTGAGGGGAGGAGGCAGCAGTCGCCGCCGCCGCCGCCGCCGCCGTTGCGCAGATCCGGGCCGCGGCTGTGGAGAGGGCGACGGAGTGGGTGACCTTCCGGAGGCGGGAGCGAGCGAGGAGGCCCGGGAACGCCGAGAGCCGCCGCCGCTGCCGCCGCCGCCATGAACAACTCGGGCGCCGACGAAATCGGGTGAGGACGGGCGGGCGCAGGCCTGCGCCGCAGCCCCGGGCCCGGCCCCCCCCCCCCACCGCGATCGCCTGCCTGCCGCCCTGGCCCTGAGACGCCGCCCCCGGGGCGGGACAAGCCGGGGGCCGCCCCGTCAAGGTCACGCCGGCTGTGGGGCGGACTCGGGACCCATCCTCGCTGTGACTTCCCGCAGGGACCCGGGATGGGAACCTGGTGGGGGGCCCGGGGCGTTCTCGCCACCAGGTCCGACTTTTGGCGAGGACACCCCGGATGGCGGCTTGTTTGGGGGTTCGGGCTCCCCCTCCCGAGTTCCTGGCTAGGTAGCCCGAAAGGAGAGCCTGTAGGTTTGGGTTGCCTTCCCTACTGTTTTCTGACTTCCTGGTCTGGGGAACCCGGAATGGGAATCTGGGGCGCCCTGAGCGTCTCAGTTGCCGCTTCCCAATTCCCTTGGCGGGGTACTCAGAATATGAATCTAATGGGGCCAGGATCCTGCCGCTCCCCAGCTTCCTGTCCCGGGGACCCCGAATGGGAGTGTGGGGGTTCCGGAGCGCCCCCAACCAGCGTCCGAACTTGGCAGGTCCGTGCACGTGGCGGGCCCAGCAGCGGGTTCCGGTTCTGCTGCCCAACTTCCACTTGGGACTCGGGGCGGTGGGGCTCCCCGCCCTTATCCCCTGTCCCACAAAGTGACTAGGACGGGAGGTTCGCGAACCCGGTTCCCGCGGGCCTAAGGTCGGCGGGGCCCGGCCTTTTGCTTTGGCAAGGTGGCGAGCACGCGGCCTGTGTCTGTGTCGAAGTTCCCTCCCGCCTCAGTGCTGCCCGGCCGCGTGCTGCCTCCGCGCCCTCCCGCTGTGGGCTAGGTGGGAAATAAAGGAGAAGGGAAGCTCAGAAAGGTTTGTATTGTAGTCTCTTCGGTGCTATTAGGAAGAGGTTTGCTGCTCTGGTGTTCCCCTCTTTAATTATGTCCTGCCTGATGCTAAGCTAACCGGAGATGCTCAAAAGAGCAGTCTCACGGGGCTGGGGCTAGAGAATCAGCATTAGACCAGGGTTTGGGTCTTGTTTTCTTTTTCAGGGACTGGCTCCTGGAGCATCAAGGGAATTTTTATTTTTTTGTAGAGACAGAGTCTCACTTTATGGCCCTCGGTAGAGTGCCGTGGCCTCACACAGCTCACAGCAACCTCCAACTCCTGGGCTTAAGCGATTCTCTTGCCTCAGCCTTCCGAGTAGCTGGGACTACAGGCGCCCGCCACAACGCCCGGCTATTTTTTGGTTGCAGTTTGGCTGGGGCCGGGTTTGAACCCGCCACCCTCGGTATATGGGGCCGGCGCCCTACCGACTGAGCCACAGGCGCCGCCCCAACATCAACGGAATTTTATAGTTAAATTCTTCTGACAAAACAATTTGGGTTGGATTTCCTCTTTGTGCATATAAATTTCCAGTGTCCTTAGCTTTGAACAGCACAGTGGTTTTTGTTCTTGATGTAGTGAGTAAATAAATGGTCATGTGTTGGTGGAGAGTTGGCCTGCTCAGGCTCCTGTCCAGCACCAGCCAGCCACCAGGTACACTTGTGAACTTGAAATGCTTTGTGTAGGTTCTTTCCTGCCCCAAACAAAAGAGCACCTTCTTGCACAGACAGGAGGAAAGCACTCAGCTCCTAGCTTTGTTCCTTTTATGTATGCATCTTGGTCAAGCCCTCTAAGACTATGTGCTTGCTGAGTGGAGAAAGGGCTGAGCTGGGACCTGACTTGACAGGCCTGTCAGCCTCTGTGGGCAAAAGGTGTGGGGTCTTGAGCCTGTGGCTCAAGGAGTAGGGCACCGGTCCCATATGCCAGAGGTGGCAGATTCGAACCTAGCCCCGGCCAAAAACTACAAAAAAAAAAAAAGGTATGGGGTCTTTAGGGCAGTGGGTTGCCTTTCCTGCTCATCTGGGAGTGCAGATTTTAAGTCTTCAGGTTAAGGAAAGGAAGGGAGCTTTGTGATGATTTAGTTTACTTTCTACTGGAGGACCAAGGGAAAAGACCTGTGTTAAGTTTTTCAGGGTGCTGACAAGCTAGAGCCCATCTCATCCCTCAACTAAATGCAAGTCCTAGGAAAGAGGAGATGTGCGTTTTTCCCTCCCTTCCACATAATACATTCTTGGAAGTAGCCCACTCTGAGAGACCCACCCACAGCACTGTGAAGCCTGCAGCAGCCTACACACTAAAATGTAGGGCCTGCCCTGGCTCTGCTGCTTCCCACTCTCCTGAGTCTCCCTGAATTGCCTAAGTTTTAAAGTTCTGAATCACGGGTAACCCCACAGTATTTTTTACTACTTTGTAAGTAAAAATCTTTTGGCAAGAAATATTGACAAATTTACATTTTATATAGGAAACTTGCTTCCATTTTAGGTAGGAAATCCGAGGTCTATATTTTGAACTGCTTGCTTGGTGTGGTTGTCCTAAATGTTAGTAAACTGCTGGTGACCCTGTTATACTCCCTGATGACAGCCCCCTTTGGTGATTTCTTGTGAGGAGACCACAGTTAAAGTAGTTCATGTTTGGGAGTCAGTAGTTCACGTTTGAGATTGTGTCATGCTTAGATTGAAGTAGGTCTTCGTTTTTAGGTGGATGGCAGACTCATGTTGTGAAGCGTCCAGTGGGTCTCTAGTGACAGACACTGTCCACTCACGGCTGCATGGATCCTCCCCGTGAGGGTTCGACAGGCTGGAGGAGCTGCTCCTTTTCTTCTTGATGTGGAAACTTCTGGCCACAGAGCCAGTGTTTCCTTTGATGGAGGAGAAGGAAGTAGGAGACTTAGTGGTCCAACATGAAGGGCCAGGCTTGGAGTGCACACATTTGTGTAGGTGCAAGGATCAGCACCTCAGGACACCTGTGTCTTGAGTTTTCACCTGTTGGAGCTCAGCAGGTGCCTATGTCCTAGGAAGCATGTTGACACCCAGAATCACTCCTAGGATGTGGGCTAGCGAGTCATTTCTGGGTGAGCTCTGCTTTTGAATTTGAGTCTCTGAAGAGAGTGCTTCACAGTCCAGGGGTCCTCAAACTTTTTAAACAGGGGGCCAGTTCACTGTCCCTCAGACCGTTGGAGGGCCGGACTATAGTTAAAAAAAAAACAAACTACGATCAAATTCCTATGCACACTGCACATATCTTATTTTGAAGTAAAAAAACAAAAACGGAAAAAATATAATCACACCGCCTCATGTGGCCTGCGGGCCGTAATTTGTAGTTTGAGGACCCCTGACTGTGAAGTCTGAGTGCAGCCTGATAGGAGAATGGAAGTTTGAGGAGGCATGCTGGTTTTATTTAATGTTTTCCTTTTTTTTTTTTTTTTTGCAGTTTTTGGCCGGGGGCTGGGTTTGAACCCGCCACCTCCAGCATATGGCAGCGGCACCCTACTCCTTGGAGCCACAGGCGCTGCCCATATTTAATGTTTTCCACATCCTGTTTTTTTTTTTTTTTTTTTTTTAGAGATAGAGTCTCACTTTGTCACCCTCTGTAGAGTGCTTTGGCATCACAGCTCACAGCAACCTCCAGCTCTTGGGCTTAGGTGATTCTCTTGCCTCAGCCTTCCGAACACATCCTGTTTTTAATAGTCAGCCTATGAAAAGGGAGAGGGCTGGATTTTCAGGGCAGGAAGGATCAGACGAGCAGTGGGCAGTGGGTTTCATGTGTGGCCCCACACCTAAACAGTGTTCTCACTTAGAAGCAAGGCCTATTCTGGTCCTTTTGTGTGAAGGGTGGGGACAGGTATACCTGGTGGCAGGAGTTAGAGGGCGAGGCTTTTGGAGGGCGAGGCTTTTGGAGGGCTCAGGGATCTGAGAGGGCTATAGTCTTCATGCCTCTCCCTGGGCCTTAGAAGTCATCTTAAAAGTCCTTGGGGTTTAGGCCCCTCTGACTTGGATTCTGGGAAGCTGCCATGACCTTACAGAGACTTCCAGGGTCTTGGCCTCACATCCAGTGGCTGCTGGATGTCCAGTCCATGCTCGTTTCTTAGGGGTAGGACTTGTACCTGGGTTTTGGGTGGATAGAAAAGCTCTGTAGTTACTTGGAGTGGCTGTTTTGTTCTGCTGGCCTCCAAGGCAGCAGACTGTCATGGAACTGGAGAGAAGGGTTTGTGGAAAATTTTGTGTGGTACATTTGGTCTGTCTGTGTCACCTGGGGAGTGGTAAGATGGGGCACTTGGACATATTTGAGGAAAGACACAGAGGAAGGAAAAACTTGTCTGAGGGAAAAGAAGGCAGCATTTGGTAGCTTAGAGAAAAAGATCTAAGAATGTAGCATGGATCGCTGGCTGCTCAGAGCCAGAGAGGCTGATAGTGGCTTTCACAGCCAGTCTGCATCCCAGCACTGCTAAGTGATGGCACAGGGTGTATAGGACAGTTGGCTGGGCACACAGGCAGAGGGCTTGGTCGTGGTTCCTTCTAAAATGGGGTTTTGGAAGTAGGCACTCCTGAGCTAGGCGCCTGACTGGACCTGGAAAGCTGATTAGACACCTTCTCTCAGTGAGCAGGTGGAAGAACTTCTTGTTATTCAGGTCAGAGAAGGCCCTGATTCGGGAGGAGACAGTTTAACGTAGGGAGTGGGGGACAGATATGGTCCTTTCTGGGGCTCTTGTGTTACATTTCGGAGTTATCCTGAGGAAGATCTCTCTATCTTTGTACTAACATTCCATCCTGGATTGTTCTCTCCAGTGGGTTGTCTTGGGCACTGCAGGGTGCTGAGCAGTGTCCCTGCCTCCCCCTACCCCAAACCAGGAGCACGCCACAGTGTCACCACCAAAAATGTTTTCAGACATGGCTCAGTGTCCTTTAGTGAGTGAGAGCCACTGTCTGAGAATGTCTTTCGTTCTTTCTGACCTAGTTCCCGATGTGTTCCTGCCATTTGCTTCTTATGGTTTTTAGGACTTGTGTCCTGTTTTCTGGGCTAGTTTGATGCATATTAGATGGGCTGTGAAGTTGGAATGCACTCCTGGGTGACTTCCCTTTTCTAAACGCATGCCATGCAATTAGAAAAGCAGCCTTGTAACAGAGCACACCTGCCCTCCCCACATGCAGACTGTCTCAAGAGTGGCACCCATCTCAGAATCCCGTGCTGTGTCCAGAGTGCCCAGCAGGGCTTGCAGTCCTGACTCTGACCCTTCTCTTTGTCAGATAAACAGGTCAGAGGACCTGCCCAGAGTTACCCTAGGGAATGGACAGGCCAGACCTGGGAGTCCATGCACAGTTCACTGTCACATAGCACAGAGAATGCTTATGGTCAGCCTAGCTGTATTCATCACACGGACCACTTACTAGAGTTTTGGTGTCTTCTGTTGACTGAGACCTTTTTCTCATCTAAGCCTAGCTCCCTGATAGCATTTTCTTTGGGAGAGAATAGCTGTATCACACTATGATGTCAGAATCACTTTAGGAGTTGTGAGTGCAGGCCGGGCATGGTGGCTCACACCTGTAATCCTAACACTCATGAGAGGCCAAGGCGGGTGGATTGCGTGAGCTCAGGAGTTTGAGACCATCCTGAGCAAGAGCGAGACCCCGTCTCTAAAAATAACCAGATGTTCTGGCGGGTCCCTGAGTCCCAGCTACTTGGGAAGCTGAGGCAAGAGAATCGCTTGTGCCCAGGAGTTGAGGTTGCTGTGAGCTATGATGCTACGGCACTCTACCAAGGGTTACGAAGTGAGACTCTTGTCTCAAAAAAAAAAAAAAACGTTGTGAGTGGAGCATTAGACAGCAGGTCACTTACTTGACAAATGCTTATGACTGATGTGCCAGCCTGACTCTGAGATGATCCAGGAGAACCTTGGTTTGTCTGGGAGGGTGGCATGTGGAGCCTCTCAGGGAGGATGTAGGTGTCAGTAGTTAGTACCAGGTACCAGGGCCCTTGGGGGCTCTTTCATGTCACAGTACTTTACTGTTCCTACTGGTTCTTATGGGTCATGCAGGCCCTGAGGTAGGGGTAGGGGAGGTGATCTCAGCCTGCTGGCAAGAGAGAAGCAGGAGCTGTGGAAAGCCTGGCCTGGCCTAGACACAGGTCAAGAGATGGTCTGTGGGCGAGGTGGTCCCAGGTCCAACCTGGCTTTGCGGGCTTCTTTCTGTGGTTGCACAAGGGCTGGGGAAGTCGGGTGATTGCCTAGACTCACTGGCTCAGTTCAGGGCTGCACTCTGGAAGGTGAGGTCTTAGTTGCCCCATTGGAGAGGCAGGGAAATCCATACATAGCTCTGGTTTTTATGTTCTCAAAGAAGAAAAAGGCCTGTTTGCAGAACAGCTGCACTGATCCTGGGCCTTTTGCTGCTTCCTTTGTGGGCTCAGCTCCTGAGGGTGATGGTGCTGTAGCCCAAAACCAGGCGGGAGTAAGTGGCTGGCTCAGGTATGCTGTCTGGAATGCTGGGGGTGAAGGGGATGTAGGATCCTGGCTGGATCCCAAGCCCTTTAGGGAGCTGCGCAAGGGCCAGAGCTCCTGGTGGTCAGCCTGGGCCAGAGGAAGCCTCTGAAGGATTATTTTTTGGCATAAATACAGTGCAGTTATGTTGAGCAAAAAGCAGGGTAGTCATCCAGAAACAGGTTTTGGTTTTAACAGGTGGAAGAACTTGAATATTAACCTGAGCCATGGCCATGGTGGATTTTACAGAGCTCTTTCCACAGAGAAGCCTCCAGCAACCCTGGGTTGAGCACCCACCCTAGGTTGAGCATGCAAGTCCTGGGACACAGGCTGAGTGGAAGCTTGTGGTCAGGTCTTACGCCCCAGGTGCCAGGCATGTCGATCCCAGAGGACATTTGTCAGGACCTCTGGGAGGCAGGCAGTACACCTGATTCTGGATTACTTGGGGTGTGGGTGCTGAGCAAGTATTGACCCCCTGCAGGAGTTGCTGTCCCCTGTGAGTTTGTGAGACGGAGGGTCTGTAAGAGACTCCTGACTCTTAGCTTCAGAGATGCCACCAGCTGATGGTGACTCTCCACCCTTCAGGCACTTTAGAGGCAGCATGCAAAGGAGCCACATTTAGCTAATTTCTTAGTCTGAATAGTCCATTGTTAACACCTTAAGTATGTACACTGCTGAGTGATGAGTGGTGGACTAAGCAAGGGACTGCTTACCCCCGGTGAGCTGGTGAGGGTCCACAGGACCTCTGACACACTGTTATAGCCACTTCTATGCTAGAGTCACAGGAAATGTAAACGTTAATATTTGTCAGATTGGCTGTGCTGCCCAGGGCTGTTGATGTGTCTGGTTTTGCACTCACTGAAGGCCCCATATGTATGTTTCTGAGGCTGGGGCTCTAGTCCCTCTGTTCTAGCTTCTTGCTGCTTGGCAAGGTCCTTATTTACTGACTAAAAACACCTGAGCCTCAGAGGTTGGACTTTGTAGTGGGGCTCCTGGGATCTCCGTGAACCTTCAGCCTGTGGACTGGGAGAATATGCTGTCTCACCCTTCAGAGCAGGAGGAAAGGAAACATAGACACTGAAAGCCACAACACAGGCTTGGAGTTTTCTTCCCTTCATAGCATTTGTGTGAAATGAGAGAGATCTCTTGCTGCCTATTTCAGATTTCATAAGTGATGAGCCTGTTAATTTGAAGAAAAACCTAAATTCTGTCTTTAGTAATGAAAATTTTCCATAACATAATTGTATACAACAGCCTTAGAGAAAAATTACAAAAATAGTAGCAAAAATTCCCATATGTATTTTATCCAGCCAGACTCACCACAGACTAACATTTTGCCCCCTTGGCATGTGCCAGCTCTTGCTGGCTCCTGTCCTTACACTGTGGTATTTTTTTTTTTTTTTTTGTAGAGACAGTCTCACTTTATGGCCCTTGGTAGAGTGCCATGGCATCACACAGCTCACAGCAACCTCCAACTCCTGGGCTTAAGCGATTCTCTTGCCTCAGCCTCCCAAGTAGCTGGGACTACAGGCGCCCGCCACAACGCCCAGCTATTTTTTGGTTGCAGTTCAGCCGGGGCCGGGTTTGAACCCACCACCCTCGGTATATGGGGCCGGCGCCTTACCAACTGAGCCACAGGCATCACCCACACTGTGGTATTTTTATTGAAATATTTGTGAGTGAGTCGGAGACCCAGTGACCCCTGAAGGGGCACTGAGATCTGTACTATTTCTTAAGGACACAGACATTCTTTTGAATGGACACGGCACAGTGATGGAAATTGAGAAGTGCAGCGTTAACACTATATTACCTAACCCACAGACTCTCTGTCACTTGTGCCAATAATGGTATACCTAGTCTTTCCCCCCTTAATACCTACTTTTTGAAATTGAAATAAGGGCTAGCTGGACTGGTCTGACAAGTTCCTTTCCTCCCACAAGGCAGGCGGGGATGGGGTTGCTTGAAGCAGTGATTGATACCTGCTCATTTCTTTACTGTTTGGGTTGGGTACCCTAAGTGGATGTTTTATTTATTTATTTGAGAATGCTTGAACTCTCCTTCCCAAGGACTGTGCAAATATGCAGTTTCTGGGCAGTTCAGGAGATTGAGGGCCCTTCATTCATTGGGTGGAGGTTACCTTGCACTCTGCTGGGTGCCAGGCCTGTGCCTGGGATGCTGGCCAGGGAAAGGGCAGTGTGGGGTGGAATCATCAGGGTCTGCCCAGTGCAACCTGTCGGGAGAGGGGCCCAGAGAGACCTCCCTCCTCCAAGATTGCTGGGCCTGACCTCCATGCTTCCTGGCCCAATTATGAAGGGTGCACAGGAGACTCAGGATTATTAAGTTAATATCTAAATCTAAGCCGCCTCATGCTGCTTAATCAGCAGGTTTCCCCTGAAACTTGTCTTTACAGATCTCACCTGTAAGGGACATACATAAGCAAAGGGAACACAGGATGGTGGACATGCCTTATTACCCAGCCTGAGTTCTTACCTTCCCAGCTCCAGACCTGGGGAGCCAGAGTTGCTGGCTTGGTGGCATTTTGAAGATAGTGGGTACCTTTTTGGTTGTGGGAAAATGATTTTTCATACACTAAGTTTAAATTACCCTTCCTTATGGAGAAAGAAAGCATAGGAACAAGCTTGGATGCTTTATTGTTGTAGGCTTGCAAGGGTTGACTTATTAAGGCAGGAGTTTGTGGAGGGAATGGGTGTGCCAGCTGCCTCACAAGAGTCTCTCTGGACAAGCTGGCAGGAAATGGAGAGAGGGACAGCTGTGTCCTGGTGCAGAGCTCTCTTGATTGCTGATGGGGCAGTAACACTTTGAACCTGGCAGAGTCCCTTTTTTTTTTTCTTCTCAAAGCTAAGTGTGTGTGGCTGTCAGGGACAAAGGTATATGTTGGTCTGGTGTTGTCAGGGAAGGCTACAGGGTTCTGTGTTTCAGGTGATGACTTGAGCCTGGAGGATTCTCTAGTCTCAGAAGACCCACCAAGTAGCATCTGAGTCAGTTCCAAGGGTGATCATGGTGTTAGCACAGGCCGTGCTTAGCTGATCTTTCAGTCCTCCTTCCTAGGGTCAGCAGGCAAAAAGGAGACCTGTTATACTGGTAGACATCCCACCCCCACCTCCTGATCCATCATGTCTACCTCCTGGGGTTGGGGGAATCCTGAGTAACACCTGAGGCTCGCATGAATGAGTGAGCCCCATGGGGGCTGTCTGGTGCCCATCTCAGCTGCTTCCATTCATGCAAATCCAGCCAGGCCTGTGTGGCTTCATGTGGGGCTCAATGGTGGGTTCCTGGACCTCTGAAAATCAGACAGCCTAGGCTGCCCTGGGGTAGAAGTATGGATGTAGGGCTCCTGCTTTGTTTCTGGAACTTCAGAGACCTACCCCATTATATGTGGGACCCTCTTCATGAGTATAAGCTCATGGTTGAGGCTTTGGCTAGACCCCTCCCCTGTTGTAATTCAGAGACTGCGTGGTGGGGGTGTCTTAGGTATCTGTTTTTCCTCTAGTTTATTGCATATAATCTTAAAACTAGACTCTTTTTTTTTTTTTTTTTTTTTTTGAGATAGAGTCTTGCCATGGTGTCATAGCTCACAACAACCTCAAATTTGCGGGTTCAAGCGATCTTCTTGCTTCAGCCTCCTGAGTAGTTGGGACTATAGGTACCTGCCACAATGCCTAGTTAATTTTTCTGTTTTTAGTAGAGATGAGGTCTTGCTCTTGCTCAGGCTGATCTGGAACTCCTGAGCTTAAGCAGTCCCACCTCCCTCAGCCTCCCAGAGTTCTAGGACTACAGGTATGAGCCATTGCACCTGGCCTCAAAACTGAACTAAGTTCCTTTTGCTGATGATAAAATATTTGCGAAAGCAGTAGGAGGGCCAAGTACGGTGGCTCATGCCTGTAATCCTTGTACTTTGGGAGACTGAGGTGGGTGTATTGCCTGAGCTCACATGTTCCAGACCAGCCTGAGCCAGAGTGAGACCCCATCTCTAAAAATAGCTGGGTGTTGGGCGGCGCCTGTGGCTCAAAGGAGTAGGGTGCTGGCCCCATATACTGGAGGTGGTGGGTTCAAACCTGGCCCTGGCCAAATACTGCAAAAAAAAAAAAAAAAGATTAAAAATAGCTGGGTGTTGTGGCGGTTGCCTGTAGTCCCAGCTACTTGGGAGGCTGAAGCAAGAGAACCACTGCGCCCAAGAGTTTGAGGTTTCTGTGAGCTATGATGCCATGGCATTCTACCAGGGGCAATAAAGTGAGACTCTGTCTCAAAAGGGAGGGGGGTGGGGGCAGTAGGAAAGCTTGCCCTCCTTGAATTGCTTTTGGAATCCATGAAGGCCTGTGTAGTCATGACTGGCTTGTGTCACAGGAACTCCTTTCCTGAGGCCCTTGTGGTTGGTGAGTTGTCTCCCTGTATTGGTAGGGCTTGATGTCACTTTTCATGTCTGCAGACATCCTTGCTATTGGAGACAACATATTGAGCACATTTGTGTTCTTCCATGTTCTGAATTAAGACCTTGGGATGGGTCAGATGGGGTTGTTTCTGAGGCAGAGCTTCTTGATCCTGAATGTTTTCTTGTTGAATTGCAGGAAGCTCTTCGTGGGTGGTCTTGACTGGAGTACAACCCAAGGTAGGTGGGATCAGGCGTGGGTGCTGCAGGCTGTGTGGCCCTTAGCCTTCGGAAAGTGTCAGCCTCTTGCTGCCATTGGGGTTTTGTAAAGTCCCTTCTGATACTGTCTTGATTTCTGGGCAGGGGACATTTGATTGAAAGTTGGCTAAGGCAGAGCGTATGTTTGCTTTGAAGATGTTAATTTGGTCTCGATATTTCCGTCGTTGCAGGGAAGACTTCAGACTGCAGGTTCTTAGCTCAAGGTGAAGAAGGTTCTAGAGGTAGAACCTTCTAGAGCAGTGGTTCTCAACCTGTGGGTCGTGACCCCTTTGTAACAATGAAAATACATCCTGCATATCAGATATTTACATCACGATTCATAACAGTAGCGAAATTACAGTTACGAAGTAGCAACGAAAGTAATTTTATGGTTGGGGTCACCACAACATGAGGAACTGTATTAAAGGGTCGTGGCATTAGGAGGCATTAGGAAGGTTGAGAACCACTGTTCCAGAGGATATGGAATGCAGAGGGCTGGGATCCTTTTGGGACAGTCATTGAGTTCAGAACAGGCAGGAAAAAGTTTATAATCAAGTCAGTGTTCTGGAGTTACCAGTCAGCATTCACTTTTTTTTTTTTTTTTTTTTGAGACAGAGTTTCACTTTGTTGCCCTTGGTAGAGTGCTATGGCATCACAGCTCATAGCAACCTCAAACTCCTGGGCTTAAGCGATTCTCTTGCCTCAGCCTCCCAAGTAGCTGGGAATATAGGTGCCTGCCACAATGCCTGGCTATTTTTTCTTTTCTTTTTCTTTCTTTCTTTTTTTTTGTAGTTGTCATTGTTTAGCAGGCCTGGGCTGGACTCGAACCTGCCAGCCCCGCTATATGTGGCTGGCGCCCTATCCACTGAGCTACAGGTGCTGAGCCACCAGTCAGCATTCAGAGTTGTCATGTTTCCATCTCCTTAAACTGTGCTTTCCTGGATGCCCACAGAATCGTTCACCAGTGCTGTGGTCACCAGCAGCCAGCCTCTCTGATGTCCCTGAGGCATAGAATTCCCCTCATCCCAGAGTACCTCCATACCTTCACCTGGAGTTGCTCTCTACCCCCAAACAGTTAACTGTTGAGCCTGTTTAAATGTTGCTAGTTGCAGACCTTTTCTGGCAAAGGTAGGGGTGTGTGTGTGTGTTTGCACCCTGCCAGTGAGTCTTGTGCCTAATACTCTGGTGGTGTGTTTGTGTTTTGTTCCCAATCTCTGAGCAGAGACTCTGCGCAGCTACTTTTCCCAATATGGAGAAGTTGTAGACTGTGTTATCATGAAAGATAAAACAACCAACCAGTCTCGAGGTTTTGGGTTTGTCAAATTTAAAGACCCAAACTGTGTGGGGACAGTGCTGGCCAGCAGACCACACACACTGGACGGCCGAAACGTAAGTGTCCTTACTAAAGGCACTCACCCTGTCTCTTCCTTGTCATTCTTCAGCCTAGCTCTGCCCGGCACTTTGATGTTTATAGCAGAGAATATTATTAAAATGTGGGGTTGATTTAAAAAGGATTTAGCCATGGTGCTTAGACTGGATGTTGGAGGCATACCTGTGGGCTGGTATGTGCTATGGGGCCACTGCTGTTGCTAATACTTTCTTTCCTAGAGAAAATAGTTTTGTATTCACAACTGGCTGGTTTGAAACTTCCTGCAGATCGATCCGAAGCCATGTACTCCTCGAGGAATGCAACCAGAGAGAACACGGCCGAAGGAAGGATGGGTAAGGGGCTATGGCTGGGCAACCTTGTCAGAATTATTATTATTATTATTACTATTTTTTTTTTCCCCGAGACAGCCTCAAGCTGTTGCACTAGTTAGAGTGCTGTGGCATCACAGCTCACAGCAACCTCCAACTCCTGGGCTCAAGCGATTCTCCTGCCTCTGCCTCCCAAGTAGCTGGGACTACAGGCGCCCACCACAGTGCCCGGCTATTTTTTGGTTGCAGCCGTCATTGTTGTTTGGCGAACCCGGGCTGGATTTGAACCTGCCAGCTCAGGTGTATGTAGCTGGCACCTTAGCCACTTGAGCCACAGGTGCTGAGCCTGCCAGTCAGAATTTAAGGGAAATACATGCTTCTTTTTTTATTTATTTATTTATTTTTGTTTGTTTGTTTTTTTTTTTAGGGAAATACATGCTTCTTAAAATGGAGAGCCACAGAGACCTTCTAGGTTGACCCTGAGCAGTTGAGAATCTCTCAGATTTGTGCAGTGCTGTGTGTTTTATTTTGCAGAAAGAGAATTCTTTTTTTTTGAGACGGAATCTCACTGTCACCCTTAATATAGAGTGCAATGACATCATAGCTCACAGCAACCTCAAACTCTTGGGCTTAAGCGATTCTTTTGCCTCAGCCTCCCAGGTAGCTGGGACTATAGGCGCCTGCCACAATGCCTGACTATTTTTTTTAAGGGTCTCGCTCTTGCTCGGGCTGGTCTCAAACTCCTGAGCTCAGGCAAGCTACCTGCCTTGGCTAGGATTACAGGCGTGAGCCACTGCATCCGGCCAGAAAGAGAATTCTTACTAGTTTACCTTTAAAAAAAAAAAAAGACAATTTATGCCATTTATCATTGGGAGGCTTTCATTTTTTTTTTTTTTTTTTTCGTAGAGACAGAGTCTCACTTTATGGTCCTCAATAGAGTGCCGTGGCATCACACAGCTCACAGCAACCTCCAACTCCTGGGCCTAAGCGATTCTCTTGTCTCAGGGAGGCTTTCATTTTATCCCCCTCCATCTGCCTCTGCCTTCCCTGTTGCTTAGCTACTGTAGCTCCAGCCCACCCAGGGCAAGGCAGCCATGTCTGGGAGGTTGGTGCTAGTCACTTTTACACTTCTGTTTTAGAGCCCATGGGGGTGACTCTTAAGGGATTCTCTGTGAACTGTTCTCTGGTGCTCACATGACTGGACCAGTACAGGCCTTACTTCTGGGTCTGGCCACCACACACACCTTACCTTCTCCAGCTTAGTTGTTCTAAGGCCATCACCTCATGTGGTATGGGATGGTATAGGTGGAAATACTCTTGTTTTCACAGAAAATTGTGAATAGCTTTGACCCACAAGCTTGTCCAGGCACAGAGCAGTGACCTCTCCTCAAGTGGTGAGCAGGGCTGTGTATAAGAGTCTGCATTGTAGCAAAGGTCCAGTTGCTACTAGTAGACTGGCCTCAGACTCTTAAAACAGTTTATTTTTTCAGTTTTTTTTTTTTTTTTGAGACAGCCTCAAGCTGTTGCCCTGGGTAGAGTGCCATGGATCATAGCTCACAGCAACCTCAAACTCCTGGGCTCAAGCGAGTCTCCTGTCTCCGCCTCCCAAGTAGCTGGGACTACAGGCGTCTGCCACAATGCCTGGCTATTTTTTGGTTGCAGCCATCCTTGTTGTTTGGCGGGCCCGGGCTGGATTCGAACCCGCCTTCTCAGGTGTATGTGGCTGGCACCTTAGCTGCTTGAGCCACAGGTGCCGAGCCTATTTTTTCAGTTTTTTATTAGGAATCTTTTCAAATACAGAAAAATAGGAAAACTAGTACAACCAACACCTAAACATACCACCTATATTCATTAGTTGTTACTATTTTGTCAAAGTTATCTATTACGTGTTTATGTCCCATCTCTTCTACATGTCCTTTTCCTAATGACTGGAGCACATCTTCCCACAGCCACCATCAGCTATCAAGACATTCCTACTATTCCTCCTGGTGTTATCTTAGGTCCAGTTTGTTCCCCATTTCTGGATCTGGAATTGTTTCAAAGATTTATTTTCTTTCTTTCTCTCTCTCTCTCGCTCTCTTTCTTGTCTTTCTTTCCTCTCTCTTCTTTTTTTTTGAGTCAGAGTCTCACTTTGTTGCCCTCAATAGAGTGCTGTGGTGTCATAGCTCACAACCTCAAACTCCTGGGCTCAAGCAATTCTCTTGCCTCAGCCTCCTCAGTAGCTGGGACTATAGGTGCCCGCCATAATGCCCAGCTATTTTTAGAGACGAGGTCTTGCTCTTGCTCAGGCTGGTCTTGAACCTGTGAGCTCAGACAATCTACCTGCCTCAGCCTCCCAGAATTCTAGGATTACAGGTGTGAACCACCATTCCTGACCCACAGATGATTTTCATATGGGTTCTTCAGACTGGAATCCTATCAGGGTTTATATTTTATCTGATTATTGATAGTGTCTTTAATAGTGTGTATAAAGTAAACTGAACATGGGTGGCGCCTGTGGCTCAACGGGTAGGGCGCCGGTCCCATATGCCGAAGGTGGCGGGTTCAAGCCCAGCCCCGGCCAAAAATAAAAAAAATAAAATAAAATAAAATAAAGTAAACTGAACAGTTTAACCTTTGACCCATGTACATGCCTGAGAAGCTGCGTTCCCCCCCCCCAAATCATAGCAATGAACACTCACCCCCAAAGTGTTTGGGCTCTCCTAAAAGACATGATGTATTTGGGTAGGAAGAAAGGGGTGGGTGGGAGGGCAGACCAAACCGTCTGGGTCTGGTGAATGGTAAAAACAGCAGGTGCCCTTGGCCCCACACGGTCACCACATGGAGCTTAGGGGAGGTGGGAGATGAGGTGGAGGTCTCACACGGGTCTTCAGTTGTTGAAAAGTCCATAGGATACTTAGAAAAATTCTTGTTAAATTAAACAAATAAATAAATAATGGAGGGGGGGAAACGAGAAAAGTCCATAGTCATCTTTGTCAATCAGCTGATGAACTGCCGTCTGAAACCCAACGTCATCTCTTGAAGCTCCCTCTTTTCTCATCATTCTGAAACTAGCTTCACATTACAGAGCTGCTCATGCCTTCTGTATTTGTTGGGGTTCAGTACCAAGGCAGGACACTGGTATGCTGTGTTTACATTTATTTGAAACAAAGCTCTGCAAAAGTACCAGATCCGTATCTCCAAAGAGTCTTTCAGTATAGTTCTGTATTTGTGGTTACTCTTTGGACTTAGAAATTTTTAGAGTGTTTGTTTTAGGCTGGCTTTTAACTGAGCCCTAAAACCACTGCAGTCACATACAACTTGTGGGAAGTGTTTTGAGGGGGTTCCCATGTGACTTAATGGTCTTTTTCTTTCTTGAAACAGCAGAAAGGACCCAGGAGCGACAACAGTAAATCAAATAAGATATTTGTTGGTGGAATTCCTCACAATTGTGGTGAGACAGAGCTCAGGGAATACTTCAAGAAATTTGGAGTGGTGAGTTTTCCCACCCAGCAGCACTGGCTAGTCAGGACGGCTTCTCCTTGGCCTCAGCCTTCTTGGCTGATGTGGTGAAGCCCTGGGCTTATGTGGCTCAGTAAGTCTGGGAGCTTTCTCTTGTGTTCCCCTAACATTTCCCCCCATCCCTACCTCCCACACACACAAAGGAGCAAAATCCCAGCCTTTCCTTTCATGGCCATGTATTATCTCATTGGAGTGTTTCCGTAGCTCTTCCAGGCCAGGTGGACCTTATTGATGGCCCTTGTGATTCATTGTGCCCACCGTGAGAAATGCTAGATGGTTATGGTTACAGAGAAACGGGACCAGCTTGGTGTGGAGCCAGCTGGGCCTCTCAGGCTATACTATCCCTCAGTCTCAGAAGGGCCAGTCCTAGGCGGGTCCACACTAAGCCTAATCCTAGGAGCTTGATTAGCTCCTTTCTCTCTGTCCCTGAGATGTGCCCAACAGTGGACACTACCACTGCAGATGAGCATGAGCCTAGGATGCCTGCGTTGGGGCTTCTCCTGAGTCTTTGTGGGGCAGGATGGACCCCAAGGTCTGCAATGGAGCTTGCACCATCTTCTAGGCTGTGTTGGGCATCACAAGAGACGTTTTGACTTGTTCCTGCTTCGTGTTTGTTTTAGGAACAGAAACTTTTGAATGTGGTTTTGTTTTCTGGAAAAGGCTAAAATCCTGTAGCATCATTAGGGGATTTAGTAGAGGAGTCCTGTGGGTAACTTGGTACCCTTGGCAGGTGGGTGCCAAGGAAGAGTCATCCCTGAGCATGAGGCATAGGCACTTGATCACCCCTGTGGCTCTGTGGGACGACTTATAACTCTGTCCTATGGTCCACACCCAACTGGCCCCATCCCCTGGGGGAGCCCTACTTGAGCTGAGTGTGGCATGTGTCTGTCAGGTGGTGCCTAGGAGTACCATGTGTCCTGACTCAGGGGTTAGGAGCCCCCCAGCAAAGAGGAGGTGCTGGCACATTTTACCTCTCCAGGCCTCACTTCTTGTGTCTATAAGTGGGGGGCTTCTGTGGGTCTTCCAGCTCTCATGTCCCCTGCTGGCACATGTGCCCAGGACTATTGGTCACCTGCTGGCCTTCAGCTTGTGTCCAGCCCCTGCCAATAAGGCTTCCATTTGTTCTCAGGTGTCAGACCTGCCAGCTGGCATCTTGTCTCAAGACATCCCTGGCTAGAGTCAAATGCTCCCAGTGGTTGTTAGCTTGGGTTTTATGGAAAGAGACCCGTTCTCTGAAATGGCCCTGGAGTCCCCAACCTGGGCCTCACACTGCCTTCCCTTGCAGGTCACCGAAGTGGTCATGATCTACGACGCGGAGAAGCAGAGGCCACGAGGTAAAGGCAGATCTAGTTTGTCCTCAGCCTTCTTACCTGCTCTTCCCTCAGATGGCAAACTATTTCACCTGTCAGACACAGTTAGATGGTGGCTGTAGCAAACCTTGTCTCAATGAGAGGATGATTTGGAGAGAAGTAAATAAAATGTAGGCCTTTCACGTGCAGCTTCACTCAACCTGTCCATGCTTCCCAAGGTCAGACATCACACTGTGTTTTTTGGCTTGTTCTTTTGAAGTTTTTACAACTTGACATGAATTTCAACATAGTTTCTGTTTTTAAATGTGTACTGGAAGAGTGTGGTTCTTTTAAATTTTGACCTTATTTATGATGTCTCTTCATTAGTCCTCACCAGTGTGGTCGGAGTGTCACCTCCTGTGGTCACCTAGATCAGCCCAGCTCAGCTTGGAGTGTGGACTTTCCGTTATCCATCCCATGCTTTTTTTTCTTTGTTTTTTATTTTATTTTATTTTTGTTCCTTCCCCTCAGATCAGTGGGATAAATGGGTGGAGTGGTGAAGACTTGCCTCAGGGCCTCCCGCATCATTTCCCTCAGCTTCTCACACCTGCTTGTCACATTGGTCTGTAGAGCTGGAGCCACGCATACCCGACTTCCATGCCCTTTTCTGTGGCTGCTGCTGTTTGTCCCTGCCCATATGTTTTTGATTCATCAATTGCTTATGGGTTGGCTGTGTGAGCAGCTCTGCCAGTCTAGGTTTGCCAGAGGTGTCCCTGCCACCTCCAGCCCCAGCACCCCAGATCAGTTGAGGCTGCCCCATAGTACGCCAAGCGGCATTGCCCACAGCATGCGCTGCCATGCTGGAGAATAGTTTGCCATTTGAACTTTACCTACCTCCTCTTCATGATTAAGGAACATATTCCTCACTTCATGTCAATTAAGCTGTTAAGTCTTAGTCTTAATTTAATTTAGACATTACATGCTTAGTGACGTATTTAAGTGTTTCATAGTAAAGTACAGTAATGTTAAGTAAGTTGTTTTTCTTTTTCTCTCTGTGAATTGTTTGTGATTAACGGTATCTCTTTAGATTTCTCTTCTCCAGGTGCTAAATTATATCACACAGGTACAGGCCAGTCCCGCAGTCAGAGGAGGGAGCGGCTTTGCTCCAGTGGGGTGTAAACGAAGTTTCGGGTGTTTCTGTCCCGCTCCTCAGCGGTGACGCCGCCTCTTGACAGATGCATTCCTAGACAGCCCACTCCGGGGCTCCTTACCCACGACTCACCGCCTCTTGCACTATAAATGGACCAAGCGAGCCCTGTGGTTTCAGACACTCCTGCAGTTTGAGAAAATGTTAATTTTTAAATATGTTGTTTCATTGCCTATGTTATGTTCCACATACTGCCTCTGATCTTGTGACACTTCAGTGCATGGGAATCTGAGGGCTGCTCCTAGACCCCTGGTCCTCTGCAGCTGCCTGAGCCGGCCACCCTTCTCCTCACTGTCCTTGTCCTACGTGGCCTGGATACAGCTCATTTTGCTGAGCCTACTTTTTTTTTTTTTGGCCGGGGCTGGGTTTGAACCCGCCACCTCTGGCATATGGGACTGGCACCCTACTCCTTGAGCCACAGGCGCCGCCCCTGAGCCTACTCTTGAGGTGGGGGCAGGAGTTACTGGTATAGAGAGCATTAGGGCTTCAGGGTTTTCAAAATGTCCCTATGGGTGCCAGAAGAAAGAGGGCAAGAGCAATGCCATGGTGCTGGTTGATGGGCCCTCTCAGAGCACATTCTGTCTTCTTGACCTTTCTGGGTCTTCTAAGATCAGTCTGTCTTTCCCCATCTATCTTCTCTCAGTTTACTGAAGGAAGTGGATGCGTCCCTGTGTGTGGATCCTGCCCATGTCTCAAGTTGAAGGTGTCTCTCTGTGTTGAAGCTCACACTGTGTAGGGTCCCTGACTCTGGCCTCCTCCCACTCCACCCTGCCCCCACTCACCTCCCACATCCTCTGTTCGTGGGTCTGGCCCATTGGCTTTTGTGTCCTCTGTGTGCTTTGCCCTTGTGGTCCACTGCCCCCTTTTGTCACGCTACAGACTGACTTAGGCTCAGGGCAGGTCTGAAGGTTCCGGGCCCCAGTTGTCCTCGGCTGGTGACCTTTGTCTCCTGGGTTTCTGAGCTGCCTTTTCTTCCTTGTTTCTATCCTTTTTCTATCCCATCTGATCCCAGCAAGATGCAGCCCCAGCTTCCCATTTCTTCAGTTTACAGGGCCCCCCTTCCCCCTCCACCCCCCACACCTTTCTCCACCATGCTCATGCCTCTGTCTTTTTTTTTTTTTTTTTTTTTTTTTTTTTTTGTAGAGACAGAGTCTCACTGTACCGCCCTCGGTAGAGTGCCGTGGCGTCACCCGGCTCACAGCAACCTCTAACTCTTGGGCTTATGCAATTCTCTTGCCTCAGCCTCCCGAGCAGCTGGGACTACAGGCGCCCGCCACAACGCCCGGCTATTTTTTTGTTGCAGTTTGGCCGGGGCTGGGTTTGAACCCGCCACCCTCGGCATATGGGGCCGGCGCCCTACTCACTGAGCCACAGGCGCCGCCCCCATGCCTCTGTCTTGAGCATGGTGTGCTGCGTGGTACTCTGCTATGTGGTACTCTGTAGTACACCCATCTTTAGCCCGGTTCTCAGCTCCATGTTCCTTTTTGTCCTTCCAAAGTCTTCAGGCAGCTGTCTGCCTCTCGCTTCCTTTTGTCTTGAGCAGATGAACCATCTGGGGAGGCGCTGGTGCTCCTAGGGGTCCCCTGCCCCTGAGGATAACCTGCTCAGTGGGTATTGGGGGCCATCAGAGTGGTGGGGCCTGGAGGCCCCAGCGTACTCCTGCACATAGAGGATGAGACACACCCCATTAGCGGGGTCATGCTCACCCCAGATCAACCAAACTTCGTTTATACTGCCACTTTCTTGTGTTTGGGAAATGCTAAATTTTTTTTCCTTTAAAATTTTCTTTTTTGATTACATGGTGCCTCTTGCTCTTGCTGCTGACAGCAGAATTTGACCTGCTGGAACCCGTTGTGGCCTGTATCTCTGTGTACTCTTTATTTATATTTATATTTACATTTATATTTATATATATATATATATATATGCATACATGCCTATGTATATTACTTCTGATAGGACTCCTTGGGCTTACCCAACAGCGTTGGATAAGCTTAGCGAGGCACTAACTGTGATAGATACTGTATTCTGTTTAACGCTTTAGAACGATATATGGCTGCTGTCAGCACTAGCTGCAAAGCAAATTGCCAGCCAAGGGGGAGAGTCCTGGGTTTCAGAAAAGCAAAAACACATTCATGTGCACACCCTTCTTGTGGCAGAGCCTTCCACATGGGCATTACTGTCATCTTCCCCAGGCAAGAGGCCATATAGTCTAGCACAGCCCTCTGGCCTTCCTGGGACATGTTGGCCCATGGCACCACGGGGAGCCTTGCCATTCTACTGCATGGCTGCTGCCTCTTAAGATAAGGTGTGCCCCCTCATTCTACCAGATTTGTCCGTGACTTCATTCTCAGGTCCTCCAAGTGCCTCAGTCAGCAGAGCCGTCAAAGGAGTGTGGGTGTCGATGTCCATCCACTCCGCCCTACCAAGCCGGCACTTTTCGGGAGGGAGATCCAGGGCCCATGGCATCCCCACATGCAGCTTAGCTGAAACCCTTGGTCGATCCCTTGGCCTGTCCCTAATACTGTTCATCATCCTGTTTTGTGTCACAACACCCTGCTACCTTGATTCACTCTTCGTCGTTGGCTAGGTTTTGGATTTATTACTTTCGAGGACGAACAATCAGTGGACCAGGCTGTCAACATGCATTTTCACGACATCATGGGCAAAAAAGTGTGTAGTTGTAGTTTTATTTTACCTTAAGACCAAACCAAGTCTTAGGCAACTTAGGGATTTCACTGGAAAGGAAAATTCTATAACAGAAAAGAGGATTGGGTGAGTCCATCCTCTGGTTTTTTACTGTGTGAAGTGGACTTAGGTCCACAGAGTCCTCCCTCAGTTGTTCATTGTGTGGGCTGGGTGTGTCCCAGCTTTGCTCTTGGAGCCCTTTCCTCCAGGTGATCTGGGACCAGGCAATAGGCGGCGCTTGGGGATGCAGGCCCGGGTGGTGTGGGCTGGCTCCAGTGAAGTTGCAGGGTTGCCTCAGGCTTGGTTTCAGTGACCTCTCCTTCAGATGTCTGTCCCAATTCCCCTTGGCAATGCTGGCCTATGAGTGATAAGCAGCAGACCTCTGAGAACCGAGTTTCTGCTTAAAACTGAGAGAAACGGAAAAAACATCATGAAGGATTGGTTTTTTAAATTGGGTCACTTACTGTGGAACTCCAGTATCAGCCACATGCTATCGATAGTACTTAACCACCATGCAGTCAAGTGACCTCTGGTTGTTTCATCTTCATACTGTGTTGCACCCAGAGGGGAGCAGGGACAGATGCACCCTCCCCACCCCCCCGGGCCAGCCCCTGCTAGGTGTGTGTCAGGAAGTGATTGCTGAATCTCATTTCACCTGCACCCTTGGGTCTTTTTGAAAAGTTAACTCTGAAATTAATAACTGGTAGAAATTCTTCAGTGTGGAATTTCTTGCAGTTAGCAAAAGTTGAGAGGTCTAGATTTTTCTAGAATTCCTGTCTTGAGTCCTTCTTATCTGCCTTCACTGGTTTGCTGAGTAGCTGGAGTTTAATACTTGGCCTTAGGACAAAGTCACAACTATTTTTGTGAAGTAGATTATTGAGGCATTCTGCGGGAGGAATGCTATACCTAACCTTCCCCCTCTCTCCACCCAGCCCAACTGTCTCTATACCAGAATCTTTAAAAACAGGAATTTGTATAGTTATTTTTGTATACAGATAACTTAGATTATATTACAGACTTCATTAGCTCTGTTTGAACCCAGATAAAGCAGGATACACACTCCTTATGACTTTCATTGCAGCTTGTAGTTTAAAATTAGCATGCTGGTTGCAAGGATGCATGGCAGCTACCAACAAAGTTGAAAGGAGTCTGTTCAGTATTTTAAGGCACTGTGACTTTGAAAATTTGGGAAAAGCCTACTCTTAATACAGTGGGGCAGAAAGGGTTCTGTGCAGAGCATATACCTGCTATTGTCTCTTGGCAGCCTCTGGGCTCCCCCAGCTGCCTCTGACTAGTGTGAGGCAACCTTGATGTGTAACTCATCTCTGAGGTGGGACACATGCAGGTGTCCTGGTTACCCATCACCGACCTTTACTGGTCAACTAGACATGGCAGGATCATTGGTTCCTCGTGGGGGGTTCCTGTTTGTAAATGGCCTGGGTCCCCTGTGATAATTAGAACCCAGAGGCAAGTGACTTTGCATCAGTGTGTTCAGGTAAGAAAGGGTAAAAAAAAATTTTTTTATTGTAAGTAGGAACCAGAGTCCCCTAAGGAGAGTATATGAAGGCTTGCTAATTTGAGTTCTTTGAAATGGGTCCCTTGGTCCTGCTATCGTGTTTCCTTGAGCTAAAGGGATTCTGTTCCCATCCTGGGAGCATCCTTGGGGCAGCGGCAGGTGGGGACTTTGTGCCTCCAGCTGCAACCGCTTCATGTCTGTTCTCTAACAGGCAGAGGTGAGGAATTCTTCAGGCTGAGACCCCAAGGATGACTCCAGGTAGACTCATTGTCTTTTTATTCTCTTTAAAATTTATCACAAAAATAAGAAAAATTTAGGATTCACAAATGCTGAGGCAGCAATTTATTTTTAATTTTATTTTTGAGACAGTCTTGTATTCCTTTTTTTTTTTTTTTTGAGACAGAGTCTCACTATGTTACCCTTGGTAGAGTGCGGTGGCATCACAGCTCACAGCAAACTCTTGGGCTTAAGTGATTCTCTTGCCTCAGCCTCCCAAGTAGCTGGGACTATAGGTGCCTGGCTATTTTTTTTTTTTTTTTTTAATTGTAGTTGTTGTTTAGCAGGCCCCGGGCTGGGTTCAAACCCGCCTGCCTTGGTGTATGTGGTTGGTGCCCCAACCTCTGAGCTCCGGGTGCCGAGCCCACCCCTGTATTTCAAAGGCTGCGTGAGGAGGGTTGGGCCTTGCACTGAGGATAAGTATAAGGAGGTCAGGCTCAGTAGATCCATTGTTTCAAGCCCCTATGGCCTTATTCTTCCAAACAAGGTGGCTTCTGACACAGTCAAAGAAGAAGGGTTTGGGTTGCTGACCTAACACAGTATGAAGATTGCTTACTGATTCAAATGTCCATTTTATTGCATGTTTGTTTACTTTTTTTTGTTAGATGTAATGTAAGATTCTCTTATCACATCCATTCCCTCTGACATTATTTTGAGTTAATTGAGATTCTTTAAGCGTTAGCCTGGGGAAGGTAAGTCTTTATCTTCCATTAGACATTTTAAATAAAAATCTAAGTTAATACACCAACTGTGTTTCTCAGGTATGAGCTAAAAGCACAGGGGCGGGCTCTGAGCAGTCCCAAGGGCACTGCTGTGGTGTCCAGGGTCACAGAGAGGCCGCAGTGAGGATGCTAATTGCTGGGAAGATCCTGGTCCCTTTTTGTCCCATGTTTTTAAGAGGCCATTGAAGGAGAACATTGCCATTTAACTTGAGTATAAGATCCCTCGTCACACTTGAAAATCTATCTCCTGAGGGTTCTCAGCTCTGTCCATGCTGTCCGCAGCAGATGGGGCTCAGTATATCTTACAGTTGTATCTATTGTACCTGAGAAACATTTTTTAAACCAAAAAGTTAAACAACTACAATTTTTTTTTAAAGAACAAATGCTACTGGCCTAAATAAGGTTTATAGTTAAGTATTTAGTCTTAAGTCGTAAGATATTAAGTGTAGTCATAAGATACCCGAGGGTGTGTCTGAAGGGGAAGGGGGTGCTAGGCCAGTGGCTTTCGGCTAAACCAGAGCTCGGTTTGTTTAGGTGGAAGTTAAACGGGCTGAACCTCGGGACAGCAAGAGCCAAGCTCCAGGACAGCCAGGTGCCAGCCAGTGGGGGAGCCGGGTCGTGCCCAATGCTGCTAATGGCTGGGCAGGCCAGCCCCCACCAACGTGGCAGCAAGGCTACGGCCCCCAAGGTAAGGCTTCCTGAGGCCTAGGCAGTCCGGATGGGAGTGGGGACCGTCACATGGCCTTGGCACAGGCTGCCATGTTCTAGGAGCTGGAGGTCCTCAGAGGCATAGCCTGCAACCCCCTGCCCATAGAGGTTTGGGTATAAGAAGCCATCACTGAAGCATGATATATTTCACTGGCACTGACAGGAGGAGTGTCCTGTAGGAAGTACCTGGAAGGCTTCCTGTTATCTTCCCTGGCCCTCAGGAGAGGGAGGGTGGCCACAATTAAGGTGCCCATCAGTGGGCTTGGCAGCCAAGTCTTGCTGTAGCAGGAAGCTGCTGTGAACTTCCATATCTCACTGCCACTTACCGGGGTTCCAGGAAAGGCTGTGGTGGGTCTAAGATCTGAGTTGCCAGGTTATCTTGCAAAGTCCTTTTCCTTTGCTGCCTGTAGTGTGGGCATGTTTTTGGGGGTTTTTTGTTTTGTTTTGTAGCCCTGGGTAGAGTGCCATGGTGTCATAGCTCACAGCAACCTCAGACTCTTGGGCTCAAGCGATTCTCTTACCTCAGCCTCCCGAGTAGCTGGGACTACAGGTGCCCACCACGAGGCTGGCTATTTTTTGGTTACAGTTGTCATTGTTGTTTTAACTGGCCTGAGCTAGGTTCTAACCCACCAACCTTGGTGTATGTAGCTGGCGACCTACCCACTGAGCTATGGGTGCCACCCTAGTGTGGGCATGTTGAGGGACACCTCCAGGGGGCTGTGAGGACCAGGCAGGTTTTGAATCTTTGTCACTTACTGTTGCCTCTGCTAAGTGATAATGCCCCCCGTGGCCAGGGCGGCCTACATGTGGTCAGCTCTGCCCTCTCATGGATCTTCTGGAAAATGCTAAATCAGCAGGGTTGGAGTTGGCCACCTGAAAGTCCGCACAGACTTCCCCTGCCTCCAACTGGAGTCCAGCATCAGGGTTCTAAATGTTTCCTGAATCTGAAGATTTCCCCTACTTTTTTTCTTTTTTTTTTAAAGAGACAGTATACAGTGGCATCATCACAGCTTGAACTCCTGGGTTCCAGTGTTCTTCCTGCCTTAGTCTCCCAAAGTGCTAGGATTACAGGCATGAATCACTGTGCCCAGTCCACCACTCCTAAAACATTTCCGCTTGACCTGATAGTTTCTCTTGTCAGGCAACCCCATTTTCTATATCCAGATGTTTGAGGACATACGGGGCTTATTATTGCATTCTCAGAGTATAGAACTCAGGTTTCTCTGGTGTCCTCCCTTGGAGCCAGGACTATGCCCTGTGCCTGGTCAATCCACATAGTTCTCTCCATGTGGTAGGCTCCCTTGGCAGGGTGCTTTTGTGGGTCTGGCTGAGGACTCGGGACTATGTCCCGAGGACTAGGCTGCTTGCGTCCCTGGGATCGGAGCCCCAGGAGAGTCCAGGGTGGAGCCCGTCCCAGCACCAGTGCTCTTTGGCTGCCTCTCAGCATTGAGTGCCTCTGCAGCCATGGCGCCAACCTTGCTCTTCTGTTTTCTCATCTAGGAATGTGGGTGCCAGCGGGACAGGCGATTGGTAAGTCCTTGTGTGTAGAGGGAAGGGGAAGAACAGCACCCAAAAGGCACAGTTCAAGGCACATAGGGCTCATACTCTGGTAGCAGCTGGGCTGACCCCTCTGCGGTTGGTAAAGCCATTGTTAGTGTGCCTCCCACGGCCTAGAGGTCACTTCCTTTTTACTCCCCTCTTTTTGTTAAGTAATGGGGTCTCTTCTCACACAGGTCCGAGGCTCACAAAACAAGGAGACAGGGTCTCGCTCTGTTGCCCAGGCTGGAGCACAGCAGAGCCACCCAGTTTACTGCAGCCTTCAGCTCCAACACTTTCTTTTCTTGTTGAAAAGGGAGGCGGGATGAAGGCTGCCATGGGCCCTTAGCAGCCTGGGTCTGGTTGGGAGGCAGAGGTGCCTTCTGATGGTCTCTTCTGCCCTCACCCTGCATCGTTATGTTCTAGGTGGCTATGGACCGCCCCCTGCAGGAAGAGGAGCCCCACCACCACCTCCGCCATTCACATCCTACATTGTGTCCACCCCCCCTGGGGGCTTCCCCCCTCCTCAGGGCTTCCCGCAGGGCTATGGTGCCCCACCACAGTTCAGTAAGTCTTGGCCAGATGGACACAGGGCTAAGTGCATGGACTGGGCTTACGCTGTAGTCTTGAGGTGCATGTGTGCAGGTCTGCCCTAAGCCATGGGAAGGCCACAGGCAGGGTGCTGGCTGGTTAGTGGTCACCTGCCACCAAGCCCTCTGTTGCCTGTGACCCCCGTGGCCAGCCTTAATGGTCTCCTGTAGCTCCTGCAGGTCCCATGAGCTCATAGCACAAGCACATAATTGCCCAACCAGTACTCCCTTATGTTAGCACCTAAGGAGATAGGTATCTGGCTTCCTCCCTGACCCATGACTGTCCCATGTGCTTTACCAGAACATTGGCTATGCCTGGGTGATTGTGGGTTTCCAGTGGCCCCATATTAAAAGTAAAGAGAAATGAGAATTACCTTGTGGCACCTTACCCAGTATTGCCAGAGATTCCACACAGGACTAGCATCTCATGCCCACAATCCTGACTCCTAAAACAAGGCATCTGGGATAGGTTTCACATTTAGAGCATGTCACATTGCAGGGCTCAGAGGCCACATGTGGTCAGAGGCTGCAGGACTGGTTGTCTGGTCTGAGTCAGGGCCCAGCACATTACAGCCCTCCACCAGATGACTGACTAGAAGCCTTGTACAGAGAAAGCACGCCACCTTCTGGCCTCTCCGACCTTATTTCTAACAAATGGATCTGGTGGGACCTGATCCAATAAGAGGAGGTATGGGGGAAGCTGTTTCTGGCATTTCGGTCAGTTTGGAAAACTGGTAGCCCCAACTGCATAGACGATGCTTAGGTAATTTATCTCCCCAGAACATGTGGACTAGACTATGCCTGGAGGTAGATTCTTGTCCTTGTTAAAGAACTATTAAAAAAAAAAAAAGCCAGGTATGGTGGCCCATGCCTATAATCCTAGGACTCTGGGTCTAGGAGGCCAAGGCAGATAGATCACCTGAGCTCAGGAGTTCAAGACCAGCTTGAACAAGAGTGAGACCCCATCTCTATTTAAAATAGAAAATGAAGGTAGCACCTGTGGCTCAGTGAGTAGGGCACCAGCCCTATATACCGAGGGTGGCGGGTTCAAACCCGGCCCCGGCCAAAGTGCAACAAAAAATAGTCGGGTGTTGTGGCAGATGCTATAGTCCCAGCTATTTGGGAGGCTGAGGCAAGAGAATCGACTAAGCCCAGGAGTTGGAGGTTGCCGTGAGCTGTGACGCCACAGCACTCCATCGAGGACGACAAAGTGAGACTCTATCTCTATAAAAAAGGAAGACTAACTGGGTGTTGTGGCAGGTGCCTGTAGACTTTAGATACTTAGGAGGCCAAGGCAGGAGGATCACTTGAGCCCAAGAGTTTGAGGTTGCTATGACCTATGATGAGCTAATGCCATGGCGGTCTACCCAGGGTGACAGAGTGAGACTCTTCTGAATAACAAACAAAAAGCTACTTTGCTGTTCTGAAATTACTTGCACTTAAATTACTCTCTTACCATTATAGCCAATAGATGCATCATGAGCAGCAACACCATCTTGGGTTCTTCTTGCTCTAGAATGGATCCATCATTCCTTATGTGGACTTTTTTTCTTCGAGATAGAGTCTTGCTCTGTTGCCATAGAAAGCCGTGGCATCATTGTAGCTCGCAGCAACTTTAAACTTGGACTACAGTCTTGTACCACCATGCCCTGCTAGTTTTTACTATTTTTAGTAGAGATAGGGTCTTGCTCTTGCTTAGGCTGGTCTCAAACTCCTGAGCTCAAGTGATCCACCTGCCTTGGCCTCCCAGAGTACTAGGTTTACAGGTGTTATGTGGACTAATTAAGGCCTTTCTGCTTTATGGGTTTTTTGATGGTAATCCAGTCTGGGAAGCTCTTGCCAGGCTGGGCCATGGGTCTTCCCCTGGTTGACCCCATAGCCACACACCATATCTTTGTGCCTGTGTGTCTGTAGGTTTTGGCTATGGGCCGCCGCCTCCACCTCCAGATCAGTTTGCCCCTCCGGGGGTTCCTCCTCCACCGGCCACTCCGGGAGCAGCACCTCTGGCCTTCCCTCCACCTCCGTCTCAGGCTGCCCCAGACATGAGCAAACCCCCGACAGCTCAGCCAGACTTTCCCTATAGTCAGTATGGTAAGTGGTCTCTTGCCTTCTTCCCTCAGGTGGACTCCCCTCATTGTTTAATTTTGTTAGCATGTGGCAGGGATGATAGAGGTGGTGTGGGATGGCTGAAGAGAGCTCAGGCCCCAGCTGTGAGTCTAGAGCAGGATCTACCAGGCACAGAAGAACATCCCACAACAGGTGTCCCAGGGTTTGGGGACCTGAGCCAGGGCCAGGGAAGTGAGTCAAGGGTTGGCTCTATGGGCTTCGGGAAGATGGCACAGTAACCACCACTCCTTTGTCAGCTTGAGGTACTCCATGTCCTTTATGAGGCCCCTTGGTGGGTTTCGGTTTCTGGCACCATTAGTCCCCCTGCAGGTGCAGGTGCAGGGTTGAGGTTTGAATCTATATCAGGTCTGCCATTGACACAGGCTGGACTTGAGGTGGCTTGTCATGGCTTGGGTGCTGCCTAATAGGATCTGCAGGTGGCACATGTGGCTTCAGGGCTAGGAACTTGTTAGAGGACAGGGATAGAATGGAGTGCGTTTCTGCATGTCTGCTATTCTTGTCCTATACTGAACGTGGTATCAAAACTAGCCTCAGTCAGTATGGATGCAGTGATCTTAGCAGGGAGGGCTGGAGGCCTGGGGGCCTCTTTGCACTGGCAGCTCTTTATAGCATTTGGGGACACTCTTGTAGGCAGGGCCTGAGACCCTGGTTCCTGTATGCAATGGTCTGAGCTCGTGCTCCAAAGTAGCCACCAGCTTCCAGAGTGCTGTGAAAGCTATCCCCTCAGCTCTGAATTTTCCATTCTGGAGGTCATCTGGCCTTGGTTGTTGCAACTGTTTCACTCAAGGTGTCTGTGTGCATTCTTGCCCCCCCTGAAAAGCCCTGACCTGTCCACAGTTGGCCAGGTGTGCTAAAGTACTGTGCATATCTGCCTACTATTCTCTGTCAGGGCTGCCCTGGGTTAGTCACCCTGGTCTCATGTTTGGCCAGACCTGGGTGGTACCTATTCTCCACATCAGGTCCTAGCCCATGCTTTGTTTACATCTTCTGGGCAGGTGTTACAACTGCCACAATCCTCCGACTCTTTTTCCCTCCTGTGTAGGGTGGATTCCTTGGTGTTCTTTGGGCAGGGCCCTTGCTGGTAACCAGGATCTTGACTGGTACAAGGCTCCAGTGGGCCCACCTGTGCCTACATGCACCCCAAGTGGAAAAGCCTGGGATGGGGCTTCCTCCAAAGTATGTGCAGTCAGTAGGCAGGAGCCAGGACTGTCTTCCATTTGAAGATGGTACTATCTGTGTCTTCAGAAGCACCTCCCACGTCCTTGAAATCAGTGGTGCAGACAGATTGGCTATGCAGGGCCAGGTGGCCCCTCTGCCAGTAGAGCCACAGTATAGGTTGGGGCCAAAGGCTCAGTTCCCCACATGCCTGTTGTTAGATGTACCCCAGCAGGGAGGATGGTGTGTGGGCCATCTTAGCACTACTCAGCCCCAGAGGATCAGGACTATGCTCTGCAACAGGGCCAGTGGGGTGTTTTGTCAGACCCTGAGAATGCTGCATTCCATTTGAGAGCTAGGCCTGGAACCTGTCTCTAAACCCAAGGCCTCTCTACCCCTATGTCTTTAGGAGTTAATGAGGAAGAAAGGTGGAGAACAGACAAAAAGGCAGACCAGCGGGTCCACGAAGCTGCTTTGCTTTCTATGCGAGCCCTGCTTTTGTGATTTGAGTGAGATAAAAACTCCCTGAGCTTGTTTTCCTGCCAGAGGCAGTAGGCATGGCCACTGAGGGCACCAGTGCTTCAGGCTGGCGTGTCCTGCCCTGTAGGAGTAAGGATGCTGAGGCCAGATGACAAGTCCAAGCAGCCTTGCTCAGAGGTCAGCACCAACCAAGAGAGGCTGCCATGTGGGGATCACCACCTCACCCAGAGCTTATGGACTCTCTTCTCCCAGCAGGTTACGGGCAGGACTTGAGCGGCTTTGGACAGGGCTTCTCGGACCCCAGCCAGCAGCCCCCCTCCTATGGGGGCCCCTCGGTGCCAGGGTCTGGGGGCCCCCCGGCCGGCAGCAGTGGCTTTGGACGAGGTCAAAACCATAACGTGCAAGGATTCCACCCCTACCGACGCTAGCCTGCAGCATGTGGACATCTGCATGGCTGAGACCCAGGATTTGAAACTTGTGAACTCGTGACAATCACAAACTTGGCGGAAAAGTAGCAACTCAACCTTGGGGGGCGGGGGGAGGGGTGTAAGGCTTTTGCAGGTGGCTGTGGGTGTCTGGACTGAGGTTTTTAAATATATTTCTTTCTCTAACCCATCAGCACAATAAAAAAAAGTCACTGGTTCAACAACAGGGTTTAAAAAAAAAGTCTGCAGCTTTAATTCAAAACTTCAGGTTTCTTTTTTCTTCCTTTTTTTGAAATTATTTTCCTGAGCCTTTTGTTTTACCGTATATTGTAAACTTTTATGTTAAAGAAAAAATATACATTTACAAATTGTGAGATTTTTAAGAGAAATTTTCTACGATGTATACTGGCTTATTTTTTAATTTAAAACAGGGTTTCCGTCGGCACTGGTGGATGTGGGGCACGTTTTTATTCCCCTCACTCCTGGCTTAGGGGGGTTGGGACTCGTTGGTCCAAAAACTCTGGGATCTTAAAGAAGAAATCTACTGTGTTTTTGTTTTTTGTTTAATTCCTTGCTTTTGTCGACTGACCTGCCTGTAGTGTTTGCAGGTGCACTGTGGGGGTCGCTCACAGCCGGCCAGAACACCCTTGGACTGCAGCAGCAGCCTTACTGGAAGCGACCTCCCTCAGGCACATGGCTTCAGGGTGATTCCCATTGACCAGTTTGACCCTGGTTTGAATAAAGAGAAGTGCGTTTGGATTAGAAACCCACGTTGTGTCCGCGTTTTCCCTACTTGGTCTCCGGCCTGTGCTGACACTTCTGGGCCTGAGCAAGGTCTGAGCTGCACCCTTGCCCCGGCTTCAGCTCTTAGTGATGGTCATTCTATGGAAGCTTTCCTGGAGACATCACCCAGGACACTGGCCTGACGGTGGGTGGGGAGGACATCCTTCATTGCATCTTGGGGTTCTGACAGATGGTGAATTTTAGGATGCCACTTGTTTGGCCACTTGTTTCTGGGAATACGGACATCAAGGCTATGTCCTGCCCACCTGTTCTTGTGTCAGGGGTGGGCCTGCATTCCAGTGCAGGGCTCCTGGCTCAGCCACCCTCTCCCCAGCTCAAGCATTTTAATCATGTCTGGCTACAGAAGGTGATGTATCCACAGGTTCTGGGGATTAGGGAGGGACAGCTTTGGGTGCTGATACTCTGTCATTCTAGCGTGGACAATCAAGACTTTAATGGCTGGGCACCTGTAGTTCAGTGTTTAGGGCACTGGCCACATCCACTGGGCCTGCTAAACAAAATAGCTGGGCGTTGGCTTGGTGCCAGCCATATACACCAGAGCTGGCAGGTTCCAATCCAGCCCAGGCCTGCCAAACAACGATGACAACTACAACCAAAAAATAGCCGGGCATTGTGGCCGGTGCCTGTAGTCCCAGCTACTTTAGAGGCTGGGGGAAGAGAATTGCTTAAGCCCAAGAGTTTGAGGTTGCTGTGAGCTGTGGTGCTACGGTACTCTATTGAGAGCGACAAAAGTAAACTTCTATCTCAAAAAGTTTAAAATCTAAGGAGGACCAGGAAGTCCAAAATACTTCAGATACTTACAGTGCTGGGCTGGATATAATGAGCAAGACAGCCAGAAGACTCTATCACTAGTTTACTTTGGGGAGAGCTAAGAAAAGGAACACCTGCAGCAGACAGCCCCTTGGGCCTGGGCCACAGAACTAGCCCTATACGCCCTGTTTTCAGAGCTCTCTGCCATCTCGAGCTGCTGGTGTCCCCAGGTTACAGAAGGGTTAGGCAGGAGTGGGCCCTCTTCTCCATACCATACAGAATCACAATGGTAAGAGTTCTTTCCTGGGCGGCGCCTGTGGCTCAGTGAGTAGGGCGCCGGCCCCATATGCCAAGGGTGGTGGGTTCAAACCCGGCCCCGGCCAAACTGCAACAAAAAAATAGCCGGGCGTTGTGGTGGGCGCCTGTAGTCCCAGCTGCTCGGGAGGCTGAGGCAAGAGAATCACATAAGCCCAAGAGCCAGAGGTTGCTGTGAGCCGTGTGACGCCACGGCACTCTACCAAGGGCGGTAAAGTGAGACTTTGTCTCTACAAAAAAAAAAAAAAAAAAAGAGTTCTTTCCTGTTGTGAGATTCATTATCTGCAAAATTAATTCCCCTGGCAAAGGAGCATCATGAAAAAATCAACAGGTTTCCGGCCAGCCAAGGAGCTCCCAGGATGGTGTTTGCTACATGCAAATGGACAGACACTTGTTAGGTAATACCTCATCTTGTGCAGGTCCCAAGCACAGGCCCTGTGCTCCCTGGGGGCAGGGAGAGTCTGGCTTCTTATGGGTAGAGTTTAATTGGCTTCCCTCTGGTACTGTGAACACAGCTGAAGAGGGCTTATTAGCTTCCTTTGTCATTTGACACTTTCCTGGGGCTGGCTCCATGACCAATCGTCTAGAGCCACTTCCTCTTTTACCCACCCTGAGGACTCTGGCTACCTACAGGTGGGGCCTCTTGGATTCCCCAAATCCTTGTCTTTACTGGCCTGGGCATTTATTTATTTTTGAGACAGTCTCACTATGTCACCCTGGGTAGAGTGCCGTGGTGTCACAGTTCACAGCAACCTCAAACTCCTGGGCTTAAGCGAGTCTCTTGCCTCAGCCTCCCAAGTAGCTGGGACTACAAGCACCCACCACAATGCCTGGCTATTTTTATTGTTGTTGTTGTCATAGTTGTTTGGCAGGCCCAGGCCAGGTTTGAACTTGCCAGCCCCAGTGTATGTGGCTGGCACCCTAGCCACTGAGCAATAGGTGCTAAGCTGGCATTTTCTTCTTACTGACTCATCCCTAGATATTAATGACTTCCACTATGTATAACAGACAGTCCCAGAATTGTTCCAGGCTCACAGGGAAACCGAGGCACAGAAACTGAGCAGAATCAGATGGGACAGCATAGGCCTTTGTTTCAGTAGCACCCAAGTCATCCGGTCTCAGGACCTTTGCACTGGTCTCTGTACCAGAATTTAGGGCTGCCTACCGTGTTATTGCTGCTATTCAGACAGGTGTCGCATTATGAGAACTGCCTCCTTAGATGATTTCAGTGTGCAAACATCACAGTGTACTCACAGACCTAGACTAGTAGCTATACTGTATGGTAGAGATGCAACCTGCACAGCTTGAGACTACTGAGTACTGTAGGCAACTAACATAATGGTGAGTGTTTGTCTCTAAACATATCTGAACACAGGAAAGATACAATAAATATATGGTATTGACCACCATTGTATATGTAGTCTGTTGATGAAAAGATCATTATGGGATTTATAACTGCTTCAGTTTATATCTGCCATTTTCCTTTTTGTTTTCTCTATGTCACCTGGCTTTTTCTTGTGTTGTTCTGTTTTCTTTTGCATTAAGTAATATTTTTTATTTTTTAAATGCTTGTATCCTATATATTTTTTAAAATTGTGGTAAAATACACATAAAACCACCATCTAAACCATTTTAAGTGTATGATTCAATGGTATTACACATTTTTGTGCAATCATCGCCATCCTCCATTTCCAGAACTTTCTCATCTTCCCAAACTGAAACTCAGTCCCCATGAAACATTAATTTTCCAACCCCTTCCCAGCCCCTGGCACCCATCATTCTACTTTCTGTCTCTGTGACTCTGAGGACTCTACAGACCTGGGAGTGGAATCACACTGTATGACCTGTGTCTGGCTTCTTTCACTGAGCATGATGTTCTCAAAGTCCAGCCATCATGTAACCTGTGTCAGAGTATTCCGTCATAGGGATGGATCACTTGTTTTGCTTCCACCTTCTGTCTGTTGTGAATTCTGCTCCTGTGAACATGGAGTCCCTCCTTCTTATGCTTTGGGTCTCTGCCCAGAAGTGAGATAGCTGGGTCATATAATAACTGCATCTTAGTCATCTTCAGGTTTATGCCCACTTAATTCCAGTGAGCTGTAGAGGGTTTTGTAGCTCATACACTATTTGAGGTATGGTGGTTATTACACTTATGCTATCCTGTTATAAACCCGGTAATGCATTGTCACAGATGCTGACTTTTTTTTTTTTTGTAGAGACAGAGTCTCACTTTATGGCCCTTGGTAGAGTGCCGTGGCCTCACATAGCTCACAGCAACCTCCAACTCCTGGGCTTAAGCGATTCTCTTGCCTCAGCCTCCCGAGTAGCTGGGACTACAGGCGCCGGCCACAGCACCCGGCTATTTTTTGGTTTTGCAGTTTGGCCGGGGCTGGGTTTGAACCCCCCACCCTCGGTATATGGGGCGCCGCCCCTACTTCTTCTTTTTTTTTTTTTTTTTTAGAAATAGTCTCACTTTGTCGCCCACAGTAGTGTGCCGTACATCACAGCTCACAGCAACCTCCAGCTCTTGGGCTTAGGCGATTCTCCTGCCTCAGCCTCCCAAGTAGTTGGGACTACAGGTGCCCACCATAACGCCCTGCTATTTTTTTGTTGTTGAACCCACCACCCTCGGTATATGGGGCCAACGCCCTACTCACTGAGCCACAGGCGCCGCCCCACAGATGCTGACTTTATTTAATGATTTATGTCTGTTAAAGCCTGGCTGTTTTTCCAGAGGGCCAGTGTCCCCTTTGTGTCCCGACATCTGTAATGACCTGTTCCTTATGTAAGTAACCATGTGCCTCACCCAGTGGGACCCAAACCACACCTACTTTCAAACAACACTGGCTGCATAAATACTTGTTGAGAGTATTTTTGTAGGGGACAAAACATGAGCCTGAGGCTCAATAAAGGGTAATGACGTGTCCCAAGAGCCTTCCCAGGAGGAAGGGGCTCCGCAGAACCGCGGTAGCTACCCTTTTGATACCAGCAGCCTGTGTTCTGCCCTCCGAACGGCAGAGGGCGCGCGTCTGCCGCTGGGGAGACGGAAGCGCTAGAGCGCGCACAGCCGAGGGGCGTGACTCGCCAGCGACCTCGCGATAACTGCGCAGGCGCAGGTAGGAGGGGCCTTTTCCGGGAAAGCGACAAGATGGTGAGTGTTGCCGTTTAGCGCGTCTTACTTGACCTATCCGGCTCCATCCGAACTTTAGTTATGCCGTGGGGTTCGGGGCCAAGGCTCGTGGTTGCGGCGGCCGCTTTTGGCTCCCAGGGCTGCGGAATGGGAACGCAAGGTGGGCCCGCTAGTTGTGGACGCCGGAAGGCGGGGAAGGCCGGACGGGTCCCTGAGCTCCGGAGCTGTGCAGGCCTCCTCGGAGGGTCTCGAGGTGCTATGTCCCCGCGGGGACTTCGGCCTGGTGATCTCGCCTGCGTCGGCGGGGGCGTCCGGGGCCGCGGGAGGTGGGTGTCGGCTTCCCGCTGATCCCCTGCCCACGTCCGCGCAGGCAGAAGTGGAGCAAAAGAAGAAGCGGACCTTCCGCAAGTTCACCTACCGTGGCGTGGATCTCGACCAGTTGCTGGATATGTCCTAGTAAGGCGGCAGGACGGGGGCCTCCCCGGGGGACCGCGGGTGGGCCAGGAGGTCCCTGCGCTAGTCTGCCCTTTTCAACTGGCTGGAAATGGAAACGCTGCGTGCAGCCCACTGTCTTAAGGAAATTGGCAGCGGGATGGGCGTGCGTGACCTCTGTAGGCTTCCTAGGCAGGGCGGTAGTGGTCTGACTCGTGCTTTGAAGGCCCGTCCCTGGCCGGGGCGCGGTGGCTAACGCCTGTACACCCAACACTGGAGGCCGAGGCGGGCCGATTGCTTGAGCTCGGGAGTTGGAGACCAGTCTGAGACCCCGTCTCTAAAAAATAGCCGGGCATCGGTTCGGTGCCCGTAGCTCAGTGGTTAGGGCGCCGGCTACATACACCTATGCTGGTGGGTTCGAACCCGGCCCGGGCCAGCTAAACAACAATGAGAACTGCAACAAGAAAATAGCCTGGCGTTGTGGCGGCGCCTGTAGTCCCAGCTACTTGGGGAGCTGAGGCAAGAGAATCGCTTGAGCCCAAGAGTTTGAGGTTGCTGTGAGCTATGACGCCATGGCATTCAACCCCAGGAAGACTGAGACTGCCTCTGGGGACTAAAAAAAAAAAAGGCAGGCTGTCCCTGTTGGGGGTGGGGTGTGAAGTCCTGGCTCCCGAGGGTGCACAGGAGAGCTTGCTGACACCTGAGTTGCTGCCTGGCACGGGGGAGCCACTCAGCTCCTTGGGCTTTCTGCAGTCTTCTACCTTACTGGGGGTGCCTCCAATTGGCTCCAGGCTTGGATTTTGTAGATGCCTTTGGCTTTAGCTATGTTACTTTTGTGGATACACCATTTTGTCCATGAGGTTCCATTGCTAAGCCGCTTTGAGACACTGGTCCTTTTCTTTCTTAATTTTTCTTTTTAATTTGATTGTTTTGAGACAGAGGCTATCATCTGGACTGGAGTGCAATTGCATGATCATAGCTCATTGCAGTCTTGAACTCCAATGCTAGAGTAATCCTCCCGCCTCAGCCTCCCAAACACCAGGGACTACAGGCTCATTCCTCCGTGCTTGGAATTTTAGGGCTGAAGTGATTCTCCTGTCTTGGCCTCCCAGAGTGCTGGTATTACAGGCCCTCCTTTTATGTAGTCTGGGTTTCCTGCGGAAACGCTTCCATGTTCTTTAATTTGAGAGGTTCATCCCAATTATGGGGAAGGAGGCATCTGTGGCTATGGAGGGAGTCTCGGGCCACCCACACTGCCTGTGCTGTCCCCCCAGTGAGCAGCTGATGCAGCTTTACAGTGCTCGCCAGCGGCGGCGGCTGAACAGAGGCTTGCGCCGCAAGCAGCACTCACTGCTGAAGCGCTTGCGTAAGGCCAAGAAGGAGGCACCACCCATGGAGAAGCCAGAGGTGGTGAAGACACACCTGCGGGACATGATCATCCTACCTGAAATGGTGGGCAGCATGGTGGGTGTCTACAATGGCAAGACCTTCAACCAGGTGGAGATTAAGGTACGTATGGTAGATTGTCCATGAGGGTTGTCCTGGGGTGGCTGGGTTGCCTATCCTCCAACAGTCACCTGAAGCCCACCTCTGTTCCCACAGCCTGAGATGATCGGTCACTACCTAGGGGAGTTCTCCATCACCTACAAGCCTGTGAAGCATGGCCGTCCTGGCATTGGGGCCACCCACTCCTCCCGCTTCATCCCTCTCAAGTAGGCTGCCCAGCCAATAAAGATACTTCTCCAGTTCTCAAGTGTACATACCTTTTCAAGCCTCTGGGGCAGACATTTCATCATCCCCTTTGGAAGAGGTCTGATTCACAGTAAGAGGCTGGGTAGTATGCACTCATGGCAAGTCCTGGCTAGGTGTAATATCTCCCCTCCAGCCCCTTCCATCTCTGGGGCCTTACATCCTTAGGTTCATGCTTCAGCTGGGGTGGGTCCCACAGGGGAGGTGTGTGAGCTGAGTCTCTGCCCCTCCCAGCTTCATGCACATGCCTGAGGCTCCTGACGCTGTGTTCACCTGTCCTTCTGGAGGCTTTACTGCTCCTATATGCTCCTGAGAGGCTGCAGCCAACCCTAGTCCTCCATCTCCCAGGACAGTGGGGTGTCTAGTGGGTGGGTTATACAATACTAAAGGGCCTGATGTATTCCTGAGCAGATGTGTCTCTTCATAAGGGGAAGAAATGTTGGGCCTGTAGGGTGCTTGAAAGAACAAGCAAAAGGTGGTCATGCCTCTGGGACAGCTGGGCTGGAGGTACAGGGTCATATGTGGGCTCTCTGATAGTCAGTAGAAGAATATGATGGGAGCCAGTGAGAAGGGTCAGAGTCACCATCATCCATGGAGGTGGGGGGGACAGGGAGATGTTAGCTTTAGTGCCCATTGGGTGTCCACTAGAGCAGTTCAGGTGGCTGTTAGGTGCTGCACCTTAGTGAGGTCTCCCAAAAGAATAGTGGTCAGGGGGTGGTAGAGTGATTGAAAGGCCCATACCCCTTCTTGGTGATGGCCACCTGTGACTGTTGTCCAGATTTCAACTCCATTTGATCATGCTCATGGTTTGGAATCCCATAACAGTGTGGGTCATTTTATTTGCAGTCTCTGGTTGGGAAGCAAGTAGATGCAGTGAAAGGACGGATCCACAGGGTTAGAAACTTGGTTCAGTTCAGCGGAAAGACCTACAGTGTACAGACATGGCAGCTGGATAGGAGACTCCTCAGTTCTCACCCCACTTTTCTCTTGCATCCATCTGCCCTGGGGAACCCTATTCTGAACTCTGTAAACTGAGCAGGAGGTCTGGCAAGGGAGAAGCTCTAAGACGACTGGAGAGATTGTGATTTCCTGTTGCAATGGGTGAAACCAGAGAGCCCAGAGCAAACCTCTGCAGATCTGGTGCTTCTCAATGTCTACACTCGGGTAAGCCTGAGAGAGCTTAGGTTGCAGGGCTCATTTTGTTCTATACAGTTGGTTGTACTAAGTGTTCATTTTTCATTCAATAAAATATCAGGGACATCGTTCTATGTCAGTACAGATCTGCATAACCTTTTCTCAAGAAATACAATTCACATTCCATAAAACTTTACAAAACCATATAACCATCACCACTAATTTCCAGAACATTGTGGAAGCCTGGTCCCATTAGCAATCACTCTCTGGTAACCACTGATTTAGTTCTTTCTTGATTTATTTTTTATTTTTGAGGCAAAGTCTCACCCATAGTCCTGGGTAGAGTGCTAAGGCATCATGGCTGACAGCAACCTCAGATTCCTGGGCTCAAGCAATTCTCTTACCTCAGCCACTCGAGTAGTTGGGGCTACAGGCGCCTGCTACAACATCAGGCTATTTTTTAGAGACCAGGTCCTGCTCTGGCTCAGGCTGGTTTTGAACCTGTGAGCTCAGGTGATCCACCCCCCTCAACCTCCCAGAGTACTAGAATTTATTATTATTTTATTTATTTTTTTTGTAGAGACAGAGTCTCACTTTATGGCCCTCGGTAGAGTGCCGTGGCCTCAGACAGCTCACAGCAACCTCCAACTCCTGGGCTTAAGCGATTCTCTTGCCTCAGCCTCCCGAGTAGCTGGGACTACAGGTGCCTGCCACAACGCCCGGCTTTTTTTTTTTGGTTGCAGTTTGGCTGGGGCTGGGTTTGAACCCGCCACCCTTGGTATATGGGGCCCGTGCCTTACCGACTGAGCCACAGGTGCCGCCCCTAGAATTTATTTTGAAACAGCTTTATTAAGATGGTTCTCATACCATACAGTTCAAAGTGTGCAAGTCAGTGGTTTTTGTTTTTGTTCAACATATTCATAAATATGTGGAACTATGATTAAAGTTCAGAATTTTCATCATCTTATTAAAAAACCCTGCCTTCTCCTATTCCCTCAGCCTTAAGCACTAATGTACATTCTGTGCTTCTATATTTCCCTCTTTACTCTCATAGCTATAAAGCAGAACAGCCTTGCTTGGGGGAGACAGGCAAGAAAACTGGGATGGCTGGGCATGGTAACTCACATGTGTAAATTAGCTAAAGCTCTTTGGGAGGCCAAGGTGGGTAGATTGCTAGAGATCATGAGTTTGAGACCAGCCTGAGCAAGAGCAAGACCCTGTCTGTACTGAAAATACAGAAAAACTAGGGCGGCGCCTGTGGCTCAGTCCGTAAGGCGCCGGCCCCATATATGGAGGGTGGCAGGTTCAAACCCGGCCCCGGCTAAACTGCAACCAAAAAATAGCCGGGCGTTGTGGCGGGCACCTGTAGTCCCAGCTACTTGGGAGGCTGAGGCAAGAGAATCGCTTAAGCCCAGGAGTTGGAGGTTGCTGTGAACTGTGTGAGGCCACGGCACTCTACCAAGGGCCATAAAGTGAGACTCTGACTCTACAAAAAAAATATATAGAAAAACTAGAGCTGAGTGCAGTGGCTAGCGCCTATAATCTTAGCACTTGAGCTCATAGGTTTAAGACCCCATTTCTAAAAATAGCTGGGTGTTGTGGCAGGTGCCCGTATTCCCAGCTCCTCAGGAGGCTGGCACAAGAGAATCACTTGAGCCCAAAAGTTTGAGGTTTCTGTGAGCTGTGATGTCAGAGCACTCTACCAAGGTGAAAGAACGAAAAAGCCCAACATTGTGATGGGCATCTGCAGTCCCAGCTACTTGGGAGGTTAAAAAGCAAAAGGGTCATTTGAGTCCAGGAGTTTGAGGTTGCTGTGAACTAAGATGATGGCACTCTACCTAGGGTGTGTTTCATGGGGATCCTTTTGAGGCTGTATTTGAAGCCCACAGCATGATTAGGAAAGTGTTCCAGAGGAGTTTTCAGTGGCTTTAGCATTCCGAGCAATTGTCATCTGTTGCCCTCTGTGGGCTCTTTATCCTAATGGATGTATCCAAAGTTGTGTGTGCTCCTGTGTAACATCAAATTTACCCAGGAGAGGGATGTACAATTTCCTAAACTAGTACAAACCTAGTACATAGATCACAGGAAATTGTGCATCCCTCTATGTACTAACCTAGTACATAGATCCCAGGTGGGGTATATTGAACTAAGCCAAGGTGAGCTCAGGCATTCAAGACCAGCCCGAGCAAGAGTGAGAACCCTGTCTCTACTAAAAATAGAATAACTAGCTAAACTAGCGAGGCTGGGCTCAGTTCACACCTGTAATCCTAGCACTCTGGAAGGGTTGAGGTGGGTAGATGGCCCTGAGCTCACAGGTTTGAGACCACCCTGAGCAAGAGTGAGACCCCATCTCTAAAAATAACCGGGGGTTTGTGGCGGATGCCTGTAGTCCCAGCTACTGGGCGGCTCAGGCAAGAGAATTGCTTGAGCCCAAGAGTTTGAGGTTGCTTGGTTTGGTGCCTATAACTCAAGCGGCTAAGGCGCCAGCCACATACACCAGAGCTGGCAGGTTCCAATCTAGCCCGAGCCTGCCAACTACAACCAAAACATAGCCGGGCATTATGGTGGATGCCTGTAGTCCCAGCTACTTGGGAGGCTGAGGCAAGAGAATTGCCTAAGCCCAGGAGTTGGAGTTTACTGTGAGCTGTGATGCTACAGCACTCAACTGAGGGCAACAGCTTGAGGCTCTTTCTCAAAAAAAAAAATAAAGTATAAGGTTGCTGTCAGCCATGATATCATTGCACTCAACTGAGGGTGACAAAATGAAACTGTCTCAAAAAAGAAAAACTATAGACAGGCGTTGTGGCCGGCGCCTGTAGTCCTAGCTGCTTGGGAGGCTGAGGCAAGAGAATCACGTAGGCCCAAGAGTTAGAGGTTGCTGTGAGCCGTGTGACCTCATGGCACTCTACCCGAGGGTGGTACAGTGAGACTCTGTCTCTACAAAAAAAAAAAAAAGAAAGAAAAACTAGCTGGGTATTGTGGCTGGTGCCTGTAGTCACAGCTACTTAGGAGGCTGAGATAAGAGGATCCCTGGAGCCTATGAGTTTGAGGTTGTGAGCTGTGACACCACAGCACTCAACCCTAAGGCAACTGAGTGAAACTCTTGTCTCAAAAAAAAAAAAAAAAGATACTTCAAAATTTGCTTGTGGATTGTCCCTTGAGCTTGACTGGGCTTCAAACCAACTAAAAGTTTTCCACAGGCTGGGTGTGGTGCTTCATTCTTGTAATCCCATCATTCTGGGAGACTGAGATAGGAGGATGGCTTGAGCCCAGGAGTTCCAACCAGCCTAAGCAACACAAGAAGACCCATCTCTACAAAAAAATAGAAAAACTAGCCAGTTGTGGTGCATACCTATAGTCCTAGCTACTGGGGAGGCTGAGGCAGGAGGATAACTTGAGCCCAAGAATTCGAGGTTGTTGATTTTTTTTTTTTTTTTTAGATAGGACCTCAGTATGTGGCCCTGGGTAGAGTGCTGTGGCGTCACACTTCACAGCAACCTCAAACTCGTGGGCTTTAAAGCGATTGTCTTGCCTCAGCCTCCGGAGTAATGGGGATTACAGGCGCCCACCACAATGCCTGGCTATTTTTTTGGTTGCAGTTGTCATTGTTTAGCAGGCCTGGTTGGGCTCAAACCAGCCAAACCCGCCCGAGCCAGCTAAACAATGGCAACTGCAACAAAAAAATAGCCAGGCATTGTGGTGGGCGCCTGTAATCCCCATTACTCGGGAGGCGAGGCAAGAGAATCGCTTAAAAGCCCACGAGTTTGAGGTTGCATTGACTCCATGGTGCTCTACCCAGGGTGACATAGTGAGACTCTGTCTCCAAAAAAATAAATAACAAATCTCAAGACTTTTTCCACAGTGGTTGGCACCCTTTTACATCTCCAACTATTACGTCTTTTTGAGGCCTCTAAAAAAAAAAAAAAAAAATGGCTGGTGCTTTTGAGCCACCAGTTCCACCTACAGGAGCAAAGTGGGCATGTACACGTGTGGGGGAGATGTTTGTGAGCCACATTCATGGTTGGGGGCCTTAGGCACTAACTTGGGAACAAACCCAGGAGATGTCTGGTGGGAGTGGAATGAGTGCTGTGGCTGCACATGAAAGTTTTTTTTTTTTGTTTTTTTTTTTTTTGTAGAGACAGAGTCTCACTTTATGGCCCTCGGTAGAGTGCCATGGCATCACACAGCTCACAGCAGCCTCCAACTCCTGGGCTTAAGTGATTCTCTTGCCTCAGCCTCCCAAGTAGCTGGGACTACAGGTGCCCGCCACAACGCCCAGCTATTTTTTGGTTGCAGTTCAGCCGGGGCTGGGTTTGAACCCACCACCCTCGGTATATGGGGCCGGCGCCTTACCAACTGAGCCACAGGCGCCACCCGGTTTTTTGTTTTTTTTTTTTTTTTGAGACAGTTTCACTCTCTAGGTAGAGTACTATAGCATCATAGCTCACAGCAACCTTGAACTCTTGGGCTCAAGTGATCCTCTTGCCTCAGTTTTTCAATTTTTAGTACAGACAGGATCTTTTTTGCTCAGGCTGGTCTCAAACTCATGAGCTTAAGCAGTCTACCCTCCTGGGCCTCCCATAGTGCTAGGATTACAGGAGTGAGCCACTGTGCCTGGCTCCTTAAGACAGTCTCATTCTCTTGCTCTGGGTTGAGTGCCATGGCATCATCATAGTTCACAGCAACCTTGAACTCCTGGGCTCAAGCAATTCTCCTACCTCAGTTTTTCTATCATAGAGATGGAGTCTCAGTCTTGCTCAGGCTGGTCTCAAACTCTGGAGCTCAAGCAACCTGCAAGCCTTCGCCTCTTAGAATGCTAGAATTACAGACATGAGCCACCACACCTGGCCTGCACATGAAGTTTCATTGACTTGGGATCATTCGTCTATTTATGGTGCCCTCACACTAGGACAGGCAGACACTCCTAGAAATATTTACTGTCCTGATCTTTTCAGAAAGTTTGTCTATAGGCTTGGTGCTTGTGGCTCCAGTGGCTACGGTGCCAGCCATATACACCTGAGCTGGCAGGTTCGAATCCAGCCCGGGCCCGCCAAACAACAATGATGGCTGCAACTAAAAAATAGCCAGGTATTGTGGCAGGCACCTATAATCCCAGCTACTTGGGAGGTGGAAGCAGGAGAATCTCTTGAGCCCAGAAGTTGAAGGTTGCTGTGAGCTGTGATGCCACGCACTCTACCCAGGGTGACAGCTTGAGGCTCTGTCTCAAAAAAAAAAGAAAAAGTGTCTATAAAGCCCCTCCCGTGGACACTTAAGGCTCAAGTCACCCTCACAGGGTCCAGCCTGGTCACCATGTGTCCCCTGGGTCAGCTTGGGGCAGGGTGGCCAGTGATGGTTACTTCCCTTAGTTTTCTGCAGTTTGAATCAATTGTGTGTGACCTGGAAAATTAGTATTTAAAGTGAAAAACTATTGTTGAGAATAGGATATTCAAGGGCCAGCTCAGGCCGAGAGGCACCTTCATTCCAGGAGCATTTGGGGGATGTCCCTGGAAAAGGGCAGAGCATTTGGAGTAGGTCCCACTGTCTCACTGCTAGGCCTTTTTCCCAATACAAGGCCTGAGTTATCTGCTTTGGATCTCCCTGGCCACATCAGACCTCTGTTTTTATCACTGTGCACCCACTCCCTTCTGCAGGGCCAGAGCTGGCTTCCTACAGACCTGTCTGGCCCTATCCACAACCTTCTGGGTCAGGCAGCTTGGGGTCAGGCACCCCCTTGCTGTCGGTCAGCTGACCTAAGGCCCTGTCCTAGGTCAAGCCACTTCACACCAACCCCATCATCTCCCACCAGATCGCAATTTATTTTGAGACAGTCTCACTGTGTTGCCCTTGGTAGAGCACTGTGCTGTCACAGCTCATAGCAATCTCAAACTCTTGGGCTAAAGCAATTCTCTTGCTTCAGCCTCCCAAGTAGCTGGGACTACCTACAGGTGCCCACCACAACACCTGGCTATTTTTTTTTTTAATTGCAGTTGTCATTGTTTAGCTGGCCTTGGCAAGGTTCGAACCTGCCAGCCTTGGTGTATGTGGCTGACACCGTAACCATTGTGCTATGGGTGCTGAGCCCAAATGGCGATTTAAAACACACTGTAACCCCGTGAAACCAGCTTGCCTGCCTCTCCCGTCACCCTTCAGACTTGCCAGGCTCTCTCCCACCCCCAACCTTTACCTGGGCTATGCTGTCACCCGGGAACACTTTTCCCACCAATGATGGCAACCCCACCTCCTTCAGTGTTCATTCAGCTTGCGGCACTGTCCCTGGCTGATCCAGCAACCCATTTCTCCCATGGCCACTTGTCCTTTGCTTTCCTAGGGGTTGGCGTAATTCATAATAATACTCCCTCCAAGGCCCCCATCCAGCCCAAGCCCCAGCATCCCTACCTGGACCAGTGCAGTCGCCTCAGCTGTGGTCTCCGGGCGCTGCCCATGGTCCATGCGACTGCCAGAGGGTGCCTGTGAATGCCAAGTCAGGAGAGTCCCTGCTCTTGCACAGCTTATCTAGGGATCTTATCTAGGGTCCCTGCACGTCCTGCTCCGTCGCCTCCCCCTCAGACCCTACCCCTCTCCGTTGTGGTGGTTGTTTCTTCTGCTTGGATGCTGTCCCATGCACTTGGGTCTATTCAAGTGCTCCCTCCCCTTTCTTTTTTGAGACAGTCACTATGTCGCACTCGTAGAGCGTCACAGCTCACAGCAACCTCAAACTCTTAGGCTTAAGCGATTCTGTTGCCTCAGCCTCCCAAGTAGCTGGAACTACAGGCGCCTGCCACAATGCCCAGCTATTTTTTGGTTGCAGTTGTTTAGCAGGCCCGGGGCAGGCCCAAACCCACCAGATTCGGTGTATGTGGCCAGCGCCCTACTCACTGAGCTACAGGCGCCGAGCCCAAGTGCTCCCTTTTCTTTTCTTTCTTTCTTTTTTTTTTTTTGTAGAGATAGAGTCTCACTTTATGGCCCTCGGTAGAGTGTCGTGGCCTCACACAGCTCACAGCAACCTCCAACTCCTAGGCTTAAGAGATTCTCTTGCCTCAGCCTCCCAAGTAGCTGGGACTACAGGCGCCCGCCACAACGCCCAGCTATTTTTTGGTTGCAGTTCAGCCAGGGCCGGGTTTGAACCCGCCACCCTCAGTATATGGGGCCGGCGCCTTACCGACTGAGCCACAGGCGCCGCCTAGTGCTCCCTTTTCAACAGATTCCCACGCGCACACACACCCTGCCCCACTTCTTCTCTGTTTATGTCAGTTTCCCAAAGACAAGGTTTTGACTGTTTTATTTGTTGTACAGTGCCCAGCACACAGTAGGTGCTTAATACATGGGCCAGGCGCGGTGGCTCATGCCTGTAATCCCAGCACTCTGGGAGGCCAAGGCGGGGGATCGTCCGAGCTCAGGAGTCCAGCCTGAGCTAGAGCCAGACCCCGCCTCTAAAAATAACCGGGTGTTGTGGCGGACGCCTGTAGTCCCAGCTACTTGGAAGGCTGAGGCAAGAGAATCGCTTAACCCCAAGAGTTTGAAGTTGCTGTGAGCTATGATGTCACCGCACTCTAACAGAGCGCCAAAGTGAGACTGTCTCAAAAAAAAAAAAAAATGTCAAATGACTGAATGTGTGGTCCTGCCCCCATACGCCGGGCGCCAAGCTCAGAGCCTGGCAAATAGTTGGTGCACTGCAAATGTTTGCTGAATGACTAATAAACTTGGCTCCGGACATACTCAAGAAGGTGTCCCAGCTTCCGCATAGAGGCTGTCGAGCGAGCAGCGGGCTGAGACTCATGGTGACGCCTGTGTCTGTCCCTCCGAGATCTCCATTCCACATGAAACCCTGCTAGCCTCCCCGAGCCCTGGTCCCTTCCCGTTTGGGGTCCCCCATCCTGCGTGAACCTCTCCTTATCTTTCCTCCTCCCTCATGGGAACCCTCATCTCCAGCCTTGTTAGAACTTCCCGCTGGGAAATTCTACATCTTCCTACATCTCGCCCCTCTGCCTATGCGGGTCCCTTCACCTCCCATTCCCGGAGTTCTTCCCGCGGTGTCTCTTTAGTCGGCAGCCCCAAGGGACTCCGAGCCCCGCCTCTGCGAGGTCCGCCAAGCCTCACCGGATCCTCTTCTCCGCCCCTTTTCGGGGGAGCCCCGCCTAGCCCCTTGGTTGACCCCTCCCTGCCCCTCTGCGCAAGCGCATGGCATCCCAAATCGCAGTCCTCACCCCCACCCCGGAGGCCCAGGGGCGGGGCGCCGGCCGATCCTGGCGGCCACGGCTCCATGGGGCTCTTGGGGCTGCTCAGCCTGCTGCACTCGACCTTCTTCGGGGACCAGGTAGGGCACGGGGATCCTGCAGGATAGGGGGTGGGTCTGGCCTGGGCGCAGCCCGAGCGGATTCTAAACCGCTGGAACGGTGGTCCCGGCTGCCGGGGGCACACTGGCAAGTACAGTGAGATTTGACGAGTCGGGGTCGGGGGGTCTAGCGCAGTTGCTGTGGAGACAGTTGCCTGGGAAACCACCTCGGGACGTTCGGACGGCTAGGGCCCCTTCCTGGCGCTGCAGCGCCCCCTCCCCCGTCTGCGCAAGCGCAGGCCTCGCTCGGTCCAGTCCTGGCCCGGCACAGGCCTCAGCCTCCTATGGAGACCCTTGGACCCCACCTCATTACCCGGACTGGAACACTTGAGCCGAGGCCATCTGGGAGGCGGTGGGGGCTGCGGCGGGGCCGCACTGTATGGAGGCTCTGCCAGGCGCATGGTGGGGATACTGGGACACGCCCTGCACTTCTTTGGGCCTCAGTTTCCCTCTCTGGGCACGGAGCATCGGGCCTACTTGAACGTTCACCAACGCAGCTAGTCATAACATCCATCCCTTCTCGACCCCAGAGCTTCCCTGGCTTCTGTAACCGTTCTGAATCCCGGGGCTACAACATTCCTCATTTAAGGGGAAACCGAGGCTGGAGGGTCCAGTGGGAAACCCAAGGTCAAGCCTCGAGTAGGGCCAGAGACTGACTGCAGAGCAGAGGCGCCCGCAGAGGACACGCCCAGGGACTAGGGCAGCTGTCCGCGGTGCTGAAGGGGCTGCGCCTCTGCCTGCTCACCACCCGGGGAAACTGAGGCCCAAAGCCGTAGTTGAGCTGCAGGGCGCGGCCTGGACAGGCCTGCCCCATCACTCACCCACCTCTGGTGACAAGCCTTCTCACCTGCCAGGACACTGACGGTCACTCAGTTCGTGGCCCTATCTCTATACTCCTGCACCAAATGTCTTCGTGATTCTCTCTGCCCCCACCCAACTCAAGTGGGAACTCTCCCTTTGCACCCTCAGCCCCTGGCACTGAGGAGACTCGGATAAGGGTGGCACATGAGGAGGCAGGGACAGCCTGAGGTCAGACTCAGAAGGCCCAAAGATACTCAGGGGGTGAATCCTGTGCCACACTGCGTGCTTGGGAAGAGGGGTCACAGGGCAGAGGTGGGCAGAAGCGAGCCCCTTAATGGAACTTAGCCCTCAACCCAGCAGCAGCAAGGGGTGCGGAGGATCTCAGGAAGGGAGCCTGGGAACATGACCAGGCTAAGCTCCCACACTGTGCAATGGGAGAACAGGGAGTCCTCACTTAGCCCCCACCCTAAAGGTTGGCCTGGGATCCCTAGGGGCTCTTGTCATTCTACAATGTCCAGTGGTGCCTGAAGCTGGATGTGGTCTGATTTATAGGGTCAAGGATTTGGGGGAGTGGGTGTCAGGGACTTGATGTTCCAGAGGCTTTGGGCCCAGGGCGTCTTGTCTCAGGGTCTCAGCCACTGTGTCCCTCAGCCTTCCAGGCCCTGGATTCACTCAGAAGAGTGAGGAAGGATGCCCAGAATCACTTTTGGGGTCCTGGATGGGGCTCATGGATGAACTCAAGGAATATGCTCCCTGGTCTGAATTTCAGTTTCCCCATGTATATGAGAACAGGACTGAACCACTGGATTCCTCAAATCCCTGCTTGAGAAGGTCCTGGGAACTGTGACATCTGAAATTGAACAGGGGAGGTGGGACTTTGTCCTATTAGAGGAAGAGGCAGGGATTATCCATATTCTCCCCAGTGAACAAAACTGGAAACTGAGCCTGTAATCCTAGCACTCTGGGAAGCCATAGAGGGAGGATGGCTTGAGCTCAGGAGTTTGAGACCAGCCTGAGCAAGAGGGAGACCTAGACTCTACTAAAAATAGAAAAATTAGCAGTGTATTGTGACAGGCATCTGTAGTCCCAGCTACTGGGGAGACTGAGGCAGGTGGATCACTTGAATCCAGAGTTTGAGTTTGCCTCAAGCTAGTCTAAGGCAATGGTACTCTAACCTGGGCATCAGAGTCAGTCTCAAAAAAAAAAAAAGTGGGGTGTGAGGGACTAGTACAGTGGCTCATGCCTGTAATTCTACCACTCTTGGGAAGCCAAGGCAAGAGGATTGCTTGAGATCAGAAGTTTAAGACCAGCCTGATCAAGAGCAAGACCCCATCTCTACTAAAAATAGAAACAATTAGCTGGGTGTTGTAGCATGTAACTGTAGTCCCAGCTACTTGGGAAGCTAAAGCAGGAGGATCATTTGAGCCCAGCAGTTTGAGGGTAATGTGAGCTAGGCTGATGCCAGGGCACTCTAGCCTAAGCAAGAGAATGAGACTGTCTCCAGAGGCCACCCCCCAGAAAAACTTCAACTGTTGTAAGTCATGCAATTAAAGTTGATTTACTTATTTAAAACCCCCTGGAGGGCGGTGCCTTTGGCTCAGTGGGTAGTGCGCTGGCCCCATATACCGAGGGTGGCAGGTTTGAACCCTGTCCTGGCTAGCTAAAACAGCAGTGGCAACTGCAACAAAAATAGCAGAGCATTGTGGCGGGTGCCTGTAGTCCCAGTTACTTGGGAGGCTGAGGCAAGAGAATAACTTAAGCCCAAGAGTTGGAGGTTGCTGTGAGCTGTGATGCCACAGCACTCTACCAAGGGTGACAGAGTGAAACTCTGGTCTGAAAAAAATAAAATAAAATAAACCCTGGAAACTGAGACCAGAGAGAGATATGCCTAAGGTCACACAAGGATGGGGAGCAGAGCTAAAGCCAGAGCCCTAGACTTCGTGCAACTCCCACAAATTTCAGTTTTTCCCAGCTGTGCCTTGGTCTCACCATGACCCTCCAGGGGGGCTGTTCTTGCACTCAACCCTTTCTGCCTTGCCCAGGTCAACCCTATCACCTGCTCTACCCCATGGCTCCAGACACCCACTAACCCTGAGCAAGCACTTCCCTCATCCTGGGCCTCTGTTCTATTCTTGGTCACCTGGCCAACTCTTGCACCAGTGTTCCCTTCTCAGGGCAGCCTGCCTGGTCTCCTGGAAAAACTTCTCTGCCTGTATGTTCACTCCCCAGACTCAACAAACTGAGACAGCTGCATCAAGTTCTGGAGGCTCCTGGACAGTCAGGCCTGAGTCTCTTGGCCCTAGCATTGCTGAGTATGCAGTATGGGGTACTCAGGGTCTCCAACTCCATACCCAACAGAAGCTAGCGTTGTTCCTCTGGTGCCTTTGCTGAGGCCAGCCTTTCCCATCATTCCCTGTACCAGCACTTCCAAAATCTCCAGTCTTCTCCCTGTCTTACAAAGGAGTAAACTGAGCATTGCAATTGCCGTGACTCTGTATCATCCTGTGAACTTCCTTGGCAGCAGGAAAGATTGTATCCTAGCTGCAGGTTTGGGCCGTGGGTGTGAAACTCTCAAGTGGCATCTGGAGACCCATTGAGGACCTGGGACAGCTGTACACCTGGACTCTTGGGACGGACCCCAGGACCTTCTCTCTTTTGGCTTCCCTTTTGTGAGTGTGAATTAAGAGTGGGACAAGGGACAGAGACCCAGGGAGATAGAGACTGAGGGGAAACAGAGGAATGGAGAGATGTGGGGAAGGAGGCAGAGTTATAGAAGAACCTGACCTGAAGCTGTGCGCTATGCCATGAGGGGTGGGATGAGGGTAGGGGGACAGGGAGAAGAGGGGAAGGTGCAGGGTCTTGGATAATGCCCAGCATCCCTGCCTCTCTCCCAACGGTCCCTCACCTTCTTCCAGCCAGTACCCTCGGGGAGCTCCAGCCTGGACTCTTGTCCCGCCCTGACACATCCGTACAGGCCAGGCTGGATCTGTGGGGAAGAGTTTGGCCTGGCCCTTGCCCCCACCAAAATTCTGATGTAACATCCAAGCCTTGGTGTCTTACTTTCCAATTCTGCGAGTCCAGCTGCGGGAAGGGCTCTAAGAGGCCTACAATAATGTAAGGGGCACAGGACCCTGGTCCTCCGAGCACCCCCTACCCCTCGGGGGTTCTCCCGCAGCATACACAGCCGCTGCCCCCCCTACCCTCACAGCCCGCACAGAGGCCAGATGCCCTGCTGCCTCCGGTCCCCGCCCCAGGCCGCCATTGGCTGTTGTCATGGCATCAGTCCGTCTTCCCCCGCCGTCATTGGCCGCAGCGCCGGCATCCCGCATCCCTCATCCTCCCCTCCCCTCCCCTCACGGTGGTTTCACCCAGCCACCAGAGCGGCGGCGCCGCCTGGCCAGGCCCAGACTGAGCTTTGTCCGCTCAGCGGAGACCCCTGAGCCCCGGAGCCCGCGTTTCGCGGCAACCCGGGGCCCGCCGAGCTGCAAGGTGGGAGGAGGCCTCAGGCCTGGGCGTCCCAGCCAGCCCAGCTGCAAGTAAGCGGATGCCTCCTCCCTGGATGGAGGGCCAGGCTGGGGTGGAGGGAGGGAGGAGGTGGCAACCTCCGTCTTGTATTGGGGGTCTCCATCCCTTTCTCTGCCTCACCTGTCTGGGGTCTTTATTTCTTTGAGGTGGGTGTCTGTGTTGCTGCAGCTGGTCTAAGCACACACCTATTCAGGGGCTTCAACATCCATATCTCCAGGAGATGCTAGGAGGTAAGGGGTTGGTGAGTCTGTGGGCAGGCAGGTTGTGTGCCTTGGCAGAGAGCTGCTGCCCCTCACTGGGCCTCAGCTTCTCTCTCTGTAAGAAGGGACTTGAGTTAAAGGAATGACAAGGCTCCTCTGAGCCTGACATTACATATCCGTCTCCCTCCCTTAAAATTTGGCCACTCACCACCCAGTAAGATCGCCCTGGCTATTGTTCCTTTCCCTCTGGTGATCTCTCAGGTGACCTGGGATGAAGTGCAGGCAGGAGGGCTTCCTGGAGGAAGTTGCATTGTACAGGATGACCAGAGTCCAGAAAGGAATTCTAGGCAGGGGAAGTGTGCGTGCAAAGGCCTGAGAGAAGATAGTAGTTGATTTCCAAGTGATCCAGGATATATATGAAGTCAGATCCCATCCTGAGGTCACTGAGGGGCAATAGACAATGTTTGAGCATGAAGGAAATGGAATCCAACTTGTGACTTTCAAAGCTCCCTCTGACTATGCAGGAAGAATGGATATGACTTGGAAGAGGCTGGTGAGAGTACCCTGAAGGAGGATGTCATGAGTTGGGGGAGGGTGGTCCAGCTGTGCAGAGTTTGGAGAAACTGGTGGGAGTGTGCCATCGTGGACACTCAGCTGAAACAAGGAGGAGTTCAGTGGACAGCTGTGCTGTCAAGTGCACTCTGATGAGGACACAGGAGTGATCACCAAATGCAGGAGGATGAATATTACCAAGGGTTGGCCTGGACCATGTGGGTTCAGCTTAGGAAGAAGGCCTGGATTTGGGGAGCGGTTTGTACTTCATCTTGTGCTTCCGCCTGGCTGGGCATGGTATGGTGGCCTCAGCCAGGACAGCGGGCCTGAGCCAGACCTCAGGATCTCCCCCAGGCTGCTTGTCTCCCCCACCTGACATACCTTCTCCCACTCTGACCCTCCTGTGCACCTGACCCAAATATCAGCTGACCCAAGATGTGCAGGCTCTCCCCATTCACCAGATGGCAACCCAAGTCCTGGAGAGGGGGCCCATCTTGTCGTGCCTCCAGCACCGCCTGGACTTCTGAGCATCTCCCAGGGGCAAGGTCCAAGTCGTGGTCATGCCTTGTACACTTCCTTACTGGGTCTATTCCCCCACCCCCACCCCAGGCCTCAGTTTCTTCTCTGGGAACAGCCTAATGGTGGTCCCTGAGACTCAGAACTGTAACAAGAAAGAAGCCAGATAACATTACTGAACACACAGTAGGTCCTCTGAGTAGGTTGTGATAACTGGACCCTGTGCCCCCACCTGGACCTGCACACCCCCTCCCTACTCCCTCCCAGCTGTGCCTTTGGTGACATCGGGGTGGGCTGGGGTTTCTTGGGGTAGGAGAAGGAAGAGGAGAATGAATGAGCAAGGGAATGAATGTTCATGGCCAGGTGGGGTAGGGAGGGGGAGGAATAGGGGACAGGGAAGGGTTGATTTGGGGAGGAGGCTTCCATGGAGGAGCTGGCAAAGGGGATGGGCTGCCATTGGTGAGCCTCAGACAAAGGCAGAGGGAGAGGGAGCGCTGGTGGGAAGGGAACAAAGAGGGAAGGGCATTCTAAGGGGGGATGGGGGACTGTATGGCTGAGCTAAGAGAGGAGGTGCTGGCCAGCTGGACAGGAGGAGGAGGCTGGGCCAGGGAGAAGACAGCGGAGGCACAAAGAGGCAGCAGGTGGTAGTGGCAGCAGAGCCCAGGGCATGGGGGCAGGGATGCCAAGCCAGCGGGCACTAGCTGAAGGCTGATCAGAGGGTGCTGGGATGTCAAAAGTAGCTACCCAAGACCCAGATACTGATGCGGAGGTGGAGCTGCAGGAGGTCCAGATCTCGGACACCAGGAGTGGTCATGGTGGGCTAGGGTCTATCTCTCTGGCTGTTGAGCTGCCAGGGGCTCCCCCATCAGCCTACTGTTCCTTAGGTATTATCTGTTGACCCTTAAGATGTCCTTACTGTCTGGCTGAGGGGTCTGTCAACTCAGTCTCTCTGGCTGTCAGCCTCCATGTCTGTGTGGGAGAGTCCTGTCTGTCTTGCTGTTGCCTTCTCTGGCTGTGACTGTGTCTGTGAAGCTGGGGGCATTGGGCTGGTCAGCCCATCTGCCGGTTTAGACTGTCTCAGCTGTCATCTATCTGTCAACTAGCTGTGAGCACACATGTGTGTCTGGGAGACTGCAAATGATGGGCAGACCCGTATGCTGTCAGTTGGGCATTTGGCTGTCTGTGTGTCTGAACACTTGTGTGATGGCTCAGTAGCTCTTTCTCCCCTTGTGGCTACCCATATTTCTCACTCCATCTGGCACACTGCCTGTGCCCCGGCTTTCCAGGCCAACAGTGTCCCACCCTTAGTGGTTAATTCGAGACATGAGACACTCTTGCCTGGGACCCACTCCTAGAGATGGGTGATAGCTGAGGCCTAGGTCTTGGAAGGTGTCACCTGTGCCCCCCCTTGGACCTTAGGCTGAACTCTCTTACCCTGTGGCCCCAGTCACTACAGGAACTGAAGATGACGAGTTCTGTGGCATCTTACGAGCAGCTTGTGCGGCAGGTGGAGGCCTTGAAGGCCGAGAACAGTCACCTGAGGCAGGAGCTACGGGACAACTCCAGCCACCTGTTCAAGTTGGAAACAGAGACATCTGGCATGAAGGTGATGGTCTGGTGGAAGACATGGCCCAGGGTCACAGGATGGGTGGGTCCTGGGCAGCCCGGAACAGTGGGCTGATGCCTCCTGGTCCCTTTCCCACCCTACCTTCAGGAGGTTCTGAAGCACCTACAGGGTAAGCTGGAGCAAGAGGCACGAGTGCTGGTGTCCTCTGGGCAGACAGAGGTCCTGGAACAGCTGAAAGGTGAGGGGCTGGCTGGGGGACTGACCCCTAGCAGGAAGGGGACTGAAGAGCAGGCATGGGCACTGACCTTCACCTTTGCCTTCTGTACCTATCTAGCCCTGCAGATGGACATCACCAGCCTGTACAATCTCAAGTTCCAGCCGCCTGCTCTGGACCCAGAGCCTGTCACCCGGACCCCCGAGGGAAGCCCAGTACATGCCTCTGGACCCTCTAAAGACAGTTTTGGGGAGCTGAGCCAGGCTACCATCCGGCTGCTGGAGGAACTAGACCGGGAACGGTGAGAGAATGTCAGAACTGGACAGGGTGGGGGGTAGGGTAGGGAGGGTGGGGAGCAGCTGTTGCATAACTCTGACTCAGCCCCGCCCCCAAGGCCCTCTGCCCACTGAGCCAGCCCTACTCCCCCTCCAGCTGCTGCTTCTCCTCTTGTGCAGTCTCAGCTGACCTCAGCTGGAGGACAGAGAGGCTGGAAGGTGGGGGCATTCCTGGCAAAGGTAAAGGCTCCTTGAGGGACCTCCCAGGAGTCCCTGACAAACAGGCCTAGCTAGAGACAGGGCTATGTGCAGGGACAGGGCTCACATTCAGGACTGGAGCCAGAGGGCCTTAAGGCAGCTTTTGTGGAGAGAGGGACACGGCCAAAGAAATCTGGGCCCAGGCCAGCAGGAGGCGCAGGCTCTGCTCACCAGGCTAGGGTTGTGTGGGGTCAAATGAGCTGATTCAGGGGAGTCAGTTAGGAGTTAGTTAACTCAGTACTCTGCTGTGTGGCCTCAGTCAAGTCCCCTAAACCCTTAGACTTAATGCTTTGCAAAATGGGACTAGTAGTGTCTCCCCAGAGAGTTGTTAAGAGAGGACTCTGAAGCACCTGGAGCTCTTGGTGCCTGAAGCCTATGTGTAAGCTGGCAGGAGGTCAGCAAGTATGGAGAGGTGACAGAGTCAGAACAAGAACTGTCAGAGAGGCAGTGCCTGTGGCTCAAAGGAGTAGGGTACCGGCCCCATATGCTGAAGGTGGCAGGTTCAAACCCAGCCCCAGCCAAAAGCTGCAAAAAAAAAAATAAATAAAAATAAAAAAAGGAATACTTTTGGGCTGTGCCTGTGGCTCAAGGAGCAGGGCGCTAGCCCCATATGCCGGAGGTGGCGGGTTCAAACCCAGCCCTGGCCAAAAAAAAAAAAAGAACTGTCAGAGTCTTTCTCTGAGGATCAGAATTTATAAACAAATTGCCTTCTCTCCTTTAAATTAATTATCTGTGCCCTATTTAATTACTTTCTTTCTTTTTTTTTTTTTTTGCCTGAGCTGGGTTTGAATCCACCACCTCCGGCATATGGGGCCAGCGCCCTACTCCTTGAGCCACAGGAGCCGCCCTTAATTACTTTCATTAACCCCCAGACCCTAGTGCCAGACGTGCCATAGGGAGACATTGCCTTGCTGCCTGTTAAATTTGCTATACAGTAAGTGCCAATTGATTACAAAAATTCAAGTAAAACACATCTACAGTGGCGTGCTTTCTGTCCTGGCCTCCCCCAGGTGTTTCCTATTGAATGAAATTGAGAAAGAGGAGAAGGAAAAGCTCTGGTATTACTCACAGCTTCAGGGTCTGTCCAAGCGCCTGGATGAGCTGCCGCACGTGGAGACGGTGAGTGGGTCTGAATGGCAGGGGTCAACTGTGCCAGCCAAGGGCGAGGGGAGTGGCAGGGACGCTCCCCCCTCCCCGCCCCAGGAACCCCTCACCGTGGCCCGCCCGCCCTTCCCAGCAGTTCTCGATGCAAATGGACCTGATCCGACAGCAGCTGGAGTTTGAGGCCCAGCACATCCGTTCGCTGATGGAGGAGCGTTTCGGCACCTCAGACGAGATGGTGCAACGGGCACAGGTGCGCAGATCCGCGTGAGAGTCTGGTGGGTGGGGCTTGGATAAATGGGAGGAGTCATTTCAGTGGGCGTGTCAGGGGACAGGTTGTGGGCGGGATTTGAGTTAGTGGACAGTGTCAAATGCTGGCGGGCGGGTCAGAGCGCAGAAATTTATTGTGGCTTGGGCTAACGGACAGAGTCATATATATGTGGGTAGATAGGATTGCAGAGATTTATTGGAGGTGGGGCTTGAATGGGCGGAGTCATGCCGGTGGGCAGATCCAAGCGCCGACTGCGGTGGGTGGAGTCTGACTCAGGAGTGGGAACCAGAAGCTAGAGCTGTTGGTGGGTGAAGGCAGAGAAGGTTCAGTCCGGGCAAAGCCCAAGAACTCGGGCATATGTGCAGGGCTAGATTAGGGGAAGGGCAAGTTCTAGAAAGTTAAGGCGGGGTTTAGCTGGTGGGTGGGGCCATGGCAGGGAGTAGGAGGAGTCAAGAGTCCAGGTGGGGTGGGCACGGGACTTGAAGAGAAACTTCTCTGAAGAAGACAGGCGCACGGCCTACAGACATATGAAAAAATGCTCATCATCCTTAATCATCAGAGAAATGCAAATCAAAACTACTTTGAGATATCATCTAACTCCAGTAAGATTAGCCTATATCACAAAATCCCAAGACCAGAGATGTTGGCGTGGATGTGGAAAAAGGGGAACACTTCTACACTGCTGGTGGGAATACAAACTACTACCTTCCTTTTGGAAAGATGTTTGGAGAACACTTAGAGATCTAAAAATAGACCTGCCATTTGATCCTATAATTCCTCTACTAGGTATATACCCAGAAGACCAAAAATCACATTATAACAAAGATATTTGTACAAGAATGTATTTTTTTTTTTTTTGTAGAGACAGAGTCTCACTTTATGGCCCTCGGTAGAGTGCTGTGGCCTCACACAGCTCACAGCAACCTCCAACTCCTGGGCTTAAACGATTCTCCTGCCTCGGCCTCCCGAGTAGCTGGGACTACAGGCGCCCGCCACAACGCCCGGCTATTTTTTTTTGGTTGCAGTTTGGCCGGGGCTGGGTTTGAACCCGCCACCCTCGGTATATGGGGCTGGCGCCTTACCGACTGAGCCACAGGCGCCGCCCTACAAGAATGTTTATTGCAGCCCAATTCATAATTGCTAAGTCATGGAAGAAGCCCAAGTGCCCATCGACCCACGAACAGATTAATAAATTGTGTATATATATACCGTGGAATATTATGCAGCCTTAGAGAAAGATGGAGACTTTCCCTCTTTCATGTTTACATGGATGGAGCTGGAACATATTCTTCTTAGTAAAGTAACTCAAGAATGGAAGAAAAAGTATCCAATGTACTCAGCCCTACTATGAAACTAATTTATAGCTTTCATATGAAAGCCATAACCCAATTATAACCTAAGAATATGGGGAAGGGGAAAGGGGAGGGGAGGGGAGGGGGGAGGATGGGCGGAGGGAGGGTGATTGGTGGGATCACACCTATGGTGCATCTTACAAGGGTACATGTGAAACTTACTAAATGTAGAACATAAATGTCTTAACACAATAACTAAGAAAAATGCCAGGAAGGCTATGTTAACCAGTGTGATGAAAATATTTCCAATTGTATATAAAACCAGCGCATGGTACCCCATAATTGCATTAATGTACACAGCGATGATTTAATAATAAAAAAATAAATTAAAAAAAAAGTCCAGGTACCGGGTCGTAATAGGGAGAAAGCTGAGTCAGAGCCTGAGGTGGAGTCATACCAGGGAGGAGTCGAAGTCAGAGCCTGGGGGCGGGGTCATAGAGGAAGATGATGGAGTCGGCTCAGGGGCGGAGTCATTCCAAGGAGAAGGCGGGGTCAGAGGCCGGAGCTTGGTTAGTTCTGCCAGGCACCGCCTCAGCACACGTGTTTCCCCCACGCAGATCCGCGCTTCGCGCCTGGAGCAAATAGACAAGGAGCTGCTGGAGGCGCAGGACCGGGTGCAGCAGACGGAGCCTGAGGTACGGAGGGTTGGGCAGGGCCCAAGGGATGGTGACTGCTTAGGTAGCGTGAGGACCCCTAGGCCCCTGCCCAGGGCTCAGAGACCAGTATGCAGCCATCCTCACAGCATCATGGGGAGAGGCAGTGTCAGCAGCATGGGGGACAAAAGTGGCTTCACATCTGGCAAGGGTGCAGGGCCTGCCCCCCTAAGCTGGTGTTTTCCTTGCAGGCTCTATTGGCAGTGAAGTCAGTGCCAGTGGATGAGGATCCTGAGACAGAGGTCCCTGAGGACAGCACCCCTCAGCTGGGCAACAGCAAGGTAAGGGTGAGGTGGGAGAGCTGCTGGGGGAGGAGGGGTGGCAGGCCCCGCACCCTTGCCAGATGTGAAGCCACTTTTGTCCCTTCATCCAAGGCCCCTGGCCTGGGAGGGCTTCCCTGGAGTCAGGCTTGCAATGAGGGTGGGGTTCTGACAAGGTGGACAGGGATACCCATCCAGTATATTTGGGGGGCACTCTAGATGTCTCTCTGTAACATCTCAGCTGTACATTGCCATCCCTAGGGATGCCCGGTGAGGCTGGCGGGTGGGCTGGGTATTTCCCCAGTGTGTGTCTCCCTGGTGCCCCCTCCATCCCTCAGGTGTGTGTGTGGCTGCTCACTAGGTGAATGGAACAAGTAATCCTCTTGGGCTGTGGTCACAGGGCTCTCTGACTGCATTTAGGGAGTCACTGTGTGGGAGGGCAGACAGGATGGCTGGGGCCAGTCAGGGGCAGAGGTTCTCACCTTGACCCAGCCCTCCTGCCCCCAGGTAGAAGTGGTCTTCTGGCTGCTGTCCATGCTGGCAACGCGTGACCAGGAGGACACAGCACGCACTTTGCTCGCCATGTCCAGCTCGCCTGAGAGCTGCGTGGCCATGCGCCGCTCTGGCTGCCTGCCCCTACTGCTGCAGATCCTGCATGGTGCGGAGACCATGGCTGGGGGTCGCACTGAAACCCCTGGTGCTCCAGGCGCTAAGGATGCGCGCATGCGTGCCAATGCAGCACTGCACAACATTGTCTTCTCACAGCCAGACCAGGGCCTGGCACGCAAAGAAATGCGTGTCCTGCATGTGCTGGAGCAGATCCGTGCTTACTGTGAGACCTGCTGGGACTGGCTGCAGGCCCGTGACAGTGAGCCCGAGGGTGGCAGCAATGGTGGTGGTGAGTAGTGGGCCTCCCCGGCCACTTCCATACAATGGGCATGAAGGCTGGGATTCCTGGGTGGCTACCAGCCATCGCTGCCCACCTCATCTGTACCATGCTCTGAATGGGGGCAGGAGGCTTAGGACAGGTTGGCAAAGTACAGCTAGAGCCCCCACTGGTCATATTTGGTCTGGTGCAGGGCAGATGCCCAAGAGAATCACTGAATGCAAGGATTGTGGGTAAATCAGGAAAGTTTGGTGCAAACTTGAGATTCTATCTTTTCTAGCTGATTGCAAATTAAATATAAGACAAAGCACAGCTGAAAGATACCAGGTGCCAAGTTGGGCAAAACAGGCTGCCTCATTATCAGCTCTTATGGGGGATAAAGGAAGTCCCAACAGGCAGTAAGTGGCAGAGCTCAGCTCATGGAATCCTTCAAGTCAGTGGGGAGAAGAAGGCAAATGGGTGGGAACTTTGGGGGCCACCCAGGAACATTTCTCTTGCCCACAGCCCCCATCCCCATCGAGCCACAGATCTGCCAGGCCACCTGTGCAGTGATGAAGCTGTCCTTTGATGAGGAATACCGCCGTGCCATGAATGAACTAGGTGAGTGTCATCATGTGCCTCCTCTGGGGACCTTGGCTCCAGCTCTTACATAGCTGGTGACACCTCAGCTGCTGTGGGACAGAGGCTGGACCATTCTCAGGGCAAGGGGCAGTGAGGCTCAGACAGGGACAGACTCCCTGGGGTCACATAGCACTGTTATGAGTGGACAGTAATCCTGGGTCCTCTATCCCCATGAATTGCATGCTGCCCCCCAGTCTGCCCCGAGGGCTCTGGGCCCATTCATCTGGGGACAGGCTTTCTATCACAATGGTCTGGGGCTCAGAACAGCAGAGTGGATGGGAAGCCACAAATACAGAGAATGATTTGATTTAAAACACAGAATCAGATCCATTGGGTGTGTATGTACACCCAAGGGGCGGGGAGGGTTGGCCTTTTGGAATTTAAGGTTTGGAGACATTATGACATTTTTCCTTTGTCAGTATAAAAGCAATTGAAACATGTAACAGGAAATACAAAGTCTCAAAATGACATCAGTATGCTGAATTGTACTCTGTTTTACAAGTGTGATCCTACTTTACATCCAGCAGATGGTCAGATCACTCAAATGTTTTATACAATCATGTTGGTCTGGCTGTGCAGAAACAGCAACCCCTGCTAAGGTTGGGAGCAAATTGAGACTGCCTCTGTAGAGGGGTATTTGGTGACAGTGGACTCTGTGAGGACATAGTCTGTGCATCATCCCTCCCCCAGCTGGGAATCTATCCTCTGGCTATAAGGTGCAAAAAAACAAAACACAAGAAGGCAGTGACCAACCCAAATAAAACCAGAAAACTGGAAAGATCATAGATGTCCAATAGTCAGGGATGGGCTAAATGCAGTAGCACATTTTGCCACTGTTTAAATTCTTGGTAAGCCAGAGTGCACGGTGGTATATGCAGTATAGACCCATTTCTATAAAATACACCTGCACATACACACCCGGTGATACTATTCAAACACATGGGACTAGGCAGAGCACCTTGGCCACAGTTCCTGCCAGGCAAAGCAGGAAAGGAGAATTTCAGTTTTCTTTTTTTTGTAGAGACAGAGTTTGACTTTATTGCCCTCGGTAGAGTGCCGTGGCGTCACACAGCTTACAGCAACCTCCATCTCCTGGGCTTAGGCGATTCTCCTGCCTCAGCCTCCCGAGTAGCTGGGACTACAGGCACCCGCCACAACGCCCAGCTATTTTTTTGTTGCAGTTTGGCCGGGGCTGGGTTTGAACCCACCACCCTTGGTATATGGGGCCGGCACCCTGCTCACTGAGCCACAGGCGCCGCCCAGAATTTCAGTTTTCAATGGAAACTGAAACCTTCTGACTTGACATTTGTACTATTTGTATTACTTTTATATTATAAGGCAGCAGTTCTCAAAATGTGGGTTCCTGAAAACCTAGGAAATGCACAAAGCCAAAAAATTTTTTTCCTCTTTTTAATTCAAACCACTGGACTATCAGGGTTTGTTTGTTTATTAAGATAGGGTCTCACTGTGTCACCCAGGCTGGAGTGCATTGGCAGGATAATAACTCACTGTAGCCTTCTGGTCATGGGCTCAAGTGACCTTCCTGCTTCAGCCTTTTACGTGGCTAGACTACAGGTGCCAATCACCACACCCAGTGACTATTTTAATTTTTTTGTAAAGATGGGGGTCTCACTATTATCTACGCTGGTCTTCAACTCCTCAGCGATCCTCCCACTTTGGCCTCCTAGAGTGTTGAGATTACAGGTGTGAGCCACTGTGCCCAGATATATTACAGTTATTTTGATGATAATACAAAGACATGATTTCTTTTTTTCACTTTTATTCTGTTGTAAGAGTTTGTTCAGAGGGGCTGTCCAGGTGCTCTGACTCTGATGAATGCTGGACCATGTATTCTGGGGTTTGATATGTTTCCCTGTTTTAAATTCCTATACTATAAATATTGAGAGCTAGAATTTCTCATCCTCCCAAACTGAAATTGTCCTCATGTCCTCATGAAACACTTCCCACCCCACCCAGCTCCTGGCACCCACCATTCTTCTATCTCTGTGAGTCTCTGGATTCTAGGGACCACCTATGAGTGGAATCATATTCTTTGTCCTTCTGTGTCTGGCTTCTTTCACTGAGCATGATGTCCTCAGGGACCATCCATGTTGTAGCCTGTGTCAGAGCCTCATTCATTTTCATGGCAGAGTGGTATTCCCATGTGCATGGACTGAGTTGTGTAGGTCCACTTACCTGCTGATGGATGCTTGTGGCTCTTCCTGCTGTGCATGTGGGTGCCCATGTTTCACTTTGGAGGTTTTTAGATATGTGTTGCCAACCGCTTCCCAAAAGGGCATTCTCCACAGACCTGCCCAGCCCAGAGAATGATCCAGTTTGCCCATGTTATCTTTGTTTTGCTCTGAGTTTTGGTGAGAAGTTCTCTCTCCTACTCACAGGGACAATTCCCCCTGTCCCAAGTTCATTTTCCCTTATGAAGTGAAAACCTGGCAGTCCAGGTGCATGAAGAACCATGGATGTGACAGCCACTTGTCATCATGACCCTGTGTGGGGATGCAGCTCTCCATCTGATGGTCTTGAGTGGGGAAGGGAGGTCCCCGAGGAACCTTGTCTCACAGAGCAGGGAAGAACATCCAGGCAGTGGGAACAGTTTGTGCAAAGGCCAGGCAGCCAGAAGGCGGGAGTGGAAGCTACAGAGGGCTCAAACCTGGGCTTGAAAGGGGCTGTGAAAACAGGCTGGGTGGGATGAAGGGAACATCTAAGTAGGGGAATGACCAGGCCAGGCTGGGGAGAGGATGATGGGGTTGCAGGTGCTAGCCCACTGCCCCTCAGCCTGGCTGGGTCCCTGCAGGTGGGCTGCAGGCTGTGGCGGAGCTACTGCAGGTGGACTATGAGATGCATAAGATGACTCGGGATCCGCTGAACCTAGCCCTGCGCCGCTATGCAGGCATGACCCTCACCAACCTCACTTTTGGGGATGTTGCCAACAAGGTACCTGGGGGCCATGGGGGGGCTCCAGGGATGGCCTGAGCCTCCCACCCCATTGTCCTAGCCTGGGAGATGGGGACAATGTCTCTGACTTACAGCTGGGTAGACTGAGGCTCAGAGGGTGGTGGGATGGGCTGCATGGGACTTGCTTGCCCAGGCCAATGTCCTCTGGAACACCACTGTGGCCTCTGCAGAGAATGGTGTCCATCTCAGAGCAGGGGCCTTGGATGTACCTGGCCAAGCCTCGGTTTCCTCTCCTTAGCACCACAGTGGCATTCCACTGTGACAGTGAGGACTGGGGTCCAGGTCTGCAGCTCCAGCACATGGAACTGGAAGGGGGAGCAGTTTCACTTGTGTCCCCTGCTCCACCTGGTTTGACCCTGTCCTGTGTCATCCCCAAGGCCATGCTGTGTGCACGCCGTGGCTGCATGGAGGCCATTGTGGCCCAGCTGTCCTCTGAAAGTGAAGAGCTCCACCAGGTACTTGTGGCAGGCAGGTAGACAGGGACACTTTTTGGGGGGCCCTGTGAGAGTCTGTCTGGTGCTCATTTGACAGTCGTTCCTCCCTAAGGGTACAAGGGGCTGGGGGGGGACTTCATACCCTCCTGTGTGGGTTGGTGGAGGCCACCCCAGGGCCTGGGTCCCACTCTGCCCCCACCCCACCTAGGTGGTATCCAGCATCCTGCGCAACCTGTCCTGGAGGGCTGACATCAACAGCAAAAAAGTGCTGCGAGAAGTTGGCAGCATGACGGCCCTGGTGCACTGCGTCCTGCGGGCCACCAAGGTGGGCACCCAATAGGGTAAGGAAGGGAACTACTGTGGAGACACGGATGGCAGGTAGTGAGTTCTTTGATTTGAGGAGAAATCAAGCTTAGCAAGTGGTCCAGACTCAGACTGGCCTGAGGCTTCCAACTCTGAGGCTTGCAGATCCGGAGACAGCCGATTTCCTTATGTTTTGCTGTATCTGAAAGTACGTCTGGGTGTCTCTCCTTCTGGCCTCTGGGAAGAAGGTGGTGTAGGAGCCCATGGGCCTGCCTCTGCCCTGCTGGGTCCTGACACCACCTCTCCCAACCCTGTACCCAGGAGTCCACCTTGAAGAGTGTACTCAGTGCCCTGTGGAACCTGTCGGCCCACAGCACAGAGAACAAGGCAGCCATCTGCCAGGTGGATGGTGCCCTTGGCTTCCTGGTGAGCACACTGACCTACAAGTGCCAAAGCAACTCCCTGGCCATCATAGAGAGTGGTGGCGGCATCCTGCGCAATGTGTCCAGCCTCATTGCCACTCGTGAGGACTACAGGTCAGCCCCGCTGTTTCCCATATGTGCAGGGCAAAGGAGCTAGGGAAAAGTGGGTGTTCCTGGTATCATAGGGATGGGACTAGAAGATCCTGTTCCACTGTGGATTGTCCTCCTGTGAATAGATGCCCTCAAATTGTCCCCAGGGACTTGTTTTCCAGCATATCTATATAAGTATGCTAAAATGCTTCTTTTTTTTTTTTTTTTTTTTACAGACAGTTTCATTTTGTCACCCTCGGTAGAGTGCCGTGGCATCACAGCTCCTAGCAACCTCCAACTCCTGGGCTTAGGCGATTCTCTTGCCTCAGCCTCCCGAGTAGCTGGGACCACAGGTGCCTGCCACAACACCCAGCTATTTTTTTTTTTTTTGTAGAGACACAGTCTCACTTTATTGCCCTCGGTAGAGTGCAGTGATGTCACACAGCTCACAGCAACCTCCACCTCCAGGCTTAGGCAGTTCTCTTGCTTCAGCCTCCTGAGTAGCTGGGACAACAGGTGCCCACCACAACACCCAGCTATTTCTTTTTTTTTGTTGCAGTTTGGCCAGGGCCGGATTTGAACCTACCACCCTCGGGATATGGGGCTGGCGCCCTACCCACTGAGCCATAGACTCTGCCCAGGCCCAGCTATTTTTTGTTACAATTTGGATGGGGGCGTGTTTGAACCCACCACCCTTAGTATATGGGGCGGGTGCCCTACCCACTGAGCCACAGGGGCCACCCGCTAAAATGCTTCTTATATGAAAAACTATTGTTGGCTCGGCACCTGTGGCTTGAGCGGCTAAGGCACCAGTCACGTACACCCGAGTTGGCGGGTTCGAATACAGCCCGGGCCCGCCAAACAATGACGGCTGCAACCAAAAAATAGCCAGGCGGTTTATGAAGCGAGTGTATGATGCCCCATGATCATATCAATGTATACAGTTATGATTTAATAAAAAAAAAAAAGAAAAAAAACATAGCCAGGCATTGTGGCAGGCGCCTGTAGTCCCAGCTACTTGGGAGGCAGAGACAGGAGAATTGCTTGAGCCCAGGAGCTGGAGGTTGCTGTGAGCTGTGATGCTACTGCACTCTACCCAGGGGGACAGCTTGAGGCTCTGTCTCAAAAAAAAAAAAACCCACAAAACTATTGTTAAATAACATAACACTCATTCTTCGTTAAAATATTTATTAAATATTAATCAAGAGTCCATGGCTGGGCTTTGTGGTTCAGGCGCTGTAATCCTGGCACTCTGGAAGGCCAAAATGGGCGGATTGCTTGAGCTCACAAGTTTACCTGAGTGAGAGCAATACCCCATCTCTACTAAAACAAAAACAAAAAGCCCGGGTTCAGTGGCTTTTTTTTTTGCAGTTTTTGGCCAGGGCTGGGCTTGAACCCACTACCCCTGGTAGGCTGGCGCCCTACTCCTTGAGCCACAGGTGCTACCCAATAGGGTTTTTTTGTTTTTGTTTGTTTGTTTGCTTTTTAGAAATGGAGTCTCACTTTGTCGCTCTCGGTAGAGTGGCGTACTGTCACAACTCACAGCAACCTCCAGCTCTTGGGCTAGGGGGATTCTCTTGCCTCAGCCTCCCAAGTTGCTGGGACCACAGGTGCACACCACAATGCCTGGCTATGGGTGCAGTGGCTCACACCTGTACTCCTAGCAATCTGGGAAGCCGAGGTGGGTGGACTGCCTGAGCTCACTGGTTAGAGACCAGCCTGAGACAGAACAAGACCTCCATCTCTAAAAAAAAAAAAAAAGGAAAAAAAGCCAGGCATGTGGTAGGCACATGTAGTCCCAGCTACTTAGAAGGGTGAGGCAGGAGAATAACTTGAGCTCAAGAGTTCGAGGTTGCTATGAGCTATGACGCCATGGCACTCTATCAAGGGTGACAAAATGAGAAACTGTCTCAAAAAAAAAAAAAGAGAGAAAGAAAAGAACTAGCTGGATGTCATGGTGGGCACCTGTAGTCCCAGCTACTCAGGAGGCTGAAGCAAGAGAATTGCTTGAGCCCAAGAATTTGAGGTTGCTGTGAGCTATGATGCCACAGCTCTTTACCCAGGGTGACTGTGTCAGACTGTCTCAAAAAAAAAGCCAGGCACAGTGGCTCACACCTGTAATCCTAGCACTTTGGGAGGCTGAGGCGGGTGGATTGCCTGAGCTTAGGAGTTCAAGACCAGCTTACAGAAGAGTGAGACCCTGTCTCTAAAAACTAGCTGGACATTGTGGCAGATGCCTGTAATCCCAGTTACTTGGGAGGTTGAGGGAAGAGGATCGCTTGAGTCCAACAATTTGAGGTTGCTATAAGCTATGATGCCATGGTACTCTACCCAGAGGCACAAAGTGAGACTGTCTCAAAAAAAAGTATACAAATATTTTTATCTTTCTATAAAAAGTATATCCCAAATACTGCATGGGATATACTTATACTAAAATGTTAAATTACTGAAATAAATTTATTATTAAATGATAACACTTATTATTTTATTAAAACAAAAGTATAGTGGGGCATGGCAGCTCATACCTGTAAATCCAGCAACTCAGGAGGTGGGAGGATCTCCTGAGCCCAGAAGTTCAAGACCACCCTGGGCAACACAGTGAGACCCCATCTCTATAAAAATTATTTTTAAAATTAGCCTGGTATGGTGGCATATACCTGTAGTTTCAGCTATTCTGGAGGCTGAGGCAGGAGGATTGCTTGACCCCAGGACTTTGAGGTTGCAGTGAACTGTGATCCCACAATTGCATGTGAGCCCGAATAACAGATTGAGGCTATGTCTCAAAAGCAAGAGAATATACATGTAATTTACTAATAAATATTCATAAAACTATATAGAATTTATTTTTAGTACATCTACACTATTACATACTATATAGTCATGCTAAAATTTTACTTAATGAAATAATTATTAAATAATAATAATAAATACAGGGTGTCCTAAAAGTTGCCATTAAAGTTGCCATAAATAGGAAAATGGGAAATTGTAGCTAAAATGTACCTTTATTTACAAATATTCATTAGAAAATTTTATAAAAAGGTAGCCAACATGTAGAGAATATTTTATAAATACTTTAAAAATATTTATAATATTTTATAAATACCCTGTCAAACTTTATTTATTTTTGAGACAGAGTCTCACTATGTTGCCCTTGGTAGAGTGCCGTGCCGATCACAGCTCACAGCAACCTCCAGCTCCTGGGTTTAAGCAATTCTCTTGCCTCAGCCTCCCAGGTAGCTGGGACTACAGGCACCCACCACAATGCCTGGCCATTTTTTGGTTGTAGTTGTCATTGTAGTTTGGCAGGCCCGGGCTGGGTTTGAACCTGTCAGCTCCAGTGTATGTGGCCAGCTCCCTAGCTGCTAAGCTACAGGTCCCATGCTTCAAACTTTAAAAATAATTATTTTTAGTATATCTCATGCAGTATTTGGGAAAATTGAAATAGAAAATTGTTTTTATGAAATTCAAACTTAGATGTTTTATATTTTTATTTGCTAAATCTATAAATGTGTGCTTTGCATGGCAAGGGTGGGCAGGGCTGGGTGGCTTGGCCCTGACACGCCTCTCTGCACACAGGCAGGTGCTGCGGGACCACAACTGCCTGCAGACGCTGCTGCAGCACCTGACCTCGCACAGCCTGACTATCGTGAGCAATGCCTGCGGCACACTCTGGAATCTGTCAGCCCGCAGTGCACGTGACCAGGAGCTGCTCTGGGACCTGGGCGCAGTGGGCATGCTGCGCAACCTGGTGCACTCCAAGCACAAGATGATTGCCATGGGTAGCGCTGCTGCCCTGCGCAACCTGCTGGCTCACAGGCCTGCCAAATACCAGGCAGCAGCTACTGCTGTGTCCCCAGGCAGCTGTGCACCCAGCCTGTATGTACGGAAGCAGCGGGCACTTGAGGCTGAGCTGGATGCCCGACACTTGGCCCAGGCGCTGGACCACTTGGAGAAGCAGGGCCTGCCCATGGCTGAGCCCAAGGCCACCTCCAAAAAGCCACTGCCGCCCCTGCGGCACCTGGATGGCCTGGCCCAGGATTATGCCTCAGACTCTGGCTGTTTTGACGATGATGATGCACCATCCCTGGCTGCAGCTGCTGCCACTGCAGAACCAGCCAGTCCTGCGGTGCTGTCCCTCTTCCTGGGGAGTCCTTTCCTGCAGGGGCAGGCACTGGCCCGTACCCCACCTGCCCACCGTAGTGACTTAGAGGCTGAGAAGGAGGCGGGTGGGGAGGTGGCTGTGGCAGTCCAGGCCAAGGCCAAGCTGGCGCTAGCTGTGGCACGCATTGACCGGTTGGTGGAGGACATATCTGCCCTGCATACCTCATCTGATGACAGCTTCAGCCTCAGCTCTGGGGACCCTGGGCAGGAGGTGCCAAGAGAGGGCCGTGCACAGTCCTGCTCACCCTGCCGGGGCCCTGAAAGTGGGCGGCCAGGGGCAGGCAGCCGGGCACACCCGCTACTACGGCTCAAAGCAGCCCATGCCAGTCTCTCCAATGACAGCCTCAACAGTGGCAGCACCAGTGATGGATACTGCCCACGTGAGCACATGCGTCCCTGCCCACTGGCTGCGCTGGCTGAGCACCACAATGACCCACGATGTGGGCAGGTTCGGCCTAGCCGGTTGGACCTTGATTCCACAGGTGGCCAGTCTGAGTCCCCAGCCCAGGAGTCTGCACCCACTGATGTCCACGTGCATACCATCAAGCTCTCACCAACATACCAGCATGTGCCACTGCTCGAGGGTGCACCCAGGGGCAGTGCAGGGCACCTTGCCAGTCATGGTGCCTCCCCTGGGACCCGCAAGCAGGCCTGGCTGCCAGCAGAGACCCCAAACAAGGTGTTGGAGAAGCCAGCAGCTGTCCCGATGCCTGTGGCCAGCAAGGTGCTGCAGAAGCTGATGGTGCAGGAGGGTCCCCTCTCACTCTCCCGCTGCAGCTCCCTATCCTCCCTGTCCTCTGCAGGGCACCCAGGCCCCAGTGAGGGTGGGGACCTGGATGATAGTGACTCTTCCCTAGAGGGGCTGGAGGAGTCTTGTCCCCAAGAGCCAGAGCTGGATGGGGCATGGCGGGTGTCTGGAGCGGCCTCTCTGCCCGTGGCCATTCCTGCACCCCGGAGGGGCCGAAGCCAGGGCCTGGGGATAGAGGACACCACACCATCCAGCTCCTCCGAGAACTATGTGCAGGAGACACCACTCGTGCTGAGCCGCTGCAGCTCAGTGAGCTCGCTAAGCAGCTTTGAGAGCCCATCCATCGCCAGCTCCATCCCCAGTGACCCCTGCAGTGGGCTGGGCAGTGGCACCGTTAGCCCTAGTGAGCTGCCGGACAGCCCGGGGCAAACCATGCCACCAAGCCGGAGCAAGACACCGCCGCTTGCACCTGTGCCACCAGGCCAGCATGAAGCCAGCCAGTTTAGCCTGCAGTGGGAGAGCTATGTGAAGCGCTTCCTGGACATCGCTGACTGCCGGGAGCGCTGCCGGCTGCCTTCTGAGCTGGATGCTGGCAGTGTCCGCTTCACCGTAGAGAAACCAGATGAGAACTTCTCATGTGCCTCCAGCCTTAGTGCACTGGCCCTGCATGAGCACTATGTGCAGCAGGACGTGGAGCTGCGGCTGCTGCCCCCTGCCTGCCCCGAGCGGAGTGGACGCTCAGGGGGCGCCAGCGTCCACTTTGTGGGGCACCGTCGGAAGGACGAGGGGCTGGTACCCACAGGCTCTCGTGCTGCTCGTTCCACTGCCGACCAAGACCTGGAGTTGCTGCACGAGTGTCTGGGGGCCGCTGTGCCTGCCCGCCTCCGCAAGGTGGCCTCAGCACTGGTGTCTGGCCACCGGGCACTGCCTGTGCCGGTATACATGCTAGTGCCCACCCCAGCACAGGAGGATGACTCCACAGACTCAGCTGAGGGCACACCAGTCAACTTCTCCAGTGCCGCTTCGCTCAGTGATGAGACACTGCAGGGACCCCCCCGGGACCAGCCCCAGGGGCTGGCAGACAGGCAGAGACCCACAGGCCACCCAACCAGACAGAATGCTGGGCACCGCCACAAGGCAGGGGGCACAAGCCGGAACATGGAGCAGGCCCGAGGGTCTGGCAGGACCCGGAAAGGGCTGGAGCTACCCCTAGGGCAGCCTTCGAGCACCCACTCAGACAAGGACAATTTACACCCCATCTGTGGGGATGCAGGGCTGCAGTCACTATGCCTCACAACGCCCACTGAGGAGGCTGTATATTGCTTCTATGGCAACGACTCTGATGAGGAGCCAGCCACCACCACACCAACCTTCCGGCAGGCATCTGCCATCCCCCGAGCTCTAACTCGGGAGCATCCAGCAGGCAGGAAGGAGGCCCTAGCCAAGGCTGCCTTGCCTGCCCCAATGCCAGCTCAGGCCCAGCTCAGTCTCATTGCTGACGAGACACCCCCCTGCTACTCCCTCAGCTCCTCTGCCAGCTCCCTCAGTGAGCCCGAGCCCCCCAAACAGCCAGCTGGGCGTCCACGGAGCCAGGAGCCTACAGTCACCAAGGACCGGGGCCTGGGAGGTGGGCACAACAGCTCCCCCAATCCTCAGGCTGAGGAAGAGCTGCTGCGCAGATGCATTGGCTCAGCTATGCCCAGGCGCCGGCCCCCTGCACCTGTACTGCGGCGTCGGAAGCTCCGAGCTGCCAGGCCAGATGAGCAGCCAGTAGAGTCCCCCCGGGAGTGCAGTGAGGAGGCGGCAGGTTCAGACAGGGCATCCGACCTGGACAGCGTCGAGTGGCGTGCTATCCAGGAAGGTGCCAACTCCATCGTCACATGGCTACATCAGGCAGCGGCTGTCACTCGAGAGGCCTCCTCCGAGTCTGACTCCATTCTGTCCTTCCCATCGGGGGTGTCGGTGGGCTCTACCCTACAGCCTCCCAAGCACAGGAAAGGCCGACAGCTGAGGGAGATGGGTAGTGCCCGGCTGCCAGAGAAACGAGTTATGGCCTCGGCAGAAAGCAAGAACAGCCCTTACTCCCGTGGAGAGCCTGAGAAGCTGCGAAGTGCTCAGAAGACGGAGTCTCGGATGCCAGCTGTGCTCCGAGGGCACACGGTTATCTATGTGCCCAGCCAAGCCACCCGGACCCAGCCCAAAGGTGCCCCTAGCCCCCGTGCCACACCGCGAAAGATGGGACTTCCTGGTCCTGCACGGCCAGTGGCTCCAGTCAAAGCCCCCAGCCCCGGTCAGCAGCGTTCTCGGAGCCTGCACCGGCTGAGTAAGACCTCAGAGCTGGCGGCACTAAGTCAACCCCCTAGGAGCGCCACACCCCCTGCTCGTCTGAACAAGACCCCCTCCTCGAGCTCCTCCCAGACCTCGCCAGCCTCCCAGCCCCTGCCTAGGAAGTGCCTCCCGGCCCCACAGGCTGGGAGGCCCCTACCCGGCCCCAGGGCCTCCCCTGTGCCCAGGACGCCGGCGCGGGCTCTGCTGGCCAAGCAGCACAAGACCCAGAAGTCACCCGTGCGGATCCCGTTTATGCAGAAGCCGGCCAAACGGGGGCCGCCGCCGCTGGCCCGGGCGGCCCCAGAGCCGGGCCCCAGGGGCCGTTTGGGAGCTGAGGGGTCCCCGGGGACGCGCAAGGGCCGCCTAGGCCTGGTGCGCATGGCCTCTGCCCGCTCCAGTGGCAGCGAGACCTCCGACCGTTCCGGCTTCCGGCGACAGCTTACCTTCATCAAGGAGTCTCCGGGCCTGCTGCGGCGCCACCGCTCAGAACTGTCCTCAGCCGAGTCCACGGCCTCTGCCCCGCAAGGCGCCTCTCCCCGCCGAGGCCGGCCTGCGATGCCCGCTGTCTTCCTCTGCTCCTCTCGCTGCGACGAGCTTCGGACCCCCCCGCGGCAGACCCTGTCCCCACAGCGGCCCCCAGCCGCGCGGCCCGGCCCCGGCGAGCGCGCAGCCCGGCGCCCCAGCTCTGAGAGTCCGTCCCGCCTGCCGGTGCCCACGTCGGCCACGAGGCCCGAGGCAGTGAAGCGCTACGCGTCACTGCCGCATATCAGCGTGGCGCGCGGTCCTGATGGTGCCACCTCCGCGTCTCCTGGACCACCCGACGCCGCGCGCCGCAGCAGCGACGGGGAGGCCCGGCCCCTGCCCAGGGTGGCCGCGCGGGGTACCACTTGGCGCCGCATCCGGGATGAGGACGTGCCCCACATCCTGCGCAGCACGCTGCCCGCCACGGCGCTGCCCCTCAGGGGCGCCATGCCAGAGGAGGGCCCAGCCGGCTCCCAGCCGCGCAAAACCAGTGACGCGGTAGTCCAAACCGAGGAGGTGGCCACCCCTAAGATCAACTCCAGCACGTCTCCGAGCCTGGAGAGCAGGGAGCCCCCGGGAGCCCCGGCCAGCAGTCAGGTCGCCTTCCGTGGCAGTGATGTGGATGGGCCCGGCCCCTCCAAGGCACCCAGCGCCACCCCCTTCGTCGTCCATGAGGGCCTGGGGGTCGCTGTAGGGGTCTTCCCTGCCAGCCGGCACGGCTCTCCCAGCCGTTCGGCCCGCGTACCCCCCTTCAACTATGTGCCCAGTCCCATGGTGGCAGCTGCAGCCACTACCGACTCTGGGGCGGAGAAAGCCCCCGCCACCACCTCTGCCAGCTTCCTGGAATAGCGGTCTCGCTGGCCTTCTGGAACCTTCTCTCCTGGCCCAGCAGTCCAGTGCGGCCGCCGGGGAGCCTGCTCTATAGATGCTCCCAGTAGGTTGCCCCAGGGCCTCTGTCCACTGAGTCCCATCGCAGAGCCCCAGTATCATTTCGCCTCATGGGAAGACCTCGCTGCTGTGCTGTGGGTGCTGCTGCTGGGCTCGATCCCTTCCATGGAACACAGGGGAGGGCACCCTGGCTGGCATGTGGAGACCCCGGAGGCTCTGCTGTCACCAGCTCCAGCCTTCAAGCAAAAGCCTTCCCTCTCAAGAGCCACTGCCTGGCCTGGGCAAGGGTCAGCTCTAAGGGACGATGGAGCCATGGAGGGCCTGCCAGCGATTAAGCTCTGAGAAGGCTGTAATTACTGCAGCAGCGGGTAATTTGTTAATGATGGCTTTTGGGGGCTTGTTTTCATTCTGAGCCCCAGCTAGGGGAGAGTCGGGTGGGGTGTGTGGCTGAGCCCAACAGAAATACACCCCCACCCAGATGGTGATGCCCAGGAATCCTGGAGCCTACATCCCAAGAAGATGCCAAGAAGGGTGAGAGCCACTGGCTCATCCTGCCCCCTGCAGCCCTCAGAGACTGGGGGCAGGTGGTGTGTGGAGGATGGGAGAGAACCTGGTGCAGATGCTGGGGGCCCGGCTCACATGGGGCCTGCCCTGTGTTCTGGCTACAGGCCAGTGTCCTTGGACTACACCTGGAGAAGATGCTGGCTGCCAGATGGGTTGACCCCAGAGGTCACTAGAGTCAGGATCAACCCAGCCCAGCTGTACTGGGTGAGGCAAAGGGAAAGAGACCTAGGAGAATCCCAGTATAGAGCCCCAGGGAGCTGGAACATTGGGCCTTTAATGGCCTCTACCCCTCCCCCCACAACTGCACTTTATAAAGGTGGTTGGTGGGGAATGCTGATGGCTGTGCTGCTGGTGGTCTTATTTTTTCAAGTCCTTTCTCATTATGACTTAAGACTGCTGGGACCTAAGAATTCCAGGGACAGCACTGCTGGGAGCAGAACAGGAGGGTTGAGCCTCCTCCGCAGAGCTGGGGAAGCCTGAACTCAATGCAAGGCTTTGAAAGGAAATGGAAGCCCAGGGCCTGGTTGGCAGGACATATTGAGGCCAGGGCTGCTGAAGATGCCATGAACAAGGTACTAGAAAGTGTTTGGTGCCAGATGAGGAGGAAGCAGATATTAAGTCTGGAGACTGCCCGATACACTCACCCTCTCTTCCCAGCCACAGCAACTAGCACCCTCTCCATGGCTCCACAGTGGCCTCTGATCTGGGACCCCAGTGCATGTGGTCAGTTCCAGCTCTGAGCATGTCTTTCTGCAGAAAGAGCCAACTACCTCTTTCCTGCAGGAGCCCAGCTATAGGAAGTGCTGCTCTTTGCACAGATCTGCCTGCCACCACACTCTGTAGAGAGCTGCTCCCAAGGGGCAGACGCTGTTCCATATGCTGATTCCCAGTCCCTTCTCTGGGAGGAGGGAAGTGGGGCTTGGGAGGCAGATACAAGATAGGGCACACCACCTACCCTCCTGTCCCGCTCAGCCTCTCTGACAGGACTTGTCTTCAACTTTGGCGTCCTTGTGAACGATGCCTACTTCAGAGATAACATGCTGCTGCTACTATAAACATCAACTGTGTTATTATAAGTCTCCAAAATGTTGTGTCCTGTAGGACTGATGCTCGGGGCTCTGCCTGGACTTCATCATCCTTAAATCACCAACAAGGGGCCAGAGGCACCACATGCTTACTGGTAGGACCTTGCTGGCAGGCAGGGCTCTGTCCTGCCAGTGACTGAACAGGGAGACCTCCCCCTACCAGGAGCCTCTTCAGGACCCAGCAGAGGGTGGCCCCTCTGGAACTCCCTTCCCCCACCTACAGCCCAAGGGAACAGACTGGTGGTCTCTCCTGAGCCTTCAGACTCAACCATGGGCCAGCTAGGCAGTAGGGAAACAGCAGGCAGTCCCATGCCACCCAGCTGCAGAGGTGCAGCCCCATCTCACAAGAGTCCCTGGGTGCTCTCACTGCCCTGTCTCCATCTTCCCATGTAGGTCATGGGGTGAACTCTCAGAGCTACCTCAGGCTAGCAGGGCAGCTGCTGAGGGAGACCATGCCTTGCACTGCTCCCAGAACCTGGGTCTGGTGGGACACTGCCCATGCCACTTCCCCTTGCTGAATGCTGGGTCAGCAGCAGTGATCTTGGGACTCCCACCAACCATTCTCCTGACATATCCCAAGTCTGCGGTCACTTCTGCTTTCTTCACCACCTGCAGCAGGGGGCATGGCCATTCCCTGCCATCTTTGGACAATCAACTGGAAGCTGGAGCTAAAAGCCAAGAGTCTTATGACCCTGCTCAGTCACTGGCCTCTCTGCACCTGGACCAGCCCCAGGGGAACTGAGGGTCTGATGTCCTGAGTGATGGACAATGACAACCACCTGACCCCACCACATCTGGGTGCTGAACTCGGGGTGTGACCCCCCCCCCACTCACGCACTCTTCCTGAACAGCCGACAGCATTACCTCATCCTACTCGGCACGACTCAAACCTGGTCTGTCTCTGGTTCACCCTGTTGCCACCCTGTCTTTGTACTAGGTCTCTGCAGTGTTAAAGGGACATGTAAATAGCTAATTTACCCACTAAATGTAAAGCCATCTGTCGGCGGAAGACAATATGCAGTCAGCTCTCGGACTCCTGCGCACCTTTAATAAACTGAGCTGTTCAATCACCCTGTGTTGTCTGTGGCTCTTTTCTCCAAATGGGCTGAAGATGAGGCAGGGGTGGGAGAGGACTTGCCTAGTCCTTCTATCCCAGTCACCAGACTGTCCCCCATGCAGGGTCCACAGGATGAGCATGGAGCCTCATTCCTGTCAGGAACAAAGTGATGAGGCTTTTGCTGTAAAGATGCAGGCAAGACCCAGGCCTGAGGTTTATTTGGGGGCACACTGGATGGGAGGGGAGCAGCTGGGTGAAGCTGGCAGGAGAGTCTGCCTGGCACCCTGGAGAGTTTCTAAAGGTGGACAGCATCCCAAAGCCAGCCAGCCACACCTGGATGTTTGTATCTGGCAATCAGTACTTGGCTGCAGGAAGGAGGGCACCTCTAAGCCATTTGGAGCTTAGGACGAGGCAGATGCAGCACCTGCCACTGGCACTATAGCCAATATGTACACAAGGGCTGGGGAGCTGGAGGGGCACATATCAGTCACTTCCAGGTAGCACAATCCTGGCCCAGCTCTGCAAAAAGCAAAGTAGGGGAGGGGATGCCAGGGGTTGGGCCCTGAGATCTGGGCCAGGAGCTCTCAGTCCCTGGCAAGGACCTTAAACAGCACCTGAGGGTTTGACTCCAGCAAGGTAAGCAAAGCTCTTCCAGGTCAGGTGACCAATGAGAAACCCCTAAAAGTTCAGGCTGGTTCAGGCTGATAGAGGAAAAAGGAATATCTTCCTCATTCCAGAATCATCTATGGGTCTGAGAAGATCAGGCCCCAGGCTCAGGTCCCTAGGTCCAATGGGTGCTCTTCTGCATGCAGTTCCTGAATAGGGCAGGGCCCTCAGGTTCACCTGGGCCAGGGTCCTGTCGCAGGGCCTTGATCATCCCCTCCCAACCCTCCAGAAGTGGCACCATTCAGACCTGCTGGACACAGGTAGATTTTACTTGCAGGACCTGGGAGTATCTGGGGGGGCCTCCCAACCACTTCTCCCAGAACCCACATGTCTCTAGTTTGTGTCTAATGTGACTTTTACCATGAAAGGCCCTTTTCAAGTTCCTCTGGCTCCTGAATCTCCATCTGCCCCAGGGGCAGAACCTGCACTCCAGCAGGCCCTGGAGCTGCTCCCACCTGGGTGGGCAGTGACTAATGAGCCAGGCTGTTAGCCTATGGCTGACGCTAAGCCTAGCAGGGTCTCAAAGGCAGTGGTGATAGTGACCCCAGCAGCCCAGAGTCATTGTGAAGATAAATGTAGGAGCCCTGAAAGTGAAAGGAAGTGAGGGCAGAGGCTGATCAGCCCTCAGGTGGTCCTGACACTGGGTAGGCACCCATGTGACTAGACCACAGTTAGTAAGTCAGTGCCACAACCCAACTGTGGTCCTGGCACCAGGACTTACAGGTGGACAGACAGATAAGTGCCTGCCCTTCTCACAGGAAGGAGGTAGCACCTATTCTCAGAGATCCTATCTCCTATCAGGGCCCCTGCCACTTTGAGCAGAGGAGGGACAGAATCAAGGCAGAGCAGGAGTCCTCCCCATCCAGTGGAGCATATGGATGATGGTGCCAGTTGGGCAGTCACACCACCTCAGTGTGGCGAGCATGGGTGCTGGGGACCTATGTGAAATGCCAGCCTGGAGCCAATGGGCATGTAGGTCTCCAGTGGGGAGGCCCACGGTAGGCAGCTGAGAGGTCAGACTGAGGCAGCAGTTGCAGTCTCCAGCAGTGCTGCCTGCTTCACCTGCTCAACCTCCTGCTCCAGATCCTTGCCAGCTCTCCGAAGGTGCTCACACTTCTGCCTCAGCCCATCGCCTGCCCGCTGCAGCTGCTGGTTCAGGGCCACATAGGCCCAGCTCTGCTGGTATAGCTCCTTCCACTGGGCCTTGGAGTCCTCTGTACTCACGGAGGGACCTGGGGGGTCTGAGAACAGGATACAGTGGGAAAGGCAACCCCAAAATACATACTCCCGGGTACCCCACAGGACATCTTCCTGAGCAACCTGTGGGGCAGGATCTTTTCTTTTCTAGTTTCTGGCTGGAGCTGGGTTTGAACCCGCCACCTTCAGCATATGGGACTGGCGCCCTACTCCTTTGAGCCACAGGCGCCGCCCCCAAAGGGCAGGGTCTTTTCAAAATCAGAGACACAGACCTCCCCTGTAGCCCTTAGAAAAGAGAGTAGCCAGGATACTGGGCCAGAGAAAAAGCCCAACCCTGGCTGTAACACCTGTCTGTCATCCCTGGTTCTCTGCGAGCCAGAGATGGGACAACTCAGATGCCAAAAATATCTCTCAATGGCTAAGCAACCTCAGGGAACCCTGCACTTAGGAGATGTTATGACTCACTTCCTGGCAACTCCCAAATCTAATATAGACCACCCACAGACTTCCTTGCTCTGTAGAAAGGGCTGAAGAGGCTGGGCGCTGTGGCTCACACCTGTAATCCTAGCACTTTGGGAGGTTGAGGCAGGTCAATTGCCCGAGCTCATGGATTCAAGACCAGCCTGAGTAAGAGCTAGACCCGTCTCTAAAGATAGTCAAGTGTTGTGATGGGCGCCTGAAACAAGAGAAGAGGATCGCTTGAGGCCAAGAGTTTGAGGTTGCTGTGAGCTATACCACAGCACTCTATCGAGGGTGACAAAGTGAGACTCTCAAAAAAAAAAAAAAGGGAAGGGTGGCGCCTGTAGCTCAGTTGGTTAGGCGTCGGCCCCATATACCGAGGGTGGTGGGTTCAAACCCGGCCCCAGCTGAACTGCAACCAAAAAAAAAAATAGCCGGGCGTTGTGGCGGGCGCCTGCAGTCCCAGCTCCTCGGGAGGCTGAGGCAAGAGAATCGCGTAAGCCCAGGAGCTGGAGGTTGCTGTGAGCTGTGTGAGGCCATGGCACTCTACTAAGGGCCATAAAGTGAGACTCTGTCTCAAAAAAAAAAAAAAAAAAAGGGAAGGAAGGGTTAAAGAGCACAGGCTTTGGGATCACTCAGAACATGTTGGGGTCTCCTTTGCCCTAGCCTGGCTCTCTTGTCTATGTACAGAGTTGCCACTGCCTGTCCTGTCCAGAGACCATGTGGGTTCCCACTAATGCAACCTACACAACCAGTACAGGCTTGGAGAACACTGGTGTTTGATTAAAAAAAACCACTAATTCACCTCCTGCTTTAGTAATGAGGTGAAAAAAAAAATAGTCGGGCCTTGGCGTGGGCGCCTGTAGTCCCAGCTACTTGGGAGGCTGAGGCAAGAGACTCACTTTAGCCAAACAGTTTGGGAAAGGACAGACAGCCTATGTGGACAAGGCTAGCAGAGAATGCACTCTCCCTGGAATGAGCCCCTGCACTGTTGTGCCTCAGTTCCCCACACTCAATGTGGGTGGACCTGCACCCGTGATTCTTAAATTGGAACTCAAGCACCCTCAGATAATCCAGCTGTATGTAAGAACAATCCAGCATATGCACCCTGGACCAGCAACGTCCCACAGAACTTTCCAGATGAAAATGTCTTCCCCCTGTGCTGTTCACTACAGCAGCCACTAGCAAAATGTGATTTTTTTTTCCTGAGACAGAACCTCACTGTGTCACCCTCAGTAGAGTGCCGTGGCATCACAGCTCACAGCAACCTCAAACTCTTGGGCTTAAGTGATTCTCTTGCCTCAGCCTCCAACAAAAACGTGATTCTTGAAACGTGCTTAGAATAGAACAAGCAACTGAAATTTTAAATATTACTTAATTTACAAATTGTTCCCAGCTTAGCTTGGTGGCTCACACCTGTAATCCTAGCATTCTGTGAGGCTGAGGCAGGAGGATCACTTGAGCTCAGGAGTTTGAGACCAGTCTGAGCAAGAGCAAGATCTCATCTCTATTAAAAATAGAAAAATTAGGGCGGCGCTTGTGGCTCAGTGAGTGGGGCGCCGGCCCCATATGCCAAGGGTGGCGGGTTCGGACCCAGCCCTGGCCAAATTGCAACAGAAAAATAGCTGGGTGTTGTGGCGGGCACCTGTAGTCCCAGCTGCTCAGGAGGCTGAGGCAAGAGAATCGCGTAAGCCCAAGAGTTAGAGGTTGCTGTGAGCCGTGTGACGCCACGGCACTCTACCCGAGGGCGATACCGTGAGACTCTGTCTCTACAAAAAAAAAAAAAAAAAAATAGAAAAATTAGCTGGGCACAGTGGTGTGCACCTGTAGTCCCAGCTACTCATGAGGCTGAGTTAGGAGCAGCACTTAAGCCCAGGAGATAGAGGCTGCAGTGAGCTGTGATGATGTCACTGCACTACAGCTTGGGTAACAGAGTATGACTGTGCCTTAAAAAAAAAAAAAAAAGGGCGGCGCCTGTGGCTCAGTAAGTAGGGCGCCAGCCCCATATACCGAGGGTGGCAGATTCAAACCCAGCCCCGGCTGAACTGCAACCAAAAAATAGCCAGGCGTTGTGGCGGGCACCTGTAGTTCCAGCTGCTCAGGAGACGGGAGAAATCGCAAAAGCCCAAGAGCTGGAGGTTGCTGTGAGTGCTGTGACATCATGGCACTCTACCAAGGGTGGTAAAGTGAGACTCTGTCTCTACAAAAAAAAAAAAAAAATTGGGCTTGGCGCTCATAGCACAGTGGTTACAGTGTTGGCCACATACATTGAGGCTGGTGGGTTCAAACCCGGCCCTGGCCAGCTAAATAACAATGGCAAATGCAACAAAAAAAAGTCGGGCCTCAAAAGCCAACAATCCCGTATTTCAATGGGCAAGAGACATGAATACAACCTTCTCTAAAGAAGACAGACGAATGGCTAACAAACATATGAAAAAATGTTCATCATCCCTATTAGAGAAATGAACATCAAAACCACCCTGCTCGGGCCTTGGCGTGGGCGCCTGTAGTCCTAGCTACTTGGGAGGCTGAGGCAAGAGACTCACTTTAGTCAAACAGTTTGAGGTTGCTGTGAGCTGTGACACCATGGCACTCTACAGAGGGCAGCACAGTGAAACTCTGTCTCAAAAAAAAAAAAAATTCCCATAGAAATCATGACTGTCCATCATCTCACTTGGGTGGGGGTGTGTGTGTGTGTATCTATCTATCTATCTATATATATATTTTTTGAGACAGTCTCACTCTGTCACTTGAGTAGAGTGCCATGGCATCATCATAGCTCACAGAAACCTCAAACTGTTGGACTCAAGCAATCTTCTTGCCTTAGCCTCCAGAGTAACTGGGACTATAGGCACCTATCACAACGCCAGGTTAGTTTGTCTATTTTTAGAAGCGATGAGGTCTCACTCTTGCTTAGGCTGGTCTCACACTCCTGAGCTCAAGCAATCCATCTGCCTCGCCCACCCAGAATGCTAGAGTTACAGGTATGAATCACAGTGCCCAGCTTCATGTAGTATACTTAAATCTAATGTCTCTTTCCCACTAGAACAGCCCAGGAGCAGGCATTCTTGGGTTTTTTGGTTTGTTTTCTATTGTTGGGGATTCATTAAGGGTACACAGAACCAGGTTACATTGATTGTATTAGGTAAAGCATTCTTGTTTTTTTTGTTCACTTCTCCATCTCCCAGTACTTCAAGCACAGAACCTGGCACATAATAATTGCTCAAAAATGGTTTGACAGCCATATAAAGTGTACAGTGCTAGGCACAGTGTGCACACCTAGTACTCTGGGAGGCCAAGCCTGGAAGATCACTTGAGGTCAGGAGTTCAAGATCAGCCTGAGCCAACATAGTGAGACTTTTGTCTCTACAAAAAATTAAAAATATGCTAGGCACAGTCTTGCAGTGGTGCATACCTGTAGTCCCAGCTTCTCCTGGGGTTAATGCAGGAGGACTGCTTAAGCCCAGGAGTTGGAGGCTGCAGTTAGCTATGATGATTCCACTGTACTCCAGCCTAGGCGACAGAACAAGACCCTGTCTCTAAATTTTAAAAAAATGTTTTTAAATTCATTATTAACTGTCTTGCCCTACAAAAACAGGCAGTGGGAAGGGTTTGGCCTTGGTCATTAGTTCGCCCACCCGTTTTAAAGGACCCCTGAAAACAGGCCTCACTTTATAGATAAGGTGAGGTTTAGACAGGATGAGGATTACAGTCATATTACTAGTCTCTGAGTTTGTGCTCCTGATTCCTCCGTTTCACTAGATCTGCCAACTCCGGCTGGAGTCACTAGGACCCGGGTGGGAGTTAGGAGTGTGCTTCTACCCCTCCCCCTTGCTGCTAGGATCTCGGGTCCGCGCTCCCTGGACCTGGGCTCCCCCTACCTTCAGCTGCCAGGGCGGTAAAGACAGGGTCTTTAGCCGGCGCCCTCCGAACGTCTTCCAGGATCTGCTCCACCGTGGGAGGCGCTGGGCGGGTGGGCAGCACCACGCGCTTCTTGGCCTTGGAGCCCATCCCTGGAGGCGGGATAAGGGCACCTTGACCAGGGTGTCCACCTATCGGCCTTTGCCTGGGCCTTCCCTCCCGCCCAGCGAACTCGTACGTAGCCGTTGCGGACCCGCTCCCGGGAAAGCCCGCCCTGCTCTGCTCTTCCGGGCTCGCCCAGCGCCTGGCCCTCCCTTTGCCCAGCTACAATAGGCCTGGAGCTTCAGGGTCAGGTTCGTCCTCTGCCTCAGTTTCCTCACGGAGAACTCTACTACAGGCCCCTTACAACCAGAGTGCATTCCTGCCCAGGGCAGAGATGCCCAAACACCCACTTCCGCTTCCGGTCAGAGCCAGCCCCGCGCTCCGGCACGTGACACGCGCTTCCGGTCTCCCCCCCCCAGCACCGACCCGCCTCTCACCGTCATGCCCCGCCCCCTCTCCTTAAAGGGGACGGTTCCGTGAAGGTACCGGTTCTAACCCATCTCGGCCTCCAGTAAGAACCTGTGGGGCGTTGCCTGTGGCTCAGTGAGTAGGGCGCCAGCCCCATATACCGAGGGTGGCAGTTTCAAACCCAGCCCCAGCCAAACTGTAACAACAACAGCAACAACAAAAATAGCCGGGCATTGTGGCGGGCGCCTGTAGTCCCAGCTACTCGGGAGGCTCAGATAAGAGAATCGCCTAAGCCCAAGAGCTGGAGGTTGCTGTGAGCTGTGACGTTACAGCACTCTACCGAGGGTGATAAAGTGAGACTCTGTCTCTACAAAAAACAAAACAAAAAAAACCTATGCTGGGAAGCTAGGGGGTTAAGGTTAGGGTTTAGGGTAAGGATAGTAAAGCCTCCGAGGCTTGGATTTCTGCAAAAGGGGGACATCCAAAACTTTTGGGGGACAAAGCCCCTGTGTACCTAAGAGGCCCTGGCACGTAGCGAGCCCTCAGTAAGTGCCAGCTAATCTAATAACCAAGTGGCATCATGGAGGCAGAAAGCATGTTAGTGTCTCACCTTCCACCCCTGGTCAAGGTCGCCGCTCCCAACCTGGAGAGGTCGGTGCTGGGCTCTCATCTAGGTCCTTCCCCTCATGGTTAGGGCCAGAAGGCGGGGGGGGGGGGGGCTTTGTGTTTTTTATTTATTAATTAATTAATTTATTTATTTTTTGCAGTTTTTGGCCGGGGCTGGGTTTGAACCCACCACCTCCGGCATATGGGGCCAGCGCCCTACTCTGTTGAGCCACAGGCGCCACCCGCTTTGTGTTTTTTAACATTTTATTGAAATGTATTGCACATACATAAGGTTCTCCAAAAGTGTACCATTCATTGGTTTTGGAGCTTTTTATGTATTTAGAGTTGTGCAACCATCAACATAGTCTATTTCTATGACGTTATTCTTACCCCAAAGAAACCCTGCTCTTATTAGCAGCCACTCTCCACCCCACCCCCAGCTTCCTGTCTCTGTGGATCTGCCTGTTCTGAACATTTCATATAATGGAGTCACACACTGTGTGTCTTTCTGTGTGTGCTTTTCTCACTGAGTACTATCCTCAAGGTCCATCGTGCTTCTCTCACTGAGCACTATCCTCAAGGTCCATCCACATAGTAGCCTGTGTCAGAGCCTTGTTCCTTTTCATGGCTGGCTAATAATGCCACTGTGTTGATGGACCACATTGGAATAATCAAATGAGATAACTCAGTACCTTCAGGCCAGCCATAGATGGACCACATTGGGTTTTGTCCATTCATCTGTTGGTGGACACTGAGTTATTTCCACTTTTTAGCTGTTGTGAATAGTGTTGCTGAATTTCTTGAATAAGTTTCTGTGTTGGTGTATGCTTTCAGTTTTTTTTTTTTTTTTTAGAGACAGAGTATCACTTTGTCGCCCTCGGTAGAGTGCCGTGGTGGCACAGCTCACAGCAATCTCAAGCTCTTGGGCTTAGGCGATTCTCTTGCCTCAGCCTCCCCAGGAGCTGGGACTACAGGCCCCCCTGCCACAATGCCTGGCTATTGTTTTGTTTTGCAGTTTGGCCGGGGCCGGGTTTGAACCCGCCACCCTCGGTATGTGGGGCCGGCGCCCTACTTGCTGAGCCACAGGCGCTGCCCATGCTTTCAGTTCTTCTGCGTTTACACTTGGGAGTGAAATTGCTGGCTCAGATGGTAAACTTTGATTGTTTGGGGGAATTGTTCAGCTGTTTTCCAAAGTGGCTGCCCCAACCTGGCAGGCTTTGGGTGCTGTTTTCCAAGCCGGAAAACCACCTCTTTTGATGCTCAAAAGCCTTGGTGAAGCAGGTGCTAGTCTTAATGTTTTTGTACATGGAAGGCCTTAAGGCTTGGAGAGGGATGCTTGGTGGCTGAGTAAATTCTCTGTTGTCAGGACCACCAGGGCAGCAGAAGAGCCACGTGGGCTTCCAGGATCGGTGAGAGAAGCCAGCATATTGCCTTCCCCATCCTCAGGACTCCATTCTTGTGCCAGTGAGCTCTGCCCCTTTGGAGATTGTATAAATTGCCATGGTCAAGTTCACAAGCTCAGCCTGCTTTGAGTCTGAGTCCAGATCCTCCACTTACTCATGGAAACCACCTCCCAGCTCTGAAAATCAAAACTCATATGTGGCCACCTCACTGGTGTGTGCGAGGGCACAGGCTGCACATTCATAGCTGGTACCTTCCCTGGTACCCTTTTGCTTACACTTCCCACACCTTGGGATCCACTTGAAGTTCCAGAGAGCTGAAAACTCATTTTATGGATGGGGAAGTCAAGGCCTATGTTGGGGGGGGGGTGAGTCCACAATTCCACTATGAGGAGGTTTCCACCTCCCCATTGCCCTTGGAGAACTGAGAAATATAATTCTTGGCACCTCAATAAACTGCCCCAGAAGCAGGTACCTACATTGTAATCTGCTGATCATGCTTTTGTTAGTTCTTGGTGCTAAAGAGTTAATTATCTGACAGGATGGAAAACAAAACTGTGGGAGGCCTTTGGGCCAGGATGGGCCATGTCCTAGAGTTGGGCACTTGGCATCGGCAACATGTGGGCATCACTTGGGACTTCCACCATTTCCCCACTGTCCCTGGACCTGACTCTTCCTTTGTGGCCCACTGGGTCCTCCAGGGTAGATGTTACTAAAGACATTCTGAACTCCCAAGGAGGCCTCAGACTTGGCGCCTTGTATTCAACCTTTATTTGCAAACTCTGAGGTCAGACACGGTGCTGGAGACTGGATAGCACCGTGTTTTTCTCCCTCCACCTTCCCTGAGATTCTGGGGCAGGAGAGGGATGGTGGTCGTGGTCTGGCCTCTGCCCCATCCCTTCCGATACTCCAAACCCAAAATGCATAGGAAACTCCTCTCTTCTCTACCTGGAGCTGCCAGGCCCAGCTTCCAGGTTCCACCCGGTCAGCCAGACCCTCTGGGGCAGGTTCTTGGCCCTCTGGGCCAGTCTAGCAGGGGTGGGACACAGTGACTGCTGGGGCCCAGGCAAGGGCAGGTCCAAGCTCCAAGTCTGAAGAATCATGGTTCCAGCAGGCAACTGGCTCTAGGGGGTAACAGGGCTTGCTCCCCCAACATCAGGCCTATGGCAGTCTGCTGACTTCGCACTGACGTGCCAAAAAGGAGGGGACCTCCAATGGCCACAACCAGCAGGATCGGCACCACAGCTGAGGCAGAGCAGCTGGAGCAGATGGAGGTGGTGGGCTAAGGGTGGCTGCGGGAGACGGTGGGCCCAGAGCAGGAGCCCCGCTGCTCATCAAGCATGGAGGACGGTGGACAGGTGGTGCAGTCGCTTAGGGAGCCGCTTTTGGCACGTGTAGCAGGAGGCGTGGCAGCTGGCGCACACCCTCAGTGCCGGCCCAACTGGGCGCCAGGGCCTGAGGTCACTGTGCGCTGCGTGTGGTTGAAGTATCTCGGGGGGCAGTAGGCAAGGCAGCGCCAGCCCAGGAGTTAGGCGGGGCTGTGGCATTCTGTGCGGGGACGGACGCCTGAGCCCCCTGCCCGCTGTCCACTGCCCACCTGCCCTCCCAGTCTGCACACGCACACTGCCCACCGCCTCCCAGCCAGTGGGCCATGCCGCGCCGGCCACTCACCCTGGCACAGCCCCTCTGTGTCCCGCTGCACACACGGGCTGCTGGTCACCTGGGGGCCTGGGGGCCGAGCTGTCATGTCTTCAGCTGTCCCGTAGAGCAGCAGCGTGTAGTGGTACAGCATCCCTGGTCAGGGGGCACAGATGGGCACAGGAGGAGGGGAGAGGCTGTTGGGGGCCTGATCCTGCCACTACCTGGGGCATCCCCACCCCAACCCACAGGGCTCCCACCCTGCACCAGACTCAAATGGCTGTCCCTGGCACCAAAAACCTACTGTATGCCTATTGGTAGATACCTGCTAAGTGAAAGTAATTTGACACCTACTCCAGGGTAACAGCACACCTACTGTGTGCCAGTGGTTGGATACCTACTGTGTATCAATAACTGGATACCTACTTCTCCTGGGTAACAGCACATCTACTATGTGCCAATGACCAGACACATACTCCTCCCAAGTAACAGCACACCTATTGCATACATGTTATCTTTGAGAAGCCCCTAGGAACCTCTTCTGCAGAGCTCTGGAGGGGGTTGGAGACCTGAGCCCTCACTCCCACCCAGCCCCGCCTGGCCTGGCCCTCACCTGTGTTGAAATAGTAGCCCTTGTTCTCCAAGCCCAGGGTCCACAAGCCCTGTGGGTTCTCATCCCAGAAATGGGTGGACATGAAGATCCAGTTGTTGTAGCCTTGACCACTAACATCCAGAGGTCTGGGACAGAGAGTTGGGTGTGTGAGAGGGGGGAAGCTTTGTAAGCACAGCTAAAAGACCCACAGAGCCACTATATGTGTCTGACCCCTTCATGGGGCATGGGGGCTCTGACCTGCACAGGCTGCCATGTGAATCTGGAGTGTGCACAGCCCCTCCCCACGGGGATGCCCCAGAAGGACAGTGTTTACTGACCACTGATGGGTGTGAGACCACACACCTGATGGCCACAAGGGTGGAGTGGGTACCCATGGGGCTGGTGAGGGAGATCTCCAGGTCCCCGCGGCGGCTGTAGGACAGTGACAGCTGCACCTGCACATGCTCCAGTGAGCGGATGTAGTTGCGGCTGCCAGCACAGGCGGACACGTTGTTCCCCACATGCATGAGTGGCAGGATGGGGCTGCGGAGGCAAGGTGGTGAGTACCCTGCTGCCAGGCTACACAGATGGGCAGCTGGCGGAGCTCAGAGGTCAAGGGGTCCAGCCTCTCAGTTCACCCATGGGTAACCTGAGGCCTGGGGCCTATCCACCTCCCATGGGGAATGACAGCCATGAGGGTAGTGCAAGGGGCCCTCACGTGGGGTTGTGCAGGATCTGGATGGCACACTTCTTCTGGGGCTGCGTGGGCAGCCAGGTGCGGGCCATGTCCACCAGTAGCCCAGCGTCCAGCAGCCCATAGCCATAGTGGTGGCTCACTGTGCAGAAGGCTGCCGTCACTGGCCTGTGGGCCTAGAGCCCCCGCCCCCACCCGGGTCCGCCGCACCTTGGCGCCCCACGCCATTGGCCCTCCAGTCCTCAGCCTGGAGCTGTGCTGGTCTGGATGCACGGACCACGAGGTGCTGCATGTCCCTCCATGTCAGGAACGGGCTGAGGGGGTGAGGACTGGTGAATAGAGGCCCTGTGCCTGGGGAGTGAGGGTGGCAGGTAGGGCCTCCACCATCACCTACTTGGCCTCCAGAGCCAGGGCAATCATGCCTGCGGCCAGCGGGGCTGAAGCTGAGGTGCCCGTGTGCTTGTCTGTGCACTGGTGATGCAGGTCCGTGGTGACCTGAGGGCAGAGAGTGGTGGGCCTCAGGAGGGCCCGGTGTGCAGTGAAAATGTAATCCTTGGCTCAGCAGCTAGGGCACCAGCCACATACACCAGAGCTGGTGGTGTGAACCCAGCCCAGCCTGCCAAACAACAACAATTCCAACCAAAAAATAGTCGGGTATTATGGTGGGCACCTGTAGTCCTAGCTACTTGGAAGGCTGAGGGAAGAGAATCTCTTAAGCACAAGAACTTGAGGTTGCTGTGAGCTGTGACACTACAGCACTCTACCCAGGGCAACATAGTGAGACTCTGTCTCAAAAAAAAAAAAAGAAAGAAAGAAAGAAAAGAAAATGCAATCCTTGTTTAAATGTACCAAGAACTAATATTAAAAATACCAAGGATTAGTTCAGAAAGTATCAAGGATAGAATTCAAAGTACTAGAACTAACCTCAAAAAATACCAAGTATTAAGTTCAAAAAGTACCAAGGACTAGCCAGATGTATGCCTGTAATCCTAGCACTTGGAAGACCAAGGCAGCAGGACCATTTGATGTTAGCAGTTCAAGACTAGCCTAAGCAACATATCAAACCCCTTCTCTACAAAAATTTTTTTTTTTTTTTTTTTTTTTGGTTTTTGGCCGGGGCTGGGTTTGAACCCGCCACCTCCGGCATATGGGACCAGCGCCCTACCCCTTGAGCCACAGGCACCGCCCTCTACAAAAAATTTTTACAAATTAGCTGGGCGTGGTGGCACATGTCTGTAGTCCCAGCTTCTTGGGAGGTTAAGGCAGAAGGATCACGTTAGCCCAGGAGTTGAAGATTAAAATGGCCACTGCACTTTAGCCTGGGTGACATGGTGCAACCCTATCTCTAAGAAACATTAAAAAAAAAAAAAAGTACGAAGGACTAGTTCAAAAAGTACTAAGAGCTGAGTTCAATAAGTAGCAAGGACTAAGCTCAAAAAGTACCACTAACGAGTTTGAAAAGTAAGTACTAAGCTCAATAAATATCAAGAACTAAGATCAAAAAACACTAAAGATTGAGTTCCAAAAGTTCCTACTGGGCAGTGCCTGTGGCTCAGTGAGTAGGGCGCCAGCCCCATATACCGAGGGTGGTGGGTTCAAACCCAGCCCTGGCCAAACTGCAATCTGTGCGTTGTGGCAGGTGCCTGTAGTCCCAGCTACTCGGGAGGCTGAGGCAAGAGAATCACCTAAGCCCAAGAGCTGGAGTTTGCTGTGAGCTGTGACGCCATAGCACTCTACCGAGGGTGACAAAGTGAGACTCTGTCTCAGAAAAAAAAAAAAAGAAAGAAAGAAAAAGAAAAGAGAAAGCCCCTACCGGGTCAAGTGCCTGGAAGACAGCCTGCCTGGAAGACATAGTGGCCAGTGATAGGGCAACAACAATGGGGCCTGGTCCGAGGACCATGCCTGTGTTCCAGGGGCCACCTGAGCACTGGGAGGAAATGTGCTCAGGTTTGCTAGAGTTCAGAGAGTACCTGCTGTGTTCAGCCCCCAACCATCCTATTCTAGCTTCAGGGAACCTTGTGTTAGAGAAGTGTTATTGAGGACACATGTATTGGGTGGGGGGCTGGTCTGGGAGGATTTCCTGGAGGCAGCAGCCCTTGAGTGGAGGTCTGAAGAAAAAGTCAGCAGGGAAGAAGGTGGGAAACATTCAGGAAGAGGGAAGGGTCTCCATGGAGGCCATGAGGCATGAGGGGCCTGGTGGAAGTTCTAGCAATGGGGTAAGACAGGACATAGCAGTGGCCCAGGCACAGGGCTTAGTGTCATCCAAGAGCCATGGGAAGCCAGAAGTGGGCTCTGATTGGGCTGATTGGATTGGATTTGGGTTTTCAAAGTGACTTTTTGTGGAGGAGTGGGGTGAGTGATTAAAAATTACCAATCGAGGACAATGGACACTATTCTGGTGACAGTTGCACTAAGAGTCCTGACTCCTGACATCAGCATTATACAATTCATCCATGTAACTAACAAGAAACACTTCAACTCCCTAAATCTAATGAAATTTTAAAAAGTAAATAAATCAAAGCAGCTTTGGGAAGGTGTTGAGAAGTCACTAGGAGACAGGAGTTAGAATGGGGAGACCTATCAGGGGTAGTGGGGCAGGTGGCGGGTGTCACTCACAATCTGGGGGTCGGTCACGATACCACTGCTATAGGTGGTGGTGAGAGTGGAGGCACAGGCCTCACTGTACCAGGGCACACGGCCCTGCTGGGTGGTGCTGCCCACAGACAGCGTATGGATGCTGTTGGTGTAGCCATCACAGTTGCAGTTGTCATAGTAGAGGCCACCATTGCCTGATGCCCAGACGAAGAGTGTGCCCAGTCCGCCACGACCCTATGGGTGGAAAGGGGTGGGGAGGGTGGCGTTGGGCTGGCTCCAGGCAGGACAGGGTCTCACTCTATTGCTCGGGTTCCTGCTCACCTTGGTCACACCATGCCGGAAGGCCTCACGGGTAAGGATGCCAGGGCCATCCACTGTGCGGCCATCATCCTCAGGGCCCCAACTGGCACTATAGATGTGGATGTGCTGGGGCTGCAGACTTAGTGACTGTGCCTCAATGATGTCAGTGATGGTGCCATCCAGCATGCGCACACCTGCATGGGTGGCCGGGCCTCTGCCCTCGCCTCAGCACTCCCTGCAGGCCCCATTCCTGCTGCCCTGCCCCAGTGCTCCCTCTGCCCTGTGGGTGTGAGACCTTCCCCATGGGCTCAGTTCCCCCATTGAGGCTGGGCCCTGACACTTCCCAGCAGTGAAGAGATGGGCATGGGAGTCTTCTTTCCCAAGACTGCTTGCCCCACTCTCCCTGGCATTATGCTCCTAGCCTGGTTCCCAGGTGGAGCCTCTGGGAGATCATAGGTACCTCCGATTCGCGCGTTGAAGGCAACACCTGCACCGCAGAAGCCATTGTTTGCAATAGCTGCCACCTCCCCAGCACAGCGGGTCCCATGCCTGGTGCCAGGGCCAAGAGGGCACCATCATAGCCCGTGACTTCTTGCAGGAAACCCGGGGCCACCCCCAGGCACTGTGGGATTCCAGGCTCACCGATTCTCATCACTGGGCGTGTAGCGGGGCTGGGGATCCGGGTCGTAGTCATTAAAGTCATAGCTGGCCAGGGGATCCTGGGGGCAGGTGGGGACATCAGGAGGGTGGGCAGTGTCCTGAGAATAGGGGCCACCTTAGGACATGGGGCAGCCCTAAGAGACAGCTTACATAATTGGCCCAGAGGTCTGGGTGGTCCTTCTCGATGCCATCATCCAGCACGGAGACCACGATGCCCTGGCCGGACAGCCCCTGGTTCCAGACCTGCAGGATGTTCAGGTCCGGCTGCACCCTGTTGTTCTACGCAAGGCAGGGGGGCCCAGGGTCAGGAGGGCTGCAGCCATCCCCACCCCACCCATTCTGGCTTGGCTGCTCACCATGTACCACTGCTTGGAGAACCAGGGGTCTGTGGGCACCACCAAGGAACGCTTTACCCGCCGCTGCAGTGTCTGCTGCTCGAACCACTGCACCTGTGGAGGGCATGCAGCTGGCCTGTCCACTGCTGTCTCTTGGGCTCCTTGGGGTGCAGGAAGGAGGTGGAGAACTGTGGGCCTCCATATGGGTCCCTGCTAGGAGACCCTGTGTTTTCTGGAGCTGCTCTCTGGGGTTCCCACATGTCTAGGGCTCCATCTTCAGTCAGAGGGGGCTGGGGCTCTCAGACAACCCATCCTCAAGTTCACAGATGTAGGACCTCTGCCCAGCATGACTGGGGTCCTTGGATCACAACCCTACGCTATCCCTCCTGTTCTCTGTCCTTTTGTCTGCTTCTCTCCTGCATCACTCCCTAAACTGGACAATTTCCTCTAGTTCCTCCTCCCCAGTCTAGGACACCACTGGATAGCCATTCCTGACTCCTCCCTGGTCCTGCAGCTGTCCCCATCTCTCTACAACCTACTGTCAGTAACACAATAGCATTGCTCTTTCCTGAAACCCTCCTGTGGCTTTGCTTGTCCAGCCCCACCACCTCCCTACTGCACAATTGGAGTGACCACTTTATGTTCTCAGAGCTCTTGCAGTCATTTCCACACCAGGACCTTTGCAGGTGCTGTTCTTTCTGCCTTGGCTGCTTCCTCAGACTCCTGCCCATCCTCTCACCGTTTTCTTTTTTTTTAGACAGAGTCTCACTGTGTCACCCTTGGTGCCATGGCATCACAGCTCACAACCTCAAACTCTTGGGCTTAAGCGATTCTCTTGCCTCAGCCTCCCAAGTAGCTAGGACTACAGGCACCCGCCACAACACCCAGGTATTTTTTGGTTGCAGTTGTCCTTGTTTAGCAGGCCCAAGCTGGGCTCAAACCTGCCAGCCTGGGTGTATTGTATGTGGCCAGCACCCTACTCACTGAGCTATGGGTGCTGAGCTGCTTTTTATTTTTATTTTTATTTTTTTAGAGACAGAGTCTCATGCTGTCGCCCTCAGTAGAGTGCCGTGGTGTCACAGCTCACAGCAACCTCCAACACTTGGGCTCAAGTGATCCTCTTGCATCAGCCTCCCAAGTAGTTAAGGACTACAGGCGCCCGCCACAACACCCAGCTACTGGCTATTATTTCAGAGATGGGGGGGCGCCCTAACCACTGGGCTATGGATGCCCAGCCTGCCTGATTCCTTCTTACCTTTTTGGTCTCCCACTCCCCACACCAGCTCACATCCCCCCACTTGAGAGCTAACCCTGACTCTCTCTCTTTCTGTTCCACTCTCTGATCCATCTGCAAGCCTTGGCCTCCCTCTTGCAAACCGCATCACAAACTGGCCAGTTCTCTATGTCTCCCAGCAGATGGCCCTGCAGCCCATCCCATACTCCTTTATGGCTCCCTAGAGCTTGCCACACTCAGTCTCAATTTCCCAGCTTGGAAACCTGGGAAATTTTTTGAGACAAAGTTTCACTATGTCGCCCTTGGTAGAGTGTTGTGGTGTCACAGCTCACGGCAACCTCAAACTCTTGGGCTTAATGATTCTCCTGCCTCAGTCTCCCACGTAGCTGGGACTACAGGTGCCTACCACAATGCCTGGCTATTTTTTTTGTTGTTGTTGTTGCAGTTGTCATTGTTGATTTTAGCTGGTCTGGGCCAGGTTTGAACCCGCCAGCCTCGGTGTATGGTCGGCGCCCTAACCACTGGGCTATGGACACCGAGCCCCAAGACCTTTTCTTAATGGTGGCCTGGTCCAGGCACCTCTTTGAGCATCTGGAAACTGAGTCACCCATGATAGCAACAAATTCATTGGGTGACTTTATTCCTGTGTTGTAAAATGAGCCAGTTTCCTTCCCTCCATCCTATGAACTGGATAGGGAAGACAAAACTTCATCTGTCCCTCCCTACTCCAGTACCTGGGGCCCTTCATTTTTCAGGGTGTGCTAGCGAGCCCTTTGTAACAATGAAAATACTTTGTGGCATTAGGAAGGTTGAGAGCCACTGTGCTAGAGGAATGAGTAGGAGTGGTAAGAGACGCCTCTTGTGTAGGTGCTGTGCTTTTCTCAGGTCTTCCCCATCTGGGTTCTCACTGGATAGATGTTGGGGTGGGATAGAGATAAGGTTAGGATTAGGGAGAGAGCAGAGAGCAGGTGACGCCCCCAAGGCCACAAAGCCATTCATGACAAGAATAACTGAAGGTGACTAGCAGACCCCAGAAGCGGACAGAGACCCCGAGGGGGCAGCCTCAAGGCCAGGCTCACCTTGGGATCTTTCCTCAGGCGCAGTCGGTGGCCCCAATGTGGGGTCAGGGACTGTTGGACCACACCCCGGTGCCGCAGGTGGTAGTACTGTCCGTCAGGGAAGATCTGGGAGGGAGGGGAAGGGGCCGCAGCTCTGGGATGTGGCTGCCTCGACGGAGTCCCCCATGGGGACAAGGACTAGCCTTGTCCCCAATCACAAGAATCAGCCACTTCCGCCCACCAGGAGCCCTGGTGGAGGCTTTACGTTCCCTGTGGGAGTCCAAAAAGCCGAGGCTGACCGAGGCAGGGGTGTGGGCTGAGGTTTTGTGATATTTAGTGGGCCTTAGGGACTCCCTGCCATCGGTCGAAGTCTGGGGGTCGTCCAGCCCTCCCCACTTCCCGTCCATGCGGGTCCCACCCACCTGCCCTAGGTTGACGAAGCCGAATTTGCGTGCCAGGCGCTCCGCATCCTGGGAACCCTGGGACACCCGCACGGCCCAGCTGCTGACATAGATAGGGGCCCGGGCCGAGGCCGCCCGCGCAGCCAGGGGGCCCACAAGGGCCAGGCACAGGGCCAGGGCCAGGCGCAGCCAGAGCTCAGTCGGGGCGGGCCGCATGCCGGCGGGGGCGGGGGCGGGGCGGGGCCTCCAAGAGCCCCTCCCCCCGACCAAACCGCCGAGTGGACCCAAGCGCCCGCCCCGCCCCTGGCGCCATAGCAACCCAGAAACCTTCAATTCCCGGGGGGCATTGCGGATACTCCCCCCTCCTAAGAGGGGCGTGAAGATCCACCAGATGTTGAGGGGAAGGACACACGTCCGCACCAGTCTTCTGCAGACCCACGCTCTCTGGAGTCTCAGTCTTCCCATTTGTACAAGGACAGAAATCTTCTGACCCAGAGAAGAGGGTTCGCTGTTGCTATGACGGACCCCCAAATAAAGGTTTGGCCCCTCCCACTTCTTTACACACACACCCTGCGAAAATCAGATCCTCCTTCTTTGAGGTCCAACCAGAATTGTTCCTGAGTAAGTCCCGCCTCCTCCTATAAGCTCCGCCCTGTCCACGCCGCACCTCAGATTCCTTTATGATTTGCCCCGCCCCTCCTCTGGTCTTTCCAATGACTGTTTTCCCGTTTCTCCAATCAACTCTGGCCTTTCGCCGGCCCCTCCCATCAGCTCTGTTCTCGGTCTTCTCTTCTCTACCACCCCAGCTACACTCCCCCCTTAACAAGGCAGCCAATAATCCCCAGCCCTGACGCCGCCCCTCCAATAAGCTACGTCCCTCTCCGGCTTAACCAATCGGCACCCTCGGCCTCCGGGCCCCGCCCTCTCCTGGCCCTTTGGCTGCCTCGGCGGCCGGGGCCCGCCAGAGGGCAATGCGGCGGGGGAGACGGGGCAGGCCCCACCTCCTTTGTCCGCCCTGCCCTCCCATTGGCCGGAGCGGGGGACCGGGGGCGGAGCCCGGCTCGGAGGCAGACACCCGTCCCGGGGCTGACTCCAGCCCCAGCGCGGAGCCGGGCTGCTCCCGCTGGGGGAAGGCGGCACGCGCGCGGCGGGGCCGGTGCGCAGGGCAGCAGGCGAACTCCAGCTGCCAGCCCCCGGCCCGCCGGTGTCATGGACGGCCTGCGCCAGCGTTTCGAGCGCTTTCTGGAACAGAGGAACTTGGTCACCGATGCGCTAGGGGCGCTGGAAGCCAAGACCGGGGTCGAGAAGCGGTACCTGGCAGCAGGTGAACCGTCTGGGGCTCTCGCCCATTTCAACGACTGGTACACTGAGACCCTGGACACAGGCTCTCGGACCCGCGCCCCTTCTGCTGGGCGCAGCTGCAAGGTCCGGCGCGCCCCATTGCCCTACCGGGAGACTTCGATCCCAGGGAGGGCGTCTTGGACGGGAACCTCGGGATCTGCTTGCGGCCTCTCCCCTATCCCCGCCGCGCGACCTTGGGCCAGGGCCATCCCCTCTCCCTGCCCCTGAAGCACCCGCATTCCAGCCTCGGTATCTTGCCGACCTCTGTCCCCTCCCTCGGAGCCCTGGGTGCCCGCCAGGCCTAAGTCCTGTTCTTCCAGTTGCCCAGAAGCCCTGGGGGAGAAGGGGTGGCAGGGCAGTTGGTGGCCAGCCCATCTCATCGTCCCCCTTCCCGCCTGGATCCCAGCCCAACAGCCAGAGTAGATCACCTGCTTTTCCAAGGGGAGTCTTGAGGCCAGGAGGGTTAGGGATTCTCTCAAAGGGCTGTCCAGGCCCTATCTTATTTCCCTACCTGAGACTGGCCTCTTGGCCTGCCCTCTGCCCTTCCCCAGGATCAGTGGCTTTGTACCAGGTAAATATTTGTTGAGTTGGAGATAGATGGTTAGAGAACTGCATTGGGGTGTGTGGTGGTTGGGCTAGGGCCCATGGAGTGGGGTACAAACACCCCAATTTCAACTCCTTTCCAGTTCTCCCTGTTTTCTCCTTGAAGATGTTGGGTGGCCCTTTCCCCTGTCTCAAAATGTATCCCGTCAGCATATAGCAAGCGCCCCTCAAATGACTCCCTTCCTCTTCCTGTGATGTCCAGAGGCCTACTGGCTGTGCCTTCTTTTCTAGGAAGTCCCCCTCCCCCAATGAAACACAAAGACACTTTGTTTGGACCCTGGGATCTGGTGGAGAGCAGTGCTATGATTTTTGAGAGTGGTCACATTCTGGGAGTCCAGTTATCCCCTCATTTTCCCACCTGCTGGGGGATTCCCATGCCAGGCAGCTGAAAGTCTGAAATATGCGTCCATACCCCAGAGGCCTCTAGGTGCTTAGGCCATGTGCAGGCCATCAGGGCAGGCCTACCCAGGCTATGCCTGTCCCTAGGAGCAGGCCCCTTAACCTCTGCCCTGGATCTCCATGTCCCTGATGGCAGTGAGTGGAGAATTTAGATTACAGAGCACAAGGGAGGAGGGGAGTGTGGTTATAGCCTGAGAGGCTGTGTCACCGGGGAGGAAACTGAGGCACAGGCAGGCAGGGGCTAGCCTGTCTGAAGCACTTCCCCCCTGCCATCCCCACCCCCCATCCAAATCCTATCTGGGGCTGATCTCTGGGACTGCACCCCCTCCCATAGTCCTAAAGTCCAAGGTCATCCTTTCGTTGCTGAGACTACAGAAAAAGGGATTTAGGGCAGGGATCCCCCAGGAGAGCGCCTCCTCCCCAAGTAGAAGGGAAAGAGGGGACATACCCTTATCCTCCTCTTCTCCCAATGTGAGTCCTCTTGGACCACACCTGTCCACCCATAGCCAAATCCCATGCCCCTGGGGAATGGATGAGAAAATCTCAAGGAAGTCACCAGACTCCTAGGGCCAGCTGGGGCCCTCCCCCTCCTGACCTTAGGCACTTGAGGATAAAGCTTAATGCAGGTAGCAGTAAGGGTGTGGGTGCTTTGGGCCTCTGCCCTTTGGTACAGAAGTGGCAGCTTCTATCTCTCTTTCTACAGATAACAGCCCCCAGAAAAGCAAGGAGGCTCTCCAGGCTCTCTGGAGCCCTGAGGTCCCCAGTGTGACCTTTGGGAGTCCTCCCACCTCCCCTAGTTCCGGATGCTAAATGAGATAAGGCAGGGGAAACACAGCCCAGCACACAGTTGGCACTTAATAAATGCAACAGTGGTGGTTATTATTATTTTTTTTTTTTTGTAGACACAGAGTCTCACTGTACTGCCCTCGGGTAGAGTGCCGTGGCGTCACACGGCTCACAGCAACCTCTAACTCTTGGGCTTACGCGATTCTCTTGCTTCAGCCTCCCGAGCAGCGGGGACTACAGGCGCCCGCCACAACGCCTAGCTATTTTTTGTTGTTGTTGTTGCAGTTTGGCCGGGGCTGGGTTTGAACCCGCCACCCTCGGCATATGGGGCCGGCGCCCTACTCACTGAGCCACAGGCGCCGCCCTATTTTATTTTTTTCTTGAGACAGAGTTTCACTTATTAATCCTCGGTAGAGAGCCGTGGTGTCTGTCACAGCTCACAGAGACCTCCAAATCCTTGGGCTTAGGCGATTCTCTTGCCTCAGCCTCCTGAGTAGCTGGGATTACAGGCGCCCGCCATGATGCCCGGCTATTTTTGTTGTTGTTGCGATTTGGCCGGGACTGGGTTTGAACCCACTACCCTCGGTATATGGGGCTGGCGCCTTACCCACTGAGCCACAGGTGTCACCCCAGAAATACTTCTTTTTTTTTTTTGCAGTTTTTGGCCGGGGCTGGGCTTGAACCCGCCACCTCCAGCATATGGGGCCGTCGCCCTACCCTTTTGAGCCACAGGCACTGCCCATTCTTTTTTTTTTTTTGACAGAGTCTCACAATGTCACCCTCTGTAGAGTGCTGTGGCATCATAGCTCACAGCAAACTCTAACTTTTGGGCTTAAGCGATTCTCTTACCTCAGCCTCCCAAGTAGCTGGGACTATAGGTGCCCACCACACCGCCTGGCTATTTTTGTTGTTGTTGTTGTTGCAGTTGTCATTGTTGTTTGGCAGTCCTGGGCCAGGTTCAAACCTGCCAGCTCTAGTGTATGTGGCTGGCACCCTAGCCACTGAGCTACAGGCGCAGAGCCAGTGGTGGTTATTCTTTTCAGAATCAGATTTAGGATTGTGGCTCAACTGCTGGTCACACCCACGCACACCTTTCCATCTAAACCCTCACTGCTGGGAGTATGTGGTAGTGGCCAGAAAGTGCTCCATAAATGTGTAGAAAGGAGGAGCAACCATAGGAAGTAGGGTTCATTGCTAACCCCATTTAATGATGGGGAAAATGAGGCTCCATACAGAAAGAGCCTTGCTCAGCCTGCTAGGAGTAGAGTAAAAGGCCCTCCTAGGGCTGGGAGATGGAGGGAGGTGTTCACAGTCTCCTGCTAAGATAGAGGTTTGTTTTTTTTTTTTTTGCGTTTTTTGGCCAGGGCTGGGTTTGAACCCACCACCTCTGGCATATGGGGCCAGCACCCTACCCCTTTGTGCCACAGGCATTGCCCCATTTTTTTTTTTTTTGTAGAGACACAGAGTATCACTTTATCACCCTTGGTAGAGTGCCTTGGCCTTACAGCTCACAGCAACCTCCAGCTCTTGGGCTTAGGTGATTCTCCGGCCTCAGTCTCCTGAGTAGCTGGGACTACAGGTTCCCACCAGAACGCCCAGCTATTTTTTGTTGCAGTTTGTCTGGGGCCGGTTTGAACCCGCCACCCTCGGTATATGGGGCCAGAGCCCTACTCACTGAGCCACAGGCGCCGCCCCAAGATAGAGGTTCTCAAAAGGATCAATACTGCTTCCCCAGGGTTATTTGGCTATGTCTGGGGACATTTGTAATTGCCATGACTGGGGGTGCTCCACACACAGAGTGGGTGGAGGCCAAGGATGCTGCTTAGCACCCTGCAGTGCCCAGGACATCCCCCCACCACCAAAAAAAGGCAATAATGGCTGAAGCCCAAACATCAGCAATGTCAAGGTGGAGAAACCCTACAGAGAAAAACACTGTGGCCTTTCTCAGCTGGTCAGGAATCCAGTATTAACAACATCACAGCTTCACTTTTATTTTTTATTTTTTATTTTTTTGTTGCAGTTCGGCCGGGGCTGGGTCTGAACCCGCCACCCTCGGTATATGGGGCCGGCGCCCCACTCATTGAGCCACAGGCGCCACCCCACTTTTAGTTTTTTCTCCCAACACTGTATTCAAACATGGGCCTCTTATTCTCAGAGCCTCCCAACGGACCTGGAATGAGGCAGTTCTAATTGCAGATAATCATGTATTCACTCAACAAATATTCACTAGGTAGCTACTCTATGCTCATACCACTGCTGAGCAGTGACTCAGAGCTGAGCTCCCTGCCTGTCTGAGGGGAGCTCTCAGCTCTGTGGAGAAGATGGACCAAGTCACAGGGCTTAGGGTCACATTACCACTGGGGCATGGAGGGGTGGTGCCCAAACCCCAGCTCACCCCCACTTCTCTCTGCAGGAGCCATCACTCTGCTAAGCCTTTATCTTCTCTTTGGCTACGGGGCTTCCCTACTGTGCAATGTCATCGGATTTGTATACCCCGCCTATGCTTCGTGAGTGCCTGACTGGTCACCCATATGGGGGTGGAGATCAGGGTGGAGGGGCTGCCCTGAACCTACTGCACCTTCCCACAGCATCAAAGCAATCGAAAGCCCGAGCAAAGAAGACGACACCATGTGGCTCACTTACTGGGTCGTGTACGCCCTGTTCGGGCTTGTCGAGTTTTTCAGCGATCTACTCCTGTTCTGGTTCCCTTTCTACTACGTGGGCAAGGTGGGCACTTGTGCAAAGCGGGGACAGCCCTGGAACATATAAGACTCGGGGTCATTCTTGGGAGAAGACACTCAGACCCTTTCTTGGGGAAACAGGCTCTGCCTGGAGGTTGTCTAATGGTGTAGATTCATGCCCACCCCGATAGGATGTCTGAGGGTGGAGGGTCCACCCAAAGAGGTATCTGGTGGCGGAGATCCAGTTCCTGCCCAGGATGGGTGTCTGGTAGGGCAGTGTGGCCCTCCTCCCCTCCAGGGATGCTGAGATGGGTGGGGGCTGAGCGTGACCTGTCCCACAGTGCGCCTTCCTGTTGTTCTGCATGACACCCGGGCCCTGGAACGGGGCCCTCATGCTGTATCACCGCGTAGTGCGACCACTGTTTCTAAAGCATCACATGGCCGTGGACAGCGTCGTGAGCAACCTCAGCGGGCGAGCCTTGGACGCAGCAGCGGGAATAACCAGGGACGGTGTGTGCTCACAGGGTGCTGTGCCTGGCTATCTCTCTCTCCTGGGTCTCAGCCTGTCTGTCTGTCCCATCTCCCAGTACACTTTGCCACTCACCTCCACCCTTCCTCCCCTTATGCCTTTGACCACTCTCTGTCATCTCAGCTGCCTCTCTCACTGTCCACCTCTTTCTCCCATGCTCTCGGGAAACAGTCCTGCAGGCCCTAGCCCGCAGCCGGGCTCATGTCACCCCAGCGGCTGTGGCCAGGCCCTCCGCTCTCCTTGAAGCTGACCAGGGGGAAGGTAGGGGCTATGTGTGTGTATGAGTGTGTGCTCATATGTACATGTATGCATGTGAGTGTGTGCATGAGTGTGCATATTCTCTCCTGTGGTTCATGCATGTGTGTGCATGCGGTGCTCTATGTGCTTGTGTGCCTCTGTTCATGGGTGAACATATGCATATGTGTGTGCAATGTTTGTGTATGTGCATATGCATGTGTGCATTTGTCTGCCTGGGGGTGAGGGTGCATATGTAAGTGTGTGCATGGATATGTAAATGTGCATGTGTATCTGTCTGCCTGTGAGTGAGTGTGAGAGTTGTGTGTATGTGTGTGCATGTGCATCTGTCCGCCTATGGGTGAGTATGAGATGAGAGTGTATATATGTGTGTGTGTACATGTGAGTGTGCACATGTGCGTTTCTACACCTGTGGGTGAGAGCATGAGGGTGTGCAAGTGCATTTGAATGTGTGTGTGCATGTATCTCCCTGGGGGTAAGTATGAGAGTATGTGTGTATATGTGCTGGTGTGTGCAGGTACAAGTGAGTGTGCAGGTACAAGTGAGTGTGCATGTGCGCATCTGTTGCACGGGTGTGAGTATGTGTAAATGTGTGTGTGCATGTGAATGTGTGCACATGTGCATCTGTCTACTGTGAGTGTAAGACTGTATGTGTGCACATGTATGTGAGAGTACATGTGTGTACATGTCCACCTGTGCATGAGCATGCATACGTGTGCATGTGCTTATGTGTGCATATGTCTGCCTGTGAGTGTGTGTGTGACTATGTGTCTGCCTATAGGTGAGTGTGGATGCCTGTGTGTGCTGGTCTCTGTCTTCGAAGATGGCCATCTGGCTCCTTGGGCCAACTCCAGCTCTCACCAGCAGGATTAGTCTCTGTCCCCAGCAGCCTGATAGAGCCCCTGCCTCACCCCTGCCTTCTCTCTGCAGTCAAGGCCGGCCTGACCCCACTGCAGAAGGACAAGTGAAGACATCCCCAGGCTCATCCCAGGACCTCCCGACCGGTGAGAAGGGGAGCACATCAAGACCCCAGTCCTCCACAGAGTCCTCCATGGATTCCCCAGCAGAGCCTCCCACCAGCCCCTCGGGTGCTGAAAAGACCACAGGGTCCCCATTAAATACCACCTCGGGCAGCTCCCAGTCCCATTCCTCGACCAACCCCAGCTCTGGGTTCCAGGGCCAGCTGACCTCTGGCTCTTCTAGTGGCTATCAGCTGCCCAGCAAGGCCCAGGTCCAGCGTCGGGCTCGAGGCAGCTCCCGCCAGCCCAAGCAGAACATCCAGCCCTCTGTCACTTCCCGGGGTCCCTTCCAGCTGGCCCACCAATCCTTAGAAACTGCGCAGCATCCCAATGCCACCCCCAGCCTGGTGCCACCCCTCGTCCAATCTCCCAGTGGCAAAAAAACCCTCATACAGCCCCCCACCAAGGCCCCCCGTGAGCCAGGGGACACCACCCCGAAGACCAGCAGACAGCATGAGAAGCAGAGCTCTAAGAAGCCTACCTACAGTTCATCTGTGCCTGAGTTGGTCCCCTGCCACTCAGAGACCTCTCTGGAATACATCTCGGAGTCCACCACCGAGATCACCTATAGCTGGCCCCGTCATGAGCACAACCTGCAGCACTGCTGGCACCTGAAACACCTGGCTTACTAGGAGAGGGCCCAATAAAGCTCATCCGGACTAAACTTGCACATCGTGTGTGTGCTTGGTACCCTGGGCAAGGGGCTGTGCCATCACTGTCCATTTGCTCAGGCATAGATAGGGATGGGTCCCACTTTACAGATGAGGAAACAGGCCCAGAGCAGTAACTTTTCCCACTCTAGGTCTGGCCAAGTGGGCCAGAGTGGATGCAAACCTTGGAAATGCTAGTCTATAATCATGTTGCTTTCTTCCTTCCCTCCTCAACAAGTTGTCAGGCCTGTTTGGATGAATGCACATTTATTTGTTTGTTTGTTTATTTATGAATGACAGGGTCTTGCTCTGTCATCAAGGCTGGAGTGCTGTGGCATCATCATAGCTCACTACAGCCTCAAACTCCTGGCCACATGTGATCCGCCTGCCTCAGCCTTTGAAGTAGCTGGGACTATAGGTACATGCCGCCATGCCCAGCAAATTTTAAAGATTTTTAGGGATGGGGTCTCGATAGATTTCCTAGACTGGTCTTGAACTCCTGGGCATCTGCCTGCCTCAGCCTCCCAAAGTGCTAGGATTACAGGGGTGAGACACCTTGTCCATCATGCTTTTTTCCTCTTTTCTTTCTTTTCTTTTTTCTCTTTCTTTTCTTGTTCTTCCCCACCCCACCCCCCTTTCTTTCTAGCCAGGGCTCTGATAATAAAAACAAGCCAAGACAGATCAAAAAAGGAAGCCTGTTTCATGGGTACAGAAGAAAAAACAAAAAACAAAAAAACAAACAAACAAAACCTAGCAAATCAAGCCTAACATTGTATAAAAATATATAGAATCCCCTATGTTCAAGTTGGGAGTTGGGATCCCTGGTGCCAGAACCTGAGGAAGCTGTGGACAGAGTGGTGCTGTGCAAAGACATGGTTGCAGAGACACCCAGAGTATGGGCTGCACCCTGGCACCCTCATACCTGTCTGTCATTGGAGAGGATGGCGGTGTAAACTGCAACTCCCCAGGAGGCATCTCTTGGCATCCCAAGATGTCTCTGGATCAGGGAGCCACTGGGAGGCCTCAGAGTCACAGCTTGGGTATGATGTAACCCAGACCTGTGCATTACATACAGTCTGCCCCTTCCACCCAAGCTCTGCTTCTCCATTGGTCACAATTTCTGGTGGAAAGACAAGGACAGGCTTAGTAGGGTAAACCACAAATCCAAATGTTACATGGGCTCATAGGGCTGTAACTTAGTGGTTTCCAAACAGGAGAGATTTGTCCTGAAGGTGTCATTGGCCCTTGTCTGGAGACACTTTTTTTTGTGTGAGACAGAGCCTCAAGCTGTTGCCCTGGGTAGAGTGCCATGGCATCACAGCTCACAGCAACCTCCAGTTCCTGGGCTTAAGCGATTCTCCTGCCTCAGCCTCCCAAGTAGTTGGGACCACAGATGCCCGCCACGACACCCAGCTATTTTTTGGTTGTAGTTGTCATTGTTGTTTGGCAGGCCTGGGTCGGATTCGAACCTGCCAGCTCTGGTGTATGTGGCTGGCGCCTTAGCCGCTTGAGCTACAGGCGACAGGCCATGAGACACTTTTGACTTCTGCCCAAATGCATCACTGGAAAATTGACTCTCCCCAGTGTAGTGGAGCCACTATGGATCTGGTGGTCCCACTCACCAGAGACAGTTTTCCAGAATAATGGACAGCTGTGAGCAGCCACCAACACAATGGCCTCACATCATACTCAAATAAGGGAGGAGTAGAGAGGTGGGGCCAATTCATTCATTCAATCCCTTGACAATTATTGAGCACCTGCTGTGTGCCAGGCCCTATTCCAGGAGCCAGTGGGACAGCAATGGACTAGAGAGATGAAAACCCCTGCCCTTGAGGATTTGGGGGAGTAATAACAGGATAAATGTACAACACATGGTTGTCAGAGGGAGATGAACAATGTAGGGAAATGTAGCAGGGAAGGGAGCTGGAGGTTGGGGGTGACAAGGTCAAGGTCACAGGAGGCCTTCAGCAGAAGTGATGTGTGAGCAAAGACCTGAAGATGTGAGGGAGGGAGCCACATGGGTATCTTGGAGAAAGGAATAGACCATGCAAAGGCCCTAGGAGTAGGACCATGCCTGGTATATTGGCAGAACAGAAGGGGGCCCATGTGGCTGGAGCAGAGTAGGGGAAAGTCTTGGGCACTAGACTAGGTAGGTACCCAGAGTCTTTGGAGAGGACTTTGGCTTCTCCTTGGGATGCAGGATTTATCAAGAGAGAGGGATTGAGGGTAATCATTAATTAGCCCCCACCACGCCCTGTGGTTTTCAGAGTCTGTTAAAGGTTAAGCTCTGGGCATGGCCCTTTTGTTGGGGGGTGGAGATGAAGGTCCCAGGATTGCTCTGCCCCTAGCCCTCACCATCAGAGAGGGCAGCAAAATAGTGGCCTTTAGCCCCTTCAGACTTGGTTTGGTTTTGTTTTTTTTTTGAGACACAGTCCCATTATGTCACCCTCGGTAGAGTACTATGGCATCACAGCTCATAGCAACTTCAAACTCTTGGGCTTAAGCAATTCTCTTGCCTCAGCCTCCTGAGTAGCTGAGACTACAGGCTCCCATCACAATGCCCTGCTATTTTTTGTTTTGTTTTGTTGCAATTGTCATTGTTGTTTAGCTGGCCCAGGACAGGTTCGATCCTGCTAGCCTGGGTGTATGTGGCTGGCGCCGTAACTACTGTGCTACAGGTGCCAAGCCCAGATTTGTTTTAAATTTAAGCATACAGAGAAGTATCACCAGCTACTTAGGACCAGCCCTCTCTCCAGCACTGCCCACCTGCAAGGTGAGCCCCATCCTGACATCTCCCACCACCACTAATTGGTTTTCAGCTTTGTCCTTGAACTTCACATAAGTTCTGTCCTCCCTCATGTCTGACTCATGCATACACATCTCTGAGATCTGTCATGGAATTCCATGGACTATCAGGCCTTCATCTTTCTTTGTTGGTGCATAGAATTCATTCTGTGGATATACCACAACTTCTCCAACCCATTCCATGTTAATGTACATTTGAGTTGGTTCCAGTTTTTGGCTATTGTGACTAAAGCTTCTAGGAACACTCCAGAACCAGCCTTTGATGGGCAGAGGGTTTGTTTCCCTGGAGCACTCATATGCCCATCAGAGGTTGCAGGGGACTGAGGAGTGTTTGAAGTTCCCACACCTGCCATGACAAATGACCACAAACTGGTGGTGGTATAGTTTTAAAACAATATGAATTTGGGTGCCTGTGGCTCAAAGGAGTAGGGCACTGGCCCCATATGCCAGAGGTGGTGGGTTCAAACCCAGCCCCGGAAAAAATAAATAAAATATATATCAATTTATATATTTTTTAATAATAAATTATATATGTATATGAATTTATCTGTTTGTAGCTCTGGAGGCCAGAAGCCTGAGATCAAGGTGTCAGCAGGGCCACAATTCCTTGGGACGCTCCAGGGGAGGATCTTTCCTGCTTCTTCTAGCTCCTGGGGGCTCCAGATATCATTGTTTTGTGGCCACATTGTTCTAGTCTCTGCCGCCATGTTCACAGAGCCATCTCCTCTGTCAGTCTCTTATAAGGACATTTGTCATTGGATTTAGGGTCCAACCTAATTGCAGGATGATCTCATCTCAAGATCCCTGACTTAATTACAGTCTTTCACTAAATAAGGTCATAGTCACAGGTTAAGGGGTCAGCACTTCGATGTATCTATTCAACCCACTACAGTGAGTACATGGTCAGCTGTAACAGACACAGCCAAAGTGCTTTCCAAAAGTTATACCAGCCTCCCCTCCCTTCCAACTCTTCAGCTGTGGACTCTGGTTGACTGGCCAAGTGTCCTCTCCCAGATCAAGCCCCTGAGGAGGGTACTACAGGGTCAGAAGACACAACAGCAGGCACCACCCAACAATAAGGCCATGTGTTGTCTGGAGAAAACTAAATAAAAATAATGGTAAAAGCATCCAAATCTCATCAGCTTACCATGATCACCATTAGCAATAGTGCAATGTGGTTGATAAAAACACTCCCCTTACCCTCTGACAAAAATCTTCTTTGAGTCCAGTGAAACAATTGTGTGATTGCTTTGTTTTGTTAACATGGTTTCAAGTTACAGACTTGCACATTCTAGTTATTTATTCTTTAATAAATGTTGCAAGTCAATTCAGTGAATTCCTGGTTCTGGATGAGTGAAAGGGCTTCCTCTGGGGAGTTCCTGTCTGTTTTCTATCATTTGTGGTCCCTATTGGCAACATATGTGCCTCTAACCCATATGGATACCACCAAATGGATATAGCAAATTCCAAATAAAAAACGAGATCTGGGGATTGTAAAGATGAAAAAAACTTGTTTCACTTCTGCATTTTTTGTGAGCAGAGTCTCACTATGTCACCCTGGGTAGAGTGCCATGGCGTCACAGCTCACAGAAACCTCAAACTGTTGGGCTTAAGCAATTCTCTATTCTCTATTCTCTTGCCTCAGCCTCCAAGTAGCTGGGACTACAGGTGCCCGCCTATTTTTTTTTTTTTTTTTTTTTTTGCCGTTTTTGGTCTGGGCTGGGTTTGAAACCACCAGCTCCAGTGTATGTGGCTAGCACCCTAGCCACTGAGCTACAGCCGCTGAGCCTACTTGGAGTTTTTATTACTGTTCAAAATGTAAACCAGGAAAACAGAGGGTGATAGTTTCATTGGGTAGCTGGATGTGTACATTCCTATGGACCTCTTTTGTAGAATGTGAGAACCAACCTTGCTCCCTCCCTCCCCTCCTCCTTACTTGACAGAGTCTGACTTTATTGCCCTCAGTAGGGTGCTGTGACATCATAGCTCACAGGAAGCTCAAACTCTTGGGTTCAAGTGATCCTCTTGCCTCAGCCTCCCAAGTAGCTGGGAGTACAGGCACCCACCACAAGACCTGGCTATTTTTAGAGATGGAGGGGGGGGTTTTACTTTAGCTCAGGCTGGTCTTGAACTCCTGCATTCAGGCAATCCACCTGCCTCTGCTTCCCAGAGTACTAGGATTACAGGCATGAGCCACCACGCCGGTCTCAAGAGAACTTTTAGAATTGAAATGTGTTCTGTCTTTAAATTGTTCGTTTGCTTTTAAAGCTAAAGAGCAAATCTGGAGAACAGTGTTTATTGCCGGATATTAGTTACGTGATTTTCTTTGGAAACAGTTTTGTCATTCCCACCAGGGTTAAGGAAAGATGTTGGGGAAGGTGCTCTTCTTGGGATCATCTTGGGGTGAAAACGGCGCTCCTGGCGGTGGTGGCCGCAGGGCAGCTTGGCACATCTGGACCATCAGCTGCCTGGGTCTTCCTGCCTCCTGTTCTCGGCTTTTCTGCCTTGTGCTACATCTCAGGCTTCAGATCATAGCCTGGCGTCCGTGCCTAGAGTGAACCCTGAAAGTATGGGCGCCCCCAACCATCTTCGAGATAGGTGGCCGGGCAGCCCCACGGGGCTCTAGTGGCAGAGAGGGCGTGACACCTCCATCCCCTGACATTTCCCCAGACCTCAGCTGGGACAGCCTTGGGGACTCACTCTAGGAGTCTGGGTAGGAAGACAGGCCTGGGTGCTCCACTGTTACTGTGGGAAACCTGATGAGGAAGGCGAGTGTCCACGGGGAAGTTGGCAGAAGGCACTCCTGCAGGAGTCTCGCCAACTCCTACAAGAACTCCGGGTGCAGTGAACTCCTTTCTTCCCCATCCCGCCGCTAGGGGGCGCCCAGGACCAGCATGTCCCCACAGAGCCAGCCTGCTCCTGTCCTGGCTGGTAGTGGGTGTGGGACGCTCCCGGGACCCTCTGCCTGCAGCCCCTGTCGCAGATAACCATGGACGGCACCACGTAACTGAAGTGACTGCCTGCTCCCCCCAGGTCAGGCGCTGCTGGGTCCCCGACACGCAATAGATGATCCGTAAATACTCGCCGCAGGAATGCGCAAGTGCTCCAAGGGGCCGACGAAGGATTCCGCAAGGGCGCAGTTCCCATCGTCAGAGCCAGTAGGGACAGAAAGGGCACTCACTCGCAAATGGGGAAACTGAGGCCCACAGAGGGGCAGGGCCTGGCTTGAGTTCACGTGCCAGGTCAAAGGCCGAGTTCACTGACATCACGCAACTCTGTGCTGACTCCCGCGGGAGGGACTCTCCTCTGCATCCGCTGCCCGGCTAGTGCTCCTTTCCCCTTTTCCTCCTCTAGCTGCTGCTGGGACCAGTGGGCTCCTGCAGGCAGTCTACTGACCCCAAGTACCCCGAACTCCACAGAAAATCACAACCACGCTACCACGCAAGACAGATTGTCCCAAATGACAGCATAAGCCCAGCCCAGGGGTAAGGAGGAAGAAGGGACAGGTCTTTGAAAGCATCCCACTGGAATGGATCTGCTGAGCAACTATGTGACACCCCACAGACACTCCCACAGATACACACACAGACCAGATCTGCCTCCTGCCTCCAGAGGGTACATGAGGTTGGGGCTCTGCAGAGAGCAGTGGCTCTTACTTGCCTTCTCAGCTGAGGAGGGGGCTTAAAACCTACAAAAGCCCTATTTGTTCCCTACCTTCCCTCATCCCTATTCAGGGTCAGACATGCTGGGGGAAGTGATGACTGAACCAGGAGGAGGGGATGGGGTTCATGTGACCAGGTGTGTATAGGCTATGAGAATACAATTGTGCTCGTGAGTCTACCAGCCATCCCCAAGTCTGTGGCCAAGTGCATGTGACTAAAATGCCCCCCTTTTTTTTAAGTGCTCATAAAAATTAATTAAACAGTAATAAAAAGGGAGATGAAGAACACCAGTGTCAACTGGAAGAAACCAGGCCAGAAATGCTGAACTGTCCAGATTATCTCTGAGGATCCTGGTAGCCAGGGCAAAAGGAGAAATTGGTACATTACAGTGCCTGGTTGGGCATGTCTTCTAAGGGCTATGTGTTTGTTACAGTGTCTCTAAATATATGAGGAGGAGAAAGCAGTGAGGGGAGAACCCAGTGTGTCAGGAAGTTAAACAGTAATGAGCTTCCTAGTACTCAGGACAGGAGGGTGTCATGTTGTTCATGACAGTGTCTCTAAGTGAGAATGAGGCAAGGAGAATAAATGTAGACTCAAAAATTCTGAGTATAGAATAGCTATGAGTTTCCTGGCAGCCAGAATAAGTCTCTTCAGTGTGTCCTCATCAATGCCTATCTGCTCATGACTGTGGATCTGGCTACATGTGGACGAATACAAGTGTGCATGAGGGGGAGTCACATCAGTGCTGATGGGAGATATTTCTGAGCTCCCTGGAAGCCAGGGTGAGAGGAAATACATTGACTTCAACTGACCATGATCAGGTGTGTCTTTCTTGCTGTATGTTGAGTGGGCTTCTCCTGGAGCTCAGAAAGGACAGTGCCGGGCAGCCAAGCGTGCCCGGCTATCCTCAGCAGGGCTCCAGGGACGGGCATAGCCAGCATGGGGTAGCAGTAGCCGGTCTTGTGTGCCATCAGGGCTGACCAGGCGCTGGACAGCCAGCAGGTACTCCTCGGTGGGGGCTTAGCAGTGGGCAAGGGCAGTGGCCCAGGGCCCACACATACTCGTGGACCCGCAGTGGTGAGTGGTTCTTGTAGACAAGCTGCACGCGCACCTCATAGCGGGTCTCCTGGTTCTGGCGGTGGCGGCCCAGCACACGGGCCTGGAACACTGTGGGCAGGGCAGGCTCGAGGAACCTGGATGATCCACTTTGCACCTCTCTATATCCCCCACCCCATGAATTGCAGGAAAAGGGAACTGAGAACTGGATGGGATCTCAGGGAGCCCTGGGGTCACAATAAGGTCTGGGATCATTGAGGGGTTAGAGGTCATATCAAAGAGTCAGATTAGAGTCAGAAGAAAGGGGTTGAGGTAGAGTCACATCAGGGTCAGAGGTCAGCAGGACAGGACAGGTTAATCGGGGGCAGGGAGAAGGTGGGGCCAGCATTCTCACCGAAGTCACTGCTGCAGTAGTGGAGTAGCCTGTGGGCACGGCCTCGGGTATCAGGGCAGGGTGGGCAAGGGTCTGTGGGGATGGTGCTGTGAGGGGCACAGGGCTTCAGCTCAGGCTCGCCCCCACCCCGGCCTTCCCCACCTCACCTGGGGCCAGGGTCTGGGTTCGAGTCAGGATGGTAGAGAGGGTTGGGAGGTGCACTACTTCCCGGGGCTGTGGCTGCCGCAGGGGCAAGCCCAGGGCCTGCACCTGAGCCTGGAAGGGACCGTAGAGCTCCCGAGGGAGCCAGAACTCAAACTCGATGCCAGGGTTGGGCTCTTGCAGGAGGACCTGGAGTGAGAGGCCAGAGCTCAGGGAGGTGTTCCAGAGTCTGACAGCTGCTTTCCCCCCCTCTGACTCCAGCTGGCTCCCCTCTGAGTTTCTCAAATGCCTAACAGCACCTGCAGGAGCAGGTCGTGGGAGGTGGGCCCCACCACATGCAATGTCTCCTCTGGCCTTGCATCCCGAGTGTAGACTACGTGGGTGCCCACCGCCTGGTAGGTCCCAGGCCGGCTGACTGCCCAGTTCCCATTGAGCACGTAGTGTCCATCGCTTCCCATTAGTGCTGCAAAGGAGGGGCAGAGCAGGCTCGTGGGAAGAGGATATACCATCCATCCTGTGCACCCTGGGGTCCGTCCTCTGGCCTCAGTACCCCCAGCCATACACAGGGACAACAACTGCACCTAGGCAGCTAGTAGGTCTCCTCCCCGCTCAGAAACCATGGTACCTAGGTGGTTGTGGCTCTGATGGGCCACGCGGATGTGTCTGGCGCCTGCAGGAATTAGGGTCACGTTCCAGTATCCGATGAAGGCACCTGGGCAGGAGGGTAGTAGGGTGTTGGGATGCCAACTTGATGATTAAATGAGATACTGTGGTTAAGACAGCTAGCCAGGGCCATGGGTACCAGGCAACACTCTGTAAACCTTTGCAATTATTATTATATTTTTTAGAGACAGAGTCTCACTTTGTCGCCCTTGGTAGAGTGCTGTGGCTCCACAGCTCACAGCAACCTCCAGCTTTTGGGCTTAGGGATCTCAGCCTCCCGAGTAGCTGGGACCACAGGTGCCCGCCACAACACCTAGCTATTTTTTTGTTGCACTTTGGCTGGGGCTGGGTTCGAACCTGTCACCCTCGGTATACGGGGCCGGCGCCCTACTCACTGAGCCACAGGTGCCACCCAACCTTTGCGATTATTATAGCGTAAGTGAGGCACGGAAAGTGTTAAAATGATTGTCTGTTCTGGGCAGGGTGGGACAATCTGGCAGTGACCAATCAGGATGAGGATAGAGGGAGCGGGGCCAAAACTGCCCAATCAGCATAGGATTTCGCTTCCAGGTAGTGGCTTATTAAAGGGCCACTTGGACTTTAGTAAGTGAGAGCGGGCGGTCACCAGCATCACGGAAAACACGTTGCACGAAGAGGCATGAGTCGTTGGTCCCGCCACAATGGCCACAATGGTCCTCACGGGCTCCCGAGCCCAGTAACCCGTCACAGCCGACGCTCTAAAGGGGTGAAGGATAGGCGTGTGTCACAAACTCTGGGAGGGGTGGACCCTGGGGAAAGGCGGGGAACCTGGACAAAGAGGGAGGTTCCCTGGAAGCGTGGGCTGGAGTGGAGCCTGTGGGAGGGCGGGGCCTGGAGGGAGGAGGCTAGGGTGGAGCCTAGGGAGGGGCAGGGCCTGGTGAATCCTTACAAGGCAGTGGCCAGCCACGCAGAGCTCCTGGTCACCTGGGCTGCAGGTGGTGCCATCCAGGACGCGGCCGAAGCTGTGGTAGAAGGCGTGCCCTTCGGCCAGGCAGTTGAGGTCGCACTGGTTAGGCGCTGAGGTGGGGAGGAATCAGTGGTCTGGGGACCTCTATCCTAGTTTCAGATTCCCCCATCAAGCTCCCTCAGGTAGGCATCCCCTTAGACAGATGAGGCCCAGAGATTAAGCCAAAGCCACACATTGAAGCTGAAGCAGGGCTAGGACTGGCATAATTGTGCTTTGCTTCCAGCAATCTGAGACTCTCCCAGGCAAGTATTCTGGGGCTGCATTTATTCATTATCTAATCTTATATTAGGAGTCCTAATCATTACCCATACTTCACTCATTCATTCCACACTTATTGAGTACCTACTGTTTTCAGACATGGTTCTAAGCTCTGGGATATAGGAGCAAGCAGACTCACTCAGCATTTGTGCCATGCACCTCGCAGGCACCTAATAAATACTGTTAGTCCAGTACTGACCAAGTCCTGTTAACCTAGTTGTGTTGCTGGCCTCCCCCGGGCCTCAGTTTCCCCTTCTGGCTGGAAGTGGGGCAAAATGGACTGTCTGATCACACCTGCAGATGGACAGCCCTGATCCCTACTTATCCTCAAGATCCTTTTGGCTCTCACCTTCCTGAACCTGTCTGACATACCCTCCCTGGAATGGATCTTCAGCTGTCCCTGTGGGGGTGGAACCGTGGGAGGTTTCCTCCAATTCTTATGGGGAAAAGAAAAGGAAAGGAAAAGAGAGGAGAGGAGAGGAGAGAAAGAGGGAGGGAACCCCTGAGCTTGATGGATGGAATTTTCTCCATTCAAGGCTTTTCTTTTCTGTGTCTGCCTTCACTGTGGCATCTGAAACTGCCTGTCTCCCTTTAATCTGGAGGCGTGCTGCCCTGGGCACACAGTTATACAACTTGCTATTTTCAGCTCAGTGCAGCAATATTTCTTGCTACTAGGATAAGTTTGAGAACTGTTGGCCTCTGGATGCAACTCTAAGTAAATCCTCAGCGTGGTGTTCAACCCCCATGCTGAATGGACCCTGCTTCCCTCTACCCCTGCTTGGTGCCTAACACATGCTGTTTCTCCTTTACTTCACCAACTCCTATGTATCCTTCAAAGCTCCAGGGCTAATAGCCCCTCTCCCTTTTCTGTGCAACACTCCAAGTCATTCTTCTCCCTTAGCAGTCACTTCTCCCTTCCAGTAATAAGTTCAAATAATTGATTGTTCACTTCACCAACCCTGACCACAGTTGTCCAGACTACTCACCCCCATAGAAGGGCACCCATTGGTAGGTCTTCTGCATGCCTAGGACTGGGTGACCATTGTAAAGAGCACACTGTAGGTCTCGGAAGGGCACAGCCCCTGGGGGACAGTCCTGGGGACAGAGAGAAGTAGGTCAGAGGCCAAGAAAGCCCTGGGAAGCCCAGAGAACTTGACAGTGTGGTAGATGTATTTGGGGTATGACTGGGGAAGCTTCAGGGCAGCCTCCAAAACCTGGGAGGTGGGCAGGGCTTACTGGAAACTGGCAGAGGCGGTACTCGTGTGTGTTGCCCCAACATGGCTCTTGCCCGAGAAGCCTACAGGAAGGAGGGTGGCCAGAGAGCAGTCAGAACACCCAGGGATCCCCTACCAGAGCTGACCGGTCCACCCTCCACCCCCGCCAACCCCACCCGCATTCCAGTGGGATCAGTGGGATTAAAGGGCAGAGCATGTGTGGGCAGGCTGAGGGTGTGGCCAGGGGCTGGGCCCCTCTTGGCCCTGGGGGCTCACTCAGCAGAGCCCTGAGCCCCACTCCTCACGCACCGGATGCAACGCCGGCTGCGAACAGAGACACCCCTACCACAGGAGCTAGAACAGCCACTCCAAGAACCCCAGGGAGTCCACTCGCCAGGACCCTACTTGGGGAGAGAGAGGCATGGTCAGCCTGAAGGGAAAGCTGGTGGCTCCATACCACTAACCTGGTCCCATTCCCATCTGCTCCCCTGAGTTCCTGCTCCACCCTTACCTGAGCACTGTTCCCCAAACCACAGTTCAGGAGGGTCCATAGCAGAAGCAGGAAGTTCTGGAAGAACCAGGGTCTGGGGGCACAGAGTGAGGGAGGTGCCTATGTAGTGGGGCCAATGCCAGCAGGACAAGAATTGAACCCCAGCTCTGCCCTGACTGGCCATGTGATCTTGTGACTCTCTGAGTCACACTTATCTCTGAAAAATGGGCTGATAATAGAGCCCCCCACTTATAGGAAAGTTGAAGGATCCTTTGGATCATGTGAGAAAAATAGGAGGCACAGAGAACCTGATAAGGAGAAGAACTCAAAACCTTATCTGCAATTATTTTTGGTTGTATATTTTCTTTTTTTTTTTTGTAGAGACAGAGTCTCACTGTACCGCCCTCGGGTAGAGTGCCGTGGCGTCACACGACTCACAGCAACCTCTAACTCTTGGGCTTACGCGATTCTCCTGCCTCAGCCTCCCAAGCAGCTGGGACCACAGGCGCCCGCCACAACGCCTGGCTATTTTTTTGTTGCAGTTTGGCCGGGGTTGGGTTTGAACCCGCCACCCTCGGCATATGGGGCCGGCGCCCTACTCACTGAGCCACAGGCGCCGCCCATGGTTGTATATTTTCTTATTTATCATGTGTATAGTACTTGCTTAATGTTTGATAATGGAAGGAATCACTCAAGGATGGTACCCAAGTGGCTCGTAGAGTCAGGGTCCCTCACCACTGCCCCCACCAGCATTACTTCTACCTTCCTGTGTGGCCAGAGGCCAGCCACACTGTGTTCCCAGGCCTCAGTTTCCCCATCTGTGAAGTGGGGGCCAGCTGGACTCAATCCATGATTCTATGAGACACTCAGAGGGTGTGGCCCAAGAGGGCTGGGTCAGGAGCCTGGTCCTGGCAGAGGCCTCTCAGCTGCACCCTTCAGCCTCCAGGGCTCCTCCTCAGTGCCCAGACCTGTGGATTGGAAGCCCCCACATGGGGGGTGGGGCAGGGAAGGGTGACCTGGCCCAGGTCCAGTCCGTGGCACTTCATGGCCTCACCTGCAGAGGGTGTGGGACAGAGCAGAGAGCCTAGGCTGCCTGTGGAGGGAGAGGGCCCAGGCTGAGGCTGCTGCAGGGAAGGAGGAGACAACTTGGGGGAAAAGGGGAGACCTTGCTTCCCTGGGCCTCAGTTCCCCCATCTGTCAGGGGAGGAATACAGTCACTTGCCATAACACCCTCCTGGTGACTGTGCCCATGGCCTGGAGGGAGCAAGCGGGAGGGGAAGGAGAACAGCTGCCTTGTGAGTCTCTTCCGGTCAGGCCAGGGCACCCAGCTCCCAGAAGAGCCTAAGGGTCAGGCTGAGCCCAAAGCTCTCCAGTCTTCGGGATTTTGGGCACCAGGCAGGGAGAAGGACCACCTGAACCCCAGCCCCTCTAGAGACATAGTTTCCCTGGTTCTCAGGCCCTATCAGGGGCCTGGGGGCTGAGCTGTTTCCAGGCACTCCAAGGAGCTGCGTTTGGACCCTTCCTCTGCCTGCGCGCAGCTGTGCACCTAGGTGCATCTCCGTCCCTCTCAGAACCCAGAGCCCAGGCTGGGTCAGGCGTCAGGAAGAAGTTTGCACGGGAGAGTTGAGACAGGGAGGGAGTGCTCCACCTCTGACATCCTTCCACCCGACCATGAGCCCCAGCTTATATGGTGGGACCCAGGTGATGGAGCTGGGGGGCTCGAAGCGCCCTCTCCAGGGAACAAGGTCCCCACTCCCCATTTTGTCTGCACCCCTGTCTGGCGGTCTCCGGGCAGGCCACGTTTCTGGGTCTCAGTTTCCCCCAGTGGAAATGGGACTGAGCTCACTCCTACCCCGAGTGTTGCTACCCTCATCATTCCGACCCCAGCCCGACCGGGCCCAGGGAGGGGGAGGAGCGGACAGCGCGTCCAGGGACAGCGGGAGGACAGAAAGAGGGACTTACCAGTTTCTTAGAGCCCAGGCAGTACGTCCAGGCTCCCTGAGCGGCCCCAGGGAGAGCGGAAGCGGCGGGGCCCGAGGTGCGGGGCGGGGGGAGCTTGGGACGGCCCCTCCCAAAAGTGCCTCGGAGTCTGATTGAGGGCGCGCTTAGGTCCAGGTCAGGAGGAGCGGCGGGCGCGGATCTGAGGCAGGGGACTGCCGCACGAGAGCCCGGGTCCCCCAGAGCTGCGGCCTAGTGTCCGGGCGTCCGGGTCCCGGTGACCTTGGGAAGCCCGAGCCGCGGGGGCGGTGCAGGGACTGACCGCCCCCACTCCCTACACCGGGGCTGCTATTCCTGGCGCCGTGCTCAGGGCCTGGGAATGTGTGAGAATCGAAGTTGCCTTAGACTGGTTCTGGGAGTCCATGGTTCTGCCCTATCCCCGTGGACGCCCAGATTGCGTCCCCGCCGGGGTCTCAGTCCTGGGTCACGGCCTCCTCCCGCACGGTCGCCCTACAGTGGGAACCCCCGCACGCCTGGGCTCAGATCCCAAGGTTCCCCTTCTCAGGTCCGCCACCCCCCACGCAGGGCCCCAGCGCACTGGGGAGAGGCTCAGTCCCGGGGGCCAGGAGCGGGGGACGGAGGGACCCTCCCAGCTGGCGCATTCCCGGGAGCTGCTGTCACCGGAGGACGCGCCCCACCCTGCCTCCCGCCCTCCTACCCCAGCCCCGGGGTTGCCAGCTGCGGCTTTGGGGCCAAACACAAGAAGGGAAGGCTCCTCTTCCTCGCTGCCCCGCCCCATTCTCTTGGGCCTCAGTTTCCCCATCCTAGCAGTAGAGCCGACAGGAGTCTCCACTGCGCACCTTCTAGCTGGAACTGGGCTCTTTGAGCAGACCCGCGGCACACAGGTTGCCCCAGGGTCCCCCCCACACCCTGTCCCTCCCTTGCGGGGACGCAGTGAGCGCCCCAAGATCTGGACTTCATGGTCCCCTAGTGTTGCCCTGTGGCGCCCCCTGGCGGGTGCTGAGAACCTGAAAGCACTGAGCAGGAGGGGGAGGGGAGCGGGGGACACCCCTTCTGCCCCAGCCCTGGAGTGCCGCTTCTTCCAGAAAGCTCATTGAGCTGTCCCCGGCGCTGACCACCGGGGCGGGGTGTTGGCCCGGGTGGGGGCCGAGAAATTGAGGGTTGCGGGTCCAGCTCTGTCTGCCCTCCAGCCAGAAGCACCTTAGAGCAAGACCACCCAATACCATTTTGGAGCACCTACGCTGTGCCCTCAAGTTGTGCATCCCGGTCCATCCTGGGCCAGCCGCAGAGGCAGCTCCTGGGAAGATATATTTCCATCTCTGATCCCAACCCATGAGAGGTGGGTTGGGGGTGGGAAGGCAGTCATTGAGGAGGTGAGGCCATAAGGAAGTCAGGACAGAAACAGCATGTGCAAAGGCCTTGAGGCTGCAACAGGGGCAGGAGATCCAGGCACTGGGTGGGGGTGGGGTGAAGATGAGGTGGGGGGATGGGCACTATGGGAAGGGTTTAAGCCCTGGTGGGAGAAGTGCTTTGGTTTTGGAAAAGCTACCCCAGCTAGGAACAGGAGTGGGGGCTATAGCATCGTAAGGGGCAGTGTCCTGAGGGGCAGCAGCTGAACCAAGGTGTGGCGGGATGGGGAGTAGTGGGTGGGTCCCAGCCCTGTTTAGAAGCAGAGTCACCAGGAGGTGCTGATGGATCTGGATGGGTGGAGGTGGAGACAAAGGTGTCTGGGTGCAAGGAGATGGCATAGTCCACCTGTCTTAGTAGTGCAGTGTAGTTGGAGATAGGTTGTGTGGTTGTCATGGGCATACACTGGGTGTTTAAAATTGTGGATGAGGTCAGGGTGGTAAGAGAGCAAGAGCCAGGTGAGCCTGGTGTCCCTGAAGGATGATGGAGCTGCAGTGAGGCCAATGGACAATCATATCCTCTTCTGATGGGCCCCATTCCCGGAGGCACAGTCCACATTGCTCTGCAGGGTGTGCAAACAGCAGGCACTGTGCCCTGCAGGAACAGTATACAGAAAGCACTGTGCACTGCAAGGAGCAGGCATTATGCCCTGCAGAAAGGGCATGCAACAGGCATTACATCTTGTAGAAATACATGCAGTAGTATTTCTCTGCCCTTCAGAGAGTATATACAATAGATACTGTGCCATACAAAGAGTGCATCCTGTAGAGCAGCGGTTCTCAACCTGTGGGTTACGACCCACAGGAACTGTATTAAAGGGCTGTGGCATTAGGAAGGTTGAGAACCACTGCTGTATAGAGTGTCTACAGCAGATGCTGAATCCTGAGGGTAAAAAGGGCATACAGAAAGCACTGTGTCCTGCATGGGGTCTCTATAACTTGTGGGATGGCCAGAATGGTGAGCAATAGTGAAAGTGTGGAGTCCCCAGCAGCCTGATCCCCCACACTCCAGATCTTTCTCCTCTTGTTCCCCATCCTGTCTCTACTAAATGGTCCTGTGGATATAACTCAATTCTCCAAGAAGGAGGCTGGGAGGTCAGCTCAGATACCTGGTGCAGGCAGAGGGGGCAGCAGCTAAGGGTCAGAGGCTCCCAGCATCCCAGCCCAGATCACCACACACCCATCCTGCTCATGCCTGGACCCCAGTCTAGGGATCAGCTACATTCCCCCCACTCTGAGCTCCACCCCAGATACCCTCCACAAGGCTGGGCCAGGACAGGATGGGGAACTGAGACTCAGGTCCCAGTCAGCCTGGGTCAGCTGGGCTCCTGTTTCCTCAGTGCTCTAATGGCCTCCAGGCATTAAGAAATGCCATGATTGACTGGGCACCGTAACTCAGTGGTTAGGGCACGGGCCACATGCTCCAGGGCTGGTGGGTTCGAACTCAATCTGGACCTGCTAAACAAACAAATGAAAACAAAACAAACAAACAAACAAATAGCTGGGCATTGTGGCAGACACTTGTAGTCCCAGCTACTTGGGAGGCTGAGGCAAGAGACTTGCTTAAGCCCAAGAGTTGGAGGTTGCTGTGAGCTATGAAGCCACAGCACTCTACCAAGGGTGACAAAGTGAGACTTTGTCTCGATTAAAAAAAAAAAAAAGCCATGATCTGCAGTATGGCATTGTACAGTCAACAAAAGGTAAGTTATGTGCACTTGAAAATTTGTTAGGAGAGATTTCTTAGTCAATATTTTTTCCATGAAAAAAGAAAATACAGGGCGGCGCCTGTGGCTCAAAGGAGTAGGGCACCAGCCCCATATGCAGGAGGTGGTGGGTTCAAACCCAGCCCCGGCCAAAAAAAAAAAGAAAATACAAAAGGACGCAAGGAAACTTTGGGAGGCCATGGACATATTTGTCATGTTGATTGTGGTGATGCTATCACTGGTGTTTGCATATGTCCAACTCACCAAGTAGTACACATGTTATTTATAGATGTACAAAACCACGTATTTTATATGTTCAGGTACTCAATTATGTCTCAATAAAACTGTCTTTAAAATTAAATTAATTTTTAAATTTATTTTATGTATTTATTTATTTTTATTTTTATTTTTATTTTGGGGGACAGAGTCTCCCTTTGTCACCCTCAGCAGAGTGCCATGGCATCATAGTTCACAGCAACCTCAAACTCTTGGGCTCAAGCAATTATCTTGCCTCAGCCTTCCAAGTAGTTGGGACTATAGGTGCCTGCCACAGTGCCCGGCTAGGGATTTCACCCTTGCTCAAGCTGGTCTCAAACTCATGAGCTTAAGCAATCCACCTGCTTCCTAGAGTGCTAGGATTACAAGTGTGAGCCACCATGCCCAGATAACTTAAAATTTTTAAAAAGAGGCTCAGTGCCCATAACACAGTGGTTACAGTACCGGCCACATCCACCGAGGGTGGCAGGTTCAAACCTGGAGCAGGCCAGCTAAGCAACAATGACAATTGCAACAAAAAAGTAGCTGGGCATTGTGGTGGGTGCCTTTGGTCCCAGCTACTTTGGGTGGCTGAGGCAAGAGAATCACTTAAGCCCAAGAGTTTGATGTTGCTGTGAGCTATAACGCCACAGCATTCTACCAAGGGCGACATAGTGAGACTCTGTCTCGAGAAAAAAAAAAAAAGTCTGTTAGTCTCTTTCTACTGGGAGCACCATCCCTTCCACAGCTCCAGTGGCTGTCCGTTTCCTAAGGAGAGGACCACCATGCCTGTACTCACTACTTACTGTGTTATCAGCCACTGTCTCGGGGGCTCCCATATCTGATGTGACACAATAGCTCCCCATGTGAGAAACGTTCATGCCCACTTTATGGGTTGGACACTGAGGCCCACACGCAGCAAGACTTGAAGTCCTGAGATAGCTTCACACCAGCAACTGAAGACGTGACCTTCAGTACCACCACTGATACCACCCGCTTCAGTTGAGATGAGAGGCTGGATCCCAGGTAGGTCTTATGCCCTCTTAACTGATAGCCAGGGGGAGGAGGTCAGACAAGATTCCCAGCTCTGGAGATGTTCTTACAGTCTCAGTTTCCCCATCTGTACAATGAGCATGTTAGATACCATCTCAAAAGTTCCACAACTTGGTTATTCCATGTATCCTCGAGATTGGGGCAGAAATTTTTACTTGGTAATCAAATTGAATTTATCAAGAAGGAAGTTCTAAGTCATTAACTGTGGTTGTGGAAGGAATTATTCTTGCTAATACTGTGCACAGGATCAAAGGAATGGGGCAGCCATGCAAAACAGTCTAGTGGTTCCTCAAAAAATCGAACAGTTACCATGTGATCCTTAAGGTCTATGAAAGATAAATTAAAAGCATACATCCAAAACTGGACATGGTGTTGTGCACCTGCAGTCTCAGCAACTCAGAGGCTGAGGTGGGAGGATTGCTTGAGCCCAGGAGTTTGAGAACAGCCTCAGCAACATGCTAAGACCCCATCTCTAAATCAAACTAACCCAAACAACAAAAAATACTTCCATACAAAAATTAGCACACAAATGTTCATAGCAGCATTATTCACAAATGGTGAAAAGATGAAAACAATCCATTAATGATAAATGGATAAGCACAACATGGTTCATCCACATACAGGAATATCACTCAGCCATGAAAAGGAAGGAGGCTCTGACACAGGCTACAACGTGGACGGACCTTGAGGACATTGTGCTCAATGAAAGAAGCAGACACAGAAGGACACATGGTGTGTGACTCCATTTGTAAGAAATGTCCAGGGTGGCGCCTGTGGCTCAGTGAGTAGGGCGCCGGCCCCATATACTGAGGGTGGCAGGTTCAAACCCAGCCCCGGCTGAACTGCAACCAAAAAATAGCCGGGCGTTGTGGCGGGCGCCTGTAGTCCCAGCTGCTCGGGAGGCTGAGGCAGGAGAATCGCGGAAGCCCAAGAGCTAGAGGTTGCTGTGAGTCCTGTGACATCATGGCACTCTACCGAAGGTGGTAAAGTGAGACTCTGTCTCTACCAAAAAAAAAAGAAAGAAAGAAAGAAATGTCCAGAACAGGGTTGGTGCCCATAGCTCAGCGCTGGTAGCTAAGTGGTTATGGCACTGGCCACATATACCGGGGATGGCAGGTTCGAACCTGGCCTAGGGCCTGCTAAACAATAATGACAACTACAACAAAAAATCTCCGGGCGTTGTGGTGGGTGCTTGTAGTCCCAGCTACTTGAGGCAACAGAATCACTTAAGCCCAGGAGTTAGAAGTTGCTATGAGTGGTGACACCATAGCACTCTACCAAGGGTGACCAAGTGAGACTCTGTCTCAAAAAAAAGAAAATGTCCAAAACAGGCAGATTCACAGAGATGGGAAGTGGATTCTAGTGTCAGGGGCTAGTGGGCTGGGGAGAGTTAGGGGTGACTGCTAATGGACACTGGGCTTCTTTTGGGGTAATAGAAATCTTCCAGAACTTTAGAGAGGTGATGGTTGGCTGGCAACGTGAATGGGCTAAGTGTGAATACTGGTACATTTTCTAGTTAAATGTAGAAAACTATTCAGTAACTATTTTACTATAGTTAAAAAAAAATGAAGTATGGGCGGCGCCTGTGGCTCAGTGAGTAGGGCGCTGGCCCCATATGCCGAGGGTGGCGGGTTCAAACCCAGCCCCGGCCAAACTGCAATAAAAATATAGCCGGGTGTTGTGGCAGGTGCCTGTAGTCCCAGCTGCTTGGGAGGCTGAGGTAAGAGACTCGTGTATGCCCAAGAGTTAGAGGCTGCTGTGAGCCGTGTGACGCCACGGCATTCTACCCGAGGGCGGTACAGTGAGACTCTGTCTCTACAAAAAAAATAAATAAATAAAATAAATAAAATAAAAAAGTGAAGTAAAACTATACATATTCACTTAGTCATTCGTTCATTTACCAATTCACTCATTCTCTAATTCATGAATTCATTCACTCACTCATTCACAAGACTGACACAGCCCTGGGTTGCGTATGTGTGGAGGAGGCCATCAAATATCTGCTCAGACAATTGTGAAGCTGCCACAGTAGCATTAGCTGACAAATGAGGCTGACTGTGTCTGGGTAGCTTCAGGCAGGGAGCCCTGACTTCCTTGTGGGTGGGAACACCGGGGGACTTGCTAGGACACTCAAGGCAAGACCTGGAGGATGAGGGAACACTGTGGTGGGAAAAGGTGTGAAAGAGCTGGTGTTCCTGGCAGCAGGCACAGCCTGTGCAAAGGCCCAATGACCACGAGAGCAGGGTGGGGTCAGGCCCAGCAAAGAGGCCCGGGAAGGGCAAGGGCCTCGCCCAGTTTTGGGGCCTCAGAGAAGGGTTGGGAACCTAAGAAAGCTTTAAAAACCTTCTGAAAACCAGTCAGTGGGCTTGGTGCCTGTGGCTCAAGCGGCTAAGTGCCAGCCACATACCTCAGGTGGCTGGTTCGAAGCCAGCCCAGGTCTGCCAAAAAACAATGACAGCTACAACCAAAAATAGTCCGGCGTTGTGGCAGGTACCTGTAGTCCCAGCTACTTGGGAGGCGGAGGCAAGAGAATTGCTTGAGCCCAAGAGTTGGAGGTTGCTGTGGGCTGTGATGCCACAGCACTCTATCCAGGGGAACAGCTTGAGGCGCTATCTCAAAAAAAAAAAAAACAGTCAGTGGTCTAAGGCATACTGTTAGGTGGAAAAAAAAATAGGAAAAAAGTCCTTTCCTTTTCAGTTTCCAATCAAAATTTTTTTTCTTTAGAGCAGAGTTTTATTTTGTCGCCCTCGGTAGAGTGCTATGATGTCACAGCTCACAGCAACCTCCAGCTCTTGGGCTTAGGCGATTCTCTTGCCTCAGCCTCCAGAGTAGCTAGGACTATAGGCACCCACCACAATGCCCGGCTATTTTTTGTTGCAGTTTGGCCAGGGCCAGGTTTGAACCTGCCACCCTTGGTATATGGGGCCAGTGCCCTACCCACTGAGCACAGGCGCTGCCCTCCAAACAAATTTTTAAAATTATGTGCAATATGGGGCGGCGCCTGTGGCTCAGTCGGTAAGGCGCCGGCCCCATATGCTGAGGGTGGCGGGTTCAAACCCCGCCTCCGCCAAACTGCAACCAAAAAATAGCCAGGCGTTGTGGTGGGCGCCTGTAGTCCCAGCTGCTCGGGAGGCTGAGGCAAGAGAATCGCTTAAACCCAGGAGTTGGAGGTTGCTGTGAGCTGTGTGAGGCCACGGCACTCTACCAAGGGCCATAAAGTGAGACTCTGTCTCTACAAAAAAAAAAAAATCATGTGCAATATGGTGCCATTTATGTTAAAGAAAAAGTATACATATATTAGTACAAACAGAAAATTGAAAGAAATAAACACCTGCCATCACCCACAATGATACTGGAGGGGGGTTGTGGGTGACTTATAGTTATCTTTTTTTCTTTTGTTTTGAAACAGTCTCATTGTGTCACCCTTGATAGAGCCATGGCTCCATAGCTCACCTCAAATTGGCTCAAACGATCCTCTTGCCTCAGCCTCCTGAGTAGCTGGGACTACAGGTGCCCACCACAACACCCGGCTATTTTTAAGAGATGGGATCTTGCTCTTGCTCAAGCTGATCTCAAACTCCTGAGCTCAGGCAATCTACCCGCCTTGGCCTCCCAGAGTGTTAGGATTACAGGCATGAGGCACTGTGCCTAGCCCTTATTTTTTTTATTAAGTGTGTTTTGTTTGGGGAGGCAGGGTCTTCCTCTGTTGCCCAGGCTGGAGTGCGGTGGTGCAATCACAGCTCACTTCAGCCTTAAACTCCTGGGTTCAACTGATCCTCTTGCCTCAGCCTTCCATGTAGTGAGACACCTTGATTTTAAAACTTCTGATCCCCAGACTGTAGGAGGATAAATTTGCAGTGTTTTAAGCCACCAAGTTTGTGGTGATTTGTTACAACCATGGTAAACAAATACTATTTGTCATGACTCAGGAACTGATATTGGTACATTACTATTACTAATTAATAACATCAGTAATTACTATTACTATTTCGTGACTATTGATTAAACTCCAAAATTTTTTTTTTTTATACAGAGCCGTAAGCTGTCACCTTGGGTAGAGTGCTGTGGCATCACAGCTCACAGCAACCTCCAGCTCCTGGGCTTAAGCAATTCTCTTGCCTCAGCCTCCCAAGTACCTGGGACTACAGGCGCCCACCACAACACCTGACTATTTTTTGGTTGTAGTTGTCATTGTTGTTTGGCAGGCGCAGGCTGGATTTGAACCCACCAGAGCTCTGGTGGCTGGCGCCTTAGCCGTTTGAGCTATAGGCACTGAGCTTAAACTCCAAATTTTATTTGAATTTCACTAGGCTTTTTTTTTTTTTCAACTATTGTCTATTTTCTCTTTCAGGCTCCCATATGATATTGAGCTATTTGTATTGTAATTATTATACCAAAAACACCCACTAGGGGAAAAGCAAATTATTCCTATGGCCAATTCCAATGCAAGGAGGCACATTGAATGCAGCTGGAATTGATCAATGTCCCTGAATGCAGGTCGATGCAAGACAGAGGGCATGGGGAGGCGTGTCCACCCTCATGAGGGTCATAGTAGGGATGAGAACAGACCAGACCCCTGCTAGTGGAGTTCCCAGTCCAGTGGGACAGAAAACCAGCCAACTAGCAAGGAAATAGTGATGGACCAAGAAGTAAGTAAACCGACAGGAATCAGGGCTAGGGAATCATGGGGAGGACAAAGGTGGCCCCTGTCTTGAGTACTAAAAGGTGAGGAGGGCCATCAGATAAAGACTAGAGGGTGGGAAGAGCTTTGAGCAGAGGGAAAGGCATGTGCAAAGGCCCTAAAGTGGGATGAGGTTGGTGTAGGCTCAACTAACAGGGAGGGCCGGAGTGGCCAGAGTGGGGAGAGTGGAGGTGTGGGGGGATGCTGCAGCCTAGAGCACCTGCCTGAGCTTCTCGGTTAGTCAGCACTGGATAGAAAAGAAGATTGTCTTGTGCAGAGGCCCTGGACAGGGCAGGACAAATAGCAGAGTGCAGAACTTGGGTGGTCAATTCTGAGAAATGTTCCACCCAGTTCCTCTGGGGGTTCCCAATGGGCTTGGGCCGCAGGGACTCTCGGTGGTAACCAGCTCCTATCCTTCTCCCAAACCAAATCCCTGGCCTGCTTCAGGCTTGAGCCTTGCTTCAGGCTCAGCCTTCGGGGAAACTCAGATTGAGAGGGGTGAGGAGGGACATGCAGCTCACTTCAGCTATCCGCCCCCCCATCAAAATTAAGACACACATCCATTGCCCAGGCTAAAGCCACCCACCTGGACAATGTCAGTGGGAGGATGTGCAGAGATAAGACGAAGGGCCTCAGAACTGAGTCCTGGGTCCTGGGAGGAGGAGGAGGAAGGAGATGCTTCCAGGAGATAATTGACCAGAAAGATGGAAAAAAAAAACAGAATAAGGATCTGTTCCAGAGAATGGTGCTTCTAGAAGGAGCCAACAGCAAATGGCTCTGACAGAAGGAAGAACAAGGTCTGGTTTGAGGGCAGCCTGGAACCATGATCATGGAGTTTCTGAAGCATGATGGCATGGGAACTTCTCCTTCCATTTGCTCTGATCCCGGGGCTACCATCCCCCTGCGACCTGGATGGTCAGCTGAGGGCTCATGCATCCAGGCACGTGGGACTCCACGGGTGTTTATTAAAGGCCAGGGGACCAAAGAGGGAAGCAGGAACTGAGCTGAGTCATGTTACCTGGTGGCTCTCACTCTGACACCTTCCAAGGAGGGGACTGGCCAGGCCTCTGGGAAGCCTAGACTCGTGCTGTCTCAGCAGTCACCCCTCTACCTGCAGCAGGTATTTTGAGCAAAGCTTCCCAGAATTTCTCTAGAGAAATCTGCTGAGTCTGGAGAGTGAGCTCAGGTCAGCAAAAGAACAGAGACCAGAAGAGAAAAGGAGACTATGGCCTGGAGTGGGAGGGCACATGGGTGTGGGCAGCTCCTGGGGACTCCAGCGAAGACCCTGAAGGCCTCAGGAATCCAGGGCAGGGGGCACCAGGGGAGGTTCAGGCAGCTCTGCTGAATCTTGCTTCATTGCAAAACGGCAATCCTGTGCTCCGCACCCAAGCTATGCGTTAGTTTCCTCCTCTGTAAAATGGGAGTATTGGTAAGTCCACTAGAACTGTGTTTTGGGATGGTGAGAAATCTAATATATTTTTCATTTTCTTTTTTATCGTGGCAATGCATATACATAAAATGTACAACCTTAACCTTTTTTTTTTTTTTAAGACAGAGTCTCACTATGTTGCCCTTGGTATAATGCTGTGGAATCACAGCTCACAGCAACCTCAAACTCTTAGGCTAAATGATTCTCTTGCCTCAGCCTCCCAAGTAGCTGGGACTACAGATACCCACCACATGCCCACTATTTTTTTGTTGTAGTTGTCATTGTTGTTTAGCAGGCTGAGGCCAGATTTGAGCCCGTCAGCCCCAATGTATGTGGCCGGCACCCTAACCACTGAGCTGCGGGTGCCAAGCTGATCTTAACCATTTTTAAGTGCATAGGTCAGCACATTAAGCACATTCACACGGTTCTTTTTTCTTTCTTTCTTTCTTTTTTTTTTTGAGACAGAGCCTCAAGCTGTCACCCTGGGTAGAGTGCCGTGACATCACAGGTCACAGCAACCTCCAACTCCTGGGCTTAAGCGAGTCTCCTGCCTCTGCCTCCCAAGTAGCTGGGACTACAGGTGTCCGCCACAACGCCGGGCTATTTTGTGGTTGCAGTCATCATTGTTGTTTGGCGGGCCCTGGGCTGGATTCGAACCTGCCAGCTCAGGTGTATGTGGCTGGCGCCTTAGCCGCTTGAGCCACAGGTGCCGAGCCTCTTTTTCTTTTTTTTTTTTTTGAGACAGAGTTTCACTTTGTCACCCTTGGTACAGTGCTGTGGGGGTCATAGCTCACAGCAACCTCAAACTCCTGGGCTTAAGCGATTGATTCTCTTATCTCAGCCTCCCAAGTAGCTGGGACTACAGGTGCTTGCAACAACACCTGGCTATTTTTTGTTGTTGTTGTTGTTGTTGCAGTTTGACCGGGGTTGGGTTTGAACCTACCACCCTGGGTATATGGGGTGGGTGCCCTACTCATTGAGCCACAGGTGCCGCCCACATTCACACAGTTCTGCAACCGTCACCATCCTCCATCTCTGGAACTTTCATATCCTCCCATACTGAAATTCTGTCCTCTCCAAAACACTAATTCCCTGTCCTCTTCCCAGTCCTTGGCACTCACCATTCTATTTCCTGTCTTTGTGAATCTGATGCCTCTAGGGACCTCCTCTGAGTGGAATCACATGCTGTGTGTCCTGTGTCTGGCTTATTTCACTGAGTATCACGTCCTCGGGAGACATTCGTTGTAGCCTGCTTCCTTTTCATGGCCAATATTGTATGTGTTGTGGGCCACATTGTATTGATCAGTTCATCTGTCAAAGCACATGAATTTTTTCCACCTTTTGGCTGTTATGAATCCTGCTGCTATGAACATCTGCTTTTCATTTTATTACCAAGTTTATTTCATTCTTCAGTATAGATTCCAAGAAATGAAATTCAGTATCTTAATCTCCCCTCCTGGGTTCTCAAACCTCAGGCCCCCATCCCTTTTGGATGTGCAGAGAACACATCCCCCATTTCCAGAGTCACCTGGCGGGACATCAACCCCACACCCAGGAAGTCACCTCTCAGACACATCCTTCCTGACCCTGGGTCTAAATCTGCCCCCTCTTCCTTTTTTTCTTTTCATTGAGGTGAAATTTACATAATATAAAATTACTTTTTTTTTTTTTCCTGAGACGGAGTCTCACTATGTCGCCCTTGGTAGAGTGCTATGGCTTCACAGCTTACAGCAACCTCAAACTCTTGGGATAAGTGATTCTCTTGCCTCAGCCTCCCAGCTGAGACTACAGGAGCCTGCCACAAGGTTGTAGTTGTCATTGTTTGGCAGGCCTGGGCTGGATTTGAACCGCCACCTTTGTTGTATGTGGCCAGCTCCCTAGCCGCTGAGCTATGGGCACTGAACCTAAAATTATCTTTTTAAGATGCACGATTCAATGGCATTTAGTCCATCCACAAGGCTGTACAATAACCTAAGCCTAAAATATTTTCATCACCACAAAAAGAGACCTCAAACCTCCCCTAGTGTCTGTGAGAGGGTTTCAGGGACAGCCCAGGGGTGGTGTTGGGGGTATCCTTCCCCAAGTGCCCCATGAAAGCCTCTGAGGTCAGGAAGGGGTGGGCAGGTCACCCCAGGCAGGGTGGGGACAGGAGGTCCCCCAGCCTTTAAATAGAGGCATAGCTAGGAAGATGCAGCAGGCATCCTAGGGAGAGGGAGCGGGAACAGGAGCTGGTCTCCATGCAGTGGGCATCAGCTGACAGGCAGGCTGTGAGGCTCTGGGCTAGAAACTCTGATTTCTTTCCCCCTGGGAAGCTTCTGGGTGTTCAGCCAGCCAGTACAGCCATGTGCCCCGGTACAATGGCACTGCTCCTGAGGGCTGCCAAGACAGGCAGCCTGCAGGGAAATAGGACTATGGGGACACAGGGACTCTGAACCCACTCTACCTCACTCTGACCTACTCAGCCATTGAGCCACTTCACCTACTCATGCTCTGAAGGATCACTCAGTCCAGTGATCCTTCAGAGCATTCCCAAGCCTTAGTTTCCCTATCTGGAACACAGGGCTAAGAACAGCACCTACCTCAGGGCCAAGCTACTGCCTAGAAAGGGCCTGGTTGACTTACTCCTACCTCCAAAGCTTTCTCTGAGCCCTGACTTGGTTGAATCTGGGGCCACCTACTTGCAGTCCCTTAAGTTGTTGTCATTTTACAAGGGCAGGGCTAGATCTGTCCTGGGCACACAGAGCCCAACACAGGTCTGCATACAATAGGTGCTTAACAAATACCTGAACTAACACTGGGATGGAAGTGTGTGATCAATCAAGATTGCCTTTCTCCCCCTGAAGATTCTAGGGTGACCCTGCTGTGATGGCCCAGGACCCCAGGGCCCCTGTTGACTGGACCTGGTTCTCCTTAACAGAGGATCTGGGCTCCCCAGTCTTAGCCATCTGCTCATGCACTGGCCTGGAATCCTTGTCCCTGGCACTGAGACCAAACCTCCCCGAAGTGCCCAAGTCTCACCTGGTCTAATGCACTACGGCCCCCATTTGACACACCAAGTAGACATGTGGCAACCTGGGATGTGTTTCCTGTCCCTGCTGGTGTGGCTGGGCCAGATCCCGAAATCTGGTTTCTGGAAAATTCCAGTCACATGGAGCCTGGCTAACCCCTCCCCATTTGTTGTGTTATGTAACATTTAGGGATTAATACTGTGGTGTCCAGAGGCAGCTGTTTGGATTTGAATCCAGTGCTGTCCTTTCCTGGCCTGATTAAGCAACTTAACCTCCCAGGCTCTCAGTCTGCTCCCCCATAAAATGGACACAAGGCTGGTTGTTGTGTTCCAGGTGGCTTAAGGGTGAGCTGAGGCTGGGGCACACTCAGAGAGCCCTCCCTGTTCCAAGGGGCCCAAGCCCATCCACTGTTTTCTCACCCAGCTGCCTTTCCCAGTGGTTATTTCAGGGATACCCCAGCTTGGCTCTCTGTGCCAGGAGTCACAAACACTTTGTCTCTTCCCTTCTCACTGTTGAATCTCCTTGATATATGATACCCCCACCCCTGTGTGGCCCCAGCCCATGCGTGCCCCCAAGCCTCAGTCTTACCTCCGTGGTCCCTTCCCCAGCTTCACTCCCCTGCTCACCAGTCCCCAGCCCCTAACCCCACAGATACTAGGTTTCTCCTTGGCCCTAGGGAACCACAGCAGGATTCAGAGCAGGAGAAAGTCCTATATTATCAGGTAGACCCCACAAACCCGCCAGCAGGCAGGATCCAGACACATTCAGGATGATGAGACTCACACTGTCAAGCCACTTTGGGAAGAATCCCCAATCCCCACTGGCAGAAGAGCCTCCGTTTCCTCTCAGTAAAATAAGCACATTGGTGGTTCCCAGCTAGCCGGGAGATGCAGGGTTGAAAGAGTAAGCGGGCTGAGCGGCCGCTTCTGGTGCCCCCTGGTGCGCGCGGAGCACTGGCCGCGTCTCTGGAACACCCCACCACCCCGCGTCCCCGCTCACCCCCGTCCCTCCGGCCCGCTAGCCAGCCTGGAGGGCCCGCGCCCCGCCCCCTCCCGTCCTCGCAATCCAATAAAACGCACCGCGGGCGGCGGCCGGTCCAGGAACTGCGGCCCGGTGGTCTCGCTGGAGCTGTGCTGGCTTGGGCTCCCAGTCCTGGACAAGCCCCTGGCTGGATGGAGCCCCGGCCACCGCGGCCGCGCAGGAGCCACCAAGTAGTGGCCGCCTTTCTGCGCGACCCGAGCTCGGGACGCGTCTACAGGCGCGGAAAGCTGATCGGCAAGGTGGGAACCCCCGATACCCCGAGCCTCCGCGAGAGTCAGGGATAGGGGACAGCGGGGCGTGAGCACGGTGGGATGAGCGCAGTCACCTGCCCCAGGCTTTGGGCTCTGAGTGTGTCGCGTGTGCTTATGAGTTGGGCATCTGGACTCTGGGCTTGGTGTGGCGGGAACTGGGATTTGGCGCCTGAAGCCATGTGTCCGTGAGTTGTGTGTGCAGTGTGTGGGTGGGTGTGTGCGCCTTTGTAGGTGGCTCTTTTGTGCGGGTGCCAATGTGTTGAGTGTCTGATGTGTTATACATCTCTGTGCTTTCCATGTCCCTGCCACTGAAATTGTGTGTTGCTGTGTTGTACCCCCATGTGTTGTGTTCTGTTTGTGTGTCTGTGGGTTGTGTCCATGTGTTGTGTATTTATGTGTCTGTGGTTTGCGTCTATGTGTTATGTTCTGTATTTGTGGGTCTGTGGGTTGTGTCCATGTGTTGTGTTATGTGTCCATGGTTTGTGTCTTGTGTTGTTTGTGACCAGGTTCTGTGTGTCTGGGTGTTGTGTGTCCGGGTACGTACGGGGCTATATGTATCCAAGTATAGTTCTGCGTGTGTCCCTGCACCTTCATGTATGCCCAGGAGAGTGGGTGTGAGCTGGGTGTCATTTTGTCTCGTGTGCATGTATGTGTGTGCGTGAAGAGACCTTCCCACACCAGGGTCCCTGTGCCTCCCTGCACACTGCCAGTCTGCACACCTATTTACACAACTGTGTGCACCTGTCCACTACTCCAGCTAATTCCCTCCCTGCAGGGCGCTTTTAGCCGCTGCTACAAGCTGACAGACATGTCCACAAGTGCTGTGTTTGCCCTCAAGGTGGTTCCTCGAAGTGGGGCAGGGCATCTGTGCCAAGGGGGCAAGGTAAGTCCTCCCATTGGGGGCCCTAGCCCACAGTGTGTCTATAGAGAAGGCCGGGCCCTTTGGTTCCAGCCGTGTTGTGGGGTGTAGGCCAGTGGGCCTGGGTCCTGCAGGGTGCACACGTCAGGGCCGTGCCTACAGGTGGAGCGTGAGATCACCCTGCATAGCCACCTGCGACACCGCAATATTGTGGCCTTCCATGGACACTTTGCTGACCGTGACCATGTGTACATGGTGTTGGAGTACTGCAGCCACCAGGTGCCGGGGGCAAGCAGAGGGCAGAGCAAGGGGACACCCACTTCATGTCTGCCACCCCATCTGTGTTGGCCCCCTGTCCATCTGTATTCACCTGCTTCTTTTATTTTTTTTATTGAATCACAACTGTACATGAATGCAATTATGGGGTACAATGTGCTGGTTTTATATACAATTTGAAATACTTTCATCAAACTGGTTAACATAGCCTTCACCGCATTTTCTTAGTTATTGTGTTAAGACATTTATGTTTCTACACCTAGTAGATTTAGCATGTACCCTGTATTCACCTCCTTCTACCTTGCCCACACCATGTTCATTGTGAGCCCTCAGCCAAGGCCCAGTCACCAGGGACTGTGCCCACACATGACAACTACTCCCCATGCCCTCCCAGGATCTCTTGAATCACCTAGCCATGCCTGTACTCACCTGTACCCACCTGCATGGGCCCATGCATGTCTCTCCTGGTCACTTGTGCCTGTCCTGCACTCAGCATGCTTGTCTTGGCTCAGTTGAACTTAGTTGTGCCTTCATAGACCCCCTTGGACTCATTTTGCCCACTTAAGTACACTTGTGCCCAGTGTATACCCACTTTGTGTTTATCTCTGATCATCTTTGGCCCCTCCCAAACTCATTGGTGGCCATCCGGGCCCATCTGAACTCAACTTTGCTCACCTGTGCCCATCCCACAATTAGCCATGGCCACTTTGGCAAAATTGAACTTAACCTTTCCCTTCTACCCTGGGTCTGCTGGGCACTGGTGCTGGTGCCTGTCACCTGGAGTCTTTGGCGCATGTGCTGAAGGCACGGCACACTCTGACGGAGCCTGAGGTGCGCTATTACCTGCGGGGCCTGGTCAGTGGCCTTCGCTACCTGCACCAGCGGCACATTGTGCACCGGGACCTGAAGCCAAGTGAGTGCTGGGGAAGGGCACTTGTCTATGGGCTGATGGGAGGCTGGGGTACAGTACCTGCCCTCACACACAGCATCTCTCTCCCCTGGCAGGTAATTTCTTCCTTAACAAGAACATGAGGTGAAGATTGGAGACCTGGGGCTGGCTGCCAGGGTGGGGCCAGGGGGCCGCTGCCACAGGTGATAGTGGGAGGCTCTGAGCAGTATGTGTGGGGGACACTGGTGGCCCCAAGTCTGGCATGGGGGCCCCAGCCTTCCTCTGCCCCCTGATTCTCCCCAGAGTGCTCTGCGGGACCCCAAACTTCCAGGCCCCAGAAGTCATCTCCAGAAATGGGCACTCCTGCCAGTCAGACATCTGGGCTCTGGGCTGCATCATGTGAGTGGGACCCTGGGAGCTGTGCCTAGGGAGAGTGGGCATGTGGGCACATGCACAGGCAGGTAAGGTTAGGTAATAGGGAAGATTAAATGGTAGGATGGGCATGTGGGCGCATGCGCAGAACAGTTGTGGACTGGTGTGCAGAGGTGGGGGGCAGGTGGGAACATACACCTGCCATCATTTGTGTGTGCAGGTATGAACAGGACATATGTGGAGATGTGTATGTGTGGGGAAAGACAGATGTGAGGGTGCAGAGATGTGGACAAGTGCAGGGAGGTGGCTGATCAGGGCATATGGGGACAGGGATTTGGCAAATGCAGGAATGGAGCAGGTGTGAGCAAGCATCAGATAGAATTGGAAAGGTGTGTGCAGGTGTAAGCAGTATACAGAGAGATGTTGGTGTCCACCCAAAAGGGTGTGCAGGGTTGGCCAGGTGCACGTGGGAAAATGGATACAAAGTGTATACCCAGTAAGGCTGTGTGCACAGGTGCGGCCAGGCCAGGTAGGTGTGAGCAAAGCCTGGATGCCCGGGTTCCTGCCCCTCACCTGGCCCAGGTACACAGTACTGACTGGCACCCCACCCTTCATGGAGGCACCCCTCTCTGAGATGTACCAGAACATCCGCGATGGCCACTACCCCGAGCCTGCCCACCTGTCACCCAATGCCCGCCACCTCATTGCCCGCCTTCTGGAACCCAACCCAGGCGAACGGCCCAGCCTGGACCACCTGCTGGAAGATGACTTCTTCACACAGGTAAGAGGAGCTCCAGTGTGATATGGGCGGGATGTGCCCCTCTTGGCCAGAGCCAGGTCCCTAAATGTCCCAGGTGCTCAGGATCTGGGTAGCCTAAGGGGGCTGACCACAGACCCCTCTCATCCAAAGGGTTTCACTCCAGACCGGCTACCACCCCACTCGTGCCACAGCCCACCCATCTTCACCATCCCCCTGCCTCTGGGCAGGTTCTTCCAGAAGGCAGGTCAGCTGCTGCTGTCCCAGTGCCGGCCACCCTGTGAGTACATCACCCACTACCCACCCCTGCCTGATGCCTGTGCAGCAGCCTCCCTCACCTGCTCACACCGCCCACCTGCTCTGCAACCTCACATCTGTGGCAAAGGAAGATGTGGGTGGCAGGTGCTCCCCCCAACATGGCCCAGGCTCTACGCTCAAAGCTTCTGCCTCCCTCAGGCTCCTTTACTCCTAAAGAGGCCTTGGGTCCAAGAGAGGACAGGATGGACCCAGACTCCATGGAGTGGGATAGTGAGGTGAGAAACCAGGTAGGGGACAGTAGGTGGTACACATGGAGGATGTCCCTGGTCCCTTCTCCATGCTGTCTTCTCTGTACCCCTAGACGAAGCCTTGACCCCCTCTTGGGAGTGCCCAAGCCTGGATCTCTATCCCCAGTCCCATCTGGACTCACTGGGACTTGAATCCATCTGGGTCCATGTCTGTCTCCAACCCTGGGGCCTCCCAAGGTCCAGGCCCTAATCCCATCCATTGGTCATTCCATCACATTTACTGCATGCTTACTGTATGCCTTTGAGATACTCCAAGACTACATCCCAAAGGAAAACAGTTCCTTTGTGTGCTGAGTTTGCCAAGGCAGAGAGCAGGCCACAGAGGGGTCTTGGAGGAAAGACCGCCCCTCACCTCTGCTGCTCCTGCTCAGGTCTCCCTGTCCAAGAAGGAGGCTCCCTTCCCTGAGACCCCTATCCACATAATCACACAGGGGACTCTCCAGAGTGACCCAGCAGGTATGTCAACCCTTGGGCTATGGAGCGAGGATCCAGAAGTTAGGGGCAAAGGTTGTACCTTGGCAGGGTCACACCCCCTCTCCTGGCCTCAATTTTACCACCTATAAAAGAGGAATGATAACCAGAATCCTTCTCGGTTAAAATAAGATTTTTCTGGATGTTGTAGTCCAGAGAGGGACTGAGTGGATGGGCCCCTCTTTGTGGGAGCCCAGGCCTGTTTGCCCCTCACATACAGTATCTGTCTCCTCAGAGCCAGAGGGGAGCCAGGGGTTGGAGGTGGAGGTGGCCATCAGAAACCTGCAGCTCTGCCTGGATGCTGGCCCCTCAGGTAAGAGACTCAGACTCCCCCAGGGGTTGTCCTTTGTTTTAGTATCCAAGAAAAATGCCTCAACCAGGGCTCTCCTGGTTGTTTCTGGGCTTCCTTGGGGATCAAGGGATTATTTTTTTGTAGGCAAGCTCTTCCTCTGCCCCACCAGACTGAAGTGCAATGGGTGTGATCATAGCTCACTGCAGTCTTAAACTTCTAGGCTTAAGGGATCCTCCTGCCTCAGCCTCACAAATAGCTGGGACTACAGGCATGTGCCACCACGCCCAGATAATTTTTCTATTTTTTGTAGAGAGAGGGTCTCAGTATGTTGTCCAAGTTGGTCTTGAACTCCTGGGCTAAAGCCATTTCCCACCCTGGCCTCCCAAAGTACTGGGATTATAGGCATGAGCCACTGCATTTGGCCCCCCAGATTTTTTTTTTGTAGAGACAGAGTCTCACTTTATGGCCCTCATAGAGTGCCGTGGCCTCACACAGCTCACAGCAACCTCCAACTCCTGGGCTTAAGCGATTCTCTTGCCTCAGCCTCCCGAGCAGCTGGGACTACAGGCGCCCGCCACAGCGCCCAGGTATTTTTTGGTTGCAGTTCAGCCGGGGCAGGATTTGAACCCGCCACCCTCGGTATATGGGGCCGGCGCCTTACCGACTGAGGCACAGGTGTTGCCCATCCCCAAAATTTTTTTAATAAAATAAAATATAGCCTTATAGTGTTTTGGATATTGCAATTATTTCAGAATTGCTTGTTCCCAGAGGCACACCATGATCTCAGATTCTCCTGCAAGGAAACGTTAGTTGACTCTTCCTTATAGTTTTTGGTCTCTCCTCTGCCTACTGGGCCACCATGAAAGTCCCCAGGCCTCAGCCTAGTCTTGTCTGGGGCTACTGGGCTCCACCCTGATCCGAGGCTCAGCTCACTTCATCTGTGCACCCAGCCATACAGAAACCCCCAGGAGAGCAGCAGGCAGTCATCTGGGCCCTCAAGTGGGTGGATTATTCCAGCAAGTACGGCTTTGGCTACCAGCTGTCAGATGGGAGCAGCGGTGTTCTGCTTCGGGATGGCACCCACATGGCCCTGCGCCCCCCAGGAGGGTAAGTTGTGGGCTTTTGTCTACACCTACAGGTGCTCACTGCCTGGTAAGGGAGAATAATGCTAAACAAATGAGTGTTTAAGTGCGTTTTCTGTAGGAAATGAACCAAGGGAGGGGGCAGATTTGGAAGGAGGCAAATCTTCATGGGATAGATGGGGAAGGGGGACTCTGAGGAAGTAAAGTAAATCACAAAAAGGAGTCTGAGGAAGTAAAGTAAATCACAAAAAGGAGTCTGTTGGGAATAGCATTTGAGACAAAGGGAACAGCATATCCAAAGTCCCCAAGGTGGGATTGAGTGTGGCAAGTTAGAGAACAGTGAAGAAAACAGAGGGAGCAAGGGGAAGACAGGGAGGATGTGATGTCAGAGAGCCTCCTGGGCCACCACAGGGCTTGGAGCAGGAGAGGAGGGGGCTCACTCAGCTTTTTAATGACATCTTTCTAGCAGAAGTGACCCAGGGGACCAGCTGGGAGGTGACTGGACCAGTTTGGCAGACAATGGTGGTGACCTGGGCTGAGATGAAGACCAAGGTGGGATGAGGCATACTGGAGTCTGAACTGGAAGGCAGGAAGGATGGAGAAGCTGTCAGCTAAGATGGGGCCATGGCAGAAAGGACACATTGAGAGGCCAGGGCTAGACATATGGACAGAGTGGTTAGTGTCAGTGTAAAGTTGGTCATTAAAGCCACCATTTGAGGGGGTGTGACTGGGCAGGAAGGTGTCCACGGCATGGGATGACCAGAAGAGAGGCCCTGACAACAGGCACTGTCCTGTGTCCTGGCCATAGCCAAGTCTGCTACATGCCTGACCGCGGGAAGCTGGAGACTTTCACCCTGAGGGATGTGCCTAGCCTGCTGGGGACCAAGCTGGCCGTTCTGCGGCTCTTCACCTGCCACATGCAGCAGCAGCTGAGAAAGGTGGGGGCTGGGCCAGGTGAGGCTGGGAGGTGGGGACCACCTTGCCACCCTCCACCTGAGTGACTTCAGGGCTGAGTCTGTCTGCAGGAGGGGGCCCCGCCCACACTCACACTGCGAGCCAGGCCCAGCCTCTGCCTACTGCGCTTCTTGGCATCCGAGCAAGCCCTGTTGCTGCCCTTCAACAATGGGACAGTGCAGGTAAGCCAGGGCCCTGAACCTAAGGGTTGAAGGGCAGGGGCCTGCCCCTCATAGGCTGTGACAGAGCAGGCTCTGGGGAGAGCCCCAGGAGACATTTCTGTCCTTCAAAGAAAACAACTGTTGGGCTCGGCGCCTGTGGCTCAAGCGGCTAGGGCGCCAGCCACATACACGTGAGCTGGTGGGTTCGAATCCAGCCCGGGCCCGCCAAACAACGACGGCTGCAACCAAAAAGTAGCCGGGCATTGTGGCGGGCTCCTGTAGTCCCAGCTACTTGGGAGGCAGAGGCAGGAGAATCGCTTGAGCCTAAGAGTTGGAGGATGCTGTGAGCTGTGAAGCCGTGGCACTCTACCCAGGGCGACAGCTTGAGGCTCTGTCTCAAAAAAAAAAAAAAAAAAAAACAACTGTTGGCTTCTAAATACAAAAACTACAACATCAAAAATAAATGGCATGGCCAGGCACAGTGGCTCATGCCTGTAATCCTAGCACTCTGGGAGACCAAGGAGGGTGGATTGTTTGAACTCACAGGTTTGAGACCAGCCTGAGCAAGAGTGAGACCTCGTCTCTAAAAATAGCTGGCCGTTGTGGCAGGCGCCTGTAGTCCCAGCTACTTGGGAGGCTGAGGCAAGAGAATTGCTTAAGACCAAGAGTTTGAGGTTGCTGTGAGCTATGATGTCACAGCACTCTAACCAGGGCAGCAAAGTGAAACTTTGTCTTAAAAAAAAAGAGGGCAGTGCCTGTGGCTCAGTGGGTAGGGTGCTGGCCCCTTATACCCAGAGTGGTGGGTTCAAACCCAACCCCAGCCAAACTGCAATAAAAAAATAGCCGGGCATTGTGGGGAACACCTATAGTCCCAGCTGCTCGGGAGGCTGAGGCAAGAGAATCGCCTAAGCCCATGAGTTGGAGGTTGCTGCAAGCTGTGACGGCACAGCACTCTAATGAGGGTGACATAGTGAAACTCTGTCTCTACAAAAAAAAAAAAAGTCTGTTAGTCTTTAAGGGCCTTTAATTCAAAATACATTAAAAAAAAAAAAAAGAAAAGTAGAAAAGAAAAGAAGGCTCCACATCTGTAGCTCAGTGGCTAGGGTGCCAGCCACAGATACTGGGACTGGAAGGTTCAAACTCAGCCCAGGCCTGCCAAACAGCAATGACAGCTACAACCAAAAAATAGCCGGGCGTTGTGGGGGGCGCCTGTAGTCCCAGCTACTTGGGAGGCTGAGGCAAGAGAATCGCTTAAGCCTAAGAGTTTGAGGTTGCTGTGAGCTGTGACACCATGGCACTGTACCCAGGGCAACAGGTTGAGACTCTGTCTCAAAAAAAAGAAAGAAAGAAAAAAGAAAAGAAAAGAAATGGCATAGTTCAGTGACGGCAAAATGTCATCATTGGTCTGTGTGGTTCAGTGGAGCAACTGTAAAAATATTATTTCAGTGGAAAGTGGTTTTCAGGTTAAAGTTGTCCTGAGCGCTGGTGGTGAAATCACAGCCAGTCCTATACCTTCAAGAGCAGTATAATATGTGACAGTTTTCCGTTATCATTATTAGTATCATCTTAATAGTATAAAAACACCACTATGGGCAGATAGGGATGTGTATCTGGGGTCTCTAGTTAGAAAGGGTTGCCTTCAGGCCAGGTGAGGTGACACACACCTATAATCCCACCAATTTGGGAAGCTAAGGTGGAAGGATCACGTGAAGCTAGGAGTTTGAGACTAGACTGGGCAACATAGTAAGACCCTGTCTCTACAAAAAATAGAAAAATTAGCCGGGCATGGAGGTGCATGCCTGTAGTCCCTGCTGCTTGGGTAGCTGAAGCAGGAGGATCACTTAAGCCCAGGAGTTCAAGGCTGTGGTGAACTATGACTACACTACTGCTCTCCACCTGGGGACAGAGTGAACCTGTCTCAAAAAAAACAAAAATCAAAAAACAAAACAAAAAACAGAAAGCGACTATTATCTTTACAAAACCCTGCTTGGCAGCTGTAGAGATGGATACTCTACAGTTAGACGGGTATATCCCCAGTTTCATGGGATTAAGAGTTTAGGGGTCTTTCGGTGACTGTGGGCAGGGAAGCACCTACCTGAGCCTCAGTTTCTCCAACTGTACAGAATAGCACTCAGCCTCTACACCCTGAATTCTTTTTTCTTTTCTTTTTTTTTTTTTTAGAGACAGAGTCTCACTTTATCACCCTCAGTAAAGTGCTGTGGCGCTACAACTCACAGCAACCTCCAACTCCTGGGCTTAAGTGATTCTCTTGCCTCAGCCTCCCAAGTAGTTGGGACTACAGGTGCCCACCACAACACCTGGCTATTTTCTTTTTTGGCCAGGGCTGGGTTTGAACCTGCCACCTCTGGCATATGGGGCCGGTGCTCTACTCCTTTGAGGCACAGGCGGTACCTGCCCGGCTATTTTTTTGTTGTTGTTGCAGTTTTTCAGGGGCCAGGTTCAAACCCGCCACCCTTGGTATGCTGGCAGCCTACCCACTGAGCCACAGGCACTGCCCTAGACTTTGAATTCTAATGGCTCAGGGCAGGGGCTCTTGGTCTAATGTCCGCCCTCTTCCTTAAAGGGCCAGAGCTGGGGCAGAGGACAGGAGGACCCATGTCCCTTGACTGTGGCTTCCCACCCTTGGCAGGTCAGCTTGACTGGAGTCCAGGCCCAACTGGTGCTGAGTGGTGAGGGTGAGGGATTGCTGCTCACCCACTGGGAGCAGGGCCACCGTGGCACCTCCTACTCCATGGGTATCCTGCGGAACCATGGCTGCACCTTGGCCACCAGACACCTCCTTCACCATGCTCTCTGTATGCTGCAGAGCATCTAGTGTCCCTGAGGGTCACAGTGGACTTCTGCATGATGGTACCAGGGACCCAGACTCCATTTCTATTCCTGTTGCTCCTCCCGAGGGAGTATCCTTGGGGAGAGAGGGCGGGCATGCAGGGGGCATGGGAGGGTGTGGATCCCTGCCTGTGGCATAACTGTCCAACCAGGACTTTTGGTGGGCTTTGTTTCTTTTCCATTAAAGAAAACTTGTTGCTGTAGAGACTGCCATCTGCCTCTCTTTGAGGGAAAGAGATTGAGGAGCTTTGGCAAAGGGGCCCTCAAACCTGGTGTGACTCTGGGTCTCCTGATCCCCTTGCTCTTTGTGGCAGAGATGGGTGATATTTTCGCCAATACAGAAATTAGTACAGACGTGGGTTCTTCTGTAACCCCAAATCTAAAATATGGGACATTAATTCAAAGGATGGACAGGGAGCAAACCAATGCCGGAGCTGGGTAGATGGGAGCCATTCTATGCAAAATGATTGGCAAAACTGTCACCTGAGATGACTTGGGGAGTGGACAGTGTGTCTGTGAGTCTGGCCATTCTGGCTGATTGAGGGCTAGTTGTCATGGACAAGGTGTTATTCAAAAGAGATGAACTGGCCAGCATGAGCAGGGATATTAGAGAAGCCAGGAATTTGAGTCTTAGAAATTGGAAAAGGCACCTGCTTCTCACGTGGATGGTCGGAGATGTGATTGTGGAGTCTTCAGGCTACATGTGTCTGGTGAAGCTTCCCAGTAGAAGGAAGTGACTGGGCAGGTTGGGAACAGTCTGCCTCCTCTGCCGACATTCTTACCTGGTATTATACTCTCCTGAAATGGGAGGCTCAGGCCCATCTCACCTCTGGACATTTGTGTCTTTCTACTTCTGGAAGGAGACACAGGCCCCATGGGGCAAGGCAGGAGTCATCCCTCAAGCTTCACACCCACAGCCTGGCACAAGCATGATTGGGGGACACCAGGAAGGGAATGAGGCACGGGGAGTGGCTGAACGCAGAGAAGCAGGAATCTGAATGAGAACCAAGTGAGAATGCTCATGGCAACAGTGTTTGTGCTACTGAAAAAGTTGGACACAGCTTAAGTATCCAATGGTGGGGTACTCAGTGAATAAAATATCTGGGCTCATGCCTGTAGTCCCGGCACTTTGGGAGGCCAAGGCTGGAAGATCACTGCAGCCAAGAGTTTGAAAACAGCCTGAGCACTATAGCAATACCCTCCTTGTCTTGGGAAAAAATACAAAAACAAACAACAACCAATAACTAGCCATGCTTCTTGGGGATGTGTGAGTGGAAACTCTGAAGACACACAGAGGGATATTAAGGGAACCTAGAGATTGGAGAAAAGGATGGAAATGTCATCACCACTAGCACTAGGACTTCAGGGCCCCCACGGCACTCAAGGCCACAGCTCTGTGTGGGGCTTCTGGGCTGTGTTGCTCAGGGGTCTGTTTGGGGACCCAGAGGTGAAATCTACACTGGAGAGTATACTGGTCTCAGGGTTAGGAGACCCAGGCTCAAGTCCCAGCTTCGCCACTACCAGGCACATACAGGCCTCAGTTTTCCCACCTGTTCAAAAGGCTTGTATACTCTCTGGGATCCCTCCCAGCTGTGAGATTCTATGTGAAGTTCTGATTCAAAGTTCCCTTTAGCAGCCCCAGGGAACTTATCGGAAAGAAAGGTGACTCATAATGTAACTGCCACCCTAGAAAAAAGATGTTTCCACCTCCCCTGACCCAAAAGAAATGAATATATGAATGTATTTGTATAAGAGACCCTCATGGAAATGTGCACAAATGGACATTTATCGACATCAAGGAATTACTGTTAAGTTTTGTTTGTTTGTTTTTTTGTAGAGACAGAGTCTCACTGTACCGCCCTCGGGTAGAGTGCCGTGGCGTCACACGGCTCACAGCAACCTCTTAACTCTTGGGCTTACGTGATTCTTCTGCCTCAGCCTCCCAAGCAGCTGGGACCACAGGCGCCCGCCACAACGCCCAGCTATTTTTTTGTTGCAGTTTGGCCAGGGCTGGGTTTGAACCCGCCACCCTCGGTATATGGGGCTGGCGCCCTACTCACTGAGCCACAGGTGCCGCCCCTACTGTTAAGTTTTTAAAGCGTGTAACATTGTTTAAAGCGTGTAACATTGTAATATTGTTTTTTATTCTGCAGAGCGGTTGTTTTCTTTTTTTTTTTTTTTTTTTGTGGTTTTTGGCCGGGGCTGGGTTTGAACCCGCCACCTCCGGCATATGGGACCGGCGCCCTACTCACTGAGCCACAGGCGCCGCCCAGAGCGGTTGTTTTCAAAGGAAGGTGGGAAGTTGTGATTCTGCTCCCCCAGGAGACCTTGGGAGATATCTGAGGACATCTGTGGTTGTCACACCGGGGGTGGGTGGAGGCCAGGGACGCTGCTCAACACCTGCAGTGCCCAGGACAGCCCCACCCAGAGAACAACCTGGCCCCAATGTCCGCAGTTCCCCGGGGGAGACCCTGGTTTGCAGACAGGAAGTGAAATATGTGTAGACATGATACTTACTTCTAAGCATATTTCCTCAGTAGTCAGGGGAAAAAATGGCATTGAAAAATGACACTCCTGGGAGAAGCAGCACATTCCTGTGCTCACACAGCACCTCACACACAGCAGGAGCCCATGAATGTCTTCAAAATGTCCTCCCACTGAGGTGGGGAGGCCCTTCCCAGCCCTGCCAGGTACCCCATGTCTTGAGCAGGAGCAGGACTGCTGGGATTGGGGTATGATGTGCCCAAGGCCACCCAGCAGGTCAGAGGACCCCAGCAGACACCCACCCCATGGCATTCTCCCTTTTGATCTATTTCCTGTCAATCCTAAAAGTAAAATGTGATGCTGTCTCTTTGTGACAAAATCTCAGCCTAAGCAAATCAAAGTCCCAGAGGCCACCACCTCCTGTCCCCGGGTCCCTTCCATTTCTGGGGAGGTCATGGGGTCACCTTGTTTTCCCTGTCTATGTCCATGACTTCTTGTTCCTGGAGAGAATAACTGGAATTAGTGGTGTCCCAGCTACACCCAGCCATGCTCCTGGATGAGTTTGAGCATCTGTGTGGACAGACCCCGGCATTTCCTCTTATGGAATGAGGGATGAAGAAAAGCTGGTATTTGTGGATGGGGAGAAAATGGTGGCCAAAACAGACATGGTGGCCAGAGGTGGGAGTGGAACAAAAACAGACATCTGAGTTTGGTGGGAGGGAACCTGGGAAGTCAGGGGAGGTCACGTGTCCAGTGTGGCCAGGCCTGGGAGGAGAGATCACCCTGCAGGAAAAATGTGAAGAGTGCTAGGGAGCTGGGACAGGGGACTGCAGGCAGAAGAGGAACCACAGAGAGGGAGGCACTCACAGGGCACATTAATTATTTTAATAATTGGGCGGAACTTCACCATTTTGTAAAAGGAGAAAGATTTATGCAATCTGAAGAGAAACCAGAGTATAACTTCACTGTTTTGTTTGTTTGTTTTGCAGTTTGGCCGGGGCTGGGCTTGAACCACCACCTCTAGCATATGGGGCTGGTGCCCTACTCCTTTGAGCCACAGGTGCCACCCAACTTCACCAGTTTGAATTGAACAATTCAGTGGCATTTGATGCGTCAGAACTGCTGTGCAACCATTACCTCTCTCTAGTTTGAAGACTTTCATCATCTCCTAAAAACACCAAGTCCTCCTTAGCTGCCACCCACAGCCTTTCCCCAGTCCGTGGGGACCACAAATCCACTTCCTGTCTCTGAATCTGCCTGTTATATTTCATATAAATAGAATCTCACACTGTGTGTCCTTCTGGGTCTGGCTTCTCTCACAGAGCATCTCTCTCTCCATCCACTTTGTGCCCTGTGTCAGAGCCTCATTCTTTTCCATAACCGAGTGATATTCTAGAGTGTGGATGGACCCTTCCTCTACCAATGGTATCATTTGGTTTCAAATGACAGAAAGCACCTTACTAATTGTTATGAGCCAAATAAAGGATTGGCTTCTGATACTGAAATGTTCAAAAGAAGAGATGGCTGCAGGTAAGGCTAGATCTGGTCTCAGTGAAGAATAAGGACTCCCCCTGCTTCTTCCTTCATTTTTATCACTTTTTCCACTTTTTGCACTCCCATCCTTTGCTTTGGCTTCACTCTTGAGTAAGTTCTTGTGGCATGGTGGCAAAAATTCACTGACATGGTCCTGCCTCCTGGTATTCATGGCCCCTTACACTGAATAAGACTGACCTATATAACCAATAGGATATCAGAAGTGACAGTCTGTGTATGTCCTGAGTTCAGGTCATGAAAGATGTCTTAGCCAGGCTTTTTTTATGTCACACCCATAATCCCAGCATTTTGGGAGGCTAATGCTTGAGGCCAGGAGTTCAAGACCAGCCTGGGCAACATATTAAAAGACCCTATCTGTAAAAAAATGTTTTTCTTTCTTTTTTTTTGGCCGGGGCTGGGTTTGAACCCACCACCTCCGGCATATGGGACTGGCACCCTACTCCTTTAGCCACAGGCGCCACCCATAAAAAAATGTTTTTCAAGACAGAATCTCACTCCCCCACCCTGGGTAAAGTGCCATGGCATCATAGCTCACAGCAACCTCAGTCTCTTGGGCTCAAGAGATCTTCTTGCCTCAGCCTCCCAAGTAGCTCGGACTACAGGTACCAGCCACCATGCCCAGCTAGTTTTTTCTATTTTTAGTAGAGATGGGTTTCACTTTTGCTCAGGCTGGTGTTGAACTCCTGGCCTCAAACAATCCACCCACTTTGGCCTCCCGGAGTGCTAAGATTACAGGCCTGAGCCACCACAACAAGCCTACAAAATATTTTTTAAATAGATAGCCTAGGGCTCAGTGCCCGTAGCACAGTGGTTACAGCGCCAGCCACATACACTGAACCTGGTGGGTTCAAACCCAGTCAGGGCCAGCTAACCAACAATGACAACTGCAACAACAACAACAAAAAAGAGCCCGGTGTTGTGGTGGTTGCCTATAGTCCCAGCTACTTGGGAGGCTGAGGCAAGAGAATTGCTTGAGCCCAAGAGTTTAAAGTTTCTGTGAGCTATGACATCACAGCACTCTACGGAGGGCAGCATAGTGAAACTCTGTATAGCCTAGGCTTGGTGCCCATAACACAGTGGTTACAGTGTCAGCTACATACACTTAGGCTGGCAGGTTCAAACCAGGTCCAGGCCTGCAAAACAATGACAACTGCAACAACAACAACAAAAATAGCTGGGTGTTGTGGCAGGCACCTGTAGTCTCAGCTACTTGGGAGGCTGAGGCAAGAGAATCACTTAGGCCCAAGAGTCTGAGGTTGCTGTGAGCTGTGATGCCACGACATTCTACTGAGGGCAACATAGTGAGACTCTGTCTCAAAAAAAAAAAGATAGCCGGGCGGCACCTGTGGCTCAGTGAGTAGGGCGCCGGCCCCATATGCCGAGGGTGGCGGGTTCGGACCCAGCCCCGGCCAAACTGCAACAGAAAAATAGCCGGGCGTTGTGGCGGGCGCCTGTAGTCCCAGCTGCTCGGGAGACTGAGATAAGAGAATCGCGTAAGCCCAAGAGTTAGAGGTTGCTGTCTGCCGTGTGACGCCACGGCACTCTACCCGAGGGCGGTACAGTGAGACTCTGTCTCTACAAAAAAAAAAGATAGCCTAAAAGAAGAAAAACTTTGGTTCAATATTGACACATTTGTTCACTTTCCCATACTGACAATCATAGATTAGTATGCCATGATAATGAGTGGCAACTTTTTATATCTTCTCAGTGTGGTGGCATTCCATAGTGAATTTCAATATTTTTTTTTTTGAGTCAGGGTCTCGCTCTGTCACACAGGCTGGAATATGTTGGCATCATCATAGTTCACTGCAACCTCAAACTCCTATGCTCAAGTGATCCTCCTGCCTCAGCCTCCAGAGTAGCTGGCATGCATCATCATTCTCGACTAATTTTTCTATTTTTTGTGGAGTTAGAGTCTTGCTCTTACCCAGGCTGTTCTAGACTTTTGGCCTCAAGTGATCCTCTTGCCTCAGCCTCCCAAAGTGTGAGGATTACAGGCATGAGCCTCTGTGTCCTGCTGAGAATTTCAATCTTCAATCATAGCATTAAGAGCTCTGGGTTTCACAGTCCACAAGCACTCTTTGAAATGACCCCTGGCTGACATTTTGAATGCAATTTCATGAAAGACCTTGAGCCAGACCTGCTCTGCCAACCCACTTCTGAATTCCTGACCCACAGAAATGATGAGAAGAAATAGTGTTTGTTGTTGTTTCAGGACACTAACTTTTAAGGTGATTTATGACTCAGGAATAGCTAATACACATGCCAGAACATGCAAAGGGACCCAGCTCCATTTCTGTCCAGAACATTTGTTTCTGGGGAAAAAAAGACAAAACATCTTCAGCATGTTTAACCGTGCATCTTGCAAAATGACCTACCTAGAGTGTTCACTTCCATCTGCCTGTGGGTGCCAGAACAGCAACAGTCTGTGAGATTCTCCCACGCGCTGAGCCCACAATGGTAGTTTATTAAAAATAAACCAACCACAGAATATATTAATTTTCTAACCTCCCAGGGCCAATTCTTATTTCTAGGTATAAGAATGTCAAGAGATAGAAAATCACCCACACCACCCTCACACTAAAACTTTCTGGAATCTTCAGAGGGGTTAACTGTGTGCCTCAATAAATAAAATTATTAGTCTCACCGTTATTGGGTGCTGACAGGATTGGTGCTTTTATTTTTATTTTATTTTTTTTTTGTAGAGACAGAGTCTCACTTTATGGCCCTCGGTAGAGTGCCATGGCATCACACAGCTCACAGCAACCTCCAACTCCTGGGCTTAAGCGACTCTCTTGCCTCAGCCTCCCGAGTAGCTGGGACTACAGGTGCCCGCCAGAACGCCCAGCTATTTTTTGGTTGCAGTTCAGCCAGGGCCGGGTTTGAACCCACCACCCTCAGTACATGGGGCTGGTGCCTTACCGACTGAGCTACAGGCGCCGCCCAGGATTGGTGCTTTTAAAAATGGCAATGAACCCACTCCAGGCTTGGCTATAATTTTTTTTTTCTCTTTCTTTCTTTTATTTTTATTTTTGGGAACCACTGATTTAACTGTGAGGCATCATAGGAAACTTGTCCTGGCAAATTTCCAAAGTTCAATTTTACCCTTTTTCCCATCCTGGATCTACCCTGAACTTGGCCTGTGGACCATCTCCTCCTTGATTCTTGGAAGCATGTGACACAATGCCTCCTCCAATCACCAGTAAGCAAGGCAGGGCCAGGGTGGCAGCATCCGGGCTGGCTAGATTGCCTGCTGCCATAGTAAACATCCGTGACATGACAAGGCTTCCCTGGGTCTGAACATCCTGGCAACCCCCCTCTGAGCTGCAGCCTTTCCACTCCCATTTTACACATGGGGCATCTGAGGCACTGGGTTTCTTCAACATATAAACTGCTAGGAATAGGCTGGGCACAGTGGCTCATTCCTGTAATGCTAGCACTCTGGGAAGAGGTGGATTGCCTGAGATCAGGAGTTGGATACTAACTTGAGCAACAGCAAGAGGCACCTGTGGCTCAAAGGGGTAGGGCACTGGCCCCATATGCCAGAGGTGGCGGGTTCAAACCCAGCCCCGGCCAAAAACCGCAAAAAAAAAAAAGACTCCATCTCTATTAAAAATAGAAAAACTATCTGGGCTTTGTGGCAGGCACCTGTAGTCCCAGCTACTCAGGAGGCTGGGGCAAGAATATCTCTGGAGCCCAAGAGTTTGAAGTTACTGTAAGCTATGATGCCATGGCACTCTACCAGGGTGACAGCTTGAGACTCTGTCTCAAAAAACAAAGAATAATGCTGAATGTAAAAAGCTAATTCTGCCAGATGCTGTGGCTCACTCCTGTAATCCCAGCACTTGGGAGGCCGAGGCAGGTGGATTGCTTGAGTTCAGGAGTTCGAGACCAGCCTGAGCAAGAGCGAGACCCCTATCTCTAAAAAACAGCCAGGCGTTGTGATGGGCGCCTGTAGTCCCAGCTACTTGGGAGGCTGAGGCAAGAGGATCACTTGAGCCCAAGAGTTTGAGATTGCTGTGAGCCGAGATGACATGGGACTCTATCCAGAGTGACCAAGTGAGACTCCATCTCAAAAAAAAAAAAAAAATTAAATTTAGGGCGGCACCTGTGGCTCAAAGGGGTAGGGCGCCGGCCCCATATGCCGGAGATGGCAGGTTCAAACCCAGCCCTGGCCAAAAAAAAAACACTTTAAAAAAAAATTAAATTAAAATTTAAAAAAGCTAATCCTTAGCCTGGGCACAGTTACTCACTCCTCTAATCCCAGAATTTTGAGAAGCTGAGACCAGAGGATCACTTGATATCAGGAGTTCAAGACCAGCCTGAGCAAGAGCAAGACCTCCATCCCTACAAAAAAATGGGAAAAATTATCCAGGCACCCATGCACACCTGTAGTCCCTCTACTGGGGAGGCTGAGGCAGGAGAATGGCTTAAGCCCAGGAGTTGGAGGTTGCTGTGAGCTGTGATGATGCCACTGCACTCTAGCTGGGGTGAAAATCAAGACTTTGTCTCCAAAAAATAAAAAAAGAAAGAAGAAAAGAAAAAAGCCATGGCTCAGCACCTATGGCTCAAGTGGCTAGGGCACCAGCCACATACACCTGAGCTGGCAGGTTTAAATCCAGCCTGGGCCCACCAAACAACAATGACGGCTACAACCAAAAAATAGCCAGATGCGGCGGGTGCCAGTTACTTGGGAGGCAGAGACAGGAGAACTGCTTGAGCCCAGGAGTTGGAGGTTGCTCTGAGCTGTGATGCCACGGCACTCTACCTAGGACAACAGCTTGAGGCTCTGTCTCAGAAAAAAAAAAAAGCCAATTCCAGAAGGATATATACTCTAGGACTCCATTTATATAACATTTTTGAAATGGAAACTAGATTAGTGGTGGCCAGGGGTTAGGGAGAAAGGTTTGTGGGAGGGGGAGGTCTGTAGGTATACTAGGGTTATTCATGCTGATGGACACGTTCAGTATCATGATGGCAGTGGTGGAGACACAAACATACCCAAGCTATACAATCGCAGAAAACTATTTCTTTCTTTCTTTCTTTTTTTTTTTTTAGAGACAGAGTCTCACTTTGTCATCCTCGGTAGAGTGCCGTAGTGTCACAGCTCACAGCAACCTCCAACTTCTGGGCTTAGGCGATTCTCTTGCCTCAGCCTCCCAAGTAGCTGGGACTACAGGCACCCACCACAACACCCAGCTATTTTTTTTGTTACAGTTTGGCAGGGGCCAGGTTTGAACCCACCACCCTCTGTATATGAGGCCAGCGCCCTACTCACTGAGCCACAGGTACCACCCACAAAACAAACTTTAACCTGGATGTTTATAGTAGTACTATTCACAATAGCCAAAAGTGGAAATAACCCAAATGTTCATCAATGAATGAATGGATAAACATAATGTGGTCTATCCATACATAGGATGGAATATCACTCAGCCATGACAAAGAAAGAGGCTGACACAGGCTATGATGTGGATAGACCTTGAAGACATTGTGCTCAGTGAGAGAAGTTATACACAAAAGGACACACAGTGTGTGACTCCATGTATATGAAATGTCCAGAACAGGGAGATCCACAGAGATAGGAAATGTGGTAGTGTTCCCTAGGAGTAGGGGAGGGGATGGGGAGTGATAGCTGATGGGGATGGGGTTTCTTTTGGGGAGATGATAAAGGTGATGGTGGCATAACATTGCCAATGTACTTAATGCCTACTAAATTGTGCACTTTAAAATGATTAAAATGGGGCAGTGCCTGTGGCTCAAAGAAGTATGGGCCCAGCCTCGGCCAAAACCTGCAAAAAAAAAAAGTAAATTATTTTAAAAAATGATTAAAATGGCAAGTTTTTATGTTACATGTATTTTACCACAATTTTTAAAAATTCTGCTACCTTGGGTGGCACTTGTGGCTCAGTGAGTAGAGCGCTGGCCCCATATATTGAGGGTGGTGGATTCGAACCTGGCCCTGGCCAAGCTGCAACAAAAAAGAGCCGGGCGTTGTGGCGGGCTCCTGTAGTCCCAGCTATGTGGGAGGCTGAGGCAAGAGAATAGCCTAAGCCTAAGAGCTGGAGGTTGCTGTGAGCTGTGATGCCATGGCACTCTACCAAGGGTGACAAAGTGAGACTCTGTCTCTAAAAAAAAAAAAAAAAATTCTGCTACCTATCGTACTCCAGGCCTAGGCTCTGGCTTTAGTGTATTTTAACATTCCTTATTAACTCCAATGATAGCCAAGACTGAAAACCACCAAGTTAGATTAAATAAAATGGAGACACAAGAAACCAAATGCTGAGTGAGAATGTGTTTAAATATCAATGTAAATAAAACAACAGGGCATCCATAGCTCAATGGTTAGAGTGCTGGCCCCATTCACCGGGGGTGGCAGGTTTGAACCCTCCAAGGCCTGCTAAATAAATAAGCCAATAGTTAAAAATAAAATAAAACTGGGGAGACGTAAATGCTGATCAGGTAATTGCTATTAAGAAATTAGGCTGGGCAGGCTGATGCTCATGCCTGTAATGCTAGCACTCTGAGAGGCTGAGGTGAGTGGACTGCTTGAGCTCAGGAGTTCAAGACCAGCCTGAGCAAAGTGAGACCCCCCCCATCTCTGAAATAATAGCCAGTAGCTGGGTGTTGTGGCGGGCGCCTGTAGTCCCAACTACTTGGGAGGCTGATGCAAGAGGATCACTTGAGCCCAAGTGTTGGAGGTTGCTGTGAGCTGTGACACCATAACACTCTACTGAGGGTGACAGCTTGAGACTCTGTCTCAAAAAAAAAAAAAAATAGCCAGGTGGGTGGCGCCTGTGGCTCAAGGAGTAGGGAGCCGGTCCCATATGCCGGAGATGGCGGGTTCAAACCTAGCCCTGGCCAAAAACCACACACACACAAAAAAGCCAGGTGTTATGGCAGGTGCCTATAGTCCCAGCTACTCAAGAGGCTGATGGAAGAGGATCACTTTAGCCTAAGAGTTTGAGGTTACTGTGAGCTATGACATCAAGGCTCAATACTCAAGGGTGACAACATGAGACTCTGTCATCAAAAAAAAAAAAAATTCAGGTGTTGTGGTGGGCACCTGTAGTCCCAACTACTTGGGAGGCTGAGGCAAGAGAATCGCTTAAACCCAAGAGTTTGAGGTTGCCGTGAGCTGTGATGCCACAACACTCTACCCAGGGCAACAGAGTGAAATGTTGTCTAGGAAGGAAGGGAGGGAGGGAGGGAGAGAGAGGGAGAGAGGGAAGAAATAAGGCTTGGCAGGGTGGCTCACAACTGTAATCTCAGCATTTTGAGATGCCGAGGCAGGAGGATTGCTTGAGACCAGGAGATAAAGAACTGCCTAAGTTGGCTCGGTGCCTATGGCTCAAGCCGCTAAGGCGCCAGCCATATACACCGGAGCTGGAAACAACAATGACAGCTGCAACCAAAAAATAGCCCCGCGTTGTGGGGGGCACCTGTGGTCCCAGCTGCTTGGGAGGCAGAGGCAGGAGAATCACTTGAGCCCAGGATTTGAGGTTACTGTGAGCTGTGATGTCACAGTACTCTACCCAGGGTGACAGCTTGAGGCTCTGTGTCAAAAAAAAAAAAAAAAAAGAACTGCCTAAGCAAGAGTGAGACCTTGTCTGTACTAAAAATAGAAAAATTAGCTGGGCTTTGTGGCAGGCTCCTGTAGTTCCAGCTACTTGGAAGGCTGAGGCAGGAGGATGGCTTGAGCCCAGGAGGTGTACACTGCATTGAGCTGTGATGATGCCACTACAGTCTTGCCAGGGCAAGAGACTGTCTCAAAAAAAATAATAATGTTCAGTTCAGACAGACACAGTGGCTCACACCTATAATCCCAGCACTTTGGGAGGTCAAGGGGGAAGGGTTGCTTGAAGATCAGCCTGACCAACATGGTAAGACCTCGTCCCTGTGAGTCAATTCTGCTTTCCTGGTCTGCTTTGACATCGTGCTTGACATTTCCCACACTCCAAAGTTTTTTATTTTTTATTTTTTATTTTTTTGGTTTTTGGCCAGGGCTAGGTTTGAACCCGCCACCTCCGGCATATGGGACCCGCGCCCTACTCCTTGAGCCACAGGCGCTGCCCCCACACTCCAAAATTTTAAGAATCAAGCCTAAGTTGTTTTAGCCTGCACATATATCATCTTAATTGATGCTTAGAATAAATCCACATCGAATTTTCTGACCTTGTAGAGCAGAACTCTCAGTGTGATGGGCACCTGGGAAGCACACCAGGGACTTCACCTGTCCAGGGAACATTTTGGTCCAGCCCGGTTTGTCTGAGCCACCCCATGTAGGGCATGTGTCACCTCCTCAGTACTTGGGCCCAATGATCCTGCATGTGAATCTTTACCATTGTGTTTTCTGAAAGAGCAAGAAGTCACAGTAACCTAAGTAACCACCCAAGAAAGATCAGCTAAATGAGCCTAGGACACTCTGCTGGGGAGCGGGGGATCCATGGGGAGAGGAATGGCATAATTAGTTTCTGTTGGTGCCAAAACAATCTCCTAAGGTTTGCTTGTCCAAACAGAGAATGAGAAAGTGAACACCTCTGGAAGAAGGAACGTGAGGATGAATGTTCTTTCTCTTTCTTTCTTTTTTTTTTATTTTTTATTTATTTATTTATTTTTTTTTGTAGAGACAGAGTCTCACTTTATGGCCCTTGGTAGAGTGCCGTGGCCTCACACAGCTCACAGCAACCTCCAACTCCTGGGCTTAAGCGATTCTCTTGCCTCAGCCTCCCGAGTAGCTGGGACTACAGGCGCCCGCCACAGCGCCCGGCTATTTTTTTTTGGCTGCAGTTTGGCCGGGGTCGGGCCTGAACCCGCCACCCTCGGCATATGGGGCCGGAGCCTTACCGACTGAGCCACAGGCGCCGCCCCATTTCTTTCTTTTTTTCTTTCTTTCTTTTTTTTTTTTTTTTAGAAAAAGTCTCACTTTGTCACCCTTGGCAGAGTGCTGTGGCATCATAGCTCACAGCAACCTCAAACTCCTGGTCTTAAGCCAGGCATCCTCAAACTTTTTAAACCGGGGGCCAATTCACTGTCCCTCAGACCGTTGGAGGGCCGGACTATAGTTTAAAAAAAAAAAACTATGAACAAATTCCTATGCACACTGCACATATCTTATTTTGAAGTAAAAAACAAAACGGGAACAAATACAATTCACACCGCTTCATGTGGCCCACGGGCCGCAGTTTGAGGACGCCTGATTCTCTTGCCTCAACCTCCCAAGTTGGAACTACAGGCACCTGCCACAATGCCCAGCTGTTTTTTTTAGAGACGAGGTCTTGCTCTGGCTCAGGTTCTTTATCTCCTGGTCTCAAACCTGCGAGCTCAAGCAATCCACCCACCTCAGCCTCCCAAGTGCTGGGACTACAGGCATGAGCCACCAGCCCAGCCTGATGAAGGTTCTTTCTCACCCAGGCTTTTCTCCCAGGTGGATTCTGCCCCCTGTCCTGCCAGGGGCTGTTCAGAGACATTAGGCCAGGGATATTGCTCAGCACCTGAAGTGTCCAGAACGTCTCCACCCCTACCCCACCCCTGGAGAATGATCCAGACCTGATGTCCACAGAGCCCAGGAGGAGAAACTCTGTGTTAATTATTTGGGAAAGAAACCAAATCTGCTCCCTATTCACACTGGACACCAGAATAAACTCCTGATAGGGTAGATGATTCACTCCAGGTGACCCCCAGCTGCTGGGACTCCCTCCTCTCTCCTTCCCCACACAGGGTGTGGATTTATTGATTTCTTTTTTTCTTTCTTTTTTTTTTGAGACAGTCTTAGTATGTCACCCTCGGTAGAGTGCCATGGCATCACAGCTCACAGCAACCTCAAACTCTTGGGCTTAAGGCACAGGTTCCTGCCTCAGCCTCCCCAGTAGCTGGGACTACAGGTGCCTGCCACAACGCCGGGCTATTTTTTGGTTGTAGTTGGCCCAGGCTGGATTTGAAACTACCAGCTCGAGTGTATGTGGCTGGCGCCCTAGCCACTCTACAAGTGTCAAGACTGTGTTTTGTTTTTTGTTTGTTCAAACCCTGGCTGAGTTTGAACCTGCATGGGCCAGTGCTCTAACCATGGAGCAAGCCTTTCTTTCTTTCTTTTTTTTTTTTTTTGAGCATGCTCCATAGTCTCACTCTGTCACCCTGGGTGTAGTGCTGTGGCATCATAGCTCATGGGAACCTCCAACTCTTAGGCTCAAGTAATCTTCTTCCCTCAGCCTCCCAAGTAGCTGTGACTACAGGCACCCACCACAATGCCTGGCTAGATTTTTCTATTTTTAGTAGAGATGGGTTCTCATTCTTGCTCAGGCTGGTCTTGAGCTCCTGAGCTCAGGTCTTCCACCTGTCTCAACTTCCCAGAGTGCTAGGATTACAGGCTTGAGCCACGCATCCAGGGTGTGGATTCAAATGTATGCAGCTTCCTAGGACCTTAGCAAGGGAGGTCATTCAGGGGTGCAGAGTCTCTTGGGGGGCCATGTAATCTCCTAACCATACCCAATCTTGTTCTCAACTGAGGGTGGTCCTGCCCTTCAGGGGACACTGAGCCATGGCTGGGGACATTTGTGGCTGTCACTACTGGGAGCTACTTCTGGCATGGAGTAGGTGGGGCCCAGGGATGCTCCTCAGCACCCTACAGTGCTAAGGGTGGCCCCCCACAGAGAATGACACAGCCCTAGATGTCCATAGTGCCCAGGAAGAGAAGCTAATTAGGGGAAAAAAAGACAAACCCATGAGGCAGAAAATTTTATTCAAAGGAACTGACAGGCAAAGGTGACCCAGGACTGATCTGTGTGCAAAAGTGTCTTGGCCGTAGGGGAAATGGGTCCCCAGGGCAGGGTAGAATGCTTAGCTGGGAGGAGAGTAAGAGTTTTATGAATTCCCTGTGGCTGAGGGTCAGATAGTAGATTAGGAGCCTCAGTTTCCCTGTGGTCAAATAGTAGATTAGGAGCCTCAGTTTCCCTCTCTGTAAAATGGTATTCATAATAGCTCCTAACTCACGGCCTATGTGAAGAATAAAAGCCTGGCTCAACCCCTGTAGCTCAGTGGCTAGGGCGCCAGTCACATACACCAGAGCTGGTGGGTTCGAATCCAGCCCAGACCTGCCAAACAACAATGACAACTACAACCAAAAAATAGCTGGGCGTTGTGGCGGGAGCCTGTAGTCCCAGCTACTTGGGAGGCTGAGGCAAGAGAATCACTTAAGCCCAACAGTTTGAGGTTGCTGAGAGCTGTGACATCATGGCACTCTACCCAGGGTGACAGCTTGAGACTCTGTGTCAAAAATAAATAAATAAATAAATAAATGAGCCGATGCTTTCTGAGCTAGTCAGGGCCCCAAGCAGTAAAGGTGTACTAATGTATGTAATGCCATTATTATTATTATCAGTATTATTACTGTTATCATGTGGGCTAACTGAGCACCCTGGGGATCTTGGACATGCCCGGGGGAGGAGCTGAGCTTGCTGCCAGCATGACACACGCCCAATAAGACAAGCCAGCCCCCCACACACACCACCTAAGACACCTAATCTGCACCCTCTCCCCACTAGCTCTCCTATTTCTCTGTAATCAGGGTAAAGTGGTGAGTGCCTGGTCTGTTTCCAGGCCACGCATCTAGCTTTTGGCCAACCTTTAAATAGCCAAAGATAGCATGTTCTCTGCAGCTTCGGCTCCCTGGGAGCCACTGCACGCTGATAAGGGAAGCCAGCCCCTATCTCAGCCCCAGCTGACACTGCCCTGTATCACTCTGAAAGCTCAGCAAGAAATAGGAACTCTCCCAGATACAGTTAATCCTCAATGACATTGTGCACTTAGTGTTTTTCAAACATTTTTACTCTAAAAATTAAATATTGGCTTTTATTTTTGGTTTTTAGAGACAGGGTCTCGCTCTGTTGCCCAGGCTGGAGTGCAGGGCTACAATCCCAACTGTGCTCAAGCAGCCCTCCCGCTTCTGCTTCCCAAAGCACTAGGATTACAAGCTGGACTTTACTTTTTAAGAACAATTATAGAGGCTGGGCGCCTGTGGTTCAAGCGGCTAAGGCGCCAGCCACATACTCCTGAGCTGGCGGGTTCGTATCCAGCCCAGGCCGCCAAACAACAATGATGGCCGCAACCAAAAAGTAGCCGAGCATTGTGGCAGGCGCCTGTAGTCCCAGCTACTTGGGAGGCAGAGGCAGGAGACTCTCTTGAGCCCAGGAATTGGAGGTTGCTGTAAGCTGTGATGCTACAGCACTCTACCCAGGGTGACAGCTCGAGGCTCTGTCTCACACACACAAAAAAGAACAATTATAGACTGTATAAAAAAATTGAGCAGAAAATGCAGAGCGTTCCCATCTACCACCCCCCACGTCTGCAGTTTCCCCCTAAACATCTTGCATTAGTGATTGTGCTACATTTGCTACAATTAATGTATCCAAACTGACACATTTTTAATAACTGAAGTCCATGGTGTACATCACTTCAGTCTTTGTGCTGTACCTTCAATGGGTTTTGACAAATGTATAATATTATCTATCCACTGTTAGAGTATCACCCAGAATAGTTCTGCTGCCCTAAAAATCCCCAGTGCCCCACAGTTCGTTCTCTCTCTCTCCCCTTTTTTCAGGGTAGAGTGCAATAGGATCATCATAGTTCACTGCAAACTTGACTCCTGCAATGAAATGATCCTCCTGCCTCAGTCTCCTGAGCAGCTGGGACTACAGGAGCCACCACAACACCCGGCTGTTCTTGAACTCTTGGACTGAAGTGATCCTCCCACCTCAGCCTCCCAAAATGCTAGGATTACAGGTGTGAGCCACAGCCATATCCAGCCCATATTTTTATTTTTACCAGTTTTTAAACTTTTAATAGTTTTCCTTTTTCTTTAAGTCTACTACCATAAATGGAAGCTAGTGGCAGAGCTGGTGGATTATAGGTTCAAATGGAAGTTATGTCTCATATTTTTTTCTAACTTTCTATGACCTCATAACACATGCAAAAAAAAGTGTCCACATCATAAAGGGGTGCATGGTGGACTTTTATACACTTGACCCCATTTGGGGAGACTACAGAGCCAACCTTTCTTGGGCACAGAGTTTGGGCACATGAAAATGTTGTCATCTCTTGTTTGTTTCTCAAGCTGAACTTCACTTTCACTATTTCTCCATCCCTCCCCTTCCCAGATGCAGTAATTTGGGGGGGGGGTGTCAAAATTTTAAATTATGGTAAATATATATATAAAAAACATAATTTTCCATTTTAAATATTTATTTTATTTTATTTTGAGACTGAGCCTTACTTTGTCGCCCTCGGTAGAGTGCGACAGCAACCTCAAACTCTTGGGCTTAAGTGATTCTTTTGCCTCAGACTCCCAAGTAGCTGGGACTACAGGTGCCCACCACAATGCCTGGCTTTATTTGTTTATTTATTTATTTTTGAAACAGAGTCTCACTATGTCACCCTTGGTAGAGTGCTGTGGTGTCATAGTTCACAGCAACCTCAAACTCTTGAACTTAAGCGATCTCCTTGCCTCAGTCCCCCAAATAACTGGGACTACACGCGCCCACCACAATGCCCCGCTATTTTTTTTATTAATTTTTTTTTTGCAGCAACAGAGTCTCACTTTATCACTTTGATAGAGTGCCATGTCGTCACAGCTCACAGCAACCTCCAGTTCTTTGGCTTAGGCGATTCTCTTGCCTCAGCCTCCCAAGTAGCTGGGACTACAGGCGCCCACCACAACGCCCAGCTATTTTTTTGTTGCAGTTTGGCCGGGGCTGGGTTTGAACCCGACACCCTCAGTATATGGGGCCGGCACCCTACCCACTGAGCCACAGGTACCACCTGATGTCCGGCTATTTTTTTCCTGTTATTGCAGTTGTCATTGTTGTTTAGCTGGCCCATACTGGGTTTGAACCCACAAGCCTCGGTGTACGTGGCTGGCACCCTACCCACTGAGCTACGGGCACTGCCCTTGTTAACTATTCTTAAGTGCACACCTCAGCAGTATCAAGCACACTCAACATTGCTGTGCAACCATCACCACCCTCCATCTCCAGAACTTTCTCATCTTTCCAAACTAAAACTGTCCCCATGACACACTAACTCCCTGACCCCTCCCTGGCCCTTGGCAGCCACCATTCTACTTCTGTCTCTGTGACTCTGATGATTTCTCCATACGTGTCTGTGTGTGGCGGGGAGGGTATAAAATAGAGATTGACCCACAAAGGCAAAGCTATCTCAGGGTTTGGGAATGTCCTAATACATTCCTAGGAGCCGGCACCCAGGAGGAAAAAGACATCATGGCCACTCTCTGCAGGGACACCCACTCTCCTAATTTGTAGCAGCGACAATGAGCCATCCCTATGTTTGCCTGTATATAAATGGAATCACCCAGAATGTGTCCTAGTGCTTTAATTTTGCACAAGCCACATATGGATATATTTTCTTTGCAAAGTCAGGAGTGAGGTGAGTCCCTGCTGTCCCCATCAACCCTCAATCCAAGAGTTCTCCTCCTGTCTCTCCATAACAGCAAAGCAAAAAGTTTCTAGTCCCAGAAACCCACCACAGTGGGTTCCATGATCTGCTAAAGGAATGAGGAAGCTCTCTATGTGTGATACACAGTTTGCCAAGAAATATTCAGTCAACAAACATTCATTGAGCACCGACCATGTACCAGATCCTATGGCAGATACGTCCCTATGGTTTAGTTCAGGAGGGAGGAGGAGGCAGACAGTAAATGAGCCAACAACCAGAGCAGTCAAACTCTGTATTTGCCAAGATTTTTCTTGTGCCTGAAGGAGATACATTAAGACCACTGTGGGAATGACCCAGTCCCTTGACTAAGGCACAGCAAGGACACATGAACCTCACTGCCCTGCAAGAAGCCCTTGCCTGGGTGTCACACCACATTGGAGGTTTATTAACCCCCAACTGTGGAATTCAGGTAGGGCTTGATCCTGTCCCTTTCCTCTACACACAGGTCTCCAAAAGCTGTCTAATCCTGTGTTTTGTTTTGTTTTGGTTTGGTTTGAGACAGAGTCTCAGCTGTCATCCTGGTTAGAGTGCCATGGGGTCATAGCTCACAGCAACCTCAAACTCTTGGGCTTAAGCAATTCTCATGCCTCAGCCTCTCAAGTAGCTGGGACTACAGGTGCCTGCCACAACGTCCGGCTATCTTTGTTGTTGCAATTGTCATTGTTGTTTTAACTGGCCTGGGCTGGGTTCCAACCCACCACCCTCGGTGTATGTGGTCAGCGCCCTACCCACTGAGCTACGGGTGCCGTCTAATCCTGTTTTTTAGTTTGGTATTTATAGAAAGTCCTACATTTATGGAAAGTTTGTGAAAATACAGAATTCCCAAGTAACCCACACCCCCAGTTTCTCCTATCCTTGACATTTTACATTAGTGTGGCACATTTGTAACAATTAATGAACCAATACTGATACATTATTATTAATGAAAGACTACATTTTTTAAAAATTCCTTTAGTTTTCCCCTGAAGTTTTTTTCTTTCTTCCATTCTTTCTTTTTTATTTTTATTTATTTATTTACTTATTTTGGAGACAGAGTCTCACTTTGTCACCCTTGGTAGAGTAGCATGGCATCACAGCTCACAGCGACCTCCAGCTCCTGGGCTTAGGCGATCCTTCTGCCTCAGCCTCCCGAGTAGCTGGGACTACAGGCGCCTGCCACAATGCCCCGCTATTTTTTTGTTGCAGTTTGACTGGGACCGGGTTTGAACCCACCACCCTCGGTATATGTGGTTGGCGCCCTACTCACTGAGCCACAGTGATAAGGATCTCACTGTGCCACCCGGCTGGAGAGTAGTGGCCCAATCATAGCTCACTGACATCTCAAACTGCTGGGAACAGGCATGAGCCACAGAGCTCAGCTCTACTCTGAGGTTCTTTTTCTGCCCCACCCAGGATTCCACATAACATTTTGTCATCACATCTCAGGCCCTTCTGGGCTGTAACAATTTCTCAGACTTTCTTGTTTCTCATGCCCTTAACCATTTTGAGTTGGATGGGTCAGGAATTTTGTAGACTGACATTCAACTGAGGTTGGTCTCATGGTCAGATTGAGATTACAGGATTTAGAGTAGGGGCAGCACCTGTGGCTCAAGGAGTAGGGCGCTGGTCCCATATGCCAGAGGTGGCGGGTTCAAACCCAGCCCCGGCCAAAAACCACAAAAAAAAAAAAAAAAAAGGATTTAGAGTAGAAACACATCTTATCAAGGCTACATGCAACCAGTGTGATGAATGATGGGTAATGTTACCTCAATCAGCTGACATGGTTTTTAATTTTTTTTTTTTTTTTTTTTGTAGAGACAGAGTTTCACTTCATGGCCCTCGGTAGAGTGCCGTGGCATCATACAGCTCACGGCAACCTCCATCTCCTGGGCTTAAGCAATTCTCTTGCCTCAGCCTCCTGAGTAGCTGGGACTACAGGCGCCTACCACAACGCCCGGCTATTTTTTGGTTGCAACTCAGCCGGGGCCGGGTTTGAACCCGCCACCTTCCGTATATGGGGCCGGCGCCTTACCGACTGAGCCACAGGCGCTGCCCGGTTTTTAATGTTTTTAAAAACCCATTAGCTCTCATTTAATCTATGTAAATTGGTGATATTTGCTGTACACTCCACTAACAAATCCCAACTTCTATTTGCAGATGGGAAAATAATCAAACATCTAGAACTTATGGGACCTGTTCTTGTTCATCTGTCACTGTGGGGAACTGGCCCTTATCTAACAGACATGGTTGTGGCTGGGCATGGTGGCTCATACCTGCTTAATAGCATTTTATTTTATTTATTTTTTATTTATTTTTTGTTGTTCTTGAGACAGAGTCTCACCATGTTGCCCTTGGTAGAGTGCTGTGGCATCACAGCTCACAGCAACCTCAAACTCTTGGACTTAAGCAATTCTCTTGCCTCAGCTGGGACCACAGGTGCCCGCCACAACATCTGGCTATTTTTTGTTGTAGTTGTCATTGTTGTGTGTAGCTGGCCTGGGCTGGGTTCAAACCCACCACCCCCAGTGTATGTGGCTGGCGCCATAACCACAGGCGCAAAGCCAATCCTAGCATTTTAGGATGTTGAAGTGGAAGGGTTGCTGCTTGAGGCCAAGAGTTTGAGCACAGCAAGAGTAAGATACTGTCGGGCGGCACCTGTAGCTCAAAGGAGTAGGGTGCCGGTCCCATATGCCGGAGGTGTTGGGTTCAAGCCTGGCCCTGGCCAAAAACTCCAAAAAAAAAAAAAAAAAAAAAGAGTAAGATACTGTCTCTAAAAAATAAATAAATAAATACTCTGTTTAGTTAAAAATAGGCAATAACCTGAAGTCTTATATACCCTTGGGGATAGTGGCAATAATTCTCATGGTGAGGGGTGTTCAGGTTGCTCTCTGTCACATCTTGACACTGGATGTGAGCCCAGATCCGCTCTGGATAAAGGAAAACTCTCAGTTTTTATGATGTCAGCTATTCATTCAATCAACAATAGCTTACGGAGGGATCCCCCACTGCGAGCCAGTGGCAAGAAGTGGAAAAAGTGGGCCTGTTTGTGTGCTGACGGGAGCTCCTGAAACACATAATGCAGAATTTCCGAAGTGTTCTCAGGCCCAAGGTGGTTTCAGGGCAGAATGTTGTGTAAGGCTCTGACCACACGGTGGCGACAGAGGACGGGTCCGCCGGCTGCTGTGGGAGAGTGGGGGAGGGGAAGGTTGAAGGACGGAAAACGTGTTGGAGAATTTGGGCTTCAACCTGACTCTTGCTCCATAGTACCTTCACTCTGTCTCTGGCGGGATTCAAAGCACTCCATCCATATCAGTAAATAAGAATTGATTCAGGTCTGTGTTCCCAAAACAGCCTCCCTTAATTAGGAACCTCGGAATGGAGCTTTCCAGCTTGTAATTCTCCCTGAGAATCTGTGGGTTACTTAGTCTTCCTCCTCCATTCATATTTAGCAAAGAGAAATATAAGACGCCCCTCAACGTTTGAATTTCAGGTAACTGGCTCGGTATTTCAAAGGCTAGGGCGCCAGCCACATACACCAGAGCTGGCGGGTTCAAATCCAGCCCAGGCCTGCCAAACAACGACAACTACAACCAAAAAATAGTCGGGCGTTGTGGCAGGCGCCTGTAGTCCCAGCTACTTGGGAGACTGATGCAAGAGAATTGCTTAAGCCCAAGAGTTTGAGGTTGCTGTGAGCTGCGACGCTAGGGAACCCTACTGAGGGCCACAAAGTGAGACTCTGTCTCAATAAAAAAACAAATAAATAAACAAATAAAAGAAAAAAAAAGATTCCTTGTTTATATGATATGCAAATAAACTGGATGTCCTGTATTTTCTAAAATGAATTGTTCCAGGCTTGGCCCTTGGGATTGCTTTCAGTCGGTGGCTTCTAGGTCCCTCTGACATATCCCTGTCATGGTTAGGGTTTGGGGCACATCCTTGCTGTCTGGCACCACAAGGTGTCCCAGGCTCGTAATGTATTTTACCCCATTTAGGCAATAGAGTAAGCCACTTCTCCAAAGGGTGGGGACAACTTTATACACAGCTGTATGAGTTTTCTATTTAGACAATAACACATCACCACAAATTTAGTGTTTTTTTTTTGGAACAAAATCTCATTTTGTCACCCTCAGTAGAGTGCTATGGCATCACAGTTCACAGCAACCTCAAACTATTGGGCTCAATTGATCCTCTTGCCTCAGCCTCCTGAGTAGCTGAGGGTGACAAAGGTGCCCCCACTACAGGTGCCCACCACAACACCGGGCTATTTTTAGGGCTGGGATCTTGCTCATGCTTAGGCTGGTCTCAAATTCATAAACTCAAGCAATCCACCTGCCTCCACCTCTCAGAGTGCTAGGATTACAGGCGTGAGCTACTTTGCCCTGTCAAATGTAGTGGTTTAAAACATTGCAAATGTATTCTCATAGTTCTGGATGGCAGAAGTCCCAAAACAAAGGTGTGGCAGGGCTGATCCCTCCTTGAAGGCTCTAGGGAAGAACCCATTTCCTGCTTTTTCCAGCATCTAGAGCAGTATTTTTTTTGTTTTGTTTTGTTTTGGCCAGGGCTAGGTTTGAACCCGCCACCTCCGGCATATGGGACCGGCGCCCTACTCCTTGAGCCACAGGCGCCACCCTAGAGCAGTATTTTTTAACCTTTTTTGTCTCGTGGTACACTTGAACCTATAGTTAAACTTCTGTGGACACTTAAATTATGTTGATCAAAAAAAGAAGAGTAAAAAAAAAATAATAATAATAAATAAATAAAAACAAAACAAAAAAAAGAAGAGTAAAAAAAAAGAATATGGTTACTGTGCTTTAAACTTGTTTTGAAAATCATTTTTGTTGCTGTTGTTTGAGACAGAATCTGTCTTTGCTCCCTACAATAGAGTGCTGTAGCGTCATAGCTCACAGCCATCTCAAACTTCTGGACTCAAGTGATCCTCTTGTCTCAGCCTCCTGAGTAGCTGGGACTACAGGTGCCCATCAGAATGCCCAGCTAGCTTATACAGACAGGGTCTTACTCTTACTAAGGCTGGTCTCAAACTCCAGAGCTCAGGAAATCCACCTGCCTCAGCCTCTCAAAGTGCTAGGACTATAGGAATGAGCCACCTCACCAAGCCTTTTCAAAATGATTTAATTAATGATCTTTAAAAATTTTTCATGACACACCTAAGATCCTCTAAGGGCACACTAGTGTGCCATGGCACACAAGTTGAAAATTACTAGTCTAGAGATTGCCCACATCCCTCAGCTTGGGGCCCCTTCCTCCACCTTCCTTCCCTTAGCAGCACAGCATCTTCCAGACTCTCTGTGCCTCTAATCCTCCCTTTGATGACCCTGAACCACCCAGTTAATCTAAGATGACCTGGTTGGGCATGGTGGCTCATGCCTGTAATTCTAGCACTCTGGGAGGCCATGGCAGGTGGATAGCTTGAGCTCCTGGGTTCGAAACGAGCCTGAGCAAAAAGCGAGACCCAGTCTCTACTAAAAATAGGAAAAGTGAGGCAAGAAGATTGCTTGAGCCCAAGAGTTAGAGGTTGCTGTGAAGTATGATGACATGGCACTCTATCCAGGGTGACACTCTGTCTCAAAAAAAAAAAAGGCTCGGCACCTGTGGCTCAAGCGGCTAAGGCGCCAGCCACATACACCAGAGCTGGCAGGTTCGAATCCAACCCTGGCCTGCCAAACAACAATGACCACTGCAACCAAAAAATGGCCAGGCATTGTGGGGGGCAGTCCCAGCTGCTTGGGAGGCTGAGGCAAGAGAATCACTTAAGCCCAGGAGTTGGCGGTTGCTGTGAGCTGTGATGCCACCACACTCTACCAAGGGCGACAGCTTGAGGCTCTGTTGCAAAAAAAAAAAAAAAATCTAAGATGACCTCCCATCTCAAGAACTTTAACTTAGGCTTGGCGCCCATAACACTATGGTAATGGTGCGGCGGGTTCAAACCCAGCCAGGGCCAGCTAAACAACAGTGACAACTGCAACAAAAAAATAACCAGGCGTTGTGGTGGGCATCTGTGGTCCCAGCTACTTGGGAGGCTGAGGCAAGAGAATCACTTAAGCCCAAGAGTTTGAGGTTGCTGTGAGCTGTGACGCCATGGCACTCTACCAAGGGTGACATAGTGAGACTCTGTCTCAAAAAAACCCCAAAACTTTAACTTAATTCCATCTACAAAATTCCTTTTAGCATGAAAGATGATATAATCCACTGGTTCCAGGGATTAGGAAAGGGATGTCTTTGGGGCCATTATTCTATTTTCTTTAACAGCCCAAGGTTTTCCTTCTTCTCTGAGACCTTTGTTGCTTCATTTGGAACACCTTAATCAGGACATTTGTCCCCTCACACTCTCATTACAATCTCTGGACATATTGGCATTCCTGCCTCCACTTCTCTGACTAGCTCTTGGTGAGCTGTGTGTCCAGAATTCATAGAACCTGGCTTTTAAAGAAATCTTAAAACTTATACCCCTAAATAATTGTCTTCTGTTATCTTCACCTGTTCCTCTGACTACTCTTTGTTCCCTGAATGTTCTCTGTGATCCTTGATCTTTGCCATACTGTCTCCTGCCTTGCCATCAACCAAGCCCTCCCTCTAGTCTCCCACTGTGTTCCCAGGTAAAATTTACCTCTCCCTCCTCTGAGTTCCTGATTCACCCATCTCTCCACTCATCCACTCACCATTGATCCATCTGTCTACCCACCAATCCATCTATCTACTCATCCATACACCTGTCTATCCACCCATCCACCCACCCTCTATGCACCCATACACCCAATTCATCCACTCACCCATCCATCCATCCACCCATCCATCCATCCATCCATCCATCACCATTCATCAACCCATACATCCATCCACCTATGAACCCATCCATCCATGCATATATACAAACATACATTCACTCATCCACCCATCCGTCCATCCACCCATCTACCCATCCACCTACTCATCCATCCATCCATCTGCCCATTCCCTCCAGAGTGTAAGCATATGAAATCAGTGATTGGGGAAAGCTACTATGGCCAGTATTTGCTGAGCACTTACCGTTTGCCAGACTCTGTGCTCACATACTGGTGATTTAACCTTGGTTAAGCCCCCCAGTCCCCACTTCATAGATGTGGAAACTAAGTTTGATGAAGTAAAGTGTTATCTCCAGGGTCACAATACAGGAAGGTGGTGGGTCAGAGCCAAGGACCCAGGTATGGGGGTGACTTCAGAGCATACTATTTTCTGTTCATGTGGCAAGCATGAGCCACAGTTCCTGCCCTGGGATCTTCTCAAGGGACACACAATGTGCAGGTAGTGTATCATGCCACATTGAGCTTGCAGATGGGAGAACAGCCGTGGCCCCCAGTAGACTGCTAGGGGCTGATGAGACAAGGAGGTATCTCAGCAGACACTGAGCTAGACTCATTCCAATGTGTCAAGTCCACAAGCCAAGAGAGATGAAGGACAGTGGCTATGCGACTCTGCACCCAAGATGCTGGCAGGGCCTCAAACTTAGGCTTCCCTGAGCTGTGTCTGGGTGTGATGGAGCCAGTACACAGCATCTTTGCCTTGCTTCTGCTGCCTGATGCCTTTTAGGAAATGCTTCCCAGCCCCTTAGTTGAGAATGTGGCCTCTGTGGCTATGAGTTTGAGCTACTCCCACCCACAGTGGTTTAAAAATGGAAAGCTTACAGGGTCTCAGAACTGAAAAGTTAGGACGGGCAGCCTTCAGGCACAGCTGGATCCAAGGCCTCAAACAGCAACCTTAAGAATATATCTTGGCCAGGTGTGGTGGATCACACCTGTAATCCCAGCACTGGGGGATTAGACTCACTTGAAGCTTGGAATTGAAGATCAGCCTGGGCAACACAATGAGACTCCAGCTTTACAAAAGAATACAAAATTTAGGCTCGGCACCTGTGGCTCAAGCGGCTAAGGCACCAGCCACATACACATACACCTGAGTTGGCAGATTCGAATCCAGCCCAGGCCTGCCAAACAACAATGACGGCTGCAACCAAAAAATAGCCGGGTGTGGCGAGCTCCTGTGGTCCCAGCTACTTGGGAGGCAGAGGCAGGAGAATCGCTTGAGCCCAGGAGTTGGAGGTTGCTGTGAGCTGTGATGGCACAGCACTCTACCTGGAGGACAGCTTGAGGCTCCGTCTCAAAAAAAAAAGATACAAAATTTAGCAATGCATGGTGGCCCATGCCTGTAGTCCCAGCTACTCAGGAGGCTGAGGCAGGAGGATCGTTTGAGCCCAGGAGTTGGAGGCTGCAGTTGTGACACCACTGCACTCCAGCCTGGGCAGCAGGGCAAGACCCTATCTCAGGAAAAAAAAAAATCCAGCTCTGGCCATCTCTTAGGTTCTCTCTGAGGACCACAGAAGCTCCAGATTCCCACTTCTCAGCTGAGCACACCCCTCAGATGTCTCTGGAAGCCCTGGGACAGTGTGTCCTCAAACCAGCATGGTCACACCTCTATCTTTGGCCCTGGTTGGGAAGATCCCACTCCCATCTATCATCACAACTCTCAGAAACCGCTGGGAAGGGCTCTTGACCAGTCTGAACTTGGACCCAAACCCTGGGCCTAGCCGTGCCCTGGTTCATTGTCCAGTCTCTTCATCCCTTTCCAGTCTCAGCCCTGGGCAACACCCACCACACTTGCCCAGACTGGAGTGCAGTGGTGTCATCATAATTCACTGCAGCCTGGAACTCCTGGGCGCAAGTGAGCCTACGGCTTCGCCTCCTGAGTAGCTGGGACTACAGGTATGCACACCACCATGCCAGGATAATTTTTTAAACATTTTTTCTTTAAGAGACAGGGTCACCAGGCACGGTGGCGCATGCCTGTAATCTTAGCACTCTGGGAGGTAGAGGCTGGTGGATTGCCTGAGCTCATGAGTTTGAGACCAGCCTGAGACCGAGTGAGATCCTCTCATTAAAAATAGCTGGGTGTTGTGGCGGGCGCTTGTAGTCTCAGCTACTTGGTAGGCTGAGGCAAGAAAATCACTTGAGCCCGAGTCTGGGGTTGCTGTGAGCTGTGACGCCACAGCACTCTACCCTGGGTGACAAAATGAGACTCTGTCTCAAAAGAAAATAATAAAAATTAAAATAAAAGACAGAGTCCTCACTATGTTGCAGGCTAGTCTCAAACTCCTGGCCTCAAGCTATCCTCCTGCCATAGCCTCCCAAAGTGCTGGGACTACATGCATGAGCCACTGCACCCAGCACTTCTCTTATAGTGACACATCACTAGATTTGGGGCTCATTCTATTTCAGGGTGATTTCATCTTGAGATTTTTAATTATAACTGCAAAAAAATCTTTCCAAATAAGAAAACCCATTCACAAGTGCCAGGGGCCATGTCTTATTCTTATGCACCCCTCTCACAGACCAGGAGTTTGGACATAGGAGCAGCCATAGGAACAGGAGGTGGGGGGCCTCCTGTTCAGGAGCCCAAGGGTGTCCGGCTCTGGTTGCTTCTTCTCTCATATGAGCCCTGGAATTCCTAGTTTCTGAACCCTAACCTCCTCCTAGAAGCTTCCAGGCCTTCTTTCCACATGGTCCTAGATTTCCTAGTGGGTTCTAGGCCTGACTTCAGGGCCCCCACTCCTCAGGCCTGCAGCCACCTCCAGCCCTTGCCGTGTCCCCAGAGGAGCACTATGCCTCATGCATGTTGGGGTTTCAGTCCCTCCTCAGAATGTTGCTGGCACCTGCTGTTGGTGGCCTAGCCTATGACCCTCTGTCCTCACCTCCTGAAGAGCTGTATCTGGTGGACACCTCATCTCTCGGGCATACTTCACCAACTAGAAGGCATTGGGGCCAATTCTGGGAGAGGGACTTTCAGACCTCAGTTTCCCCAGGCCACACAATGACTGGTGAGCCATTCAGACACACCAGAGAGCTGAGAAGATGTCTCCAAAAAGGGACACCTGACTCTGCTTCCTCTCCAATGGTCAGATGCCAGTTGAAATATGGGCAGCCTCAGAGAAGGGGGCCTGGCTGGACCCCTTCCCCACACAGATCTGATCCCCTCATCGGTACTTGGCTGGGTGAGTACAGTACTTGGTTGGGTAAAGGCCTAGATCCCAATGTCTAAGTTTGAGGAGTAGACCCGAGTGTCCTTCCCCTGGGGTCATCCTCCCAGGTGTTCACCCCCCCATACCACGCCAAAGACGTGTGTTCACATGTAGTAAAAAGACTTTATTAAGAAGGCTTTGAAGTCAAAAAATAAAACTCTTGATACAATTTTTTAACCCTTAAATCAGCTCAGCAAATATATAATCAGTAATTTAGCTGTGTAAGATTAAAGGTCCATTACTTTATTTAAAATAAAATATATTTTAGTTCTTAAAATTTATTCCATAAAGTACATATTTCCCTATAAATTCCCTACATATACACGAGGTAAAAAGTAAAAAAAAAAAAAAAAAAAAAAAAAAATTAAAAAATGACAACAGAAACCACAGCAGGAAGGGGATTAATAATTAAAACAAAAAAAGAAGTTAGAAATTTCTGGTTGGGAGCCCCTGGACCCTGCCCCCCGCCCCCCTCCAGCCTAGCGTGGCTGACTTACAAAAGGGTAAACGGTTAGCCCGGAAAAGGGAATAAAAATGTCACTATCCTCCTTGCAGAAATGTCTACACAGTCTGAGGCCGCTGAGAACAAACTGTGAAATCAGAAAACTGCTGTGTACAAAAGGAGCACACCAAGAGTTGTAAAAATTGTGTTTTCTTTTTTTCTTTTTTTACAGATCACCCTGGAGGTGGGGGTGTCTTAAATAAAAGTGCAAGGAGACCTTTTCTCTCTGGTTTATTGTAACCTGTGGACTCAATACTGTTATTTGTTAAGAAATGAGGTGCAGCCGGGTCGCGGGCTCGCAGTCTCCACGCTTGGGACAGGAGTTAAAGCTCGTCTGTAAACACTGGCCCGGTCCCCCTGGCCCAGGTCTGGCCCCCCTCGCCCCTGGCCCTGCCCACCCCTGTTGCCTGCAGCTGGCCCTGGTGGCAGCCAGCCCAGGGCCACATAGAGGCCCGTGCTAAGAAAAGATATGAATGGCTTGGGTGGCCGGGGTGCGGCATGCGGGACACTCAGGCTCACTCTTGCCGCAGATTCGGACAGCACAGTCCATACAGAAGAGGTTGTGGCCGCAGGGCACCAGCGCGGCCATCACCTCGCCCTCGGCGCACACCACGCACTCCCGTGCCAAGGCTGGGGAGGCTGACGTCGCCGGGGGCCCAGGGGCCACGGTTGCGGCTGTTGAGGGCTTGCGGTTGCTCTCGGAGGTGCTGGAGTCCAGCGGGGAGCAGGAGGCTGCTGGGGCGCTGCTGGGCAGTGAGGAGGCTGCTGAGAAGGCGGTACCGCCAGGAAAGGGCAGGGAGCCCTGAGGGGGCCGCCAGGGAAGCGCACCCACCAGGTCGGGGGCACCGCGGCGGGCCAGGGGAAGCTCCAGGCCCAGGCCACCGGGCTCAGGCAGTGTGGGCGAGTGGCTGGGGGTCCCTGTCCCGCTGCTGCGCCGGGCGCTGGTGGCAGGAGGCGCTGGGGCCCCGTTCACAGCTGAGCAGCCACTAAAGGCGGGCAGGGGTGGGGCCCGCTCAAAGGGGGCCCAGATGGTGGCTGCAGCGGGCACGGTCAGGTCCAGAGCCAAGAAGTCGAAACTGAAGTCGCAGTCCTCAGGGGCAGCAGTCCCTCCAGGGGCACCAGGGCCGTCCCCACCAAAGGTGAAGCCCCCATTGCCGGTGCTACTGTAGGGGCTGGCAGGGCCTGTGTCTGGCACTGGTGGTCCCCCGCGGCTGCCCGTGTAGAAGGCCTCAGGGGTGCTTGGGGCACCTAGGGCACTGTCCCCGCGGAGACCAGCCGTGGCTGTGGGGTGCCGCCGTCCTGGATTGGGGGCCTTGGCCCAGAGACTGGTAGCTGCCCCAAGAAGGTCTAGGCAGACGTCGGTACCGTTGGCATGGAAGTCGCTGTCAGGACCGGCGTCGGTGAAGGCACCGGTGCGCAGTGTGATGTGCGCTTCAATCTCCTCACGCGCCCGGTCCACGTTCTCGGGCATGCCGGTCACAGCAAACACCGGCTCCTTGTCGCGCCCGGGCGTCACGATGTATGTGTGCGTCCGCTGCTGGATGCGCTTGATGGTGGCACCCTTGGGCCCCACCACCAGCCCCACCACTCGGTAGGGCACGCGCACCTGGATGGTGGTCTGTCCTGGCAGATTGGGCGGGCCCTGGGCAGTGCCTGGCAGCCCGCCCGCCTTGCTGCGGGTGGCGCGGATCATGGAGAAGTGCTCCGCAGCTGACAGGATTTCGCGCTTGGCCATCTCCACGTCCTCCTTGCGGCCAGTCACGATGAAGACGGGCTCCTCCCCACGCACAGGTGTCTTAATATATGTGTTCGTCTTGGCACGCAGAGCCTTGATCTTACAGCCTGTGAGGAAGAAGAGAGACATGGTGACCAGGGTCCCCAGCCCAGGATAGCCCCTTCAAAATTCGGGCTGCAGGGCCAGTGATCACGGCTAATTCAGAAGCCCCATTTCCCAGCCTGTGCTCCTCACAGCTTATTCTCAGATATGCCATGTCCTTCCTTCTCCATCCTCAGTTTTCCCTCTGGGTTTCTGGGGGTTGGCAAACAAACAAGAAGCCAAAGAAAACATGCCTGTGGATTAAAAAGTGTCTCCTTAATTCATGTCCCCCTAAACTTCAGAATGTATTAGTGTGAATGTCCTTACCCGCAAATTCACACCTTGGAAACTAATATCCAGTGTAACAATGTTAAGAGGTGGGGGCCTTAGGGGACTGATTATGTGGTAAAGGCTCCACCCTCATCACAAGATTAGTTCCCTCATAAAAGAGACTCCAGCAAGCTCCCTTGCCCCCTCTGCCACATGAAGAAACAGAAGGTGCTGTGAGGAACAGGCCCTCATCAGACACTGTGCCTGCTGGCACCATGTTCTTGGACTTCCCAGCCTCCAGAATCATGAGCAATAATAAAATGTTGTTGTTTATAAATTACCCAGTCTATGGCTCCGCACCCATGGGACAGTGGTTATGGTGCCAGCCACATATACCAAGTGTTTGAATCCTGCCTGGGCCAGCTAAACAACAATGACAACTGCAACAAAAATAGCCAGGTTGGGCAGCACCTGCGGCTCAGTGAGGAGGGCACAGGCCCCATATACTGAGGGTGGCGGGTTCAAACCCAGCCCTGGTCAAACTGCAACAAAAAACAGCCGGGTATTGTGGCAGGCACCTGTAGTCCCAGCTACCCAGGTGGCTGAGGCCAGAGAATTGCTTAAGCCCAAGAGTTTGAGGTTGCTATGAGCTGTGACGCCATGGCACTCTACCAAGGCGATATAGTAAGACTCTCAAAAATAAATAAATAAATAAAAATTACCCAGTCTAAGGTATGCTCTTACAACCACAGGAAAGGACTAAGACAGTGATCATATTTGGAAATAGGGTCTCTGGAGATATAATTAGTTAAAAGGAGGACATCCTGGATTAGTGTGGCTCTTAAATCCAATCTGATGGTGTCTTTATAAGAGAGGACACACACAGAGACACCCACACAGGAGGTGGCTGTGTGCCAGACAGGCACAGACTGGAGGGATGCGTCTACAAGCCAAGGAACACCAAGGTCTGCCAGGAGTTAGCACGAGCTGGCAGAAGCAGGAAGGATCCTTCCCTTGAAGCTGCAGAGGGAGCTTGGCCCTACCACCACCTTGATTTCAGACTTTTATCCTCCAGAACTGGGAAAGAGTAAATTTCTATTGTTTCAAGACACCTGGTCAGCCCTAGGAAACAAACAGAGATCCTCTGACAGTGACTCCCTGTCCAGTAGCAGGAAGCTCAAGCTCAAGCTGTGGAGATCACCTACGATTTTCTTCCAGCCAAAGGACCCCCGTAGGCTGCCAAGGCCCACACCTAAGGAAAGCCTAGGCCTTGCGGCAGTGGCAGCCTCCTGAGGTGCTCACAGCACCTCCTCAAAAGGCCCCAGGTGTTCCTGAGGTGGAGTGTAAGGGACATAGCACAGTGGCTCCATTGTTGCCGGCTGGGCTGGGCTGGGCTGGGGCAATCTGACCTGTGATGAGAACAGTCTTTCAGAGGTGTGTGGAAGGGCATCTTCACTCACTTTCTAGGCACTCCTTAAAGTATAAAGGCCAGGTATGGCCTTCCTGGGGTCTCAGACGTCCCTGCCCCCACCCCACCTCCCTGCCACACAGCTCCCAGGCTCTGAGAAGGCAGAGACACAGGTACACAAGGATATTGTTTCAATATAATCAGAGGATGGCAATGACAGGATAACAGTGTTACTAAACTCTCTAGTAGCAAAAGACACAAAATTAGCTGAACAAGCATATTTCAGCAGGAAGAAGCCAAAGAGAAGGTACTTGGGCCAGAAGACATGGGGCTTGGAAGGCAGGGGTCTCAGTGGCTCAGCAGGGGTGAATGAGGCAGGGGGACCCACCCAAAGGAGGACAGTAGCCCCCTGCACCGGCCACACTTGACCTTCCTACCTGTAACACTTTCCTCACTGCCACCACCCTCTCATTCCTCTGCACATCTCAGCCTAGTGTCCCCTCCTTCAGGAAGCTTACCCTGACTGGGGCTGGTGGAGAGCAGACCTAGCTGGGAGGTTTCTACTATGGAGTCCTCCCATCTCCCCAGGCCCCAAAAAGTCACATGTGAGGGGGGGTACGCTGACATGGCCACAGCTGAACTCACAAGTTGTGGGTCACATAAAAATGAGATGATAAATTTGGGAGCTGAAGGTGGACAGGGAGAGGTTTGGAAAGGGACCAAAGTGAAGGTGACAGGTGACCCGCCAGTGGGAAGAACTGAGGACAGTGATGGGAGCTGTGGATGAGTTAGGGCAGGAAGGGATCCAGCAGCCTACACCCCACCTTTCTCCATCTTGACCCCATCCCAGATGGTGGTCTTGGGTGTAGACCTCACAGCTAAGAGACCCAGTTCACCAGCTTTGCTTAGCTAGGACCAAACCCCACCCATGTCAAGACCCTGAGAGGCGGTAGAGCTAGGCCATGAAGTCAGGGCTATAGGAGTGACCCTAGCCACACCCCTGCCCCAGTGGGTCAGACACAGCCAGGCCAGAATGACAAGGACCCCAGAGGGATCCTAGGGCCAGCTGAGGGTTGATGCAGGCTAAAATACAGATTCCTGAGCCCAGCCTCCAGAATTCCAACTCAGAGAGCCTGGTATGCCTGGGAATTGGGTGACTGCCCAGGGGCAGCAGCTGACTTATCCCCAAACCCACTCCTACCCTAACAAAGCCAAATCTTTCCCTCCAAGGACAGGGCCCCAAACAGAGCTTCTATCAGTGGACATTACTCATCTAACCCTGTCTGGGGTCCTGACTGCAGGCGATCCCCAGTACAAAGTTATCAATAAAATCAGACGGCTGGGTCTGGGAACAGAAACTGCTGCTGGGGATTGACAGCTGGAGGAGTTTAACACAGCCACAAAGAGGCCATGTACCTAGGGAGAGTGGCTGAAGGAACAGCAAGGGCAGAATTCCGGAAGCAGGATGAAGCTGGGACAAGTGGCCATCACTAAAACTCAGTCCAACATATGGCAGCCCTTGATGAAGTAGCTAGCACAGAATACAGTTGTCCCCTGAGCCAGGCCAGCATGGGAGCCGGTCCTGGCTAGTGGTCTGTGGGGGAGGAAGGGAAGGTGGCTCAGCTGTGAAATAGGAACATCAGATAAGAGAACCAAGGCATGGTCCCTATAACACTGCAGCACTATCCCCAGCCACCAGAAAAGCACCTGAATCCACTGGGAGTAGGAGGAAAGAACAGTGGGCTTTGGGGGCCTTTCTTCCACTGAGGGAAGTACTCTGAGACCTCTGTCCTCAGTCTGTGACAAGAGCAGCAAGGGAGGGAGCCCTCGGTGGCTTTCAGCCCAAGCTCTGACTACATCATTCATTCACACAGTAGATGGTTACTGAACATCTACTGTGTGATAGGCCCTGTGCAAGGTACCAGAGACTAAACCATGACCAAGAATGCCCTGGGTTGGGCGGTGCCTGTGGCCCAGTGGGGAGGACGCCGGCCCCATATATCAAGGGTGGCAGGTTTAAACCCGCCCTGGCCAGCTAAAACAGCAGTGGCAACTACAACCAAAAATCAGCCAGGTATTGTGGCGGGCGCCTATAGTCCCAGCTACTTGGGAGGCTGAGACAAGAGAATTGCTCAAGCTGAAGAGTTGGAGGTTACTGTGAGCTGTGATGTCACAGCACTCTACTGAGGGCGACAGAATGAGACTGTCTCAAAAAAAAAAAAAAAAGAATGCCCTGGGTCCATTCTACAAGAACTTGCAGGGCAAGGCAGTCCCTGAGGTTGGATGTGCCCAAGACACCATGTAAATCTGGCAAGTAAGGAGGGGATGAACAAACTGAGCCAGGGTCTCCCTGATGACCTTCACTGGCTGGCTGGAGGGAGATGCCCACCATCATCCTCTTGGAGCCTGTACTTTGCCTGTATCCAAAAGAGGGCTGCCTCTCACTGCCCCCAACCTTGGAGCCTTGGAAGGTGGGAAGTTCTCTGCTGACCTTCCCCCACCCCCAGCAATACAGGAAGAATCAGAGAAACTAGGGTTGAAATCTCAGCCCCTACCCATCTGAGCCCCCTTATCTGTGACCCCAGGAGCTGCAGGATTTTCTCAGAAGCAGATCTTGGGTCTCAGTGAATTGTAGCAGGTTAAGATTAGCACAGGCTCAGCATACAGTAGGCATTTAATAAAGATGTAGCAAGTAAATGGACACCTTAGCAGATGAGAAAATGTCTCTCCGATCTAGACCTCCTTAGGCTCAGAGGGAACAAGAGAACTCATAGGAGGTGTAAATGACAATGGTGTGCCCAGAAAGCACTTGGACCCGTTCTAGGCTTGAGAAAAACAAAGCTTGGAGAGTAGTATGTGGGGCTCAGAGAAAGGGTTGGCAACAGGTCTGTGTGACTGTGATGGAGGCCAGGCAGATGTACCCCTCCTGCCCTCCAGGGAAAAGGGTGGCCTTGGGCCTTGGATTTGACAGAAAGGCATGAGCAGTTCAGGGACCCCCAGGGTGGAGGGTAAGACCCAAGATCTGCTTCTGAGAAAATCCTGTAGCTCCTGGGGTCACGGATAAGGGGGCAGATGGGTAGGGGCTGAGATCTGAACTCTAGTTTCTCTGACTCTTCCTGTATTCCTGTATTCATGTGACCATGAATGCCAGGACAGGTTGGCAGCTTCAATAGTCCTTGCAGGTGGGGGAAGGTCAGCAAAGAGGGTAAGGTATGTGACCGGAGAAAAGGAGGGGGCAGAGCTAGGGCACAAAGGACATTGAAGGATGTGCTTGAGAATTAGGTGGACGGAAGAATCTGGGAGCCACAGATAGTTCTAGAGCTGGGGGAAATGCAAGGACTATTGAAGTTGCCAACCTGTTCTGGCATTCATGGTCTCATCTCTGGCACCCCATACCCTTCTCTTGGGGTGGCAACCGTGTGCCACCCAGAGCAGTATAAGAACCTTTGCAACGGGCGGTGCCTGTAGCTCAAAGGAGTAGGGTGCCGGCCCCATATGCTGGAGGTGGCAGGTTGGCAGGTTCAAACCCAGCCCCAGCCCCAGCCCCAGCCCCAGCCAAAAACTGCAAAAAAAAAAAAAAGAACCCTTGCAACAACCCCAAGGGAGGTACTGTCTCAACATCACAGAAAAGAGCTGTCATTTGCCCATGGCCACAGGGCTACCCCAACTTGCAGGGTGGGCTCTCAGGATCCACTATATACCCCTCCCCCCACACATACATACATAGCCTGCCTTACTGACTGCAACCAGCAGAAACCCAGCCTGATATCCCATAAATGGGTGCCAAATGCACATGCGGGAGGTCAGGGCTGACTGAGCCTGGTGTTTCCATGTTCAATGCTCCATGACCCTGCCAAAAAATGCCCAGCCTGAGGCCACAGGTCCCCACAGCCTGTACCCAACTCCAATACCACAGTCTCTCAAAAGACCTTCAGGTGCCAGGACACATGCATTCATGCAGAACTCACTGGCAGATCAGCCTGGTGACTTCAGGCCTCGGTTTGAACGTCTGTTCCCACACCCCTCAGGATGCTTCACACAGAGCCACTGCCTGGGGTGTGGACTGCGGGTAGCAACAGGATGGCTTAGGGGAGCTGTCCAGCCAGGTCTCCTGGGGTGGCAGCCAGCAAGGTTCAGAGAACTGCCTGTCCCTCTTCCTGACTCCCACTCTCTGTGGTAGGTCCTAGGTCCAGCATGATGACTGACCCTCCATGTGTCCACATAAGAGCTAAGCACATGAATGACCAAAAGACACTGGGCTTGCTGTGCCAACCACCCAGAACCAGGGAAGGGATGTAGCGAGGGCATCCCTAGGGTGCCCTGCTTTTACAGACAGGGTGACAGGTGACCTTGCAATTTAAGCCCCCACACCCTTCTCTGGCTCCTGTTAGTGAGAAGAACCCAGAGTCCTGCAGCACTACCTCAAGCCCCGCCCAGGCCCCACCCCAAGTTCTAGAACCTGGCTGATCACAGGCGGTCAGCAGGGAGCTAGGAGCGGGTGGGGCAGGTGGGAAGGCAGGAGAAAGTTGAGGCCAGGAAGGCAGAAGGATGGGCAGGCAACTAATGGGGTGGTGGGTGTGTGCTGGGCTGGGCACTGCCCACCAGCCTCCTGCCCGCCCCACAGCTCGAGGGCCAATGAGCAGCGGCCGGCCTGATGTCACCCTGCAAATCTCAGCCTAGCTCTCTAACAAAGAGAACAATGGGGCGGCCACACGGACGCTCTGACAATACCGCTTCTGGACCCCCACACCCTGGGCCTGCCACCCACTGGCCTGCCAAAGAGGGCTTAGGGATTGTATCCCACAAGTAGCTTTGATAGCCGGTTCTTCCACAAGCCCCCCAATCCTTGACTCAGGCGCCAGAGTAGGGTGGATGTCCTTTCCCACTGGGTCCTGCCCCCACCCCAATCAGGGGCCCCAAGCTGGGGAGTTGAAATGGACCCTCTGTGCTGTCAACCTTCTCTCTTGATCCTGCTGGTGACCCACCCATGCCACCTCCAAATCTGAGCATGCCCCGCCCCGTGCCTGTCTTGGGTGTGGAGCACCCGCAGCTTGGCCAGGACCCCTGGTCCCTAGCGCCCCTCTCCGGGGTGTCCCTGCGGACAGGGAGGGCTCGGACAGCAGTGGTGCACACCAGGGCCTTTAGGCTGGAGCGCCCAGACAAAGGCAGCGGCCGGGCGGGAACCCGGGCTGCGCCCAACTTTCTCCCGCGACTGCTGCAGGACAAAGGCGCAAAGGCGGCCTGAGAGGCCAGAGCCCAAGCGAGGCGTGTCTGGGACCTGGAGACTGGCGGGAGGCTGGGCTGGGCTAGGCTGGGCTGGGCTGGAACGGCCCCCTCCCCAGGGCGGACGGCGCGGGGACCCCCGGGGCAGCGCCCCCGACGGCGGTCACTCACCCTGGCGACCCACGATCTCAGCGACGTGCTCCGAGCTGGGCACCGGCACGCACTCGGTCATGTTCACGCTTTTTTTGCGACTGCCTATCACGCTCATCTGCTCAGCTAGCAGCGTCGGGGGGCCCAGGGCCGTGGGGTGGGGCGCGAAGCCCGCGAACACGTCGGGTGGCGACGGCCGGGGCGGTGGCGGCGGCGGGGGGCTCACGTCCGGGTCCAGCAGCGGCAAAGAGCCGGGCACCACAGCCACCGCAGACGCCACGGCCAGTGGCGCGCCGGCCTCGGGCCCGTCGGGGGGCGCGGGCTCAGCCACCGCCCCGCCGCCCGCGCCCCCCGCCGCCGCACTGTCCCCACCGCCCGCGGCCGCCCCCTCCTCGTCCGTGTCGCCTGCGTCCCCCAGCCCCAGCGCGGACAACTGGTCCAGCGCCAGGCGCAGCGCAGCGGCCGCGTCGTCGGGCTCGGGCGGCGGCCGAGGGGCGGGTGCGGCCTCCTCTGCGCCCTCGGGCGGGGGTGGCGGCGGGGCCCGGGGACCGGGGCTGGGGTCCCTGCCGGCCGCTGCCCCCGGCCCGCCGCCGCCCCCGCCCCCACCGCCGTCGGGCTGGCTGCTGGGGCTGGGCATGGCGGGCGCTAGCGCTCGGGCCCGCGCTCCTGCCACTCGGCCGCCCGCCCGCGCCGCCGCCGCCGCCCGCGCCGCCCTCCGCCTCTGCGAGCTCGGCCGCCGGCCGCCTGCATCCAGCGGCGGGGGCGGGCGCGGCGGGCCGGGGCGGGCGGGGCGGCGGCGGCGCGCGGCTGCTCGGGGCCGGGCCGGGCCGGGCCGGGCCGGGCCGGGCGGCGGCGGCGACTCTGGCTGCTGCTCGGCTACGGCTGCGGCGGCTCCTGGGCGGCCGAGGCGGCGGCGGCGGCGCGGGACGCTCCTTCCCTCCCGCCGCCCGCCTCCCTCCGGCCCCGCCCCGGCCCCGCCTCTACTCCGCCCCCGTGACGTCAGGTCGCGGCCCAACAATGGGTTGCCAGCAGGGCGCATGCGCGGAGGGGGGGGCCGGGAGGCGGGGCGGAGCCGGCGTCGCGCTCTGGCATCAGACCCCGCCCCCCTCCTCTTGGCTCTCGGGTTGGGACCCCCAGCTTTGGCTCTTGCAGTCGCTGCCGCAGGTAGGTGCTACAGAGCCCTGGGCCTGACCAGCCGCTCCAGGCCCTTTCTCCCTGAGTCCCCCTGACGATCATTCTGCCCCGCCTCCTCCCTGCCAGGGACCTACACGTCGGAACTCAAAGTCGTTCCGAGACCTCTTCAAGACCTCTAGGGATTCGGGCGGGCTTCGGAGTCAAGCCCCCTCCCGCGTTCCGCCCCAGCCTTCCAGGGACTCCAGCCCCGTGCACAAAGAGTGCCCTTCACTTTCCCACCGGGCTTAAAAGTCAGGTCTCCCGTTCGATCCCTACTCTGTGCCAGAGACCACTACCCTCTAGGGCTCAGGGCTCAGCAGACAAGCCAACTCCCTGCCTGCCCCAGTGGGATGTGTCCCCCACCCACTCCAAGCTAGAGATCTCCCCACTGAGTGTTGCTTCCCTGCGTGGGTAGGTCCCACAAACCAGGGCCCTCCCATCTTGAGACTCACTCTCTTCCCGCCCCACAGCCGGGAATGTCCATCTCTAAAGCCATCCTGTCCCCATGGCTTCTTCTCCAGCTCCCCTGCACTGACTTCTTTGCTCCTTTGGGAGTTTCCTCCCTGCCCGGGAGTCTCCAAGGCCAAGTCTGGAGGGCTGTGTAACCTCAGGCCAGCTGAAGGCTCTCTGGGTAGGACTGGTCAGCCTGCCTCTTTTGCTTAACAGTGCTCCTCCTCCTGGGATTCCGCCACTATCCACCACTATCCATCTCTACATAGTCCCTCAGCCACAGCTGCCTGCTGCTAGATGTCCTTCACTTCCAATCACTTCCACTGCCCACTGCCTTCCAGTTGGGCTGGTCAGGCCCTGGATGAAAGCCCTCCCTGGGTCAGTACCTCTGCCCAGAGCCCTTACCCTAAAATGTCTCTCTTGGCCCCAGGCCCATTCAACCCCCTTCCTCTGTTGCTCAAGCTAGAGTGCTATGGCATCAGCTTAGATCATAGCAACCTCAAACTCCTGGGCTCAATTGATCCTCCTGCCTCAGCCTCCCGAGTGGCTGGGACAACAGGCACTTACCACAATGCCCAAGTAATTAATTTTTTTTTCCTTTCCTTTCTTTCTTTTTTTTTTTTTAGAGATGGGGTCTGACTTGGGTATGCTGCTCAGGCTGTAGTGCAGTAGCTATTCACAGGTGTGATCCCTCCTCTGATCAGCACAGTTTTGACCTGCTCTGTTTCTGACCTCAGCTGATTTTCTCCTCCGTAGACAGCTTGCTGGTCCTTTGCTCCCAGGAGTCACCATATTGATGCCAAATATAATGCAGATACTGGATTAGCAAAGCACATAACAGCTCAAAACCTGGGCTCAAGTGATCTTCCCTCAGCCTCCAGAGTAGCCATGACTATAGGCACACACTCATGCCCAAATGCCTAAAATTGTTAATTGCTGTGTAGTAATGTTTGCCTAACCTCTTTCCATGGGACCAAGCTCTGGCAGGACAGTTCCAGATCTTCCAGCCTCCAGTGTGCTCCCAAGGAAGCACCTGCAGTAATGGGATTGATGGACCCCTGTCTTCCTTGTGTTACAGCCACAGGCATTGTCCTTGTCTCCCTGCAGAGCAGAAACCTCTGTCTTAGCTGGTATTCAAGACTTGAGGCCAGGCATCATGTGCCCCCTGCCAGCCTTGAGTCCCCCTAGGGTCCCACAGCAACACACTTGGGAGCACCCAGCACCAGGCCCTTGCAGGTTGTGACCTGGTTGGTGGGCTTTCCTGGTGGACTGCCCACATTCTAGGGGACAGAGAAACATAAATTCCATGGTGCATGCTGAGTCATTGACATACAGGGGATCAGGGTGGGAGAAGGGAGCAGGGAAGGAGTGGGGTATGGGCAGGACAGGGTGTTGGAGTGGAGGAAGGAAGAGCAATATCAGGGCTATTGATGGTGACAGATGGGGAAACTAAGGCCAAAGTGGAGCTAGCCTTGGGACATATCTTTGTGGGTGTTCACACACATTTCTTAAAGTACCCCCTGACCCTTCATTATTTCCTGGAGAATTATTCCCCAGCTGGGTGGCTTGTGTCCTGGGCTCAGGCCCTCCCTTGCTTCCTGCCCCTTTCTCCTCCCAGGCCCTACTCAAGCCTCTTCCCTCTGATGGACAAAGAAACTATACTGCAGAGAAGCCTGAGGGGGCCACAGCACCCAGCCCAGCTCATTCCAGTCCATTGCCACCAACACTGGGGCACCTGGGGCATGGGCAGGTGGGGTTTAGTGGCTCAGCACACAGGTGTCCAGCCAAGAAAAGTCTGAAAAAACTTGAAAGAGAACGAGAGAGGGCTTGTGAGTTAAAAACACAGGAAGATTCAAATCAGAGGAAATCTCCCAGAACAAACAAAATAAAGTAAAACAGCCAGAACTGAGAATTGGAAGAGTAAAGGGGAAAACAGAGGATTGATTCAGGAGTTCCAGATGGGACAGAGGAAAATGGAAGGAAGTTTCAAAGAAAGAATAGGAGGGAATGCCCAGGATTGTGGAACCAGAGTCTTTAAAGAACTAGGACCCTGCAGCTTATCCTGGGGACATATGTCTAGGGTCACATCCCAAAGGATTAGGAGGGAGAATGCCTCTGTTCCCAGGAAAGATGATAGCAGATCCCCAAATGTATGTCAAGAGGAAGAAAGAATCAAAGTTTTTCAGACCTTTAAGGTTTTTGCTAATTAGTGTGCTAGAGGATGTGCTCCAGCAAAACAAGAGATAAGTAAATGAAAAGACAGATTCTGCCCCAAGAAGGTCCAGAGGAAACCTGAGGATGGTAGTAGAGGGTTTGATTGTATTGAACTGTTGAGGGTCTGGAGGCAGGGGGCTTTAGCCATCAGGAGCAGAGGTGAATGCCTGTGTCAGCACACAATCAGGGATACATGAACACTGGCTTGTTTGATGTTTGCAGGATTTATTGATAATGGCCCTGAAGCCATGTATTTTTTAAAGTCCTAGGCTAGAGGTGGTGGATCATGCCTTCAAAGTACTTTGGTAAGCTGAGGTGGGAGGATCACTTGATGCCAGGAGTTTATTTTTATTTTTATTTTCTTTTATTTTAGAGAGTCTCAGTTTGTCATCCTCGGGAGAGTGCCATGGCGTTATAGCTCATAGCAACCTCAAACTCTTGGGCTCAAGTGATCCTCTTACCTCAGCCTCCTGAGTAGCTGGGACTGAGGCACCCGCCACAATGCCCAGCTATTTTTATATTTTATTTAATTAATTTATTTAGAGACAGAGTCTCACTATGTCACCCTTTTCCCTTTTTTTTTGTCACCTTCAGTAGAGTGCTGTGGGGTGTCACAGCTCACAGCAACCTCTAGCTCTTGGGCTGCTATGTCACCCTTAGTGGAGTGCAGTGCGGTCACAGCTCACAGCAACCTTAAACTCAGGCTTAAGCAATTCTCTTGCCTCAGCCTCCCTAGTAGCTGGGACTACAGGTGTCTGCCACAACGCCTGGCTATTTTTTTGTTGTAGTTGTCTTGTTTGGCAGGCCTGGGCTGGGTTCGAACCCATCAGCCCTGATATATGTGGCTAGCTACAGGCACTGAGCCTGCTCAGCTATTTTTAGAGACAAGGTCTTGCTCTGGCTCAGGCTGGTCTCAAACCTGTAAACTCAGGCAATCCACTCTCCTTCGCCTCCCAGAGTGCTGGGATTACAGGCAAAAGCCACTGTGCCTGGCCCTAGAGGCCAGGAGTTTTAAAACCAGCTTGGGTGTTGGCTGGGCACAGTGGCTCATGCCTATAATCCTAGCACTCTGGGAGGCCAAGGTGGATAGATTGCTTGAGCTCAGGAGTTTGAGACCAGAATGAGCAAGAGCAAGACCTTGTCTCTTTTTATTTTTTGAGACAGAGCCTCAAGCTGTCACCCTGGGTAGAGTACTGTAACATCACAGCTCACAGCAACCTCCAATTCCTGGGCTCAAGCGATTCTCCTGCCTCCGCCTCCCAAGTAGCTGGGACCACAGGCGCCTGCCACAACGCCTGGCTATTTTTGGTTGCAGCCATCATTGTTGTTTGGCGGGCCCGGGCTGAATTTGCACCCGCCAGCTCAGGTGTATGTGGCTGGCGCCTTAGCCTCTTGAGCCACAGTCACTGAGCCAAGACCTTGTCTCTAAAAATAGCCCAGCATTGTGTCTGTGTCCTAGACTCAGGAGGCTTAGGCAAGAGGATTGCTTGAGTCCAAGAGTTAGAGGTTGCTGTGAGCTATGACGCCTTGACACTTTACCAAGGATGACAAAGTGAGACTTTGTTGCAAAATAAATGAATAAATAAAAATAAGGGTCAGGCCTGGTGTCTCACCTGTAATCCCAGCACTTGGGAGGCCAAGGTGGGTAGATTGTCTGAGCTAACAGGTTGGAGACCAGCCTGAACCAGAGCAAGATCTCATCTCTAAAAATAGCTGGGCATTGTTTTGGGTCCCATCTACTTGGGAGGCTAAGGCAAAAGAATCAGTTAAGCCGAAGACTTTGAGGTTGCTGTGCAAGCTGTGATGCCACCAGCACTCTACCAAGGGTGACAAAATGAGACTATCTCAAAATATAAATAAATAAATAAATAAATAGCCTGGGCAACCTAGCAAGAGTCTCTCTCTACTAAAATTTAAAAATTAGGCTGTGGCTCAGCACCCGTTGCTCAGTGGTGACAGCGCCAGCCACATACACCGAGGCTGGAGGGTTTGAACCGGGCCCAGGCCAGCTAAACAATAATGACAGCTGCAACGGAATATAGCTGGGGCTTTGTGGTGGGTGCCTGTAGTCCCAGCTACTTGGGAGGCTGAGGCAAGAGAATTGCCTAAGCCCAAGAGTTGGAGGTTGCTGTGAGCTGTGACATCACAGCACTCTACCAAGGGCAACATAGTGAGACTCTGTCTCAAAAAATAAAAATAAAAAAATAAAACTTAGGCTGCATGGCTGGGTGCGGTGGTTCATGCCTATAATCCTAGTGCTCTGGGAGGCCAAGGTGGGCAGATCCCTTGAACTCATAAGTTCAAGACCAACCTGAGCAAAAGCAAGACCCTGTCTTCAATAAAAATAGAAAAATTGAGGGGCAGCGCCTGTGGCTCAGGAGGTAAGGTGCCGGCCCCATATACCGAGGGCGGCAGGCTTAAACCCAGCCCCGGCCGAACTGCAACAAAAAAATAGCTGGGCATTGTGGCAGGTGCCTGTAGTTCCAGCTACTTGGGAGGCTGAGGCAAGAGAATCGCTTAAGCCCAGGAGTTGGAGGTTGCTGTGAGCTGTGTGATGCCACGCACTCTACTGAGGGTGATAAAGTGAAACTCTGTCTCTACAAAAAAAAATAAAGAAAGAAAGAAAAATTGAGGCAAAAGGATCACTTGAGTCCAAAAATCGGAGGTTGCTGTGAGCTATGACTCATGGCACTCTATCCCGGGCAACAGCTTGAGACTCTTGTCTCAAAAAAAAAAAAAAAATTTAAAACGGACCAGGCACAATGGCTCACACCTGTAATCCCAGTACTTGGGAGGCCAAGGTGGGTAGATTGTCTGAGCTCACAGTTTCAAGACCAGTCTGAGCAAGAGCAAGATCCCGTCTCTAAAAATAGCCAGGCATTATGGCGGGCACCTGTAGTCCCAGCTTCTCAGGAGGCTGAGACAATAGAATTGCTTGAGCCCAAGAGTTTGAGGTTGTTGAGAGCTAAGATGCCATGGCATTCTTCCGAGGGTGACAAAGTGAGACTGTCTCAAACAAGGTAAATAAACAAAAGTATAAAAAATAAAAATTAGGGGTGGCGCCTGTGGCTCAGTGAGTAGGGCGCTGGCCCCATATACCGAGGGTGGCGGGTTCAAACCCAGCCCCGGCTGAACTGCAACCAAAAAATAGCCGGGCGTTGTGGCAGGCGCCTGTAGTCCCAGCTGCTCGGGAGGCTGAGGCAGGAGAATCGCTGAAGCCCAAGAGCTAGAGGTTGGTTGAGTCCTGTGACATCATGGTACTCTACTGAAGGCGGTAAAGTGAGACTCTGTCTCTACAAAAAAAAAAAATAAATAATAATAATAAAATAAAAATTAGGCCCCACGCAATGGCTCATGTCTATAATCCTAGCACTCTGGGAGGCCACAGTGGGTGGATTTTTTGAGCTGACAGGCTATCGTGAGCCAGATCTACTAAAGATACAAAAAAACTGAGGCAAGAGGATCACTTGAGCCCAAGAATTGGAGGTTGCTGTGAGCTATGATGCCATGGCCTTCTATCCAGGGCAACAGCAACAGCTTGAGAGTCTGTCTCTAAAAAATAAAAATTTAAAAATTAGGGCAGCACCTATGGCTCAGTGAGTAGGGCACCGGCCCCATATACCAAGGGGGCGGGATCAAACCCAGCCCCAGCCAAAATGCAACAACAAAATAAATTGCCCGGCATTGTGGCATGCGCCTGTAGTCCCAGCTACTAAGCCCAAGAGCTGGAGGTTTCTATGAGCTGTGACATCATAGCACTCTACCAAGGGCAACAAAGTTGAGACTCTATCTCTAAAAAAAATTTAAAAATTAGCTCGGTATGGTGGTGCACCTGTAAGTAGTGTCAGCTACTTAGGAGGCCACAGCAGGAGGATGGCTTGAGCCCAAAGTTAGAGATTGCAGTGAGCTATGATGATGCCTTGGCACTCCAGTCTGAGTGACAAGAGTGAAACCCTGTCTCAAATAAATAAATAAAAGCCCTTTTAGAGCTAACCACAGTGATATGCTCCAGAATTCAGGAGGCAAAGTAGTATCATGTGCTTTGAAATGCACTAGAAGAAAAATGGTTTGAGGTTGCACAGAGAAAGGAAGAGGGGAGAAGGACACTGACAGACCACATGTAAAGTGAAATGTTCAAAGTGACATTCAGACCTTGCTGTGATCTGAATGTTTGTGTGTCATCAAATTTCTATGTTGAGGCTTGGCACCCATGGCTCAGTGGTCAGGGCACTGGCCACATACACCAAGGCAGGCAGGTTCAAACACTGCCCGGGCCTGCTGAACAAAATGACAACTGCAACCAAAAAATAGCCAGGTGTTGTGGCAGGCGTCTGTAGTCCCAGCTACCTGGGAGGCTGAGGCAAGAGAATCGCTTAAGCCCAGGAGTTGGAGGTTGCTGTGAGTTGTGATGCCACGGCACTCTACCCAGGGCGACAGCTTGACCCTCTCTCTCCAAAAAAAAAAAAAAAGGAATCAGAGGCAGTTTGGGTTTGGGAGGTGGTTTATGGGAGACACAGTGAGCCTGGATCATAACTCTGAGGCCAGTGTTATCTGGCATATATTTGAAAATCTTCTATAATACAAAAATGCATCTTAAGTTTTAAAAAGTGCCCTTTGAGAGATTTATTCAGGAATGTCTGCGGATGAAAATAGCACCCAACACCTCCCCAGAGAGGGGCTGAAAGGGGTGTGATGGAGGAGAGAGTGAGGAGGCTGTGGGTGGGGGGCCTGGGTTGGCTCTACTATCTCTTCACTTTCATTATAGTTAGACCAGAATGAAGTGATTATTAACAAAAGGACAAACAAAAAGTGTCCAGGACCCCAGGGCCAGTCATCTCCGACTAGTGACATAACCCTCCTCCTCCTGGCAGGAGTCCAAGAATCTAAATGCTCATTCTCCGACAGGGATGGCAACTCACACCTATAATCCTAGTACTTTGGGAGGCTGAGATGGGTGGATTGCTTAAGCTCAGGAGTTTGAGAGCAGACTGAGTAAGAGCAAGACCCCATCTCTACTAAAAATAGAAATAAAATGGCATGTTGTCACAAGCCGGTAGTCTCAACTTCTTGGGAGGCTGAGGCAAGAGGGTTTCTTTTTTTTTTTTTGAGACAGAGCCTCAAGTTGTCACCCTGGGTAGAGTGCTGAGGCATCACAGCTCATAGCAATCTCTAACTCCTGGGCTCAGGCAATTCTCCTGCCTCAGCCTCCCAAGTAGCTGGGACTATAGGCGCCCGCCACAATGCCCGGCTTTTTTTTGTTGCAGCCATCTTTGTTGTCTGGCGGGCCTGGCCTGGATTTGAACCCGCCAGCTCAGGTGTATGTGGCTGTCACCTTAGTTGCTTGAGTCACAGCTGCAAGAGACCCAGGAGTTTGAACCCAGGAGTTTGATGTTGCTGTGAGCTTTGACAGCACAGCACTCTAGCATGGGCAACAGAGTGAGACTCTGTCTCAAAAAAGAAAAACAAACAAAAAACCCCAACTCATTCCCATGGGTAGGAGGTTATGGAAGACCTCCCAAACCTGATAGATCAAGAGAGAGAGCCTATCCCCTATGCTCACAGCAGCACCATCCCCAACAGCCAAAGGGTAGAAACAGCCCAAGTTAGTGGATCAACACAACCTGGTCCACACTGGAATATCACTCAGCCATGAAAAGGAAGAAGGCTCTGACTACAGAAGGCTTCAAAGTGGATGGACCTTAAGGACATCATGCTCAGTGAGAGAAGCCAGACACAGAAGGACACACAGTGTGAGATTCCATTTAGCATGAAATGCCCAGATCCACAGAGACAGGATGTGGTGGCCAGGGGCTGGGGAAGAGGAAAAAAGAAGGAAAAGAAAAAGCAGCACTAATATCTTTAGAAACATGGAGGAGAACTGCAGAAGAAACAACATGACTGTTGAAAGGGGTCACCCTTGGAGAGTGGGCTCAGGGTTGGGGGTCAGACCTGGCTCTCTCCCATCAGGAGGACTTTAGTGATATTTGCAGTTTTAAAGTATATTGGGGAAATACGGTAACAGGGAAGATTGAAAGATAGGAAGACATGGCAGTAAAAATGGGAGCATACTGCAGGTATGTAAATTATCTTTCAGTGAAATCTACTTCAAGAAAACTACCTGGAACCCATTCCCAAAAGAGTAACCATGAGCATGTGTTATAACCAGAGGGAGAAAAAAATATTTTTTTGAGACAGTCTCACTTTGTCATCCTCCATAGAGTACCCTGGCGTCATAGCTCACAACAACCTCAAACTCTTGGGCTCAAGCAATTCTCTTGCCTCAGCCTGCCAAAAAGCTGAGACTACAGGTGCCCACCACAATGCCAGCTATTTTTAGAGATGGGGTCTTGCTTTGGCTCAGGCTGGTCTTGAACCCGTGAGCTCAGGCAATCCACCCATCTGGGTGCCTCCCAGAGTACGATTACAAGCGTGAGCCACTGTGCCTGGCCCCCTAACCAGAGAAAATTAACTGCATGGGGAGCACAATTTTGTGGTTTTATATCCCTTGACCCTTCCAAACTTTGGTCCTGTTGGATGGGCTCTGCCATACCAAGGCCAACCTGGCCTTCACTATCCACTTGTCGCCATAAATGGGTTTTGCCTCTTCTGGATCCTTGCATTAGTGCAATCATCCTATGCTTACTCTTGTGGGAAGTTTCTTGCACTCAGCTCAAATTAATTTTTGCCTGTTTTTTTTTTTTTTTTTTCCATTCCCAGCTGGGTGGTGGTGCATCCAAGATGCTTCATGGGTCACTGGGCAAGTCTCTGAGGGCACTGTCAAGTGGCTGCTTTAACACATTGGTCCCACCTTCTCCTTAAGCTAATCACTGACACCCCCTAGAGATAGTCTGTGGACGGCCTTCAAGTTCCCTGAGCTCAAGTGATCCTCTTGCCCTTGGCCTCCCATAGTGCTGGGATTACAAGTGTGAGCCACTATACCTGCATCATTACCAATTTTAGAATATTATCATCACCCCCAAATGAACCCCCCTGAACCTTTTAGACACCTGTCCAACTTCAATACTCCCCAGCCCCTGGCAACCACAAATCCTCTTTTCTTCTCTGTGGATCTGCCTGTTCTGAACATTTCTTATAAATGGAATCTCAACACTGTATGTCCTTCTGGGTTTGCTTCTCACTGAGCATGATGTCCTCAAGGTCCATCCATGTGACCTGTGTCACAGCCTTGTTCATTTTCACAGCTGAGTGATATTCCAGTGCATGGATGGACTATGTTGTGTGTGTTCATTCATCTGTTGATTGTCACTTGGGTTGTTTCCACCATGCCCAGCAAATTTGTTATTTTTTTGAGGACAGTCTCAGCTGTCACCCTGGTTTCAGTGCTGTGGCATCACAACCCATAGCAACCTCAAACTCTTGCGCTTAAGTGATTCTCTTGCCTCAGCCTCCCAAGTAGCTGGGACTACAGGTGCCCACCACAAGCCCAGCTATTTTTTGGTTGTAGTTTCATTGTTGCTTAATAGGCCCAGGCCGGGTTTGAACCCGCCACCCTAGGTGGCCGGCGCCCTGCTGACTGAGCTACAGGTGCCACCTGGGCTAATTAATTTTTTTAAGAGATGGAATCTCACCATGTTGCTCAGGCAATCCTCTTTTCTTTCTTTTTTCCGGCCAGGGCCAAGTTTGAACCTGCCCCCTCCAGTGTATGTGGCCTTCTTTAAGCCACAGGCGCCGCCCTCAGGCAATCCTTTCAATCTTGACCAAGTTCTTGAGAATTCCAAGAAGCATCCACATGCTAGAATGGCACTGATAGAACTTTCTGGATGGTGATGGTCTCCAAAAATCTGTGCCGCCACATTTATGGAGTTCTGTCACAGCAGCATTAGGGGTTCATCTGGGTAGGTCTTCCCTGGAGGGTTGTGGTTGAGGGTGTTTGGTGCTCAGAATACCACTGCTGCCAACCTGAGGCCAGGGGCCATTGGGACAGCAGGTCTGGGGTCCTGGGCAGCTCAGAGCTTCTTGGATGTCCCTGAGTTCCTGGCATTGACCAGGACCCAGCAAGGGGTGTGATGGCCACCCGCGTGGGCGCATGATCTGAGGGTAGAGGACAGTACACAAAGATTTTGTTGCAAGGGTAGTTCGAGGTCAGTCACAATGGCTGAGACATGGTGGGAGGCTTTCTGGAGGGGGGTGTCCAGCCTGGCCTAGGGTGTTGAAAGGTCACCATCAGGGGTCCCCACACCCAGAGCACGGGAGCAGGAGTCTTTAACTCCCCACCCCCACTGCTCCTTGGGCCAGGACAGAGCAGACAACAGGTGGGGTGTGGGGCCCATGTGCTCCTGGGGATAGGCCACTGTATCTCCTAAAACTGCTGGGGTCTGAGGTTCAGGGAGGGAAGAATTTAGGAGGGGCTTGGCGCCTGTGGCTCAAGAAGCACCAGCCACATATGCCTGAGCTGGTGGGTTCGAATGCAGCCTGGGTCCGCCAAACAATGATGGCTGCAACCAAAAAATAGTGGGCATTGTGGCAGGCGCCTGTAGTCCCAGCTACTTGGGAGGCAAAGGCAGAATTGCTTGAGCCCAGGAGTAAAGCTTGAGGCTCTATCTCAAAAAAAAAGAATTCAGGAGGGACCCTTAAGCCCGGATGGGTGGCCACCCTCTATAGTCTAGACAGGCCTCTGGTGCAGGTGTAGAGGGGTCTCTGACAGGAGGGGGGTGAAGGCAGGTGTCAAAGCAAACCTGTTGGAGGTGGCAGGGCAGTGAGAGGTCTCCTAGACTTTAGGTCTAGAAAGCAGCTTTCGAAGACTGGGACTGGTAGTGGGGGTGTTGTTGAGTAGGAGCCCTGGGTCCTAGGGCTGACTCAACCCTTTGTGAAAGGTCCCTTCTGCCTCCTCTCCACAAAAAGGACAGGTGGGTGGCTCTGACTTCAAGTCCACCTATCCTCATTCCAGGCAGCAGCAGGACCACAACTTGTGACCTAGGGCCAGGGATTTCAGGTGCCTGGCACACCTAGTCTCTCATGGAAACCCACCATGCCTGGCCTTTTACGTCAGTCATCACTCGGTCCTGAGAATCAGTGAAGCTGGGGCAGGTCTCAGTGGCCAGTTTGCCCTGGGTCTCCATTACCAATGACAAAATGGGCACAGGCACCAAAGTCTAGACAACTTAAGCTGGGAGGTCACTCAGCACTCCCAGATGCTTCAGACCTCTGGGTCCTCAGAATTAACAAAGGCGCCAACCACATTCCACCTGAGTGGCTTTATTCAGCTGTGGGTACAGGACACCCCACTGTCCCACATCTCCCCTACACAGATTTCTCCTCCAGGCAGGGCACAGGCCACAGCTAGGGATGCTGAGCCCCCACAGGACAGAGCCCACAGTACTTAGCAGCCACTGTCCTCTGAGAATTGTGCTTTGACCTGACACAGAACAAAAGGAAAGCCATCAGCACCATCCAGGTTAGCATACCTGTAGGAGCAGGGGACACCTTGAAGCCCCCCTTCCCAGCAACCTCTTCAGAGGTCAGGTGGCATTAGGGTAGACCGTCACCTCCTGAACAGGGCTTCCATCAGCTCCAACATGCCTACCCCACCTAACCACACAGGACACAGGGCCTGGACCAGCGCTCTCTATGGGATGGCACCCAACTGGGAGGGCTCACTTGACAGGGAGAAGATACCTTCACAGAGGCACTGCTGGAGCCCAGAGGAGAGGGTGCTGGTGCACTGTCTGCTCAGGGCAAGGTTGGTAGGTGTGGAGGCTCCTCTAGCCCCAAGGTGCTGGGGGCAGTGTGTTTTCGTAACATGTCATGGATGATCTTGGTGCCAAAAGCTCTCCCCAGTCCCCATGCCTCAGGGCAACATTTACAAAGAGTACTAGCTGTGTCTCAAAGGCCAGGTATCTGTCCCCACTATACAGACAGGGAAACTGAGGCACGGGGTTGGCAATGGCAGAGCTGCCTTGGCCTGGCTTGCTTTGTAGAGGTTTCAAGTGCAGCTGCGGGAAGACAGTCTGGCTCTCAGCCCAAGGCTGGAGTTCACTTCCAAGTGCAGCACGTAAGAAAGCTCACACAGCTGGCAAATGTCCAGCCCCGTGTGTATCATGGATTTACTGGAAGGACAGGACTTCTTGGGTGTACTTTCCGGATGGCTCTGCCCCACCAGGTAGCCATGCTGCACATCATGCCCACAGGCAGCACGAGGTGGGTAATCTGCTTCCAAAGTGTTTCTCCAACCTCATGGAGATGCAGCAACTCAAATATCCTCACAGGTGGCCCTGGATCCTAGTGTTGCCCAGGTGGGCACTTGCTGGCAGCTCTTCTGTCTCCAGGGACAAGGCTAGTCTGGGACCTGATGTCACATCAGGAGCAATGACCCAGGAAGGGCCTCCTGCCAGGCAGGGCCCAGGAGCGACCAGCACTTCCAGAACACAGGCCCTTCCAAGGGAAGGCATGGAGGGTCCATTGGGTGGGGGGGCCATCCTCAGCTGTTCCTGAGGCCTGGGGTAGGCAGGACACAACTGGGAAGGAGCAGGGAGGGGCAGCAGCCTCCCATCCCACTGAGCCTGGCCACCAAGTCTGGTCCCAAGCGCAGCTGAGGGTCGAGTCTGCAGGCAGCTCAGGGCTGGCGCCCCCACAGTGCAGGGCTCTTGGCAGGGCATCTGAAAAAGGGCAGGGAGGGAATACCATTAGAGATAGGATGGGATATGGGGGTTCCCTGACTCTTTCAGGGAGACACAAAGTTCTTGGAGACATCTACCTAGCATAGCTCTTGGGGGGCTTTGGGGGTGTGGCCTCTTGGCCCAGCCACCTCACTGCACCCCCAGACAAAAGGGCCATTTCCAGTGATTCCAACAGTGTTTCCCTTACCCCGCCCATGGTTATTGCTTAAGTCTGTGCTGTGGCCTGTGACCTGTTCAAGCCACAGGCTTAGACTCAAGGCCCCACCTGTACCCGTGGGCCCAGGTGGCACTGCCCTAGATGTGCTCCATCTCCTGGTCCTGGTCAGGTTCTTCTTCTTCCTCCTCCTCCTCCTCCTCCTCATCTGCACAGGCCTTGTCCAGTGGCGCCTCACCATCACGGGCCAGCTCCTCTACGTGGGCCAGCATGTCAGCCATGAGCGCCTCCTCCAGCCGCTTCCGCACCTGCTGCACCAGCTCTTCCTGCTTCCTGGGGACACAGGTCATGCTTGCCAGGGAACTTGACATCTCATTGGGGAAGGGGAGGCCCCAAAGGGTACCCCTAGGAGAGCCCTTGCCTGCCTCCTGCCCCTCTCTCAGCTCCAAATAGGACACCCTGGCCAGACGAAGCAAGCGCCCCTCTTGGTCAACTTCTCAGACCACACACCTTCCGCCTCTGCTCAGGGTCCGGAGGGATGGCTGCTGCATAGCCCCAACTCCCCAAACCCCAGAACTGGCCACCTTTGTTCGGCCTGTTTGTGCCAAGTCTCCCTGGGAGTTATGCACAAGTCCCTTGCCTCTGCCACCAACCCCACAAGCACTCGGGGTAGAAGCCTCATGAAAATCAGACACCATCTGTGAGCAACGTGCCACCCTCTAGGCCAGTGGTTCTCAACCTTCCTAATGCCACGACCCTTTAATACAGTTCCTCATGTTGTGGTGACCCCCAACCATAAATTTTTTTTTTTTTGGAGACAGAGCCTCAAGCTGTCACCCTGAGTAGAGTGCTGTGACGTCACAGCTCACAGCAATCTCCAACCGCTGGGCTTAAGCAATTCTCTTGCCTCAGCCTCCCAAGTAGCTGGGACTACAGGACGCCCACCACAACGCCCGGCTATTTTTTGGTTGTAGTTGTCTAGTTGTCATTTTTTATTTGTTTGTTTGTTTTGTTTTTTTTAGAGACAGAGTCTCACTTTATTGCCCTCAGTAGAGTGCTGTGGCATCACAGCTCACAGCAACCTCAAACTCTTGGACTTAGGCAATTCTCTTGCCTCAGCATCCCAAGTAGCTGGGACTACAGGTGCCTGCCACAACGCCCGGCTATTTTTTGTTGCAGTCTGGCCGGGGCTAGGTTTGAACCTGGCACCCTCAGTATGTGGGGCCAGTGCCTTACTCACTGAGCCACAGGCACCGCCCTGTAGTGGTCATTTGTTGTTTGGCAGGCCCAGGCTAGATTCAAATCTGCCAGCTCTGTTGTATGTGGTTGGTCCCTTAGCTGCTTGTGCTACAGGCGCCAAGCCATAAAATTATTTTCATTGCACAACGAAAATAATTTTATGGTGGGGGGTCACCACAACATGAGGAACTGTATTAATAGGTTGCAGCATTGGGAAGGTTGAGAACCACGGCTCTAGGCCTTCCTTAATCAACTGTCTGCTTTGGTCTCTCATCCTGTGTATAGGGATATGCTCTCTTTTACTATTGCTTAAAGGATTTGTTCTGTAAAATTTGGATTCAGTCAAAAGGCTGCACCTAAGGATCCATAAGGCCACAGGTTTCCCAGCCCTGGCTTAGTGGGTTTGGAAAGGAAAAAGCACACCCGTGTGTTCAATCTACCTCATCTGACCAGAATCCTAACTCCTGGACAACGGGCTCACGTAGAATAGAGCTCTGGGTGATATGCCTCCTTCATTGTCCTGTGGCTCCAGTGCTGTGGCAGGAAGCCAGTTGGCTTACCCCTCTGGTACTTCCAGACCTGCCCTTGGCTTTCCAATCTCTGTCATGAGGTTCCCACTGACCCTGTATTGCTCCTTTTCCGCTACCAGAAGCACATTCTGGTTAACTTGCACCAGTGTCTTGCCCCCAAAATCTGCTTAACCCACGACTAAGTTCTTTTTGTTTGTTTTTGTTTTTGAGACAAAGTCTCATTCTGTCACCCTGGGTAAGATGCTGTGGCATCATAGCGCAAAGCAATTTTAACTCTTGGGCTTAAGTGATTCTCTTGCCTCAGCCTCCCAGGTAGCTGGGACTACAAGTGCCCACCACTTGTATTTTGTTTTGTTTTGGTCACTGTTATTTAGCATGTCTCACCCTTGTTTGAACCTGCCAGCCCTGCTGTATGTGGCTGGCGCCCTAACCACTAAACATAGGTGCTGAGCCTTGTCTCAGCCTCTTCAGTGGCTGGGACTATTAGGACCCACCACAATGTCTGGCTAGTTTTTCTGGTTTTTTTAGAGACAGGGTCCTGCTCTTGCTCAGGCTGGTCTCAAACTCCTGAGCTAAAGCAATCTACCCACCTCCACCTCTCAGAAGGCTAGGATTACAGGTGTGAGCCACCATACCCAGCCCACAACTCAGTTCTTAACTTCAATGACTTCTACTACTTCTAGATGATCTACAAAGCTTTTTTTCTTTGAGAAAGATTCTCAAGCTGCTGCCCTGGGTAGAATGCCATGGTGTCATAGCTCACAGCAACCTCTACCTCTTGGGCTCAAGCGATCCTCTTGCCTCAAGCTGTCACGCTGGGTAGAGTGCTGTGGCATCACAGCTCACAACCTCCAACTCCTGGGCTCAAGCAATTCTCCTGCCTCCGCCTCCCAAGTAGCTGGGACTACAGGCGCCCGCCACAACACCCGGCTATTTTTTGGTTGCAGCCATCGTTGTTTGGCGGGCCCAGGCTGGATTCAAACCTGCCAGCTCAAGTGTATGTGGCTGTCACCTTAGCTGCTTGAGCCACAGGCACCGAGCCGTCTTGCCTCAGTTTTTTCTATATTAGTAGAGATGGGGGTCTCACTTTTGCTCAGGCTGATCTCAAACTAGTGAGCTCAAGCAATTCACCCATCTCAGCCTCCCAGAGTGCTAGGATTACAGGTGGGAGCCACCGTGCCCAGCCTGATCTATGAAGCTTTTAAGTGTCTAGTGTCTTCTGACAGTCTTGATCTTTTCTTCTGTTTTCAATTCTTTTAATCATACCATTCTTTTTTTTTTTTGAGACAGAATCTTACTGTTACCCTTGGTAGAATGCCCTGGCATCACAGCTCACACCAGCCTCAAACTCTTGGGCTTAAGTGATTCTCTTTCCTCAGCCTCCTGAGTAACTGGGACTACATGTGCCTGCTACAACGCCCAGCTATTTTTTTGTTGTAGTTGTTATTGTTCTTTAGCAGGCCTGGGCCAGGTTCGAACCCACCATCTCTGGTGTGTGTGGCCGGCACCCTAGCCGCTGAACTACAGGCACCGAGCCAATCATATCATTCTTCATTTTAGAGGAGTTCCCAGACCTTGTGGAAAATGTAAATTGATCTGAGTCCAAATGAAGGGGGCCCACAATCATTATGGTCTGGAGGGCTCTCCCTACCCATCAAAGAAAGGACACACACATCACCTGGGGTGCTCAATGGCTACCAGCACAGGAATCCGAGGGAGCCTGTGTCACCTTTGTATGAGGTGGTGGCATCTTGGTTCCACCTCCTTATCCTGCACAGGGTACAGGGTCTCTGCTCTCCTGCCCACACAACCAGAGCCCCTCCCTGCCCATCCATCTGTAACTGTTCTGGGTGTCATGCCTCTTCTGTTAATGATCGTTACACAGTTCCCATCACTTCTTTTGACTTAAGCCGTGCATTTGAGTTTAAAGCTAAGAGATGTGTCTTCTCCTGGCACTTCTAGATGCTTCTTGCACGTGCCTGAGGTAACTTCAGATCATCTCTTTACCAGGAGGCCTTTGCAGATGGTTGCAGCAATGGCCCCCTCCTGGTCATGGCATCCACCTTACACAATGGATCCTAATTCTCCCCTGAAACACCTCCAGAAGGTTTTTTACCCACAGGCTCCAGCCTCATCTCTCATTAGCCCACTATTTCCATTGCTGTGGTGGCCACAGACCCTGTTGCTCTGAGCACTACACACGCTGTCACTTCTGCCTGGGAAGCCACCCTCACCTTAAGCAGGAACCTTGAAAGTCATATACTCCTGAAGGCAGGAGGCCTGGGCTAACTCATCTCACACCCCCAGGGTTCAGCTAGTTAATAGGGGCAGAACCACATTTTCTTTTCAAGAACATTACTTTGAGGGGCTCTCACCTGGCCTGCCCTGTACTTAAAATGTGGGCGAGCCTGTTCATGCTGACACTTTAACAACAGGTGGCATCCATGCAGTGACTATTTCTGCTTCAAAACCTCAGCAGAGGGCGGCGCCTGTGGCTCAGTGAGCAGGGCGCCAGCCCCACATACTGATGGTGGTGTGTTCAAACCCAGCCCCGGCCAAACTGCAACAAAAAAAATAGCTGGGCGTTGTGGCAGGCGCCTGTAGTCCCAGCTACTGGAGAGGCTGAGGCAGGAGAATTGCCTAAACCCAGGAGTTGAAGGTTGCTGTGAGCTGTGATGTAATAGCTCTCTACCAAGGGTGATAAAGTGAGACTCTGTCTCTAAAAACAAACAAACAACAAAAAAAAAACCTCAGCAGAGTCAGCAGAAATATGTAAGTCATGGGCAAGTGCTTGGGGACACCCCAGAGATGCTCTCCCATAACTCCAAGAGGTGGGGCAAAGGGACAGGGAGGGAACGGGAAGGCTGCTGGCTACGTACCTGATGTCCTCATCAGTCACCATAAAGGCCTTGCACAGGGGCTGTGTTGTATTGAGCCACACTCCAGGGTTCTTCTCCACAGCAGCCGAGAGCTGCCCAGTGATGGGCATGGTGCTTGTGTGCAGGGCGCTGGCAATGGCTGACAACAGGGTCTCATCTGTGCAACCAGGTCCCACCCCTGGTAAGGCAGGAGAGACAGCCCCATACAGGAGGGTCACCAAGAGACAGCTGTGACCCAGATGGTGTCCTCATCCCTGAGGCTAGGCCAGGCTTTGGGAAATGCCCCCAAGAACGTGCTTCTCCCTTCTCTCTTTAGTCTTGGATTTTGTTTACAAGTTTCCTCATGCCTGAATCATTACTTTCATAACATAAAAAACTTGCAGGGTTTGCATTCTGTGTATGCACCATGGGCTGGTTTTTAGGATGTGGGAGCAAAATCAAACGTCTCTGTTCGTCTTCTTAGGATCCCCAAGGGAACACTGTGCCTCCTAGGGGTCAATTGCCTCCCCACCCCCACCACCCCATCGCAGTGCCTGAGCTACACCTGGAAGCCCCACAGGTTTCCAAGGCCAAGCAAGAAGGGCCTGGCCTGGGAGTTTCCCCCTATTCAAGGCAGAACTCCCTCAGGGCACATGCTTCAATATTCCTCCCATGGCAGGGGCCTCCCACACCTCAGGGTGTCCTTCACCTTGTAGGCCCTTGGGGAGGTCCATGGTCTTGACCAGCTCCTCAGCGATGTCAAAGGCATTCAGGCCACTCAGCTTCTTCTCCCAGAAAAGCTGTCCCAAACACATGGCTGTAAGCCTCCAGGGGTGATGGCCAGGGCTATGCTATGCCAGCCCCTCTCCCGACTCCCCTTTGGCTCCGAGCTCCTGCCCAGGGCCCATATACCATTTGTCCACACATCTAGTGAACATATGTAAATAACTATGAAAAGCACAAATGGTGCTGTTTCTTTAAAAAGCAGGTTATATTGGCTTGGCACCTGTGGCTCAAGTGGCTAAGGTGCCAGCCACATATACCTGAGCTGGCGGGTTCAAATCCAGCCTGGGCCTGCCAAACAACAATGACAGCTGCAACCAAAAAATAGCCAGGCATTGCGGCAGACGCCTGTAGTCCCAGCTACTTGGGAGATGGAGGCAGGAGAATCACTTGAGCCCAAGAGTTGGAGGTTGCTGTGAGCTGTGATGCCACAGCACTCTACCCAGGGTGACAGCTTGAGGCCCTTTCTCAAAAAAAATGAAAAATAAAAATAAAGGGCAGCGCCTGTGGCTCAAAGGAGTAGGGCAGTGGCCCCATATGCCGGAGGTGGAGGGTTCAAACCCAGTCCTGGCCAAATAAAAATAAGTGGTGCCTGTGGCTCAGTGAGTAGGGCGCCAGTCCCATATACCGAAGGTGGCGGGTTCAAACCCGGCCCCAGCTGAACTGCAACCAAAAAATAGCTGGGTGTTGTGGCGGGCACCTGTAGTCCCAGGAGGGACTCGGGAGGCTGAGGCAAGAGAATCGCCTAAGCCCAGGAGTTGGAGGTTGCTGTGAACTGTGTGACACCACGGCACTCTACCGAGGGCGATAAAGTGAGACTCTGTCTCTACAAAAAAAAAAAAAAAAAAATAATAATAATAATAAAATAAAATAAAAAATAAAAAGCCAGTTATAAAACCATGTATGTATGATTGGTCCTCTGTTCTTGTAGGTTCTACATCCAGAGATTCAACCAACTGTAAATATGAAATATTTGTGGGGAACAGCCCCCAAATAACAGCACACCAATAGAAAAATGACCCAAAAACCCTAGACTGTATGACAATCATTTACACTGCATTAGATATCACAAGTAACCCAGAGATGTCTTCCAGTGTGGGGGAGACAGTGTAGCTACACATCCGCACTAGGATGTGGGCACCCTTGTAGCGCCCCAGACACTCCCACAGATGCCAAGTGACAGCTGTGCCGCCATATTCAGAGCATATGGCCGCAGAGGGGAATCTATTTATGAAAAGCAGCCAGGAGATGCCCAGTCCCATGCTTACCTGCCGGGGCTGGTCTACCGCCTTCTGAGGGTCACTTTTCACCTTGTTGCTGGGGTGGTTGGTGATCTTGGTCACCGGCTGCTTAAATATGGATGCCGTTTGCCGCACAGGCAACGCCGTGTTCAGGTCAGGCTTGCCCTGGAAGGACGAGGCGCTGTAGGCTGGACCTGCGACGCCCCCCACCTCCCGCGTCCCCAGCTCCCGTATGCTCCTGCACCCCTGGGTTGGGACCCCCTGGCTCCTGCAGGTCATGCACTTGGCAGCGCCCGCTGTCATCATGATGCACTGATGTCACCGAGCGTGACGCGGCCCAGCTCACCTTGACCTGGTTGGAGGAGTCATAGCGCACGCGCTGGCGGCTCTTGTTCATCTTGCTCATAAGCATCTTGCCCGTGCGGAAGTCAAAAGTGCTCAGGTCCATGGAGCCGCCCAGGTAGCGTGCCAGCTGCGGCTTGCTGCGGAACTTCTTCCCGCTGGGGCTGCGAATGGCAGAAGGGTTGGCACAGTGGCCGGGGGACCAGTCCCCAGACCCTGGATCCCTGAACCCAGCTCCCAGCATGGGAAGCCTTGCTGTTACCTACAGGACGGGGGTGGGGGTGGGGGTAGCTCATGTGTCCAGAACATTGCAGAAACAGAATTAGTTTACGCTTTTGTAAAAAGACCCCAAGGAAAGCAGTTATTGGAGCAACAGTCCTAAGGGCAGCCCCATGGTGACTGACCCCAAGGGAGGCTATGAAGGTAGCTCCTGGAAAGACTCAAGCCAGGACCCAGGGAAGCTGCCTGTGTGGTGGGGGCTAGTGACCGGAAATGGATCCGGGGGACGGCCTGCGCTAGCACAGGCAACTTACTCTCCCTGGGAAATGCGGACACCTATCTATAGAGCTGCCCTGCAAAAGTCTGGCAGCACCTCCAACAGTGGAAGTTTCCATGTGACCCAGCGAATCCACTCCTAAGTATCTACCAGAGAGAAATGAAAACATACAACAAAAACACGCGTTCACGCAATTACTTCTACATGAATGCTCAGCACTGTCATCAGCTGTAAGGTGGAAACAGCCCAAATGTTCATCAATGGAGAAATGGAAAAACACAGTGTGGACCAAGGGTCCTCAAACTAAGGCCCGCAGGCCACATGCAGCCTACCGAGAACACTGATCCGGCCCTCCAGGTCTTTTTGCCACCACTGCCGGTCCTGCTACAGTGCGCATGTGTGGAATGTGTGCGGCACTTTCCGACTCCGCTCCTCTCTGTCCCTCGACTCCTCCTCTCAGTCTTGGGACTAACTGATGCATACTTGCATCACTTGTTAGGACTAGCAGTGACAAATATGGAACCAGACGTTGACCGTCTCATTAGCCAAAAGCAGGCCCATAGTTCCATCGAAATACTGGTAAGTTTGTTGATTTAACTTTAGTTGTTCTTCATTTTAAATATTGTTATTTGTTCCCGTTTTGTTTTTTTAATTCAAAATAAGATATGTACAATGTGCATAGGAATTTGTTCATAGTTTTTTTGTTTTTGTTTTTTTGAGACAGAGCCTCAAACTGTCACCCTGGGTAGAGTGCCATGGCATCACAGCTCAAAGCAACCGCCAACTCCTGGGCTCAAGTGATTCTCCTGCCTCTGTCTCCCAAGTAGCTGGGACTACAGGCACCTGCCACAACACCCGGCTATTTTTTGGTTGTAGCCGTCATTGTTGTTTGGCGGGCCCGGGCTGGATTTGAACCTGCCAGCTCAGGTGTATGTGACCGGCTCCGTAGCCACCTGAGCCACAGGTGACGAGCCAGGTCATAGTTTTTTTTTTTTAAACTATAGTCTGGCCCTCCAACGGTCTGAGGGACAGTGAACTGGCCCCCTGTTTAAAAAGTTTGAGAACCCCTGGTGTGGACCATCCATATGGGAATACCACTCAGCCATAAAAAAGAGTGATGCGGGTGGCGCCTGTGGCTCAAGGAGTAGGGCACTGGTCCCATATGCCGGAGGTGGCGGGTTCAAACCCAGCCCCAGCCAAAAAAAAGAAAAAAAGAGTGATGCTCTGACACAGGCTATAACATGAATAGACCTTGAGGACACGTGCTCAGTGAGTGAATACAGACATAGAAGACACAGTGTGAGATTTCATTTATATGAAATGTCCAAAACAGACAGACCCATAAACATGGGAAGTGGATTCATGATTGCCAAGGGCTTGGGAGTGACTACTGATGGGGACGTGGTTATCTTTGGGTGGTGAACATATATATTTTTTTTAATAGGAGACAGTCTTACTTTGTCATCCTTGGTAGAGTGCCATGACATCACAGCTCACAGCAACCTCCAGCTCTTGGGCTTAGGTGATTCTCTTGCCTCAGCCTCCAGAGTAGCTAGGACTACAAGCTCCTGCCATAACGCCTGGCTATTTTTTTTGTTGCAGTTTGGCTGGGGCTGGGTTTGAACCCACCACCCTCAGTATATGGGGCCAGTGCCCTACTCACTGAGCCACAGGCACCGCCGTGAACATGTTTTTTTTTGAGACAGAGTCTCACTTTGGTGCTCCTGGTAGAGTGCTCTGGCGTCACAGCTCACAGCAACCTCTAACTCTTGGACTCAAGAGCTGGGCTGGCTCGGCGCTCATAGCTCAGTGGTTAGGGGGCCGGCCACATGCACCAGGGCTGGTGGGTTCAAACCCAGACCAGGCCTGCTAAACAATGACAACAACAGGGCGGTGCCTGTGGCTCAAGGAGTAGGGCACTGGCCCCATATACTGGGGGTGGCAGGTTCAAGGCCCCAACCAGAACTGCAAAAAAAAAAAATAGTTAAAAAAAAAAACAAACAGGGCGGCGCCTGTGGCTCAGTGAGTAGGGCGCCGGCCCCATATGCCGAAGGTGGCGGGTTCAAACCCAGCCCCGGCCAAACTGCAACCAAAAAATAGCCGGGTGTTGTGGCGGGCGCCTGTAGTCCCAGCTGCTCGGGAGGCTGAGGCAAGAGAATCGCGTAAGCCCAAGAACTGGAGGTTGCTGTGAGCCGTGTGATGCCACGGCACTCTACCCGAGAGCGATACAGCAGACTCTGCCTCTACAAAAAAAAAAAACAAACAAACAATGACAACAAAAATAAGCCAGGCATTGTGGCGGGCGCCTGTAGTCCTAGCTACTTGGGAGGCCGAGGCAGGAGAATCGCTTAAGCCCAGGAGTTGGAGGTTGCTGTGAGCTGTGATGTCATAGCGTTCTATCCAGGGGGACAGCTTGAGGCTCTGTCTCAAAAAAAAAAAAAAAAAAAAAAAACACAAAACAAAACAAACCACTGGGCTTGATGCCTGTAGCTCAGCAGTTAGGGGGCCAGCCACATATACTGGAGCTGGCAGGTTCAAACCCAGCCTGGGACCACCAAACAACAACTACAACCAAAAAAAAAAGCCGGGCACTGTGGCTGGTGCCTGCAGTCCCAGGTATTTGGGAGGCTGAGGCAAGAGAATCGCTTAATCCCAAGAGTTTGAGGTTGCTGTGAGTTGTGACATAGAGACTGTCTCAAAAAACAAACCAAAAAAAAAAACCCCACTGAATTGCAGTTTACATGTGTAAATTATATGTTATATTATATCTCAATGAAGTTGTCTAAAAACACTTGCATGGTGCTTACTAGCCAGATTTAGACAAACAGTCCCTTTAATTAGTGATTTATCTGCCTGAGATTGGGGAGTAGCTCTATTTTGTTGGTTTTCCCTGGAAACCTCTAGGACAAGCTGCTGTCCTAAATATCTTGGCCCATGGCAGACCAGGACAATGAAGAGAACAATTGGGATCCATCAAACCTTGAAGGAAACCCAATTCTACCCTCAGTATATGGGGCCAGTGCCCTACTCACTGCACAAAAATGTTTGGTCACATGTTTAATTCAATATACCCCATAACTGGGACTACAGATGCCCACCACAACACCCAGCTACTTTCTCTATTTTTAGTAGAGATGGGGTCTTGCTTTTGTTCAACTAAAGAGCTCAAATAAACCACCTGCCTTGCCTTGGCTTCTCAAAGTGCTAGGATTACAGATGTGAGCCACCACACCCAGCCATCCCCAATAGTTCTCTTGCCAAAACAAGGCTATTCTGCCTTTTATGATGAAGGCAAACAGGGAAATAAATATAGAAGCACAGAATATACACTAGTGGTTGCTTAAGGCTGGGGAAACAGGAATAGAAGACAGTGATTTTTTTGTTGTTGTTGCAGTTTTTGGCTAGGGCTGGGTTTGAACCGGCCACCTCGGGCATATGGGGCCGGCGCCCTGTTCCTTTGAGCCGCCCAGTGATTTTTTTATGGGATGAAAATTCTTAACTTGAATCTCATCATAGTTGCACATATTTGTGTATATGCTAAAAAAAAAAACACACACAAAACCATTGACTTGCACATTTTGAACTGTATGGTATGGGAACCACATCTCAATAAAGCTGCCTCAAAAAAAATGATAATCGGGCGGCGCCTGTGGCTCAGTGAGTAGGGTGCTGGCCCCATATGCAGAGGGTGGCTGGTTCAAACCCAGCCCTGGCCAAACTGCAACAAAAAAATAGCCGGGTGTTGTGGCGGGCGCCTGTACTCTCAGCTGCTTGGGAGGCTGAGGCAAGAGAATCGCGTAAGCCTAAGAGTTAGAGGTTGCTGTGAGCCGTGTGATGTCACGGCACTCTACCGGAGGGCGGTACAGTGAGACTCTGTCTCTAAAAAAAATAATAAAGTCCAGAAGTGAATCAGTGGTTACCAGGAAGCGACTGCTAATGGGAACAGGCTTCCACAATGTTCTGGAAGTAGTGGTGATGGTTACATGACTTTGTGAATGTATTAAACCACTGAATTGTACACTAGGGTAACTCTATGGAATGTGAATATATTTTAATTTTTAGAAAAGGTTATGCAGATCTGTACTGACACAGAAAGATGTTCCTGATATTTTATTGAAAACAAACAAACTTGGGCAGCACCTGTGGCTCAGTGAGTAGGGCACTAGGCCCATATGCTGAGGTTGGTGGGTTCAAAACCGGTGCTGACTAAACTGCAACAAAAAATAGCCGGGTGCTGTGGCGGGTGCCTGTAGTCTCAACTACTCGGGAGGCTGAGGCAAGAGAATCGCCTAAGCCCAAGAGCTGGAGGTTGCTGTGAGCTGTGATGCCATAGCACTCTACCGAGGGCAACAAAGTGAGATTGTCTCTAGAAAAAAAAAACAAACTTAAATACAACCAACCATATGGAATAAAATGAACCCTGCAACTTGAGTTCTCTCAGGCCTACCCAGAGTACAGATGCCAATGACAAGCCTTGGATCAAAGCCCCAGTAAATGAACACCCGAGACCTGCAGAAGTCTACTCTGGGCTCACTCTGGCTTCACTCCTTGCAACAGTAAATCTAGAAGCTCTCCAGCCTTCTTAGAGCTTTCCCCTGCCTTTCTCCATTGTCAGACCCCTATGCTCAGGGTTAAGGGGCTCAGAGTGGGGTCCTCATGGCAGATGAGAGAGAGGTAAAGTAATGACAGTCTCAGGACTCTCCTGACAAGCTGCCCTTAGTTCAGCTCCCAAGCTGAAGTCAGCTGAGTCTTCCTAGGGCCTCTGCACAGGGGTCCCAGTTCCACTTAATGTCATCTCCTCTGAGAAGTCTTTCCCAGTCTCAACCAGGAACTGTTAACTGCCCTCAAAAACCTTGGCATGTTACCATCTGTAACAATGGCTGTAAGGGGAGATGCCTGTTGCTCTGGCTGTCACTCAGGAGGGGGACAGCTCCTTTGCACTCCCAGAAGAAAGGCCAGGATCTGGCCAGGATCCACCCAGGCAATGCCTGACACACCAGCAGGTGCTGCTGCAGCGGCATTTGTTGCTGTTGTTATTATTATTTTTTTTTTTTGGGCTGGGGCTGGGTTTGAACCCGCCACCTCCGGCATATGGGACTGGCGCCCTACCCGCTGAGCCACAGGCGCCGCGCCATGGTGTCACAGCTCACAGCAACCTCCAGCTCTTGGGCTTAGCTGAGTCTCTTGCTTTAGCCTCCCGAGTAGCTGGGACTACAGGCACCCACCACAATGCCCGGCTATTTTTTTTTGTTGCAGTTTGGGTGGGGCTGGGTTCGAACTCGCCACCCTCGGTATATGGGGCCGGCACCCACTGAGCCACAGGTGCCGTCCCAATTATTATTATTTTTCGGACACAGTCTCACTTTGTTGCCCCGGTAGAGAGCCTTGGCATCATAGCTCACAGAAACTTCAGACTTTTGGGCTCAAACAATTCTCTTGCATCAGCTTCCCAAGTAGCTGGGACTACAGATGCCCATGACTATGTCTGGCTATTTTTAGACACAGGGTCTCGCTCTCACTCAGGCTGGTCTCAAACTCTGAGCTTAGGGGGTCTGCCTGCCTGGGCTTCCTAGAGTGCTGGCATAACAGGTGTGAGGCACTGAGCCTGGATAGCATTTGTTATATTAACAAAGGACTAGAGAGGCAAACACAGACCTGCCACAGCCGCCTTTGGATACAAGTGCTTGGAGTTAGCATGCTGACAGATCCTGACCTGAGGACAGAACCACAAGTTTAAGGCTTTCTGAAGATACAGGAGGGGAGAGTTGGGCAGCAAAGGAGAATGAATGCAAAGATATGTCCCTAAGTGACACTGCTTGCAGTCCCACTCTTCCGTCACCATGGGCAGAGTGCCATGGCATCATAGCTTATAGCAACCTCAAACTCTTGGGCTCAAGCCATCTACCTGCCTCGGCCTCCCAGAGTGCTAGGATTACAGGTGTGAGCCACAGTGGCCAGCCAGTCCCACTATTTCAATTCCTGAAATTACAGATTCCAACTAATTACAACACTAATTTGGGGGACCAAGCCTCCCCTCTACTTCACTGCCCTCACACTTCTTGGAAATCAAGCCTGAGCTTGTCCTGGATGACCAGTACCACAGGCATCTATCTACCTAAGCCATCCCTTTCCAGCTCAATTAGCTTCCCTAAATGGAGAAAGTAAAGTACCACAGGGGGACCAAAGTGCTCAGTGGATGCAGCAGCGCTCTTGCCTGTCCTGGGTCCATACAAAACACTTGCCTTCACCCACAACCTCAGGCTAGGGGAAGGACAGAGACCCAGCACTCCCTGCAGCACCCAGTTTGGCACTTGGCACGTGCAGGTGTTCAGCGGTGTTCAGCTTCCCTTTCACCAGGGGCCTCACAGCACCATGGCATGGCAAAGCACAGAGCCTTCTCGGTCAAAGCTGGCTCAGATTCAAGTGCTTTTTCTTTCGCTACTCAGGAAAAATGAGGAAGACAAACAGCAGGTGGCCACCTGTCTGGGTCTGGGCTGCAGGCCAGCGACTAACTCTTTGTTCCACGAGGGGCTTCCCTGCCACTTTTCCCTAGCTAAAAGCAGTGCCTCACTGCAATTCAGGGGAAGCGTGCTCTGAAAGTCTCCGACCACCACCTTCATCGATGCAAAGGCAGTTTACTGGGCTCAGAAAGTGGTGTCTCAGGGGCCATGGCCTTGGAACCTGTCCAAGAGTGGAAAAGTGGGTCGTGGTGCAGTCACTCTGGGAAGTCTGGTCTTAGGATTGGGGTGGGCCCAGGGACCCGCACGTTCAAGCACACCCTCCCCACACCCCGATCCCCAGGCTGGCCGTCCCCATCCGACTCCGCGTAACCCCGGGCGCTCCACGATGTCCCCCGCCCCGCGTCTCACGAAAACCGAAAGCAGAGTCCCACCCCCACCCCCGCCTCCCAGCAGTGTCTGTCCGCAGCTAGGTATCCGTTGCCCAGTGCCCCCAAACAAAGGCCGCCGCCGCCGGCGCGCTCTCAAAGCCAGCCCGAACGCCATGCGGTCTTGCGAGGGGCGCACGCGCACTGGGCCGCAAGCCAGGAGCGCACGCATGCGCGACACGCACTCACGGCGCAGGCGCGGGGCGCGGGGCCACGGGAGCCCAGGCCGCCGCAGAGACCGCTGGGAGGCGCCCGCTGGGGCCCGGCCCGGCCGGCACGCTCATTCACCTATAGTAAAAGACATCCCTGTGGCCGGCCGACAGCCCCGACCTTCTGGGCACTTCTTCCCTCTCCCAGCCCTGCGGGAGCGCCGGACACTCCCACCTCTTCCGCTCCATCGCGCCCGGCTCCTCGGCCCGCCTCGGGGCCCGCCGTCGCCGCCGCTGCCCGGACCCCCACTCGGCACCGCCGCCTCAGCTGCTTCCACCGCCGCCGCCGCCGCCGCCACTTGCTACGGCTGTTCCGGCCGTCAGGCCCCCGCCCTCCGCCCCCAGCCGGGCGCGCGCTGGCTTTGCCGCCCTCTCGGCCCCCTCCCCGCGTTCGCCAGCCCCCGCTCGGGGGGCCCGCTCCGCCCACCCTCCCGCGCCGGGCCCCGTGCTGCGCAGCCGCGACGCCGGGCCCCGCCCTACAGCCGGTGGCGCCAATCAGCGCGGGGCCAGGAGGAGGGACCAGCGGTCTGGCGCGCCTGCTTCTCAGGCCTGCCCGCGCGGAGATCTTACGCTTCCAGGTCGCCTGCAGGCGTCTCAGCCACGCGTGCGTCCCAGTCAGGGAGCTGCTGCGGCGCCATGCTCTTCCGCCCCCGGGGCCGACTTGTGCTGTCAGTGCGCAGGAAGATTCTGATGGAGATCCTACTCCTCCCGGGCCGGGGTCTTTAGGACCCGGTCATCCAGTGCTCCGGCCTCGCCTTCCACCGCCCAGCTAGTCTCCCAAACTCCAGCCTCTTCTTGGGCGTCCAGATCCGGGGGGCTTTTGGACCCATCCATACCCAAGTCCCCACCCATCACTTAACTGATCCCTCAAAATCAAGAATTGGAGCTCCCTCTCCTTGTCTCCACTAGACATTGGTCCAGTCATCCCCCGCTGGAGGATTCCAGGCCCTTTCTATGGGATCGTCTATCCTCCTCCTCACAGACCCTCTGTCTGTACACCATCCAGAGGGACCCTGGCACGGAAAGGGTGGGCCACTCCCGGCTCAACCTGTGCTAGCTGCACTGCTCCCCAGAGCACAGGCTGGTCGACCTAGGGCAGGTGTTAAAAAATTGATTTTCCTTATATCCTTCTCTTGTACCTCCAGTTGGAGAAGGTTCCTGGTCTTAAAAGCCACTGTGATGGCTGGGTGCCCGTTGCTCAGTGGTTAGGGCACCAGCCACATGCTCCGGGGCTGCTTGAACCCTGCCCAGGCCTGCTAAATAAAAGAGCCCGGCCCTGTGGCCGGCGCCTGTAGTCCCAGCTACTTGGGAGGCTGAGGCAAGAGAATCACTTGAGCCCAAGAGTTTGAGGTTGCTGTGGGCTGTGACGTCACAGCACTCTACGGGGTGACAAAGTTGAGACTGTCTCAGAAAAAAGTAAAAAAACCCTATGATGGCATTGAATGCACCCTAATAATCCATATGATCTCCCGTCTCAAGGTCTTTAACCCCATTCACAGAGTTCCTTTTGCCATGGTAAGTGACAAATGGATTAGAATGTAGACATCATTGAGTGGTGCTGTGCTGACCACACAGACACTGTTACCAGTCTTGGTTGGTGGTCACCCTACCTTTCCTGTACACCCAGCAACCGCCACCCAGTACATCTGCTCTGGGGTGGATGGTTTCTTGCCCTCCCACCCGATCCTGGCTATGAGGCTCTGTCTCCTGAGAAGCTCGGTAGCTGGTGATTCTTTTGCCTCAGTAGAATAGCTGGGACTCTGGGACTACAGGCGCCCACCAAGGCTATTTTGTTTTGTGGCAGTTTGGCTGCGGCTGGGTTTGAACCTGCCACCTACAGGGGCCAGTGCTGGTGTGGAGACAGAGGATTGGCCATGTCATGGACTCAAAGGCAGGAAGTTGCACACTAGAACCATTAATGGTACTTGGTAAGGTGGTCAGCTGGCAGAAGAACCTGCCCCTTTTGGGCAGTGCCTGTGCCTCAAGGAGTAGGGCACCGGGCTCATATACCGGAGGTGGCAGGTTCAAACCCAGCCCCAGCCAAAAAGCTACCAAAAAAAAAAAAAGAACCTGCCCCTTTCCAAGGGAAATATCTAGGATGGGCTGAGCTCCATGGCTCACACCTGTAATCCTAGCACTCTGGGAGGCTGAGGCAGGTGGATTGCTGAGCTCACAGGTTTGAGATGAGCCTGAGCAAGATGGAGACCCCAGTCTCTAAAAAACAGCTGGGGGATGGCGCCTGTGGCTCAGTGAGTAGGGCGTGGGCCCCATATACTGAAGGTGGCAGGTTCAAACCCAGCCCCAGCCAAACTGCAACAAAACAAAATAGCCGTGGTGGGTGCCTGTAGTCCCAGAGTCCCAGTTATTCTCCTGAGGCAAGAGAATCACCTAAGCCACAGAGCTGGAGGTTGCTGAGAGCCGTGATGCCACAGCACTCTACCGAGGGTGACAAAGTGAGACTCTGTCTCTAAAAAAATAAATAGGGTGGCGCCTGTGGCTCAGTGAGTAGGGTGCCGGCCCCATATACCAAGGGAGGCAGGTTCAAACCCAGCCTCGGGCAAACTGCAACAACAACAAAAATAGCCGGGCGTTGTAGCGGGTGCCTGTTGTCCCAGCTACTCAGGAGACTGAGGCAAGAAAATCGCCTAAGCCCAAGAGCTGGAGGTTGCTGTGAGCTGTGATACCACGGCACTCTACCGAGGGCAACAAAATGAGACTCTGTCACTCAAAAAAAAGTAAAATAAATACATAAATAATATAAATAAATAGCCGGGCATGCGGTGGGCACTTGTAGTCCCAGCTACTTGGGAGGCTGAGGCAAGAGGATCGCTTTTTTTTTTTTTGTAGAGACAGAGTTTCACTTTATTGCCCTCGGTAGAGTGTGGTGGCATCACACAGCTCACAGCAACCTCCAACTCCTGGGCTTAAGCGATTCTCTTGCCTCAGCCTCACGAGTAGCTGGGACTACAGGCGCCCGCCACAACGCCCGGCTATTTTTTTTTGTTGTTGCAGTTTGGCTGGGGCCGAGTTTGAACCCGCCACCCTTGGTATATGGGGCCAGTGCCCTACCGAGCCACAGGCGCCGCCCAACAGGATCGCTTAAGCCCAAGAATTTGAGGTTGCTGAGAGCTATGATGATGCCACACACTCTACCTAGGGCAACAGAGAGACTCTGTCTCAAAAAAATCCCCAACCAACGGATCATTAAAATGGCTGATTCATGGCCTAACTTCGTCATTCTGCCGTTGGCAAAGGACAAAAAGGAGAGAGGGCTATCTCTAGATTGAGTGGACTCCAATTACCTTGATTGGAACAAACCAGATGTTAAAATGTTTGCAGGCTGGATGTAGTGGCTCATGCCTATAATCTCAGCAACTCAGGAGGCTGAGGCAGCAGGATGCCCACAGTCTTAGTCCGAGGTTGCAGTGAGCTATATGACACCACTGCCCTCTGCTCAGGACACTGGGTGAAACTCTGTCCCAACAAAAAATAAAAATAGGAAAAAAACCTAGCGGGCATAGTAGCTCATGCCTGTAGTCCCAGCTACTTGGGAGGCTGAAGCAAGAGCATCTCTTGAGCTCAGGAGTTTGAGGTTGTTGTGAGGTACCATGATGCCACAGCACTACCCAGGGGGACAAAGTGACACTTGGTCTCAAAAAACAAACAAAAAAGCTAGCCAGGCATGGTGGCTCACACTTGTAATCCCAGCACTTGGGAGGCTGAAGTGGGTGGATTGGCTGAGATCACAGGTTCAAGACCAGCCTGAGCCAGAGCAAAACCTTGTCTCTGAAATAGCCAGGCGTTGTGGCGGGCACCTGTAGTCCCAGCTATTTGGGAGGCTGAGACAAGAGAATCACTTAAGCCCAGGAGTTTGAGGTTGCTGTGAGCTGTGACACCACAGCACCCTACCGAGGGTGACATAGTGAGACTGTCTCAACAACAACAAAAAATGTTTTCAGCTATTTGGGTACATTTGAATACTGAGTGGTTACCAAAAGGCATTCGTTTATTGCGGCGATAATAGCCATTGGGGTTATGTAAGGAAGCCTTGTTGTTGAGATGTTCTCTAGAACACAGGGAATGAATCAATGTGATGTCTGATTAGCTTTCAAATGCTGGAGCACCATTAGGGCCAGGACTAGTGTGAGGGAAAACCTCAATAGCTAGCTAAATGGCATGTTAGTGGAATATTGTTTGTTTTTTTTTTTTTTTTTAAGAGAAAGTCTCACTATGTCACCCTGGGTAGAGTGCTGTCACATCACAGCTCACAGCAACTTCAAACTCTTGGGACTTAAGCGATTCTATTGCCTCAGCCTCCCAAGTAGCTGGGAATACAGGCTTCTGCCACAACAGCCGGCTATTTTTTGTTGTTGTTTAGCAGGCCCGGGCTGGGTTCAAACCTGCCAGCCCTGGTGTATGTGGCCGGCGCCCTAACCACTGAGCTATAGGCACCTAGCCAATATTTAATTTTTTTTTTTTTTTGGAGACAGTCTCACTTTATCACCCTCGGTAGAGGGCTGTGATGTCACAACTTACAGCAACCTCTAACTCCTGGATTTAGGTGATTTTCTTGCGTCAGCCTCCTGAGTAGCTGGGACTATAGGTGACCACCACAATGCCAGGCTATTTTTTTGTTGCAGTTTGGCCTGGGCTAGGTTCTAACCTGCCACCCTAGGTATATGGGTCTGGCACCCTACCCACTGAGCCACAGGTGTCACCCCAATATTTAACTTTTTATTTTTATTTTATTTTTTAGTATGAGAGTCTTTGGGCCAGGCATGGTGGCTCATGCCTTTAATCCTAGCACTCTGGGAGGAATGGATTGCCTGAGATCAAGAGTTTAAGACCAGCCTGAGCAAAAGCCAGACCCCATCTCTACTAAAAATAGAAAAACCGAGGCAAAAGGATCACTTGAGCCCAAGAGTTTGAAGTTGTTGTGAGCTATGATGCCATGCCACTCAACCTAGGGCAACAGCTTGAGATTCTGTGTCCAAAAAACAAAAATCAGAGTCTTGCTACCTTGCACAGGCTGATCTTCAACTCTTGAGCTCAAGTGATCCTTCCACTTTAGCTTCCTGAGTAGTTGCAGCACTGTGGCTGATTTAGTGTAATTTTTTTTTCTTTTTCAGACAGTCTCACTTTGTCACCCTTGGTAGAGTGCTGTGGCACCATAACTTACAGCAACTTCAAACTCCTGGGCTTAATCAATTTTCTTGCCTCAGCCTCTGAAGTAGCTAGGACTACAGGCACCCCCCACAACGCCCAGCTATTTTTTGTTGCAGTCGTCATTGTTGTTTAGCTGGTCCGGGCCAAGTGTGAACCTGCCACCCTGGTGCGTGTGCCCGGCGCTATAACCACTGTGCTATAGGCACTGAGCCCGCCCTATTTTTTTTTTTTTTTTTTTTTTCAGTTTATGGCCGGGGCTGGGTTTGAACCCACCACCTCCGGCATATGGGGCCAGCGCCCTACTCCTTTGAGCCACAGGCACCACAACCTGCCCTCCTATTTTTTTTTTTTTTTTGTAGAGACAAGATTCTCACTTTATGGCCCTCGGTAGAGTGCCGTGGCGTCACACAGCTCACAGCAACCTCCAACTCCTGGGCTTAAGCGATTCTCTTGCCTCAGCCTCCCGAGTAGCTGGGACTACAGGCGCCCGCCACAACGCCCAGCTATTTTTTGGTTGCAGTTCGGCCGGGGCCGGGTTTGAACCCGCCACTCTTGGTATATGGGGCCGGCGCCTTACCGACTGAGCCACAGGCGCCGCCCCCTGCCCTCCTATTTTTAGAGACGAGGTCTGCTCTAGCTCAGGCTGGTCTCAAACCTCTGAGGTCAGACAGTCTACCTGCCTTGATCTCCCAAGTGCTGGGATTACAGGCGTGAGCCACTGCACCCAGCAAGTGTAATATTTTTGAAAAATCAAAACGAATGCAAAAAATCCAGGATTAAAAATGATCAACATTGGGCAGTGCCTGTGGCTCAGTCGGTAAGGCGCTGGCCCCATATACCGAGGGTGGCGGGTTCAAACCCGGCCCCGGCTGAACTGCAACCAAAAAATAGCTGGGTGTTGTGGCAGGTGCCTGTAGTCCCAGCTACTCGGGAGGCTGAGGCAAGAGAATCACTTAAGCCCAGGAGTTGGAGGTTGCTGTGAGCTGTGTGATGCCATGGCACTCTAGTGAGGGCCATAAAGTGAGACTCTGTCTCTACAAAAAAAAAAAAAAAAAAAAATCAACATTTTAGTGTTACAGCTCTTTTAGAATTTTTCTAGCAGGTTTTCTGGTTTTCACTGGAAACCCTTCCCCAACAACAAAACAACTCCAACTTGTCAAAATTTTAAATAGTGTGGGCAGGGCAGCACCTGTGGCTCAAAGGAGTAGGGCGCTGGCCCCATATACCTCTGGGCTCCTCTTCCTCTGCCTCCCACCTATGTCCACACCCATCTCCAGTTGTCCCTGGATGCCTGCTGGAGCCTCTTCTCACAGGGAGGGTGGCGGGTTCAAACCTGGTCCCAGCTGAACTGCAACAAAAGAATAGCTGGGCGTTGTGGCGGGAGCCTATAGTCCCAGCTACTCAGGAGGCTGAGGCAAGAGAATCACCTAAGCCCAACAGCTGGAGGTTGCTGTGAGCTGTGACACCACTGCATTCTAGTGAGGGTGACAAAGTGAGACTCTTTCTTAAAAAAAAAAAAAAAAAATACCCAAGAAATGCTAAGAGTAATTCATTCACCTCACAATTCATCACTTACAGGTATTTATCTGACAGATATATTCATATACATATGTGAAACTGCATTACTACAGGGCATTATTATTTTGTTAAGCAGGGCCCTGGCTGGTTTAAACTGGCATACAGGGCTGGCACTCTTACCATTTTTTTTTTTGCAGTGTTTCGGCCAGGGCTGGGCTTGAACCGACCACCACTGGTATATGGGGCCGGTGCCCTACTCCTTGAGCAACAGGCACTGCCCTGGCACTCTAACCACTGAACTACAGGCACCTAGCCTTACAGGGCATTATTTTACCAGCAAATATCAGGAAATAAATGTCCCTTGGTAACAGAGTGGCTGATAAATGCTGGTGGGGCTGCACTTCAGAATACTAGGCAGCTGCTTAAAAACTGGATAAGTGGCTCAGCGCCTATAGCTCAAGCAGCTAAGGCGCTAGTCACATACACCAGAGCTGGTGGGTGTGAATCCAGCCCAGGTCTGCTAAACGACAACTACAACAACAACAACAAAAATAGCCAGGTGTTGTGGCAGAAGCCTGTATTCCCAGCTACTTGGGAGGCTGAGGCAAGAGAATCGCTTAAGCCCAAGAGTTTGGGGTTGCTGCGAGCTGTAATGCCACGGCACTCCACCCAGGGCAACAGCTTGAGACTCTGTCTCAAAAAAAAAAAAAAAAAAAACTGGATAAGTTTTAGTTTACTAAAGTGGAATGATCCCTCCAGAAAACAAGCCCTAAGTGAAAAAAGCTACTTGGGAGGTTGAGGCAAGACACCATTTCCCTCCTTTAGGGTCCTAGTTATCCTTTTTTTTGTTGCAGTTGTCATTGTTGTTTAGCTGGTCCGGGCCAAGTGTGACCCTGCCACCCTGAGTGCGTGTGCCGGGCCTTAAAATGTCTCCAAGTTCTGATAGTCTACCCTTCAAAACTCAGAGCCTAATTCTTCTCCTTCTGAGTATGAGCTGGGTGTAAGGGCTTGATTCTAACAAGTTGATTGTAGAGGCAATGATAGCATGAGACAACTAACGTTAGCTCGTAAAACCATTGTGGCCTTCTGGCTCTCCTTAGGATCGACTGCTCTGAGGGAAGCTGGCGCTCATGTTTTACGTATGCTCAAGCAGCTCTACATAAGGGTCCTGAAGGGGAAAACTGAGGCTTTCACCCAAGAGCCACATAAGGGTACTGGCTTGCTTCATCTGCAATTTCATGAAAGACCTGGGGCCAGAACCACCATATAAATCATTCTGAAATCCCTCACCCACAGAAACTGAGATAATAAACGTTTGTTGCTTTAAGTCACTAAGTTGTGGAGTAACTTATTAAGGCAGCAATAAATACACTGAACAACAGTTATCCATTAAACATTTTAAATACTTAATTTCTGCCAGCCCTAGGCAACTCTCCTAGATTTGCAACATTTGGGAGTTGAAAGGGTTCAACTCCCAAATGTTGCAAACAGGCAGGCCCACCTAGATTCGAACCCTCTCCTCAGTCACCTGAGCCACTAGGGCTGCAAAGTAAATGCATCAGCAGCATGATCAACACCCAAGTTTCAAAGTGAGATTTAATGCTATGCACGTTAAAACATCCAAGCAGTTTTCAGAAACGTGAGAAGTCTTAAGTTGCACCATGAACGTCCTCGGGGTCCATCCTAAGGGCTTGGGCTGTTCCTGATGCAGCAGTCACGGAGATGGCCAGAGCCACCACCACCAGACACCTGGAGGGGGAGGACACAAGGCAGGGTGAGAAGAAATATCCCTTCTACAAGAGGCTGGCAGTGCGAGTGTCCTGGGGGCTCCATTTCGCCAGAGTCACTGAAATGGCAGAGACTCCAACACCAAGAGGTGAGGAAGAAGAAAGCCCTTGGAGCCAGATAACTGGCCCACATCCAAATTGAGATGCATGGCCCTGGGCCTCATATTCCCATCTGTAACAAGGGGGTATAAGAGTTGTGGCTAGCAATGTTTGGTGCCCCATGATGGCATTAATGTACACAGCTATGATTTAATAATAATAATAAAAAACAAGTTGTGGCCAGGCAGGATTGTTAGGAGGGCAATGAACTCTGACGCAGGCAAAGTGATTGGCATGGCCACTGGCACACTGAAAAAATATACAGATTGAGTCCAAGGACTTGAGTAATACCTACAGGGGCTCACTGGGGAGACAGCAGCTGTGGAACAGCTTCAACTTTCCCCATCTACCCAGAGCTGGGATGCAGACTGAGGTGGATGGCCAGCACTGATCAGCCTCCAAGACTGCCAGCTGTCTAGCAGGGAGTGGCTGGGCCCACTCTCCAATCGTATAGGCCAAGGCTGCTGGGCTGGCAGTTCTGTGTCAAAGGGTAGAAGGTGCCAGAAGGGCCACCCCAGAGGCCCAACCTCATGCAGGGATCTCCAGGTGAACAATCATAGTGAGTCCTCAAGACCTGCCACCCTTAGCTCTGAAGCTCAGGGAACCCACTCCTCCACCACCTGGCAGCCACGTGATTCACCCACCCATGGCAGTGGGCAGGACTTTTGCACTTGGGGAGACTTACCAGAGGGGTCCGTGGAGGGTTGCTTTCATTAATCATCCTTCTTAAACTTGCCATTGATGTAAGGCACCCAATCCAGAATCAGCCGCCAGTCAGTCATCCACACCAGCCCCACAGCACCCACAGCACCCCACATGCCCACTGTGGGGGTCCTGTAGAGAGGGTGGGCAGTCAGGCCCCGCTCAGAGCTCACCCTCCAGGATCCTCTCCCAATTCCACATGTGGGTGCCCATTCACCCCAAGCTACTAAGTGTTGAGTGCCTACTTCATGCCTGGTCCTTGCCTAAAGATACGGGCTCTGCAGGCTGCCCACCCCAAAGGTCAAAGCAGAATGTAATCTGCCCTTGGGATAGGGTCTCTGACCCACTAGTTCTTGCATCTCCCCAGGAACTGCCTGTGGGCAGGAACATGAGCAGGTTGGGGGGATAGCCTCGGAGCCCCAACTTCAACTCTCTGACCTGTTTTCACATTAGAATTCTGATTAAGGTTTTATTTGAGGAATTCTGCTGCTAAAAAAAAAATCAAGTTTGTAACCAAGATGACAGCTACTGATGTCCTCACAGCTCACCACAGTTTACAGTAACTCATCATCCCTGCAACAGCTGCAGGGCTGAGGGAGGTACCATGACTAGGTCCCTGTTTCACAGATGAGATCAAGCAACAGAGGGACAAGAGTCACTCACTTGATGCACAGGTAAGGTGGCAGAGAATGTGGACAGGAACTGAGGCATCAGGTTCCAAGTCCACATCCTTCCCCACCCACACCACTTGACTTGCTGTGAAAGTCAAGGATGACCCAGGATGCCACCAGCCATTCACACCCTCATACAGTGTGAACCAAAGCACTCTCTTTTAATGCAAAGAACACAGTGTTGTATTATCTTCTGAAGGTAGGCTATAAAAAGATGGTACTTCTGGGCGGCGCCTGTGGCTCGGTGAGTAGGGCGTCGGCCCCATATGCCGAGGGTGGCGGGTTCAAACCCAGCCCCGGCCAAACTGCAACAAAAAAAAAATAGCCGGGCGTTGTGGCGGGCACTTGTAGTCCCAGCTGCTTGGGAGGCTGAGGCAAGAGAATCGCGTAAGCCCAAGAGTTAGAGGTTGCTGTGAGCCGTGTGACGCCACGGCACTCTACTGAGGGCGGTACAGTGAGAGTCTCTACAAAAAAAAAAAAAAAAGATGGTACTTCCATCTTGGGTGCCCTCTCCTTTGCTTTGGGGGAAGCTGCCATGCTCTGAGCTGCCCTATAGAGGGGTACCTATGGCAGAGAGCTGAAGGCAGCCTCTAGTCAACAGCAATAGAGCTACTAAACCTCACCAACCACATGAGTGAGCCTGGAAACACCTGCCCCAGTGAAGCCTTCCTATGAGACCCTGAGCCAAAGATTTGGTGCCTGAATTCCTGACCCACAGAAGCTGTTCGATAATGAACATTTATTGTTTTGAGCTGCTAAATTTGGGGGCCATCTGTTATACAGATTATTATTACAGGTCCCACCACTGGCCAGTGGAGGACTGGATTAGAATCTGAGCCTTCAAGACATGATTGCAAGAGGGACTTTACCTAACAATTGCAATCAGTGTAACCTGGCTTATTGTACCCTCAATGAATCCCCAACAATAAAAAAAAAAAAAAAAAAAAGAATCTGAGCCTTACCTTGCTGGGTCACAATAAACCACGTAACGTGCCTGCGATGTTGGGGACAGTGGAAAGAGGGGATCAACAACTCCTGCCCACCTTGTCTGAAAGTGCTTCACCAGAGACAACCCTCTGAGTGGACCGAGACACCAAAGTCCAGAGAGGATGTAACGTGTGGGGTGCCCAGTGGTGAGCAGAGACCCTCTGACCCAAGTCTGAGAAAAAAATACCCATATCTTCCTCCAAGGATAAGATCTGCTTCCTTGTCTCCCAAAGCCATGGGCTGCTGAGACAGGGCTGCAGCCCTCTCCCTACACCACAGATTTCAGTGGCCTATTTTTTCTTGCCCACCAATTACAATGTCAGCCCACAAGGGTTTGGTTTTAATTTATTGCTGCATCTCTAGCAGCACACAGCAGATGCTCAATAATTGCTTCTTTTTTTTTTGGCAGTTTTTTTGGCCAGGGCTGGGTTTGAACCCACCACCTCCAGTATGTGGGCCGGCACCCTACTCCTTTGAGCCACAGGCATCACCCTCAATAAATGCTTCTTGACTGAATGAAAACATGGATGGATGCAGGTCACTGCTCTTACCGCACAGATGGAAGTGGACCCACTCTAACTGGGAGAGGCTGCACTGACTGGCCTGGGCCTGGACCACTGTGTTCTTGTCCCAGGCTGGAGTCACCCTTGCTGAAAAATGCCACTATCATGCTCCTCCTGAAGGACCCCTCAATACCTCACTCTTGCCTCCCTATCTGGTGTGGAGGAAGTGTATTCCAGCTCAGGGATGCATGGCTAAGCATAAGCCCTTGCTTTTTAGTACCCCATGTGTGGAGGTCATTCCCCTATGGTGGAATCACAAGCAGGTGCAGCTGTGCTGTTTCACAGTTCTTGTCAAAAAAAATCATTAAGAAGTAATAACCAGGGTGGCGCCTGTGGCTCAAGGAGTAGGGCGCTGGCCCCATATGCCCTGGGTAGTCGGTTCAAGCCCAGCCCCGGCCAAAAACCGCAAAAAAAAAAAAAAAAAAGAAGTAATAACCAAGCAACTGCAACGGTGGCTCACGCCTGTAATCCTAGAACTCTTGGTGACCCAGGCGGGTGATTGCTTGAGATTAGCAGTTGAGACCAGTCTGAGCAAGAGTTGAGACCCCGTCTCTAAAAAAAATAACCAGACGTTGTGGCAGGTGCCTGTAGTCCCAGCTACTTGGGAGGCTGAAGCAAGAGGATCACTTGAGCCCAAGAGTTTGACCCTAGCTCCCTAGAAGGCTGTGACCTATGACGCCATGACACTCTACCAAGGGCAACAATGTGAGACTCTGTCTCAAAAAAAAAAAGTAATAACGTAATGAAAGAAAAGCAAAGCCAGAAATTTAAAGGTTTAGTTTCAGGCCCAAACACCTGAGCCCAGGGTGCTGGGCCGGCTCCGCAGCCTCAGGGCGACTCCATCCGGTGGGGTGGGGTGGGGGGGCAGGATTCCCAAGTAAAGATGGGGAAACTGAGGCTCCGAGCAGCTCAACGACTGAGCCGAGGATGCTAGGATTTGGCCTCGTGCGCCCCAGAACACACTGTTAAACTCTTTTTTTCTTTTTTTTTGAGACAGAGTCTCACTATGTTACCCTTGGTAGAGTGCCGTGGCGTCACAGCTCACAGCAACCTCCGACTCCTGGGCTTAGGTGATTCTCTTGCCTCAGCCTCCCAGGTAGCTGGGACTACAGGCACCCGCCACAACACCCGGCTATTTTTTTTTGTTGTTGTTGTTGCAGTTTGGCCGGGGCCGGGTTTGAACCTGCCACCCTGGGTATATGGGGCCGGCGCCCTACTCACTGAGCCACAGGCGCCGCCCCATTGTTAAAACTCATGAGCCTCAGTTTCTCCCTGTCACCGGGGCGCAACTAGGGACCCCGGCCCGAGGCGGAAGCGGGGTCAGTGGTGGGGCAGCGTCCTCACCAGTTCTTCGCCAGTTCCCGGTAGCGCGGGCCCACGAACCGGGTGAGCATTGCGGCTCCGTGTGCAAACTCAGGGTGACCCTGTCCGGCCAATCCAGTCGCACTGCGCAGGTCCGGCCACAGCACGCACGCGTGCAGGGGAACACCCACCGCTGCGCACGCACACCAGGAAACCTCGGTCACCTCCGGGGAGGGGCGGACTGAAGTGGGCGGTGGTTTGCAAACATTATCTAGCGAGAGACGGTTGTTATCTCTGTGCTCCGGTGCTCGGTGCTCGAGTGGCCCTCAGTGGCACAGCTGCCTGTAACTCAGTATAGCCCGGAATATTTGGCTGGTGTCTTTGTGCCCCTAGTATGTGCCAGAACATTACTTACAATGAAGGAAGAGGCTTGCCTAGTGTCTGTCACACAGAAGGGGAGGGCTGAGACTTAAACCCACTTTTGGAGGCATTGGGGGTTCTCACCGATGTGCTGTTGGACTTTGGCCAAGTAGCAGTGCTTCCCTGAGCCTCAGCTCGCTCATCCTGCGTTGTCTCTTGCTTGAAAGCCCTGGTGGAAATCGTCGCCCGTTTGGGAGAATGAGTAACTCCTCATTCTGGCAGCACCAGGAAACCTGGCTTCTTGCACTGTGACCACCTTGGATCCCCTTAGCTGATGGACAGGCGGGTCCTCCTTGCTCTCTGCTTTCTGCAGCTCCAGGCTCGCCTTTCTTCACTTCCTGCCTTCACTGATTACAGACCAGAGGTGTAGGCCAGGCACTGTGGCTCACGCCAGTAATCCTAGCACTCCACAAGGCTGAGGCAGGTGGATTGCCTGAGCTCAGGAGATGGACACCAGCAAGAGCAAGGCCCTGTCTCTACTAAAACTAGAAAAACTAGCCAGGCCTTCTAGCAGACTCCGGTAGTCCCAGCTACTTGGAAGGCTGAATCCAGAGGATCTCTTGGGCAGGGCACAGTGGCTCACGCCTGCAATCCTAGCCCTCTGGAAGGCCAAGGCAGGTGGATTGCTGAGCTCACAGGTTTGAGACCAACCTGAGCAAGAGGGAGACCTTGTCTCTAAAAATAGCCAGGCGTTGTGGCTGCGCCTGCAGTCCCAGCTACTCTGGAGGCTGAGGCAAGAGAATCGCTTGAGGCCAAGAGTTTAGGGGTTGCTGTGAGCTATGACACCACAGCCCTCTACCAAGGGTGACAAAGTGAGACTTTGTCTAAAAAAACAAACAAAAAAAAAGGCTCAGCGTCTGTGGCTCAAGCGGCTAAGGCACCAGCCACATACACCTGAGCTGGCAGGTTTGAATCCAGCCTGGCCCGCCAAACGACAATGACGGCTGCAACCAAAAAATAGCTGGGCGTTGTGGCGGGCACCTGTAGTCCCAGCTACTTGGGAGGTGGAGGCAGGAGAATCCCTTGAGCTCAGGAGTTGGAGGTTGTTGTGAGCTGTGATGCCACTGCACTCTACCCAGGGAGACAGCTTGAGGCTCTGTCCAAAAAAGAGGATCTCTTGAGCTCCAGAGTTTGAAGTTGCTGTGAACTATGACAGCAAGGCACTCTACCCAGGACAATGGAGTGAGACTCTGTCTCAAAAACAAACAAAACAAAACTGATGTGTAAGTGAGCTTCCAACTTGGGCAGGTATAGATAGATAGAAGGAAGAGGGGCACATTCCAGAAACCACCATTGCAACATCATGCCTTTTCCTCTATTTTCATCAAATGCAGCCTCCCTCAGGAAGCCTTCTTTGACTGGCTAACCCACAGGCACCTTTGACAGCATGAACATCTAGGTTATAGCCTAGATAGATGAGGAATGGGGTGTTGTTTCTGGGCCCTCAGTGTTGGATACAGACATGGTGATAAGGAATGGACACCATGGGTTCTTCCATCCAACCCTTCCTGTTTTTCTGGGTTCAGTCCCTCGGCAACCTCCAAGCCTGCTGTTCTCTGGGGCATACATGTTCTGACTCATCCTTGTCTCTAGGCCAGAAAAAGTATTTAGAGACCACATTCTGGGTTAATGGTTTGGGTATTGTTTCTAGTTCTTAACAGTTGTCCTGGAGTTTTTGAGTTTGGGCTGAATAAAACTGTCCTTTGGTGGCTCACACCTGGTAATCCTAGCACTCTGGGAGGCTGAAGTGAGAGGATCACTTGAACTCAAGAGTTTGAAACCATCCTGAGCAACACAGTGAGACCCTATCTCTACTAAAAATAGAAAAAAAATGGCTGCACATTGTGGTGGGCACCTGCAGTCCCAGCTACTCAGGATGCTGAGGCAGGAGGATTGCTTAGACCCAGGAGTTTGAGGTTACTGTGAGCTAGGCTAATGCTACAGCACTCAAGCCTAGGGTGACAGAGACTATGTCAAAAAAAAAAAAAAAAAAGTGGCATGTAGTGGCTATCGTGAAGACTGTAAAGAGAAAGGAGAGAGAGAGAATATGAGAATAAGGTTGCCTGAATAAATGAGCAAACGTGGGGATAGAGGTCTGGGGGCTGCAGGTACTGGATCCAGCAATTCCTGAAGCCCTGCCTCATTGCTTCTTTTGCTTAATGAACTTTAGCTCATGAGGCAGAATGCTTTTTAGTAAGTGATAAGCAAAGAAAACCAGCTTAAGAATGCTTTTTAGTAAGTGATAAGCAAAGAAAACCAGCTTAAGAAAACCAGCTTAGAAGACCATCTAAGTCATGATGAATGGCTTCAGGGATGGCTGGATCTAGGGTTGGGGCCCAGCAATATCATTACAAATCCCTCTCAATCTCTCAGCTCTTCTTTCCTTTATGTCACCCTCATTCTTTGTCGAACTCTCTTTTAGTAGCAGCATCTGAGGACTCCCAAGTTGACATTCTAGCAGCCATTGTAGAATGATGACACCTCTTCCTCAAGAGCCTGCTATGGATACAAGTGGAGTCAACCTCTCTCACATGATAGGATGAACTGAACTGGGGAGCCAGGGGATCCCTCAAAGAGAATAAGCAGGATTCTATGACACAGAGATGGTGGATGGGCAAGAACTACCAACCTCCCTCACACTTGCGTTGGCTTCTGTCTCCTAGTAATATTATAGTAAATCAGAGTCATAGACATTTAGTAAGGGCGCTTCCTGGGTGCCCTGCACTGTTCCCTTTACTTTTTGTATATTACCTCTTTCCATCAATTCTTGCCACAGCTAGGAAACTGAGGCACTTGGAGGTTAAGTGCCTTGCAACCTGAATGAAACCTCACAAAGCAATTGCTTGATACTTGCTTATAGGATGGAAGGATGAGTGGGGGCCATGTGGCCTACAGGTGCCATCTTTCTTTCCAACACCCACTGACCCAGTCTGGAGGTGTTGCATACACCTCCTGCAGGGGTCCCACTGGGGCTGGGCACTTCTGAGCTTCCTGGAAATCCATGGCTTTGATCAGAGGGACAGAACTCAGCCCAGGCATCCTGGATTCCCTGTGGAATTCCTATCTTGTCCTTGGGGAAAAAGTCTTTTTTTCTTGTTTGTTTTTATTGATACGAGATTCACATAATAGGCTTGGCACCTGTAGCTCAGCGGCTAGGGCACTGGCCACATACACCAGGTCTGCCAGACAACAATGACAACTACAACAAAATAGGTGGGAGTTGTGGTGGCCGCCTGTAGTCCCAGCTATTTGGGAGGCTGAGACAAGAGAATAGCTTAAGCCCAAGAGTTTGAGGTTGTTGTGAGCTGTGATGCCACAGAACTCTATCAAGGGTGATATAGTAAGACTCTGTCTCAAAAAAAAAAAAAAAAAGTGGGCTGCGCCTGTGGCTCAGTGAGTAGGGCGCCGGCCCCATATACCGAGGGTGGTGGGTTCAAACCCAGCCCCGGCCGAACTGCAACAACAAAAAAATAGCCGGGCGTTGTGGTGGGCGCCTGTAGTCCCAGCTGCTCGGGAGGCTGAGGCAAGAGAATCACATAAGCCCAAGAGCTGGAGGTTGCTGTGAGCTGTGTGACACCACGGCACTCTACCGAGGGCAGTAAAGTGAGACTCCGTCTCTACAAAAAAAAAAAAAAGTGAGAGAATCGCTTTAGCTCAGCAGTTGTTTGAGGTTGCGGTGAGCTGTGACACCACAGCACTCTACCAAGGGTGACATAGTGAGACTCTGTCTCAAGAAAAAAAAGAAAGATTCACATAATATATAACTGGCCATTTTGAAGCATACACTTCTGTGGAAGCACTGTATGTAGCTTCACCCCAGTTCTATTATCTCGGAAGACCCCATCCCCATGAATGGTCATTGCCCACCCTCTCCCCGACACCCACTCCTGGCCTTTGTGGATCTACTCATTCTGGACATTTCACATAAATGGAATCTCACACTGTGGGTCCTTCTGTGTCTGCTTCTCTCACTGAACACAATGTCCTCAAGGTCCATCACATTATAGCCTGTGTCAGAGCCTTGTTCCTTTTCATGGTTGAGTGATATTCCCTGTGTAGATGGATCACACTGGGTTTATGTACTCTTGCACTGATGGACACTTGGGTTGTTTCCAAAATATATTTATTTTCACCATAGAAAATTCCAAACACAGGGCAGCGCCTGTGGCTCAGTCAGTAAGGCGCCGGCCCCATATACCGAGGGTGGCGGGTTCAAACCCAGCCCCGGCTGAACTGCAACCAAAGAATAGCCGGGCGTTGTGGCGGGCGCCTGTAGTCCCAGCTACTTGGGAGGCTGAGGCAAGAGAATCGCTTAGGCCCAGGAGTTGGAGGTTGCTGTGAGCTGTGTGATGCCATGGCACTCTACCAAGGGCCATAAAGTGAGACTCTGTCTCTACAAAAAAAAAAAAAAAAAAAGAAAATTCCAAACACAAAAAACAGAATGGGTGTCAAAGGGAGCTTCTCCCTATGTCCTCATCTTGCTATTTCCTGATTATTGCAAACAAAATCCCAACATCAATTTCATCACTAAGTAGCATTTCTGTGTCTATCTTTATGGGATAAGGAGTCTTTTTCTTTTTTGAGAGAGGGTCTCACTGTCACCTAGGCTGGAGTACAGTGGTACTGATCATAGCTCACTGCAGCCTCAAATTCATAGGCTCAAGCAATTCTCTGGCTTTAGTCTCTTTTTTTTTGGTAGAGACAGAGTCTCACTTTATCGCCCTCAGTAGAGTACCGTGGCATCACAGCTCATAGCAACCTCCAGCTCCTGGGCTTAGGCCAGTCTCTTGCCTCAGCTTCCCGAGTAGCTGGGACAACAGGCGCCTGCCACAACACCTGGCTATTTTTTGTTGCAGTTTGGCCAGGGCCGGGTTTGAACCCACCACCCTCAGTATATGGGGCTGGCACCCTACCCACTGAGCCATAGACGCCACCCGTCCCTTTCTTTTTTTTGAGACAGAGTCTCACTATGTTGCTCTCAGTAGAGTGCCATAATGTCATAGCTCACAGCAACCTCAAATTCTTAGGCTTAAGTGATCCTCTTGCCTCAGCCTCCTAAGTAGCTGGGACTACAGGTGCCCACCACATCATGGGCTATTTTTTGGTTATAATTGTTGTTGTTGTTTAGTAGGCCAAGGCAGGATTCGAACCCACCAGTTCCGGTGTACGTGGCTGGCGCCCTAGTGGCTTGAGCTACAGGCGTTGAGCCAGGAAATCTTTTTTAAAAAAGGAAAATAGGCTACATGCCTGTATCTTAGGTGGTTAGGGTCCTGGCCACATGTACCGGGGCTGGTAGGGTTCGAACCCACTGGGCCTGCTAAACAAAACAAAAATAGCCAGCAATGTGGCAGGCGCCTGTAGTCCCAGCTACTCGGGAGGCTGAGGTAAGAGAATCGCTTGAGGTTGCTGTGAGCTATGATATCATAGCATTTTATAGAGGGTGACAAAGTGAGACTGTCTCAATAAAACAAAAAAATAGCTACAATTCCATTAACAAATTTAAGCAGTTCTAAAATAATTGTTTGAAATTATCAAATATCCAGTGTTCATATTTCCAATTATGTCAAAAAGTCAGGATTTTTTTTGCAGTTTTTGGCTGGGGCTGGGTTTGAGCCCACCACTTCCAGAGCATGGGGCTGGCGCCCTATCCATTTGAGCCACAGGCACCACCCCAGTTTTTTTTTTTTTTTTGAGACAAGAGCCTCAAACTGTCGCCCTGGGTAGAGTGCTGTGGCATCACGGCTCACAGCATCCTCCACCTCCTGGGCTCAAGCAATTCTCCTGCCTCCGCCTCCCAAGTAGCTGGGACTACAGGCACCTGCCACAACACCCGGCTATTTTTTTTTGGTTGCAGCCGTCATTGTTGTTTGGCAGGCCCGGGCTGGATTTGAACCTGCCAGCTCAGATGTATGGGCTGGCACCTTAGCCGCTTGAGCCACAGGCGCTGAGCCTTTTTTTTTTTTGAGACAATCTCACTTTGTCACCCCAGTAGAGTGCCATGGCAAGTAAGTGACCTGCTGCCTAATGTTCCACTCACAACTTTTTATTTTTGAGACAAAATTCTCACTTTGTCACCCTTGGTACAGTGCCCTGGTGTCACAGCTCATAGCAACCTCAAACTCTTGGGCTTAAGCGATTCCCTTGCCTCAGCCTCCCAAGTAGCTGGAACTACAGGCACCTGCCACAACGCCCAGCTATTTTTTGTTGCAGTTGTCGTTGTTTAGCTGGCCCAGGCTGGGTTCGAACTTGCCAGACTCAAGTGTTATGTGGCTAGCGCCATAACCACCATGCCATGGGTGCAGAGCCAAAAACAGTCAGTTTTTATTTTTTATGCTTTGAAACAGAACTCAGGGAAAGCCCAGAATCTGTAATTGCTGTATCTCTGGAGTCTCACCTGACTTCCCTTCAATTTTCCTTGCGATTTATTCACAGAAGACAGGGTCATTTCCAATGAAGTTTCCTCATCTGGGTCCTGCCAGTGGCCTTCTGTACCCAGGGAACACTTGGTGTTACCAGGTAACATCTGTGGTTGTCATGACTTGGTTGGAGGTGCTCCTGGCATGGAGTGGGCGGAAGCCATGGGTGCTACAACCCCTTCTTCCTTGGTTGTTGTATCCTCTGGTGTGCAGAGGGGTGTAGCTGCGGAGGATACCACGAATGCCTCACTCATGAGCCTGGAGTTTGATGTAGCAGGCAACAGGGAGCCATGGAAGGTTTCAAAGGGGGAGTGACATGACAGACTTGGGCAGCAGGATGGGGCTTAGGCTAGAGACAGGGCGGCCAGTGAGAAGCCAGTTCCAAGGGCCCATGGGAAATGAACTCTGGGGCTGGAAGGTCTGGATCATCTCCATAGTCAGGGTTGCCCTCCGAAGTGCAGTACCCCAAGGAGCAGCTTTACTCCAGGAGTCAATCCTGCTTCCAAATCATCTGGAACATAGTGACTCTGTCTCACTGTTACCCTTGGTAGAGTGCTGTGGCATCACAGCAACCTCCAACTCTTGGGCTCAAGTGATTCTCTTGCCTCAGTCTCCCTAGTAGCTGGGACTACAAGTGCCCACTACAACACCTGGCTATTTTTTTGTTGCACTTGTCGTTGTTTAGCAGGCCCAGGATGGGTTCGAACCCACCAGCCGTGGTGTTTGTGGCTGGCACCATTCCCACTGAACTACGGGCATTGCCTCACCTAGAACTTTTTTTTTTTAGAGACAGAGTTTTATTTCGTCGTCTTCGGTAGAGTTCCGTGGCGTCACAGCTCACAGCAACCTCCAGCTTTTGGGCTCAAGCAATTCTCTTGCCTCAGCCTCCTGAGTAGCTGGGACTACAGGCGCCTGCCACAAGGCCCAGCTATTTTTCTGTTGTTGTTACAGGTTGGCCGGAGCCAGGTCTGAACCCGCCACCCTCACTATACGGCACCGCCCACTTGAAACTCTTACTACAAGTACAGGTATCTGGCCTACCCTACAGAGCTTTGGCCCCAGAAGTTCCAGAATCAGATGTTGGAAGTGAGCACACATGCACACAGTTGGACCACCGGGCAGGCTAAGCCTGTGATGTGGATGTTGAACTTCTGACTACCTCCCATCATTCATAAGCATGTAACATCTGATAAGATTCTGGGGACAGCCAAATATTGTTATAAAATGTCACATTTATTGCTACAGTGCTGTTACACAGGACAGGTCTCCAAATCTACTTTAAAGAGGATCATTTAAAAATCCCAGATAATCCAGCCAGCTGTGTTGGCATGTATAAAATTATTTTTCTTTAAAAAACAACTTTGTTTGAAAACCAGGCACTCAGAGCACAATTTCTCCCAGTAATTGTGGTTCTTCCCCTGATCAACTGCTATGTTGTTTTCTTCTTGTGCTGGGTTTATCTTATCACATATATATAACTTAAATTATATATATAATATACAGTTCCAGAGTCTATGGGGCCTGGCGGGGAACATGGCAGCTCCTCAGCTGCTGCCTGTCTGGGTCTACAGGCAGGACCAAAAGCAAAGCAAGAAGGAAATGAAGGATGGTTCCCTAAGAGACAAAACCCAGACAGACCAGGGGGCAGTGGTCATGGTTGGCATATTGGCCCCAGGCCCAGACACCTCTGAGGTGTGACTGACCCTTAAGCAGAGCCCACAAAGAGGTCAGAAGTTTGGGGTGGCCCCCAGGCCATAGCATCACCCCACATTGCATTGGCCTTGGGGTTTCCTTTGAATCTCCCACAGGGCCACCAGATTCCATTGTGTAGGACCCCAAGCTGGCGAGAGGGGAGTCAGGCAATTTCCACTTTTGGGTGTGGGGTGTAGATGCCTGAGCTGCTGGCAGGGTGATCACAGCCAGTTTGGGGGTCCATAAGGCCTCTATGAAGGGGATGGGTATGGATAAAGGGAAAATGAAGGCACTCCAGGACACCTGGGTGACAGAGTGACCAACCACCCTGGTGAGTGTGAGACAAGTTTGTTCACCTCATGACATAAGACCAGCAAAGAGGATCTGGAGAGGCCTAGGTGGCCTAGGTACTGGGAACACAGGGCAGAGATGGCCTGTATGGTGACCCACCCTCTTCGTTTTGCAGCTGGGTCAGATACAAGGCTTAGGGGTATTTATGGAGTCCTGGGACCCTGTTCCTTCTCCAGTTCCAGTCAATCTCAGCCTTAGGCCCTGTGTGCAAGGGTGGCAGGTGTCAGTCCAGGGCGAGAAGTATTCCCCAGGGTGGGGCCAGGCCAGATGGGACTCTGCATCTTGACCACACCAGGATGGACATGCAGCTTGGCAAGGGGATGTGCTGGGGTGGGTGCATTCTGTGGTGGTCCCCTGAGCTGCAGCTCCTCTTCCAGCATACAGAAAATGGGTTTGGGGCAGCGCCTGTGGCTCAAGGAGTAGGGCGCCGGTCCCATATGCCGGAGGTGGCGGGTTCTAAACCTAGCCCCGGCCAAAAAAAAAAGAAAATGGGTTTGGGTCCCCAGACCAAAAGAATGAAGCATGGGGTGTCCCCCAGCTATGTGCTCCAGGGTGTAGCCTCTGTGCCAGAGACTGTTGGTCCCAAAAAAATGCCCCATTTCAGAGAGGTGTGCAGATTCTCAGGAAAAGCAGCTCATTAGGAGATGAGGGAACAGATGCCTCAGGGCCAGGGATAGCCTAGAACAGCACTTGGAAGGAATGTCCCCTCCCTGAAGTCCCTTCTCCACAAGGCTGGGGGCAGGCATAGCAGAGGCCTGCCCCCTCCCTGAGGCAGGAAGAGAAGCAGCTGGGGCAGTCCATGAGACCTCCCACAAGGGCAAGGTGCAAGGCGCAAGGCGCATCCACTTCAACATGGTAACACCGACAAACCCCGCAACATTCAAGAAACACAAACCACCACCTGTCTGCTCTGTCTGTATGCAGTGGCTTTTGGAGCGGAGGATGAGGGCAGGGAGGGGGGAACCTCAGGTTTACATTGGGACTTTTTAATACAAATTTTAATAATCTGCTTGATCATGAAATGCAATGCTTAGTTTTAGAAACAGCAGCAGAAATAGCAAGAAACAGGAGACTTTTATACAAAAAAATTTGTTGCTTACAAAACATATGCAAAAAAAGCTTTAAAAAAAAGGACCAAAGGCATTATCCTTGCTAATTTTCTTCTACATTAAGAAAAAAAATCTTGTAACTAACTTTTTATTTTTCTTAAAAAAAAAAAAGGTACGCTTAGGCACAATTTGCTGGTGGCTTTTGAAGAACAAGCCAGTTTGCACAGCATCTCTCTTGAGTGATATGTTTTGATTCACGTTTTACAGTTAAGGCATTTTTTTTTCTTTTGACAAAGTATATATTTTGTTGCTTGCTTTCTGGTTTTGTTTACAAAAAAAAAAAAGAAAGAAAGAAATAAAGAAAGAAACCAAAAAAAAAACCAAATGCTCCTTTCAGCCCAGGCAATGGGGCCAAGACACAGCTTCAGGATCCAAGGGGCACATCACAGGGCGTCATGGTGGCTGAGACTTGGGAGCAGAGATTCGAGGCCAGTAGCGGGTGGGCCAATGAGCCCAGGAAGGTCCTGGAGCTGGTATCACCTTCATAGCCCATTACGTGGAACCTCATTAGGTCAGGTAGTGCCTCAACACTGACGAGTGCGATGTGGCCCATCTGGCCCACTTTGCAGATGAATACCCAATGCCTTGTTCGGCTGTTCTAGGTAAAACCTGAGCCCAGGACAAGGACCAAGGTTGGGTCACTTGTCCCACGATGGTGTACCTTTCACAAGTGCCCAGTAGAATTGTGGGCCTCACTCAGACCTGGGTGGGCAGCTGAAAGCACCATCTGGGGGTCTCCAACCACGCCTGATACCTTTTCCTCTTCCCGTCGTTTCAAGCAGGCTGCTTTGGGGTTCAGGTTACGCTCTGTGGAGGAGGGAGAGAGCACCATGGGAGAGGATCCCCAGAGAACGTAAGGTGGTAGCGTAGGGGGAGGATGTAGGGAAGGGTGGGTACAAGGGCCCTGCATGTGCTTCCCTCTATTTTTCATGCTCATCTTCATAGAGAAGGCTGTGGAGGGTTTGAGGGGCACTGTAAAGAGATTAGGTTGCCAAGGGTATTTGGGGGGATGTCTCAGGGTTTGAAACCAGCCACTGAGAGAGAAGTAGAGAGAGAGAGAGAGAAAGAGAGAGACCAGAGTCAGTGCACACAAGTCTCCTGGCACAGCACACTGGAGGACCCCAATGTCTATACATGGGCTTGGTAACAGGGAAAAGAGGTGTCTGGGGATACCCTGGCCTGGGAGCCTACCTCGCACCTGCTGCTCCAGGCCCAGAATGACCTGCACGGCCTGCTGCAAGATGAGCAGTTTGGTCTGCGCTTTGTCCGACTTGAGGTGCATCTGGCACATGCGCCCCAGCTCCCGGAAGGCCTCGTTAATATCCCGCACACGCACCCGCTCCCGTGCGTTATTGGCCATGCGCCTCTCCCGGTCCCTCAGGTCTTTCTCCTCCAGTGACAGCACCTCCTCCGTACTGCTGGGTCACAGCACCGAGGCCTCTGTTAGTTATGTGCCAGGCGTGGGGGGAGGGCAGAGACCGGTTGTAGAGAGGGTACACAGCTGGTATGGGTGAGGGTAGCAGTGTACATGGCTGTAGTGGGTGGGGGCATGGCAGTGTAGGTACATGGGTTATGCTGGCATGGGTAGCACTATGGATCCATGTGCTGTGCTACGGTTCATGCGCCTATATCCATGAAAATGTGCTCATCTGTGTGCACAAGGAGTATAGCAGAGACCTGCAGCTATGTTCTTTTCTGTGTGCAGGTGGCTGCCTAGGTTTGTTAAGTCCTCACACCCAACTCTAAGGAAGGCTGTGTGTGTGGTCACACCCAAGAAGGACCAATGCTCCCAGGATGTTCATGTGGAGGGAGGCAGGGTCTTGATTTCCCCAATTGGAAATATGTAGGGGAGCTGATCATCCTTTGCCCTGTGCTCACTCCACGTGGCCCTACAAGGAAGGCCCAGTACCCCTACACCTCTCTGTTCCTCCTTCCTGAAATGACGACCTTCCCCATTCAGAGCAGCTGCTTCCTGGGTGGAGACCTAGGCCTAGGCCTCCCCAAAGGTCAGGACTGGGGAATGTAGGATTCTGAGTCCATAGGAGTAAGCTGGCTAGTCCCTACGAGATCCCCATACTCTGATGAAGAAGAGCCTCAGAAACATGTTTGCTCCTCATAACAAACTGCTTCAAAGACTGAGCCCCCAGTGGGCCTTAGGCCACCACAAGTTCTCCCACAGATCTTGCCTCTGGGAAGGAACACTCAGTCCCTAAGACCTTTAGGAATCCAGCTGTCATTGCTACTGAGTGTGATGTCAGTGGCATCCCTGATGCACTCAGCACCCATCCTGCACCAGGCATGATACTGATACCCTCTCCACGCTGTGCAAATCCCAGCTCAGGCTCTTCAAGCGATATGACTTTAGACAAGTGACCTCACTCCCTGTACGTCATGGAAGCATGAATGCTAATCATAATTGGTACCCACTGTTCTGGATTGTGAAGATAAAACATGGGCGAAGACCTGGCCCAGTGCCTGGTATCTGACCAGCTCTTCTGGGTGGGAGGAGCTGCCCTTGCCCCATGTGCCTGCCCACCTTGCTCTTGGGGCCAGAATGGCTCCAGGTGGCAGTGGCTGCCTCTGGAGCCCAGGACAAGCGCACAGACCAAACTGACAGTGAGGATTGGAGGCTTCCATACTCCTTGGGTCTCTTTTCTTCCCTTAAGTCCCAACAGGGGGATTTGAGGAAGGAAAGGCTGCAAGGGCACAGCCCAGCCATTTTGGGCACTTGGGCAGCAAGTGCGAGGTGAGGGAGGGCCGCCAGGGGAGCAGCAAGATGCATGGGCCAGGATGGAGGGGAACAGAGCAAGAGTCAAGAGAAAAGAGAGGCAGGCGTGGGGGACACAAGGCATGACACACACACCGCCGTGGAGATGCAGAAGCCTCAGAGCTGAGGGGACAGCGGGCAGGGCAGGCCGGGCTCTGGCTCCGGTCCAAGCAACAGTGCTGCAGGAGAGAAAGGATTAAGGGGGCCACGCAGAAGAGGAAGTAGTTAAGCAATCAGCTGCCAGCAGGAGGGGAGGGCAGGAGCCAAGTAACACTGGGAGGCAGGGGACATCTGTCTTTATCTTTGGTCCTCACCCAGCCCTGGGAAATGGGTGTGATTAACACCCACCGGCAGATGGGGAAACTGAGTCAGGGGGCGGAATGGGCTCAAGAAGCCTCATGTGGTTATCTGCTCAAGGTAAACAGTCCAGAGTGGCACGTACACCAGCTTGTGCCTCTGGGCTCTGAGGGGCGTGCTGACCCCTGCAGCCCAGGCTCTGGGCTTCCTGAGAAGGAAAGGCCAGGGTTGGGGAGGGCCCTGAGGTCTGGGGACATAGTTTTGAGCCAAAGGGTCCACATCTGCAGGGCTGGGGTCCAGAGACAGTCCAGTCCACTAAGGCAGAGAGGGACACAGAGATGATGGTAGTTACAGGGAGAGGGCTGGCTGCAGGGAGGGAGGGGAGGTGGAGGACAGCAAGGGGCAGGAGCAGCAGGGAAAGGGTGGTGCTGCGGGGACGGCTGGTGGCCCACGCCCCCACTGACCTCGCACTTGCTGCTCCAAGTTCAGGATGACCGACACGGCCTGGTGCAGGATGAGCAGTTTGGTCTGGGGCTTCTCACTGTTGAGGTGCAGCTGGCACATGCGCCCCAGCTCCTTAAAAGCCTCATTGATGTCGCGGACCCGCAGCCGTTCACGGGCATTATTGGCCACCCGGCGCTCCTTCTCCCTCTCGGCCTTCTGCTCTGGGGGGAGAAGGTCGTCCTCGTCCTCGTCTGGGCTATGGGAGAGGGACGCCAGGAGGGGGCCAGAGGGAGACAGTGAGGTGGGGGACGGGTACGGACCCGCTGATGGCCTCCCAGCATGGATGAGGTGTGCATGTGCCTGTGTGTGTGTCCTGCCAGGGTTAGGTGAGAAGGGACAAGGAGGAGTTGGCACCTGGTCCGGGTCCGGGGCGCCTTCAGCTCCTTCTTGTCCTCCTCAGAGTTGTCAGCCACTGAAGTGTTCTCTTCATCCTCCTTCTCCTCTCGCTTAATCTCGCCAGCACTTGCTGCTGCACCTGCACGTCCAAGTCCTGCAATAGGTCTGTGGTCAGGGGCTGTGGCCAGGGTGGGGGCTGGCTTCCAAGACTACCTGAAAAATCCCTCTTTGCCCCTCTCATGAAGTGCACGAGCTCTCCTAGGACAATCAGGTCTTCATTTACCAAAAAAAAAAAAAAAAAGAAAAAAGAAAAAAAGAAAAAAGAAAGAAACAAAAAACAAAAACAAACCAAAAACAAAAAACTAAAAAAAAAAAAAGAAAAAACAACCAAACAAACAAAAATAAAAACAAACCAAAACCAAAAACAAGACACAACCAGAACTGGATCCCTACCTCATGCCATACACAGGTACCAATTCCAGACAGATTAAGGACTGGAAGGTGAAAGGCAAAATGTTACAACCTTTAGAAGAAAGGATACAGAAATTCTGTTGCAACTCTGGGGTAGGGCAAGGAACGTTTTTTTTGTTGTTGTTGTTTGGTTTTGGTTTTTTTTTTTTTTTTTGAGACTAGGTCTTACTGTTACATGGGACAGAGCAGTGTTGTCATCATAGTTCAATTCATCCTCCAACTCCTGGGCTCAAGGGATCCTCCTGTTTCAGCCTCCTGAGGAGCTGGGACTACAGGCACACACTACCATGCCTGTTTAATTTTTCTATTTTTTTGTAGACATGGGATCTTATTATGGTGTCCCGGCTGATCCTTTTTTTGAGACAGAGTCTCACTTTGTCACCCCCTGCTACTGTGACATCATAGCTCACAGCAACTTCAAACTCTTGGGCTCAAGTGATTCTCTTGCCTCAGCATCCCAAGTAGCTGCGACTACAGGCGCCCACCACAATGCCCAGCTATTTTTAGAGATGGCGTCTCACTCTGGCTCAGGCTGGTCTCAAATTCATGAGCTCAGACAATCCACCCACCTCTGCCTCCCAGACTGCTAAGATTACAGGTGTGAACAATCATAATTGGCCCTCCAGGCTGATCTTGAACTCCTAACTTCAAGTGATTCTCCCAATAAAGAGGCCTCCCAAAGTGCTGGGATTACAGGAGAGGCATGAGCCAATACACCAGAACTTTTCTTTACAATTTTAAATAAGCTGTTTTCTTTTTGACAGAAGCAAACTGTTTAAATCATTTATTTTAAAATATGGAATGCCTTGTGAATTTTAGCATCATCCTTGCACAGGTGCTTTGCTAATATTTTTATCACTCTAATTTTAGTCTATGTGCTACTGAAAGAAATGCTAAAGGAACTGCTTTCAAAAGAAAAACAATTAATAAATTCAACTGCATAAAAATTGAGAATTTCTAATAACGAAAAGGTAACACCAAGAAAGGTTGGGCATAGTGCGCACAACTGTAAACCCAGATCTTTGGGAGGCTGAGGTGGGAGGATCATTTGAGACCAGGTGTTTGAGATTAGCCTGGGCAACATAGTTGGATCCTTTCTCTACTAAAAAAAACTCACTGAAGTCAGGGTCTCCCCGCCAAGCATCGTGGACACTGGGGCCATCCTAGGCGCTGCAGGGTGCTGAGCAGTGTCCCTGCCTCCACCTACCCCATGCCAAAAGCACCCTCAGTCACAACAACCACAATGTCCCCAGAAATGGCCAATGTCCTGTTGGGGGCAGAACTGCTCAGGGTAAGAAAGTCAGGGGAATCCAATGGTACTACTGTTTTCGGAAACACACAGACATACCCCTCAGGAAAGTGCTGATTTGAAAAATCAGGCTGGTTTGAGGGTGGGGGCTGGGCCAGGACAGGGCCCATGATGATCTAACCTTTGCATGGACATGTCACATGTCATGAACAGGAACTGTTTCATCTGTCCCCTTCCTTACTGGGCTTCCCAGCCTAGAAATCTAAGCACTGCCCTATCTCCTCCTTCCTTTCTCCCCCTCTTCACTCTGCTCCAGCCAGACAGGCCTCCTTGATGTGTCTTCAACATGGCAGGTGTCTCCTGCCCCAGGGCCTTTGCATGTGCTGTGCCCCTGCTGGTCTCCCTAAGGTTTTCTCTGTTTACTGCCTATTTCCTTCCCCAGTGCCAAGGACAGTACCTTGCACTAGGCTGATGCAATATTCGAGCCTCCTAGGTAATCTCAACTGTCAAATTCAAGAACCAAGGGGTGGTGGTTTGGAAGCTGCCAACATCACCCACTCAGAGTCCAGGCCAGGCCCCACTCATCCCATCTTCCCTCCTAAAGGAGCTGGCTGTGCACTGTGACCTAGGAGCCCCCATGATGACTGCCCCAGTCCCCCATTCCCGCCTTCAGATTTTTTATCTGGGAAGGGGTGAAACTTCCCCCACCTACTTCACACCCTCAAGTATGCCACTGGGATCCAGGATCCTGTCCCAGGGCCTGCCCCATAAGGGCCACCTAGGGTGGAAGGACAGGGTGACATGTGCTGCTGAGGATCTCACTCTGACTCCTACTGTGCTTCAGTTTCCCTAGCTAGAAGTAGGGGCTTGGACAGTCCTGAGCTGAAGGCTTACCACTGTAGGAGTCAGGCGGACGCGAGAGGTCAGGGAGGGCACTGGGCTGGCTGGGGAGTGCTGCGTGGTTGTGCAGGAGGCTAGTGCTGCCTGTGAGGCCATCCTCTGTGTGGCTGCCTCCAACCTGTGCGTGCAGGAGGTGGCATATCAGGGAGAGGTGGGGCACCCCACCTATCCCTACCCCAGGCTCACCCATGGCTCACCATACTGGTGTGCCGCCCACCCAGCGGCATGGGGTTGGAAAAGCCTGAGGCCAATGCCCCATGGCTGGGCAGCAGTCCCTGCATGTCACCAGCTGTGCCCACAGCATGGCTTCGGAGCACATGGATTGCTTCATCCAGGTGGTCTTCCATCTTGTTCTGCTGTGAAGAACAGGGGTGGTGAGGGGCATGGCTGCCAGGATGCCCCATGCCACCCCTTGTGTCCCCTCTGACACACAAACAACAGCTTGTCCTATTTTCCCTTCCCCAGGAAATTGTCAGCCTAGCTTTGGTGTTACTCCTGAGAAATTAACTTTTTAAACGGTTTCTACTCCAGAGAGCAAGTGTCCTAGTGTATACTCTCCTGGTCCCAAGACCTAAATAGCTCTTCTACGGGCTGCAGGATGGCAGGGTTGCTCACCAGGCCATGGAGACCCCCGTCGTAGCTGGGGGATAAGGCACCTGGGGCTCCTGCGCGGGCCCACTGTGACGTCCCTAGAAGACATGGGAGGCATGTGAGGCAGGGATGGACATAGCCAGACTCTGGCAGATCCCTGACTTTGGCAAACTCCATATCCCTGCTAGATTCCTTAGAAGGGAACTGTGAACAGCCTGTGCTGTCTGGGACAGCCACATGGGGACACCCAACAAAGGCAACCAACTCCATGCTCAGTCTAGCCAGGCAGGGACACTGGGCTGCCCCCAGGGTGGGTCCCCACCCTCCAAGAGGAAGACAGCTCATGGGCACACAGCAGGTACCCCAAAGGGCGGCTCTGCCCCATCCTGCCCCCTCCCTGGGCTCTAGCAGCAGGCAGGACAGTGGTTAGCTCTAGGCAGGGGGTACTGAACAAAACAAAGTAAAGTCAGAATCCCTGAGGCTGCCTTGGGCACAGAAGGGAAGACTCAGGGGCCACATAGTCCAAGAATCTCTGACTGTTACTGCTCCTTACCCCCAGAGCTGAGGCCCTGGCATGTCCTTGCAAAGGACAGGATCTGACCCTCTTGCCAAAGCCAGGCATGGGGTATACAGCTCCCACCTAATAAATACCCATCAGTAAGCAAATGATAACATGCACAGGATCTGGAGTACAGCTGGGGACGTGGCCCTGCAACTCTCACTCTTACCCCTACCTCCTGGTCTATGCCCGAGCTATGATCCACCCCACCCACATGCCACTGTCCAGCCTCTTACACTGCCTGGCCTTGTGCTGTGGCTGTGGAGGCCTGGCATGGAGGGCATCTCCCCTAGGGAGCCTTCTTGGATTGTGCATGGGGGCATGTGCTCATGGAGAGTTTCCATCCCACAGCCTAGCTCTGTGACATAAGACACTGCAGGCACCCTGGGGCTCCCCATTCCCTGCCCCACCTGGCTGCCAGCCCGAGCAGGGCTATAACACTAAATGCAACCCTCCATGGGCTCCCATGTCCCTCTCCCCTCACAGACCTGCCAGACCCTGTGGGGAACCCACGGGGGTGGAGGGACTAGATGAGAAGTTATTGCTTGAGTGATCCGGGGAGTAGATCTGAAATGGGGACAAGAGACAGATGGGCAGTCAGAGACTGGCCACTCGGTCACTGGCCCTGCCACCCCCCTATAACACGAGCCTCACCGAAGCCAGTGCCTTCCCAAGGGCGTCCCCAGAACTGCCGGCTATGGTCCCTCGGGTGCCTGTGGGAGAGAGGTGAGGCCCAACCTTGCGGCTGCCACCCTCAGATGCAGCCTGGCTTGAATGCCCTGGCTGACAGGGAGCTCTCTCCTGTGCCCACCCCCCCTGCAGACAGACACATCACTCCAAGGGCTCCTTGCCCTGACTTGAGTCTGGTTTCTGCCTGACACCTTGACACCTATTGCTGCAGGGCTGAGGCTCTGGGGACAGGCAGCTGCAGGACCCGGGGTACTTGAGGCCCTTCTGAGTCTTGACTTCCCCAGGTGTAATATGGGAAACCCAGTCTTCTGAGAACTGTTTTCAAACCTCTCACACCCGGTGGGCAAGGTGGGCCCACTGGAGGGCAGATGACACTAGTGACAGTAATAACGGCTCCCTCAGGAAAGCGGCCATACCCATAAGGCTGTCAGCCCCGCTGACGGGTGGCGTGTTGCTGGAGACACTGCCGTATGTGGCTCCAGAGGTTGAGGAGAAGGTGGACACGGCTGGAAGCCCACCATTCACCTCTGCCCCGTGCAGCTGGTAGCCCTGGGGGACAGGTGAGAGGAGAGTTGGTCACAGACAAGTGCTGCCCCTACACTGCCTGCCCCACCCTGCCCGCCCTGGGTCCTACCATGCGCTCATGTTGGTGCAGGCCACCAAATGTGCCGCCATTACTGCCACTGCTGCCCACGGAGCTGCTGCTGCCTGCAGGAAGGGGCAGGGGGGAAGAGCCCCCGCCCAGCATGGGCCCAAAGCCTGCCTGGCCCATAGAGCTCCAGAGCTCAGCGGAGGGGTGTAGGTTGCCGTCTGCAGAGAGGGGAATGGTGAGGCAAGATCGGGGGACCCCAGGTCCTGCCCTGTTGCAGGGTGAGCCCCCATGCACCTGCCATGTAGAAGGGGGCGGGGTAGGCGCTGCTGGGGGTCTTGACAGACGGGTAGGTGGCGGCATCCCTGCCATAGTCGTCACCTGAGCTGGGTGGGTATACCTGCAGGCAGGTGGGCGTGGTCAGACAGGAGAGATCTGGCAGGGGGAATCCATCAGCCCCAGCCTCAGCCCCTCCTGGACTTAATCCACCCACCATCCCACTTTCCCATCCTACTCTACATCCTTCCCTCTAAAACCATCCTTCACTTTGGGTGAACCCGTCCCCCAGGGTGATTCTGCAGTGTCCTATCTTTCTCCCTTTCCAGCCCAACCCCTCTTCCTACCTTTCTGCCTCACACCAGTTCTGGCCTTATTTGCCTAAATCCTTCAAAACTGGACTCTGCCCAGAATGCCTCTTCCCTCCTTAATCCAGCAAATTCCTACTGATCCATCAAGCCCCAGCTGTGGTACCCCTAGCCCTTCCCCTGGCCCCAGCCCAGATCACATGAGACCCTAGGGGTCACATTAAGACTTTGGAATAATGTTTGCGGCTGCCCCAGGGGCAATGGCAAAAGGATTTTGTGAGTAGCACCAACTCTGATGAGCTGGTGCTGCCTAGAACCATGTGGTTAAAAAGCACTAGGACCACTAGTAATGCCTGCCCCCCTAGCACTGAGGTGGAGAGAGGTGCTAGGTGGGTCAGGTAGGCTAGGAAGCTCTTAGCTCTGATGCTGTAGGAACCTGGAGGGAGGAATCTCGGGAGGGGGGCCTGGAGAAGAAGGGAAGGGAGGAACATTGTCACATGTGGAGGCTGAAAACTGCCCAAGCCTGACCATGCCTGTCTGGAACATCAACCCAAATAATAGCAAACCCAGGCCTGCTGTGAGCTTAGCCAGCCTAAGGGGAGAGGGGGTTTGAGCCTGGCCTTTACAGGCCCAGGGGCTCCTGGAGGCCAGCACAGGAGCCAGGCATAAGGTGCTGGCAGTTGAGCCAGGGAATTCAACAAATTGCCTTTTCTTCCAGAGTTACTGAACGGCAGGAGGGAGGCGCTGTAAGCTGCTTATGGGCTACCACCAGCTGTTGGGCCTGGCACCCTGCCAACCACTAGGCAAAGGGATGGGAACATGGGCAGCTTGAAATGGGCAGGTGGGGAGGTGAGACCTGAGTAACCCTAGTGGGGCGGGTTGGGGGCCCTACCTCCCCCGGCTCCATTTTCACCCTTACTCAGGAAGAGGCCTTAGCTGTAGGACCTGGCTTTCTCTCAGAGCAAGAAAGATTCAGGTCAGATCTAAGGAAAAACTTCCCTGACTTTCCCTTGGCGACAGCCTCTGGGGCCTTGGGGAAAATTTTGGCTCAGAACCTAGGAGGGGCAGGCCCACAGGTGGCTGGTCCATAGACCCAAGGCACAGGCATGGTCTGGTGACCCCTCTGGCATGCTATGGCCTCCAGTGGGGTGGGCCCCTAAGCCTCAGTGTCATGAAAGGCACTTGGCCTGTGGGGTCCCCCCTCCCCTTCTATCCCACAACTCACCGAGGACGGAAGACCCGGAGGGACCTTCCGGACCTTCTTGGGCTGCGTGTCTGCCAGAAGCAAGAGAAATAAGCAATGCTGTCAAGCACCCTGGATATGCCCCTGTCACTGCTGCTCTATGCTCTGGACAAGTGACCCTTACATTTCCCATTTAATGAAAACTGTTAAAAAGCTCATCTACATGGGTCCAAAGAGGCAAAAAGACATTTTACCCCTTGCATGAAGGAGTGGGAAATGAGCAGTTAACAGTATTTGTGCCAAGTCTCTTCAGAAGCCCCTCAGCCATCCCTTCTTCCCCGGACAAGCCCACCTGCTACAGTCAGTCCACATTATTGTGGATTCTGTATCTGCAAATCTGCCTGTTCAATAAAGTAAGTAACCCTGAAATCCACCCCAGAGGCACTTTCTTGATCATTTGGAGACCTGGGCAGAGTGGGAGAAAATCTGAATCTGAGGCTGACCATGGAACTGCTGTCTTCTTGCTTCACTTACACTCTAAGCATGGCCCTTTTCTCAATCAACTCAGAGCCACCACTTTTCACATTTTTGTGCTTTTTGTTGGTGACATAATCATTTAAAGAATGACTCCAAGACTGGGCATAGTGGCTTATACCTATAATCCTAGCACTTTGGGAGGCCGAGACAAGTTCAAGACCATCTGAGCAAGAGGGAGACCCCATTTCTACTAAAAATAGGAAATTAGGCAGATGTGGTGACACCTGCCTTAGTCTCAGCTACTTGGGAGGCTGAGGCAAGAGGATTGCTCAAATCTAGGAGTTTGAAGTTGCTGCGAGCCATGATGCCTTGGCCCTCTACACAGGGCGATAAAATAAGACACTATCTAAAAAAAAAAAAAGACCCCAATACAGTGCTGAAGCTGCCTAGTGTCTCTGAGGGCAGGTGAGTAGGTGGAAACATGAAGACCCACATTAGAGAAGCCTCTCCAGTGATAATGCTGTTGGCCACGAGCTCAGTGTGCAGGAGTGAACAATACATGTTCTCTAAGATACACACAGGCCTAGAAGTAGGCACCTTCTAGCTGGCCAAAGTGTGGGGACCGGAGGTTGAAAGAAGCCTGACCTTAGGTTTCTCTGAAGAGGAATGACAGACACAGACTGATTCAGAGTCTGTGCAATTTTCTGGATCAGAATTACCTTGAATAATGAGAACCAATTGTGTTTGTATCCCTCTTTGTTTATTGACAGTCCCAGGGTCCAGCCAGGGCTGGAAGATGAAGAGTAGGACCTTCATGCCCCCCTAGCTAATGGGAGGACATACCACTTCCCTCCTGAAGCCTCCCTCTGGCCAGACACCACTCACCCAGGCCACCGTCTGCAGCTCTCCGTCGGGGATTGCTGGGGTAGAAGAACTGGGAGCTGCTCTTGAGGCCTGATGGGGACAGCGGCCCAGGGCTGCTGAGGGACATCTCGCCTGGCAGGAAGCCAGCCTGGAGGAGGGTTGGCAGTCAGGAGTTGCCTGGCCAGGTGCCCAGCCCCCAAGCCAATCTCAGTTAAAAGGACAGACCCCTTTAGACCTATCTGTGGGGAGACCTGACTCTTGGGGCATGGTGGGGAGGTGGTGTCCCCTCTGCCTGCTCACCATGTTTCTTTCCTGACACCTGCTGGACTTCTCTTAGACTGTGGATTGCAAGCCACACTCTCACTTCCATAAAGACAAAAGATGGAAAATGTTGCTAACAAATCAGAAGCTGCATCTTAATGAGACACCTATGTATCCTGGTGTCAGTGGAACCTGCTTGTTCTACTTGGTGTGTGCCTTTTTTTTTTTTGTTAAAACTGAAGGAATGATGTAATTTTGCACATGTTGGTTTGACACGGGGCCACCCTGAGTTGGGTCCTATGTACTGACCTACACGTCTGATCTGTATGGTCTGTGCTTTGCAGGTCGGTTCCTCCCCACAGTGGACAGCTATAAAATGGTCACATTGTTCCTTATCTTGGCTCAGGGGAAAGTAGGTTCTACTCTCAGCTCAGGGCCTAGTACTCAGCTGGATTTCAATAGCTGCTTCAGGCACACCAAATGTACAGATGGGATGACACCCTGAGATCTAGGAGTCAGAGGAGGCCACTTTGGGACCACTGGGGCTAGTCTCTGCCCCCTGCCCCCAACCCAGGCCTTTTTTTTCAGAGACAGAGTTTCACTTTGTTGTCCTCGGTAGAGTGCCGTGGCGTCACAGCTCACAGCAACCTCCAGCTCCTGGGCTTAGGTGATTCTCTAGCCTCAGCCTCCCGAGTAGCTGGGGAGTACAGGCACCCGCCACAACGCCCGGCTATATTTTTGTTGCAGTTTTGGCCGGCGGTGGGTTCAAACCTGCCACCCTCGGTATATGGGGCTGGCGCCCTACTCACTGAGCCACAGGCACCACCCCAAACCCAGGCCTCTTAACTGGGGCCAGTGAGGGTGAGAATTTCATCTGGATTGGGGCCTGTTGGGTGGGTTCCCTGGGTGGTCCACACCTACAAAGGCTGCCGTATTACCTCACTTTCCCTGTCTGCCATGAAGGGGTAGGTAGGTGGACGTGTCAGCCTCCCTGGCCTTGAACCCAGGGCAGGGGGTTGTTATGGGGTCAGGGGTCATGGCCTCCCTGAGTCTCACCTGCTTCTCCCTTCTTCCCTATTCACACCTGACTAGTCCAGCCTGGCCTAAGGCCCAAAATATTCTAGCTGCAACCAGGGAGTGGGCAGAACTTGGCTGGGCCATGAAAGCTTCCACAGGTCAGAGGACAATCATGCAGGATTCATTTAAAATTAAGACACACCAAAAAATAAAAGGTGGGAAAAGGATGGGGAATGGAGCCAGACACACCCCACACCAAGTTGCACCAAGTCACTGACCACCTGCATCGTCCACTCCATCCCTATCTGGGAAATAGTGGCACCCAACACCACACACAGCCACCCATGCCCCTCACCTGAGTCAAGCCGCCAACACCTGGGTCTCTCCCAAAGGGAGCATACGTGCTCCGGTCGTTGCCCTTGCCTGGAGGGGAGGAAGGAAGGTCACTCAGAACTGACTCCTGAGGGCTGGTGGGTCGTACCAGCACTTGGCTGCACACAGCAGACACTCAGTAAGTGTATACGATTGAGAGAAATGGGACAGTCGTTCTGTCAACCAGCAAAGGAAGCTTGGGAACAAAAAGGGGTCCCAGCAGGTCTTAGGCTGACTGAAAACATGCTGCAACAACACGTCCTCTGCCTGGAAGCAGGGGCTGCTGAGCTCTGGGTGGCCTTAGCTTTCTGTTGTCTGTGCCTGACCTTCAACAGGGCCCTGCCCTTCCTGAGCCTTAGTTACTTCTGTTCAAGTTCAGGAGCTGCTGGTACCCGGAGAGTGTGGGCTTACATGAGGTATCTGTCTGTCCCAGGGGATAGACCTGGGAGAGGAGCCCGTGACCTGTGTACATGGTGTCTACCAGGCTCAGTGACCAGGTCCCAGGGCTCCCTAAGCTTCCATGGCACAGGTTCATGAAAGAGCATGTGCCCCACATGCCAACAAGAAGCATCACCCCTGTGATGGTTCAAACTATTAGTGACGATGGGTGGTCAGGACCTGGGGCTCCAGAGGGGCATAGCTTGCCTGAGAGAACCACCTGTAGGGACAGATTCCAGCAGCTGAATGGACGTCTGAAAGGATCCCTGGATGACTGGGCACTTGAGCTATTTAAGTCCCCTTTCAGATTAAAACTGGGTGTTTAGGCTCTGCGACTGTAGCTCAAACAGCTAAGGCGCCAGCCACATACACTGGAGCTGGCGGGTTCGAATCCAGCCCAGGCCTGCCAAACAACGACAACTACAACCAAAAAATAGCCAGGTGTTGTGATGGACACCTGTAGTCCCAGCTACTTGGGAGGCTGAGGCAAGAGAATTGCTTAAGCCCAAGAGTTGGAGGTTGCTGTGAGCTGTGATGCCACCGCACTCTACCGAGGGTGATTAAATGAGATACTGTCTCTAAAAAAAAAACCCAAGAAAACAAAGCAACTGGTGTTTAACTTGACTGAACGGTGAGGAGTCAGAATGCTCAACTAATTTGAGTTATTGTCAAACCAGGAAAAAAAAATCTCCTGATTTATTCTGAAAGTATGATTTCACCCAGATTTCAGAGTAAGTGCTCCTGGAGTCTGATGCTTTTTCCCCTTCCATAGCCTCATCATGGTGACCTCAAGGGGTCAGATTATGTTCATGATCCCACAGGCCATGTCTAGTGTCTAGCAATAGCAGCCATTGGTCCTGTTACACAGGTGAGAAAAATGAGCCCAGAGATCCACAGATGGCTGAGCCGCAGGGAGACTGACACTGCTCCACTTCCTACTGGCTATGGGGACCCCTGCCTGCACTCTCCCAACTCCTTGGCCACATTCCAGGTGTGTGAGGGGCTAGGAGGGTACACAACAAAGCCTCGGGCACTGCTGGACAGACCAGGCCATGGGAACTGCTGGAATTAGCCCGGCCTGCCCTCAGGCCAACAGGGAATATAGTGAAGAAGCCAGAAGAAGGAACAGCCAGAGGGGAACCCAGTGTCCCTGCAGGTGCAGGGACCATCCTAAGCTACAAGGCAGGGCTGGGCCTCACCTTCCTCAACTGGGAAATGGGCATAAAACTCTCATCAAATAAGAAGGGTGTTCAGACTCATCCTCCCCTCCCTCTTTTATGCAATTAACTTCCCCCTCAGCCTCCAACCTACCATGTACCAAATCCCAGCGTGGGCAAAGTGATACATGACTGCCCTATGGGGCCTGAGCCAGGAACTTCCCCTCAGGGTCCAGTGTAAGAGTCAAGGCCCCCAAAGTCTTCCAGCCTGTTTCCCCATGAGCCAATAATGCCTTGGGCCATACACAGTTCACGCCTGCACAGAACACCTAAACCCAGTACCACAGCTGAGGTGCCCACAGCAGGCACCCCCACCATACTGTGTGCTCTTGTCTCATGAACACTAACAGAAACACTGTGGCTAACTGCCCTGCTGCCAGGATCCTAGAGACAACAGAGGGAACTCATGTGCAGAGTTGCTAAGGGATGACATTGTAACATCCATGTTTTGCAGCCAAGGTGCCAAGGTAGGAGGCTGCCCCGAACTGTCTGTAAGTAGTGTGCCCCAAGCACCAGATTCCCTCAGAAAGAGGGTGTGTGTGCGAATGCAGAGGGAAGTCTGTGGAGGTCACCAGGCAGGAGGGAGGGCAAATGATCAAAGCCTAATGGTCCTTGGAAGATGGAGCCCATGCCAGTTCCTGACCAGCCACAGCCCTCTGGACAGGTTGCTTTTCTCAAGTTTGCTAGTCTGCAGGATGAGCTGGGATAGTAACAAAAAAGGCAACAATGGCTCCTTGCATATAGCAAGGCCCAGCCAGCTCTACACATCCCCACCACCTCCCATGGGGAAGTCTCTAAGAAAGTCCTTGTCTTACAGGGAGAAACTGAGGATCAAAAGGGGATAGTGCTTGCCCAGAGTCAACAGTGGAACGGATGTGATCCAGGCCCGTCCAAGTCCTGATTTTCTCAGTTTCAATGATGGGAGCTATGGAAAGGCATAAGAGGGCTCTGACCACCTGGTGCTGGGCCCCCTTCGTGAGCTTCCAAGGCTTTTACCCCCTAGGCACCTGAAGCCCCACAGCAGCTCCAGGAATGAGGTGGCTCTGGAATTGCCTTCCTGCCCCCAACCTCAGGAACAGAGAGACATTGAGTCACAGAGTGCCATGTGGCAAGTACCTGGGTAGTGCCCACCTACACTCTGCTCTGGGGATGGACAGAGGCTACAGCCATCGGTACTCTCTGGGTGGCCTTGGCTTTTACACTGGCACCTGCAGGCCACCACTCATGCATGTGTGCACTAAGAGGGATCACGGACAGCACCACACTGGGTCCTCACCTCCAAGCCCAGGTCCCAGGAATGTAGATGAAGACAGGCTGCTATGGGACTCGCTGAAGTGGGTGCCTTCACTGTAGGTCTGGAAGAGATGATGAAGGGAGGGGATGAGGGGTGGTGGGGGATCCAGGGGCCCAGGTCTACCCCCACATTATAGTTGCTTCCAAGTGCCAGACTTAGGACTTGAACCCTTATCTCTGAGTCCAAATCCCCTGAGAAGCTGGCTGGCATCTGACTTTCTCTTCTTCTTTGCCTCATCTTCCCTATATGCCCCCACTCCAGGAAAAGGAAACTCAGGGACTAGGGCCTCCTCACCCGGCTGGGGTCGAAGGAGGAACTGTTCTGGTCACTGGTGCCCCAGGAGCCGGAACTGGGCCGGTCGTCAAGACCTGCAGGGCAGGAAGGAGAGAGTTAGAGGTCACCCTCACCCCTGTCTAAAGCCTCATTAGACACAGAGACCTAATGGTCTCCTGGAGACCTTTCTCACCCAGCCCCACTCAACCCAGCCCATATGACACCAGTCAGCAGCAAACACCCTGGGACTCAGTGTACATACAGATCCAAAAGCTCAATATCTCTTCTACCAGCTGTCTCTGCTGGTAAATTCCTATCCATCTGTCAAAGCCCCTGGCTATCACATCCACCCTGGGCAGAGTACTCAGCCTTATACTGAGCCTCCTCCCAGACTCAGCCTCCCACCCCACAGCCTGACCATGTGGCACTGAGGTATCCGTTTCAGTTATCTCTTCTGATCCTGCAAGAAAGGCTCACAAGAGTTTCAGGGCACAGCAAGCTCCCGGAAAGTTGCAGTCTCCCTCTTCCTACTGCTGCCAGGGGCCATCTACTGGGCTAGCAGCCCAGCAAGGGAGAATGGAATCCCTATCATAGAGAAGTAAGGCTGGCCTAGAGGCCTGTGGCACAGCAGGAGTTAACCGGTGTGGGGACCTGGACCTTGGTCCCCAGGGCAAGGCCCTTATCTCCTAGAACACTCATATGGGGCACCCACCCAACACTCAGAATCTTCTGCACCCGGCAAGGTGTGCTTGGACCTTTTCTAGGGACAGGGACTATGTCCTCCTTCATTGGAGACCAGGGGCCACTCCTTATGCTTCAGTTTCCCTTCTCAATAAACAGGGTTACAGACTGGACTTTACTGGACTGACAGTGTCCACCTCCAACTCTCTCTCTTTTTTTTTTTTTTTTTTGAGACAGAGTTCATTTTGTTCCTCACAGTAGAGTGCCATAGCATTACTATAGCTCACAGCAACCTCAAACTCTTGGATTCAAGTATCCTTTGCCTCGGTTTTTCTACTTTTAGTTAGAGACAAGGTCTTACTCTTGTTCAGGCTGGTCTCAAACTGCAGAGCTCAAGCAATACACCCACCTAGGCCTCTCAGAGTGCTAGGATTATAGGCACGAGCCACTCTGTCTCACCACGTCCAACTCTTGAGACCAGATGCTCATGAGTGCCAGGCCAGTACCAACTCAGGCCAGCCCCCCCAACCCCATGCAAAGCCAGGTTGGATGCTTGGCCATGGTAGACTCTAGCCTAGCTCCCTCACCCCACCCATACTCATCTGCACCAGAAACTTCTTCCAAATAGCATCTTTCTATTTTGGTGCCTTTATGTTAATCACCCCTCAATCGCTGTTTAATTGCTGTCTAGTTTACATAATTATGCATATTAATCTGTACAATCTAATGAATATTCATGACTCATTTAGATTTTGTTTTCTAATCAAAAATTTCCAATGTGATGGGCGGGGTGGGCACTGGGACACTGTCTTAGCAGGTGGGGGAGCCAAGCAGGGAGCTCTCATGGCCTCTAGGAATCCACTCAGTATTGTTGCTTGTTTTAGGTTTCCTGCCCCAAGACCTGGGAATTCATTTGGGCCCTGGGCATTCATTCAGGCCCTGAGGGAAGGGGTAGTTGCCTAAGTGGGAAGGGTGGCTTCTCAAGCTTCAGCACAGCACCAGTATCCTCTAGTCTCAGGTTCCCTCAACATGTACCTGCCTACTGTCCCTTCGCTGCCAGCCACAGCCCCTGAGACAAGGGTGTCCCTGTGCTGGGTGCCCTCACTCTAGTGAACATCTACAACATACCCCTGCAGGTACTGGGACTCTCAGGAAAGCAAAGGAAGGCTCAATGTCAGCCATGTGATCCAGTGAGGCTGCAAACCTGGCCTCATAGCTCTTGTCCCTGATGTCCTCCTTCATTGCAGACCAGGGGTCACTCCTTATGCCTCAGTTTCCCTCCTCAATGAATAGGGTTACAGACTGGACTTTACTGGACTGACAGTGTCCACCTCCAACTCTTTTTTTTTTTGGGAGACAGAATTCACTTTGTTTTTACAGTAGAGTGCCATAGCATTATAACAGCTCACAGCAACCTCAAACTCTTTGATTCAAGTATCTTTTGCTTCAGTTTTTCTACTTTTAGTAGAGATAAGGTCTTATTCTCTGCCCTTTCAGGACTCCCCTCATCTAACCCTTGGCCTCCTCCCTTCCAGAAATGACAAAAATAGGGGTAGCTCCACATGAATTAACGGTTATTAAAATCATCCCAGCAATTAATTAAGCATTTTAATAACCCAGTCATGAATATTCATAACATATCCCTTGCTTGTGTTCTAATTAAAACATACTAATAGAATAAGACGTTGCTGTCAGAGTGTGTGCGCACGTGCATATATATATATACACACACACACACTTTTTTTTTTTTTTTTGAGACAGTCTCACTTTGTCATCCCTGGTAGAGTGCCATGGCGTCACAGCTCACAGCAACCTCAAACTCTTGGGCTTAAGTGATTTTTTTGTCCCAGCCTCCAGAGTAGCTGAGACTACAGGCACCTGCCACAATGCCCAGCTATTTTTTAGAGATGGGGTCTTGCTCTAGCTCAGGGTGGTCTCAAGGCGATCCACCCACCTCGGCCTCCCAGAGTGCTGGGATTACAGCCGTGAGCCACCTTGCCTGGCCCCAGTGAGTGTGTGTGTGTATATATATATACACATATGTGTATATATACATGTATATATATATACATACATTTTTTTTTTCTTTTTCAACAATAAAGATTAAGTCCTGAGGAACAATTTCCGAGAAGGATGCTGCTTGCTCTGGGACAGCCCAGGTGCTTTGGGAGAGACCTAGAAGTGGACCTTCAGAGGGCGCTGGGAAGGGGGCAATGCCTACCCCTTGGAGCTTCCATGCCAATTCCAGATGACCAGTGTGGCAAAGCCGCCTACCTGCCCAGGCTGCTTAGAGGTTAACAGTGAAGACTATGTTCAATGAACACTCAAGGCATGCTCAAGGCTTGCAAGGCTTCTAGCTTTATAGGTCTATTCTAGCTTTCCAGGCCTATTCTGGGCTGGACCTGCACTCACCCCACTGACTGTGGGCTCACCCTTACCTGGTACCCATTTGCAAATGATGGAGCACATTCCAAAGTTAGGAAGTACTAGCAGGACAAATGGCCCATGGACCAAGTCTGGTCCCTTGCCAATGGGGATGACTACATTTATTAGTTTTATTAGCATGCAGTCATGCCCATTTGTTCTTGTACTGTCCAGAGAAGCCTCAGCAGACCACATGGCTGGCACAGTCAAAAATATTCCCAAATAGGCTCAGTGCCTAGGCACCGCCACATACACTGGAGCTGGCAGGATCGAATCCAGCCCAGGCCTGTCAAACAATAATGACAACTGCAACCAAGAAATAGCCAGGTGGGCAGCGCCTGTGGCTCAAAGGAGTAAGACGCTGGCCCCATATACAGGAGGTGGCAGGTTCAAGCCCAGCCCTGGCTAAAAAAAAAAAAAAAAAAAGAAATAGCCAGGTGTTGTGGTGGATGCCTGTAGTCCCAGCTACTTGGAAGGCTGAGGCAAGAGGATCGCTTAAGCCCAAGAATTTGAAGTTGCTGTGAGCTATGACGCCATAGCACTCTACCCACGGCCACATAGTGAGATTCTGTCTCAAAAAAAAAAAACATTCCCAAACTGGGCCTTTACAGAGAGGGTCAGCTAACCTCAGTATGCAGGAAGATTGGTAAGGAAACTGCTGGAGACGGATGGCGCCTGTGGCTCAGTGGGTAGGGTGCTGGCCCCATATACAGAGGGTGGCGGGTTCAAACCTAGACCCGGTCAAACTGCAAAACAAAAATAGCGGGGCACTGTGGCGGGCGCCTGTAGTCCCAGCTACTTGGGAGGCTGAGACAAGAGAATCGTCTAAGCCCAGGAGTTGGAGGTTGCCTACCAAGGGCGATAAGGTGAGACTATGTCTCTAAAAAAAAAAAAAAAAAAAAAAAATAGAAAAAAAGAAACTGCTGGAGACATTTCAGCTGCCTCCACAAGGAGCCTAATTCCAAGAGTTCAGAATCAGAAGTGGACCCAACTGGCAAAGTCTCTGGCAGATGCAAACCCTGGACACAGCCCTCAGGCACAACACCAGGGGTGTGGCTTCAGACTGGCTTGAGGACAATGTGCCCCCAACAGGGGAGTCCAAGCCAAAGTCCCAGGAATCATACCCCCTCCTACATCATGCCCCAGTCCTCACAGCTATAGCCTATGTCACACCAAGTCCCCACAGCAGCTTCCTCCCAGATCTGCTGACATTTTGCCCCAGGTAGCCCAATGGAGCTTTTAGAAGCAAAACCTGGCTATCTTCTCTCCCTCCAACCACTCCCATGGCTCCCCATCACCCTCAGGGTTAAGACCAAACTCCTTCCTGACTTCAGTCCTTTCCTGCCCCAACAGCATCCCTGCCTGGGCTTGCCCCCGATTCTCCCCACCCCAGGCCCCTCTGTGTCCCTTGCACTGTCTGGCGCAGGGCCAGGCTGCCATGAACATTTGCCTCCCACTTATTTATTTATTTTTTGAGACAGTCTCACTAAGTTGACCTCAGTAGAGTGCCATAGTGTCATAGCTCACAGCAATCTCAAACTCTTGGGCTTAAGCGATTCTCTTACCTCAGTCTCCCAAGTAGCTGGGATTACAGGCACCCACCACAACACTCGGCTATTTGTTGTTGTTGTTGTTGTTAGAGGCCCAAGCTGGGTTTGAACCCACCAGCCCCGGTATATGTGGCCGGTGCCCTAACCACTGAGCTACAGGTGCTGAGCCTGCCTCCACCTCTTTATTTCACTCTTTTTTTTTTTTTTTGCAGTTTTTGGCCAGGGCGGTGTGAACCCACCACCTCCGGCATATGGGGCTGGCACACTACCCTTTTGAGTCACAGGTGCCGCCCCTTATTTCATTCTTAAATAACGTGTCCCCAGTGGAATGATCCAGAAGCTCTCTATCTGTCCTGTCCAATATAGCCTGAAATGTGACCAGAGAGACCAGGCTGGGTGGGGGAGAACATCAGATTTTATGAAATTTTGGCTAACGCAAATGTGTACGGTATACATAGCTAGTGGCTGCTGTGTTGGACAGCACAGCCCCCAAATGTAATAAGGAGTAACAATAACAACCATATGTGGCAATTACACCTGACATAAAAAACAAAACTGATGCCTTCCCAGCAACTATTTAGCTAACTAACTCAGCTAACTTACATTCTGTTCCATTCAGACCTGAATGGGGCCAACCCAGTATGTGTAGTTGATAGGATCCTCCCCACAAGCCTGTCAGCGCTCCCTCTTTTTTTCCATCTTATGATTAAAATCTTGAAGAAACCTTATCTGCTCCACCTGGGTCCAGCCCTGCAGCCCCTGATGCTTCTCTATCACATTTCTAATCACCTGGAAGGGGTTGCAAAGGGGCGAGATCAGATGCTGGTTTAAGTCTGAGAAAGCAGCCCTTCCTTAGTGGGGCACCTTTCAGTTTCTATATAAGCCCAAACTGAGGAAAGGGCCTCAAAATGTGCCCTCTACGCAGACAAATTACTTTGTCTTTTTTTTTTTCTGAGACAGAGTCTCATTATGTCGCCCTCAGTAGAGTGCCATAGTGCTACAGCTCACAGCAACCTCAAACTCTTGGGCTTAAGCAATTCTCTTGCCTCAGCCTCCCAAGTAGCTGTGACTACAGGGACTTGCTATAACGCCCGGCTACTTTTTTGTTGTAGTTGTCATTGTTATTTGGCAAGCCCAGGATGGGTTTGAACCTGCCAGCCCCCGTGTATGTGGCTGGTGCCCTAGCCACTGAGCTATTAGGTGCTGAGCCCTTTCTGCCCTTTTTATCTTTGTTTTTCTGGTCTATAGAATTTGTAACTACTGTATAAAGATTCACAGGGCAGGCAGTGGCCACAGGCTCCAGTAAGACGCTTCTGGCATTCTGAAGAGTTCAGAATCTTTCCTTGTCAGGGGATGAGAGAATCTGGGAGGCATAGGAAAGCAGGGCCATGACCTACCCCAGGGCAAGCAAATCTGGGCTGAAGAGAAAATGAAGTGGAGGCCACACTCCACCCTTCCTAAGAGTAGGGTTCCCAAAGCCCCCAAAGTGAGAGGATGTATCAAGGGACATACCCTTGGGTAGAGCAGCAATGAGGTTGTGTGGGCAACACGTGCAGCCTCATCCAACAGAAACCAGGGACTCCTCTCAACCCAACCATTCTGAAACCCCAGAGGGGCAACCCCCAACACCTTGGGGGCTTCACTGGTGAACAGAGCTGACCCTGAGAATAAGGTGTAACAGATATCTAGATAATTCATGGAGAAATAAGCTCCCTATCCCAATGCAAATTCCTGATCAGTGGCCACAGTGACAACAGAGACCAACCCCTAACACTTACCCCTACTTCACTGTCTAGGAGTATTTGTATAGCATCCAAATATCTAAATGTGGGGACAGAAGTATGTCCTCAAAACATAAGATCAGAAGCAACATGGGACCACTCTGCAAGCAACAGACATGAGAGGGAAACAAAAACACATAATAGAAAAGACGGATGAACTCCATGACTGAGAAGACGATTTATCCTAGGAAACAAGACTGTCTTAAGAAAGCAACTGTCTGGACAGGCCACGCATGGGGGTTCACACCTGTAATCTTAGCATTGTGGGAGGCTGAGGTGGGTAGATCACTTAAGCACTGGAGTTTTTTTTTTTTTTTTTTTTGTAGAGTCAGAGTCTCACCTGATCGCCCTCGGTAGAGTGCCGTGGCATCACACAGCTCACAGCAACCTCCAAATCCTTGGGCTTAGGCGATTCTCTTGACTCAGCCTTCCAAGTAGCTGGGACTATAGGCGCCAGCCACAATGCCCGGCTATTTTTTTTGTTGTTGCAGTTTGGCCGGGGCTGGGTTTGAACCGGCCACCCTCGGCATATGGGGCCGGCACCCGACCTGCTGAGCCACAGGCGCCGCCCAAGCACTGGAGTTTGAAACCAGCCTGAGCAAGAGTAAGACCCCATATCTACTAAAAAAAAAAAAAGAAAGAAAGAAAGAAAAACTAGCTGGGCGTGGTGGTGGGCACCTATAGTCCCAGCTACTTGAGAGCTGAGACAAGAGGATTACTTGAATCTAAAAGCTGGAGGTTGCTGTGAGCTATGACACCATGGCACTCTACCCAGGGCAGCAGAGTAAGACTCTGTCTAAAACAAACAAACAAACAAACAAACAAAAAAACCGCATCCCCACTATCTGTCTTCAAAGTTAGACCATGTATGTGGGGTACCTGTGGTACTTTGCTTGTGGTACTTTGAGTGTTTTATTTATATCACAGAATCCTTGCAATGGCTACTATTATCCCCATTTTACAGAAGAGACACAAAAGATGTTTAGTCATATTTGTGCTTAGGGCTTCTAAGTAAACCGTAGCAACACTATCCTAATGATACGAAGATGCAAACAACACACAATTCACAAATGAAAAGACACTTATGTTTTTCGAAAATGGCCATTTACTAATACCAAATACCAGGGAGGCCCACAAGTTCAAGACTCCCTCTTCCCCTTCCCCACAGAAGGGGGAGATATAATTTCACTTCTGAAGTTGAAAGACAGAGAAACAGAGTGTTTAGGCTCATTATTCAAAACTAGTAAAGTCAATGCTGGTACAGCTACAAACCAGAACAGATCTTCCAAAAACAATCTGGGAGACACATGGCAGACAGAAGCAATTCTGAGGGGTAAAACACAAAGAAAGGAAAATAGAAAATGAGATTATGAGAAGAAAGGCCAAATATGTTAAGAATGATCCATACTTAAGTTTATTTAAATCTAAAGACACAGTGCCTGCAAAAGACAGTCCTGGAACAAGTGACCCAGAAAAACTAACCAGGTCCACAAAGACATGCTAAACAAGGCAGACAAAGAAGAGGCTGTAACATTCACACAAAGTCTGGATTCAGGAGATGCATTTCACTATGGCAGAGGGTGGTTTTCTGTTAAAGTGGCCCAACCCCTGACAAGATCCCGCTGTCTCAAGCCTTCCTGTGTTCAATAATCCGGTATCCAAATGCAAAAAAACAGATACCAACAAACACTGACACACATGACAGTGGGAGAACAGCACTGGTCTTCACCTCTGAAACTTAACAGGTTAAAAATATGGTACAGGTAGAAACTAAAGACCACACAGTTCCACATTGTACTGTCCCTCAAGTGCTCATAAAGAAAGACCAACAGCACAAGTACCCAGAGCTGGAATGATGAGGCTTCCCATTAGCCGCCACAGTTCAAGCCACATCTGATTTCTAACACTGAAGAACTAGAAATCAAGAAACAAACACTCCACCCCCAATTTGGAACTCAGAAATATTTTTCTAAAAAAATGATCAAGTATCAGGCCAGGCATGGTGCGTTATTCGGAAGGATGAGACAGGAAGATCACTTAAGCTCTGGAATTGGGAGCTGCAGTAAACTGGGATGATACCACTGCACTCAGCCTGCCTCTTAAAAAAAAAAAAAAAAAATACATACATATATACACACACACATATATAGATTAATATATAAAATATATGTAACACATGCATATTATCTAAAATAAGGACACATATTATTGGCACTAATGAGGTATGATTAACATGGTCCTCAGAGAAAAATTTATAATCTTCAATACTATGGCTTCTTTTTCTTTTTAGAGACAGTGTTTCACTTTGTCACCCTCTTAGATTGCCATGGCATCATAGCTCACAGCAACCTCAAACTCCTGGGCTTAAGTGATTCTCTTGTCTCGGCCTCCCGAGTAGCTGGGACAACTGGTACCCGCCACAACACCAGCTATTTCCAGCTATTTTTTTTGTTTGTTTTTAAAAATGGGGTTTCACTCTTTTTTTCTTTTGACACAGAGTCTCTCTATGTTGCCCTCAGTGGAGTGCCGTGACTGGTGTCATAGCTCACAGCAACCTCAAATTCCTGGGCTTAAGTGATTCTCTTGCCTCAGACTCCCAAGTAGCTGGGACTACAGGAGCTTGATACAACTCCCACCTAAGTTTTTGTTGTAGTTGTCGTTGTTTGGCAGGCCCAAGCTGGATTCAAACCCACCAGCTCTGTACGGTGTATGTTGCCGGCGCCCTAGCTGCTGAGCTACAAGCCCCGAGCCTTTTTTGTTTGTTTTTGAGACAGAGTCTCACACTGTTGCCCTCAATGGAGTGCCATGGTATCATAGCTCACAGCAACCTCAAACTCTTGGGCTCAAGTGATTCTCTTGCCTCAGCCACGCAAGTAGCTGGGACTATAGGCTCCTGCCACAACACCAGGCTATTTTTAGAGACTGGGTCTTACTCTTGCTCAGGCTGGTCTTGAACCCATGAGCTGAGTCAATATACCCACGTTAGCCTCCCAGAGTGCTAGGATTACAGGGATGAGCCACTATGCCCAGCCAGGGGTCTCACTCTTGTTTAGGCTGGTGTCGAACTCCTAAGCTCAGGCAATCCACCTGGCCTCAGCCAATACTCTGACTTTTTTTTTTTTTTAGGACACATTAAAATTTGCTGTAATACTTCTTTGGGGAAAAAAAAAATCACACTTGTAGTGAATGAACTAGAAACATTTTTATATTATTATTTGTATCTACCATGCCATGAATACATAGGGGAAGAAGTTCCCGTAGCTCAGGGAGTCACCTTGCCGTTGAATGTGACAAAGTGTTGATTGACTTTTGAATTCATGGGAAATAGGTTCTCATGGGAAATAGGTTACATGGGGACTATTGGTTATCCTGTGTGCTATGCTGTACACCTATTATGCCATAAGCTCATGGGGAATAAATAGGCTTTTGCACCTAAAAACATGGGTCCACTGGTACTCCTGTGTACTATGTTATATGCTTATTATGCCATCAATTCATAGGGAATGGGTTCCACGAGTTCAGGCTCCTTTCCATTAGTTCTCACAAAGTGGGCTTCTCTGGGTGGAGCAGGCTGGCGCTTCGGTTGAACCCAGGTACCTTTCTCTTTGGCTTCCTTCTTTTTCTGATCATTTTCCTTCACACGTTTAAGGAAGCTATCTCGGCTTCTACTTAGAGTGCTTAATATGCTCAATACGAACGTTAATCCTCTTTGCAAGGATCTTGCCCTTAACTTGTTTGTTTACAACAATGCCAACAGTATGCTGGGTAACACTGTACTCTTCCAGTTTTGCCATGGTAACATTTGTGTGGCATGCCTTTTTGAACAGTACCCCTTCCCTTGATATATTACCTTTCTCGTAGATTCGCATATATGTGGCCAAAGGAACAACTGCTTGTTTTCTAAAAGGCCTAGAGAACGTGTATCGGTGCCTCTCCTCTTTCCCTTTGTGTTTGTCATTTTGGTGAATAACTGGAAGATGGCGTCTCCAGCCGAAAGTTCTTTCTTTTTTTTTTTTTTTTATTAAGAGACATCGAGTCTCACTTTGTCACCCTTGGTCTCACAGAAACCTCCAGCTCTTGGGCTTAGGTTATTCTCTTGTCTCAGCCTCCTGAATAGCTGGGAGCACTACAGGTGCTCACCACAACACACGGCTATTTTTTGTTCCAGTTTGGCTGAGGCCAGGCTCAAACCCTCGGTATATGGCATTGCCCAACACTCTGACTTCTAAACAAGAGAGAAGCCAAGTAAATAAACAAGGATTTTGATTCGAAAGCAATAAAAAGAGGCTTGGCACCTGTAGCTCAGCAGCTAAGGGGCCAGCCACATACAGTGAACTGGTGAGTTTGAACCCAGCCTGGGCCTGTCAAACAATGACAACTACAACCAAAAAAAAAAAAGCCAGGAGTTGTGGTGGGTACCTACAGTTCCAGCTACTTGGGAAGCTGAGACAAGAGAATCACTTAAATCCAAGAGTTTGAGGTTGCTGTGAGCTGTGATGCCATTGCACTCTACTAACAGTGACATAGTGAGATTCTGTCTCAAAAAAAAAAAAAAAAGGCTTGGCCCCCATTGCTCAGTGAGTAGGGCACCAGCTACATACACCAAGGCTGGAGGTTCGAGCCCAGCCCAGGCCCGCTAAACAACAATGACAACTGCAACCAAAAAATAGCTGGGCAGGGCGGCGCCTGTGGCTCAGTGAGTAGGGCGCCGGCCCCATATACCGAGGGTGGCGGGTTCGAGCCCAGCCCCGGCCAAACTGCAACAAAAAAAATAGCCGGGCGTTGTGGCGGGCACCTGCAGTCCCAGCTGCTCGGGAGGCTGAGGCAAGAGAATCACGTAAGCCCAAGAGCTGGAGGTTGCTGTGAGCCATGTGACGCCACGGCACTCTACCAAGGGCAGTAAAGTGAGACTCTGTCTCTACAAAAAAAAAAAAAAAAAAAATAGCTGGGCATTGTGGCAGGTGCCTATAGTCCCAGCTACTCCGGAGGCTGAGGCAAGAGAACTGCTTACGCCCAGGAGTTTGAGGTTGCTGTGAGCTATGACAGCACGCTCTACTCAGGGCTGTCTCAAAAAAAAACAAAAAAAAAACACAAAACTTAAGAAAAGGAGAAATTAAGATAAAAGAGAAAAAGCAATCAATTGATAAAATATTGACCCATTAATGAAACAAATTCCTTGGAATCAAAACAGATAAAAGCACAGACAACTGAATCAAGGACAAAGGAACAAAAAGAAAAAAAAGTATTTTTAGGACTGAGACATACTGCAACTCCTTGCGACCAAACACATGACGGATGACTTAAAACGTTATTAAAGAATTCATTAGTGCATTTTGAAATACAGGTAAGATGATTTTTCTTTCTTTTTTTTTTTTTTTTTTTTTTGGTGGTTTTTGGCCGGGGCTAGGTTTGAACCCGCCACTTCCGGCATATGGGACCGATGCCCTACTCCTTGAGCCACAGGCACCACCCGGTAAGATGATTTTTCTTTCCTAAGAAAATGCTAAAGTGGGTAAGAGGCATGGACAAAATCTCCACAAGCAAGGGAAGTAAGGATACCCCAGGAAAAACATCAGATGAAGTCAGCTGCCATCCCTACCACGGGCTGTTCCTTAGAGAGCCAAGTCAACCTGCCCTGAGTGAGAAACACGTCTGCCAGCCGCCACTTGGATCACAGGTCAGTGCAGACTACCATGGCTGGTGGGACTAATTCAGCAGCTAAAAAAAGATGCCTGAAAATCAAGGAGTATCCGATATGAAACTGCTCCCAAGAAACATAAGGATCTTACAACAGAGGAGGAAAATAGGGGAGGAAGGTTGGGGACCACTCGCTGTGGATCTTCAAACAGAACAGAAGGATACATCCCAAACATGATAAAAGCAGACAGATTCTATCTTGAATTGATAGTCAATCTCTGGCTTGCTGAGAAAAGCTGAATGGTCTGGCTGTCAACAAGCCAAACAGCACTTGACGAGGGGAGTTCCTGCCATGACACCTGTCTCACGGTTCTAGAAACACCAGACCTAGAAAGGCACATGGCACCACTGCTGGGACAGGGGCAAAGGTTGCAAGTGTGAGGAACACCAAAGTAAAAAATACAAATAATTAAGGGATGTCAGGAGCGACCAGATAATAAATGTAGTAAAAGGATTCCTAACCTCTTGCACAGAAAACCTTAAAATACCTAGAAGTTGGGGGCGGCACCTGTGGCTCAGTGAGTAAGGTGCCGGCCCCATATGCCGAGGGTGGCGGGTTCAAACCCAGCCCCAGCCAAATGGCAACAAAAAAATAGCCGGGCGTTGTGGCGGGCGCCTGTAGTCCCAGCTTCAGGAGGCTGAGGCAGGAGAATCTCCTAAGCCCAGGAGTTGGAGGTTGCTGTGAGCCGTGTGATGCCACGGCACTCTACCGAGGGCAATAAAGTGAAACTCTGTCTCTACAAAAAAAAAAAAAAATACCAGAAGTAACTCTTTCTGGAAATGTGTGTGACCAAATGAAAAGCAAGAACCACAAAATAACTAAATGTCTTATATTGCCTTTTTTTTTTTTTTTTTGAGACAGAGCCTTAAGCTGTCACCCTCGGTAGACTGCTATGGCGTCACAACTCACAGCAAACTCCAACTCCTGGGCTTAATCGATTCTCTTGCCTCAGCCTCCCGAGTAGCTGGGACTACAGGGCCCCACCACAACCCCCGGCTATTTTTTGGTTGTAGTTGTCATTGTTGTTTGGCAGGCCCAAGGTTGGATTCGAACCCGCCAGCTCTGGTGTATGTGGCTGGCATCTTAGCCACTTGAGCTACAGGTGCCGAGCCTTTATACTGCTATTTGTTTTAAAAACTACTGTGACCAGCACAGTGACTCACACCTGTAATCCCAGCACTCTGGGAGGCTGACAGTGGATGATCTCTTAAACTTTGGAGTTCGACGCCACCCTGTGGTGTTTTATAATCCCAGCTACTCAGGAGGCTGAGGAGGGAGGATCACTTAAGCTCAGGAGTTTGAGGTTGCAGTGAGCTATGAAGATGTTGCTGCGCTCCAGCCTGGGCAACAGAGCAAGATTCTGTCTCAAAAAATAAAAATAATTTAAACATAAAAAAATAAAAAATACTAAGAGCTAAAATAGAAAACTTACACAAATGGAACAGGATACCAGATTCTTATGATACAAAAACTACAGGGTACTACAGGGAGTCTACCAAAGATTGCCCGTAAAGTTGTCATACATAGATAAAAGAGGGCATTTTTAGCTACAGTTCCCATTTCCCCTATGTATGGTAACTTCAGGAGATCTCTGGGACACCCAGTATAAACACGAATAGTTCTTTCCAAATTTATCTACCAATCTAATGTAACATCAAAATCCCTAGTTTTTTGGAGATGGGATATATAGACATAATTATTCAAACATCATGAAGAAGTATCAGCATGTTTGAAAATATGGGGAATAAACACCAGAAATGAACAACTGAGGCAGGACTATAAAAACACTACAAAGCGGTGGCGCCTGTGGTTCAGTCGGTAAGGCGCCGGCCCCATATACCGAGGGTGGCGGGTTCAAACCCGGCCCCGGCCAAACTGCAACCAAAAAATAGCCGGGCGTTGTGGCGGGCACCTGTAGTCCCAGCTGCTCGAGACGCTGAGGCAAGAGAATCGCTTAAGCCCAGGAGTTGGAGGTTGCTGTGAGCTGTGTGAGGCCACAGCACTCTACAGAGGGCCATAAAGTGAGACTCTGTCTCTAAAAAAAAAAAAAAACACCACAAAGCTGGGGGCGCCCACATGCACCACGGCTGGTGGGTATGAACCCAGCCTGGATCTGCTAAACAAAACAAAAACAAAAAACAAACAGACAAACAAAAAAAATAGCTGGGTGTTGTGGTGGGTGCCTGTAGTCTCAGCTACTAGGGAGACTGAGGCAAGATAATTACTTGAGCCCAAGTGTTTGAGGTTGCTGTAAGCTATGACGCCATGGCACTCTACTAAGGGCATCAAAGTGAGACTGTCTCAATTAAAACAAACAAACTAGGTTCTTCAAACATCTACTTCCTCTAAATTGCCTCACTACCCAGTGTAGCCTAGCACCACAAAGGACCTTCAGGAGCAACCCTAAGAGGCTAATACCAACTTTTTCCTTTTCAAGATCATAGCATGTAAAACCCTGCATTGGAGATGCAAGCTCAGTCACCAGTGGTCATTGTGACTCAGCCTGGATATGGCCCTGTGCCCCAAAACTCCAACTGGCAGACAAGCATGTGTGATTGCTTCAGCAACTGTGGGGTCTGTTTCTGTGGCACATTTTATTTCCCATGCCTTGGATGCCAAATTGTAGCTGACATGAATGAATGCCGTCTGTGTGGAACAAGTGTCGCGATGAGGACTCTCTACCACACCCGCTATGGCATCCCTGGATCTATTTGTGATGACTATTTAGTGACCGTTTGCTGCCCTCATTGTTCTCTCTGCCAAATCAAGAGAGAGATTGACAGGAGAGCCATGCGTACTTTCTAAAAAAAGTAATGCTCTTCTAAAAAAGACCTCTTATGATGGCACCTAAATCAGAAACTTCTTCAACTTGGATACTTCACCATCTTGCAACTGAAATATAATAGATATGTTTAATTACAGTTGATGATGTGAAGAAAATCAAGAGTTCTGACTTCTTTTAACTTAATCCTGTCCCTGGATTTTGCTAAATGGTCCAGCTTAGTTTCTCCTTGCTTTCATATTACATTTAAAATATAAACCAAGTAAAAAATTGTACTAAAAAAAAAAAAAAGTAAAACAAACACACACCATAAAGCTACTGCAACAAAAACTGTGCAGTATTGAGGTGGTAATAGGCAGAAAGAAAAAAAAATAAGAAAAAAGTTATAGGTAACTGACAACTTTAGGAAATGGTATGAAATAGTTGAAACCAAAGTTTCCTTGAATTTATTGTCTTGCTGGATAAGTTCTCAACTTAAATGCTTAGCTGGGCAAGGTAGTTCATGTCTATAATTCTAGCACTTTGGGAGGCCGAGGCAGGTGGATTGCCTACGCTCACAGGTTCAAGATGAGTCTGAGCAAGACCAAGATTCTGTCTCTAAGAAAAACAGCCAGGAGCTGTGGTGGGCACATGTACTCCCAACTACTTAGGAGGCTGAGGCAAGAGAATCACTTAAGCCCAAGAGTTTGAGGTTGCTGTGAGCTATGATGCCAGAGCATTCTACTGAGGGCGACAAAGATTTCTGTCTCCAAGAAAACAAAACAAAACAACAACAAAAAACCCTTAAATGCTTAATCCATTTTTTTAACTCTACCTACTTCAATAACAAGAATGTTGAATACTATGATTCTTCCCCTAAGCACAGCTTTGGCCTCACCTTCTGGTTGCATTATTGCATTAGTGCTCATTTCTGCCTATTCTACTATGGCAATTTTAATTCTTCCTTTAACTCAAAAGGTGGATAAAAAGGAATTTGGATATTTCCAAAGAGTTAGGCTTTTTATTTCTATCTTTTAATTCTAGTGTAGTTTTACCATGTTGTTGTTTCCAGAGGATGTGGTTCTACTTATTTTCATATTAGAGGTGGTATAATATGCAACCAAACTCCTTTTATAAAAAGGAGTATGGCTCCTATTTACAGGGCTTGGCCTTTATAAAGGATAGCAGATAATTGTTTCTAACTTAAAGCGTCCCTCGAATCACCTGGGATGCTTCATAGGCTCCTCTTGGCCTTTTCATTAGTGGTATTGGATCCAGGGCCCAGGTGTGTGTTCTGAGTAACCCCACAGCTAACCCAAATGTGCACCTATCCAGGAACTGTGGCATTAGCTCAGCCTTGGGCACTTTACTGTTCAGGTCCTCTGTCTCTCACCTTTTTTTCATTTCTTTGTTCTGCCAAAGACTGAGAAAGCATGCTCTCCCAGTCCAGCACACTCTCCTGTGTGTATGTTCCTCAAGCTGATATAATGAGGAACAGACATACTCATGGCTATCACATCTTTTTATGCATAACTGGAAAGAATTTTTCAGGAATGGCACCTAGGCTAGAAAACTATACATGAAAAGACTGTTGAGACTTGACAAGACAAAAACCCATAAACCCCTGAGACAAACTAAAAATCTCCATCATTAATGATGTTCATAAATGGAGAGTTTAGAAGGGAGCCACAACATACAGTAACATCCTTTCTACAAAAAAGTGCTTGCAAACAAATAAGAGCAGTAAAGGGATTGGGTACATTACAGGGAGGCAGTACTGAACAGGGTTACTGTTTCAGCTTATTAGTAAAATGGGAACCATAATCACACATTTTTGATCAATCTATGAGGAATGAGAATACCCAGTAAATGACCCAAGCTTGGTGTCTGACACACAAAGCTAAAGGAATGGTGATGAAAGTTGTTGTGAGTATTTACTAATGTTAAAAAGTTGATGGGGGGCAGCGCCTGTGGCTCAGTCGGTAAGGTGCCAGCCTCATATACCGAGGGTGGCGGGTTCAAACCCAGCCCCGGCTGAACTGCAACCAAAAAATAGCTGGGTGTTGTGGCAGGTGCCTGTAGTCCCAGCTGCTCAGGAGGCTGAGCCAAGAGAATCGCTGAAGCCCAGGAGTTGGAGGTTGCTGTGAGCTGTGTGAGGCCACGGCACTCTACCGAGGGCCATAAAGTGAGACTCTGTCCCTACAAAAAAAAAAAAAAAGTTGATGGGGCAGAAATAAAAAGGAACAAACTACTGATCCAGTCACCAGTCAACTTGCATAGATGTCCCAGGAATTATGCTGAGAGAAAGAAAGCCAGTCTCAGAAGATTATAGGCTATAGGATTCCATTTACATGATATTCTTAAATTACGAATTAGAGCTAGAGAACAAACTGGGTGTTCCAGGGGTTAGGGATGGGTGTGTATGTGTTAGAAATTGTGGCAGTGAAGGAACAGTTCTGTATCTTCAGTGTAGTGTTCATAACTACATAGAACACACACACAAATGTATGCATGTAAAACTAGCAAAATCATAGTAAGTTCTGTGACTTGTACCAAGGTCAGCTTCCTGGATTTGACACTGTACCATATGGGGATGGCTGAGGGGTACGTGGAAGGGCCCCCCATACACGTTTTTGCAACTTCCTATGAGTCTAGAATGATTTTAAAATAAAAAGCCCAATATAAAAAGTTGCTCAGGAGGGTGGCACCTGTGGCTCAGTGATTAGGGCGCTGGCCCCATATACCGAAGGTGGCAGGTTCAAACCCAGCCCCGGCCAAACTGCAACAAAAAAATAGCCAGGTGCTGTGGCGGGCGCCTGTAGTCCCAGCTACTCGGGAGGCTGAGGCAAGAGAATCGCTTAAGCCCAGGAGCTGGAGGTTGCTGTGAGCTGTGTGATGCCACCACACTCTACCAAGGGCCATAAAGTGAGACTCTGTCTCTACAAAAAAAAAAAATGAGAAATTCATAAAAAAAAAATTCACACAGTAGATCAATTTCTGAAAAGATAATTACCCTCTTTTAATTAAATAAATGCCAGTTGAAAGGACATCATCTCAGCCTGTGCAACATAGTGAGACCCTATCTCTAGAAAAACTTTAAAACTTAGCTGAGCGGGGTGACAGGTGCTGGCAGTCCCAGCTACTCCCAGCCACTTGGGAGGCTGAGTGGGAGAATCATCTAAACCCAGGAGTTTAAGGCTGCAGGGAGCTAGGGTGATGCCACTGCACTCAAGCCTGGGCGACAGAGTAAGGAAGAGACTAAGAAGGACCCCCTCAGAAACAAGAGGAACATTTTCAACATAAAAACACATCCATAGACCTAGCAATTCTACTTCTAGAAATTTACCCTGAGGAAATAATCCCACACACCTGTATTAATCCATGGTCCTCTCTAAAAAGAAAACACAGGCTCGGCGCCTGTGGCTCAAGCAGCTAAGGTGCCAGCCACATACACCTGAGCTGGCGGGTTTGAATCCAGCCTGGGCCTGCCAAACAACGACAGCTCCAACCAAAAAATAGCCAGGCGTTGTGGCAGGCACCCACAGTCCCAGCTACTTGGGAGGCGGAGGCAGGAGAATCGCTTGAGCCCAGAAGTTGGAGGTTGCTGTGAGCTGTGATGCCATAGCATTCTACCCAGGGCAACAGCTTGAGACTCTGTCTCATAAAAAAAAAAAAAGAATAAAAAAAGAAAACACAGAGACAGCCTTTCCCAAGTGTGGGATTTTCTTTTTTTTTTTGTGTGTTTTTTTTGGCCAGGCCTGGGTTTGAACCCGCCACCTCCGGCATATGGGACCGGGGCCCTACTCCTTGAGCCATAGGCGCCGCCCCCAAGTGTGGGATTTTCGCTCTGAGCATGTGCTATATTTGCAGTTGCAAAAACCAAGAAAGCAATGGAAAAATTAAGGATAGTAAGGAAATCTCCTTTGATTTGTCCATAAGCATTTCCTGGGGTCTCCGTGGCCTCAGAGCCTGTCTTCTTTTGCAGAACTCAAGCTGTCACTCAGAGATCTGTGTCTGAGAGTTTCCAAAGATGGGGGGTGGGGGGGAGTAGAAAAACTATTCTTTTTTTTTTTTTTTTTTGAGACAAGAGCCTCAAGCTGTCACCCTGGGTAGAGTGCTATAGCATCACAGCTCACAGCAACCTCCAACTCCTGGGCTCAAATGATTCTCTTGCCTCTGCCTCTACAGGCGCCTGCCACAACGCCCGGCTATTTTTTGGTGGCAGCCGTCATCGCTGTTTGGCAAGCCCGGGCCAGCTCAGGTGTATGTGGCTGGCGCCTTAGCCGCTTGAACCACAGGCGCTGAGCCAAAAAACTATTCTTGTTTTAAATGTTTTCCAATCTAGATAACCAGAGAATCTTGTCCCCTATCAGTTTGTCTCTAATGCCTCTCTTAACATCGTTTTTTTGTTGTTGCTGTTGTTTATTTGTTTTTTTGCAGTTTTTGGCCGGGGCCGGGTTTGAACTCACCACCTCTGGCATATGCGCCCTACTCCTTTGAACCACAGGCACCGCCCTTAATGTCAATGTTCTTTAAAAACTAAAAAACCATCACTTGATTAGCCTTAAAAAACAAAGTAAGAAAAAAAAAAAAAAACAGGAAGGAAGGAGGGTATTTGGGGGGGCCTCACCTAACGTGCATGATGTAATTGTACCTTTCAAAACTATTAAGAAATGAGTATAATTGTGATGGATGTGTTACTTAGTCCAATGTAAGTGTTTCACATTGTACATCAAAGCAGTACACTGAACCCCATAAATGCATCAATGTACAAAGTTATGATTTAATAAAAAAATAATAATAAAAACAGACACTTCCACAGGCAACACTGCCCAGTGAGGCTGCCAGGCCTCCACCCAATTAATTTTCAGAGATACCTTTCATTCTACCCTGGCTGCTGATTTTCTTTTCTTTTCTTTTTTCAGCAATTGTAAAAGAGATAACTCAACTATGCTGATTTTCTATTATAAAGTTCTCTTTCAGGCTGGGCACAGTGGCTCACGCCTGTAATCCTAGCACTCTGGGAGGCCAAGGCATGTAGACTGAGCTCATAGGTTCCAGAGCAGCCTGAGCAAGAGCGAGAACCCATCTCTAAAAATAGCCGGGCACTGTGGTGGGCACCTGTAGTCCTAGCTACTCCGTAGGCTGAGACGAGAAAATTGCTTGAGCCCAAGAGTTAAGGTTGCTATAAGCTGTGACACGGTGGCACTCTACGGAGGGCAAGTAAGACTTTGTCTCAAAAAAAAAAAAAAAGGGGTGGCGCCTGTGGCTCAGTGAGTAGGGTGTCAGTCCCATATGCCGGAGGTGGCGGGTTCAAACCCAGCCCTGGCCAAAAAAAACCACAAAAAAAAAAAAAAAAAAAAAAAAAGGTTCCCTTTCTCATTTTAAGAGAAATGAGTTGATCTAAAGGAATACGACATAAATGCTGGACTGGACACATAAAGATGGGGTCAGGTAGATAAATGGGTTGGATAAGCCCACTAGCATTTGGGAAGTCTTGAAAAATGGTGATGTCCCCTGTAAGCCAACCAGGTCCAGCTGGAAGAAAGGTGTACACACCTTTCTGAGGCAAGAAACTGGGGCTTGGCAGAGTCACACAGCTCCAGAGCTGCCCCACCCTGCTGATGGACTGCCAGGCTCACCCCTTACAGGGGTCCTTACTCAAGCCAAGGGTCACTGCAGTCCACTGAGCCCGTGCCTGGGGACCCCTTCAACATGAGCTCCAGGCAGGGCTGAGAGGACTCTACCAAGATGTACCACACACCACATAACTTAAAAGCTCTCTCGCACCCACCTACTTGCTGAGTCCTCTGAGGATGAGTTAGATGTCCATTTTGCAGATAAGGACACTGAGGTTTAGAAAAGTGACATCACCCAATACATGTAACACAGCTTGTCCAGATCCTGGAGCAAGCCCATGCCAGTGGGAGTGGGTGCCTGAGCTCAGACCTAAGGGTTCCCAGCAATATGCCACCCCCAGGCTTAGGCCAGTGTTAACTACTTGAACTGACCCAGGGGAGAGGGTCACCCTGCTGCGTGTCCAGGATGGGGGTATTCTGGGCTGGACCAGCCACATCATATCCTTCAAAGGCAAGAAATACAGTGTGACAGGTCTCAATGTGCATCCCCAAAACACTCAGCCTCACGTGTTTGGGTGCACAAGGCTACATAGAAACCACAGAACATCCATCTGCAAAAGGAGCCTGCAGGGCTGTCCAACTTTTTGGCTTCTCTGCAAAAGTAGCCTGCAGGCTGTCCAACCTTTTGGCTTCTTTGCAAAAGGAGCCTGCAGGGCTGTCCAACCTTTTGGCTTCTCTGTACCACATTGGAAGAGTTGTCCTGGGCCACATATTAATATACAAACACTAACAAAAGCTGATGAACCCCCCCAAAAAATATCTGGGTATACTTTTCATGACAGTCGCCACCACAGATAAGTAAAAAGCTCCTCACATAACCTGCATGGAGCCTGTGAGCTGCAGGCTGGACACACCTGCTAATAAGGGTTCCTGCCAGGCTGGGCTAGGTGTTCAGGAATTGGCAAGTCAGGCAGGCCCATCCGAGGGGAAATGTTCTCTAGGCCATGCTCATGTGCCAGGGCTCTGGGTACTCAGGGCTGCTGGCCTTGGCTGCAAGAGGTGGGCAGGAGGGCAGAGAGGGTGAGAAAGGATGCCCCAGCCTTCCCAGCCTTCCCACCAGACACTGCTGTAAGCCCAGGGCAGAGGTCAGAGTGGATAAGAGTGGATTGCTGCTGTGTCTGTACCACCTTCTCCAACAAGCCTCTAGGCCTGACCCACTGCCAAGGCAGGGAAGTGTCAGCGCCTCCAGTTCCGGGGGGGGTGTGTGTGTGTGTGTGTGTGATGGTGAGCAGCCCATGGGGATTTCCAGGCCTTTGGGAGCACTCCGGACAGCCATGTGGCCACTTCCTCAGGCTGAAGGGAAGACCAATGGGGCAGCAACATGATGTCCTCCCTTTGCGGTAGGGGTACCTAATATGAATCACCCTGGCCCACCCCTCCTCATCCAGGCAGAGACCCTAGGGTCACCCCCAGTGGATTTCGGAGATAATTGAAAAATAGAACTTTCTACTCCAATCCCAGAATTGACAACAAACAAGGCCTAAGAGGTCCTAGTCCCAAGACATCCAGACAGTCACAGGTACTCGAGATCCTAAAACCACCATCAGGATGAGCCCTCCTTGGTCTCCCTGAGGGGCTCCCGTCAATAGTCAAGATAGGCATCCCAGAAAGCATGGCAGACTGATCTCTGCCTACAACCCTCCATGGCTCCCTGCTGCCTTTGGAACAAAGCAGATATCCTCCCACCTCGTGGCCCACAAAGACCACAGCAACCTGCTGTATCCCCTTCCTACCCTTACACTGATGCCCTCTAACCACATGGGCCTCCTCACTATGCCTCCAACAGCCAGGCACAGCATGGCCTCACGGCCTTAGCACACATTGTGCCTGCTTCCTGGCATACTCTTCCCTTCACATGCTCATGGCTTCCTTCCTCTTGCCCCAGGTCTCTGCTCAAACACCCTATCTTTGGAGACCTTCACGATGGTCTTGGCTCTGAGGCAGCCCATCTCCTATCTGCAACCTGGCCCTGCCATATGTTCCTCCCAGTCCTGTACACACACCATTTTTTTAAAGGACAGTATCTCAGTTGGCTCATGCCTGTAACCCTAACACTCTGGGAGGCCGAGGCTGGTAGACTGCCTGAGCTCAGGAGTTCGAAACCAGCCTGAGCAAGAGCAAGACTTCATTTTTAAAAATAACTGGGTAGTGGGGCAGGTTCCTGTAGTCCTGGCTATTTGGGAAACTGAGACAAGAGGATCACTTGAGCCTCAGAGTCTCAGGTTGCTGTGAGCTATGATGCCACAGCACTCTACTGAGGGCAACAAAGTGAGACTCTGCCCCCTCCCCCCCAAAAAAGACAAGACAGTGTCTCCCTCTGTTGCCCAGGCTAGAGTGCAATAGTGCAATCACAACTCATTGCAGCCTCCAGCCCCTGGCCTCAAGTGATCCTTCTGCTTCAGTCTCTCAAGTTACTGGGACTACAGGGATGTGCCACCATACCTGGCTAATATTTTAAATTTTTTATAGCCATGGTCTCACTATGTTGCCCAAGCTGACCTCAAGCAATCCTCACGCATCAGCCTCCCAAACTTCTGGGATCACAGGCATGAGCCACCTTCCCAGCTGTACCCTCATTTAATTCTCAGCCCTCCTCCCTGCTAGCTCTCAACCCTACCCCATCTGCCATGGAATCCATCAGCATGACTGACTCATCCAGGTCTGCCTGGATGTCTACAGTTTTAGTGCTCAAAGTTACAGATCCCATGAAATCCCTGGGGCCCTGTCAGTCCTGGGCAACCAGGATGGTTAGTCACTCTAGTGCTGAGCCTTATATATAATAAGCATCTCATAAATAAATGAACGCAAATGTTCTGGGCAGGCTGGACCTCACTTAGGGCTTACAAGGTACGTGGGATCTTGGTGAAAGCTATGGGCTCCCTGTCATGCCTCTTCCCTGATTCAATTTCCCTCTTGTAGACAGACTAGAGACACAGAGGCTCAAGACCCCCATCTACAAATGCGCCCAGCCCCCACTGCAAGGCTGGAGTTAGGAGGAAAAGAGGCCACCACACTGTCTGCTGGGCTGATCAATAGGTTCTGTCCACCAAGGGAGAGCGACTGAACCTCAGGGTGCTCAGGCTCGCTGCTTAGGCCCAACCTTCTTTGCCCACCTCCATCACCTCCCCCAGCCCCATGCTCCACTCTCGAAAGACATTCTACATTCAGTAGTTGGGAGCTGTGGTCCTACCTGAACTCCCGAACTGTGTGCCAGCCAAGGAGGTGGGCCGGCCCTTCCCATTGGCCACAGGCAGAGGGAACATCTGCAGGGAAAGGAGAGAAAACTGAGCAGGAGGAGGTGGCAAACCACTCTGTAATCACAAGCTTTTCACTAGGGGGCAGGGCTCTGGGACATTTGGGGACCAGTGGTCTAGCTCCACCCAGGCACATCCTGTCCACCAGTGATCCAAAGGTCTGCCATGCCCCAGAGCTTGAATCCAACTGTGGGTTCCACTGAACCCTGAGATGGCTGAACAACACCCTTATGGGCAACAGTATCCAGGAGAACCACAAGAACAAGGGAATGTTTACACAATAAGTTTCAGGCAACAGATACAACTTATCAGCTCTTAGAAGTGATACAGACCTTGCACATTTTGGCTGTCAAGGGTGCAATTATTTCCATTCAACAGGTGATTACAGCAAGTCCCAAGGCAGGCCTGAATTTCCCAAGCCCGGGCTGGGGTCACTGCATGTGCCATGCTTCCTGACAAGATGAGTAGCACCTCCTATGTGTGCTGGCAACAGACCCCGTGTAGCTGGGAACTGGGCTCAACTGTCCTCCACATGCAAGCAAGGCTCTATGTTCAGGGGCTGCCCTGGGCAGTCTTCACCACATCCTATGAGAGGAGGCATTAGCCTGCCTGGCAAACAGGGAAACAGGCTCAAAGAGGCAACAGGTTGAGGCAGCGGTGACTTGCTGCTCGGTGACTTGCTGCTCGCGTGTAGGCTATGTGCTCCTGCTCCACAGCTGATACAGCAGTGCCCTCAGGCGCTAAGGCATGAGACCGCCTCCCTCTGGTTTACCCATACCCAGGGCTCTAACCCCCAAAGATTAAACAGATTAGCAGCATTAACAGGAAAAAGCCAACATCAACAAACCCTTTTGCCACAGAAAAAACAAAACTTATCCCTGCCCTACCCCTAGGGCTGGATTTAAAAATCCTGTCTGGGGCTCAAGTGATTCAAGTGGTTGGGACTGGGGCTGCTGGATAGGGTTTACCCAGTAGTTCCTCAGACCATCCTGATAGCCAGGGTGTGAAGGAAGGGTGTTTTCGGCCACGCCCAAGAGTGGAGTCCCACTCCCATTCTACAGAAGGGGAAACTGAGTCCATATTCTCATCTGGCCTCAGAAAATAAAGCAAAGGCTCCCCAGGAGGGGTGGTGCCAGCTGGAGGCAAGTTCTCACCCAGGACTGCATCCTCTGCACCCCATGGGAACTGGTCCAATCTCCCCAGGGCCAGGGAAACAGGTTGACTCTCCCTAGATGGGAAACTAAGACCTGCTTTGGGAGGGAGATGGCCTAAGCCAGGACCAGAACCAAATGGACCCCAGGCCTGGGGGTTAGCCAAGCTCACAAGAGGAACTTGGGTTGCTTCTGTTTCTATTTGTGTTGTACTGTTGGACACTAGGGGCTATGGTGGCATGGCGCCTATTGAAAGAGGGGGCACCAGCCCATGTCCTGTGGGCTCTGCAAGTCTCATGACCATCCCAGACTGGCCCCTGTATCCCTTAGAGCCTCAGTTTCTTGTCCGTGTGAAATGGACTCAGGGCTTTGGCCAAGTGGGATACTGTGAAACCCAAATGCACATGGGCAACTTGCTCATGGTAGGGGGCGAAGGGGTGCTGACTACTGCTAGCTAGGGTCCCATGACAATTGCACCCTGACACCAGCACTCACTCCCTTCCCCTTTTACCCTCAAACCGTACCCTCCCAGGCCTCAGAACTGCCTTAGGTCTTCATGAGGCCTATTACTCAGAGCCTAGTGCCCAACGCAGGTCCTTAACGTTTTTTTAACAAAAGAGGTACATGTACAGAGCCAGGGAGAGGTGGGATTTTAATGTCCTGGGGTTTAGTTTTCTTTCTTTGTATTTATTTTGAAAAATCACCTCTTTGTGGCCAAAAGAAGTGGTTCCTTTTAAAATTCAAATTTGCTTGTTCTGCCCAAAAAGGAGTTGTTTCAAAAAAATAAATCAACTCAATTTCTCTGGGGCAGGTGGCACAAGGGCAGCTGTGAAAGCACAGAGGAGGGGTGAGGGCAATGGTGGACTGAGTGCCCAGGCAAGCCCCCCTCCTTATGAAATCAAGGAGAGGAAAAAGACTGCTTTATGTAAAGAGTTCTGGAAAGACCAGCACTTTCCTTCTCCACCTCAGTTTCCTCATCTGTGAAATGGGCTGCTGGTTCCAACCTTGGAAGTGGGGGAGATATTTGCCCAGGGGCTTAGAACTAAGTCCTGCAGGGCTAAACCTGCGTTCCCTCCAACTCCCCAAAAGCTGTCTGTTCCGGCCCAATAGTCTGTGACTTGTCAGTTTAACAAAAAAACAACCAAACTGCACCCCTGGTTACTCAGCCAGGGAAGCAAAAATAAAATGGAGCTTAAAAATATCAGCATGGCCCTTCCGGAACTGTGGCCCCTCTGTCCCTCGGGCTGTGTTTTTCCGTAGAGTGGCTGATGTTGTTTCAGTTTGGGGACTTTTGTTTTTTTGACAGACCTCAGGGCCCTGTGCTTTGCACCAGGGGTTGAATTCAGACTGAAAGTGCCCTCCCCTGACCATAAAAATGGTGCTTACCAAAGATTGTGTGTGTGTGTGTGGGGGGGGGCAGGATTTAAGAGTTCATCTATAGTTGTGCCAGAAGAAAGAAACCAAGATTCTTAGGTTTTTCAGAGAAATACTGACAATCCCCCCACCACCAACGCCTACAACATGCACAGATAGATAAACTGAGGCCCCTGGTTCTCCAAGACACTTAACTGCTCCAGCACCCAAGGGGGCTCTGGTATGGGGCCTCACTAAGCCTGTCTGAGCCATGTGACCTCTGGGAGCACCCTCTCTGTACCTCTATCTGCCCAGCTGCAAAATGGGCCATTCAGAGGTAGATCAAACCACTGGGAGACTATGGAAGAACATGCCCTCCCCACAGGGCCTTCCTTCTCCTCAACCACCACCCTGATGGTAATAACAGCGCTTTCTCCAGGACAGGTGCTATCCACCCACTCCCAGTCCTAGGACTCCTAACAAGGTCTCTCTGGTCAGCCACACCCAGGCTCCTAGTGATCTTACCTCTTCACATTGGCCCTTGCAAGTGACTAACTGAAGAATTAGTTTTATCATGTGTCCTCTGCCCACATGAGACAGGGAGCTCTGTATGGGCCAGGATGTGGCTGCCCCATTCCTACAGGGTCCCACAGCATGGGTCTGTTTAGCACCGGGCACATCCTCTTTATTTTGTCTATACCCCCGATGAAGCAAATGACCCAGATTGTGCCCATTTTACAGATTAGAAGGTCAAGGCCAGTTTGCTCACCCCAGCAAGCTGAGGCCATAAGGCTAAGCAGTCAAGGCCAAGCCCCATCCCCCCATAAAGAAGCAGAGGCCCTGGTCAGTCCTTCCCTCTCTCTGGACCCCAGTTTCTCTATCTGTTAAGTAGCAGGCTATACCCACTTTGGCTGGGCAAAACCCCAAGGCTGTATGCATTGCAATGCAGGTGTCAGCCTGTCTGTCCACTGAAGAGGACTTTAACGCCCCCAGCTCCTCCCAGAAGACCACCCATCCAAACAGACCGAGGCTCCGCTGGGAACATGTTCAGAACACTACTTCTTTCCCCTTAAAAGCCTCACTATTTTGGCAGTGGAGGGTGTATCCAAGAGGTGGGCTCTGGGGGGTGCGAGGGAAGGATCCAAGCTTACCATGCTGAAGTCCAGGAGGTCACTGAGTTCTTTGTCAGTGCCCACAGGTGCCATCCTCTGAGGCTGGTTCATTCTCCAGCAGCAATGGTGGGTACTGGGGCTGGAGTGGGCACCTCAGACCTAGAAACAGCCCTGTATGGCAGACGCAGGACAGACACATGGAAAACAGGAAGGGGAAAGAAGAAGGTTGAAAGACTATGGCCTAGTAGACAGATGGGGAGTGGGGAATCCTTTAAAAAGGAGGCTAGAGGGGAACAGATAGGGAAGCTGGAACTCCAGAGTTTGAGTCTCTGTAGACCCCTCAGGGAGTGTGAAAAATGGGAAAAAAAAGAAAATGGGGAGAATGTGTAAGTTTCCTCAATTCCTTTGGCAGCCACCAGGGAATCAAGTTGCAAATTTTAAACTGGATGCAGAGTGGCCAGAGCCTCCCCTCTCTGGGAGAGCCTCCCCTCTCTCTCCACATCTCCCCTTCCAACCACTCCAGGCTTCGCCACTGGCCCCACCCCTGGGAAAGAAGAATGGCACAGCCCCACAAAAAGGGAAATCTGGTAATCCACCCCCCACCAAGAAGCTGTCATAACACATTGAAGTCACCCCAAATTCAAACTGAAAGAAATCCAGGAGTCAAAAAGCCACAAAGCCTCTTCCTGGCTTCACAGCTCAACGTGGGGATCCCTTCACAGGGGCCTACAAAGCTTCCCTCGCTTTTAACCTCCCTGCCCCCTCCCCAGAAAAACTCAACCGGGTTCAGAAAAGAAAAAAAAAAAAAAAAAACCACCCGGGGTTCTTTTATTATCACAACGTATCCAGGAATTATTAAATAACTTGGAAAACATCCTTTGCCTACAGCCCCTTGAGGGAGTGAGTCCCAAGACCAGGGTTCCCCTTCCATGGCAGTTGGTAAACTCCATTCTAGGATAGGGGATCTACCTGCTAGGTCCCATCCTACTCCCAGAAAAGGGATTAAAGTCTCCTTCCCAAAGAAACACACGGAGGGGAAGCTGAGGATTCCCTAGGCATGGCAGCACCCAAGTTCAGAAGCAGAGAAGCTCCACTCTTTGTTTGCCCACCAGAGACCCAGTGGGAAACGGGTGCCCTAGGTTCAACCCGTCCCCAGCAAAGTTTTTTTTTTTTTTTTGGAGAGCGTGTGAAATTGACTTTTTTGAGGAGTACAAAACCACATTTTTTTGTCGGGTACTTGAAACCGATTTTAAGATAGATTAAAGTGGGGGGGGCGCCAACTCAGGTTCTTATAAGTAAGCATAAAGACTTCTGGGTCTTCACAAGGACTTCTGCGACTTGGAAAATGTTTGAAACCACTCCGAGTGGAAGGTGGGGGAGCCCGAAGCGTCTTTCTTTCGTGGGGGAAGGGCAGGAGGAGGCACGGGAAACCACCCCTACCCCACCCCCCAACCCCTGCAGCCGGTGCAGGGAGCACCGCCTGGGAACCCTTTGAAGCTCGCGCCACCGCCTCTCCCCGCATTAACGCGGAGCAGATGTTCTCCTAGCGCCCCCCCCATTGGTCCCCCCAGCCCGGGCCCCCCAACCCGGGGCCGCAATCTGCCCGGCGGCCCCGTCTCGGCTCAGACAAAAGGATTCTCCCTCCCTCCCTCTCCAAACTCCGGCGCCTGGGTCGGAGGGAGCTCCCCGAGACCCCCAACGCCCGGGGTAGAGGTGTCCCAACAACAAAGTTAGGCGGCCGGCGTGGCGTCCTCCACGGCCCCGACTAAGGATCCGCAAAGTTTCTTTAGTGGTGCCCAACCGTGGGCGGGGGGCGACGGCGCGCGCTGGGCCCCTCCACGTCGCCGGCCCCCCAGCGCCGCGCAAAGTTGCAGAACAATGACTCCACGGCCGCCGCCCGGGCCCGCCGGGGCGCACCCCCCTCAGAGCCCCCGCCCCTACTTCCTCCGCGCTCCCTCCTCCGGGCGCAGGGAGGGCTGGGGTCAACTTTGCACAAAGCGCCGGGGATTCCGCGGCGCGCGCCCCCCGCCTCCTGAGAGTCCCCGGCGCGGTTACCTGCTCGGCGCGGCCGGGCACGCAGCGCGCGAGGAGCGGCGGCATGAAGCGAGGCCCCCCCCCCCCGGGACAAAGGGGTATAGCTGCCGGGCCTCCGAGGGTCGCGCGTGGGCGGCGGTGGCGGCGCGTGGCCCGGGCCCCCTTCCCCGCCCAGCGGGGCCCGTGTGCGCGCGCGGCCGGCTGGGGTGTTGGGACAGCGGCGTACGCGGTAACCGCGGCGCCCGCCGCCCGAGTCGGGTCCGGCTAGGCTCCGGCCCGCTACGCCAGCAGCCGCTGCCGCTGCCTCATCTTCCTGCGGCGGGAGACATGTTCCGCCCCCCACCCGCGCCCCGAGCCGGCCCAGCCCCGCCCAGCTCCGGGCCAGCCTCCGCCCCGCCCCGCCCCGCCCCGTGCCTCTCCCGGCGGCTCCCGCTATCCCTCCGCCGCGCCCACGCCGCCTGCACCCCGCCCCACGGCTCGACCCTCCCGAACACCCGCAAGAGGACCCCTGAAGTCCTCGGGAGCCCAGGAGTGGGGTCGCCCTTGAGGGGATGGTTGGCCAACGACGCGGGTACGTGGGAGGAACTATCTTACCGCGCGGAGGAACACGGAGTCAGCGCACCTCGTGACGTAAGCGAACGAAAAGGACGGTGAGATTGAAAGATAAAGTGAACCGAGGTGACCAATCGAAGAACGCCAAAGCCTAATTGGCGGGGTCGCCGGCCATTCGTCACGAAGTCCCGCCGCTCTCCGCGGCGGAGGTGGGACTCGCCGAGCAAGAAGAGGCCGGGAGATACGAAAGGGGTGGGTTTGGGAGTTTTGTTCTTAGGTTTGCGTGGCCGCCCGCACGGCCTCCTTGACATGGTAGTTTTGAGTTCCTGGGGCCGGTACTGGGCGTTGAATGTTGCGAGCGGGCATCTCAGGCCCGGAGGGAATCATATAGATTCATTTTCCTTGCGCGGAGACCAAGACTCACTTTGGGTCGAGATCAGAGAACCCCCGAGTGGAATTCCTGAGCTGTGCCTTAGTCTGCCTAAGCCTCCGTTTCCTCATCTGTAAAATGAAATTTAAATCTGAGTTTGAAGAATTTAGGCCAGATCTAGTTTTCTGGTTCGTAGTAGTGTGTGTCTACGTTTTGGTCAAAAGTTACCTCCGTGGCAAGGGGTTCTTCAGCATTTGAGGATAAAAGTAATAACAAACGGCCGGGCGCGGTGGCTCACGCCTGTAATCCTAGCACTCTGGGAGGATGAGGCCAGTGGGTAGCTTGAGCTCACAAGTTCCAGACCAGCCTGAGGAAAAAGCAAGACCCTGTCTCTACTACTAATAGAAGAACTGAGGCAAGAGGATCACTTGAGCCCAAGAGTTGGAGGTTGCTGTGAGCTATGATGCCACGGTACTCTACCCAGGGCGACAGCTTGAGACTCTTGTCTCAAAAATAATAACAACAACAATGACAATACAATCTTTCAGGGTTCCCTGGGGCCCCAGAGAGAACTCTTTCCCCTAGGCTCTAGTGATCTCGGCCTCTCCTTGTTCCAGAACCTGCCAGGTTCATTCCCATTTCCTGGCCAACACTATTCCCACCCCCATCATCAAACAGGGCTGAACTGACCCTCACCCTTTGTGGGCCAGCGAGCCTCTCATAAGCAGTAGATCTTGGGGCCTGAGTTCGAATCTCTCATCCTTCCCCATCACACTATGACCTTGAACAAGTTCTTGCTAGTCTCTGGGCCTCACTTTCCCCATCAGGAGAATAGAAGGGCAAAGCAATCGGTATAGAATAGGCACTGACAGCTGGCTTTTGTGTCCCATCCCTTCCCTGCAGCCTTGCACTGACCCCACAGGTTTGAGGCTGTCTGTGTCAGGTTCTGGGCTCTCCTTGCCCTGCCTTGGGAGTTTCCTCGAAGGCCAGGCTGGAGTCTCACTCAGTGGGTCAGCTCCCTCCCCACCCATGCTGAGGGACTCAGCCATCTAATGGGAGCCAGAGTTTCTAGAGAGGACCTTCAGTTTCACCCATGGAAGTGTAGTAACCAACCATTCATGGACCATTCACCGTTGAGCGCTGACAACATACCAGGTTTTGTGCTGGGAATTACCATGTTGGTGATAGTGACCAATCCAGTGCCTGCCCTCCAGATACAAGATGAGCCATCAGAGACCCCTCCCCTTTAGACCCTACGATGGCTCTTTGTGGCAGTATGTTGGAGGTCCTCACATCTGAGTGGTTAAACCCACAGAGAAACTGAGGCTCAGAGAGCTCCTCTTTGGGTCCCAGTCTGCTCTGGGACTCACACTGTCAGGAGATTCTCCCAGCACCCACAAGACACCATTGTCTTCCCTGGGGAGGCCCATCTTGGGGCTGAGTCATTGGGTGGAGCAGCCTGTACCCCCCTCCCCCCCACTCTACCACCACCTCAGCCCAACCCTGAGGCCTAGTGGCTCTCTTCAGGGCCCTGGCATAGGACATGGGACAAGCAGCTGGTGGCTGGTGCCAGGGGGGCCCCTCAAGGGCAGCCCACAGACCGTCCACCCCAGCCTCCTGACTGTGGCCTTTGTTCTCCTCTGGATGCTTGCTGGGACCTGGGCAGGCAGGAGGCAGTGACTGGCTTCCCCACCTGCTGCCTGTTCTTTCCATTCCAGCCACACCTACTATGTGTACCCCCCTCCTCCCCAAACCCATTTCTGTTGGAAAAACTAATGCCAAGGACAAATCCTCACAGTGAAGGGGGGAGACACAGAATATGGGGGCATGGGTAAGCCTTTGTGGGACAGACACAGTAGGTGCCCAGGCCAGGGCTGTCCATAGAGAGAATGCACTTGGACTTAGGACTTGGGGGCCACCCTCCCCACTTCTGTTTTCATTTGTCCCTAATGTGGGTACCTTTGACTTCTCCTGGTGAGTGAACACACTGCCCTTTCTCCTCTTCAGAAGCACCGCAAGAGGGAAGAGGGAGGGAGCCGGGCTTTATGGCCTTTATTGATGGAGTCAGTCAGGTCCCACTCAGGTCCAAACCTCACTTCATCATTGAGGACACTGGGCTGTAGGGATGATGGGCTACCCCAGAGGTAGGGGCTTCTGGCTCCGTTCATACCCCCTGCCCCCAAGAACCCTGATCCCAGCATGGCTCAACACACCATGACCAGCCTAGAGAACCTGGATTTTGCTCGCCTGGGCTGGGACTCAGAGTCAGGCTTATTCATTCATTCATTCATTCATTACTTCTCCCTGCTTTCACAGAGGTTGTTTCTCCAGGCCTGCAGGATAGTAGGGGGAGGGAGAGGGTGGTTTATTACTATCCCCTCCCCCAGCACAGGGAGGAGACTCTGTCTGTGGCCCTGTTGGGTGTCAATTGGTCCTGACTTATCTGACACTCCCAGCTGTGACACTGAGGAGGGCAGGGCACAGCACTGATGGACCCCTACCCCTGCACTCCAGGCTTGTCCTGGGGAGCCAGTGGGCAGGGAGAGGAGACCCAGCCTCACACCTCCTGCTGTGGGGGCCTCAGATGAGGGTCCAGAATGGGTTCTGAGCATGCACTGGGGTTGGGTCCCCCAGGTCAGTGACCCTTGAGCTGTGCTTACAAGGGTGAATGAGGTTCAGGCTCTAGCCTGGGAACTGCCTCTGCAAAGCCCTTGAGGCAGGGGTGAGTGTGAACTGTTTAAGGCCCAAGGCCCAGAGAAATCCAAGGTCAGAAAGAGGGGCCTGGACCTCACACACTCCAAGGAGGAGTTGGACCTTTAGGGCCAGGGCACTAGAGAGCCATGGTGGGAGTTTGAGCAGGAGAGGGATGTGATGGTGGGAGTGAGGAGCTGGGTGGACTGGGGTTGTATTCAAGGGATAAATGAAGACTTGCCTGGGGATGGGAGTGAGTAGACTAAATTTGCCAGTGCTGGGTGTGGGTTAGGGACCCAGGTGTGTGAGTGGTAAGCCCATCTCTGCTTGGGGACAGCTTAGAGTAGGTGAGGGGTGTGAATGGAGGGTAGGAAGCCTAAGCCCAGGGTAGTATCCAGTGTCCATCAGACTAGATAGAGCTGGGCATGGCCAGGAGGGGCTGTGTGGGGTAGCCAACCAGGAAGTGAATGAACCAACAAGCCCCTGACCTTGGACTGAGTCCCCATTCACCTCCTCCCCACCTGTGTGTAGGGGAGAGTCCCTGGCCCTTTAGTGCCACCTGCTGAGGATGCCCCACCCCTCCTGGACAGGTTCCCACAGCTACTGACTCAGGGGGCCCCAGGGCCTGTCCAGCTACATTCCCAGGCAGCCTGTGCAAACACTGGGCGTCTCCTCATCAGCCCCCACAGGACATTGTTCAGCCCAGTTACCCTGGAATAGGGGAGTGGGGTGGAGACCGGAAGCCCAGTCAGATTCCCACTGCCCACATGCCCACCCACTTTGCAGCCTGTTGACCTGTGCCTGATAAAGGATTGGGGAGGATGCCCTGTATACCCTGAGCATGACAGGGACATCTCATTTCTTCCCAGGGGTCTTCAGATCTTCCTTGAGCTTTCCCTAGGGAAGAGAGGAAATTATCCCATTGTTCAGATAAGGAAACTGAGGCTCAGACTCCTTGCAGAGGCTCCTTGCCTGAGCCTGGACTGGGCTCCCACACCCACATCATCTGCCCTCCCAGGCTTCTTCACCTGTCCCCCTACTTGCCTGTGCCCTCCAGAAATAGAGGAAGGGCATTCCATTCCAGTTGTCAGCTCAGCAGATGCAAGGCCAGGAGGTTGGAAGCCGTTCAGGGGCATCCCTGAGTTTGGGTTTTACTCAAGGGCTCTCAGGGGCCATCAGGGTTAACATAGTCTCACAGTGGGCTGGGGCACAGGGCCTGGGAGATCCAGGTGGAGGTTACTAGTGTGGTGTGACATGAGATGCGTGGGGAAAAGGAATGATAGGAAGATGTATCTGTTTCACAGATAGAGAACTGGGGCTTGTTCGCACCGCTTACCCTTCGGGGAGCCACCCCTGCTGAAAGGGATGTGGACCCCAGGACAGAACAGAACACAGGGGATGGTGGGTGCACTGTAGGCTGGGATTCTGGGCTGGGGGGCCCTGCATGAGCAGAAGGGTGAAGGGACAGAAAAGGCACAAAGCCCAGAGCCATAACAGGAAAATCTTTTCAAATTAGACTACATAAAAATGAAGCATTTCTGAGTTGTAACTGAAGTGAGATGAGCCAGGATAGAGACTAAGATGCTGGTGCTGGGAAGGGGACACAGGCTGGCAGGTGAGATGGGATCTGCAGGTGGTACCCTGGGGTTGTGCTCAAGGACACCCTGTATGGAGCTGGGACCCGCCCTGGCCTCCTCCCTGTCCCAATTCAGCCCGACCCTGCACACACTGCCAGAGGCAGCTTCTGCTACTAGCCAGCCACTTGGGCCATCCTACCAGCCTCCCCCAGTCCTGACGTGTTCTCTTCAGTTTTTACTGTTCTCCAGCCACTCAGCCCATCCTTCCAGCCTCTCCCAGTCCCAACACAGTCCCCTCCTGGCCATTCCCCCCATATGCCTTTGTTTTCAGATCTTGACTCAGGCTGGGTCCTCCTGGATCACCTTCTTCTCTTTCTCTCTGGCTGTCTCTTCTGACCATTCCACCCTCAGCATGGGTACTACCTCCACCAGGAAGCCCCCCACCCCTAGATCAGGCCAGGCTCCTGCTCCCAACCCTTTTGCATCACCTCTCACCATTCATCTTTATGCCATTTTCTTGATCACCAGCTAGATTAGGGTCCCCCTGAGATCAGAGACCTCTGGCTATCTCTTGTACTGTTATCCCACAAAGGTGAGCTAGAGGCAGAAGGTACCCAGGCTTCCTCATCCTCAGGGATAAGTTACCTAAAAGGTGCTCACCTGACACTTTTCATTCTTATATTGTGGCTCTGTGCAGTGGGGACTGTTATGGCGCAGTATCAAGATTGTGAAACTAAGGCAGAGGGATACAGCCACTCGGCCAAAACCAGTGAACTCAGGCAGAGTTTTGTGCTCAGGAATGCCCATGGGTCAGGTCCCCGAGTAGGTGCGGATGGTGTGGAGGTCGATGTGGACACCTGGGTGCTTACAGTGTGCCTGGCACCATGCGATGACAACTCAATGTGTACACCAGGCATCTCCTGTGAGCTTCCCACCAGCTCACTGAGTAGGGGCTTTGGTTGGCCCCATTTCACAGAGGAAGAAACTAAGGTCTGAAGAGGCTGAATCAGCTGCACATCCTCCCTCCTGGTAGGTTGGCCCCACTGGGTGTTTGCAGAGAAAATAAATAAGTTGCACAAATAGGTCATCCAAGAGGCCCAGGGAAGGAGGCAGGCCCTGGTTCCTCCTTTCTCTCAAAGGTGACAGCCAGCACTCTCTAGATCCCCAGGCCTCTGGGCTCAGGCCTGGCCCCTACTTGCCCTGTGAGGTCAGGAGTTTTCAAATGGCTGAGGGTGGGCCTGTGTAAAACAGGAGAGAGTGGGTGGGAAGTGCCTGAACTTGGCTGAACTCTGAGTACTCCTGGGATGAGAAGACTCAGCAAAAGCTGCTCCCCAGCCCCCCCCCTTCTACCAACACCTTTGCCTAAGAGGTTAGGGATGGAAAAGACACAAAACACAGAGCCATAACAGGAAAAAAATCCTCAAATTTGACTTCATAAAGATGAAGCACTTATGATTTGTAACAGACTCACCAATGAAGTTAGGTGAAATGTGATAGCTAGGGAGAAAATAATTTGCCATATTTTAGCATCTAAAAGATTTGTGCTGCTACAAAGAGTTCCTATAAATCAATAAGAAAAAAACAGAAAGCCAGGCAAAGAAATGAATGATTGGCTCAGCACTGGTAGCTCAGTGAGTAGGGTGCCAGCCACATACACCGAAGCTGGTGGGTTTGAGCCCAGCTTGGGCCTGCTAACCAACAATGACAACTGCAAAAAAAAAAAAAAAAAAAAAAGTAGCCAGAATTGTGGCGGACGCCTGTAGTCTTACCTACTTGGAGGCTGAACAAGAGAATTGCTTAAGCCCAAGAGTTTGAGGTTGCTGTGAGCTGTGACATTACATCACTCCATCACTCTACTGAGAGCTACATAGTGAGACTCTGTGTCGAAAAAAGAAATGAATGATTAATTCATACAAGAAGAATACAAGTGGACACTGGATAATTAGAGAAAAAGAAGTTTCAAGTCCCTCATGGCAGAAGGAATAAAATGAATACACAAAAAAGAAGCTACTTTTTGTCTTTATAGCTATCAAAATGGTAAGGATTGATCAAAGTCAATGTGGACAATCACTGGAAGTTGCTCATTACAATAAAAAAACTCAATATTCCTATCACCATCCCCCAACTCTAGTCCTAACAATCTAATAAATCCAATAAGAATAACAGCAGAAGCAAAGCCGCTCATTAGAACGTGGTTTATGGCAGAGAATACTGGGAAACAATCCAAGTGTCCAGCAAAGAGGGTTAGTAAGAAGATTCCATACCACCCTCTGAGGAATCCCATTCTCAACCATCCCATTGGCATATGGAATTTGCATGTGTGTTCTGAGGAAGAAGGGTAACTGAGGTACTCTGGGAGGAAACACAGGAGTTGAAGAAAACCCATGATGTCACTTTGGCACCAAGTTTTCGTAAAGGGAAAAAAGCAGATTGAAAAAGTGCAGGAGGAAATGCCCCTAGAGTTTGGCGGTTACACGGGTGCAGAGGACACTTTCAGTTCTTCCTTCGTATTTTTTTTTTTTTTTTTTTGAGACAGAACCTCAAGCTGTTCCCCTGGGTAGAGTGCTATGGCTTCACAGCTCACAGCAACATCCAACTCCTGGGCTCAAGCGATTCTCCTGCCTCCGCCTCCCAAGTAGCTGGGACTACAGGGGCCTGCCACAACGCCTGGCTATTTTTTGGTTGCAGCTGTCGTTGTTTGGTGAGCCCAGGCTGCATTTGAACCCGCCAGCTCAGGTGTATGTGGCTGGCACCTTAGCCGCTTGAGCCACAGGCGCCAAGCTTATTTTGTGTCTTTTAAATTAAAAGAAAATTTTGGTATTCAACTCGTCAAGGGAAGTTGTATGCCTGGAATTGCAGAGCTGGGTGGGTTTCCACTGGGGGCACCCCCTACTCCTTTGGTGATGTTACTTATTGGGTGTTTTCCTGGGGGTGGGGACAGGCTTCTAGGTGTCCCAGGGTCCTCTGGGGGAAACCCCTGATGTCCTGGGGAGGCCCCACCAGGTCAATCCTGAGAATGAGTTCATTATTATAGTCACATCCTGGCTTAGAGCCAGAGTTTTCATCTGTCCAGCTGTGGTAATGATGGGCCCACCTACCACCTTCAAGGCCAACCTATCTGTCAGATACAGCAGGCCCAGGCCCTGAAGATGTTTAGGGGCCCATGAAAACATTTCAATTTCTTTTAAAGTCAGAAGGTCCAGCCTGAGCAAAAGTGGGACCTCATCTCTACAAATAGACAAAATAGAAAAAGTAGCCAAGGATGGTCACACATGCCTGGAGTCCCAGCTACTCAGGACACTGAGGCAGGAGGCTCGCTTGAGCCCAGGAGTTTGAGGTTGTTGTGAGCTAGGCTGATGCCATGGTGCTCCAGCCTGAGCAGCATAGAGACCCTGTCTCAAAAACAAAACAAAACAAAAAAAACAAAGAATAGCATAAAGACGTATTTATCACAATGATTCTAGCTTCTAGCCTGGATTATACTTTTTTTTTTTTTTAGATACAGAGTCTCACTTTATTGCCCTTGGTAGAGTCCTGTGACATCACACAGCTCACAGCAACCTCCAGTTCCTGGGCTTAGGCGATTCTCTTGCCTCAGCCTCCCAAGTAGCTGGGACTACAGGCGCCCACCACAACGCCCAGCTATTTTTTTTTTTTAGATGTCTTTTTTTTTTTGTAGAGACAGAGTCTCACTGTACCGCCCTCGGTAGAGTGCCGTGGCGTCACATGGCTCACGGCAACCTCTAACTCTTGGGCTTACGCGATTCTCCTGCCTCAGCCTCCCAAGCAGCTGGGACCACTTTTCACTTTATTGCCCGTGGCATCACACAGCTCACAGCAACCTCCAACTCCTGGGCTTAAGCGATTCTCTTGCCTCAGCCTCCCGAGTAGCTGGGACTACAGGCGCCCGCCACAACACCCGGCTATTTTTTTTTTTGGTTGCATTTCGGCCGGGCCGGATTTGAACCAGCCACCCTCAGTATATGGGGCTGGCGCCTTACCAACTGAGCCACAGGTGTCGCCCTACTTTTTTTTTTTTTTTTTTTGTAGAGACAGAGTCTCACTGTACTGCCCTCGGGTAGAGTGCCGTGGCGTCACACGGCTCACAGCAACCTCTTAACTCTTGGGCTTACGCGATTCTCTTGCCTCAGCCTCCCGAGCAGCTGGGACTACAGGCGCCCGCCACAACGCCCGGCTATTTTTTGGTTGCAGTTTGGCCGGGGCTGGGTTTGAACCCGCCACCCTCGGCATATGGGGCTGGCGCCCTACTCACTGAGCCACAGGCGCCGCCCCTACTTTTTTTTTTTTTAATGGAGGAAGAAATCAGGAAAGTCACAGCCCAGAGATGTCAGAGGGCAGTCCTGCCCAGAGGGCAGTCTTTGTGACTTAGGCCTGAACATTGGCAGGTATGTGAGGGCACTCCTTCCCAGAGGTCAAGGATAGCCCTGTGCTGCCAGAGAGGAACTGGGTCATGTGACCCTATGAAGACACACTCCTCCCTTAGATTGCTGGTCTCAGATTTTCTATTTGCCTCAGAACCCTGTGGGTCTTCCCAGCACCTGGGCTCTCAGAGCCAAATGCCAGGTACCAAGCTTACTTGTGGCCTCTCTGGACTTTACTTACAAGGTCTGCAAAATGGGCACAGAGAAGAACAAAGCATTTAGCCACCAACTCACCATTCCTGTCCCATGTATGACTTTGCTGTCAGGCAATGTGGGGGCCCCAGGAGGCTGGGGGCACATAAAACTGGGCAGAGGCCCCCACAGCCAGTGCTAGGTCAGGCCAGGCCCAGGGGGGAGGGAATAATCCAAGGAAGGCACAGATTAGGGGACATGGAATACCTGCTATGTGCCTCGTATGGCTGGCCCTGGATTTATTTTGTCTGATTCTCCCATGGAACCTCAACACTATTTTCTCATTCTGACCCCAGGGACTTTGCACAAACTGTTCCCTCAGTCAGGAGCACCTTTCTCCCAGCACTCTCTAGCCCAGTCGTTCTCAACCTTTCTAATGCCACAGCTCTTTAATAAAGTTCCTCATATTGTGATGACCCCCAACCATAAAATTATTTTTTTTGCTACTTCATAACTGTAATTTTGCTACTGTTTTGAATCATAATGTGAATATCAGATATGCAGGATGTATTTTCATTGGTCGCAACCCACAAGTTGAGAACTGCTGCTCTAGCCTGTTAAGCTAGTTTCTGTTTTTTTTCCCCATTGAGCCTGTCCACATCTGGAACTATTAGGTGTGCATGCCTTTTAGGGCAGCCCAAGGCCTGGCCTGGCTGTTGTGTCTTCCTGACACAGAGTGGGCACTCAGTGGGTGGACAGACTGAAGGGGGTGGTCCCCATTTCACAGGAGAAGAAAATGAGCCCAGAGGAGGGATGTCTGAGCTCACAAGGGGGTGAGAGGAGCCTGGAAGCCCAGCCCAGGCTGAAAGTATTTCCTCAAGCTCCAGGGTGCTGCGGGCGGGGGGGTCCTCAAGGCAGCTGGTGGGGCCACCAAAAGGCTGCCAAGTGTGTGGCAGCAACAGCTGGGGCTCTGTGCGGCCCAGCCCCCACTCAGGCTGGGGGGAGTGGGGGAGGAGAGGGCAGCTGGTCGCTGGTCTTAGGCCAAGGGAGCCTCTGCGGAGGGATAGTGCTGGGGTCACTTTCCCTATCTTCTGGGTCTCCCTCTCTACATCTTTCTGTTGCTATCTCTGTCTTCATCTCTCTCTTTCTTTCTTTGTCTCTGTCTCTGTGTCCCCATGTCTTTCTCTGTCTCTGTCTCTTTGTCACTCTGTCTTTTTGTCTCTCTGTCTCTGTCTGGCTCTTTTCTATTTCTATCTTTATCTGTCTCTCTCTGTCTCTGTCCTATGTCTCTCTGACTCTGTGTCTCTGTCTCTGTGTCCCTCTGTCTCTCTCTGTCCCCCTAACACTCGGCCTCCCTAGCTGGCCCAGGCTGTGGCTGGGCCCATGTGAGTCTCCACTTCTGCGAACTCCCTGGCTGCCTGTGGGATGAGTGAGAGCTAGGGTAGGAGTGGTCAACAAGGGGACACTTTTTAGGCATTGGAAGTAGTCACTAAGAGGATACCTTTTAGGTACTGGAAGCTCTGCATACAATCAGAGCATGTGGCTAGATTGGGTCCTGGAGTGATTCTGGCTGGGATACAACCAGCATAAAGGCCCTGAGGTTCAGGTACGCTCCGTCTAGTTCATGGGTTGCTTAGTGAACCTGACTTGGCTGCCTAAGCCAGCTGTTGGTCAGGGACCGCCCCTGCTGGCTGCAAGGGCCTAGGGAGGGTTAGGGTTAGGGTAAGGCCATGTGTGCCCTGGTAAGGGTGCAGGAAGTCAGGGAGCTGAGCTGTCCCAGCACCCTCCCCCTCTGCATGTTATCTTTCTGACATTCCCCCCCCCCCATGAACACATCAGTCCCTCCAAACCTTCTTGACAATAGAATCCATCAAGGCAGAAATATCCTCTGGGGGCTGTGGCATAATCACCTGCTGATTTGCATTTTTGCATATTAATGATAGCAGAGCTGCTAATTTGGGCATATTCTTTTAAAGGTGCAGTAGCTCTGAAACTGGAGAGGAAGGAAGGAGGGGAAGTCCAGGGTGTTCCTCGCCTGGCCTGGGGTGCAGGAACCTCTGAGCCTTGCCTCTGAGGTTCACAAGGATCACCCACATTTCTGCCACCCTTGAATTTAACTTTGGTATCAACCTGGGGTACTGGGATTCCGGAATTTTCTCCAGGTGGCTCTGTTTTGGAGCTCTGTTCCCAGTCTCCACCCCACAATTCTGCCCAGCCTCCCTAATGCAACTCCCACCTGCTCCCCTCCTGCCTGTTCCCTCAGTCAGGAGCACCTTTCTCCCAGCACTCTCTAGCCCAGTGGTTCTCAACCTTTCTAATGCCATAGCTGGGATTGTGGGCCCACCACTGGGTCTTTGCACATGTTCTTTCGGGCCTGTTCTACCCCTACCTGGTACCTTTTCATGCAACCTAACCTCTCTAGGGCACAGTACACCATCTACTGTACTTATTTATTATCCTCCTCCCCTCCCTTCTCCCATTGACCAGGCTGGAATGCAGTGGCATCATCACAGCTCACTGCATCCCCTAATTCCTGGCATCAAGCAATCCTTCCACCCGGACTCCCAAAGTGCTGGGTCTGCAGGCAAGCCACCACATCTGCCCTTTAATTTCTTTTTCTTTTCTTTTTTTTTCTTTCTTTCTTTTTTTTTTTTTTGTAGAGACAGAGTCTCACTGTACCGCCCTCGGGTAGAGTGCCATGGCGTCACACGGCTCACAGCAACCTCTAACTCTTGGGCTTACGCGATTCTCTTGCCTCAGCCTCCCAAGCAGCTGGGACTACAGGCGCCCACCACAACACCTGGCTATTTTTTTGTTGCAGTTTGGCCCGGGCTGGGTTTGAACCCGCCACCCTCAGCATATGGGGCCGGTGCCCTACTCACTGAGCCACAGGCGCCGCCCTCTTTTTTTTTTTTTTTTTTTTTGAGACAGAGTCTCACTATGTCGCCCTCGGTAGAGTGCTATGGCATCACAGCTCACAGCAAGCTCAAACTCTTGGGCTCAGGTGATTCTCTTGCCTCAGCCTCCCAAGTAGCTGGCACTACAGGCACCTGGCATAATGCCCGGCTATTTTTTGTTACAGTAGACATTGTTGGTTAGCTGGCCCCAGGCCTGTTCGAACCCGCCACCTTCGGTGTATGTGGCTGGCGCCATAACCACCGTGCTACAGGTGCCAAGCCTTCTTTTCTCCTTTTTTTTTTTTTTATTTTGCTTTCAATTTCATCTGGCTTTCACTCTTTTTAGTTTAGTTTAGTTTATTTATTATTTTTTTTCCCGTTCTTCCTTTAGCGATTCTCTTGCCCTTTGCCTCCCAAGTAGCTGGGACTACAGGCGCCCGCCACAACACCTGGCTTTTTTTTTTTTTTTTGGTAGAGATGGGGTTTCACTCTGGTTCACTCCTGCTCATGCTGGTCTCTCAGGAAATCCACCCGCGTCCGCCTCCCACAGCGCTGGGACTACAGGCGTGAGCCACCACTCCTGGCACTTTTTTTTTTTTTTTTGTAGAGACAGAGTCTCACTTTACCGCCCTCGGTAGAGTGCCATGACGTCACTCGGCTCACAGCAACCTCCAGCTTTTGGGCTTACGCGATTCTCTTGTCTCAGCCTACCGAGCAGCTGGGACTACAGGCACCCGCCACAACGCCTGGCTATGTTTTGGTTGCAGTTTGGCCGAGGCCGTGTTTGAACCCGCTACCTTCGGTATGTGGGGCCGGAGCCACAGGCGCCACCCCATTTTTTTTTTTAGACAGTCTCACTATGTTGCCCTTGGTAGAGTGCCGTGGCGTCATAGCTCACAGCAACCTCAACTCCTGGGCTTCAGCGATTCTTTTGCTTCAGCCTCCCAAGTAGCTGGAACTACCGGCGCCCACTACAACGCCTGGCTATTTTTGTTGCTGTCATTGTTGTTTAGCAGTCCCGGGCCGGGCTCAAACCCGCCAGCCCCGGTGTATGTGGCCGGCACCCTAACCGCTGAGCTATGGGCGTGGAGCCCGCCCTTTATTTTCTAACCATCTCTCTTCCTAGCCTGGGAGGACAGGCCAGGTCAGTCCATGATCCCATTGTGAAGGTGGAGAAACTGAGGCACAGAGCCATTAGACTGGTTCTCAGAGTCACACAGTGTATACCCCAGACCTCCCATGTCAGGAGCCCCTACGGGGGCCGGAGGGGGTGCCGAGCAGTGGGACGTGGGAGCGCCCTGATCTTGGGACTCACATGGGCGCACGTTGCCACCTGGTGGCGTCTCAGGGCAGGCCGCGGGTCTTCCCTAAACGCCCCCACGAAGCGCACCCTGCTTCTGGGGAGATGGGCTCAGGAACGCCTCGGTCCCTGCCCCCGGTTCCCGGGCTGGGGGGACACAGCGCTGGGCCAGACTCCATTATGGCCAGGCGCGGTGGCTCACGCCCCTATCCTAGCTCTCTGGGAGGCTGAGGCAGGTTGATTGTATGAGCTCACAGATTCCAGACCACCCTGAGCAAGTGCGATACTACGTCTCTAAAATATAGCTGGGCGTTGCGGTGGGGTACTGTAGTCCCAGCTACTCGGGAAACTGAGACCAGAGAATCGATTGAGCCCAAGAATTTGAAGTTGCTGTGAGCTATGAGGCCAAGGCACTCTACCAAGGGCGACAAAGTGAGACTGTCTCTGTCTCAATAAAAAAATAAAAAGTCCGGGCGCTTGTCAGTTGGAAGCTGCGTAGAGAGGGCATATGGTGAGGAAGGACGTGAGGGTCCTGCCCGGGCTGCCTTGGTCTGACCGGGTCCTGTCCCATTCTCAGACCCACGTGACGTTCACACTGCGAAGGCCGCACCAGGATCCCCGCACTTCCTAGGACCAGATTGCAGTGGTGCTGGTGTCCACCAGGGGGCGCGCGGCGCCCAGAAACCGGTGGGCTTTCGGCGCTTGCCACCACCTGGGCATACGCCGGTGCATACGTGTACAGGTTCTTCAATGGATTCAATTATGACAACACACGGCGTACACGCGGGCGTGTTCACGTACTTTCCGTCACGCTCGTGTGTATTATGTTTGCACACTCGTGTTTAGATTTACATATGTGTGATGGCACATTCCTGTGGGCACACACATGCTGCAACATGTTTTCCTATTGCCTTGTGCGTAAGTGCATACACAGGGAATCCGTCCTGTTTATACGTGTGTGTGTCCAGGCATTTTCGTGCATGTGCACACATATTTGCATGTTTGTACATGGGAAGGATGTTTATATTTGCATGTGTACACATGTTCCAGAAATGTTCACATGTACGTTTCCATGCGTGGTTTGGTGTATTGGTGGTTACACACATCCTGGAAAACACGTGTTCACATGTACTGACATGTTTATGACACATATTCATATGTTTGCATATGCCATGGCATGCCCATATGTTCACATGTCTTTTTTTTTTTTTTTTTTTTGAGACAGAGTCTCACCTGGGTAGAGTGCTGTAGCATCACAGCTCACAGCAACCTCAAACTCTTGGGCTTAAGTGATTCTCTTGCCTCAGCCTCCCAAATAGCTAGGACTACAGACACCCACCACAACGTTCAGCTATTTTGTTGTTGTTGTTGCAGTTGTCGTTGTTTTAGCCGACCTGGGCCGGGTTCAAACCTGCCAGCCTTGGTGTATGTGGTCAGCGCCCTACCCACTGAGCTACAGGTGCTACCACAAGTCTTCATTTTGATGGGGAATGTCTAGTGTATTTATGTGCCCACACTCAGTTCCTCAGGTGCTAATACCCCCTTACAGCCCTCAGAACCAGTAAGGCACACCCATGGCACCAGGCCTTGCCCAAATACCTTGGTTCAATGATCCCTGGGGCCCAAGGCCACTCCCACTCCTCATTCCCCTGGGTCTGCCCCATTCCATCCCAGCTCTGTCAGTGGCCACAGGCACCCTGTCACCTGCTCCGAGCCCTGCAGGCTCCCACCCAGGGACCCTCTTGCTGCTGTGGTAGCTTCTGGGCCCCTTGGTCAGCTTCAGCTGCTGCCTGTCCCTCCATGAGAGTTTGAGCTCTCTGAAGGCAGGATCCTGTCTGGGGTTCGTTGTTGCACCCCCAATGTCTGGCACCCAGTGGGCACCTGATAAACAGCTCAGAAGCCCCAACTTGCTGAAGAATGTGCCCAGCAGATTCTGTGATTATGGGCGATTCATACCCGATTCTGAAAACCAAGCCATCGGCAGCAGGCCATGGTCAGAGGTCCCACCATTGCAAAGCCTAACACCCCAAGCACCCCTTTCTTGCTGCCTCTCTCCTTCTTACCATTCCCCGTCCACCTGGCAAACTCCTATTCATCCTGCAGGGCCTGGGACATTAGCTCTTCTTCTAGGACTTCTTCCCCAGCTCCTGGGGGTGGCCAGATAAGAGGCTACTATGGAGAGATGGCTGTAGCCCTCCTATAACCTCAGGTGTTGGCTGCTGCATCTGGGCTTCCAAGCCATGTCTGCAGACAGAAATCCATCACTGGTTCATCATACCCCAGGCCCAGTGGTGTGGCAGCTGGCCAGGAAATTCTGACATGAGAACTATACCCTCTGCTGGTATCCCCTCCCTTCCTCCCTTTTTTTCTGTCTCTCTTCTCTTTCTCTCCCTCCCTCTCTCTCACCTTCTCTCAGTTCTTCAGTTACACCCTGGCCTTGTCCACACCCACAATCCCTAAAGGCCATCTCTTTGGCAACAGTAGCTTTGGGTAAGCCTGTTGATCAATCTCCTCTCACCCCTGCAGCCCCAACCTTGGACCCAGAAAGTGACAAGCAAGTGAGGTCAGCCCTGGGGTCCTGGGAGGAACCCTGTGTAGGTTGGACAAGGGTCCCCCATCTGGAGTGGGGGTGGTTGGACTTGGAAAGGATGAGCCCATGATCCCTGGGCATAGGGTTGACAGTGTCAGAGGTCTGGACTGTGGGACTGGGCCACACACTAGCTATAACCTTCCCTGGCCTCAGTTACCCAGGAGGCCCAGCTTTTCCAGCCTCCAGACTCCAGGTCCAGCCCTGGCCCCTTCTTTGAAGGGCTCATGTGGGCATAGTTCCCCAGCTGTCCCAGGAGGGAGGAGGAAGGCTCTACCCTCATCCCAATCCAGGAAAACAAAACCAGGAAAAGACATGCGCTTACAGCCACCCAGGCAGGCAGTGGAGAGGGCCGGAAACCAGCCGGACAAGCCCACCATCATAGGTCTTCAGCAGTCCTTTATTGCTGCTTCTAGAAGTTTCCACCATCCCATCTCTGAGCAGCTCCCCATTTCAATAACCAGTAGGAATGGGGCAGAGCAAGCTGGTGTCTGAAGGTTTTTCCCTTTTGGGAACAAGCAGGCTGGCAGGGTGGGGAAGGAATACCCCAAACACACCACCCCACAAACACACCAGAGCAGCAGGCTTTCTGAAGGTGGCTCTGGCTCCTCTTGGTGGGGATGGTGGGAATAGCTCAAAAGGGCAGTGTGGCCAGGGTGGGGGAGCTCACCAGAGACCCCGGTCAAAGTCAATAAGCCAACCCCTGTGAGGAAATCGATCGCTAAATGCGTTTATATGGATTCTGGGACAGGTAGCCCAAGCCCCTGCATGGGGACGGGGGTAGGAGGCTAAGGGATGACGTTGGGAACAGAGACGGAGGAGGGAGGATGGATGGCCAATATAGAAGATAGCTCATGCTGCTCTATTCCTTTTCTGAACAGCAGTTTCCCCATGGGGCAATGGGGAAAGATGTGGATAGGGAGGAGGTTTGACCTTGGCCTCTTGGGGAGGCCAAGAGCACCGCAGCTCAGAGCACCGCAGCTCAGAGAGGACAAGCTGCGAGCCCGGGGCCACACAGCCTGGAGTGGGGCGGGAACGCGCAGACGCAGAAAGTCTGTGCCAGCGCCGCGTCCCCACCTCCCTTCAGCCTGGGAGGGGCTGCTGGCCCTTTAAGAGCCTCGTTTTGGCGCCGCCTCGGGGTTATCGATCGCAGCCTAGGAAACGCGATTAGATTATCCCGGCTGGGAACCGCAGCCTAGCTGGGGCCGTGCGCGGGGGAAGCACCCGACTTCTTGTAAACGGCTCCCCAAACGGCACTGGGGTCCGGGGCCTAGAGGTCTTGATCCCAGGGGGCTTCTCTGGTGCGGCGTGGCTCTGCTCTCCCTGGGACTGGGAGGATGGTAATCGGGCGACCCCCATTTTGTGGGTTTGCAAACTGAAGCGCAAAGTGGTGTGCTACTTTCTGCAAAGCCACTTAGCCAGGAAGACGCGCTTATTTATTCTGCTGCATTTATTGAGCGCCTAACATGTGCGGGCGCGTTAATACAATAGTCGTTAGATAAAAAAATGTGATCAAGTATTATGATGATGATGATGATATGATGAATATTTGTAGCTCCTGCTTTGCCCCTGCGGTGCCTTTATGTGCGTAGTCTCTGATCCTATTACACATGGGGTAACTGAAGCTGGACATGCAGGTTCCGAGCCTCCCTGGTGGGGTCACCTCGAGGTGGAAGGGAAGGGGCTGGTAGGGAACAAACCCCTCCCCCTCGTGCACAGCTTCTGGGAGGCACTTTAGCTTGAGGGGCAGAGCTGGGATAGGTAGGGAACTGGAGTAGAAATGCTTGGGTCTCCAGAGGGTGGGGGGCTGGGGGAGGTTGGGAAGGGTTTCCCTCTACCGCTCATTTCGGAAACATCAGGAGAAAGCTCCATGTATGTGAACAAGGGCCACACCGGGAGCATGCAGGACCTGCTCAGCTCCTACTCTGTGGACCCCCTACGTGCCCCCCCCAAACAAGCCCACTGAGATGGAGCAAGAGCAGGCATTCATTGAGCACCTACTGTGTGTGGGGACCCTGAACCCTACCCCTCACATATAAGACACAGAGGGAGCTGATTGGCGTTCACCCACATTCACCCCAGACGCATCCTTTCCCAAATGGTCCCATAGCCAGCATTCGTGGAATGACTAAACGAAGGTATTTAGCAATAATTGTAATAGTAGTGAATTAAATCCCAACCGCTTATATTGGATTTCATTTGGCTCTCAATTACCCTTCCCAGTCTCACTGACCTGGCCAACCTCTCTCTTTCCATCATTTCTAATGTTTATTAAGCACCAAATGTATGCCTCCTAGAGAGATACCCCCAGCAATCCTCTGATCTCATCCTGCTGGGGAAACTGAAGCACAGACAGGACACAGTTGCCAGAGGAGGGTCAGAAGCTCTTCTCACTGCCCCTGGAGGTGTGCGGCAAGGTTCCCTGCCCTAGGCCCTAGCTTCACTCAATCTTCAGGCCAAGGCCTGAAGGCCGGAGGGGTGGGGCCCTCAGACTGCATGTTCTTGTCAGAAGCATGGTGGAGACTGTGTGGCAGGCTTGGCTTTCACCTCTGATCCTGCATGCCAGCCTGCTCAGGGTCACTTCTCTCTGGAAGACAGGAACTGAGGCCTGGTGGATAGTAAGACTCCTGCCAGGGTATGTGGCAGGCTTTGGTCCTATTCATTCATTTTTTTTTTTTTTTTTGTGGTTTTTGGCCGAGGCTGGGTTTGAACCCACCACCTCCAGCATATGGGACTGGCGCCCTATCCCTTTGAGCCACAGGCACCGCCTGGTCCTATTCATTCTTCAAGGCATTTCCTAAAAGCCAACTATGCCAAACCCAGCAGTGACCATGCCAGGCCCTGGCTCAGCTGTCCGGGCTTCAGGTCAAGAAAGGAGACATGTGGGGCGGTGCCTGTGGCTCAGTGAGTAGGGCGCCAGCTCCATATACCAAGGGTGGCAGGTTCAAACCTGGCCTGGGCCCAACTGCAACAAAAAATAGCCGAGTGTTGCAGCAGGTGCCTGTAGTCCCAGCTACTCGGGAAGCTGAGGCAAGAGAATCGCCTAAGCCCAAGAGCTGGAGGTTGCTGTGAGCTGTGACAGCACAGCACTCTACCGAGGGTGATAAAGTGAGACTCTGTCTCTAAAAAAAAAAACAGAGAAAGAAAGGAGACGTGATATTAAAGGACCCCCTAAATACAGAGACACAGACACAGTGCAGCCAGCAGAGATGAGACAGTAAGACTCCAGGGCAGCCACCAAGGGCCCAGCTGGGTCTGGGGTCAGGGAGGGTTTCCTGGAGGAGGGGACATTTGCCTGAAGATTTGTCTAAGCCCAGAGGCTGAAAGGTGTTTCTGGCAGAGTGAAGAGCAGGAGCAAAGGTTTTGAGGCAAGAAGCAGAAAAGAGAAAGGAAACTCTGATGCTGGTCTTCTGCTGGAGTGCACTGGGGAGCCATAGGAGACTGTAGAGTAAGAGCAGGATATGGGACAAAGCTGTGTTGAGGCCACAAGGGTGATCTCTGTCATGAGGCTGCAGTAGAGATGGAAAGACACGGAGAGACAAAGAAGGTCTCTCTTCCTGTCCACCCCCTGACACCCAGGGGGGAGCTGTGTGGCCGGGAAGTGTTTGGGGGACTGTGAGGTATAGGGCAGTGGCTGTGGCCCTGCTGGCCCCTCTGCAGCAGTAATTAAGGGCTCCCGGCGTCCCCGCGGCGTGATGTATGTGCGCCTTAACTAATCATTTATTAGGTCACTGATAGTTCGTCAATATTAATTCATTTATTTAAACAACTCAGCTCTGTAATGAAGATGTTGCCTGAGAGGGAAGGCCGGTTGGTGGTGGGGCCAGGAACACAGGGAGGGGGCTCAGTTTTGTTGGATTGGGGTGGGGGTCACAAGAAATGTCAGGGCAGGTCTAGGCAGATTGGGAGACAGAGGCCAGAGCAGGAGGTGGACTTCCTGGAGGCCACCTATTGGTCTAGGGGATAGGGGAACTGAGACTGACCTCTCTAGACACTCTACTGCTCACTGGGCCCCTTTCCTTTTGCCCTGCTCCAGGAGGGCAAAAGGCAGCTGGGTATTTCGCAGCCGAAATACTAAAATATTGGTTTTACCTTTACCCATGTTGTGCCCTCTGCCTGGTCCTTCCTTACCACTTGCCCTGCCTGGTGGATTTGTTCATGGGAACATCTAAGTACAAAAAGTCAGGCTGGGCACAATGGTTCATGCCCATAATCCCAGCTCTTTGGGAGACCAAGGCAGGAGAATCACTTGAGTCCAGGAGTTGAAGGCTGCAGTGAGCTATAATGATAACCCTATACTCCAGCCTGGGGTATAAACAGAGAACTTGTCCCAAAGGAAAAAAAGAAAGAAAATCAGATCACATTCCTCGTTTGCTCAAGAGTCACCCATGGTTCCCCAGTTCCCCTGGTTGGAATTCCATCCATTTCCTTTACTACCCAGGGCCCAATGCTGTTGGTAGAACCTTCTAAGCTCATCCCACCTCAGGGTCTCTGCCCTGGCTGTATCATTGCCCCAGAGAACGCTTCCTGCAGCTCCTTACTGGCTCCTTCAAGCCCCAAGGTGTCTGCTTCAGTGTCACCTCCCCCAGGAAGTGCTCAGAGGCCCCCTTCACCTCTCTGTCACCCATGACCTTGTTTTATTTCTCCAAGATCTTATTGCTCTTGCAATTGTCTTGGTGATTTGTTTATTTACCTCTTTATTGTCTGTTTTCCCCTCCAGTCTTAACTTGGCCTGTCCCAGCCGACACTGAGCAATCCCTGCCCCTCTGCAGCATTTTTTTTTTTTTGAGACAGAGTCTCTCTCTGTTTTCCCAGGCTAGAGTGCTGTGGTGCAACTCCTGGGCTCAAGGATCCTCCTGCCTCACCCTCCCTGGTAGCTGAGTCTACAGGTGCCCACCACAATGCCTGGCTAACTTTTTCTACTTTTAGTAGAGATGGGCACCTTACCCTTGCACGGGCTGGTCTCAAACTCCTGAGCTCAAGTGATCCACCTGCCTCAGTTTCTTATAGTGCTGGGATTATAGGCATGAGCCACTGTGCCTGGCCTGCAGCAGAAATTTTTTTGGACCATATTTCAGCCCCCTCTAATTTCAGCATGGCTGCAGCTGACCCTTTCTAGTGTGTGGGCTCAGGATCTCACCTCTCTGTCTCTGTTTCTAATGGCAACAGCATGTGGGGTCATGAAGAGGGGCCAGGCTTGGCAGTGACCACTCCAAGGCATGAATCTTGAGGTCCCTCTGAGTTCTCCAGGGATGCCGAGCCCTTGTTACCAACATGGTGACAACTTAATAACCATCCCTGTCATGAACTTGTCCTCTGAACATCATTCACACTTCCTGTGGCACCTCTTGGCTAACCCACTCTCACCAAGCCTTAGTCTTGGGCTCAGCTTTTGGGGACCCCAGACTGAATGTGATGGGAACGTCTGCCTTCCAACAATGGAAAATAAACATCTCCATGTCCTTCCTCCAGATTCTGCCATTAAAAAAAAAAATCCAAAAGTAAGGTACTTACTGAAAACTGAACAAAGATGGCAAACAAAGGAATAAGTGTGGGAGCAAAGTGTAAAGAGAAATAAACTCGTGGGTACAAGCGGGTGCTTCTCACCCACCCTGCACTGCACCACCTGTCAGGGATTTTCATGCCACCTTCTGGGATTCCAGGATCTTGCAATTTTGAGATATGAGAATTTGGGGAATTCAGGATCTTGGGACTTTAGGATTTCATTAGATCAGGATCTTGGGATTTCAGGATTCTGCTATATTTAGACTTGCTTCTTTATTCTACTCCAGAGATGCAAAGGAGTTGTGGAGGGAGGTGGGTACCTCTGCCCCGAAGAATTTCCATGTCCTTACTGCCATGGGGGCCAGATTTTATGCCTTCCTCTTATTCCCACAGCTTTGCTGACTTGATTGGCTCACAAAAACCCACGTTCCAGATTACAGATCAAGAGCCGCAAATGTCATATAGCAACGGCTAATGTTTTTCAAGGGGTCTGTGTGAGACAAACCCTTTGTTTTTACTCTGTCATTGACATATCATTATCCCCATTCTACAAAAAGAAAACTGAGGCATGGAGAGGTCTGGTCAGTTGCCTGAGATTATGCAGCAAGCAAATGAGGAAGGCAGGATTTGAACTCTGGCTTCTAGTCTGCTCTCCTATTCTCCATCTCTCCCATCCAGGCCATTTCTAACACACTCATCTAACCATGATCCTCTTCTGCTCTAGAATCTCCCAGGGCTCCCCATTGCCCTCAGAGTTATGTCCTGGGGCCTGGCCACTGGTCATATCCTCCTTGCCTTTGCACATACAATGTCCCCTCCACCTCTCTGTCCTTCTGAAGGCCAAGCTCTAGGCCCCTGTTGGACCAGGTGTCTTGATCATGCAGAGCTTCGGCTTGTCCACGGACCCAAAGTGCTCAAGGGAGGCCAGCTAGCAGCTCTCTTAGCCCTCACTGCTGAGCTCCTTCATCCTGGATCTGATTGCACTGCCAGGTGGAAAACAAGTTCAGCAAAGTTCTGGCGGGAAAAGGTGTGAGGGCAGCCTCAGAAACACCTGGCTGTGTGGTAAGAGCCACGCAGGGTCAGACTGAGGCTGATGTTCTGGGACCCATCAGGGATTTCGAGCTCTATCTGGAGGCACTGAGGAGCCACCGAGGGTCTCAGGCAGGGAAAGGATGTTGCTCCAATTTTTCCTGAAGAGTTGCCACTCTACTTTGCACACAAGTGGGAGTTCCCCATTAGGAAACTGATTTGGCAAGCATTGATTGAGCACCCACTGTATGCCAGTCTTTGTCCTCATACTTAGAAGTGAGATCACACCGGGGCTGGAACTGGCATGAGGGGCCATGCAGGCTAGCCCGAGGCTCTCAGTGTGCACAGCACACAAGGTCATTTGGAATCAGGGATACCTATACCCTTTCTGCACAGGTGGAAACTGCTAAAGCCATCAGGGTCTGGGAGTCAGTTCTTGGTAACCAGTGTCAGTTCAGTTCCAGATTAGACACTGGCCAATCCCCAGAAGAAGCACTACTGTCTTTGGGGTCTCCCTGGAGCACAGGCAGAAACTTCTGGCGGCTCTGATGGTGCTTAAGGTGGGCGGTCAGGACATTAAAGTTAACTTCCTCTTAAACAGACTTAATTAGTGTTCTCCAATCCCACATAAATTAATCGTGGCCAGCCATGGAGGCTGGAACATACGATCAATGGGGCAGCTCAGTGATGGCCAGGAATTCTCTGGCTCATCAGTCAGCACAGCACTGGCTGATAAAGGCTCACAGCTTTATCTTCTCCCCCTGGCCCATGGGTGGAAGTTGGCCAGAGGGGTGTGCGTGGGCATCAGCCCCTCTCTGAGCCTCAGTTTCCATATCTGTAAAATGGGGCAATGCTCAGATGATATGAGGATGGCAAACAGCCTGGAAAGTAATCATTAATGATAACAACATAACCACCACTGCAGCAAACCATGTGACTGGGCTAAGTATTGCCTGATTTAATTAATGATGGCAATGGGACCTGCAAGGGACCCCATTCTTCCTCTCTTCCCCAGAGGCCTGATGATTAATCAGTAAATAGTTACATCTGAACTTGATTCCCAGCGTGGAGGCCCAGCGCCCTGCTCCGAGGGGCTGGAATTCCGTGAACAAGAGTGTTCCCCACCACCTTTGTTCCCCACCTGTAGTAGTGATTACATAACTGCTATATCCTGAGAAGAGAGCCAAAGGAGCAGAGACTCCTGAGAAGGCCCTGCACCCCAGATTTCCAGGGCCCATCGGTTTGAAGAGAATGGGGAAGGATCTCAAGAGGGGAAGGGTGCAGGCAGTCCATGGGCCATCCCTCTGGACAAGCCCAGCCACCAGCCTCAGAGAGGGAAATGGTTGCTCTCCCCAAAGTTCTGGGGCCAGCCAGGGGTCTCCAGGGCCCTCCGAGCGGGACGAAAACCCTGCATTCACGCATGTTTACACAAGGTATCATGAATACCTCCTGGACACTGAATGACCCCTGGGCTAGGCACTGAGGACACAGCTGTGACCTCTTTGTGTAGAATAGAAAAACAAAAGTCTGGGCGGCGCCTGTGGCTCAGTCGGTAGGGCACCGGCCCCATATACCGAGGGTGGCGGGTTCAAACCCCACCCCAGCTGAACTGCGACCAGGAAAAAAAAAAACAAAAAAAAATAGCCGGGTGTTGCGGTGGGCGCCTGTAGTCCCAGCTACTCGGGAGGCTGAGGCAAGAGAATCGCTTAAGCCCAGGAGTTGGAGGTTGCTGTGAGCTGTGTGATGCCACGGCACTCTACCGAGGGCCATAAAGTGAAACTCTGTCTCTAAAAAAAAAAAAAGAAAAGAAAAACAAAAGTCTGATTATAAAACTGCAGAGGTGGGCAGCGCCTGTGGCTCAGTGGGTAGAGAGCCAGCCCATATACGGAGGGTGGTAGGTTTGAACACTGCCACGGCCAGCTAAAACAGCAATGACAACTGCAACAATAACACACAAAAAAGCTGGGCATTGTGGCAGGTGCCTGTAGTCCCAGCTACTTGGGAGGCTGAGGCAAGAGATCACTTGTGCCCGAGAATTTGAGGTTGCTGTGAGCTGTGATAGCTCTACCCAGGGTGACAAAGTGAGACTCTGTCTCAAAAAAAAAAAAATACTTGGGAAGAGTCAGAGGGTGGGAGGGTTGGTGGCAGGAGTGAGACCTAAACAAGAAAGGGTTCTGAAAGGGGTGGCCGAGGGTTTATAGAATTAGAAGGCCCCTAAACCTGGAACTATTCTGGAGTTCGGGGCGGAGTGAGTATGATGGGGCGCAGCCTAGTCTGGGAACACTCGATTAAGGGTGGAGCCTGAAGGGGCATGCCTTCTCAGAGGGGGTGTTGTCGCCACGTGGAGGTTTTTATATGGGCGTGGTCTCTAGGGGGACGGCTTCTCTAGGGGCGTGGCCTTGGAGGGGCTGGGCCAAGGTGGGGGCTAGATAGGGTCGCCTCTATTTGAGGACTAGGGCTGGGGCTGTAGAGACCTCACCCCCCCCCAGGAAGTTGTTGAGTTCCCCCATTGACTCCTGTTGTCTCATCTCCCTGAGGCTAGTAGGAGAAAGAACAGGACTTGGGGCCAGAAGGGCCAAAGGGCTGGGGAGGAGGAAGAGGGGGCTTCTGAGGCTCTGCTTGGGGAGGGTCAGAGAGGTTGGGGAGGGCCCTTTAAGGAGCAGCCTTTGAAGGAGAAGGAGCAGCTAAGTGACAACAAGAAGGAAGGAAGTCATGTGCAAAGGCCCTGAGGCAGCAGCAGCTGGGAGGCTAGTTTGGCAGGAGCAGGGAAGACACACAGAAGAGCCTCAAGACCAGGTGGAGACATGGCAGGGTAGGGTCTGGGGTTTCCTAACAAGAGAAGGAGATGTGGGTGCCGTCAGTAGGTGGGCAATGATGCAGTCTATCTTTGAAGACGTCCCATCTGGGGCCACAGGAAGGGTAGGAGGAGAGACAGAAAGAGGTTCAGGACCACGGTCTAGGCAGGGAAGAAGGGGTGCTCTGGACAGAGGGGTGCAAAGGGGGGGGAATCACTCAACTCGGGGTATTTTGTAAAGGGGGAATGGAAGAATATGAGAGGCCACCCACACTGCTGGGTCTGCAAGGGCACAGAGGGCAGTCCATGTGACAGGGGCACACAGCCACTGCCCTAGTCCAGACAGGCCAGCTTCGATCGATGTGGCTTAGGGATGCCTGGAATTATTATTCACGAGCATATTTCAGTCCCAGTCACTCAGCTGGAACCCCAGTCTCACAGTCTGTCTTCCATATCTGGTGGCTGCTGGGGCTCGGTCAGGCTGCTGCAGCAAACTGGCAGAAACAGCTCCCTTGCCCAGCTGGCCTCATTGTATTCATTTCTACAGTGAGGCTTCCTGTGGACAATGCCAAAAAATGGGTTGCCATGGGGTTCTAGAAGCAGACAGGGCACTGGGGTGTGAGTCCCCCCTACCTGGTCCACTGTTAGTGACCTCTAGGCTGGGGTGTGGTGGGGACCAGGACACATACTCCCTAGCTTGAGTGCCCAGAGCAGGGAAAACACAGATGCACAGGGAGCTCAGGGGTCTTAGCTCAGACCTGGACAACTCGGTCTCACTCTCTAGGCCTCAGTTTCTCTGTTTGCAAAAGGGGGGCCTGTGACCACTGCAGTCACTTGCAGCTCAGCCAAGGTCTGAGCTCATAGCTTGGCCTGCTGGGTCAGGTAAATACTAGGCAGTAATAATAATAACATAATATCACCCAGGGAGGCAGAGAGGGGTGTCTCCCTGTTTCTTGGGCGGGTTGACTTTGGTTTCTGGGCTACCTGCAGGAAGGCACTCAGCCATTTGAGATCAATTTGTGTTAATTTGGAAGCTGATGGTCTAGGGAAACCTTAATCCAGGTCCTCTGTAAACTCTCCAGAGGCAGCTAGGCCTGCTTCAGACCCAATGCAGTCCTTAGGCAAACCACCTGGCTTGCCAGAGCCTCAGTTTTCCCATCTGCAAAATGGGGGTGATTTGCAATGAGGGTGAACTAAAACAGAGTTCTGCAGCAGGGGACCAGGGATGGGTGCTGGAACGTGATTACTATGAGTAAAGTGAGCTACTGCCAGCTGTCCATACCCCTCCCTGGCAGAGTCTCGTCTTCAGCAGGGAGAGGCCCAGCCGGCCATGCTCTGTGTCCAGAGCCTGGATGTGGAAGTCAGGCAGGACTGGATGCCTCTTCCAGGTCTTTGGGCCTCAGCTTCTCAAGTTGCAAATGGCCACTCTGGCTCTGGTGCCCCTGTCTGAGTTGGGATTGGACCCTCACTGGCTCCCCAGAGACCTTCCTCCCTCCCCCTTTCTGTGCCAGCTTGCATCCCCTGGAGAGAGAGGGAGCTTACCCCCTCCCAGAGCTCTCAGGTGGAGGTTTGATATCTGTCAGGCTGGAGCCAGGGGATGGGGATGGAGGACAGGTCTGGGAGAGACTTCTGAGAAGGGGTGGAGACAATTCTCAGAAACCCTGAGACCCTTGGGGACTCCACTACCTTCTCAGAAATGCTTCCCCACAGACTGGAGAAGATGCTTAAGGAAGAAGTGTGGGCTGGTTGTGGGTAGGGGCCTTGGATCCCCGTGAATGCACACTTCCCTGGACTGCTGGGAATTGGGAATCTGCCCTTCCTATGACACTGACGTCCCTAGTGAGACTCAGGGTTCAAGACCCTCACCTGCCTGCTGTATTGCCCAGCCCTGGCGATTACAACTACAACTGTGTCCTCCCTCGGTAGAGTTGAATGACAACAGTCAGTCTGAAGATAGCCATGTCATCCTCCACACTGACCCACTGCTCTTCCCAGAGTAGGGAGGGGTTTCAGCCAGAGCCCTCTCAGGAGGAAGACACTTACACTTGGTCAGGTGTCGATTTACCTGTGCCCCTTACCTGTTGCAGGTCACCCTGGTGCCCACGAGAGGAAAGTAGAACTCTGGATACCTTGTAGTGAGTAATAATGGGAGTACTGAGAAGTTGGGGAGCCTCTGCCCAGAGTCAGAAGAGACAGAAAACCTCTAATGGTCTCAGTGGAAACCTATTCCTTACCCAGAAAATCAAGGAGTTCTTCCAGAAGGCGCCAGAGCCTCTGCATGTGGAGTGGGAGGTCCCAGCCTGGTGACTGCCTACTACTGTGCTCAGGGTGTCTGTGTTCAGAGGTTCTTGCTGGTTCCCCTTTTGGGGGAGTCTCTGTTCCTAATTTGGGGGCATGTCCCCCTCCTTCAGAAATCACCAATATGTCACCTCTTGTAGCCTGCAAATTTCCCAGCCATAAATTTTACAGGTTTCACATACTTACTGAAATAGCTTTTCAAAAAATGGACTATTGAAAAAAAAAAAGGATACTAGCTGGGCACAGTGGCTCATTTCTGTAACTCTAGAACTTTGGGAGGCTGAGCGGGAGGATCGCTTGAGGCCAGGAGTTCGAGACCAGCCTGAGCAAGAGAGAGACCTCATCTCTATAAAAAATAGAAAAATTAGCTGGACCAGGTGGCCAGCACCTATAGTTCCAGCTACTCTGGAGGCTGAGACAGGAGGATTGCTTGAACTGAGGAGTTTGTGGTTGCTGTGAGCTATGATAATACCACTGCATTCTACCCAGGACAACAGAGCAAGACTCTGTCTCAAAAAAAAGAAAAAAAAAGAAAGAAAGAAAGAAAAAGAAAAAAGAAATTAACAAGTATTGGCTGTGATATGGAGAAAGTGAAACCCTTGTGCAGTGCTGGTAGGAATATAACATGGTTCAGCTGCTGTGGAAAATGGCTTGGCATCTTATTGAAAAATTTATTGTGGCATTGTTATATGAGCCAGCAATTCCATGGTTAGGGCCAGTAGTCTTTGTCAGTGGCTGCAGCCTCAGATTGTAATCCTGATTTTATATATATATATATATATAGAGAGAGAGAGAGAGAGAGAGAGAGAGAGAGAGAGAGAGTCTCACTCTGTTGCTCCAGGCTATGGTGCTGTAGTGTCAGCCTAGCTCACAACAATCTCATACTCTTGGGTTCAATCAATCCTCCTGCCTCAGCCTCCCAAGTAGCTGGGATTTATAGGTACCTGCCACAACACTCAACTCATGTTTCTATTTTTAGTAGAGACAGGATCTCACTCTTGCTCAAGCCAGTCTCAAACTCCTAACATCAAGCACCTCCCACCTTGGCCTTCCAGAGTGCTGGGATTACAGGTGTGAGCCACTTTTCCCAGCCTTATATTTGCTTTTAAACCTGGCATTGCCCAGGGTGGTGCCTGTGGCTCAGTGGATAGGGCACCGGCCCCATATACCGGGGGTGGAGGGTTTGAACCTGGCCCCAGCCAAACTGCAACAAAAAATAGCCGGGCATTGTGGCAGGCAGCACCTCAGGAGGCTGAGGCAAGAGAATCACCCAAGCCCAGGAGTTGGAGGTTGCTGTTAGCTGTGACACCACAGCAATCTACTGAGGGCGATAAAGTGAGACTCTGTCTCAAAAACAAACAAACGAACAAAACTCTGGCATTGCACAACATAAAGATGAATGGTCAGATTCATACTAATATTTTAAATTTAATTTTTTTATGTTAGAATGCCATGGAATAGCAAATTGAAAGAAAAAAAGAAAGAAACAAAACAACACAACAATTTGAGAGAGCCACAATGGACAAAGGAACAAGCTTTTAGCACCTTGAACAATACTTTTCTCCTTGCTTTTCTGAACAAGTGACCATGCCTTTTTTGTTTTGCAGCTAGCCCTGCAAACTGGGTAACCTATCCTGTACACTGGGCAGTAGAAAGAGCAGGGAACACATAGACAAAAATCTCTGCTTTCATGGACCAGATGTTCTAAATGAGATAAATGGATATTTTATTTGTTTCAAGAAATAAATGAATACTTACATATTAAGTTATGCAAGCTATGGAGTAAAATTAAGTGGTGGTGGATTTAGGGAGGCCAAGGGATTTGCAGTCATTTATTTGTCACATTTGTAAAATACCTACTATGAGATGGCAGTTACAGTTATTTGATTTGCAGTTGTTCAAGCACAAGAAAGGCCCATTCATTCCTTCTCTCAGGCTGTCCCTTCCTGCCTTCCTAGCTTTTCAACAACTCAGGAAAGGATCCATCCTCATTGGCTATGACTGAAAAATCCCAGGGAAGAACATTGATTGGACAGAGTGAATCATGTGCCCATTTCTGAACCAACCATTACAGCCAGGGTGAGGAAACAATATGATTACCTGGATGCCTCACCTGGCTTGGGTGAGGCATCCACTCCCATGGCCAAGATGTAGTTTGGAAATATTTTTCCTAGAGGATGAGAGTGCTGACTAAACACAAAACTGACTAAAAGCTGAACTGGACTTGGTCCTCAGGGAACCCCCAGGTTGTAGGGAGACAGGATATTACCAGGCCCAGCAGGTCAGGACTGGGGTGCAGGAAGGATCCCAGGGCTGGAAGGAATGGGATAAGAAAAGGCCAAAGGCTATACTTGGGACTCAGAAGACAATTCACAGAGGAGGGGCTATTGCAGTTGGGGCTTTGTGGGATGAATAGAAGTTTGATGATAAAGGTGGAGGGCTGAGAGAACTGCACCAGTGAGACAGCACAGCTATAAAGGGGGTGATGATGGGTGCAGGCTAGGCCAAGTTCTTAGAGGCTTCCACTCCAAGCCAGGAAAGTAGCTATGGCAAGCCATAGAAAAGGTTCATGGCAGATCTGTTCCAGGTCTGTGAGTGAGAAAGAGCCGCCCGAGGCTGGGAGTGATGGCTCACATCTGTAATCCTAGCACTCTGGGAGGCTGAGGCAGGTGGATTGCCTGAGGTCACAGGTTCAAGACCAGCCTGGGCCAGAGTGAGACTCTGTCTCTACTAAAAATACAAAAAGTGAGGCAAGAGGATTGCTTGAGCCCAAGAAGTGGAGGTTGCTGTGAGCTATGATGTCACCATGGCACTCTATCCAGGGCAATAGCTTGAGACTCTGTCTCAAAAAAAAAAAAAAAAAAGAAAGAAAGAAAAAAGAGCCTCCTGAGGTCAGCGTTGGGGGTGGTCCAGATTAGGAATCAGAAAACTGTGGCTGAGGGCCACATCTGGCCTTTGACCTATTTTTATAAATAAAGTTTTATTGGCACACTGCTGCTCCCACTCACTTCTGTATGGTCTGTGGTGCTTTCATGGCCACCGCAGTGCTGAGCAATACTGACAGGGACCATCTGGAAAAGCTGGAAATATTGGCTATTTGGCCCTTTACGGAAATAGATTGCCAAGCTGGTCTCAAGGGCGGAGTTGGGAGAGGGAAGGCCTAAGGGGAGGTGAAGGCCATGTGATGATGTAGTGAAGGAAGCATATTCCAGGGGGATCCAGGGGGTGAGAAGTCAAGGGTTTTAGAAGGAATAACTGTGGGGGCTGGGGGTGGGGCAGGAAGGCAGAGCCTCCAGTTTGGAAATGGGATGGACAGCAGGGCTGAAGCCAAGACAGGGGCCTAGAGAGGACCCTGAGGCCAGCTGGGCCTGGCTGAGTCAGGGGCATGGCACAGTGCTGAGGTGCTCTTGGAATCTCCTATGGACCCTAGCCAGGGTGGGCCAAGGTCCCCCAGGGTCCTGGGGGAATCTACTGGCTATCTTCAGAACAGCCTCCATGTTGCCAGCACTCACTCCGCAACTTGTGAGTCCAGCCTAATGGCTCCACCTCCTGGAAATTCTGAGGGTCTCAAGATGCCTGGGAGGCCAGCATCATGTTTGGGAAGCTCACCTAGGAGTTGGGTAACATAACCTAAGTGGGTGTAGGGTGTCCGGTGTATTTGAAGTATTACAGTATTTGGAGTCACTGTAAGCAACCAGGCCAAGGTGGCCTTATGGTTGGAGGCAAGACTGGCTTAGTCCCAGCTCAGACAGGGCTTTGAGTGCCCATCAGAGGGGCAGGGGCTTTCTCCTGACATGAGACCCTTGCCCCAGTCCCAGCTTGCCCTTTAAATACCCCTGGGGGCAGGACCACCAAACTTCCTCCAGGGTACTGTTGGGAGTAGGAGCTTTCAGATTAGGAGTTTTCTGACTCCTAATCTGGACTACCCCCTCCACTGACCCAGCACCTAGAACTGGGTCCTTCTCAGCTTGGGACCCTCTCAACCCTCTGGGGCTGCCCCTGGCCCACACTGGGTCCTCCCTGGCACAGACCCTGGTCTTGTGAGGATGCCCCAGAAAATGGGGTATGGGCAGGGCCATCAATCGATAGCTCTATCAGCTCCTGGGGCAGGCAGAAGCGAGGCCCATCCGGGCGGCCTGCTGGCTCCCACCCCACCCTTCAGGAAGGCGGATAAAGCTTGGGGACCCTCTTGAGTGAAGCCAGGCACCTGCCTGCCACCCAGCACTCCTATCTCCCATGGAAGGGCCCAGTTCCTGAATTGCCCCAATGGGCCGCTCCACAGGCCTACACCGAAGCCTTTAATAGCCTGGGCCTAATGTTTTATTGTTGGTTTTAAAAGTGTAATTAGTTCAAGTGTAAACAGAAAAAACCTGCTTAATTAAGAATTTTTAAACAGGGGCATAAAGCGGTAGCGGAAACATTGACGAACCCCAAGCTGCCTTCATAAAATCGATCAGGGAAGAGCCTCCGCTCGGAGGCTGGGTGGGGCGGGGGCAGCCTGGGGGAGCTTCCGATGGATGCCATTTGCCTTCGGTGAGAGCCCCAGGGACCTGCTGCTTTACGATCTACAATCGGGGTCTCGGGACCAGTGCCTAATGATTTTTACGCATTAATGGAGATGACAGTTGGCCAAGACAGACTGTTTAAGAAGCCTTTAAGGGTGGCTAGGAGCCAAGGCCTGTGACCGTGGGCTGTCTGGGAAGTAAAAACCCTCCACCACCAGGGAGACCCCATCTTCTTGCTCTCTTTGGGCTGGTTCACTGGGTGCCCTTCTGGCGGGGGCCCCTCCACACATAGTTATTTGTTGGTAGAGTCTGGGTCGTCACTGAGTCACCTCCTGGCAGATCTGGCCTGCCTACTTAAGTAGGAAGACTTAAACTTCCTACTTGAAGTGAGGGGTGCTGTCTCCTGCAGGGCTGGGGCTGCACTGATGGTGGAGTAGAGGGTGTGATGTGTGCTAAGAAGGGGACCTCATTTACCAGAATGAACCAGAGCCCAAGGTAACCTCCAGGCTGGACCTGGGAGGCCTTTGGGGGTGGGCAGTGGACCTGTGACCAGTTCTTGCTAGGAGATTGCAAAGGCCCCGGGTTGGGCCAGATAAGCTCTCAGACTCTGGGAGTTTTGCTGTTCCAAATGTGGAGGGCTCAGAGGCCTGCGGAGTCCATTATGCCCACACACCAAGAATGTGGGTACCAAGAGTCTTGGGAACTTGGAAGGCTAGTCCAGTGGGGCGCAGTGTCTGCCCCAGCCTCAGCATCCCGGTCTGAGATGAGTCTGGGCATTCCTGTCTTTGTGACCCTCCAAGGACAGAAAGCATTGGTACAGTGAGGCTGGAGGCTGGGACACTGCTTCCTATCCCAGAGCCTCACAGGTCCAAAGGGATTGGTAGTCTCATTCACCTTTTGTCCCTGGGATTCTCTTCACATCTGCCGGGCCCTGCTCCTGTCATATAGGCCCTGGCCTGGACTTGGGTCCTTGTGTGCCAGGAGGACTCACTGTTCCTGTATCCCTTGTGGCCAGGATGCAGCCCTATTTGACGCTGAGGCTTGTCTAGGCCCCATAGTGACCTGGGTGTCAGGTCTGGATTTACCTGGCCTCAAGGCTTGACCTTAGAAGTGCCAAGGAAGTCCCAGAGTTGAGGCTCTGAAAGGACCCTCTGTTTTCAAAACAAAGGGACCCACTGTGCTAGGGTCCCAGCCCCCCAACCCTAAAATTGGGGTGAAAAGGGTACTCAATGGACATCTCTCAGGGGTCCACGGCAGCCCAGCAGGGTGGGTGGGTGGCATCCTGGATCTGAGCGGCAGACACAGGGCTGGGTTGGCATCGGCCTTTTGCTCCTGGACCCCCAGCCTAGTGGATGCTCCCTGAGGGTCATAGCAGTAGTGATCTACAGAGAGAGATTTGTAGCTAGCGATGAGGCTACCTGAGCCTCGCCTGTACCCAGCTGAAGCCACAAAGTAAATCAATAGCTGGCAAAGGGATGGAGGGGTGTTTGGCTCCCCTAACTGGGAGATGAAAGCTGGACAGGGTGAGGCCGGGGCTGAGACCAGATGTGCAGGTGGCTGGGCATTTTCACCTCTGCAGGTTACCAGCTCTCTTGTTTGTGGGTGTCTCTCTCTCTCCTAGTGCATTCCTCCTACTCTCTCTGCTTCTCTTTCTCTCTCTCTCTATCTCTCTCTCGTATTTTTCTGTCTCTGTCTCTCTGTTTCTGTCTCTACCTCTGTATCTCTCCATGTCTCTCTGTGTGTCTCTGTGACTTTCTGTGTCTGGGTCTGTCTTTGTGGGTCTCTATATCTTTAGTTTCCTTTTCTTTCTCTCTCCCTCTTTCTCTCTCTCTCCCCCAACACAGAACGCAAAGTAGGATCTGATATCTCCCCTAGAAAGTGCCCCCGAGCCCCCAGCCCACCACGGACAGGGCTGAGTCAAGACTGCCCTGTGGCTCCTGCCCCACCCTGGCACTTTTTCTGCAGAGTGTTTCATTCCAGTTTGGACACTTTCCCGGCATGGAGAAGCCTCGAAATCTCTGTGGAAAATCTGATTTTGGCCACTCAGCTGCTTTGGCGTCTATGGTTTGTGTTCCTGGAGAGTCTCATCCTCCAAGACCCAACTGCCTGATTTCCTGGGCACAGATGTTTGGATCCTCACCCTGAGTGGGGTCTGTGCTGCTGACGGGCAGATGGAGGCAGCTCCCTGTCCCTTCCCCCAGCCCATGGTGGGAATCCCCAGCCTCAGGAGGTGGAAAGGGATTGGGACCCACACTGTCCCAGATTTGATTCTTCCTCAGCTGAATTCCCAACGCCTTGGAGGCTTAGGGCATCATCTTCAAAAGGGGGGTGTGAGTTTTAGAAAACAAGTCCAATTCCCAGAGATAAGCAGGGTTCCCATAACAGGAAAAACACCTGTGGCTACAAGGAATAGGAAAGTGGACTCAAATGGCACCAGCAACAGAGTGAAGTAGGGGTGGGCATCCAAAGACAGTTTAAGGTAAGGCTTGACCCAGCAGCACAGCCTGATAACCAGGACTACAAGATGGTGACCAGTAGTCGCCTCTTCCCTCCCTTGCACCCAGCAGGGAAGAGAGAAAAAGTGATAGGGGTAGAGATAGAGATAGAGAAAGCTCGCACACGCACATCTTTCATCTCTCATCTCTCATTTCCCTTTAACAAGCTCAAAACTGAAGTTTGCTCTGCTTGGATCAGTTTAGCCCTAGGCTCTGCCAGGGCATGGGATTACATGGGATTTCTTTTTCCCTTTTTTTTTTTTGAGACAGAGTCTTACTTTGGTAGAGTGTCATGACATCATACATAGCTCACAGTAGCCTCAAACTCTTGGGCTCAAGCAATCCTTTTGCCTCCATTTTTCATTTTTAGTAGAGACTAGGTCTTCTTCTTGCCCAGGCTGGTCTCAAACTCCTGAGCTCAAGCAATCGACCTGCCTCAGCCTCCCAGAGGGCTAGGATTACAGGTGTGAGCCACCGCACTGGGCCAGGGCATGGGATTTCTATGGGGCTGGAAGTCAGGTCTATCAGAAAGGGGGAAGATAGTTATGGATGTCAGAAGCCAGGGCCTATGTCCTGTGCCCTCGCATTCTTTCTGCCTGGGAGGGAGGATAGTGCTGGGGAGGTCACAAAATCCTGTGCCGCAGGGGCCACCTCAGCCCACAAGTAACCCCACCACAGCCAGGTCCAACTCCAACTCCTTTCTGTCTTCAGGCAGCTTCCTCTGCCCCCCAAGTACCCTGGACAGGGCACTGCCACCATCCAAAGGAAACCATTTGATCAACACCTAGTGCAGGGGGATGGGAGTGGAGGATCCAGGGACAGAGATGACAGAGACAAGAGACAGAGAGGCAGGGAGTAGGAAGGCACCAAGGGACACACTGCAGCAAGTCTACTGTGTCTACTTCTCTGTCTCCCCATGTCTCTCTGCCTCTATCTCTCTGCCTGTCTCTATCTCTGTCTTTCTGTCTTCATCCCTGACTCCACAGATAGAAAGAGAAATAAATAAATAAGCCCATGGAGATGGGCTGTAGAGCCAAGTTTTCTCCTTGCCTTCTTAGCCCTGGGTCACCAATGCCAGGAAGTTTGGGGGGTTGGGGTCAATATCTCCATAGCTGACAGGGGGAGCCCCTTGCTCATGCCCTGCCCTGCAGCTGCCAATGACATCCTTCTCATCACAGCAGCTGGAGGGGCTAAAATGCCAACTAGACTGTGCTGCTGTCCTGCTGAGATCCTTACTTGCTTCCTATTGCTCTTACAATCAAACCCAAACTCTTCACCATAGCAGGACCTGCTGCCATCCCTCTCAGAGAGATGGAAACTGAGGCTTAGAAAAGGGACTTGGCTAAATACAATAAAGCAGGAATTGGGTTCTGAGTTTTGTTGGAGAACAACAGAAGCAGGCCGAAAATGGGATGAGGAGGATGTTGGATATGGAACCCAGGGTGGGGGAGTGCAGTTAGGAAAGAGCCCTCTGGAGAGAGAGGAGGGGAGAGAGAGAGAGAGCACACGTTGAGAGAGAGAGAGAGAGAGAGAGAGAGAGAGCGCTATATAGGTTCGGCTGGGGGAAGTCTCAGAATGGTGATGGGAGGGTAGAATGGCCAATAAAGAGTTACTGCCCTGGCCGGAAGAGGCGTTAGGGGCAGGCCATAATTGGGAGGGGCTTTCTTTGGGGCAATTACCTAACAGAGGCAAGAAAATCACCTGAGCCTAAAAGTTTGAGGTTGCTGTGAGCTGTGATACCAACTAACCGAGACACTGTCTCAAAACAAAACAAAAGCAAAAAAAAAAACCCAACCCACCCTCCTCTGAAACACCTTTACAAAATACATATCCTCCAGTTATATGTCAGTGTTCCTTTGCTCTCATCCATACCAATAATGGGAATTGTTAATTTTTTTAACTTAAAAAAAAAAATCAAGATCCAGCAATTCCACTTCTAGGTATGTACCCAAAACAATTGAAAAGAAGTGTTCAAACAAATACATGTACATGAACGTTCATGGCAGGATTATTCACGATAGCCAAAAGGTGGCAACAACACAAACGTACTTCCATGAATGAATGAACAAACAAAATGTGGTATATATACACAATAGAATGTGTTTCAGTCTTAAAAAGGAAGGAAATTCTGACACAGGCTCAATATGGATGAACCAAGGACAAATCCTCCATGATTCCACTCAGGGGAGGTCCCTAGAGTCATCAGAGTCACAGATACAAAAAGTAGAATGGGGTACCAGAAGCTAGGCAGGAGGGTGAGGAGTTGGTGTTTCACGGGGACTGAGTTCCAGTTTGGGAGGATAAGAGAGGTCTGGAGATGGAGGGCAGGGATGGTTGCACAGTAATGTGAATGTATTCAACGCCACCAATTTGCATATATAAAAAGGGTTATGAGGCCAGGTACTTGTGCCTATAATCCCAGCACTCTGAGAGGCCAAGGCAGATTGATCGCTTGAGCTCATGAGTTTGAGACCAGCTTGAGCAAGAGCAAGACCTTATCTCTATCTCTACTACAAATAGAAAAACTAGCCAGGTACAAGTTGTGGTGGACGCCTGTACTCTCATCTACTCAGGAGGCTGAGGCAGGAGGATCACTTAAACCTAAGAGACTGAGGTTGCTGTGAGCTATGATGATGCCACGGCACTCTGCCCAGGGCAACAGAGTGAGACTCTGTCTCCAAAAATGAATGAATGAATGAATAAAATGGTTATGATGGTAAATTTTATGTTATATGGAATTTACCACAATACAGGTTTTTTAATTTAAATTTTAAAATTTTAAAAGTAAAATTTATACACTGTGAAACATATAGATTTTACTCTCATAATTTGATAAGTTTTAACATCCTGTTCTGTTGGCTGTTACTATCATATGTTGAAAAAGTTTTGTCACACTGGACTGTTATGGTTCTAATTGATGAAGTTGAATTTTTCATGTGATTGTTTATGTTTCCGCTTGTGGGAATTTCCTCATTGTGGTTTTTGCCCATTGCAACAAAGTCTGTGGCCATAAGAAACCAGAAGCAAACTAAATGCTCACCCAAAAGGGGTCTGATAAATGACATTCTTATCTATGAAGATGATGGAATACTCTGTATTCTGTGGCTAACAGAACAAGGCAGATCTGATAGTGTCCATGTGGACTGAACACCAAGATGTAACCACAAGGTGGTTACAAATGAAAACCACAAGGTCAAAAGAGGGGTAAATAGATGCAAAGGCTGGGTGTGTGGTGGGCACCTATAGTCCCAGCTACTTGGGAGGCAGAAGCAGGAGTATCACTGGAGCCCAGGAGTTTGAGGTTGCTGTGAGCTATGATGACATCACTGCACTCCAGCCTGGGGAACAGAACAAGATTCAGTCTCAAAAAAAAAAAAAAAAAATCAGATGAACAGTCTTGAACAAACTCAGACTATGCAAGACCCTGGTAACATGTGTCCCTAGGGAGGAAGACAAGACCAAGATCACTCTGTTGCGTTCTGTTTGGTACAGCTGAGAAAATTTTTTACCAGTACATATGATAAAATAAACGTATTTGCAATTTAAAAATCATTGCTGGTGGCATCGTTTCCAGAGCTAAAGACCACTTTTCTGGCTGAAATTTCCACTTTATCTCCCTCTGCCTCAATTCTGCCCATTAGGAGGTATCACTTGCTGTCTTTAGTCCTGTCTCCAGGCCTCTGAAGCCTGTCTCTTCACCAGGTAGAGGACTGAGGGTCCTTCCCAGTCACCATCCTGGGGAGGCAGAGCATGTGTGAATCACCCCTGTACACAGTGTTTACTGGATGATGAGAAAACAGACATATGGTGAGACCAAGCTAACCATATCCAAACCACAGCAGATGAGTGGATGGATGGATGAGTGGGTAAATGGATGATAATGTGTGGATGAAGAGATAGGTGATAGTGGGTGGACAGATGGATGGGCAGGTGGATAGATGGATATGTAGGTAGATGGGTGAGTGGATGGATAGTTGCTGGATGGGTGGGTTGGTGGATAATGTGTGGGTAGGTGAATGGATGAGTTGATGAATATGTGAATGGGTGGGTAGATGGATAGAAGATGGGTGGATGGGTGGGTGGAAGTGTGAGTGGATGGATAGGTAGGTGGATGGGTGGGTGGATAAATGAAGAAATGGGTGAGTGGCAGGGTGGATGGGTGGATGGATGTATATAATAATTGTATAGATGAACAGATGGGTGATAGGTGGATGGATGGATGGATGGGTGTGTACATGGATGAGTGTATGGGTGGATAGATGGTTGGTGCATGAAAAAAATGGGTGGGTGGATGACTCGGTGGGTAGATGAATGGAGGCAGAAGGATGATTGGGTAAATGAGTGAAAGCATGGCGGGGTGGATGGTGACTGTATGTATGGGGGAATGGATGGATGGAAGGTGGGTGGATGAATGGATGGAAAGCCTAGAGTCCACTCTGCTGCTTCCTCCCACAGTAGCCTGCACACTTCCTCCCAGTAAGTAGGTGGGTGGGTGGGTGGATGGATAGGTAGGTAGATGGATGGAAGGTGGATGGATGAATGGATGCAATGTGTGAATAGAACAATGGATGCACAGATGAATAATGGCTGGTCTGATGGATGACCATACAGATGGATGGGTAAAGAGATATGGTGAGACTATATCTCTGGGCAGACAGTTGCTCCCATGAGTCTTACACTCAGTGGGGCTGTATGCCATCTCTTCTAAGGCCCACTTGGCTCATAGCTGCTGTCCTTGCAGGATTGCACGTAGCTATTTGCTGCCCCTTGGGTCTTAGTCCCTCCTACAGGCTCACCCTGGGGTAGGGACACCTGGGAGTCTGGAGTCTGCTCTGCTGCCCCTCCCACATCAGCTTGCACATCTCCTCCCTAGCAAGGGCAGATCCAGGGATCCAGGAGAAGGGGATGGGGTGGAAGATGGAAAAGGGTAATCAGTCTACCAGAGGGCAGGGTAAGTGTTAATACCTTAAAGACATAGGACATACTGGCAGCTCCTACCAATTAGTGACCTACCCCTGTGAGTATGCTCTGTGGCGTGGCTGAGTTGATTACTCTAATTAATTTTGCATCGACCACCATGGATCTGCTGGGAGAGGACTGATTGGCATGGGAGACAGATGCTGCATGCCTGCCCAAAGCCCCTGCCCCCACTGCTCAGTCCACAAGGTCAAACACCTTCCTCACCTGGCCTTCCAGACCCTGGGACTCTCCTGCATTGAGGACTGCCAGATGGGAGAGAATTGGGGGGCGGGTGTGCATCACAAATTACACACTTGTAGCTAATAAAGTTTCTCCCACAACCCAGGCTCACCTTTCCCCATGCTTGCGGAAACTTCCCTAAATTGGAAGGTGTATTAATTTTTTGTTGTTGTTGTTGCAGTTTTGGCCAGGGTCGGGTTCGAACCTGCCACCCTTGGTATATGGGACTGGTGCCCTACTCCCTGAGCCACAGGCACCACCCATTAATTTCTTATTTATTCCTGCTATAATAAATTACCACAAACAGTGGCATAAAGACAACACGAATGTATTTTCTCAGAGTTCTGGGTGTCAGGAGTCTGAAATGAGTCTCACTGGGCTGAAGTCAAGATGTGGTGGGGAGGGGTCCTTCCTTCCAGAGAAGAGATTGTCCAGCTGGTCCTTCTCTTCCAGAGAAGAGATTGTCAGCATCTAGAGGTCACCCACATTCCTTGGCTCAGCGCCCCTTCCTCCAGAGCCAGCCGCACAGCATCTTCCAGTCTCTGCCTCTGATCCTCCTGTCTCCAAAGACACTGGGCCAGCCAGGTAATCCAGTATTATCTCCCATCTCAAGGTCCTTGCCTGCAAAGTCCCTTTTGTCATGTAAAGGAACATTTCAACAGATCATATATGTATGTATGTATTTTGAGACAAAGTCTCACTCTGTTGCCCAGTCTAGAATGCTAGGAGTCTGAAATGAGTCTCACCGGGCTAAAGTCAAGGTATGGTAGCTCTGTGCCTACCTCACAGCAACCTCACACTCCTGGGCTCAAGCGATCCTCCTGCCTCAGCCTCCCAAGTAGCTGGGACTATAGGCACCAGCCACGATGCCCAGTGAATTTTTCTATTTTTAGTAGAGAGGAGGTCTCACTGTTGCTCAGGCTGGTCTGGAACTCCTAAGCTTAAGTGATCCTCTTGGCTCGGCCTCCCAGACTGCTAGGATTATAGGCGTGAGTCATGGTGCCCTGCCTTTGACAGATTCTTTAGATTAGGATGTAGGCATCTTTGGGCAGTAGTTACTTTGATGACCCCGGAGGGACATTTCACACTGAGGCACTCTCCTAGCTTTGTGTTTAGAAGCTAGATACAACCACATCTGACATAATTGTTTAACTTGTTGAAATAACCAAACCAGAGACAACAACATGGGGACTAAGACTCTTCCAGGTTTCTCCATAAACCTAGTTTGCCCTCCTTTCTCCCTTGCAGCTGAATGATGAGATCTACAGTGTTCAGTCTACATCAGAAGAGAGAATTTTGTTGTTTACAGGATGAATGTTTATATATAGATGCAACTTCCATCCAAAACCAAGATATAAAACATTTCCTTTACCCCAGAAGGTTCCCTTGTTCTTCCTACCAGCTGACACCCCTCTGGAGATAATCTCTGCTCTAACTTCTGTCACCAAGATTTATTTCTGTATGCTCTTGAAATCTAGCTGAGTGGAATTTATGTGTGTTTTTTTGTGTCTGGCTTAATTTGCTTAACATTATGACTGAGGGATTCATCCATGATGTTGGATGTATTGGTAGCTTATACTCTTATCGTTCTGCAGAATTTTTTTTTGTAGAGACAGAGTTTCACTTTATTGCCCTCGGTAGAGTGCCATGGCATCACACAGCTCACAGCAACCTCCAACTCCTGGGCTTAGGCGATTCTCCTGCCTCAGCCTCCCGAGTAGCTGGGACTACAGGCGCCCACTACGACGCCCGGCTATTTTTTTGTTGTTGTTGCAGTTTGGCCGGGGCTGGGTTTGAACCCACCACCCTCGGTATATGGGGCCGGCGCCCTGCTCACTGAGCCACAGGCGCCGCCCCGTTCTGTAGAATTTTGTTGTCTGCATTCCACAGTTGAATTATTCATTCTATCACAAGCATTTGGTTTGAATGTACCTTTGGGTTATTTCCAGTTTGGGGCTACCAACAGCAAACCTGCTATGAACAATCTTGCATATGTCTGTTTTCATTTTGTTTGTTTGTTTGTTTTTCAGGTTTTGGCCAGGACTGGGCTTGAACCTGCCACCTCTGGCATATGGGGCCAGCGCCCTACTCCTTTGAGCCACAGGTGCCACCTTTGTTTGTTTGTTTTTTAAGAGAGTCTCACTTTGTTGCCCCCAGTAGAGTACCGTGGTGTCATAGTTCATAGCAACCTCAAACTCCTGGGCTCAAGAGATTCTCTTGCCTCAGCCTCCCAAGTAGCTGGGACTACAGGCGTCCGCCACAATGCCTGGCTATTTTTTAGAGAAGAGGTCTTGCTCTGGCTCAGGCTGGTCTCAAACCTGTGAGCTCAGGCAATCCACTTGCCTCGGCCTCCTCAGTGCTAGGATTATAGGCATGAACCACCACACTTGGCCACATATGTCTTTTTATGGATATAAACCGTCATCTCTCTTGGGCATATATACCCAGGAGTGGAATTGCTGAGTCAGAGGATCAAGGTTTAGCCTTAGTAGAGACAGCCAGCTTTCTAACATGATTGAACTAACCGGACTAGTAGTGTAGAGAGTTTGCATTTCTTCATGACAGGGAGGGTTGGTCAGCAGTCAAGAGATTCAACAAGGGCCGGGCACATTGGCTCACACCTGTAATTCCAGCACACTGCCAGGGAAAGGTGGGAGGCCAAGGCTTGAGGTCAGGAGATTGAGACCACCCTGAGAAAATGAGACCCCCTCTCTACTATACATAGAAAAATTAGCTGGGTGTGATGGCTAATGCATATAGCCCCAGCTACTGGGAGTCTGAGGTAGGAAGATCATTTAAGCCCAGAAAGTGGAAGATGCAGTGACCTATGATGATACCACTGCACTCTACCTGGGTGACAGAGCAAGACTCTGTCTCAAAAAAACAAAACAAAACAAAACAAAACAAAAAAGAGTCTCAATAGTCTGAATAGTCTCAATTCATTAACACTACTTTCCAGCAAACAGTAGTCATCGTAGACCTGCCCTCATTGAAAGATAATTAAGAATAAGAATAAAGGCTCAGCGCCTTGTAGCTCAGCAGCTGGGGCACCAACTACATATACCAGAGCTGGTGGGTTTGAATCTAACCCAGGCCTGCCAAACAACAATGACAACTACAACCAAAAAATAGCCGGGCGTTGTGGCAGCCGCCTGTCCCAGCTAATTGGGAGGCTGAGGCAAGAGAATGGCTTAAGCCCAAGAGTTTGAGGTTGTTGTGAGCTGTGACACCATGGCACTCTACCCAGGGTGACAGCTTGAGACTGTCTCAAAAAAAAGGAAAAAAAACAAAGGAATAAGAATAAAGGAAGTGGAAACTGTGAAAAAAACCACACCCAAAAAGGAAATTGGGGAGCTTATGGGGAGCACATGTAACAGAGAGATCTCCTCCAGGATATACATAGAAGTTAGGAAATGTACCACCCACTAGACCTTCCTGAAAAAATGAATAAACAGCATGCTGCAGCTAGACAGAATAAAGCAAAATAAAGAACTATTGGGCGTTGCCTGTGGCTCAGTCAGTAAGGCGCCGGCCCCATATACCGAGGGTGGCGGGTTCAAACCCAGCCCCGGCCAAACTGCAACTAAAAAATAGCCGGGCGTTGTGGCGGGCACCTGTAGTCCCAGCTGCTCGGGAGGCTGAGGCAAGAGAATCGCTTAAGCCCGGGAGTTGGAGGTTGCTGTGAGCTGTGTGAGGCCATGGCACTCTACCGAGGGCCATAAAGTGAGACTCTGTCTCTACAAAAAAAAAAAAATAATAAAATAAAGAACTATCCAGCCAGGCATGGTGGTACAACCTGTATTCCAGCTACTTGGGAGGCTGAGGTAGGAGGATCACTTGAGCCCAAGAATTGGGAGCTGCAGTGAGCTGTGATGATGTTACTGCACTCCAGCCTAGGTGACAGAGCAAGATCCTGTCTTTTTTTTTGTAGAGACAGAGTCTCACTTTATCGCCCTTGGTAAAGTGCTGTAGCATCACAGCTCACAGCAACCTCCAAGTCCTGAGCTTAGGCGATTCTCTTGCCTCAGCCTCCCAAGTAGCTGGGACTACAGGCACTCACCACAACACCTGGCTATTTTTTTGTTGCAGTTTGGCTGGGGCCGGGTTTGAACCTTCCACCCTCAGTATATGGGGCTGGCGCCCTACCCACTGAGCCACAGGCACTGCACAAGACCCTGTCTCTTTAAAAAAAAAATTTGTAAAAGACATCTATTAAAAGGCTCTATCCAAAATACCTGACTTGGGTCAATCCTAGCACTCTGGGAGGCTGAGGCAGGTGGATTGCTTGAGCTCACTGGTTTGAGAGCAAAAGCAAGACCCCTTCTCTACTAAAAATAAAAAAACTGTGGCAAGAGGATGGCTTGAGCCCAAGAGTTGGAGGTTGCTGTGAACTATGACTCCACAGCACTCTACCCAGGGCAACAGCTTGAGACTCTGTCTCAAAAAAAAAAAAAGAAAGAAAGAAAAAATAATACCTGACTCTTAAAATTCAAATAAGAAGGGGCGGCTCCTGTGCGGCAGTGGGTAGGACGCTGGCACCATATACCGAGGGTGGCGGGTTCAAACCCAGACCCGCGTGAACTGCAACCAAAAAATAGCCGGGCGTTGTGGCGGGCGCCTGTAGTCCCAGCTGCTCGGAAGGCTGAGGCAGGAGAATCGCTTCAGCCCAGGAGTTGGAGGTTGCTGTGAGCTGTGTGACGTCATGGCACTCTACTGAAGGCAGTAAAGTGAGACTCTGTCTCTACAAAAAAAAAAAAAAATAGCCGGGCGTTGTGGTGGGCGCCTGTGGTCCCAGCTACTCGGGAGGCAGAGGCAGGAGAATCGCCTAAGCCCAGGAGTTGGAGGTTACTGTGAGCAGTGTGACGCCATGGCACTCGACCCATAGGGATAAAGACTTGGTCTCTAAAAAAAAAATTCAAATAAGAAAATAAACAGCTGGGCGGCGCCTGTTGCTCAGTCAGTAGGGCACCGGCCCCATATACCGAGGCTGGCAGGTTCAAACCCAGACCCGCGTGAACTGCAACCAAAAAATAGCTGGGCGTTGTGGCAGGCGCCTGTAGTCCCAGCTACTCTGGAGGCTGAGGCAAGAGAATCGCTTAAGCTCACGAGTTGGAGGTTGCTGTGAGCTGTGTGAGGCCACAGCACTCTACAGAGGGCCATAAAGTGAGACTCTGTCTCTACAAAAAAAAAAAAAGAAAAGAAAATAAACAGCTGTATTGAAAAAAAGTGGGCAAAAGACCTGAATGCCACCAAAGAACATATATAGCTCACAAACATATGAAAAGATGCTCAACATCATATGTCATTAGGAAATTGTAGATTAAAACAACAATGAGATGCCACTACATATGTATTAGAATGGCAAAAATCTTGGTGGGACTGCAAACTAGTACAACCTTTCTGGAAGGAAGTATGGAGAAACCTCAAAGCACTCAACCTAGACCTCCCATTCGATCCTGCAATCCCATTACTGGGCATCTACCCAGAAGGAAAAAAATCCTTTTATCATAAGGACACTTGTACTAGACTGTTTATTGCAGCTCAATTTACAATCGCCAAAATGTGGAAACAGCCTAAATGCCCACCAACCCAGGAATGGATTAACAAGCTGTGGTATATGTATACCATGGAATACTATTCAGCCATTAAAAAAAATGGAGACTTTACATCCTTCGTATTAACCTGGATGGAAGTGGAAGACATTATTCTTAGTAAAGCATCACAAGAATGGAGAAGCATGAATCCTATGTACTCAATCTTGATATGAGGACAATTAATGACAATTAAGGTTATGGGGGGGGAAGCAGAAAGAGAGAGGGAGGGAGTGGGGTGGGGCCTTAGTGTGTGTCACACTTTATGGGGGCAGGACATGATTGCAAGAGGGACTTTACCTAGCAATTGCAATCAGTGTAACTGGCTTATTGTACCCTCAATGAATCCCCAACAATAAAAAAAAAAAGAAAAAAAAAAAAAAAAGAATGGCAAAAATCTAAGCATTGACAACATCAAATGCTGATAAGGTTGTGGAGCAACAGGAACTCTCATAACTAGGAAATGGTACCACTACTTTGTAAAACAATTGTCAGTTTCTTACAAAATTAAACTTGCTAGCCTGAGCTGGTGGCTCACACCTGTAATCTTATCTACTCAGGAGGCTGAGGGAGGAGGATCACTTGAGTCCAACAGTTTGAGACTGCAGTGAGTAATGATTGCACCACTGCACTCCAGCCTGGGCCACAGAGTGAGACCCTGTCTAAAAACAAAATAAAACATAAACATGAGCTGTACTATGATGCAGTAGCATTTACCCAAGGAAACTTATGTCCACACAAAATTATGTCCACACAAAAACCTATGCATGGATTTTTTTTTTTTTTTTTTGAGAAAGAGCCTCAAGCTGTTGCCCTGGGTAGAGTACTATGGCATCACAACTCACAGCAACCTCTAACTCTTGGGCTTAAGTGGTTCTCTTACCTCAGCCTCCCAAGTAGCGAGGACTATAGGCACCCACCACAACACCCAGCTATTTTTTTTTCTTTTTGTCATTGTTCTTTAACAGGCCTGGGCCGGGTTTGAACTCACCAGCCCCAGTGCATGTGGCCGGCACCCTAACCACTGAGCTACAGGCGCTGAGCCAGCACAGAGGGTTTTTAGGACAGTGAAACTACTCTGTAGGAGGCTACTGTCGACAGAGAAGAAGGCATACTTTATAAAATAATTTAAGAAGGTTTATTCCAAGCCAAATTTGAGGACCATGATCTGGAGCAACACCAAAGAAGGCTTGAGCATATGGTCTCAGGTGGTGGGTCACAGTTTGATTTTTTTTTTTTTGCAGTTTCTGGCTGGGGCTGGGTTTGAACCTGCCACCTCCAGCATATGGGGCCGGCGCCCTACTCCATTGAGCCACAGGTGCCGCCCACAGTTTGATTTTATACATTTTAGGGAGACAGGGATTACAGGTGAAGTCATAAATTAATATGTGGAAAACATATTCATTTGGCCCCCAAAAGTGTGACATCTGGAAGCAGGAGCTTACAGGTTATAGGTGGGTTTAAAGATTCTTGAGCAATAATTGGCTGGAAGAGTTAGGCTCTGTCTAAAAGACCAGGAGTCAGTGAAAAGGAATGCATAATGTAAAGGGTCTGTTAGTTAGAGACAAAGTACTGGACAGACACAAAGGATTTGTTATGTATATTGAGGACCTGCAAGTAGGTCTTACAAAGCCTTAGGCCTGTTAGTGAATCACAAAGGACATCTCTAAGAAGTGGTGGGGACAAGACGAGACAAGATGAGTCTGATCTCCTTTCTCACTGCTAACAACTCAGTTTTAGGAATCCTCTGGCTAAGAGGGGGTCCAGTCAGTCAGTTGCTGAGAGAGGACCCTTAGGATTTTATTTTAGTTCACACTACAATGGTATCATGATACATTTGTCAAAACCCACAGCATGTCTGATACCAAGAGTGGCCCCTAATGTAGACTATGGACTCTGGGTAACAATGATGTGTTGATTATAAAGAATGCCCTACTCTGTGGGGGCTGTTCAGAGTGGGATGTACTATGTGCATGGGAGAAGGGGTTGTGCAGGGACTTTCTGTACTTCTGCTCAATTTTGCTGTGAACCTAAAACTATTCTAATAAATAACTTTTTTTTTTTTTTTGAGACAGTCTCACTATGTCGCCCTCAGTAGAGTGCTATGGCATCAGTGCTCACAGCAACCTCAAACTCTTGGGCTTAAGCGATTCTCTTGCCTCAGCCTCCCAAGTAGCTGGGACTTCAGGTGCCCGCCACAACAGCGTGTTGTACTCGCGTGCCACCTGGAAGAAAAACTTGGACCCCACTTCAGGCATAAATCAGATGGTGATTTATTACACCTGTGCAGGCAGGTAGCCGCCCAAAGGGCAAATGGGCCCGAAGAGAAAAGCAGGCTATCTTTTATACCATTTTTGTGCTATCATGGCAAGCCAAGCAAAAACAGAAGCAGAACGTGGTGGTTGGTTAGCTCAGGGGATAGCTTGGGGCGGGGTTACAGTCAGGGGGGCTGGTTGGCTCAGGGGGTTGCATCATGGCAGCTGGCATGAGGACAAACTTGGCTTGGGAAATTTTGCTTGAGTAAGCTTTCCACCATTGTTTAGCCATTGCGGGGTAAGTTCTACCATTGTTTTACCTGTTGCTAGGAGTTTTTGGGAACTCAGGGAACTTCCTTGTCCTGAAACCTGTTCTCAGAATTAACCCAAGGTGGGGTTTGAGATGTGCAGGGACTTAGGCTGAGACAGGGGCCTTTAGGGGTCTTTTTGCTGAGTACTACATTCGGCTATTTTTGTTTAACAGGCCTGGGCCGGGTTCGAACTCGCCACCCTCGGTGTGTGTGGCTGGCACCATAACCACTGTGCTACGGGCACCGAGCCACCCTCCCAATTATTTTTGATAACAGCAGATCCCAAAACCAAATCTGCCAATGATAGAACAACAAAGAAACCACAGGTCACGCAAAACCATTCAAGGATGGGAAACACAAAGTCAGCCAGTGAGATATTTGAAGACAAAACCCACCAAAATCAAATCAGGCTGATTTTAGGATAGCAGAATTTAGTCAGTATTAGAAAATCTATTCATGGGCGGTACCTGTGGCTCAGTGAGTAGGGTGCTGACCCCATGTACAGAGGGTGGTGGGTTCAAACCCGGCCCCGGTCAAACTGCAACAAAAAAATACCTGGATGTTGTGGCAGGCACCTGTAGTCCCCGCTACTCCGGAGACTGAGGTAAGAGAATCGCCTAAGCCCAGGAGTCGGAGGTTGCTGTGAGCTGTGACGGCACAGCACTCTACCGAGGGCAACAAAGTGAGATTCTATCTCTAAAAAAAAAAAAAAGAAAAGAAAAGAAAATCTCGGCTCAGTGCCTGTGGCTCAAGTGGCTAAGGCGCCAGCCACATACACCTGAGCTGGCGGGTTTGAATCCAGCCCGGGTCTGCCAAACAGCAATGATGGCTGCAACCAAAAAATAGCCAGGCGTTGTGGTGGGCGCCTATAGTCCCAGCTACTTGGGAGGTAGAGGCAGGAGAATCGCTTGAGTCCTGGAGTTGGAGGTTGCTATGAGCTGTGATGCCATGGCACTCTACCCAGGGTGATAGCTTGAGGCTCTGTCTCAAAAAAAAGAAAAAAAAAGAAAAGAAAATCTATTCATATACTCCACTTTCATCGTAGATTAGAGATAAGCCAGAGGTTCCATTAATAGATACTAAATACATTTGACAGAAATTCTAAGGGAGATAGGAATAAACTGGGAACAGGCCATTAATGTAGGATCAAAGAGTTGGGCACAACATTGGTACCAGCAAATATCCTAGAATCTCTGCAGCCTACTGCACATTGAAGATGAGGGCTGAACAGGAAGTCAGAACCCTTCTATGGGGCTATTCCTCCTTTTACCTTTTATCAACAACCCAAAGTAATTCATCAACATCATCACTGTGTTTTAACTCCACCCTGATAATGATAGCCAACTCAATAAGGCAGGAAAACAAAATAGTCTGAGTAAATAATAACAGAAGGAAGCACTATTATGTTACTTCCTATTGTTGCTATAAAGTGGATAGTAAATTGTTACAGCTGTGATAGGAGACTGATACAACTATCATTATTTTCAGATGGTGTCAGTGTATCATGGAAATCACTGAGTTTCTGAAGAACTATCAGTATGTTCAAGATAGTTACAATTGTGAATCTATTAAACCAGTAATAACTTTCCACAACCAGGCAGTAACCAGTTAGGAAATAGTATATAAAAAATGAACTCATTCACAGCAACAAGGAGAACAAAAATAAAAGTTCAAAAGGCTTTAGAAAACCAAGACTCAGTGCCTGTGGCTCAGTGGCTAGGGTGCTAGCCACATACACTGAGGCTGGAGGTTTGAACCCGGCCTGGGCCTACCAAACAACAATGACAACTAATAATAATAACCTTATTATTATTATATAGCCAGGCATTGTGGTGGGCACCTGTAGTCCCAGCTACTTGGGAGGCTGAGGCAAGAGAATTACTTAAGCCCAAGAGTTTGAGGTTGCTGTGAGCTGTGACACCACAGCACTCTACCCAGGGTGACAGCTTGAGACTCTGCCTCAAAAAAAGCACATGTATACTTGTCACCCATTCACCCATTGCTGTGTAACAAATGGCCACAAGTTTAGTAGCTTAAAACAATGGCCATTTGTTGTCTTGAGATTTGTGTAGGTCAAAATTTAACAGCCTCCTCTACCTAGGATCTCACAAGGCTATAGCCAAGGTGTCAGTGAGGCTGCATTCACTTCTGGGGCTTGGGGACCTCTTTCAAACTAATGGGGTTGTCAAACCCGGCCCTGGCAAAAAAAAAAAAAAAAAAAAAGCAGAAAACTGCAAACTAATGGGGTTATTGGGAGAATTTAGCTCCTTGAAGCTGTGAAATCCAGGGTGACTTCTTCAAAGAAAGCCAGGAAAGATAGGATCTCAGCTGATGTGAAGTCTCTGACTTGAGAGAGACTTATGCCCTCTTTTAATCAGGGCTGAACTGATTAGGCCAGGCCCTCCCATTTGACTGATTCAATGTCACCTGAGTAGGGACTTTAATTACATCTGCAAAATCCCTTCGCCTTTGCCATAGTCTCTGTGTTAGAATCAAGTCACAGGTGATACCCACACTCAAGGGGATGGGTCTGTATGAGGTGTGACTCACTGGGGGAGGGGAGTCAACCTTGGGTGTGTCTGCCATGAAGGCTACCCTCTGGTTGCAGGGGTAGAGCAAGGAAGCTGAGTTACCCCAGTCACATGGACAATTTTACCTCAGTCAGCCAACAACTAAGCAGCCCCAGACATGTGAATGAGCCTAGTTAAGATGAGTAAAGCCAGGGCAGGCTCAATGGCTCATGCCTATGATCCTAGCACTTTGGAAGGTAAAAGCGGGGCCAAGAGGTGGAGGCTGTAGTGAGCTATGAAAGTACCACTGCACTGCAGTCTGGGTAGACTCCAGACTTAGTCAGGAGTTGTGTTACCCACCTGTAGTCCCAGCTACTTGGGAGGCTAAGGTAGAAGGATCACTTGAGGCGAAGTGTTGGAAGCTACAGTGAGCTATTATCACACCACTGCATTCCAGCCTGGACAACAGAGAGAGACCTTGTCTCTTACAAAAAAAAAAAACAAAACAGATATGCAAAAACCAACCAGTTAACCACTCCCAGTCCTAGGAGCAACATGCTTCATGCTGTTATATCTTGCTGTCTGTGATACACACTGCTGTATGCCAGTGAGATTTTGCCATGTTTGTTATATGGCATTATTATGGCACCTGATGATTGACGCATTCTATGTCAACTAGGGTCTTAATAACTTTAATAGACTTCAATAGGTTTAATAATTTTTTTTTTTTTTACAAAGATGTGGACAACTTGGCTAGGCCTGGTGGCTCACACCTATAATCCCAACACTCTGGGAGGCTGAGGTGGAGAATGACTTGAACTCAGGAATTTGAGATTAGCCTGAGCAAAAGCAAGACCCAGTCTTTTGGGTGGCGCCTGTGGCTCAGTGAGTAGGGCACCGGCCCCATATACCAAGGGTGGCAGGTTTAAACCCAGCCCTGGCCAAACTGCAACCAAAAAATAGCTGGGCATTGTGGCAGGCGCCTGTAGTCCCAGCTGCTCGGGAGGCTGAGGCAAGGGAATCGCGTAAGCCCAAGAGCTAGAGGTTGCTGTGAGTCCTGTGACATCATGGCACTCTACCGAGGGCGGTAAAGTGAGACTCTGTCTCTACAAAAAAAAAAAAATTAGCTGGTGTTGTTGCAGGTGCCTGTAGTTCCAGCTACACAGGAGGCTGAGGCAAGAAGATTGCTTGAGTCCAGGAGTTTGAAGTTGCTGTGAGCTAGGCTAATGCCATGGCATTCTAGCCTGGGCAACAGAGACTCTGTCTCACAAAGACAAAAATGAAAACATCCAGACAACTTGAGAAGCCATAAGAATGGTGCAGTGCCATGGGATTGGGGGTGATGAGAATGTTCTGGAATTAGATAAAGGTGATGGTTACATGAGTCCGTGAATACGCTAGAAGCCACTGAATTGTACACATTAAAATGCTTAATGAATGTGAATTTCACCTCAATCTTTGAAGAAAGAAAAGATAAAAACTTGGTTTCTTTGGTGAACACAATATAGCTGTCAGAAATTGTGAAAAAGATATCTACTGGCCTACAAATGTTCATAATATAACTTTTTTTTTCTTTTAGACAGAGTCTTTCTCTTTCATCCAGGCTGGAGTGCCATAGTGTCATCATACTTGAGGGACCTCAAACTTGAGGGACCAAGTGATCCTCCTGACTCAGCCTCCTGAGTAGCTGGGACTGCAAATGTGAGCCATAATGCCTGGTGCATAATATAACTTTAAATGGAAAGAAAAGGAAAAAAAAAAAACAACCCAGCATTGATAAAATAGATATATTCATATCTCTAACTATATCTGCTTTTTAAAAAGCCTAAACTGGGGTGGCGCCTGTGGCTCAGTGAGTAGGGCGCCGGCCCCATATACCGAGGGTGAGGGGTTCAAGCCCAGCCCCGGCCAAACTGCAACCAAAAAATAGCCGGGCGTTGTGGTGGGCGCCTGTGGTCCCAGCTGCTCGGGAGGCTGAGGCGAGAGAATCGCGTAAGCCCAAGAGCTGGAGGTTGCTGTGAGCCGTGTGACGCCACGGCACTCTACCCGAGGGTGGTACAGTGAGACTCTGTCTCTACAAAAAAAAAAAAAAAAAAGCCTAAACTGGTGTGGATCACAATATTAATAAGAGAGGTGTCAAACAATGTGGGATTCTGGAATTGAAAAAGAACAATAGAGAAAAACCTGGTGAATTCTAAATAAAGTCTGTGAGATATAATACATTGTTCTATCCTTGTTGTTATCATAGTTATTGGAGTATGAACCTCAGGGGAAGCTGAATGAGGCATGGACAGGAAATCTCTGCCCTATCTTTGTAACTTTTCTTTCTTTCTTTCTTTTTTTTGGTTGCAGTTTTTGGCTGGGGCCAGGTTTGAACCTGCCACCTCTGGTATATGGGGCTGGCACCCTACTCCTTGAGCCACAGGTGCCACCCTACAATTTTTCTGTACAGAGAAAGAGATGAGCTATTTCAGTCCCAAGAAATGAAATTACCACTAATTATATTTTCTTCATTTTACTTTTGAGTATTTCCTCATGACTCGTTCTTTCTTTTTTTTTTTTTTCTTTAGACAGAATCTTACTATGTTGCCCTCAGTGGAGTGACATGGTGTCACAGCTCACAACAACCTCAATCTCTCAGTGATCATATTTTTTTGCAGTTGTCATTGTTGTTTAGCTGGCCTGGGTCGAGTTCCAACCCAGCACCTTTGGTGTATGTGGCTGGCTCTGTAGCCACTGTGCTATTGGAGCCTAGCCCCTTATGACTCTTTCAAGCAGAAAGAAAGAACTGCTAACCTTGTACTGCAGATCACAGGTAATGTACGAAGCCATTTTTGTAAACTTCTTCAGTATTTATGTGCAATTATTTTACACATATGTGCATGTTTGCATGCAAGAAATTTCAAAAGGTTTCTCTCTGGAACAGTGAGATTGATATTTTTTGTTGTGGTTGATGGTGTTCATTGTAATATAGTGTTACTAACCCAGACACTGTTGTTTGTGGAATAAAAATATAATAACAGGATGTATTTTTCTACCCCTTAAATTTCCCCCATGGCCTCTTGTGAATTTGCCTGATGACCTTTCTGAACACTCACAATAATTGATACTTAATCAAATATTTAAATAGCTGCTTCAAGGAAAGCCACAGTGATTTGGCAACTTTGATGATAAATAATATTTCTTTCCTTCGATTCTCACCCCCACTCTGGGGCTGCTGGCTCCCCAGTTCCCCCTTTTTTATAGCTTAGCCTGAACATCATACCTCCCCACTGGAGTTTTGTAAATATCTTTTGGTTTTAAGAGTTCCCCAGGGAAGCCTTGATCTAAATGAGGTGTAAAAATCTAAGCGGCGCAAAAAAAAGAAAAAAAAATAGCACGAGGTTGGAATCAATATTCTCTTCACAGTTCCATCGATTAACAACCATATTCTTCATTTATTAATTATGAAGGGGGATCTCAGAGCCTCTGTCTCCTTCTTGCACTGTGACATGGCGGCTTCTCCCTCTTCCTGCCTGCCTGGGTTTGGGGCCTGCAGTACCCACGGCTCAGCATCCCCCTGGCCAGTCGGAAAGCGGAGGGAGGATGTGTTCTTTCCCCACCTACAAGTCCAGCCCAAGCAGGGGGCTGTGTCTGGGTTTGGAATCTGCCTGGCTGCACTGGAGTCTGCGTTTCTACTCTGGCACTGGCTTGTCCTGTCTCTCCCACTAGAACATAAGCCCCAACTGGGACAGAGACAGGCAGGAGAGGGCAGTCCAGAGTAGGACATTAAAGGGCTGCAGAGTTAGACTCTTGGGGGTCGTCTCCCAGAGGTCTTGCTCAGGCCACCATAGACGTGGCAGCTGGCCATGGTGCCAGGCAGTTCAGGCATCGTCTCCCCCAGCCCCCACACCCCACGAGCTGTGTGGGCTTCAGTTTGCTCCTTTGTAAAATGACACCTTGCTCAGATGAGCTGATACCTCATGGCCCTTGTCTGGGATGAACCTCCCTATATACATATTCTTGGATCTGGGAAATCACTGGGTCAGAGGCCAGATCAAATTTGTCTTTGTCCTCAGAGCATGGCATCAAGATGACCCAGGAGTGACCACAGAAAATGCCTGTGTGTAGATGATGAGTGAATGAGTGAACTGATTGATAGATGGATGAAAGAGTGGATGGGTAAATGTGTGGGTAAGTGGATAGGCAGGTGGGTGAAAGGACTGATGAATGAATAAATGGGTGGGTATATGAGTGTGGGGAAGGTGGATAGGTAGAAGAATGAATAGGTGAATGGCTAGTGAATAAGTAAATGGATGAAAAGTGGGTGGATGCAGGAGTGGATGGGTGAATAGTTTGGTGAGTGGGTGGGTGCATGGGTACCTAGCCAGGTGGGTGAGTAGATAGGTGGAGGAGTGAACGGGTGTGTACTTGTGGGAGAAAGAATAGAGAAATGGGTAGATGAATGGGGTGGAGGGGGATAGATAAAGGGATGGGTGGATGAATGGATAGATAGGCTGGTGAATAGATGTTATCATAGAAGGATAAATAGATGGATGGATGGATGGTTGGATGGATGGGTGGGTGGCTTGAAGGACTGATAAGAAGGATGGGTAGATGGATGGATAAATGAGTGGCTGGATGGATTAGTGGATGGATGATGAGTGGATAGATGGATGGATAGTTGAGTCATCAGATGGGCAAGTAACGTATGCTGGTAAATGTCTGTCTTGTTAACTGTGTGGGTGGGTGGATGGGTGAATAAATAGATGAGTGTCTTGGAGGAAAGGCAGGTGAGTGAATGGGTTGGGCATGAATCCATGTGTAGGTCAGATGAGTAGACACCCGAATGGGCACAGAGGTGTATGCTGGACCAGTGGGCACACAGGTGATGAACAAAGAGCTTACGTGGGATTACGTAGCACAGGTTGCATGCCCAGCGCTTAAGCTTTCTGGAACTCCCTTTCCAAGTATTCATTGTACCTTTCTGAGGAAACCAAAAGAAAGACACAAAGGAGGCAGCGAACAAGGGAAGCCTCTGCTGGGCTTGAAGCTGGGATCTGGCAGAGGCCTCAGGAAGTGGGTGGGAGGAGAAGATTTCCCACCATGAAGGGATTCTTGGATAGGTGGGAAGCTCAGCGACCCACCTTCCTCTCTCCTGACCTGGCCTCCTTCCTGAGGGACCCTCTAACACCCAAGCTGGCCACTCTCCACCTCCCCCTTTCCCTCACAGGTCTTCGTGCGCACCCCGCCTTCCCTTGCTGGTTCCAGGAGCAGAAGGGGTGCCCAGACGAAGAGCCCACAGCAGGAGCTGTCAGTGCTGCTATTGCGGGGAGGAGGCGCCTCCACCGAGGTCGATGGGAGTGGGGGTGCAGGCTGCGGTTTACACTGAATCCACAAAAATCACCGAAGCTTGAAAAGTGCTCAATACGCCATCGATCGATCGCTCTCTGCTGATCGGTGCCTGCGGCCCTGGAGGGGCTGGGAGGAGAGGCGGGCCCTGCACCTGCCCTCCACCCTCCTAGGCCGCAGCCCCAGGGGCCCCGAGGAGCGCCAGGCCTGGGGGGAGGGAGGACGGGCCCCGCCGCTGCAGCTCAGAACACCCCCCTCCCCCCTTCCGGTATGCTGCGTGGCCTCAGGACTCCAAAATCCTTCCTCAAGGGTTTTGGCCGACTTGGAATTAAGACGGAAAATCGTGTGACCTTGAGTGCGTTTCTTTACCTCTCCATGTTCCGGTTGCCTGATTGGTAAAATGGGTATCGTGCTTTGTGACCTGTCTGGAGTCCTTGGCTTCCTGATGGTCCCCCTTGTGCACCTTCTCCTCCATTTTAGGTGCTTCCTCCTTCTTTCTCATTAGGGCAGAGGGAACAGCATATGCAAAGACTTGAAGGCTAGACAGAGCATGGGGGTATAGAGGAGAAGGGAAAGTGCAAAGGGCCACGTTTGGTTTCTAATCCTGGAGGTGAACCATGGACAGATACAGAGCAAAGGCATGACATGAGCCAATTAGCATTCTTCCCCAGGGCTGTGCCTGTGTCCTGCCTGGCCTCCGTGTTGGTCTTGCTTCCTCTTCCTCACCCTGCATGACCCACTGGCCACCACTTCCGATGCTTCTCCCTCTCTCTTGCTGTTCCCAGGTTGGCTCTAACAGGCAACTTCCAAGTCCAGATCTGAACTCAGCCCTCCCCCACTCTAAGTCCTCCCATCACTCCTCAGGGTCAGATGCTCTACCCACCCCATACTTGTCTTACTGCAAGTCTAGCCACAGGTTTCCCAAACAGCCAGGCCCTGCTTCAGGCTCCAGGTGCCATCACACTTGCTTTCATATCACCCAGCCTGGGGCTGAGCAACTTCTCCCACCTAGAGTTCTTTCCCCACCCCCCACACCTGCTAAGAACTTCTTCTCCCTCCAAGCCCCTTCCTCAGGGCCCATGCTTGGGGCCGTGTCTGACTTCTCCCTCCCAGCCCAGATTTGGAGACTCTCTGTGGCTTGACACAGTTCTTCTCCACTGGGTTGAGTCCATAGGAGGGAGTTTGCTGAGAGTTTTGTTAAAGGTAGAAGGAGACATTTGGAGCCCAGGCTGGGAGGGCTGGAACCTCCTCTAACCACTGGAAAAACTGAGACCCAGCTGGGGGATTCCACCTCACTCCCTCCTTGCATGCCAGCCCCTAACCACACCCAGAATTACCACCCTAAACCAGTTCCCAGAGGGAGAAAGAACAGGCAAGTGAAACCAGTGGCCTCCCTCCCTCCCTCTCCTTCCACAAGACCCCCCTTTCTAGTCCACTTCACCACCCTGAGTCTCAGCCCCGCATCTGACCTGTGTTGAGCAAGGCTCCTGCTCACATCTTCTCCCCAAAGGTCAGGGAGCTAATTTCATTTCTGTGTATCTCTCACACCTCAATGATTAATAATTGAAGAAAATGTATTTCTTCTGGGGCCCAGGATAAATCAGAAATAACCACAGCATTTGTATGCTGCTGCAGGTCTGGGGACCAGCCCTGAGATGAGGTTCAGGTTTCTGAGGGTCCAACAGTAGTGGATACCAAAGTGGCAGCACTGAAGAATAATCTCAAATTTTTCATAACAGCAGCCCCAGCAAGAATCACTCACTTCCTGAGGACTGCTCCCCATCCCCATGCTGAGCTGAGGCTTTGGAAATTGCTGATCTCATGGCCTCTGTTGTACAGATGGGGTAACTGAAGTACAAATCAGGAAAGTGACTTGCCCAAGGTCACAGAGCTGGGATCCAAACAAAGACCACTCTCACCCTCACCACTTTATACTGTCTTCCCATCACCAAGGCCTGCTTACTGCACCCAGGATTTCAGGGAGCCACAGAGCCAGGGGGTCTAGGGAACCTCTCCATCCTGCGCCCCAACGACCTGCTGCCTGCACATCATAGAAATATCATCCCCACTCACTTTGACTGTCCTGGTAATCTTGGGGGCACTGCTAAGTTCCAGTGCTTTGCCCAGTCATTCATCACAACCACCTCTGTTCACAAATGGCAAGACCAAAGCCCAGAGAGGTAAAGCCACCTAATCAAGGGCCTTTTTATTTGTAGTAAGCATGTAGTAAGCATGTGTGGGGAGTGTTCTTTATTATCTGCAGAGGGATGTAAGTTCAAGTGTATCCTGCCCACATCTGGGGCTCCAGCCAAGACCCCTCCTGGAAGCCCCAAATGAGTAGGAATAGGGGATGTTTCACCCCATGTGGCATTTGCTTATTGCCCATGGTCTACTTGAGAGAAATTGGTGAGGCCAGAAAACAATGAGCTATAGCTGTACGCACAGCAGCACAATCCACAGAGGCCAATGGGTGGAGACAACCCAAGTATCCATGGATGAGTGATCAGATAAACACAATGTGGTCCATCCCCATGCTGGAATATCACTCAGCCATGACAAGGAAGGAGGCTCTGATATAGGCTACGGCATGGAGGGACCTTGAGGACATCATCCTCAAGAAGAGAAGCCCAACACACAAGGACACACAGTGTGAGATTCCATTTATATGAAATGTCCAGAACAGGTACAGGAAGTAGATTTGTGGGTGCCAGGAGCTGGGGAAGGGAAGGGAATAATTGCTGATGGGGACAGGATTTCATTAAGGAGGTGACGAAAATGTTTTGGAACTACATAGAAGTGAAGGTTGCACAACACTGTGAATGTACTAAATGCCACTGAGTCAACACGTGGAAATGGTTGACTTTATGTAGTATGAATTTACCTCAATTTAAAGGAAATTTAAAGGGAGAAGAAGCCTGCTCATTCCATCACTGGATGTGGCTCTGTGTTTCAGTGATGTTGGCTTCCTATGAGGTGGGGTAACAAAATTTAACTGCTTTTTATTCAGCAGTAAGCGCGTGCACATGCGTGGGTTTGTGTTGTGTATGTGGGGGGGGGGTGTTCTTTGTTATTCCCATTCTTACCCCAATTGATTTCAATGTGTTATCCATGACCTGGGCAATTGCACTGTTTTTCAGAACAAAATGTGCTGGGACTAGCCTTGCTCCCCAAGCAAGGGGGATTGATAAACAGTGGCTATCTGTTCCTTGAGGGTAATGCTGGGCAGTCATTAAAGGCATAGAGGAGGAGAAGTTTAATGACATGGAAGATGCCCCTGTGGTGATGTGAAAGACATAGCCCACATGACGGCTGGAGGTCTTGTGAGCCCATTTTGGTAAAAAATGGTAAAACCTTGTTTGTTGGTAAAACCTTGTCTGTTGGTAAAAGGTTTTTAGTAAAACCCTTGTCTGTTGGGTTTTTAAAGCTCTGGGCCTCTTTAAACATGTTCCTGGGGTCATAGGCTGAGCAATGCCCTGGGACCCTGGAGGGGACTGTTATCTTCTCCCTCTATCTGTAATGGATGGGATAGTGTCCCCCCAAATTCATGTCCACCAGGTACCTCAGAATATGAACTTACTTGGAAATACACCCTTAGCAAATGTAATTAAAGTTAAACTGAGGTCATACTGCATCAGGGCAGACTCTAAATCCAATGACCTGTGTCCTTATAAAGAAGAGAGGACACACAGATGCAGAGAGAAGGACATGTGATGGTGAAGGCAGAGACTGGAGCAAAGCAGCTACAAGCCAAGGTATACGGAGGACCTCTAGCCACCACTAGGAGCTGGAGGAGGCAAGAGATCCTCTGCTGGAGCTCTAGGAGGGGCTGTGACCCTGCCAACACCTTGATCTCAAATTTCTGGCCTGCAGAACTGTAGGAGAATAAATCTGTTGTTTGTGGCCTTTTGTTATGGCAGCCTGGGGAAATGAATATACCACCCAACTTGAGAAAATGCAAGAGGGTGCAATGTGGTGCTGGGTGCTAGGTACTGGGCAGCCTCAGGCTCCTTATGTTTTCCAGCATATTCATGCCTCCCCAGGTGGTGCATGCAGCAGGGAATCTGCCCCTGTTTGCAGAGGGAGGGCCATGGCAGGGTGAGGTGGCTCATGATTGTAATCCCTGCACTGTGGGAGGCAGAGGCAGGAGGATCACTTATGGCCAGGAGTTTGAGGCCAGGCTGGACAATATGACAAGACCCTATTTCTACAAAAAACATTTTTAATTAGCTGGGGTGGTAGTACGTGGCTGCAGCCCCAGCTACTCAGGAGGCTGAGGTAGGAGGATTACTGAACACAGGTGTTGAAGGTGAGCTATGATGACACCACTGCACTCCAACCTAGGCGACACAGCAAGACCCTGTCTCTAACAAAACAAAAAACAGAAACAAATAGGAGGAAGAGGCAGAGAAGAAGAGAAGAGGTGGGAAAGGAGGAAAGAGAAGAGAATGGTCTCACTTTTCCTCTTTCTTCATCTGTAAAATGGGCCAAGTGACCCAATTCAGGAGATTTTGAAGACCAGTGAGTGGATATGCGCCAAACACTTACCACAGTGCCTAGCTTACACAAATACTCAACAAATATTAAGAAGACAAATCCGAGGTAGAAAAAAACAAGGGAGAGGGAGGAGGAGAAAACAGAGGAGGAGGAGGGGACGCCACTGTGTGTCTGTGGGTCAGTGGAGGTGCCCTCTCTGGGTCTCGGCTTCCTCATGTGAAAATGGAACATGGCCCACTGATGCTCGGGACAGCCTGGGGCAAGTGCGATCTTCAGCCCACTCTTCGGGTGGGAACGTTGAGGCTCAGAAGGAAGGGAGGAGGAAGGACAGGGCTGGACCCCAGGGGGCTGAAGAGGACACCGACCGCCTCTCCCTGGGTATAGGGAGCCTTCCCGCCTCTCCGAGCTGCGGTCACTGTTGTTGTCATTACTATTACTGAAAGGAGTGAGAAGGCGGAGGCGACCTTCCTCCCAGCAGCCCCTCTCTCAGCTTATTAAGCGCCTCGGGCCGCAGCGATCGATGCCCGCTGGGCGCCGGCTGCAGCCCCCTGCCCAGCCAAACGGCCGCGCATGCGTGCAGGCGCCCGATTGATCGGCTAGGAGCCTAGCTCCCGCGCCTCGCCGTCCCCGCCCCTCCTCCCAGCCACGTTGCCGGGCAACCGCTGCTCTGCTCGCTCTCATTGGCAGGCGGCCGTCCGGACTCCCGGCAGCGCGTGGTCAGTCGGTCAGCGCCGCCACGGCGTGGCCGGGGGCCTGGCTCCGGGCACGGGTCGATGCCGCCTCACATCTGACCTTTCCCCGGTGCGGGGAGGGGCTGGGCGCGCGGGGGCTGAGCTGCGGAGGATGGAGAAACCTGGACCATCTTGGGAAAAAAAAAGTTTATTGACCCGTTTCTTATCTTGGGGACACATGGCCGTGATGGGGGAAGGGCGGCAGCGAGGCCCCCTCAAGACACACGTGGGCCCCCCCTTGGCCAATCTCCATCCCGCAGACGGGAAACCAGGACTCAAAAGAGCTCAGTGGAATGACACAGCCACCCCAGATTTATAGGGGTGCAGTGGGGCTAGTACCCAGAAAGTGTGGCTCAGTGACCTCCAGTCCCTCTGCCGCACCAAGCTCACAACTGCACCCTCCTAAGAAAGACAGGATATCTTCCAGTATCACTGGGTCCCCTACATTCTCTGCCTGTGGCCTTAATTATTTAAACATAAATGTTCTGTTGCAGTTACAGGGGTTAGGGATGCTGTGAGATCTTCCTTTCCAAAGGACATCTCCAATGCACAGAAGTCCAGAGAGAGGACTCAGGATGTAGACCTCAGAAAAGCCGCTAGTTATTTTGAAGGGGGTCTGGGTGGTGCCCTCAAATGCACACACATTTATACACACTGATACACATACGTGCATGAATAGACCTGAACACACTAATATGTGGCTACTAGCAATATACTCACATGCACACACACATTTACACATGAGTGCACTTATATAGCACACATACCTTCTCACACTTATGTGTACACACACACATATACACACATGCATTCCACACACACACACATATACACACATGCATTCCACAGTTTAGTTTTTTTTTTAAGTCCCTAAGTTCCTAACAACAAATTGGGCTTATTAAAATGAACAACTAACCAGCCTGGGCAGCATAGCAAGACTCTGTCTCTAAAGAAAAAAAAAAATCAACAACTGGCGGCGCCTGTGGCTCAGTCGGTAAGGCACCGGCCCCATATACCCAGGGTGACGGGTTCAAACCCGGCCCCGGCTGAACTGCAACCAAAAAAATAGCTGGGCGTTGTGGTAGGCGCCTGTAGTCCCAGCTACTCGGGAGGCTGAGGCAGGAGAATCGCTTAAGCCCAGGAGTTGGAGGTTGCTGTGAGCTGTGTGAGGCCACGGCACTCTACCGAGGGCCATAAAGTGAGACTCTGTCTCTACAAAAAAAATAAATAAATAAATAAAAATCAACAACTGGATTTTGTCAAAGGCAGGTTTATTGGTTTTGTTTGTTTGTTTTTGAGACAGTCTCACTTTGTTGCCCTCTGTATAGTGCTGTACCACCATAGCTCACAGCAACCTCAACTCTTGGGCTCAAGCAATTCTCCTGCTTCAGCCTTCCAAGTAACTGGGACTATAGGCACATGCCACAATGCCTGGCCATTTTTTAGAGACAGGGTCTCATTCCTGCTCAGGCTGGTCCCAAACTCCATCCGCCTTGGCCTCCCAGAGTGCTAGGATTACATGTGTGAGCCACTGCATCCCACAAGTTTATTGTCAAGAATAAAGATGTTGGCTTGGTGACTGTAGCTCAAGTGGCTAAGGCACCAGCCACATACAGCAAAACTGGCGGGTTGGAATCCAGTCTGGGCCTGCCAAACAACAATGACGGCTGCCACCAAAAAATAGCCGGGTGTTGTGGTGGACACCTGTAGTCCCAGCTACTTGGGAGGCTGAAGCAAGAGAATTGCTTACGCCCAGGAGTTGGAGGTTGCTGTGAGCTGTGATGCCAAGGCACTCTACTCAGGGCTACAAATTGAGGCTCTGTCTCAAAAATAAAATAAAATAAAAATAAAGATGTTGGCTCAGCGCCTAAAGCTCAAGCGGCTGGGGCACCAGCCATATACCCTGGAGGTGGCGGGTTTGAATTCAGCCCAGGCCTGCCAAACAACAAACACAACTACAACCAAAAAGAAAAAAATAAAAGAATAAAGATGTTGTTTATAAAATTCCAGGGTTCCCTAGATAAAGCCAAAAATATGTCTTTCCCCTTTGAACAAAATTGCATTATTTGATACAAATGTGAATGCTTTAAAATTACCATGCATGATAGTTTTAATATGTATGCGGTGCCAAGTCCAGTGCTAAAAGATTTAAATAACAATCTTTTTAAAGATTGTTTAAATAATCTTTTAAACAAATCCCGCACATGCCCAAATTGGTATGGTTTTGCAGGGGAAGAAACTCTCAATGCCATTCTATAATCCCCTTAAAGGAAATAGAAAAGGACAACATAGCTGCAACAGCCACAGCTTAACTGAGCTGTGTGACTTTGCTCAGGTCTCTGTCTTCTGCACAGAAACGCCCTACAGAGCTTCAGCCTTCATCCCACTCCCTCAATATTTGCATTTATTTTATATTTTTCTAATAATACTTCCTCCAACATCTCCAATCTCCTTCCTTGGGCTTTCCATTTCTAATTCTTAACAACTGAGGAAGGTTGCACTGACCAGCACATTGTTTGGGGGTTATTTTCTAAAGGAGAGTTGGAATTCAATTTTTATTTTAACCTGGTTATTGAGTAGGGAGGGGGAGGGAGGCACAGGTTAGCTGAAAAAGCTGAATTTTATCAAACTAGGAGCTGTGTTGAAAATGGATGCTTGGGGGTTCTAATGTAGGAACGGTGAGACAGCAGAGTGTGCATGTGAGGCTGTGTGTATGAATATGTCATGGACTGTGTTCATTTGTGTGTATGCGTGAGTGTGAGAGGGTGCACTGAGTGTCTACACGAGCACACTGTGTGAATGAATAGAAGGACAGAGTCGCAGAGGCAGGCCAGCATCTGCAACTGTGTGAATTTTTGGTGTATTGTGGGGTTTGTGTCTCTTTGTGTGTACACGAGTGTGTGAATGTGTGAGAGGGTACATATATATGTGTTGTGTAAGTGCACACATGTGTATATGTGTGTGCATCTGAGTGTGTTATCAGTGGCCACGTGTTAGTGTGTGCAAGTCCTTTCATGCATATGTGTGTGTTGGTGTGTGCAAATGTGTGTGCACTGAGAGCTTCTGTGAGTAGGTACATATGAGTGTATGCCTGTATGTATTTGTGCATTTATTTGTGAGCTTGTGTTTATGTGTTTGTGCATGTATGAGAGTATGTGAGTGGCTGTATACCAGTGTGTAAAAATGTGAGCATGTGATCCGGTCACGGCAGCCTCCGCAGCTATCTACGGGTATTTTTCAGGGCAACTGATGTGAGGGTTGGTACATTAGTGGGAGAAGACAAATATGGCAACAGATACTATGAAGACAACAAGCAATTTTTTGGCCATCACCGATGGGTTATATACACTACCGAAATGAATGGCAAAAACACATTCTGGGATGTGGATGGAAGCATGGTGCCACCTGAATGGCATCGTTGGCTTCACTATATGACTGATGATCCTCCAACAACAAAACCACCTACTGCCCGTAAATTTATTTGGACAAACCATAAATTCAACGTGACTGGCACCCCAGAACAATACGTACCTTATTCCACCACTAGAAAGAAGATTCAGGAGTGGGTCCCACCTTCAACACCTTATAAGTAAAGACAGTGAAAAACAGATTGAACATGCAAAATACGGGCTCTTCATGTAATTGCACTTTTACTGCTGACCATTAACTTAATAAAAGTTGTTTGACTAAAAAAATAAATAAATAAAATAAAAATAAAAATAAAAATAAAAATGTGAGCATGTGCATGGATATATTTTTGCTCATTTCGAGTGTGCCAGGGTGTATGTAAGCACGCACAGAATGGGCGTGTATGTGTGTGTGCATGCATGGCGTGTATGTTTGTGCATTTGTCAGAGCATGTGCACGCATCTGTGTGTGTGTTCAAGTGTGCCTGTGCTCACCTGTGCCTGCACCTGCGTCACCTCTGTGCTCAGCCCCTGCCTTCTCTCCTGCTGTTCCCACTGCAGGATCACTGGTCCACATGCCCACATTACTCCAGCTTACCTCAGGGCCCCCTTCTACTGCCACCTCCTTGGGAGCACCCCAAACCCACCAGCCCAGGTCCAGGCCCCAATATCAGCCCCAGTTGCCTCACCTTGGGAGGACCTGCCACCAATTCTACCTGTTCACTTATTGCATAAATAGTAGCCTCTGCTGGGAGGTCTATAGGGGCAGAGGCCTGTCCCTCTTGAGCACTGCCAGGTGCCCAGAGCCTAAGCCGGAAGATTGGAGATGATCACAGGGTGTGTGAGAGTGTCAGCCTAGGTTGTGGTGCTGCATGCAGGAACTCTCAGCAGTGCAGTGTGGACAGCCCCTGGACAGATGGAGAAAACGAGGCCCAGAGAACAGGTCCCTCATGGCCTTCCCCTGCCTCATCCTGATGGGCAGCAGCTGTGTCCAGGCATGCTGTCCTCATTGGACATGGCTGGGTGCATGGATTTCCGAAGGCTTCTCTAAATCTGGCAGCTTTATTAACCCAATTCGACAGACCGAGTGATTGACGAGTTTGCTTATTGGCTCCTCCTACCTCTCCAGGGACCTGGGCTGGGTGCCCCCATGCAGCCTCACCAGCCCAGGAGGAAAGGAAACATCAGAACCCCCTCACACCCTAAGACACACACTCATAATTACTTACAATTATGCACTCTTGGTAATTGGATCAATTCAAGTGGGTCTTTCCTGAAAGTCATGCACCAATCAATGGCTAGCAAAATTTAAAATGCAAATTCGAGGCTTGGCTTGGTGGCTCCCACCTGTAATACTAGCACTCTGGGAGGCTGAGGCAAGAGGATTGCTTGAATTCAGGAGTTTGAGACCAGCCTCAGCAAGAGCAAGACCCCTTCTCTACTAAAATAGAAAACTAGGAAAATAGAAAAACATGGCAGAACATGCCTGTAGTCCCATCTACTTGGGAGGCTGAGGCAAAAGGATCACTTGAGCCCAAGAGTTTGAGGTTGCTGTGAGCTATGATGATGCCACGGCAGCCTACCCAGGGTGATAGAGTGAGACTATTTCAAAAAATAAAATAATAAATTTGACTTCATTAAAAAAATAAAAGGGCGGCACCTGTGGCTCAAATGAGTAGGGTGCCGGCCCCATAAGCTGGAGGTGGCAGATTCAAACCCAACCCCGGCCAAAACTGCAAAAAATAAAATAAATAAAATAAAATGCAGAGTGGTGCCTGTGGCTCAAGGATTAGGGCACCAGCCCCATATACTGGAGGTGGTGGGTTCAAACCCAGCCCCAGCCAAAAACTACAAAAAAAAAGGAAAAAAATAAAATGCAAATTCAAATGTCAGCTTGGAGAGGACAAGAATTCCCCCCTTTATTTTATTTATTTATTTGTTATTTTTATTTTTATTTATTTATTTATTTTGAGACAGAGTCTCACTATGTTACCCTCAGTAAGGTGCTGTGGCATCACAGCTCACAGCAACCTCAAACTCTTGGACTTAAGCAATTCTCTTGCCTCAGACTCCCAAGTAGCTAGGACTACAGGCACCTGCCACAACACCCAGCTATTTTTTTGTTGTAGTTGTCACTGTTGTTTAGAAGGCCCAGGCCAGGTTCGAACCCACAATCCCAGTGTATGAGGCCAGCGCCCTCATCACTGAGTGACTGGTGCCGAGGCTATTTATTTTTTAAATTTGTTAGAGACTGGGTCTCTCTCTCTCTGCTGCCCAGGCAGGAGTGCAGTGATGTTATCATAGCTCACTACAGCCTTAAACTCCTGGTCTCAAGCCATCTCCTGCCTGAGCCTCCCAAAATATTGGCTCGTGTCTCTAATCTCAACACTTTGGGAGGCCAAGGCATGATGATAGCTTGAAGCCAGGAGTTGGAGACCAGTCTAGGCAATATAGCAAGATGCCATCTCTAAATATATATACATATACACATCTAGCTGGAAGTGGTGGTGGCACATACTGTAGTCCCAGCACTTTCAGAAGCTGAGGCAGGAAGATCACATGAGCCCAGGAGTTGGAGGCTGCAGTGAGCTGTGATGGCACCACTGCACTCCAGCCTGTGCCACAGAGGGAAATCCTGCCCTCAAAAGAAAAAAAGGGTAAATGATATCACTAATATTAGCTAGTACTGAGAAAAGTGTTTATTTTCATTTTTTAAAATCCAGGCCCATCCTAGCCCAGCATACACACCTTACAGTGATGCCAGAGCTTCTCATCTCCTGATATCCAAGCCTTTGCATGTGCTGTTCCTGGTGCCCAGATGCTGTTCCCACTTCTTTCCAGGCATGAACTCTGGCACAATCTACAGCTTTCAGGTTAAATGTGTGTACCGCAGGCTGGGGCCCTACCCCTGGGTTCAGCCACCCTCTCACCCCCAGATCCCTCATGCCCAGGTGCAGGTCCCGCAGTTGGCAGGTACAGGGAAAGGTGTGTGAGCAATCCCATGCCCAAGACACAGCTAGTAAAATGAAAATGAATGGAGACTGCACAGCTGCAGGGATGTAGCAGGAACCCTGCAAATGGGGTGGTGGGGAGGGTCATTAGCACACACGTCCCGCCTGAGCCCTGCCACCGGGGGAGGATGGCAGAGGTGCATTTAAGGACCCAGCACCACCTTCTTTCTCAGCTGGCCAGGCCACCCACCCATGTGCGCTAAGCCCAAGCAGCCCATTAAGTGATTTTTTCCTCCACTTACAGCTAGCGCCATTGACAAGGATACTCAATATCTGATGATGCACTGGCCATGGAAAAGAGACCACAGCCGCCTCGATAAAATATTCCCTCTTTTCAGCACCTCCCCTGCACCCTGCCCAGGGCTGGTTTGACACCTACAATGTGCTCAGGTCTCTCCTCAACTTGAAGGAGAGGTGTGTCCCCCACCTCAGTCTCCCAAGTTGAGCTATGCTGAAATTCCAGGTGGGGACAGCATGGAGGAAGGAGAAGCAGTCGTAGATTCCCATAGGGATACCTCCTCTAGGAAGCCCTCCCAGAAGTTCCATGCTTCTGATGCATGTGGCAGAGGGGCTTAGGTTACAGATGGCCCTCTTTAAGTGGACTGTACCAACTCTTTGGGGACCGTGTTTCGTCTATATAGATTATACCCTGTCTGTGTAGAACTGTACACTCTATGTGTGGGTTACACCCCTCTCTCTGAGGGGCTGTGTCCTCTATGTGTGGAGCTTTACTTTCTCTGAATGGTCTGTACCCTCTGCCTGTGGGCTGTACCTTCTCTGTGTGGGCTGTATCCTCCCTGGTGGCTTGCACCCTCTCAGTGCAGACTGGATCCTCTCTATGGGGACTGCACCCTCTGTAGTAACCCCACCCTCTCTATATGGGGCTTAACTGCACTGTCCCAATGCTCAAATTCTCCTCTGTCCTCATCCAACTATAGGAAAGATGGAGCCGGGCACTGGTGCTCACAGCCCAGGACTCTCCCTCCCTCCTTCCTTCTTTCCCTCCCTCTTCCTGGAAGGATGGGGTGGGGGCCCAGATGTGTTGGGCATGGGAGGAATCATACAGCTTATTGGGCTGAAGGGAGACCTTCAGGATGAGATGGTGACAAGCTGAAGAGTAGACAGACCAGGCTCATGCATCCATCTGGAGATGGGGGCATAGAGTCTGAATCCGGTCAGGAGAGGAGATTAGAGGTAGAAAGTGGTGGCTTGGGAGAGGAGCCTCCTTCCCAAGCCACAGACCAAGGGCAGTGCCCTGCCTCTTCCTCTCTGGAAGTTTGGAGAGGCCTCACTACAGATATTTCCCAGACGGACCCAACTTCCTTCTGCTGGGGCCTTAGGAATCCCCCACCCCAGTAGGGTGGGTGAGGATCAGACAAAGATATCAGTGCTATTTGTAAACCATGGGCTATGGCCAGAGATTCTCCCAGAGTCTTCAGCATTACAAAGTCTACACACAGAAGGGTCTCAGGAAGGTGGGGGGAATGAGTAAGGAGAAGAATTTTGCCCCCATCTCCAGCCAGATTCCAAATCTTCTCTCCAGAACTAAAGGCCCAATGGACAAGAGGAGATAGGGTGGGGGAAGAAAGGGACCTCCTAGGCAGACTGCCACCCACAAAAATGAGTCCCATTCATTCTCCAAGTAATAATGACGCACCCACTGTGCAAGGTGATCCTGCGGTTTCAGAGTGGGGCCAGAGCTCTTAGGAAGCCTCTAGGGCTGGGGGTCCGGAAGATAGAAGCGATATAGATCTGACCTAGGGGAACCCCTTGGAAAGTGGCAGGCCAGGGGCAGGCTAGGGACAGCCCAGGGGAAGAAAGGAAGCTGCCCAGAGGAGGGGGCATTGGCTCCAGGCTCTGCAGGCAGATAGGAGTTTCTCAGGGAGAGGTCAGAAAACGTGGCCTATTTGGGCTGAGCTGAGAGGGGCACAGCTGGGGAGAATGCCTCCTAATGGGAGGGGAAGGTGGGGTAGGGACTGAGGCCCATGAACTGGGCTAGGACCAGACATGGGCTAGAGGGGCCAGGCCCACTTGGAGTGGGCAGTAAATTCCCACCCCCTGCTCCATTCACTACACATCCAACCCAGCCTCCCCCACTTCAGCATTATTAATTTTTCAAAGAAGAAAATGCTTTTTGTATTTTTTCCAGGCAAAATATTGATAATGGGCTTAATGTGTCCTTTCTGCTTTTGTGTGTGGAGAGAGCTTTTCTGTCCTAGCTGCTGCAGAGGCTGCCCCCCCACCAACACTCCTGCACCCCTATTGGCAGACTCCGGGCGCTTGGCTGCTGAGGCTGGGCGTCTGCAGGGACAGGATGGTGGTGGGGTGACGCGGCCCCCTCCCCACATCAAGCTGCGCCCCCCCCCCCAACTCCACTTCCACAAAGCCGTCTGGCAGCAGGTCGATGGTCCCCCACCAGGGGAGCTGGTGTTTTCGGTAGCTCCAGGCTGAACTACATCTTTGAGTTGTTTGAAATTTTGCTTCCTTTCTCTCATGGTATAGAGAAGAGGGAAGGTAGGACCCTGGTTCATTCATTCATTTGTTCATTCATTTATTCATTCACTCACTCGTGGATTACCCAAGAATTGTGCACCTACTATGCACCAGACCGCAGCCACCACTGGGACAGACCTGGCCCCTGCCTCCTCGGAAGTCACAGTCTGGTGACAGAAAAGGATAGAGACCAAGCAAAAAATTTCTAGGAAAAAAATATGTTGTTATAAATCCTGATAAGCCCCCGGAAAGCGAAACACAGAAATAACAAACCATAAAACAGGGGAGAGGCTGTTTGAGTCTGGGGGCTGGGGGTGGGTGCTTCTCTGAGGCAATAACCCCAGCTGAGACCTAAAGGAGGATGATGGGTGGCCGTGGTGACCAGGAGCAGTAGGGACCATGCTCTTCCTCCGAAGGGAACAAGCTGTGCAAAGCCCCAGAGGCAGGAAATAGAAGAACCTCCTCACTCGGCAGTGCTCAGACCTAAGCCTGCATTGGAATTCCCAGGAGGGCTCAGTGAAGCACAGATCACCAGCCCCCCAGATCAGGAGGTCCCCCTGTGGTTGGAGAATTTGAATTTCTGACAAGTTCTCAAGTCACCACACTGATGCTGTTGGTCTAGGGACCTCAGAAGCACTGAGCCAGTGGCTTTACAGAATGAAGACATGTGTCAAGCCTCAACCTTAAGGAGCAGGCAAGCAGTGGGGAGTGCAGCCAGACAACCCTAGAGCCCTCATTTATGTTCTGTGTCCTTTAGAAAAACTCACTTATACCTCTGGGCCTCAGTTTCCCCATCTGGAAAATGGGTGTGATAAGGATCCCAGTTTCCTATATCCCAATTGTCACAGGTTGAGTGGTTAGTGCACAGCTCAGCACACAGTAGTTGTTCTATAAATGTTAGCACCAAGCACAAGTGCTGATGATAACCATATAAGGGATTGATTAAGATGCAGAAGTGGCGTTCACTGAGTCAGTGGCAGGTCAAAAGATGCAGCTGAGTGAGAAATTATCACAAATTGGCTCAGTGCCAGTAGCTCAGTAAGTAGGGCACCAGCCACATACACCAAGGTGTAGCAGGTTTGAGGCCAGCCCAGGCCTGCTAAAACAACAATGACAACTGCAACCAAAAAATAGGCAGGCATTGTGGGGGGCAGCTGTAGTCCCAGCTACTCAGGAGGCTGAGGCAAGTGAACCGTTTAAGCCCAAGAGTTTGAGGATGCTGTGAGCTGTGTCACTACAGCACTCTACTGAGGGTGACATAGTGAGATTCTGTCCGCCCCTCCCCCCCAAAAAAGAAATCATCACAAATTTACTAGTTTCAAACCATACACATTTATTTTCTTTTTCTTTTTTTTTTTTTTTGGCCGGGGCCAGGTTTGAACCTGCCACCTCAGGTATATGGGGCCGGCCCCTACTCCTTGAGCCACGGGCACCACCCCATACACATTTATTTTCTCACAGCTTCTTTAGGTCAGGAGTCTGGGGATCCCATGACCAGGTCCTCTGCCCAGCCTCTCCCAAGTCTCCAGTCAAGATGCTGGCCAGGCCAAGTTCCTTTCTGAAGCTCAAGGTCTTTGTCCAAGCTCATGTGGTTGTTAGTAGAATTTAAGTCCTTTTGGTTGTTAGACTGAAGTCCCTGTTTCCTTCCTGGCTGTCAACAACCACAGGCTACTCACCATTCCCTGCTGCCTGGCTCTTTCCAGGGAAACTCTCAGCAGAAAAATCTCACTTTTGTCTACTCACATGGAGCCTTAAAGAACACAGTCACTGTGGAAGTGACACACATCTTTATTACATTCCATAGGCTAAATAAATCACAGGTTCAGCCCACACTCAAGGATGAGGGCTGAAATAATGGGGACACTTTACAATTCTTTTTTTTTTTTTTTTTGGCCGGGGCCAGGTTTGAACCCGCCATCTCCGGTGTATGGGGCCAGTGCTCTACTCCTTTGAGCCACAGGCACCGCCCCACTTTAGAATTCTGTGACCACACCAATGGCCACAAAATTGTTCATGGCCATAAACATGTACATATTTGCAAGTGTTTCTCTTTTTGCATTGCCTGCTGGGAAGCTCAGAGCTACAATTGTTGCTCATGTGTGGCAAGAGTCCAGAACCACTTGATGTGAGTTTTGTAGACTGAGTTTTCTCTTCCAGTGACAACTTCTCTTGACCTTCATTCCAATTTATTTTCTCTGGCTGCCTAGCAACTCTTTGTACCCCAATCTTTCTGACCCCCAAAGGGCTAATAATGACAGATGCTCCTGTCTGCTCAGTGGGCAGTGTTCTAAGGGCCTTACAGGAATTTTCGCATTCCATCATCTCAGGAACACCCATTGTACAGGTGGGATCACCACACAGAGAGGTTGTAAGAGCTAGCCCAGCACCACCAGCTAAGAGGGAGAGCATGGACTATAGACGGGGCTCAATTCCAGGCAGTTGGATTTAAAAACTTGTGCTATACCCCTGTGTGCACTAGGCACCATCAACACTGGCAGGAAGACTGCAGGCATAAACCCCTCCCCCAACTCTGAGCCCAGGGTTTGAATGCAGGGCTGCCACTGGCATAAATAATCATTTACGAACACACTCAACCACATATTGATCCAGGGCAGGTCAGAAAGCGTTGCTTCAGGAAAACCTGCTCCCTCAAGTGGTGCCCAGAGGCCACCCCAGTATGGCCTGATGAGGTCCATAAACCAGGCCTGCTCAGACAGGAGCCTGGCTGGGCTCTGCACTCCTCCCAGAGCCCCTCAAAGGGAAGACCAGGATCCCAGGGCCAAGGTGTTATCATAAACTAGGCAGGCCCCAGGTCCAATGCTTCAGATTCAATTAACAGACCTCTCATGGGTATCCCTACTGTGTGCCCTCTGGTCTAAGCTAGATGATGGGACGCCAGTTCATCACAAACCTTGTTTGTGCCCTCCAGGGGCTCCCAGGGTGGGGAGAGAGATAACCGCCAACACAGAAAGCAACCTACTGTGCTGGAAACAAGCACTTAGTAGGTCTTCAGGAAGGGAGGCTGAAGAGATTTTTGCCAGAGGCAGGACCACAGTCAGGCCCTTTTGGGGATGCTGACCTTTCACCTCTTATCCTATGTCTCAGCTGCCTCCTCAGCACACAGTCCTGAGTCTGGCTCAAGCCAACTTCTTGTTAGGACAACAGCTTAACAGGGATGAGGGCTGACCAGGTGCTTGGGTCCAAGGACTTGACTTACATTCATTCATAATTCAATGTGATCCCCATCTTACAGATGGTTAAACTGAGACATGAGAAATTGAGTGAGCTGCTCAGAGTCTGGGGGCTAAACTCAGGAGCTTGGGCCTGTCTCTTTGCAAACCCTGAAGCCTGCATCCACACCCCAGTTCTGCAATTATTCAGGTAGCTGGGGAGCTGGAGTCTCGGTTTTCTTACCCATAAAATGTGAATGACTGGGCGGCACCTGTGGCTCAAAGGAGTAGGGCGCTGGGTTTGAACCCAGCCCCGGCCAAAAACTGCAAATAAATAAATAAATAAAATGGGAATGATCTTCCTTGCCTTGCCAACCTGCTGGGGAAAGGAGGTAAGGGGAAATGAACTGAGGCCAACATTCCAGTGATTTTTTTTCTTAATTTTTTTCCAGGCTAGAGTGCAGTGGCCCCATACCTCACTGCAGCCTTAAACTCCCGGACTCAGGTAATCCTCCTGCCTCTGAGTAGCTGTGACTACAGGCACGCACCACCATGCCTGGCTAATTTTTTCATTTTTTGTACAGATGGGCTCCACTATGTTGTTCAGGCTGGGACTCCTGGGATCAAGCAATCCTCCTGCCTTGGCCTCCCAAAGCACTGGGGTTACAGGTGTAAGCCATTGTGCCCAACCTCTGAGATGCTGAATGCTGAATCTAGGACCCCCCCACCCACTCCATCTCAGCCTCACTCTGGGCAAATCCCAGGTAACATTCTCTCTACCTTAATCTTCCCCATTCACTCCTCTCTTGCAGCCCTGTCATTTCTGTCCTCTTAAGAGGAATGAAGATGGAAAAACCCCAACCTAAGGAAACTCTAAGGAACAGAGGATGGTGGACCTCAGGGTGCCCAGAGACACGGAAATCAACCTCTGGGGCATCAGTTTGCTCACCTGACCCACAGGTGACCACAAGCCTCTCATGTGGGGGACTCAGGCAACTCATGTGGGGGGGGTCTGGTGAGGGAGGAGTCTGCACATCTCTTTGTTTGCCCCTCACCCTCCGCCCAGCCTCCCAGGCAGAGTTGGCCTTGCTGGCTCCCTCAGCTCCCCCAGGATCGATGTAAGGATCAATCCCAATGGCTGAGTGGGGGCTGGGTGGGGGCCTCCTCTGGGAAGCCTCCTCCCCTTTCTCCCCTCCCTCTTTTTCCTCTCCCACCTCCCCCTTCCCTCCCCTTCCCCTTCTAGCTTTAATCCTCTGACTCCCACCATGGATTTGCTCTTGCTGCTTGGCAAGGGACTAAAGCTTTGTGGCTCTACTTGTCACAGTGATTCCTGAGTGCCACTAAGTGTTCTTGAGCATGTACTGTGTGTTTTGTCCCCCCATTCCACAGATGAAAAACCGTGGCTCTCCAAGGGCCAGAGATGTGGATCGTGGGGGCTGGAGTTCTGACCCAGAACCTGTCCTTCACCTGCAGAGTGCAAAGCCCCTGACACTGAGTAGGTGCTGATAGAGGCATAAGGCATTCCTGGGGGTGAAGCCCCAGAGGGCTGGAGTCCTAGGCCAGCTGCCCTGCAAACCAAATGCTCCCCAGGGCAGCCAGGCTGGGGTGGTTCAGTCTCCCTGCCTATGAGATGGGCACATGATGAAGCCTCACCTGGGAGATGCAGAATTAGCCACAACAGTGCTGAGCCCAATGGTTCAACACACATCCTCTCCACCCACTACCCATTAGTCCCTCCCCCCACCAAAGCAGCTGAGAGGTTCTGACTGTGGGAGGTACCTTGGACCTGCCTCAGTTTCCTCATCTGTAAAACAAGCAAAGGGAGCAAGCAGATGACTTTTGGGGTCCCTCCCCAACACTCCCTCAGCCTGCTGGTGCTATGACCACAAGGGAGCCCCCTTTCCCTGGGCCTGGCATCCTCCCAGGGACCCTCCTAATGGGTAAGGGCAGGAAAGATGTTGTCCCTGGTCCGTCACTCTCAACAGATTCCTTCCCCCAGGACTCTCACTTCTCTACATCCAGGCACCTGGTGAGAGTGAGGAGGGGGCTCCAAGAAGTTCTCCCTCCCTGCCATTCCCAGGGAAATGCTGCATCTTACTTTTGGGTACACAGAGAGCTCAATAACAACAGAAACGTTTTGTTTTGTTTTGTTTCATTTAAAGCAGAGGAGGAGGAAGAGACGGAAACCCAGCAGCTCCAACCCAGCCAAGGTGTGGGGATTTATTATGGAGGCAATTACTGAGCAGAGCGTCCAGGGACTGCTGGGTGGGGCAGGATGCTCATTAGGGAGGTGGCTGAACAGCAATTACAGCTGTTTGCACTGGAGGGGAGGGCAGGGGAGAAGGGAGGAGAAGGGAGGGAGAAGAGAGGGAGAAGGGTAGAAGAGAGGAGGAAGAGAGAGGGGAAGGGAGGAGGGGGGACGAGGGAAAAGGAGGGGAGGAAAGGAAGAGGAGAGGAGGAGGGATGAGGGGAGGAGAGGAGGAGGGATGAGGGGAGGAGAGGAGGAGGGTTGAGGGGAGAAAGAGGGGAGGAGAAGAGTAGGAGGAGGGGTAGGAGGAAACAGATGGGAGGAGGTAAGAGGTAAGATGTCTAGAAGGAGAGGGGGAAAAGGATAGAGAGGAAGAAGACTGGGGAGAGGGTCCTTGGAGAACCCCAAACTGTCTTCACACTTAAAGAGCATCAAGTCCCTCCTTCTCCTTCCCAGAGGGAGAAACTGAGTCCCAGAGAGAAGTCCTACCTCTGACACCCCACAACTGGTTCTCCCTGTCCACTGCTTCTGTCCTGGGGCTCCCACGTGAGGAGCTGGCATGGGGAGGGTACCCAGGAGCTGGTACCTGCAGCCCCTCCATACCTGTACTCACCTAGAGCAGAGTTCATGGACAGAATAAGGAATCCTGAGCAAGTGCAGATTGAGCTGCACCCCAACTGCCAGGATATGGGGGGTCCTGGCCTTCCTGGGGTTGTCCCCAGAGCTGAGGAAGGGACTTAGAGCAGGGACTGTCTCTATAACTGGAATCCCCCCAGGATATTTACATTTTTAATTGTTAAAGAGGCCTTCTTTCTGGAAGGGGGGGTGCTCAGGTGGTCTAGCTGAGGGCAGAGGCTGCGCTGTGTCAGGTTTGTGTTCAGCTGTGCAGCTGCATGGCTGGGACAGAGATTGAGCCCCTCTGAAGCATGGTGCCCAGTGTGGGTTTCATTGTGCCTGGAAAGTTGGAGGCCTGCAGAGCCTTGCTGACCATCCTCAGCCAGATGGGACACAAAAGACAGCTAGACACACTTTGGGGCCACCCAAAGCCCTGAAGTCAGTGTACCTGCTGGTGGCCCAGAGGCAATCTCAGAACTCCCCTGTGCCTCTGTCTTCTCATCTGAAAAATGGGAATAATTGGAGTTGCTGCCTCATAGCACACTCCCAGCTCACAGCAGGCACGGTAGGGTGGGGAGGGAGGTGAAACTGGGCCAGCTGGGTACATCATTGTCCCTTGGGAATTGGAGGTTCCCACCTCCTGGGAAGAGAGGAGTGAGGCTGGTGCTAATTCAACAAAGGGAAAAAACAAGTTTCCTCTCTGCACAGGGTGACTCACCTGTCAAGCTCAGAATAAACAGCTCCCCTGACTGCCACACATACAAACACACACACACAGAGCTGTGTGTGCCCATGCTACCCCCACATCTGGGGTTCCCCTCAGTTTTACATACTGAACAAGGAAGGGAATTGATTATTCAAAGGCCTCCTAGGACCCTCCCCAGTAGGTCTCTCAGCCAGGGAGGAAAAGCAATCCCCTCATTCAAGTCCTGGCTGTGAATCTGTCCCCCAAAATACTCAGCCTAGTTCAGTTTTATCTCATTGATTCATGCAACAAATATTTCCTTTTTTTTTTGAGACAGTCTCAAGCTGTTGCCCTGGGTAGAGTGCTGTGGCATCATAGCTCACATCAACCTCAAACTCAGGCTTAAGTGATCCTCTTGCATCAGTTTTTCTATTTTTAGTAGAGATGGGGTCTCACTTTTGCTCAGGCTGGTCTGGAACTCATGAGCTCAAGCAATCCACCTGCCTTGGCCTCCCAGAGTGCTAGGATTACAGGCATGAGCCATGGAGCCCAGCCAACAAATATTTCCTAAGGAAGGCCTGAGACATGCCAGCTGTTAGGCTAATGCCAGACTCCTGTTCCCTGCTTCCCTTCTTCCTTAAATTACAAAGAGTCTTTTTGTTCCTTGATTTACCAATCTCACTGTAACTCCTATACATCCTACAGAACACATCCTCTCACGCAGGGGGTCCTCAAACTATGGCCTGCGGGCCCCATGAAGCGGTGTGATTGTATTTATTCCCGTTTTGTTTTTTTACTTCAAAATAAGATATGTGCAGTGTGCATAGGAATTTGTTCATAGTTTTTTTGTTTTTTTTTTTAACTATAGTCTGGCCCTCCAAAGGTCTGAGGGACAGTGAACTGGCCCCCTGTTTAAAAAGTTTGAGGACTCCTGCAGGGCCTCTCCTCCAGGAAGGGGTAGAATGCCTCCCACACCCCAGGTGAATGAAGTTGACCCTGTGGTCTTTATTTTCCCCTCCCTGAGTGGAGGAGCTCCACAGGGAGGGGCAGGGGCTGAGCCCCCAGCTCTAGGGTGGGGGAAGTACACAGAGAGGTTTGTTAAATCCAGGGCATGACCCAGCTCCCATCTTCCCTCCTAGTCAGACTGATTACCCTGGGACGCTTTTGTTCCCTTCCCTCAGACTTTACTTGCCACTCTCTAACCAAAGGTACAAAAGGAAAGACGGATCTAAGGGTGACAAGGATACAGGGGTGGTCTGTCTTGGTGGGATGGGGTGCCCTCCCCTCGCCAGTTCTCCACCCAGCGGAAAGGGCGCTGGTGTGTTCAGATAAATGGCTAGTTGATGAGGCCCAGACACTCCTGTACGGTGTCGGGCAGGGCCAGGCCAGGCCAGGAGCGGGACGAGGTCACAGGCCAGGTGCTGCGCAGCGGAACCCACCAGGGCGGGGTCCTCACTCCCTGCCCAGACCTTGGTGTCTGTGTCTCCGAAGCGGGCGCTGGCCCAGGTCTGTACTCCCCCCTCCGTCGTCCGGTTTCCTCGGCTTTCAGGGTGCAGAGACTCTGCACCCCAGGTGTCGAAAGCCTGTGAAATCAGGCTGAGCAGAGCTAGTCGCGCCGACCGTGGGCTGAGACGACGCCCAGAGATACCCCGAGGGCAGCTTGGGCCCTCTGCACCTTGGGATTCCTACTCCGGGATCCGCCGGACCCCTTGCAGCCAGGAGGACAGCACGAAGAATTAAACATATGTATTTATATTTTTAATTGTAAATAAGGGAAGAAGCCTCCCTTCCGAGAAGAGGGTGGCGCTGGGGTGGTCTAGCCGAGGCCAGAGCCGGGTTAGCGCTCAGCTGCATAGCTGCACAGCTGGGACAGAGATTGAGCCCCTCTGAAGCACGGCGTCCAGTGCGGGTTTCGTTGCGCCCGGGAAGTCGGAGGCCTGTAGATCCGGAGCGGCGGGCGACCAGCCCAGCCCAGGGTGGGGCGTCCTGGAGTCGGCTAGTCTCCTTACTCCTCCTAGAAGCTGCAGCCCGTGCCTACCCGCTCGGCCTAATTTTCCCGCACTGCAAAGTGAAACCAACGCGCAGTTTTCTCAGGAGCTGCAAGTTGGGTGTGTGTGTACGTGTGTGGATAATTTCTACGGAGCCCAGAAAGATCCAGGTCTGAAGGAGAAAGCGTTGCTGTCCCCAGACACATCTGGCTGTGCGTCAGACCCCCAGCATCTGACCAGCACCAACAGGCCACACGCAGAGGAAGTCACAAAAGGGGGGGGAAGGTGGGCAAGAGGAGAGCGGCCAGGCCTGAGCCCAAACCGGGGCATTGACCTGGGAGCCCTCGAGTCCACGGGCTCCAACGTGTCATTTTATAGGTGGGGCAACGGAGGAGCAGCCAGGGTGCCTGGTCGTCCCCTGCGTCTGCCTCAGGTCTGAGAGTTGGGGACAGGAGAAATGTCATTTCCTCCTCTAATCGTGTCCCTCGAACTGAATCCTGGGGCCCACAGAGGCCAAGCTGCTGAGGGAAGGCAGACTAAGTCGCTGAGCTCCAGGGACCCTCTGCCCGCCCCCTGTCCACTGTGGCTGCCCAGCCCTGGGGCCCCCGCGCAAACAAGAGCGTGTTTGCGGAGCGCGCGGCGGGCGGCGCGGCCGGAGAGCGATGAGGATTCGATGGAGCCTGGGCGGGCGCGGGGATCGATCGGGCGCAGCTGTCGCAGAACAGCCTGCGGGAGCATCCACCCCACGGGCCAACGCTGCCCGGACGCCCCGAGACCGCAAGCAGGAAAGCTGGAATGTTAGGCCCGCCAGGAGCGAAACCCCAACGTCGTGACACCCGGGTTTGGGCGCTCAGGCAGTCACGGCTACCAACGTCCGAGAGTGGAAACTTTGGGCACAGGGCACTGAGCTCTACCGGTACCCCCTCCAGGCCGGAAAAAATCTGGGTCTTTCCCAGTCAAAATTTAAATAAAGTCCCGCGACCCCGCCCGAACGAAGGCGGCTGGAGTAGACAGAAAGACGCCGGCCGTACGTAGCAGGCGGCAGGGCCCAGATTTGGGGCGTCTGCATGTTTAGGGAGCTGCGGTGGGACCTGTGAGGATGTAAGGTTCCGGCAGTGGGCGGGAGGGGGCATGCATCGCCGTTATCTATTAAAACCTCGGTCTAAGAAAAGGGGCAGGAGTGCGCAGCAACAGTGAACTTTCCATTTCCGTGGGAGACAAATCGAGTTAAACAATCAGTTGCTGACCCCGGAGGGGCTTGGGGAAGGCCTAGAAAAGGTAAACTTTGGGTATCTATCCTCCTCAATATTTTTAGGGGCGATGAGAGGCCAGCAGGGAAGCCTGCGCGTCCAAGAAAGCGGCAATGGGCTTGGAGTGGGGGGAGGGCTTATGCAGGGAGAAAGTACTAGAACAATTCGGGCCCCCAGGGCTAGAAGAAGGCCCAAGCCCCAGTCTCCCTCCGCTTGTTGGACTGTCCAAGCCCTGTGCTTTCTGGCTTCTCCCAGATTGCGGCTAGGCACAGAGAGGGTTTGTGTTCTCCTCTGACTACCCAGCACCTGCTGAGGCACCCCGAGGGGCAAACATGGACTCTGGGAGTCAAATTCCAATTTACTTGTAGGGAAAAACTGAGACCAGAAAGCCTGGGTTGTAGCCCAGGTTCCTGAAGGGCCGGGATGGGGTGCACCCAGTCCCCATCCAGACCACCCATCCCCCCCAAGGCAATTTGCCTAATGACTTAAGATCGATCAAGGCCTGAGCAGCCTGCCGGTCCTGAAGCTGGCTCAATTCTATTTTACTAATTAATAAAAGGCCACTGGTGGGGGAATGTAGGCTTGGGGCCCCAGGGGGCCATGCTCCCTGTTTAGGGACCCAAAATTTTTGCTTAGTCTCCTAATGGGAACTCAGCCTCTACAAGAAGCAAAGTCCCAGTCTCTGGGGAACTCCAAGTCCCCATCAGCCTAAGTCTGGGGTGGGGGTTGCCCATACCTGCATAAGTGTGATTCCACCAGACTGGCAGCCCCTTCCAAGTCTAGGGAGCTTGGGAATGGGTCACCGGGTGTCCTAAGGCAGCAAGGGGCAGGGCCCTTCCTCTCAAAGCTGCAGATCCACCTTTTTTCTTTCAGAATGGATGCTTTCCCTGTTAGAAAAGTCACACATGCTTGTTACAAAAAATGAAAAATACAATTGAGCTGTAGGAAATACTTTTGAAAAGGAAGCCCACATAATCCCAACCCCTGCCCCTGCCCCATGGAGCTCCCTGAGGTTGGCATTTTAGGAGAACTTTCTTCTTTCTACGTGTTTTCCTACTCATAGAGACCCCCTAGCCCCACCTGGTCTGGGCTTCCTTGAGCCTGGGATGCTATCATTTTATGATGGCTGATTGATTTTTAGATCCCACGATTATTTTTAATTATCTGTGATTGTTGGAGGGTGAGATTGAGGAGCCCTGGCTAGGGCACAGCACAGCCAGACTCTGACTCTGCCCCAGGGTGTGGGGGACACTCTGCTGTTCATACCCACCCCTCTCTCCCCACCTCCATTTCCTACCTAGAAGATGGGTGTAATTATGTAAACTACCTCAACTTGTAGATAGACCCTGGAACTGAAATGTCCAAGAACCTAGACTGGGATATGTGTGGCACTTGGACAGACTTAGGAAAGGGGTAACCTTACCGTCGCCACCCGCACCCTAGTCTACCTGAGGTTTGAGGCAGTATAGAATTTGGTAGTGTGACTCCACTCTCTGCAGCTGGGGAAGGAAAGATTGTGTGCCTGGTTAACATTGGGCACTTCCTCAATGCTGAGTCCTAAGCACTAATAGGAGTTCCTTTAACCCTATCCCACCCCAAGACTTGCATCAGGACACTCTAGTACCTGATCTTTCTAACCTGTAGGTCCAGATCATGTTGTTCCTCCAAGCCCTCCAGTTCAGAGCTAGTCTCCTCCCCACTCCCTTTCTGGTCAATATAGACCCACCTCCAGCCCTTGGCTGAGGCAGCTGGAAAGACCCCCTTCCTATATCACAGAAAAGGAAACTGAGATACAGAAAAAGCCTTGGTATGAGGCTACAAGCCTAGTCACAGTTCAGAAAATCACATCTCAAATGTGTAACCATGTCTGGCGGGGGTGTGTGTGTGCTGGTGATTATGTTGAAGGTCCAAGGCCTGTGACGGGGTCAGGGGGTGCCCAAAGGTTTGCATGTAGTGGAGAAGGAGCTCCTCTACCCCTAGTTTAGAGCTCTTGGTTCTGCCCATTGAGATGGGGGACTGGGGACCCCAGAAGAAAGCTCTCTTAACTTTACCCCCTTTCCTCTCCTAAAGAATGGGCAGCAGTGGGGGAGCATATATAGGGATGAGGAGGACGGGGCTAGGTCTGGGACCCTCACCATAGACTCTGGCCCTAACAGGAGGGTACCTGGGGCCACCCTCTAGGTTCTGGCCCGGCCGCCGTGGAACCCCCTCCTTGATCTCTACATCTTACTCCACTGGAGGGGTCTCATGGGGGAGGGTGAGAAGCCCCCATTTATACCAGTTCCCACAGCCCCTGGGTCTCCCTGTCTCCAGGTGGTGAGGAGAAGGGATGTCTTGGCTCCCCCATCGGAAGAAGATGCTTGGGGGACAAAGAAGAGTTAGCAGCAGGGACTTCTCAGGAAACAGACAGGATGAGCGTCCTCAGCTTCCCTGGGCCTCAGCCTCCTGGCAACATGTAGAAGAACCCTGGAATTGGAAGGAGCCTTTGGCAACCTGAGGCCAGGTACTACATTGTACAGTAGGCGAAACTGACGTCAGGTACCCACACATGGGACAGATCCTAGATCCTAACACCGGCAGATAATGCCCCTGACCCGGCCGACTTTCCTCGTGTGAGGGGGCTAGGACTCCGGAAGTCTGCAGGGAGGAGGAGCTGAGCTTGAAGAGGCCCGCCACGTCCTGGGGAGTTGTTTCAGTGGAAGGGACACTGCAGGCTTCCCTCCAGTTCCACACTCCCAGGAACTCTCTGGAGATGAACTCAGGAGCGCCAGGCAGGGAAGTAAAATTCCAGACTCTCTGGAGAGAACCGAAGAAAAGAGGCACGAAATTAGAGACCAAGAGTCCAGGTTTCCAGCCCGACCTAGGAGTAGTCTGTTTCCGTACTCTCATCCGTTGTCCGCCCAGTGGGCGCGGGCGGACGCAGAAGCAGGGGACCACAGAATCCCATGGTCTAGTGGACACCGGCCTGCCTGGCGTTTGAGGGGGCACGGGCGGGAGAAGAGCGAGACTACGGTGGGAGCCGGTGGGCGGGGGCGCTGACGTCAGACTCGGGCCCGGGCGCCGGCGGCCGCTCCCCCGCCACATCCTGGTGGCCGCGCTCGCAGCCGGGCCGGGCTGAGCGCCGCACAGCCGGGCAGCCTAGCGCGCAGCCACCGGGGAGAGGGCGGGAGCGATGCAGCGGCTTTGAGCGCGCCGGGCCGGCGCCTAGGAGCGCGTGCGGCTGGAGGGCGACAGAGCATGGAGCTGAGCTTGGAGAGCCTGGGGGGCCTGCACGGCGTGGCCCACGCGCAGGCGGGTGAGCTGCTGAGCCCCGGCCACGCGCGCTCGGCGGCAACGCAGCACCGCGGCCTGGTGGCGCCTGGGCGCCCGGGCCTGGTGGCCGGCATGGCGAGCCTGCTGGACGGCGGCGGTGGCAGCGGCGGAGGTTCCGGGGGTGCGGGCGGCCCAGGCAGTGGAAGTGGAGGTGCTGACTTTCGCGGGGAGCTGGCGGGACCGCTGCACCCGGCCATGGGCATGGCCTGTGAGGCGCCTGGGCTGGGCGGCACCTACACGACGCTCACGCCCCTGCAGCACCTGCCGCCGCTGGCGGCGGTGGCCGACAAGTTCCACCAGCACGCGGCAGCCGCAGCCGTGGCCGGGGCGCACGGCGGCCACCCCCACGCGCACCCGCACCCAGCCGCCGCGCCACCCCCGCCGCCCCCGCCGCAACGCCTGGCAGCCAGCGTGAGCGGTAGCTTCACCCTCATGCGCGATGAGCGCGCTGCGCTCGCCTCTGTGGGCCACCTCTACGGGCCCTACGGTAAGGAGCTGCCCGCCATGGGGTCGCCACTGTCGCCGCTGCCCAATGCTTTGCCTCCAGGGCTGCACGGTACCCCACAGCCCCCGCCGCCACCGCCGCCCCCGCCGTTGGCTGCCTATGGTGCGCCAGGCCACCTGGCTGGGGACAAGCTACTGCCGCCCGCCGCCTTCGAACCGCACGCCGCGCTGCTGGGACGCGCAGAGGACGCGCTGGCTCGCGGGCTGCCCGGAGGAAGCGGCGGCGCAGGTAGCGGCGGAGCGAGTGGAGGTGGCGCCGCGGGGCTGCTGGCGCCGCTGGGCGGGCTGGCGGCGGCCGGGGCTCACGGTCCGCACGCGGGAAGCAGCGGCCCTGGCGGAGGCGGCAGCGGCCCCAGCGCGGGCGCTGCTGCAGAGGAAATCAACACCAAGGAGGTGGCGCAGCGCATCACCGCGGAGCTGAAGCGCTACAGCATCCCGCAGGCCATCTTCGCTCAGCGGATCCTGTGCCGCTCGCAGGGTACGCTCTCCGACCTGCTGCGCAACCCCAAGCCCTGGAGCAAGCTCAAATCCGGCCGTGAGACCTTCCGCAGGATGTGGAAGTGGCTGCAAGAGCCCGAGTTCCAGCGCATGTCGGCGCTGCGCCTCGCAGGTAGGAGCGCGGCGCGCATAGGTTGACCGCAGGGCGACGAGTCAGCTTGGGGCTCCCCAACACCGAGAGCCATCCGGGCCAGCTTCCCAGGTTCAGACCAAGCGCACTAAGCCAGCCCGAAACCTTTAGCCCGAGGCTAAACTGTGATCTGTGATCTGCAACCTGAGCCCCTCTCGGTTTATACAGTTTCCAAAAGAGAGAAAGGGATTGTGCCATCTTCCTCCGCCCCCATAGCCTCCTTTGCGCTTTCACGAACGAGTAGGGTTCTCTAGTCCTATTTAGACTCTGGAAAGGGTCCAGGCACCTCCCTGAAACAGCCCTCCGGGTAGCTCATTGTGTACGTATATGTCTTTTTGTGTGAGTGCACACAAATGTGCGGGATGTGGGGAGGGAACTGGGTCCCCGACGAGCTGCTGTAGTCAACTTGGAGTGCCGCTCCCCTCTTCCCAAAGGGCCCTGGAGGGGGGTCACTGAGCCTCCAGTCCCAAGCCTCTGAGTTCCGAGACCGTGTACTAGGTAGGCGCTGGCTCTGTGGCGGCAGAGGCCCGGCCAGCGCTCAGCCTCCGGCCCAGCGCGCGCTTCTTTGTAATTCGGCCTCCGCGATCGATAGCCCCCTCCCCCTTCTGGCCGCTGGCAAAGGTCACTCGAGAATGGGCGGGGGAGGAGCGGCCCGGGGGACCCTTGGTCAGCCGCCCGCAGGCCTTCACACACCGCGACTTCGGTCCTGGCTCCGGAGCGCGCGCCCAGCCTGCCTGCCTTTCGGTTTTGTCTCTCTCATTTCTACTTATCTCCTTTCTCTCCGGACAAACTGGTCTCTATTTCTCGCTTGTTTTTCCGCTCAGCCTTTCTCTTGTTCTTCCCCATGCTTTCTTCTCGCTTTCTGTCTCTGTGTCTCTGTCTCTCTCACTCACATTCAGCCACTGGCTCCTTGGGGACCCACTCTCTCTCCTCTCTCCCAGCTGAAAACAGAAGTCCACGCTAGTCCCCGCTTGCTTAGCGGAGCCAGACCCTCATTTCCTGGGGATTAGTGTGGGGTGGAGGTACAAGAGAACCCCCGGCCTAGGTGGGGGACGTCTCTTTTCCTGGCAATGCTGGGGAGGAGGTTGCCTACCCCAGCCACAGGGACAATAGCTGCCGGTGGCTGGCGCCTGATCGATCGCTACTCTAAGCACAAGGGCGAGAAGCGGGGGGAACAGGAGGAGGCTTTAGGAGGCGCCCCACTAAGGAGGATGTTGTGGGGAGCTATTCCCCAGCTCTCCCAGCCAGGCAGGGGGGCATGGAAGAGAGAGCAAGAGTTGGAGGATGAAGAAGGTCTTCTGTCATTCCTCCCCAGCCAGCCACTCCCTCCCTCCACCCTAGGTGGACTGGAGGACCTCCAGGAGCCTGTACCCACGGGCAGGCCTCAGTTCCCCCCTTCTGCAGAGTAGGATAATTAGCTGGAACTTCTTATGGGATTCTTTTTTTTTTTTTTTTCTGAGACAGTCTCACTATGTCGCCCTCAGTAGAGTGCTGTGGCATCACAGCTCACAGCCACCTCAAAGTCTTGGGCTTAAGTGATTCTCTTGCCTCAGCCTCCCAAGTATCTGGGATTACAAGTGCCCACCACAGTGCCCGGCTATTTTTGTTGTTGTTGTTGTTGTTATTGTTGTTAAGCAGGCCCAGGCCAGGTTCAAACCGTCAGCCCTGGTGTATGTGGCTGGTGCACTAACCACTGAGCTATGGGCACCGAGCCATTCTTATGAGATTCTTAAATCCCTCACTTTGGGGCAGTTAACCAAGTGCCCAGGGAGGTCCATGTTGGAAATGGCTACCAGAACCTAGACAGTCTTGTATAAGGGCAGGATCTGCTCTGCTCTGTCCTGCCCCCATGCCATATGCAATGACACGGCCTGCAATCTACAATGTGGTTGACTTCAGGGGTGCAGAGAGCTCACCCTATGTGCAAAGCTAAAGGTATAGCTCTAACTTGTTAGATACTGCTGCTGCCACCCAGCCAGTAGCACTAGGTGGCTTATATATTGGGACACTCCACCACCTACAGCCTCCTCACCAGAGCATATATTTGAGGAACATTGTCTCCCCCACAGGTGTACCTGAAATTCACATGACTCTCTTTTCCTCACCTTCACTTTATGTAACTAGCATGACGCATTAGCCATATTTGAATACAACAGATCAGCTTGAGCATCACAGAATGAGAGACCACAGGTGAGAAGTCCCTTGAGGGTTCCTACTGCCTGGTGAGCAGCACCAGCCCTGCTCAAAGACCACCCAGTGACAATCCCTGGGTCTGTGTTTGCTTCTACCCACCAGACAGCCACCCAGGACTAAGCATTCCCCATCTTGTCAAAGGTGTAATTACAGATGGGGAAATTGAGGCCAAGTTTTCCTCTCAGCATTGCCCCTCCCTTTCTGTGGCAACGGTGAACAGTTTCATCTCTAAGCCCCGATTTCCCGAACAGGAGTTAAAATAGCTGCCTTTTCAAAGTAACATGGGGGATTGTGTGGGGAGGTGAGTGGGCACTGAGGATGGGCTGGGCTCTGTGGTGTTGCCGGCAATAAATCAGGACTAGCCGGCCGTTCTCCAGCTCCCCTTGGTGGCTACCCAGGTCGTGGGTCGGCCGACCGGCCTTGCAAATCCTAACTGTCCAGTTCACCCCAGCCCTGAGCTCCTACCCGCCTCTGGCAAACTCCCTCCCACCGGGATGTTAGAGGTGGCCGGGTGAGGGCGACAGGGCAATTAGGCTCTGGCCAAGGCCTTTAGTTCCAGTTGCTGCGCAAATGAAAAGTGGTTAAGTGGCGGCAAATCGTGGTGGTTAAGGGGAGGTCGCGGTGGGGGGTGTCTGTGCTGTCTAGCTTGCACTGGGAGCGCAAAAGTCCCTGCTGGTGCCCGACCTACTCACCCACGAAGAGAGAAATCTGTCCCCTTCGCACAATTTGACCTAGTAGGGGAGGACTCCCTGCCTTTCCTCTTTACACATCTCCATCCAGGGCGCCTCCCCAAGGTTTCCTCTGCCAACTTTCCTCCCTGAGTCCGCCCCTGGAGCGCTTGCCCGCTGCCTGCCTCGCCACTCTCTGACTCTCTCTAGAACTGCTGCCAGGAGAGAGACAGAGACACGGAGGGAGAAAGACACATGTGTACAGATGAACAGAAAGAACGGGAAGAGGCAGAGATGAGAGTAGGTAGGGAGGGAGGGAGGAAGAAAGGCAGAGAAAGACAGACGGACAGAGACAGAACGAGATGAAGAGGGAGAGCGAGAAACAGAAAAAGGAGAGAGGGAGTGGAGAGAGAAAAAGAAACCAAAACTGAAAGGAGCAGAGGAAAAGAAAGACAAAAAGAGAGGGGGAGAGACAAAGAAAAAGAGAGATGGGAAGTGGGGATCACTGTCCTGTGGCTGGAGGACCCCTCTGTCCCCCAGCCCATGGACCTCTGTTCCCACCCAGGGCTAAAGGGCAGCATCTCCCTTCTTCCAGGATGGGGGAAAGGGGTGGAGAGGGGAATGGGTTCCTTCTTTGTTTCACCAAAGCACCTAAGAAATCCCCAAACAGGGGTGGCACCTGTGGCTCGGTGAGTAGGGCACCGGCCCTATATACCAAGGGTGGCAGGTTCAAACCCGGCCCCGGCCAAATTGCAACAACAAAAAAAATAGCCGGGCGTTGGGGCGGGTGCCTGTAGTCTCAGCTACTCGGGAGGCTGAGGCAAGAGAATCGCCTAAGCTCAGGAGCTGGAGGTTGCTGTGAGCTGTGTGATGCCACGTCTACCAAGGGCGACAAAGTAAGACTGTCTCTACAAAAAAAAAGAAAGAAAAGAAATCCCACAGCAGACTTTGGAGTCCCTAACCCCACCGCCTGGTCTGTGTGCCTCAGTTTACCCATCAGTAAATTGTGTGCGGAGAGCTGGGTAGTGGATATGACACTGTTCGATTCTGGGCTGTCTAGGCTCCCACCTCAGGGTCCACTGGAGTCCCACAGAGGGGGAGCAACCTCCTCATTGAAACCCTCTTCTTCCCCATCTCAAATAATAATTATGGGAGAAGGGCTGGGGATAGGGTGGGTGGACTCCTCAGCGGGGGTGGTGGTGGTCGATGAATTCGAATTACTGTCTCTAATTCATCACCCTCGCTGGGTCAATAGCTTTGGCCGTCTTCAAATATCGTTTTTAAATTGCAACTCCGGAGGAAAACTATTTTTTGTAACTGATCAGAAAAAAAAAGAATATATGTATATGTGTGTGTATGTGTATATATATGTATATATAAATAAAATAAAATTTTAAACGGAGGTAGTTAAAAGAAGAGCCAGTTTCCTGTTGGCACCATTGTAAGACTGGAGCTCAGAACCCTTTGGGAGTGGTGGAGATGAGGGGAAACCGAGACTGGAAGGAACCCAGGGTAGATGGTATGCTTTGTTCCTGGACAGAACAAATTGTCTTAAAGACAAAACCTGGAACCCAGAGCCGAGGGCGCTGGGTGCAGTAACAGCATAGTGACAGCGCAGCTCCGTCTGGTTGGCAGTTATTGAGCAAGGTGTTCCTGGGGTTGGAGGTCTGGGGGGGATGCTGATGGAAAGGAAGAAGAGTCAGAACAGTCTTCCCCACCTAGGCTAAGACAGGCTCTGCCACTCCCACCTCCTTGTCCTAATGTGCTGCCGCAACACAGATGTTGGAATGTGGGGTGGGGTTGGGGGAGGCTGTCTGTGGCTGCAGAGACTCAGCTCAGAAAGGTCCAATCTGGAAGTCTCCTCCCAGGGACAGCTATATATCCCCCTACAAGCACTCAGAACCCCCTCACTCTTAAGGGGATTTTTTTTTTTTGTTTTTTGCCGGGGCTGGGCTTGAACCTGCCACCTCTGGCATATGGGGCCGGCACCCTACCCTGTTGAGCCACAGGCGCTGCCCAGAACCCCCTCACTCTTAAAGACCCCTCTGCCATCTGTAACAACCTCACCTCCCACTACACAGAGTTCACATGTCTTACAGATACCCCCAGAAAATATGCCCCAGCCCTCTGGGGGCTTGGAGACCTGGGCCTCCCCTGGACTCCGTCCCTCACTGGTCTTGGGCAAAAGGGTCTGAGCCTCAGTTTCCTCATCTGAGAAATGGGCAGAATTAAATGACACCCAGGAGAGAGGGCAGAGGTATGAAGGGGACATTGTAGGCCCCACAGGGGTGCATGGAGTGGGTTAGACTACATCCAGGACTGGGAGTACCAGACACCCTGTGCTCAATGCCCACAGTGACTCTGGGTGTCCCCAAACCAGCCCCTTCCTCTTAACCTCAAGGCCCAGGAAAGACCTTGCCTCCCAGGCAGAGGGGGAGGGTCAGGAGGCGGGCTCTGAGGTGGAAAGAGGGCTAGTTGGATGCCCCAAGCCCTACCTCTTCTTGGTTTTCCTGTCAGGAATAAGAGATGGAATCATCTGGAATGACCCTTCAAACTGGGTGCAGTCTCTGTGCCCATTCTGTAGACCAGCAAGCTGAGGCATAGAGAAAGAAAAGTGCTTTGGCCAAAGCCATACAGCCCAGGTTCCTGCAGAGGGAGAACAGCCACAGCTCCCCCAGCAGTAAAATGGGCTGCTAGGAATGTTTCAGCTCCTCCCACAGGGGTGGGGTGAGGGTAAGTCTGGTGGAGCTAAAGGTAGGCATGAGATGCCCACATTCCCTGACTTTCTGCAGAGGTGAAGGGGACTGCTCAAGGTAGATGGCAACTGGGGGACAAGGGCTAGGAGATGAGGAGGCCCAGGACAGCAGAGGAAGGGGGTATTACAAGCACCTTGGGTGATTTCCTGGTGAGTGGCAGGTGACTAGCTCCACCTTTCCTCCTTAGAGGAGCCACATCTTTTAGGGGCTGTGAGTCCTGTGTTCCTCTTCTGGCTCCCCTAGAGTCACTGTATTGTGAGCACACTGAGCCCCCTCTCCTCTTGGAGACAACCAGAAACTGTCAGGAATGGGGGGTATGAACCAGGTCTAATTTGGAACCACCTGGATCCCCCACCTTGTTCTTCCTGGTGAACCTCCCTCCCCAATGTCAGTGCCAGGCCCAGTGAGCCCCATTCTGTAATTATATCAGAGCTGGAAAGATGGGACACTCAGTTAAGACTACAGTTAAGCCCATAGATGCATTGGGGGATTTGCTTCCATAATAAGGGGTTGGACCTGGCATTTGCTCCTTTATTCTGAAGACCCCTTAGTGTAAAGCCCCAGAACTATATCAAAACTCGCCATTCCATTCTTTTCCCTGAATCTCTCTTCCAGTCTTTTCTGTCAACCATTACCACTCTAGTCTAAATAAACCACCACCAATGGCATCCTCATCCTCCTCTTCCTTGATGGTTTCCCAGCCCTATTCCCACCCTTTGCTGCCCTGTGCCCCACAGCCTGAAGTGGCTTTTTATGGCCACTTGGGAGTTTGATCCCCTGGTTAGCATGCTGCCTCAGAGCCAGTATCATGTAGATACTCTGGCAACACCTTTCAATGCCCTAATCCTCCAGCCTCCTGCATGGATGTGGGAGGGTGCTTCTGGCTAGTGGGACCTACAGGGACAAAGGCTGAAGGCAAGAAAGTCCAGAGTAGCTGTGAAGAGTGAGGGTGGCCTCCACAATCTCTTTGCATGCACCCAGCAGCGGAGTTCAAGCTGGTTTGAATCATGTTCTTAATTAAATATGGACCCTAATCAATAGGGGAGGCACTAGTTTACGAGGGAAAGGCTGGTCTGGGAACTAGGAGTGGCCTGAGAGACTCATCTGACCTTGGGCACTGTGGGGACACTTATACCTCAGTTTCTCCCTTACCAAACAAGTGCAGATGTTGGTGAGGCTCGGAGACAGTTGGCACCCTCTTCCCTTTGGAGTCTTGTGCAGGCAGGTCTGGGGGACACTGGGGGACCCCTCTGGCTTACAGTCAGGCCACAAAGCCACAGATTTACAGAAGAGAGAAAGGAAGAGACTTGGCTGTGGAGAAAGGTACACTTGGTGCAGGCATTGCATGCATGGGAGCACAAGTTTAGATACCCACATTCACACTAGGATAGGTCTGCAGACATCGGTTTATGGCCCCCAATCACCCTTGCGTGGGTCTGGCACGTGAAAGGCCATAAAGTGGGTGTGGGGGCACCTGGAGGAGCCCCCATCTCTCCTGGTGGCAGCCACTGTACCATTCAGAGATATGAGCAAGACCCGTGCCTGGCGGCTGAGGGTGGTCCTTACACCCCCAGCTTTGGATGCCAGACCACTTCTCAGGACATTTGAGCAGATGCTGCCTGACCTTCTCCCTAGTGCTAAGATGTTGAGAGAGTCACTGATGCTCACAGAGAGTGGGGGTGGGTGAATAGAGGACTCTGGATATGGGAACCATGAGTTTCCAAGTGCCCTTTTGCATCCAGGGCCCCATCAGAGGGGATGTATGCACCTCAGTCTTGCCCACTGGGTCTGTCCTCAGCGAGGTTAGGCATTCCCTAAGCCCGAAAGCACCCAGAATGCACCTGCCCTCCTCAGCGTGGTGGGATCTGGACTCACACGGCCAATCTGGACTCACATGGTGCTAAGAGATCCGACATCCCTATACTGCACACCCATGGCCATGGGTCACCTGAATAGGTGCCCACATCCCATCCCCTGGAAACTGCACCTCACTCAAACAGCCTTTGGGCCTCCTTCCCCATGAACAGGAGCCCCAGATTGTACTGCCTGTGTGCTCTGTGCTCCGCTCCAGCCCAGTGGAAGCTCAACAACTGCTCTGGTTCTCTTCCTCTACCTCCCTTCTGTTTTTTTTTTTTTTTTTTGCCATCCCTGTTCTTTTTTTTTTTTTTTTTTTCCTTCAGTTTTTTGGCCGGGACTGGATTTGAACCCGCCACCTCCGTATATAGGGCCTGCGCCCTACTCCTTGAGCCCCTACATCCCTGTTCTTAAAAATGAAAAATCTACATTGTTTTAAAATAGGTGATACATTCACCAAGTTCCAAATTTAAATGGAATAAGAGGGTACTCTCCACTCACCTTCCTCTGCCTATCACAGCTTGTATTTCTCCTTGTCAAGAAAGGCAACACTTAAAGCAGCAACATGTACAAATTCTTTTTATTTTCCTTTTCCTTTTTTTTTTTTTTTGTAGAGACAGAGTCTCACTTTATGGCCCTCGGTAGAGTGCCGTGGCCTCACACAGCTCACAGCAACCTCCAACTCCTGGGCCCAAGCGATTCTCCTGCCTCAGCCTCCCGAGTAGCTGGGACTACAGGCACCCGCCACAATGCCCGGCTATTCCTTTTCCTTTTTATTTTATTTTATTTTATTTATTTATTTTTTTTTTTGGCTGGGGCTGGGTTTGAACACACCACCTCCGGGATATGGGGCCCATGCCCTACTCCTTTGAGCCACAGGCGCCACCCTCCTTATCCTTTTTTATTTTATTTTTATTAATTAATTTATTTATTTAGAGACAGAGTCTCAAGCTGTCACCCTGGGTAGAGTGCCGTGGCATTACGGCTCACAGCAACCTCCAACTCCTGGGCTCAAGCAATTCTCCTGCCTCGGCAAGTAGCCTCCCAAGTAGCTGGGATTATAGGCATCTGCCACAACGCCCGGCTATTTTTCTTTCTTTCTTTTTTTCTTTTTTGGTTGCAGCCATCATTGTTGTTTGGCGGGCTGGGCTGGATTTGAACTCGCCAGCTCAGTTGTATGTGGCTGGCGCCTTAGCCCCTTTTCCTTTTTTAAACAGCCTCCTTATGTCTCCCTCCACACCTGGAGAAATCATTTCCCGTCAGCAAAGAGCGCCCATCCTGGTCACTTTTGCCAGCTGCCTAGTACTTCCACTGGTTGGGCATTTCATTCTTTATATTACCACTTCCCTCCCTGCCCCACTGATATTTAGGCTATTTCAAATAGTTTCTGGTCACCATAGGGCCGCAGTGCCTATGTCCAGGGGCAGATCATTTTGTGTATGTGAGTTTATCTGTGGATTAATTTCCCGATAATTGCAATGGTGGGTCAAACCTCCTCCTTTCCGGGCTGGCCTCTTTGTCCTTTTTCTTATCTCTGGTTCCTTTCCTGTCATCTTTTTCAAATCTATTTCCAAAAGCCAGCCAAATCTCCTTAACATTTTTTTAAAAATCAAAGCCCTGTGTGTGTTGGGGGAGGAGTTCTCTGTGTGTTTGGTGACTCCTTTGCCCCTATTTGCGGATTTACAGGTGCCTGAATGGGGGCATGTCTCTGCGGCTGAAGGAACAAGTGTGAGAGCTACCCCTCCCATGAAGTTACAACCTCCAGATGGAGCCTACTCCTGGGAGGGGTAGGCCAAAGCTACTGGAAACAGCTCATTTCCCTGATAAGTCTTTGAAAGGTTCAGAACTAATTTGAAAATGCAGCCATTAAAATCCCATCAGGGGAGATTGGAGGAGAGAGAGGAAAGGGAGGTGGGACCTCTCTGGAGGGCTGTGTGCTGGCCACGGGGTACCAAGGCCTGGAGTGAAGTGTGGGCAGGTGCACCAGGCAGGCGAGGGAAAGGGGAGGTAGATTGAGGGTGCGGGGGTGCAGATATGGGGCCAATGAGGCCCTTGAGGCAGTCCTCACCTAGGCGCAGGGGTGTGGCTCAGCACCCTTCCCTGCAGAAGACCTCATGCCTCCCATGGGAACCCCTTTTTCAGCTCCCACAGGGGTGCAGGGTATAGATAAAGAGAGTTAAGAGATGTGCTCCAGGTCCTCCCAGGGTGACCAGACATACGACACTGGGCAAGTCATCACCAACTGACTCTGGTCCAGAGAGGCCATTGAGAGATGATAAGCTCAGTGCAGCCCTTGGGGACAAGCCACCAGAGTTGGGGCATCGGTGTTCCTTCCATGTGGGCCCAGGCAGCTAGTGACCAGAGTAGGATGCATCACCAAGGAAACCAGTCATCATCCCAGCTGGGGACCAGTCTTGGTATTGAATTGTCTTCTCCAAGTGAAGCTAGAGCCCAGAGCAGGAGGTAGCCTACAGGTAAAGAGAGGGACATTGCTGCTCATCCCACACTGAGCCCAGGTGGACGGACCCCCAGGGGACAGGCACACAGGGATAGACAAGAGAGCTCAGTTGATGGTGCTCTGTCCAGATAGAGACTGACAGACAGGGGATGGTCACTCAAGTTCCCTCAAGGCTGAATCATGAAGCCATTTTTTAGTCCACCTTTGGGCATCATCCAGCTGTTGTCCTTTGGGGGCCCTGTCCTGCTGGTGCCACCCTAGCTCAGGCCTCTCCTGTCTGAGCCACACCAGCAGTGCCAGCCATCCTCTGGGCTTCACTGGCCCTCCCCTGACTATTCTTTTTTTTTTGTTATGTATTCATATGTTGTGTTTACATGGTATCAGAGTGGCTTATAAATGATAAAGCACTCATAAATTAATTAAGCCTAACGTTTGTTTATTTATTCATTTATTTATTTATTTATTTTGGTTGCAGTTCAGCCGGGGCCAGGTTTGAACCCGCCACCCTTGGTATATGGGGCCGGCACCGACTGAGCCACAGGTGCCGCCCTCTCCCCTGACTATTCTAACACCTGGGTGTGTGCCCAGCTGTGTCCCCACATGGAGGCCTCACTGAGCCCAGCTGAGTCCTGAGGCCACCTCCATGCCTCCTGCTGTGGAGAGGGAGGGCAGCCAGCCTCCTTGTTTGGGAACAAAATCACAGGCATTGCTTTCCATGTATCTGTGTGATTGTTAGAGTAACTCCTCTTCCCAGACCTGGCTGTGGAGCTGAGGCTGCTGGGTGTCTAGCTGCTCACATAGCAGGTGCTTCATCTAGAACCAATGGATGAATGAATGAGTGGGTTTCAGGGATTGGCTTTGGCATTCATTCATTTATAGCTTGCTTCACAGGTTCTGACAACCCCTGCACAGTAGGATCATCACCCCCACTCACAGATGGGGAAACCAGGGTCTGCATCCACTTAATCAAGTAGAAAACTGATGTCTACAAAGCCCAGGGTATGTGTTTGGGGCCACTTAGCCTACAGAGCCTAGCCTGATGTCCCCACTGACTAGGAATGGTGAGGGGAGCTCAGCCAGAGGCAGACAGGGGCCATCCTGGGGGCTAAGTGAATAAGGACGTGCATCCCATGCAGACTTCCACAGGGTGACCCCCACACCCATGCCCAGACCCCTGTACACTCAACATCCCTCCTGCCCCACATCTACTTTACCAGCCTCCTGTACCCCATACCCACTGCAGATGAATGTCACACTGAGATCTGCTGGCCACAGTTCTTCCCCCATGGCCCAAGGCCACCATGGCCACTTCCTCTGGGCCATACCCATCCAACACCTTTCCAGGTCCTCCCACAAGCTGGCCTATCTTTCCCACCTGTCACATGGATAGCGCCTGCCACAGTCACAGGTTTTCCCAGTCTCTCAAATGGACATGGTTTGCTTGTGTGTGGACATGAACCTCTCATTGTAGCCAAGCTCCTGGGCACATGACACACCCACACAACACTCACTCAGACCACCTGCACACCACCCACCCAGCCAGGCCCTCTTAGGCACACACAGTGGTGGAGAACCTCCTTGAGCCCACACAAACATGCACCAAGGGATGGTCTGAATTAGGCACAGGCAGAGGCACTCTGAAAGGAGCCCAGCCACAGAGTGCCCCAGGGGAGAGGAGGGAGGAGAAAAAGAGGGAGGGAGGAGAAGGATGGAAGAGGAAGAGCAAAGGGAAATTGAAGAGAGGGAGAGAAGGAAGGGAGGGAGAGAGAAGCTGGGGGGGGGAGGAGAAAGGTGTAGTCCTCTAATGGAGGGAGAGGGGAATTACTCATCAGGATCCCAGCAGGGTGACTGAATCCAGGTTCTCACCCTCCCACTACTGATCAGCAGGCCCCAACCATTCCCCTGATGAAGGTGCTGGTGTATATGTGTGTGTTGGGGGTGGTGGTGGTGGTTTCCTGGTGTCTTGCCCTGCCCTCCAGGGCAGTGGCAGCCTGAGTCTCCCTTCTAGTCTAGGCTGAGACTCCCCTCCCAGTGCCCCACCATCCAAACAGGGGGGTAACCCAGCAGCAGGTTAGTCATCAAATATCCTCAGCCACCTCCTATAGACACACATTGTGCTGAGCAACAGAGAGGTCTCAAGCCCCATGGGGTCAGTGCTGGGCCAGAAGGAGGGACAGTGGCCAGGATCCCAGAGGACAAAACTGGGCTCCTGCTTGGGAAGAGAAGAAGAATTTCCTGGGGGAGGGACTATTGCTCTGGGGCTTTGAGGGATGTGTAGGAGTTCTCTGGCTGGGACTACTCCCTGCTCCTAACTTCAGTTTCTCCATTCTTCCTCTCTCCAGGAAGATTCTTGTAGAAGCTGAGTGCCTGCTCTGAGAGTGGGGGAAACTTCATGGTCATATAGTGACCCACTCACTATAGATCCCCTCTCTGGTCTCTGGATGGTCTGCTGGCCCTGGCAACTTTTAGAAAAGCAGGAAGCAGAGGGAGCAGGTGCTGTTGGAGGGGGGTGTTAAGTCCCAGGGAAGGGAAGCCAAAAGGCTTTTCCCTTCCTTTTGCCCCACTGAAGACAGTGGAGGCCTCATCCCTTTGGAGCTGGGCTGAGGCAGCTGCCCTCTGTCATACACAGCAAGAACTGCAAGGATATCGGGGACAAAGGGGCAACTGCACTTCCAGGAACTCAGCCCTGAGGTTTCCTGATCCTACATGCTGCTGAAAAGAAAATGACTGGCCTTGTTGGTGGTGGAGACCCCAGGCTAGGATCCCAGCCTCAGCACTTTTCCAAAAAGGCTGCCTTGGGGCTGGAGGCTGGACACGGCTTCATGAGCACCTTTGCTATGTGCCCCTTTGCTCAGATTTGGCGATGGGATCTCAGCCTCCTTTGGGTGGTCTTTGATCTCCTCCCAGGGCCTCTGCAACCCCGTGGGAGCCAGCTCCAGATCTTCTTCATCCCTGGGCCCCAAAATGACTGATAACTGATCCCCGTGGGGAAGGTAGGTGGGCTGGGAGGCCCTGGAACCATAAATTCAGGGCATCTTAGGATCCTTTGTTCAGAGCCTCAGGCCCCAGAGGTGGAAGAAGAGCAGGGCTGACTGGGGGCAAGTGGGCATCTGGACAGACACATTCCCTCACTTCAGGGACTATGGGAAATATGAAAAGAGGAAAGGGTGGGGTGGGTGGGGATAGTTGCAGGATCAAATTGTGGTAGGTGGGTCAGGGGAGCTTCAAGGGGAAGGAGATACTTGAGCAGAGATTAGAAGGTGAGTGGGGGAACTTGGGGAAGAGCAACCCATAGAAGGAACAGCCATTGCAAAGTCTCAGAGGTCAGACTGCGCTGGGATGAGGCCAGTGGGGGAGGGGGCTGAGTGGGCAGGGTGGGAGATGAGGACTGGGAGGTTCCTGGGCAGGGGAAGGAGGGAGGGGGAAAAGGGTGGCCTGCACTTTGGAATGCTTGAAGGAGGTGAATGGTCCTTACCAAAGAGGGACTGAGGTCCTCCAGGAAGTGACTCACCCAGGCTCCCAGAGCTAGCTGTGACACCTCCTGCCTGGTGGTGATAATCCAGGTCTGGGGCCACCCTCATCCCCCCCAGTTGGGATTTGGTGTCCTAGACGAGAATAATGGGAGAGATAGAAAACAGAGGAGGTGCCTAGAGGTGGTAGATGTAAAGGGGAGATGTGACCAGAGGTCAGCAGAGGTCTCCCTAAAACAGGTGGCCATGGTGGGTCCACAGCCTGTGCTGCTGCTAGTTGGTCAGTCGTCGGGCTTTTGGGGTCTAGTCTGTCTCTGGCCTTTCCTTCGTAAAAGAGGGACATGACAGCTGCCTGTGGGGCAGATCAAGGGGTGGCCTTTAGGGCTAAAGTGAGTGAGGTGGCCATAGTGACTTGAGGCATGCTGGTGGGGGGGTGCATAGGGAGACATCCCCCCATGCCCACTCCCAGCCCCTCCGTGGGGGATGGGGCGATGACAAAGCGCTCTCAGTAAATAGCTCGGACTAGAGCCTGGATCGATCGGCTTCGAGAAGCTGTAATTAGATTGAACCAGGGAGGGGGTGAGCCAAGCCTCTTTTTGCTGTAATCGACAAAACCTGAAGTTTTTTCAGGACTCTGCTTCACCCCAGTCCTCTCCCAGCCTCTGCTTCTGGGCTCCTATTAGGCACTTGATTGGGGATGGGGAAATGGGGTGGGACTTGGAGGAGGCGACCTACCTCTCACCTCCTTCTCCCATCAGAGCCAAGCAACTTTGGTTCCTGTCTTGTCCTTGGCGGGACTTGCTTGGCAGCCTTGGGCAGGTGTCTTTCCCTCTCTGAGTATATAAAGAGAAAATCCGGGCCTTATGGAATCATTATAAGGACTGAAGAGTAGAACACATGTAAAGCTCTTGGTAAAATGATCTTGTGAGTTTCTGAGGAGCATTTATGTTTCTGCTCCTAGTGTAAAGGTAGGACGAATTTGTGAGAAAATTGTTAAATGAATGAATAAATGACTGAATGAAGCGAAGATTACAACAGATGAGGTAATCCCCTCCTGTGACCCTGTGACACTCACAGGGTATCCAAGTCCCAAAGAGAGGAGAAGTCTATGCAGTTTCTTGTTTCCTTAAAATGTTTCTTTATGCAGATAAAATATAAACATATGTTCTTCCCTCCCCTTTCATACAAAAAAAGGCTATCTGGTTCACCACCTTGTAGGTTTTGCCTTGCCATCTTTATCTGTACCTACACCCACCTCTTCTGTCAGCTTCTCAACATAAGTAGTTGCCAATATAGTCTTTTGCTTAAATCAATGTTCAGTAATTAACATTGTTATGTTTTTTCTTTTTTTTTTTTTTTTTTTTTGTGTGTGTGTGTGTGTGAGTTTTTTGGCCGGGGCTGGGTTTGAACCCGCCACCTCCGGCATATGGGACCGGTGCCCTACCCCTTGAAGAGCATCCACAGTTGAGCCATATAGAGTTTTAGGATTACATTTCCTTTCTTGTACAACTGTTTGATTTTGTAGGAGTTAATAGTTGCCAAACATAAATTCTTCCCACACACCCCAACAAAATGCAAAACCAACTCAATAGGATTTTCCACACATATCATTTTATCTCTGATCTAAGTGGGACTGTCCTCCTGTCCCAAGTACCTTGGTCTAGCCATCTTCTAGGGTCTCTCCTCTCCTTTTCTCTTTCACCTAGGTTGGATACCATTTCCTGAATTCCATACTTCCCTTTTTAAATATACCTCCTCATTTGGATGGAACACATCCTCTAGTAGCTTTCTGAGAAAGGGTACGCAGAAAGTCATCTTTTGGAGTCCTTGGCTATCTGACTATCTTTTTATTGCACTTCCATGCTTGATGTTTGGATATTTGGCAATGCTGTCTGAATATAATTTTTCTTCAGAATTTGGAAAGCATTGCTTCACTGTCTCCTTGTTTTTGAGACAATCATAGCTTCTCTGATTTCATGTGACTTTTCATTTCTGGAAGCTTTTTAGGATTTTCCCTTTATTCCTGGTGCCCTGAAATTTCACAAAAAGGGGCATCAAATATGTCTTTTTCATGCGTTGAGCTGAAGACTTCCGTTAATCTTGAAGTTCCTGTCCTTTACCTCTAGATTTTTTCATTCTTTATTTGATCATTTCTTCCTCTACTTTTGAACTGACTTTTGATCAGATGACAAAACCCTTTCATTTTAATTCATCTTCTAACTGTATTATCATCTTTCTCCCATTTTCTACCTCTGCATCTAGCCTGGTCTATTTTCTGAGATATTTGTTTAACTTTATCTCCAATCCTTACCTTGAATACTTTTTATTCCAGCTATTATCCTATATTTAAATCGTAAGAACATTTTCTCACTCTTTAATGTACTTGTTTCATGGATACAATAGTTTCCTCTTACCCCTCTGGGAATATTAATTGTAGCTTAATTATAATTACAATTATAGCCTGCTTTGTCATTTTCTCCAGTGTTTATCCCTACCTGCAACCATTTTTCGTGGTTGTTCTTTCTCCTTCTCTCTCCTCTCTCCCTCTTTCATGTTAGATGATTTTCTAAAATGTCCAGTAGCTGCAGCCATCACTCACATTTAATCCTAAAACCTGAAACAAATAACAGTTAGAAGCTCTCTCTGCCTAACCCAGATCAGAGGAAGTGAAGCTCACACAATATATGGGTGAACCTGTTGTCCCTGAAACATGAGTCACCACACAGGGAACATTTATTTATTTTTGTGGACGTGTATGTATGGACATCGATCTAACGCATCAGCTGTTCTGGCTGTTCTGGAACCAAAAAAAGCAAGCTTGCTGTGTGGTCCCAGTAGGCCACAGGGCTGGCACAGAGGAGGGCCAGGGAGCAGAGAGACTTGCTAGTAGAGCATGTACCACTGGTCACTTCTGGGGCCCAGAGGGAAGCAGAGTGGGGCAGGCTGTCCACCACCCACAGCCCCAGGCTGGGTATGGGATTTTGGTCTGGAATTTCCAGACTGGATGCCCGTCCCTTTCCTTAGAGCTGATACCACCAATTAGCCCATCTGCTGGTGGCCCACCCCTGGGTGGGACAGCCCACTTTTGCACCCACTATCGCCCACCCCCTCACCTTCACTGCATTGAGGGGAGGTGTCTGCTTTGCAGCAGGGACAGGGCAAATAACAACTCTGCCCTGCTGCACTGCCCTCAGCTGTTGTTGTTTTCCCCTTTGTAAGCATCTCAGGCCTGCTCTATCCCAGATGGCCCAAGAGGAAGGGCAACCTGCTCCCCTGGGAGAGGGAGAGGTGGTCCCTACACCTTCGCCGCCTCCTCTAATGTCTCCTTCCTTGGGTCCTCTCAATTCCAGAGGGTCCCCTGGGTGCTTGAGGGAGGCCAAGCGGAGTGGTGCTCAAACTGTGATGGGGGTGGAGACTCAGACTCTACAGTCAGCCTGAGACAGGGTCAGGCCTTGCAGAGAGAGCCCAGGGGAGTAGAAGAAGCAACCCTGACTACCCCATGGTTGCAGGAGGGGGTTGCTGGGGCTTGTGATGCACCCCAACATCTATTAATTCACCATTTTTTGTGTGTGTGGTTTTTGGCCGGGGCTGGGTTTGAACCCACCACCTCCGGCATATGGGACCGGTGCCCTATTCCTTGAGCCACAGGCGCGGCCCTAATTCACCATTTCTTTCACCCAAGGCTACACTGAGCCAGAAATAACTCACCAGTAGAGGTTCTATGTCATTTTCTCAACCTCCCCAGTTTGGAGTTGCAGAAAGAAGGGGAGAAAGTGACCAACGCCAGTTTTTGTTGCCCTGTGGATGAAAAGTCTTGGGGAGGAGGCAGGAGGAGAGGTTTGGGAATACAGGGCTGGGGAGGAGTTGCTTGGGACAGGCACCATGGAGAGGGGACTGGGGGAGGGGCGGTGTCCATGCCTGTGTGCTCACCGTGTCCTCTCCTCTGTTCCCCCTCACCTGCCCCCCCCACTCCTGCCTGCCCTCCCTCACCTTCCATTTCTGGCTGTTCCACTTCCTTGCTGTGTTTCCGGTCCCTTCCTTCTGCCCTGTGTGTCTCTGTGTCGCTGGTCCCTCCCTTGTCCCTTCCTCCTTTCCCCGGGTTTCCCTGCGTCTTCGTCCTTACTCGGGTCCCCCACCTCACCCCACCCCCGCTCTGCTTGGTGCTGCGTGCTTTCTCCTCGTGTGGTCTGTATCCCCTCTTCCCGGCCTCCTGGCGCGCGCTGCTTGCCTGTCCCGGGACTGCGGCATGGTGGTGCTGCTCCGGCCGCTGCTCGCCGACAGCCTGCAAGCGCAAGGAGCAGGAGCAGCAGAAGGAGCGCGCGCTGCAGCCCAAGAAGCAGCGCCTGGTGTTCACCGACTTGCAGCGGCGCACGCTCATCGCTATCTTCAAGGAGAACAAGCGGCCGTCCAAGGAGATGCAAGTCACCATCTCGCAGCAGCTGGGCCTGGAGCTCAACACCGTCAGCAATTTCTTCATGAACGCGCGGCGCCGCTGCATGAACCGCTGGGCGGAGGAGCCCGGCACAGCCCCGGGGGGCCCGGCCAGCGCTGCTGCCACCTTCTCCAAGGCCTGAGGCGCACCCAGCCCCCCGACCGCGTCCCCCCCTCCCACCAACCCCCTTGACGGCCTGGCCTGAGCCCTCTGTTCCCACGTCTCCAGCCCCATCCCGCCCGCCCAGAGACCTGCCCCCGGGGTGACACAGGAGTGGGGAGCGCTGTCCAGGCCCCCCCCCACACCTGGGGGTGTGTGCAGCACACTCCCCAGCCCAAGTGCACAAGAAGGGCCCCTCTCCTTCCTCCATTCCAACCCCCTCCAGGCCAAAGGAAGCCCCCGCCCCCAAGGGGGGAGGGGGAGAGAGAAGAGGTCCCCCAGCCACATCTCAGATCAGGATGCCAGGGGGCCTCGAGAAAACCAGGGCTCACTGTGTGGTCCCCTAAAGTGGGCCAAGAAGCACATACTATAAGTATAAACCGGGTATTTTAAAAAAAGGAATTTTATGAATAACTAACCTCCCCTTCACCGTACGCCCCCACTCCCAAAAAGAGAGGCAGGAAAAGCCAGCCCTTCCTTCCCTCCTTCCCTCCCGGGAGGAGGTGCCCTGCAGTACACCCCTCTGCCTCTTTCCCAGAGCTCCCCCCAACCCCTTCCAGGGTCACCCAAACCCCCTCAGACTGCATCCTCACCGTGCCCCACACCCAAACCCATCCGCCCAGCTGACAGGACAGCCCCCACCGCCAAGAACTGAGCCGCTCCTGGGGGGGACGGCCAGGGTTCCTCGTGCCAAGAATCGCCTGCCTTAAAGCCTGGGGAGGGGGCCTGCGGCAGGCCCCAGCACCCACGGAGAAGCACCCTCCCAGCCCGCCCCAGGCCAGAGGGAACAGCAGGCTCCTTCATGCGGGTAACTTCCAGATGCCTCTCCCTCCTCAGCACCCCTCTCTAGTTCACTTTACCTTTAGGCACCTTGTTGAACGTCACACAGAGAAAGAGGCAACCCAGGAGATCTGAAGACTGACTATGTCCAGATTCCACCCAGAGGAGATGAGGCCCCAGGAGGCGCAAAGCCCATCATGCCTGAGGCCTTGGGGATGTGGAGGTGCTTGAAACTCCCTGGAGCTCACCGATTCACCCTCCCAGAGGTTGCTGATCTGGAGCTGGAGAGGGCAATGGGGGTGAACCTTGACATCTCTCCCTAAGGAGAGAGAGAAGATGCTGAAGAAGATGGAATCTGCTGTATCCATTATTTTGCCAAAAAAAATGAGAAGGGGAAGGGTGAGGACGAGCTTCCTACCCTGCCCTGCCCCGGCTCTTCTTATCTTGTCTGGGTGACCTTCAAGACTGGCAGATGGCTGGACCTCAATTGCCAGCCTCCCTGGGGTTCAAGATCCAGAGGCTGGAAGGAAACCCCATCCTTTCCAAAGCCCAGACCCTACTCATCCGCTGCCTCCCAGGGAGGGGGCCACCCCACCTCTTCCCTTGAGAATGCAAAAGACATTTCTAGTGAAATGCCCCTTCCCCTCCCCCAGGTAAAGGCTACCTCACTCAAACGTTCATGTCTGTGATTGGAAAAATCACACCTGATACCAAAGATTTCCCCCAAGGACTAGTGCTGGTTGCTACTGTTCCCTGGACCAGGTGAGCACAGACCGGCTTTGGGCCCTGCCTACTAGGGGCTGCCCCTTCCCCTACCAGAGAGAATGAGAGAGAGAAGGAGAGAGAGAGAGAGAGAGAGAGAGAGGGAGAGAGGATAGTGAGGTCGATGAGTGCCTTCTTCTTGAACCAAAGATGTGTATGGAGTGTTCTCTTGTCCTTATCGACTTGCTATTCTCCCAGCTTTTTAAACAACTGGATCTAAGTGATGCTTCTAGAACCTTTGGGTGTTGGGGCAGAATTCTAAACATAAAGAGTCCCCATTTCCGCTCAGCAGTGAACCCAATACATGAAGACACACCCAGAAGATTTACACACACACACACACACACACACACTCTCTCTCACATCTACACTGGATCTGTTCCTTTTTTTGCTGTCCCTAGGAGTTGGATTCTGGGAGGCCCCTTCCTCCCACCTCCACCTCAAACCCAAGCTCCTGGGTCTTCCTCCATCCTCACCCCCAAGCTTCTGACATGGATCTGGAGCTGTCCTGCTCACTGGATATATGGGAATCCAGCAGGCCCAGGACCATGAAAACATTTTTCTTTTAAAACTAGAAGGACACAAATCAACTTTCAGGTTGTAGAAAATGTTTTGTGTAACATATTCATATATTTGTGTATATATGCACTTAATGAGGGAAGAGACTCCCTTTTAAGGTAATGAAGAGTTTGGGGGTCAGGAGGGTCCGCTGTGGCCCTGGTCCCATGACCTTCTTAGGAAATCCATGTTGGGGTCTCTGACCACCTGGCAGGGGCCAGTGTGGGATGGGGATTTGCTAGGCGCCCTCTGCTGGGACAGTCTTTCACTGGTCCCTGGCCTTGAAGGCCCAAGGGTTAAGTGGGAGGAGCCTCCTGTTTTGTCCCCTGCTGGAAAAGCATCACCTCCAGATCCTTTGGGTTGTGAAACATTCTAGGTATGAACTGTGGTTGGATCAGGATCAAACCCCACTGTCAGAGAAGCAGCCTAGGACTCCCGGATCCTGTTCAGACACCATATAACACACACATTCGCGCACACACACACACACCAGCTTCCTTACCCTCCCCTCCTCCAAACATGGTCAGTCCCCCTAAGGGGGTTGTCATTTCAATCTGCCCCCTACCCCATCCACGCCTCCCCCATACCTAGTCGGTTGTCACATACCAAAGAGCATTCTCCATACGGGGAACAATACCTCCAGCACAATTCCTTTGAGCCTTTGACAATTTTCTCTGAAATACCTCAGAATATTTAATGTATAGTTTATGTGATTAAAAAAATCCTTAGCTAGTTTTTGGAATATGTGACTTGAAGCTTTATACCGTTAAATTATAATTTTGCAGACGATGGCATGTCATGTCGTCCCATGGGAGAGACATATTGAATGTCAGGGCACTGGAAGCTGAAAGCTGGTGGTCACAAGCAGAGTCAGAGGGAGGTGATCATGAGAGAGACTGAGAGGGAGGACTGGTGGCGTTTACAGATTTCTTATTTAAACAAGTCCTTTAGGAAAGAGAGAAGGAGAGAGAGAGGTATACCTTTCTGTTCTCTGGCTTGTTCAGTTTTCTCGTTTTTTGGAGTCATGTCTTATAAGAGTATTTATTATTCTATGTGTTCTGTGTTCAAATGTAATTTAAGAAAAAAAAAAGGAAGAAAAATGAAAAAAAAGACATAATGGAATTTGATTTGCTGCATGACTAATGTACTCTTTCCTGACACTAATGTAACAAATGGCTGGGGTGGGGGGTGGGGGCGGGGCCCCGTGGGGGGTGGCCCCAGGATTCCGTGTTGCATCATTGTGTCTCATGCCCAAGGTGGTGCTGTTCCATGGTTCTTTGTGTTACTGTTTCTTTCCTGCTTTCTAAGGAACTGTGTCCAGCTGGTGGCAGGTGGGCTGGGCCCCAGGTAGACAGGAAGGAGGAGGCCAGCGGCAAGACCTGGGCATCCGGGTTTGTTCCATCCACCAGCTCCCAGATGCTGCCTGCCTTCTATGGTGGGGCAGGGACCACTAGCCTCCTCATTTATTGTTCTTGGGTCCACTGGAGTGTCATCACCATCCTGCACCACCCCCACTCTGTCATCTGGTTGGTTTCACTTCAGCATGAATCTCCAAGTGTCTTGATCGGAGGAGGGAGACAATCAGATAATTCAAGACTTATTGCCCAGGGTAGAGGCTGGGGTGTGCCCCAACTTCCTGAAGCCCTATCACCCCCACCCAGACACCCTCAGCCTCCTGGGTCCAGGGCTGGGTATGTGTTCATCTTTCTGTCTGGCCTGGGAGGTTGGGGGGTGTACACCTGTAGAGACCCTCCCTCCCAGCTCACTTTGGGATCCTAGAGGATAAAGTCCCCGCCACCACCACCAAATCAGGAAAGTGGACTCTGGGACAATGTCTCTCTGCCCATGACTCTGCTTTGGCCATGAGGCCCAGTCTTCAAGCCACCTCCCAACAGTCCCTGGATGTGGAAAAGGAAGAGGACAAGTTGTCTTAGGGTTCCTTGTGTTAGCTTCCCAGGAGGTCAAGGGCTGCAGGGATGAGCCTGTGGGGGAGACATAGGAGGGCTCACATTCTAGAACAGCCCCTGAGGAGGTGGGGGTAGCCAAAGGAGGTGCTTTATACCCTGTGAGACAGAAGGCCTTAGTCTGCCTAGGGCTGGGGGCTCAAGAGACCTGAAATGAAGACAGGGTGAAGGGTGCACCTAGGCCCCTGCACCAGCTGGAACTTGGGCCATTTCACGTTCTCTGCCAACAAATCTGAACCAAACCAATGCCATCAGCCTCCTGGGACATCTCCTTGTGGTCCTGTCAGATGCTCTTCCCCATAAAGGCTGTTTTTGGTGGGATTATCTCAGCCTGCTGGGGGGGGGTGCCTGGGAGGCCAGGTGGCCCTGGGTGTTTTCAAGAGACTGGAAATTAGGGTTTATCCAAAGTCCTCTGTCCCCTAGTGCTTGAGGGGAAGAAGAATGACCTCTTTGCTCTCACCCTCAGGGGACAGGCTTTCAAAAAACAAGTCATTGTTAACCATTGCTGTGCTGGGTTTGTTTTCTTTTTCTTCAATAAATTTTTTTCTAGTCACTCACCTGGGCATGTGTGTTGGCCGACTGGGGATGGGTATAGGAGGAGGAGGAATGGGGCCCACCACAAGACTTGTGAGGGAGGGAAGAAGGACTCTGCCTCCATCCCACTTGCCTCTCTCAGCTCTGAACCCTACCCTCTTCCTTGGCCACTGGCCTGCCTTGAGCCTCCACCCACACACACTGTTTTACCTTTCACAAGGAACAGTTAAGAATCAGATAAAAAAGTTTGGTGTTGGGCGGCGCCTGTGGCTCAGTGAGTAGGGTGCCGGCCCCATATGCCGAGGGTGGCGGGTTCAAACCCAGCCCCGGCCAAACTGCAACAACAACCAAAAAAAACTTAGTGTCTTTGAGTCAACCAAGTCCCAAGATGCAGACCTTCTCAGGACCTACTTCTAAGACATTATTGCCCACTGCTTTCTGGAGTCTGAAGTGAAAGTAAGTTTTGAAGGGAAGAGACCAGGGTAGCCTGGTGGAAGAAGAGGCTAGATGACACCAGAATTGGAGTTTATAAACTGTTTAGAAAGAGGCCTGATGGCAGGCAGTGGCAGGAGCCAGGACTGTCAAACAGAATCTGTTTATACCTTTCTCCCTGTTGAGAACAATGAAGTTTACCCACATTATCTACCTCAGGGTGAAGAAAAAAACCTTTCCCTGCAAATACCCTATTGAGCCACTAGAGGTCAGTGTTCTAACTTTTAAAACCTGGAAAGACTATTCCATGTGGCATCACAAAAAGAAGTGTAGGAAGAGTGAGCCTAAAGAAGCCCCGGGTCAGATGGACCCTGGTTTATTAGACAAAGAAAAAGATGTGGTGCCCTTGTCATTGGAGGAAGGCCTCCTGTTGGCTGCTTGAGAATTATAGGGCAATGACTGCTCCTCTGGGGGCAGGGATAGCTCCTCCACCAAATCAGGTGACAACTGCTGCTCGATAGGCACCGGCAGCCACTCCATGGGTGATGGCTGCCTCTCTGTGGGAAAGGGCTCCACCTCCATGGGCTGCTCTTCCACAGACGATTCTTCTGTATTTGGTAGAATCTTCACCACTGATGTGTGGGTCTTGCTGGGAAGTGACACTATCCCTTCCTTAGGGGCGTGTGGCTTCTCTTGTGAGACATATGGCTGGCTCTTCCAGAATGAAGTCCTCCCAGATGATAACATCTCCTCTGAGGATTCTTGTTGGCTGTCCAAAGCTGGCTGGCCTGAAGGCAAAGGGTGTGGCTGGCACTCAGGAGGGCCCAGCTGGTTTTCTCTGGGCAATGGTGGCTTCTTCTGAAAAGAAGGTGTCCTCTCTTTGGTTGATGGCAGATTCTCAAAAAGAGATGGATTCTGCTTGGGGAGGGAGAGGCTCTCCTGTGCCACCTGAAAGTTCTGGAAAGACCCAGATGGTTTGTTTATGCTACTGGGCAACCTTTTGGTAGAAGAAAGTTGGTTTTCTGAAGAAAGAGGGGATTGCCTGTCCACAGAGAAGGATGAGTTCACTGTGGAAGATTGATGCATGTCCTCAGAGGACAACTTCCCCTGGTGATGGTGCTTCAGCTTCCCTAAGAATGATACCCTCCTGAAATGCCAGGATGCATTCAAGGGCAGCTCTTGAACAGATGGCACTGGAGAATCAGGTATCACCTCACTGCTGACCTCTGGTGGCCTCCGAAGAATTGTGCCCTGAGTGATGAGGTCTGCATAGCCCTCACGGTGGGAGAAGGCATAGCTGGAACGCCGGCTTCTTGTCATTCGCTGTAAATGAGGTATGGGCTCCACAGTGGTAATCTCCTCAGTTGGGGCCTCCTCCTCCTTCTCTTCCTCCTCCTGAAAAGTGAAGCAGGAGGGGGAGAGTATGGTCACCAAGCTCCCATACTTTGGTGATTGGTTTTATATTACCTGCCCACCAGTGGGGGCCAATTCAGAGCCAACTTCTTTCCTACCCAAGGTGAGCTAGAGTCCTCTCTGGATCAGCTAATCAGTCTTGCTCTGGGATTTAACTTTAGACCCGCTAATTATGTCCTGCTCTGAGAGCTATCTCTGGACCAGCCAATCAAAGTCTTTCCCTGAGAACTAACTCTGAACCAGGCACTCAAAATTCTTCTCGGAGACCTAATTCTGCACCAGCCATTAGCTGCCTTGGGTGCCTTCTGGTCATAAACCCAGGAAAGGTGAATCTGGGATAGCCATGTGTCTAGCCTGTGTGGTAGAAGGTGGCAGGAACTGGTGGCAGGTGTATGGCATGTTCTGGTCCTCCACTCCAGTCAAGCCTGGGACCTATCCCAGCTGCAACTTGTTTTTCCATGTTTGATTTATATGAGCTGGTAAATTCCCCCTTTTTATTGTAGTAAAATATACATTAACATAAAATTGACCATCTAAACCATTTTTCATGGCTCAGTGCTCCTAGCTCAGTGGTTAGGGCACCAGCCACATATACCAAGGCTGGCTGGTTCGAAGCTGGCCCGGGCCTGCCAAACAATGACAACTACAACAACAACAAAAAATAGCTGGGCATTATGGAGGGCGCCTGTAGTCCCAGCTACTTGGGAGGCTGAGGCAAGAGAATCACTTAAGCCCAACAATTTGAGGTTGCTGTGAGCTGTGACACCACGGCACTCTACCAAGGGCGACATAGTGAGACTCTGTCTCAAAATCAATCAATCATTGTTCAGTACACACTACAGCTTGGTGGCATTAAGCACATTCACACTGTTGTGTAACCATCACTACCCTCCATCTCCAGAACTTTCTCTCCTCCAAAACTGAAGCTGTGGCTCAGCACCCATAGCTCAGTGTTTAGGGCACCGGCCACACACATTGGGGCTGGCGGGTTCAAACCCGGCCCAGGCCTGCTAAACAACAATGACAACAACAATAAAATAGCTGAGCATTATGGCGGGTGCCTGTAGTCCCAGCTACTAGGGAGGCTGAGGCCAGAAAATCTCTTAAGCCCAAGACTTTGAGGTTGTTGTGAGCTGTGATGACACAGCTCTACCGAGGGTGACATAATGAGACTCTGTCTCAAAAAGAAAACAAAAAACTGAAACTCTGTCCCCATGAAATACTAATTCTCCACCCCCTCCCCAGCACCTGGCATCCACTATTCTATTCTCCTTTGCTATGATTTTGACTCCTCTAGGGACTTCCTAAAAGTAGAATCATAAAATATCTGTCATTTTGTGTCTGTCTTCTCTTACCTAGCATGATGTCATTGAGGTCCATCCATGTTGCATCCTAGAGCTCCCTTCCTTTTCATGACTGAGTGATATTCCAGTGTTTGGATGTACCACATTTATCCAAATTGTCCCTCAATGAACTCTTCAGTTATTTCTTAGTACCCCCTTTTGACTAAACCATTTCAAGGTTGTTTCTGTAACCTCAACCCTAAGCCTTAGATCATTCCTGGTAGAAATCTGATGATGTTAGCCTTCTGAGTGATCCCTGCTACTTTCCTTGAGGCATCTCGCCCCACCCCCAGGGCACTGGGTGTGCCTGGGGCTTTGTGCCCGTCTTCCTCCCCAGCCCAGTGCCTCCACGGGCCAGCAGAGGCTGAAGCACCTTGGAGTCTCTACTCCCAGCACTGGCTTCCCCACTATGGGATCCTGGGAATGTACAGAGTGGGGGGACCCCAGGCAAACCTCACCTTAGGGCGGGGCTTCTTGAGAGCTTGGTAAATGATTCGAAAGGCCAGGATGGGCAAGGTGTTCAGGGACACATTCAACAGGATGACAAGCAGGATGGAAGGGCAGGACAGCACATTTCTGTCAACAGCTGGGGATGGAGCAGGGTCACAGCAGAGCCTCGCCTTCCCTTCAGGCCCCCAGCAGATACCCCCAGACCACAGGACACCTTTGTGCTGGTTTCAAAAAAGGAACCCTTGCCCCGGGGGTTCTTTTGTGCAGCCACTGACTTTTGTGATCAACATGCAACCTGCACAGCTGCCTGTCCTCAGTGCAGGGACACCCATGTCAGGACCTCCTCATCCCCACCCTGACACTGTTAGCTCACACAGAAATGGGAATGTCTTCGGGGAGATCCTGTAGAGCCAGTTGCTCTGGGTAATGCAAGTCATGAGGCCGTAGAAGCTGAAGCTGAGGAGGATGGACAACACGCACAGCAAAGTCCAGTACCTGATGATTAGGATGACCTGGACCAAGAGGGAGGGTCTCAGCTGTAGGACTGGGGATCCTGAGGCCAGGAGTGAGTGAGGCTAGGACACCAAGCCTTTGGGGTTCAGGAAGGGTATCCACTGAGACCTCCAAAGCCAGGAGCCCTGGGGGGGACCTCAATTGGCAAGGACCCTGCCCACCTCCATGGTGATGGACAGCAGCCCTGACAGGGCCACAACCACCGAGAAGGACTGGTGGTCACTGAAGCTGGCAGGCCCTGCAGTGTCCTGGCTGATCCACAGGGTCATGAAGAAGTTGACTAGGGAGGTGACTGTGCCGTGGGCGATGGCTTGGAAGAAGACCCAATAATTGAAGAGCTCGTCCTTCTGCCCTGCCATGTATAGCTCAGGCATCTCCAGGCTCCTCTGGTCACTCACATCCTGGGGTGGGTATGGAGGGATAGCAGGATCTTGGCATAGGGTGGAGGTGGGGGCCCTATAGAGTTATGGACTCTGAGAGTCCTCAGAGTTCATGTCAATTAAAATAAAAATAAACTTGAAGAGTTCTGGAGACTGGTGGGCACCACTCAACCGTATGCGTGGGAATGGCTGAAAGGGTGGCAGGTGTGCTATTTGAACTCTCACCACCATTTAGAATTCTAGATAACATGAAATGACATAAAAAGCTGGTTCCTTTGTCACAGGTCTCCTTACTGGCCACGTGTGGCTGGTGGCTTCTATACTGGACTGTGTAGGTGTGGAATATTTCCATCTTTTGGGACATTCAACGGGACCCCAACCCCTTCACACTCCAGACCACTTAGCTGGGGCCTCTCGGGGCTGGGAGGGGGAGCAAACTTAGCAGGACAATTTCTTCTTTTCCTGGGGAAGGGGAGTAGAGACAGGGTTTCGGTCTGTTACCCAGGCAGGAGTGCAGTGGTGTCATCATAGCTCACTCCAGCCTCTAATTCCTGGGCTCAACTGTTCCTCCCACATCAGCCTCCTGAGTAGCTGAGACTACAGGCTCAAGTCACCATTCCCAACTAATATTTTTTATTTTTTCTAGAGATGGGATCTCACTATGTTGCCCAGGCTGGTCTCAAAGTCTTGGCCTCATGTGATCCTCCCACCTGGGCCTCTCAAAGTGCTGAGGTTACAAACTTGAGTCACCACATCTGGCCCAGGACTGCTTATCTGATGCTGTCTCCCCAGTGCCCAGCTGGATAGACAGAGGCACTGGGGCTTACTTGGCAAGAGGCCTCCTTCTGCTGACCCCAAGATCAGGCTGAGTTCTGGTGGAAGCAGGTACATGGTAGTGGGTGGGGAGAGGTGTGAACTGTCGTCCCGCGCCCCCCCCCACAAAGCCCTGCCTTTGGCTCTGGGGGAGGAGAGGCTGGCTGGGGCACAAATGGGAGGGCCAACCTGGAAGAAGGAGGCTGGGCCTCCACCTGCTCACCTGCTCGAAGAGCCCGATGTAGAGAACTGGGAGGGTGGTATACAGGAGGTTGAACAGGGCCAGGAACCAGCCTTCATACAGGGGCTGAATCGGGGAGAAGGAGGGGAACAGAGTCAGCCTGCAGATGCCCAGGGAGCCCCACTATACTGGCCAGGCACCGGAGGAAGATCTCAGGTGAGTTAGACAGTCACCTTACAATCACAGCTGGGGCTAAGACTGGGCTTGGGTTAAGTGATGCTTGACAAAGGCTGGAAGATAAAAGGCAGAGAGAAAAAAGCATGGTCTAATTCTTTTCAAATGGCACCTCTGAGTTTTTGTTTTAATTGGGTGACTTCAAGAAAGAGCTACAGAAGGAAAAACAGCTATAAAGAATGTGCTTCAGGGTGGCACCTGTGGCTCAAGGAGTAGGGTGCCAGCTCATATACTGGGGGTGGCAGGTTCAAACCCGGCCCTGGCCAAAAAAAAGGACAGTGCCTGTGACTCAAAGGAGTGGGGCACCAGCCCTCATATGCTAGAGGTGGCGGGTTCAAACCCAGCCCCCAGCCTCCATCTCCTGGGTTCACGTGATCCTCCTGCCTCAGCCTACCAAGTAGCCCAAGTAGCTAGGACTACAGGTGCAAGCCACCACATCCAGCTAATTTTTCTGTTTTTTATGGAAAAGGTGTCTCACTCTTGCTCAGGCTGGTCTCAAACCTCTGGTTATGACAGTTGGCCCTATTTCATTATTTAGAATACAGTTGGAAGAAACCCAAGGCTGACTACTTCAACTCCTCTCCCAGTGCACAGATTCAGCCCAGTTTTTAAAGAAAATTACTTCTGGTTTTGGTGCCTATAGGTCAGTGAGTAGGGCACCAGCCACATACACCAAGGCTGGTGGGTTCAAGCCCAGACCTGGCCTGCTAAACAGCCATGACAACTACAACCAAAAATAGCCAGGCATTGTGGTGGGCACCTGTAGTCCTGGTTACCTGGGAGGCTGAGGCAAAGAGAATAATTTAAGCCCGAGAGTTTGAGGTTGCTGTGAGCTTTGATGCCACATCACACCCCTGAGGGCAACATAGTGAAACTCTAGCTCAAAGGAAAAAAAAAAGACAATTACTTCTGGCCAGGTGCATTGGTTACACCTGTAATCCCAGCACTCTGGGAGGCCAAGGTAGGAAGATCACTTGAGATCAGGAGTTTGAGGTTGCTGTGAGCTAGGCTAAAGCCACGGTGCTCTAGCCTGGGGCAAAAGAGTGAGACTCCATCTCAAAACAAAATAAAAGAAAAAGAAGTAATAAAAATATGTACTTCAGTAGTCCCAGCTGCTCGGGAGGCTGAGGCAGGAGAATCGCGTAAGCCCAAGAGTTAAGAGGTTGCTGTGAGCCATGTGACGCCACGGCACTCTACCTGAGGGCGGTACAGTGAGACTCTGTCTCTACAAAAAAAAAAAAAAAAAAAAAAATATGTACTTCAATGCCAAAATCAGTATATGTTTATTCCAGGATTGAGCAAATAAGTAAAGATATTGTCGATAACAAAGATCACATCTCCCACTCGTGGAGAAAACAGCTACAAATAAGTATATGGAGAAGGCTAAACTCAGCCCTGGGCGGTGGGATTGGAATCAGAGGCATTGGTGCAAACACATGGTTTTTAATATACACACAGATAGATATATGATAAATAATAGATTATATAGACAGGCTGGGTGTGCTGACACAGCACTGTAATCCCAGCACTTTGGAAGCTGAGGTGGGAGGATGGCTTGAGCCTATGAGTCTGAGGCTGCAGTGTGCTATGTGATGTCACTGAGCTCCAGCCTGGGTGACAAAACAAGAACCTGTTTCTAAAAAAAAAAAAGATAGATTAGATACAGAGATATACATATAGACATATAGATGATAGATTGGGTACATAGAAATATAATCATGCACATAATGACATTTATTTCTTTTTTTTTTTTTTTGAGACAGTCTCACTATGTTGCCCTCAGTAGAGCTCTGTGGCGTCACAGCTCACAGCAAGCTCAAGCTCTTGGGCTTAAGCAATTCTCTTCCCTCAGCCTCCCAAGTAGCTGGGACTACAGGCGCCCGCCACAACGCCCAGCTATTTTGTTTCTGTTGTTGTTGTCATTGTTGTTTGGCAGGCCTGGGCTGAGTTCGAACCTGCCAGCCCCGGTGTATGTGGCTGGCACCCTAGCTGCTGAGCCACATAATGACATTTCAATCAAAACAAATCACAGAAATATGACAGTGGCCTCGTAAGATTAGAATATTGTATTTTTACTGCACATTTTCTTTCTTTTTTTAATTTTCCTTTTTTTTTTAATTTACTGAACATTTTCTATGTTTATTTTATTTATTTATTTTTTCTAACCACCTGCCAAGGAAACATTTTCTATGTTTAGATGCACAAATAATTTCCATTGTGCTATAATTGCTGTACTCAGCACAGTGATGTGCTGTACATGTTTGTAGTCTAGGAGCAATAGTAATAGGCTACACCATCCAGGTTTGTGCAAGTCCATTCTTTGATGTTTGCATAACAATGAAATGCCTAAGTTGCAGGTTTCCCAGTGCATTTGTTAGAATGTATCCCCATTGCAAAGTGATACATGACTGTAGGAATAGAAATATATGTGTGTCTACACATGGGTTAATATGTGTATATTTCCTAGATCTGCCTATAGAAAAGGTAACAGCATCCCTATAGCAATGAGCACATCAGGCACTCAGACTTGGGGTCTAATTACACCACTCCAGTGAAGAGAACCAGGGCTCCTTAAAGCAAATGGCTGATGCCAGGGCTGGGACAAGGTAAGTGGAAAATGAGCCTGGAATGTCGTGTGGCACAAGAAGGTAAGGCCATACTCAGAGAATAGCAGGTAAATGTCAAGAAGACAAAGCTGAGATAACTTGAAATACAGAAAATACAATATCCACAAGCCCATAGTGATATGAATGAATAATTAAATAAATGAATGGAGGGGAGAAGGAACAGTTCTTCCTGCAGAAGATTTCTAATTGGCTTGGTGCCCATAGCACAATGGTTACAGTGCCAGCCACATACACCCAGGCTGGTGGGTTTAAACCCAGCCCGGGTCAGCTAAACAACAATGACAACTGCAACAAAAAATAGCCAGGAGTTGTGGCCGTGTGCCTGTAGTCCCAGCTACTCGGGAGGTTGAGGCAAGAGAATGGCCTAAGCCCAGGAGTTGGAGGTTGCTGTGAGCTGTGACATCACAGCACTCTACTGAGAGCAATAAAATGAGACTCTGTCTCTAAAAAAATAACTAAATAACTAAATAATAAACAATAAAAAAATAAAGAGTTTAAGGCTGCTCTGAGCTGTGATACCATGGCATTCTACGAAGGGTAACATAGTGAGACTCTGTCTCAAAAAAAAAAAGAAAAGAATTCTAATTAATAAGTAGAGAAAAATTGAAAGCTTTCTGCTTTAATTTTGGGAACAAGATGAGGAAGCCCCCTTTTGCTGTTTGCTATTCAAATACTGGAAGTACTAGCCACTGCAATAAGGCAAGAACAAGAAATAAAGGGCATCCAAACTGGAAAAGAAAAAGTGAAACAACCTCTATTTTCAGATAATATGATCCTGTATGTAGGAAATCCCAAAAAATCCACAAGAAAGATAATAGAGCCAAAAATGAATTCAGCCAAGTCACAAGGTACAAGATCAACACATGAAAAAATCAGCTGTGTTTCTTTTTGTTTTAGATAGAAACTTACTCTGTCACTCTGGGTAGCATGCCATGGCATCATTGTAGCTCAAACTCTTGGGCTCAAACCATCCTCTTACCTCAGCCCACCAAGTAGCTGGGACTACAGGCACCCACCACAATGCCCAGATAATTTTTTTGTTTTTAATAGAGACAGGGTCTTGCTCTTGCTCAGGCTGGTTTTAAACTCCTGCACTCAAGCAATCCACCCACTTTGCCCTCCCAGAGTGCTAGGATTACAGGCATGTGTCACCATGCCTAGTCTCAACTGTGTTTTTGTACACTGGCGATAAACAATCCAAAAAGAAATTCAGAACACTATTCCATTTACAAAAGCATCTAAAGGAGAAAAATACCTAGAAATTAAAAAGTAAAACAGAAGGTGGCGCCTGTGGCTCAAAGGAGTAGGGCACCGGTCCCATATGCTGGAGGTGGCGGTTCAAACCCAGCCCCAGCCAAAAACTGCAAAAAAAAAAAAAAGTAAAACAGAAAATAATAGGTATTTCTTATGGGTGCTTCAGTGAAACTTTCTCTCACTTAAGCATGCGTATTAGTGATAGGGAGCTCATCCCCTCTCAAAGACACCTAATTCAAGACAGTTTCCTTACTGAAGAGAAAATCACTGCCCTATAACTCTTCTAAGGCACCAGAGAACACATTGAGGTTTTATCATGATAACATGGAGAGTCTTGAAGTCAGGGACCTATTGGCAACCAGTTCCCACAATGTTACTTTCTCTGGGGTTCAAGTTCTGTTGTCTTGACTGTCTCCCTGAGGAGCTTTGTTTGAAGCACTCATCCTTATTTCAAAGCTCTCATTGGCCAAATATCCCTGAAAATGCTGCACCAATAGCTGGGCAGGTACCATTACCTCCTTTTATCTGGGCTTTATACTTCTACGAACGTGGCCTCCTCAAAGGCTGCAGTGCTGTGTGACATGGAGCAAGCCCTGCCTAGTGAGGACCCCTGAGTTCTGAGTATACGTGATACTCCTGGCAGCTACAGGAGGAACACTGCATCCCCACAGGACTGCTCTCCCCAGTGGGGCAGCGGTGGCTGGGAAAGCTCACCTGGGCACTGAAGCCATTGTAGAAGGAGAACCAGATCTGAACCATCATGCTGGCCAGCGTCTTGTAGAAGAAGTAGCGCAGGAATTTGCAGACCCGCATGTAAGACCAACGTCCATGCACCAGCAACAGCCGCTGCAGGAAGCAGAACTGGGCCAGCACATAGTCACTGTTGTGCACTGCCTGCATGCCCTCCTGACCTGCCAGTCCCACGCCGATGTCTGCAGCTTCAAGACACATGTGGCCACTCAGCCCCTAGCCACCCCGGGAAGCTACCCCGGCCTCCCCCAGCCCTGCCACCCACCACCCACACCACCTGCCACCCACTCTTGATCATGTTGACGTCATTGGCACCATCCCCGATGGCCAGGGTCACTGCTTGCTGGTATTTCTTGACCAGCGCCACAATCAAGGCCTTTTGCTTGGGCGTCACCCGACAGCAGATGACAGCCTGGCATCTTGAGGCCAGGTCCACGAAGGCCCGCTCACGCCACACCTCGGGGCTCTCTTGGGTTTTTGATTTGTTGGACTTGGATTGAGTCAACTGGGTTCCGAAAGTCCTCCACAGCATGGATATCTGCCTGGCCCGTAGGACATCCCTTATGCCTTCACCAGGCTCTTGTCGAGACTCATCTGTATTCTTGTTCTTGATCAGTGCACGGGGCTCTTTGCGCAAAGACAGCAGCACCTGGTCCTAGCCAGCAGGGAATAGGGCTGTGTCATTCTGACAGCACCATCTCCATCACCAACCCCCTCAGGCTGGCCTCCTGTCTCTTCCCCAGGTCAGGCTTGCCCATGTCTGTCACCCACTCTAGCCCCTCTGAGTCCAGTCTCTCCACATTATCATTTTCCCAACAGTCCTCCTCCCAACCCAGGGCCCTTTGGGCCCCACCCCACCTCTAGTCACCCAATTCTTCCAGCCCCTCCTCTAACCTGAGCTGAAACTAACCAAGAAGTCCCCATTGATGACCATGGCCACATTCATTTGTGGCAGGGACTTCAGAAAGCTGTTCTTGGTCAACAGGTTATTGTTGCACTCTGAGTAGTCCTCCAGGATCCGGCTGGGGGTGCTCGCAAGGGTCAGCAAGGCTAGAGGGTGCGGCCTGCTTTCTACCCTGCCCCCTTCCCTCCCCCAAGGTGCTTCAGGTTCCCCCTCTATCAAGTGACCTCTGAGTAGAGGCAGAGAGGCCCATCAGAAGCCAGCCAAGTTGTGGCAGAGGGTGTTCTTCCAATCCCCAGGTGCCCCCAGATCCTTGTCCCTCCCACTTGCTGGCCCCCCATCCCCCCATCTCTTACAGTATCTCCTTCTCCTCCAGGATGAGCATGTTCTCTGTCAGCAGCTGGCAGGCAAAGCTGATGTTCACTGCCGTCTCTGCAAACAAACTAGGCTCAGTGCCTACTTGGCCCTACCAATCCCAGCAGCATGCTCCACCCTTGGGCTATAGTGATTGGTTCAGAGAAGGGTATGTAAACTGGGCTGTCCATTAAGAGCCAGCCCTCAGATTTAGGCTGCAGTTCTAAGCAAGAGCTGCTCCCTCTCCACTGGCTGCTGAGGAATGTGAGTCAGAGAGGCCGGGATCGTTGGGTGTATCATGCCTAGGGCTTATGGAAATAACTTAATTTTCTTTTAAAATCAGAAGGGAAAAATAGTGAATATAATTCAGCCTGGACATTTGCTCTTATATAGTCAGAAAAATGGCATTGTTAATACAGGGTGGTCATAAAGTTCGTATGCAATTTAAACAGTTGTAGCTATTTAAATGGGGCCTTGCATTCCATGGCAGAAGAGAATTAGGGCTCCAAAGGCACAGGACCTGAAGTTCCCATCCCAGCTTTGCCCTTAAGTGACTAGACCACGTCAGGCAGGTGCCCCAAGCCTCTGAGTCCTATTGAGCCCATTTGTCACACCAGGGTAATAAGGGGTCCACTTTGCAGGGTTGCTATAAGGGTGAAGCTCTCACCAGGTACTCTGCATGGCCCCTGGCCCCCAGGAAGTACCCTGAGCATTGCAATGTTTTTAATCACTCCTGTTTCTCCTTTTCCCCAGGACAGCATGGAAGGCAATGAATGTTTAACTCAAACAAATGAGACCAGCTGACAGCTGGACTTTGGACAAGTTATATGATCTGAACTGGGGGAGTGCAGCTTGACTGGTGACTCAGCGGCTGCTGAGAGCCACTCTGGGACCCACCTTGCTTGTCCCCTGTGAGCACCCATATTTTGATGTTCCCCTTCTTGAGACACTTGATGGTATCAGGGATGCCGTCCTGCAGTTTGTCCTCGATGGCTGTGGCTCCCAGCAGCTGGTGGGGGGTGAGTGGCAGTGGGGGAGGGCCGGGGAGAGACGGAGCAGGGACCTGGCTCCCTGGCAGGGCTGGGAAATCCCAGGTCCCAACTGCTATTCCACCCCCCTCCCCAGCATATCTGCCCACCTGGAGGTCCTGCTCCATCTCCTCATATAGCTCTTGCAGGGCCTGTGCCCGGTCCTGCAGCAAGATGCTGGCATCCTTGTGCCGGCGCTGCCACTCCTCATAGATGTCCTTGTCCACCTCCTTGTAGGCCAGGCACAGCGTCCGGAGGGTCTCTTTCGCAAAGGCCTGGGGACCGGCCAGGCAGGACCTGTTGCCACCTGTCTCTTCTACCCTCCCATGCTCAGCTATTCCCCCTCCCCGACCAACAGGCTGCCTGTCATCCTCCCACCTCCCCACAGCAGCCAGAGGGGCTCAGAAAACCAGCATGGGACCCCAACTCCACACCTGGACATGCTCAGCTCGCTTTTGCTTCCAGACTTTTGCATAGGCCTTTCTCCTGCCAGAAACACTCTCACTACGATTTGCATGGTAAACTCTAACTATTCCCCCATGATTCTCTGGGCAGCCCACCCAACTGGACCCCAGTCAGGGCTCCCCCAGCCCCAGGCCCCTCCCTCTAACCCTTGCTTAGTAGAATCTCTGCACTTCACTCTTTACCTGTGTCACCCAGGGTTGAGTGCAGTGGTACAATCATAGTTCACTACAGCTTTGGATTCCTAGGCTCAAGTATTCCTTTTACCTCAGCCTCCCAAGTAACTGAGACTACAGGTGTGAGCCACCATGCCCATATACTTTTTTTTTTTTTTGCAGTTTTTGGCCAGGGTCGGGTTTTTGAACCTGCCACCTCCGGCGTATGGGGCTGGCGCCCTACTCCTTGAGCCACAGGTGCTGCTCTGCCCATATACTTTTTTTTAAATTTTTGTGGAGTCGACATTTCACTATGTTCCCCAGGCCATCTCAAGCAAGCCTCCTGCCTTGGCCTCCCAGAGTGCTGGGAATAGAGATGTGACCCACAATGCTGGCCACCTACCTTATTTTTCAAGGGCTGGGCTGGGGTTGAGGCCTCCGTGGGGAAGGGAATAGGAAGGATCCTTTGGGGCTTACCCCAAGGGTGGGTAAGCCACACCTGAGAGCTTGGTGGTCTCCAAGGAAAGTACTTATGAGGTTCCTTTCTTCCCCCTCCCATCCCAAAGTTTCTGCCCCAAGGAGGTCTTACTTTTATTCTTTTTTTTTTTTTTTTGTAGAGACAGAGTCTCACTTTATGGCCCTCGGTAGAGTGCCGTGGCCTCACACAGCTCACAGCAACCTCCAACTCCTGGGCTTAAGCGATTCTCTTGCCTCAGCCTCCCGAGTAGCTCTTACTTTTATTCTTGATGGGGGGGTGGGTCCAAGAGGTTGGGCTTGGATGCCATAGAGGGTATCCTGAGCATTGGGAGCTCCTGAAAGGCCTTTACTCTTCTCGTGACTTAGTTTACCCATCTAATCCTTGGGGTGATTGATCCAAGCCATCTTGCTGAGCTCCTGGGCTAGATCATTATTCTGACTGCACTTCTGGTTCTGGGTCAAAGACTGGATGCCTGGCTGCCCCCACACCATGGTAGGGCAGGGAATTCACGGAGGTCTTAAGTGAAGGGCCACAAGGCATTCTTTCCCTACCCTGCCCATGGGCCCCTGTTCCCTCTGGCCCTGTAGAGTCAGGGCTGGGCCAGAGTAAGAAAGATGGGGGTGGGACAGACCTAGGTTAGGGGGACAGGGTAGGAGAGGCCCCCTGAAAGTGGGTACCTTGTGGGCGAGCCTTGAGAACCAAAAGGTTCTGAATGACAAAGCTCTGGACAGGCATTCCAAACACAGGGAAGAGCATGTGCAAAGGCTCCAATGTATCACTTGAGCATGGGGGAAATTGCAAGGCAGACATTGGACTGGAAAGTCCCCTGGGGGACAAGGAGAGGCAAGTTAGAGAGGTCAGCAGGAGATAGACAGCCTTGAAGATTGATCTAAAGAGTTTGGGCTTCATCCACAGAGAGAAAAGGTTTAGAATAGAGAGGACTGAATGTATCCTGAAACCCAGTCTAGGGCCAAAGCGTAACCACAGGGTGTCCTTGTGTGAATTAGAAAAAGACACCCTCTCAAAAAAAAAAAGAAAAAGAAAAAGACACCCTCTCTGGGCAGGTATACTTTGGAGTTTAGCCCTCTTCCCCTGTTTCCCCGAAAATAAGACAGTGTCTTATTTTAAGGTGTGCTCCCAAAGATACGCTAGGTCTTATTTTCAGGGGACATCTTATCTTTCCTGTAAGTAGGTCTTATTTTCGGAGGATGTCTTATTTTTGGGGAAACGGGGTATGTTTGTGTTGGGGGGTGGAGAAGATGCTTTGTGCAATGTACAACCTACCCAACTGTACATGGCTTCCCCCAGGTGCCTGTAGCCATTTCTCTGTACACTCTCCTCCCTCCACAGCCCTGCCCTGTCCCTGTCCATATATGTTCCTCACTGCCAAGGGACTCACAGCCAAGGCCTCCTCTGTGGCAAGCTCGGATACATCTCTCTTGTGCAAGCGATCCAAGATGACAGTGTCAGCACCCTTGGTGTAGAGGCAGATGGTGCCCTCCGGTTTTCGGACTATAGGAGGAAAGATACAGCTGTCCACACACACTCCCCTCTGTCTACCCTTACCTTGAGAGTTAGGCTATGGGCAGCCAGGGCTCACCCAGCACTGACATCCGCTTGCGTATGCTGTTGAAGTCCATCATGGCCAGAACCTGGTAGACCTGCTCCTCCCCCAGCTCCATCAGCGTGATGGTGTCCTGGGTACGCGACATGAACACGTAGCCGAAGTTCCGGGCCGCCGTGACCAGTGCCTCCTCATCTGGGGAAGCCGCCTGGTACAACAGCTGGTCTAGTGGGGGAGGGGACCATTGGGGTATAGGAGGCATACATTTGCAGAGGTCTGGCCACACGTGGGCCCTTTTGGGGTCTCATGATGGGGCCCACCTCCACTCCACAGTGCAGGGAAAGAAACTGGCAGGTGCTTACAAATGTTTAAGGGACAGTGGTCTCTAGGACCTGCACAATCTCTAAGCAAAATAGAGGGAGGTGGGCACTTAGGTCCCAGTCTAGATGACCTCCCCACTCAACAGCAGATTCCTCAAGCTTAAGAACATCTCTGGAAATCCTTTAGCCTTGATGATGACACATGCTTCCTCCAATCCCAATACTAAGCAATCCCTTGGTTTGGCTTCTGGCCTGGACACCCTCAAGGTGGGGCCTGGGACAAAGGCCTGAGTGTCCTCTAAGCCCAGTGGAAAAGCTCTGAGCCCAGGGACCCCTGAGAAGGAGGAGAGGTGGGGGTAGCCACAGCGCTCACTGTCTTTCTCCTGCACCATCACAGTGTGGCAGATGGCAAGCACGCGCCAGAACTCTTGCACCACCTTGTCTTTTCTGGCTCGTACGATGTACAGCAGTTTCTTGTTGTGGAAAAGCAACTTCCCATCAGCAAATTTGTTCCAAAAGTAGGGGTTCTCCTGGGGGTGGTGGGGGCACAGGTAGCTATGAGTGGCTCACTGACCATCCCTCCTGTCTTCTGGCACTGCAGGGAGGCAGCGCTTACCTTAAGGGTCCTTTCCTCTGCGTCTGGACCTGAGGAAAGACCCTGTTTCAGGTCCTAGCTTTCCAGGACCATCTTGGGGATGGGGGTCCCATATTCCCTGCCCTTGGACACCCAGCCCCCACTTAAACAGAATGAGGGTCCCCTGAGTACCAGCTCCCAGCTCAGGCATCAGGGCGCTCCCAGACCCCTGGGTGAACCTGGTGAAGAAGGGGACCCTGATGGTGGGGCAGGGTTGGAGGCAGGGTGGGGCTCTACCATAGATGCAGCCACTTATGCAGCACTTCTTGAAGGTCATGACATTCTGTGTGAGCGTGCCTGTCTTGTCGGAGAAGATGTACTGCACCTGGCCCAACTCATCGTTGAGGCTGGTACTGCGGGCCTTAGCAGGGATATCCTGTGGCTCATAGTACATCTGCTTGTCCCAGTTAATGAAGATGCTGTTTCCCAGGTAGATAAATTCAGCTCTGCAAATGCACTTGGGGTCACACCCCGGCTCTGCCTGCTGATCATAGGCCTCCCCTTGACCCACCTGAGGAATGGGCATGCCTGCAGGAGAGGCTGCCAGGGACTCACAGGATGAACATGGCCATCGGTACCATGACACTGAGCAGGATAAGGAAGCCCCAGAAGATGAAGAAGGACTCGAGGACCACGCTGCCCCTTTGTGGTGTCCACACGTAGTAGTGCCTATCTCTGAATTCTTTGAAGGAGAAACCGAAGCTCACAGCCAAGGCCATAGCGATGACCACCAGGAACAGGAAGATCTGCCAGGTGATGGGAGGGGCGAGGGTGTGGAGAGCCTGGGGGCACTGAGATGCCACAGAGACACCCAGTAGGACATGCTCAGAGATGGGCAGGGCCCCCAACTCTGCATCAGGGGAGATGAGGAGAAAGCAGACAACCCAAGGGCAGGGGAACTTATAGAGTTTTTGCCAAGGTTTTATAGCTGATTTCTTTTTTTTTTCCTTTGAAGACAGATCTCACTCTGTCACCTAGGCTATGCTGCAGTGGCATAATCATAGCCCACTGTAGCTCCAACTCGGGCTCAAGCAATCCTCTTGCCTCAGCCTTCAAGTAGCTGGGACTTCAGACATGCAACACCATTCCAGGTTAATTTTTAATTCTTTGGAGAGATGGAGTCTTGCTTTTTCCTAGGCTGGTCTCAAACTCTTGGCTTCAAGCAATCCTCCCAACTCGGCCTCCCAAAGTACTAGGATTACAGGTGTGAGCCATAGTACCCAGCCTGTGGTTGATTCTTTTTTATTATAGTAACTTCTTTTTTTTTTTTTTTTTTTTTTAATTTGGCCGGGGCTGGGTTTGAACCCGCCACCTCCGGCATATGGGACCGGCGCCCTACCCGCTGAGCCACAGGCGCCGCCCTATAGTAACTTCTTAAAAGATACAGCTGATTGGTCAAAAGTTAATAGTTAATGATTGTTAAACATTTCAGTAGAGAGTAGGTAAGCACCTTATTTCCTATAGGCTTGAAAAATATCAGGACCAGAATTTATTTTATTTTATTTTTTATTTTATTTTGTGACAGTCTCACTACGTTGCCCTTAGTAGAGTGCCATGGCATCACGCTCACAGCAACCTCAAACTTTTGGGCTTAAGTGATTCTCTTGCCTCAGCCTCCCAAGTAGCTGGGACTACGGGCACCCACCACAAGGCCTGGCTATGATTTTTTGTTGTTGTCATAGTTGTCATTGTTGTTCAGCAGGCCAGGGCCAGGTTCGAACCCACCAGCCCCAATGTATGTGGCCGGTGCCCTAACCACTGAGCTATGGGTACCAAGCCACCAAAATTTATTTTATATTACATAATACAGGCCAGGTGGCTTATACCTGCAATCCCAGCACTTTTGGAGAACCAGGTAGGAGGATTACTTGAGGCCAGGACTTTAGGACCATCCTGGGCAACATAGCAGGATCTTGTGTGTACAAAAAAAAAAAATCTTAAAAAAATTAGCCAGGCATGGTGGCATACACCTGTAGTCCAGCTACTCAGGAGACTAAGGTAGGAGAATCATTTGAGCCTAGGAGTCAAGTGCAAAACTGCAGTGAGCTATGATCACACCACTACACTCCAAACTTGGCAACAAAGAGAGACCATATCTCAAAAAAATTTTTTGTAGTTGTTATTTTAACAAAAGATTCTGGGTGGCGCCTGTAGCTCAAGCGGCTAAGGCACCAGCCACATACACCAGAGCTGGCAGGTTCGAATCCCAGGCCTGCCAAACAATGACAACTACAACCAAAAAATAGCTGGGTATTGTGGTGGGCACCTGTAGTCCCAGCTACTTGGGAGGCTGAGGCAAAAGAATCGCTTAAGCCCAGGAGTTTGAGGCTGCTATGAACTGTGACAACATGGCACTCTACCCAGGACAATAGCTTGAGGCTCCATCTCAAAAAAAAAAAAAAGATTCTCTGGTCCAAACACCTGTTCATAGGATCCTATGTTGCAAGTTTAACAGAAGAGGGAAACTGAGGTCTAGATCATGACAGCCAGAGTTTCTGTATGTTGAGTGGGGTCCTTCCTTGCACCTCCTCTGTGGCACCCAAGGAAGGGCACTCATTGGCAACTCACCAAGATCACCAGCCTGTTCATCAGGCGGTCTAGCTTGGTTCTCTTCAAATGGATCTTGCCACAGTTCTTCATAATCTTTGTGTCAAAACCTATGGAATTTGCAACCATCTGTCCACACATCCACCCACTCATCCACCTGTCTATCCTCCTATCCATCCATCCATCCACCATCCACTCATCCATCCATCCACTCCCTAACTCATCCATCCACCTACCAATCTATCCATCTGCCTTCCATCCATTCATTTATCCACCCATCTATCCATCCACCCATCTTCCATCCATCTTCCATTCACCCATCTACCCACCCACTCAACCACCTTTGATCCATCCACCTACCCACTCATCCATTCACCCAATATCCCATCCATCCACTTACACATCCATCCATCCACTCCTCCACGCACCCACCCAGTCATCCACCCATCTATCCACCCATCCATCCATCTACTTACCCACCCACCCATCCTTCCATCTACACATAAGCACTCCATTTTGTTCCAGCCAGAACAAAGGTGCTGGCTCAACATGTCCTTTTTTTTTTGAGGCAGAGTTTCACTTTGTCGCCCTTGGTAGAGTGCTGTGGTATCATAGCTTGCAGCAACCTCAGACTCTTGGGTTTAAGCAATTCTCTTGCCTCAGCCTCCCAAGTAGCTGGGACTATAGATGCCCACCACAACACCCAGCTATTTTTTAGAGATGGGGCGGGTGTCTCGCACTTGCTCGCCGGTATGGAACCTGCGAGCACAGGCAATCCACCCACCTGGCCTAAAATGTCCATTTTAACAGTCTCAGAACCAAGGACCCAGAGACATCAAGCCAGGAAACCCATATTACCAGGCAGATCTGCAGCAGCCTGGCCTGTGTCTGCGGCTTCTCATCCCCCCACCCCACCCTGATCAGCTCCCATTCCAGGGGCCCTAGAGACACCATACCAGCATAGATGACCATTCCGTAACATGTGTCAGTGTTGCGGATCTTGGAGCCACGGAGAAGGAGGTTGCCAATGTCCAGGGGGTAGGTATTTTCACCCCATTCCAGGCACCCCACAAAGTGGTGCATTCTGCTGTTGGGCTCCTCACACATCACCCTGCCTGTGGGCAGCAAGGTGGCCAGTGCACCAGTGGCATGGCTGAGTTCCCTGCCAACCCTCCCCAATCAGTGCCCACAGGAACATTCCTGTCACCCTCCAGCCCCAGAAACCTGAAGTGGGGCCCTGTTCCTTCTACCCTGACTCACACTTCCCTTATCCTCCAGCCAGATGATCCCCCCAACCCCATTCCTTGTGGTTCTGGTGCTAGGATGTGGCAAGATCTCTATTGGTGGATTGGTCATTAATGTCTGTGAGCTTCATGAGAGCAGAGGCCAGCCTTGTCTTGGCTGCACTGTGACTGAAGGGTGCAGCCCAGCATCTAGTACATGGTAGGTACTCAATAAATGTGTGAAGTAGGAAAGACAGAAAGGACACCCACATGGGGCATGGGCTTGTCTGGCAGCTTGCTGCTATTATCCATGGTCACCTGTTCCTCGACACCTTGCAACAAGGAATTGTCAGCCTCACTTCTATTTGAGGAACCAGGCTCAGGTTACAAAGACCAGCCGAGGGCAGTATTCACTGAGGGTCAGTATTACAGTGGGGTATGAGCTGGGACCCTAGAAGGAGGGACCACATGGTTCTTGAACGATCTTCATCTGCTTGCCTTAGGAATTTGGAATCTGACTTAGTCCTGAATGTAGGAATCAGAGACATCTAAGCTAGAATGGATGGAGTGCAGAGGAAATGCAGGGCAAGCCCATGCTGCTTGTCACTGCTATGACCCTTGGTCTCCTTCTCTAAAAAATGGGGTTATGCCCTGCAGGAATGCTGAAGCAGCTGGACCAGGTCAGGGTTCACAGAAAGCCTCCTTGCCAAACACCCTGGGGTCTTCATGATCCAGTAGGAAGTGCCTCTCTCTCTGATCCTGTCTCCTCATGTCCTCATGGGGTCACATGGCAGGAAGGAGGGGAGAACCACTGGCCAAGTTCTAGGACTATCAGGACAGTTAGAAGAGAGGATAGGTATGCTTGCTCTCCATTGAAGCTAAGCCTTTTCCTAGACATCATGGGCAGTAAGGAAAAAAACTGTGTTTGGGCATCAGTCCCCTCTGCCCCCCAAAGAGTCTGCTTTTATTTTTATTATTTTTTTAAAGATATTTTTATTTGACAGCTTTTTTTTTTTTTTTTGCAGTTTTTGGCTGCAGCTGGGTTTGAACCTGCCACCTCCAGCACATGGGGCTGGCACCCTACCCCCTTGAGCCACAGGCTCCGCCCAAGATTCTGCTTTTAAATCAATTAGAGTAGCCTGCTTTTGCAACAAGACAAGGAAAAAGAACTGTTAACTTGCCTGTGCCATAAGACAGGAAAAAAAAACAAAATTGTATCACTATTTGCTGGCTGCAGCAAATAGTAACTGTATACACAATGTGTGAAAAACATGTCCAGGAGGAAAATAAGAAACTGCCAAAGGGTGGAGTAGAGATGGTGCCTGGTTTTTGCCAGCCTGTCCCACCACATGAATTGCTAGACTATGCCAGTGCACCCAGACTGCCTTTTTGATGAAATGATTAAATGATCAAAGGTATTTGTGTTACTGTTAAATGCAGCACAGTAAAATAAAGTGCTATATCATGTTTTGTAACAAAAATAACAACAACAAAATATCCCAGACTTTACCAGCTTTTTGCACTAATTCAAGGAATATGACATAGAAGCCCAGATGGGGTACATGAACAGCTACTCCTCCATCAGTGCTTCTCACCTTGGAAAGACGCCATCTTCCTTGTATTGGTCAACTTGTAGTGGGTGACCATCAGGGCCTGTCTGAACTTCAAGTTGGTCTCCCTGGAGACAGGGAAGGAAAGAAGGTGAAAAGAAAGGTGAGAGGGGAGGGGATAGGTGTCTCCCCAGACCAAAGAGCTCCTAGCCCCCTTCCAGAGTCATGCAAATATTTTCATTGAGCACCTACTATGTGTCAGCTGCCAACCAGAAGGCTGAGGCCCAGAGAGGGAGACAGCCTTGACACCGAGCACATTTGCCAATGGGCTAAGGATGGGGCCTTGGCCTTCCCACTCTCAGGCAAACAGTAAGGCCCTGCAGAAATCCTGGTGCATGGAAGGTGGGTCCCTTACTCTGGTTGATTCTCATCATCTCTGCTGGCTGGATGAATGACCCAAAGTATCTGAGAGGGAAGGGGTTAGACAGCTGCCTCTGAGGCAACTGGTAAAAGGGGGCTCCTCTGGGCTGTGTACCAAAGCCCCCCCCAGGCCCCCAGCAGTGCTGAGGCTCCTTACCCGTCGATGTCTGCTGTCTCCAAATAGCACAAACTGCTGGGCTCTGTGCTGGCCAGCAAGAGCAAGTCAGCCTAGGTAGGGAGGAGTATTGTGGGAAAGGGATGGACTATAAGCAGGAGAGGCTGGGCAGCCAACCCCAGGGGTAGGAGGGCACTCACACAGAGGGGAGTTCTGGGGCAGGTGATACCAGCTCACCGGCACGATGCTATCCCTGCTGAGACAGACTATATCTCCCACACACAGATCCTTCCATTTTTTCCAAACGAAGCTGCAGGGAGTGGAGGTGTGAGAGGAGGGCCTCCCTCTACCTCTTCCCTACTGAGCATGACCAGAAGGAATGGGTAGCAAGGGGCTGCAGCTGGGTGTAGGGGCACTTGGCTTCCCCAACCCCAGGCCTTTACTCCCAAGTCCCTCCCCACTTGGCAGCCTACAAAGCTAGCTCAGTTCTGGGCTTTCCCCAGGAAGCCTTCCTTGACTTCCCGCTTCCCTCCTCAGAGGTCCACACTCCTGCCCAGTGGCCTCCGGGGTCCTGTACCTGAGTCTTTTTCAGACTCTAAGCTCTGCCAGGATTAACAATCAGTGGCAGGCACCTAGTAAATGTAGACCTGGATTCCCCACCAGATTCAGCCAGGAGATGGAGAAGGTGTGGAAGGTGAGGGACCCTCTGCCCCAGGGCCACCAGTCTCACCTCTTCCCCATCAGGATCTGGCAGGGCCTGTTGTTGATGGCTTTGTCACTCCTATGCCGACCCTGAACCACGAAAGAGTGGGTCAGAGGGACCACTCTGCCTTTCCCACCCTGGCCCCATGCTCACACCCAAGGGGACTCCCCTGGCCCTACTCACAATGTCGTCCACTAGATCTCGGGTGGCACGGATGATGATGAGGCAGACCAGAGGGGCGAAGAGAGTGAACCACGGCAGTGTGGAGATCTCAGGAATGCTCTGCCATGGACAGGGGTGAGTCACACCAGTCACTAGCAGGGCTGCCTCCCTCCCTGTCCTTCTGGGTACTCCCCTGCCCACCTCCCCTGCCCTCCCACTCCCTGCTGCTCCCACCGCTGAGTCCCTCCCTTTGCTCAGAGCTTCTCCCCTAGCCTTGTCTCCCAGAACTCCTCATCATCCTTGCCCAGCTTTCCTCCTCCAGGGAGCCCTCCCCAAGTCCTCACCTCACTACTCCTCCATGTCATCCCTGAGGTCTGAGCTCCACTGTCACAGCCCAAGGCCCAGCCTCAGACCTCACACAGCAGGCACTGACTCATGCTTAATGACTGGATGTTGAGAGTGAGTGGGACCCTGGCCAGATGCCCATCCCCTGACGCTGCCTTGGATCCCTCCTGCTTCTGCACCCTCTGAGGTCTCCTCATTGGACAGAGGCTGGGGGGAGTTGTGTGGCCGGGACTTTGCAGGCTGAGGAGGGGCTGTGTCCTCCCACTCTCCTTTTCTGCTCAGCAGGTATCAGTGGAGCACAGAGAAGCTGCCCTCCTCTGGCCAAGTGATCCATCTAATCATTCAACATGTATTGAGCACCTCCTGTGTGCCAGGCAGTGGGGACCCAGAAATAAGGGTCCTCAGGGAGCTCCCAGGGTGTGGGGAGTGGGACACTGATGCATTCATCACACAGACAAATACATAAAGTTGCCTCAGGTCTATGGAGCAACACTACCAGGTGGTTGGGAGGGCTTCCTGGAGGAGGTAACATTCCTGTTATGGCTCCAGAGGAAGCCTGGACCAGGAGGGGAGCAGGGAGAAGAAGCAGAATGGTTGCAGCATTCGGACACCCCACCTGCAGGATGATGATCAGGAGGAAGTACTGGTTGGAAATGCGATGGAACTGCTCGTACAAGTTAAGCGGCAGGAAGGAGAAGAAGTTGTACTTAGCCGTGTGGATGACGTTTGTCTGCAATGAGAGCCGATAGCCACCTGGCATGGGGGCAGTGCCCAGGCCAAAGGGGTCCTGAGGTTGGCCCTGCCCCACTTTGGCCCCCACTGACTAAACATCTGCTGAGCCAAAGTTCATTGAGCACTTGCTGAATGCAAGGTCTGGAAGCCATGATTAATTATCTAATAAATGCAAGGCCTCAGGCCAACGTTTACTGAGTATCTGTTGGATGCAAGGACTGGAGCTGGCATTCATTGAGTCTCTTCTGAGTGCAAAGATTGGTGGAGCTGGGACCCCAAGGTGAGAGACCAGGAGGATTTGGGGTGGGGCCCTGATAGACACAATGTACTTTCCAGGTCATGCAGTCACTTACTTCAATGTGCGCTGGTATGGGGCAAAGGAGACGCACATAACACCCCCATACCAGAGATGAGGTGAGCAAGGCAGATGCTACAGTCCTCACCATTCAAATGACAATATGGAACAAATGCAAGCAAGGAAAAGCATGGGGCTCAGCCTGGCAGCTTTGGGGTGGGGGTGGAGCACCGGAGGGGCTGCCCACCTTATACTTCTCCTTCTCCCAGCACAGAAACACCTTCTTCTTGAACTGCGAGTGGTAGGCCCGGTTGTTGGCTTTTGCCTCCCAGGTGAATGCTGCAGCCAGGGCAGAGCCAGGCATCATTGCAGCATGAGGCCCAGGACAAACACACCTAATAATACCCCAGGGGAGGCTAATGGGGCCCAAGGGGACCCAGTTTGTGGCCAAATAAGTGGAGCTCATAAACAAACGAGGCACCTGCCTGGCTCCTGTACTGCGGTAAGTAGGTCTGAAGACTCCACCTCCCACCCAGCTGTGGGCCCCAGATGCAGAGAATAGGCCCTGAGAGACTCACTGATGTCCATTTGTTTTGCAAGACCACAAACCCAGCCTGGGCATCCCAGACCTTCCTGGGCTTTCCACCTCCATATCCTGAGTCCACCATTCAGCAATAGGGTTTGGGACCACTTGTAACTAAGTGAGAGCCCTAGGCAAGGCCCCTCATGGGGTCTGGGCGTGGTCTCCCCATCCCCTCCCATCTCCCTCCCATCCACATCCCACCCTAGGCCCAGGATGTGCACCTGTGTTCTTGTCACCATCTTCCAGATCTTCTCTGTAGGTAAGAGTGCCCATGCTGGTGGGGCTGTTGGGAGGAGGGCAGCAGGGAGATGGGCCCCAGGTCACATCAGTGGCCTCAGCCCTGGCTGGAGGGACATGGTCCACTCTACCCTCAAGGAGCTCACAGCCTGAGAATTGATCCTTTCAAATGTCGCCCTAACCCTCCCATGCCTCCACCCTGGGCTCTGAAGGCCCAGCCACTGGCTGCATGTCCTTCTCTGGATACCCTCAGGCCCAGAGAAGATTCCCAAACCTGCAACAGTACTGGCCACACCACCCTCTGGCCACTGCTCCTCACACTCAGTCCAGGCTCTCATTGCCCATCTCATCCTGGTTCTACTGCAGCCCTCCTGCCCTGCTCCCCACACAGCACCCACTTAAGTGCTCAGTCGACATTTTTATTAACTGACTGAATGAGCCCCTGGGTGAGATGTTTCATCTCAAAGCAAAGGATCTGAGGGGAAAGCTGCTCTGAGAGGTCTGTGGCCTAGGGGCTGCTTGAGTCCAGCCCAGCACAGGCAGACACCAAACCTAAAGAGCCTCAACCTTCTCCACTAACAGGTTCAGGAAGTTGAGTCTGGGTCTGCATCAGGGGACCCTGGTGCAGACCACCCCTAAAGGGCACCCTCCCAGCTGCCCAAATGACCCTAGGCCCTGACCAGCACTCTAGCACTGCCCTCCCGCCAAGCCCTTGCCCAAGCTGTTCCCTCAGCCAGGAGAGCCCTCCCTCATGCGTGGATGATCCCTCCTCACCCTTCAGGTCTCAGTTCGTACTTCCCAGACCGTCCAGTCTGGGCCCTGCGCCGCCTCTGGCGTTCCCCTCTGCCTGGGGTGTCCCCCATCCCAACTCTGACGACCTTCTGTCCTCTATTTCTTTCCCTGTCTTGGTTGCCTGCCGAACCCTGAACCTCCCCTCCGCAGGGTGTCTGAGTCATCAGTGTCCCAGGGGCCTAGAGGGGTAGGGCCTGGCTCAAGGCCAGCCCCAAGGGCTCTTGAAAGCCTAAGCGGGGCCCTTGCTCTGACTGATGAAGAAAAGTGGGAGAGGAAGGGGCGGGTGAGATCTGGGTGCGTGACAGGCAGACAGCGGGTGGAGGTGATGCTATGAAGGTCAGAATCCACCCAAGTTTATTCGGGGACAGAAACACACACGGTGGTTGCTTGCTTCCTCGCCACCCTCGGCTAACCAGAGCACCTACACAAGGACGCTCCGGACATACCGCGCCGTGCGGCCCAGGCTCTCAGTACCCCGACCGCGAGAACCGCTAGGGGGCTCTCTCTCCACCTCCTCTGCTCCCCACCCCCATCCCTGAGCCGGGGCGGAGCCCAGAGAGGGTGCGCGGGCGCCTGGGGACGCAGAGCAGTGGGAGCACCCGCAGCTCACCTGCGCGGGCCGGGGCGGGCAGGGCCGGGCTGCCTGCGGTGGGCCGCCGGCGTCCAGGGCGGCGGACGTGGTGGGGCTGTTGCCTGGCGCCAACCGGCTTGAAACGGGCGGCGCGGGGCCAGGGGCGGGGCCGGCGGGGCGGGGCCGCGGGTAGGGACTGGGGCTTGGGGAGGGGCCATGGTAGGGGCGGGTCCCATTGGATGGCCGCGGTCGATGCTGACGAGGCGTGGCTGGGCATCGGGGGTGGGGCCAAGGTAGAAGGAGAGGCAAAGAGGAGCATTGTAGAACATGCTAGGGTAGGACCGCACCTCGGTGCGAGCCCAAAGTAGGGGAGGAGCCCAGGGGAGCCTTGACAGACTGGCCAAGGTGGGGGCGGGACAAGATAGGGGCGGGTCCCAGCGGGCTGAGTGAGGCCCAAGCAGGCGGTGGGGAGGGCGGAGCTAAGCAAAGGAGGGACAAGGTAGAGAGTGGGGCTGAATGTGGTCTTGAGTACACTCAGGAAAGGAACCTTGGGGGCGGGGCCAGCTAAGAAAGTGGGACCTGACAGGGCCGTGTGAAGTGGGTCGAGTCTAAAGGTGAGGCCTGCAGGAAGTTGGGGTTGTCAGGTTACAGCTGGGATGGAGCCGTGGGCTGCAGTTGGGAGGTTCTTGTAAAAGCAGAGCCTGGGAAGGGTCTGGGCAGACCAGGAAGGGCCTTGCAGATTGGCTGGAGTTGAGATTGGCGGGGCCCATCTGGATAGAAGGGGAGGAAGGACAGGTAACCGCAGGTACAAGGGGCGAGGGGTGTATGTGTGGTCAGGGCACTTGGGTCCATCATTTATCCATCCCATACATGTTAAACCAGCACCTCCTAAGTACGGTGCAGAGCTGGACCCCAAGCTGAGGTTATGTCACTGGAACCATCCCAAGACCAGCGGGAAGCCAGAGGGGCTCTGTCCAAAGCACACCCACCCCCACGGTGCCTGGGACTTGGGGTGAGGAAGTGAGGACATGGTGAGGTCCAGCACAGCAAGGAAGCTGGGCCAGCATCCAGGCCAGAGATGGGGTTGTGAGAAGGGGCTACCAAAGATAAACTCCCCCTGAGGATGGAGCTCCCTAAAGTGGGCATCCAGGGGGACGGGCAAATGGGGGGCGGGGGGCTAGGGAGGTGAATAAGCTCTGGGGGTTTTTTTTGTTTTTTTTTTAGAGACAGTCTTACTATGGTGCCCATGGTAGAGTGCTGTGGCATCTCAGATCACAGCAACCTCAAACTTTTGGGCTTAAGGGATTCTTTTGCCTCAGCCTCCCAAGTAGCTGTGACTATAGGCGCCTGCCACAAAGCCTGGCTATTTTTTTTTGTTGTAGTTGTCGCTTGTTGTTTTAGCAGGCCCTGGCCAGGTTTGAACCCTCCAACCCCGGTATATGTGACCAGCACCCTAACCAATGAGCCACGGGCACCTAGCCTAAGCTCTTTTTTTTTAGACAGAGTCTCATTACATCACCCTCGGTAGAGTGCTGTGGTATCACAGCGCACAGCAACCTCAAACTCTTGGGCTTAAGTCATTCTCTTGCCTCAGCATCCCAAGTAGCTGGGACTCTAGGTGCCTGCCACAATGCCTGGCTATTTTTCTTTTTTTTTTTGGTTGCAGTTGTCATTGTTATTTAGCTGGCCCGGGCCGGGTCTGAACCCGTCAGCCTTGGTATATGTGGCCAATGCTGTAACCACTGTGTTACAGGCGCCGAGCCCTAAGCTCTGTTTTTGTTTTTTTTTTCTCTTAAGCTCTGTTTTTAATATTTTCACTTTTAGGGAAATTAGGAAGATAGCAGTGCCTGTAGCTCAGTGGGTAGGGCACTGGCCACATGCACCAGGGCTGGTGAGTTTGAACCCAGCCCCGGCCTGCTAAAAACAAAAAAATAGCCAGGCATTGTGGCAGGTACCAGTAGGCCCAGCTACTTGGGAGGCTGAGGCAAGAGAATCACTGAAGCCCAAGAGTTTGAGGTTGTCATGAGCTGCTGACACCACAGCACTCTACCAAAGGCAGTGAAGTGAGACTCTGTCTCAAAAAAAAAAAAAAAAAAAAGATAGTGGACTTTTCTCCACTCTCACCACCCTGCCACCCCCTCCCTATCTCTCTGGCCCAGCTCCAACAGATGGGGGTATCTGAGTCTGATTCTATGCCCCAATCTCCTTTTTTTTTAAGAGTCTAACCCTGTCGCCCTCAGTAGTGTGGTGTCACAGCTCACAGCAACCTCCAGCTCTTGGGCTTAGGTGATTCTCCTGCCTCAGCCTCCTGAGTAGCTGGGACTACAAGCGCCCGACACAACACCCAGCTATTTTTTTTTTTGCAGTTTGGCTGGGGCTGGGTTCGAACCTGCCACCCGCAGTATATGGGGCTGGCACCCTACTCACTAAGCTACAGGCGCCACTCTCTCTCTCTCTCTTTTTTTTTGTTTGTTTATCAGGCCCGGGCCAGGTTTGAACCCACCAGCCCTGAAGCATGTGGCCAGCGCCCTAACCACTGAGTATGGGTGCCCACCCCAATCTCCTTTTCCTGCTCCAGACACCAGTATCATCTATTAGCCGATGCTGGATGAATGAATGAATGAACAAATGATGGATGTGGTAAGCATAGCACCAGACCCAGCCTCCTCCATCAGAGCAGTAACCCCCTAAAGGTTCTGTTATCGAACCCCCACTTTTCTTTGGAAGCCCACACTGCAAGCCTGTTTGGCCCCTGGGGATCTCTCCTTTCATTCATTCAGTAAACACTTATCTAGCACCTACATGGTTAGTTATGAGGAAAACCTTGGGGTCTCTCCTAAGGGGCATTTGAATAATTTGTTCAAACAATCCCCTGCCCCAGTCTTCATAACTACCATGTAGGTGCTAGATTGTGTTTTATGAATGAATGAATGAAAGAAAATCACACACCCCTCCTGGGCAGACTGGTTTATTATTACTTCCAGCCTGGCCTCCTGACTGCTCATAAACTCCCTGCTAGGTGTACAGATACCACACAGAAATTCGAAAAAACAGGGCTTCTGTGAATACACTGACACCCTTTAGAAAACAACTCCTCTTTTACAGAAGAGATGGGCAAAGACTGCCACAAGAACAGCCTCCACGAGGGTAGAGGGGCCTGGCTTAACCAAGAACCCCTGGGAGGGCCATGTAGGCATCACCACAGATTCTAAGGGCCCTGAGAGATGCAAACCCCAGCAGTGAGAGAGGAAAACACTCCTCCCTGCAGCCTTGGGACAGGAAGCCTATGGGGAGGGCCCCATGTTCTTCCCTTCCTGAGAGACCAGGGAGGCAGGAACCACCCCACCCCCAACCACCCCCAGGCAGTCTCCCTTCCAGAAGTTTATGCTTAAAGCATCAGACTGGGCCTCCGGGTCCTGTGGGCTGAGGTTTCCTTAGCATTTCCTGTTCCATGAAGCTCTTCAGCTTGGATTTTTACTTTATTCATCTTTTTTAAAAATTATTTTTATTTGCAATTTTTGGCAGGGGCTGGGTTTTAACCCACCACCTCCGGTATATGGGGCCGGCACCCTACTCCTTTGAGCCACAAGCACTGCTGTTTTTTTTTTTTTATTTTATTTTTTAAGACAGGGTCTTGCTCTGTTGCCCAGGCTAGAGTGCAGTAGTGTCATCATAGCTCACCACAGCCTTGAACTCACAGGTTGGCACCACCAGTCCCAGATAGCTTTTATACTTTCAATAGAAAGTAGGGACCTGGGCGGCGCCTGTGGCTCAATCAGTAAGGCGCCGGCCCCATATACCGAGGGTGGCGGGTTCAAACCCGGCCCCGGCTGAACTGCAACTAAAAAATAGCTGGGCGTTCTGGCGGGCGCCTGTAGTCCCAGCTACTTGGGAGGCTGAGGCAAGAGAATCGCTTAAGCCCAGGAGTTGGAGGTTGCTGTGAGCTGTGTGATGCCACAGCACTCTACCCAGGGCCATAAAGTGAGTCTCTGTCTCTACAAAAAAAAAAAAAAAAAAAGAAAGTAGGGACCTAAGCACCCCTGGGCTTTCCACCCACAAGCCAAAACAATTTACAAATGAGCTGAAGTTGCTTGGAGCTGCATGCACTGCAAGCTTCATGGATTTTGCTGGAGGGTGACAGGGCAGCTCTTGCTGGGCACCTAACAGTGAAGCTGTCCTCCTGCTGGTCACCTGCTCAACATCCCCTATCCCAGGCAGGCTAACTCCAATCCCAAAGTCCAGCCCAGCATGCCTCACACCCTGTGCAGGGGATATCACCCACTGTCCCTCAGAGAGGGGCTGGAAACTGATAGGCTACACACAAAGGTGTGGCCACTTGGGGATCCAGGGCTGGTTTTTTGAAGGTAAACAAGGTTCCATTTCTGTTTCCCCATGTTGGCAGGGAAGAATTGGTCTTGGCCACAGTGACAGTGGCCTCCACAGGTGCATGCAGAAGTGTTACCTGGCACCAAGAACACCACCACCGCTGTGATATCTAAAATCCATACAAACATTTATTCTGTCCCTGGCCAGAGGTGGGGGAGGAGAGGATATAGGAGCCCCACAGAGGAGGACAGTGTTCCTCAGGAAGACAATGTCCAAGGCTACAGGCCCTGGGGCCTGGCTTGGTTTTGAAAGGTCCCAGAAGTTGGGGTGGGGGGTGGTGGCAAGTTCTAGAAGCCAGCCACCCAAAGGCAGACCCAGCCCTCTGGAGCCTAGAAATCCAGGCCCACACTGGGCCAGGTGTGGCCCCTGGGGCCAGGCTTGGGTCTGGTTCACATTCACCCCTAGCTCCTAGGAGGGAAGGCAGCAGTGGGCCATGCCCCCAGGTGAGGACAGTCACTGTGCAAGTTGTCAGGTTTAAATTTAAAATAAAAATAACAATACAAAATTAAAAAAAAAAGGTATCGCTTGTCTCAGACAAATCCGTGACAATACCCTGCCCGCCCACCCCCCCCAACACCAAGTAAGGAGGACGCAGGACTGGGACCTGGCTGGGGGTGCTGGGAGGAGCAGGCAGGGCCAGTCGGGTCAGCAGCGGTCTCACAGAAAGGACAGAGTCTGGGACGGGAAAGAGGAAGGACAGGTGAGAGGGGCCACAGCAGGGTCAGGGCTCCAGGGTTGGTCTCGCTTTTTGTTCTCTTGTGCCACCAGTTCGTCCCGTTTCTCTCGGTTTTCCGTGTCTTGGTGAGGTGGACAGGGTTAGCTCTCGAGATTTATTGCACTGTTTTGGAAGAGGCCTGGGGCTAAGGATGGGCCGGGGCAGCAGGAGAGGCGGGTGGGTGGGAGTCATCGCTTGGTCTTAGCGTCTTCTCGGACCTTCCAGATCACCAGGTGCATGCAGGCGCCGGCGTCCTCACTGGAGCTGTGCCCATCCACTAGGGGGCAGACAAAGTCACTACCCTGCCCTGGTCCCAGGGACGAGAACCCTTCACCTATGACTGTGCTCATCCAATGGGGACACACATAATCACCACCCTGTCCTGGCACAAGGGGATAAGGTTCCTCACTGCTCATTGGAGCTGTGCCTATCCACTGGGGCTGATGTGGTTACCATCCTGCCTTAACCCCACTGGCCTGGCACTCACCATTGTCCTGGATGATCTGTCTGAGGTAGTCGGCCATGAGATTTCGCAGGGAGCGTTTGTAGGGGAGGCCCAGGCGGTGGGGAAAGAGCACGGACGTGTCCACCACAGTGCTGTGGATGACCTGTGGGTGAGAGGTGCCACTTAGAGCTGTGGTCAGGGACTGGGGCAACCCTATCCCCCGAACCTTATCCCCTCAATCCCATAGGGCCTAGAGCCATTTAAGAACCACCAGTGGGGCAGAGGAAAGCAGACTACCTTCAGGGCCAGCAGGTCGCTCTCTAGGCTGTGTCCAATGAGGATAGTGTCTGCGTTGAACATGCTCAGCAGGACAGCTTGCACATCCCTTAGTGTGATGCTCGTGTCAGCAAGGTCGGCCTCTGTCACTCCAGAAAACCTGAGCCAGGAAAGGACCAGGGGCCATCAGGGCTAAGCCCTAAAGGTGGACCCTGGTAGGGAGGGGCTCTGGGGTTCCAGCTCCTAGAGGGCCCAGGGCCACACCTGGTGTTGTAGTCGACAATCTCGTTGTCAGGCTTGACAAAGGTGTCATAAACCACTTGCATCTCTGTGTTGACCACTGTGACACGGGTCAGCTCCAGGCCATACGTGGTATAAGACTAGGTGACAAGAAGAACGGACTCAGATGTGACCCAGCCACTCCAGACTCACCAGCCCTCCCTCCCTCTCCTGGCACTGAAGGCCCTCAAATGCAATGACAAGCTGCTACGGTCCCGGAGCCTGGTCCCACTTGCAGATATGGAACTGAGGCCAGAGGCCTTCCGAGTTTCTGAAGGAGCTTCCAGAAGAATAGTTGTGTGAATTTAGGGTACCCCTCCCCAATTGGCCTTCACTGCTTCCAAGCACAAGAGGGACTGAACTCAGTGGGCCCAACTCTCTTTCTCTTACCCTAACCCTGCAAGGGGCCCTCAGTCCCCAGGGCCCAAACATTCAGTAAGCACTATGGGCACCTGGGCAACCCTGGCTTGGCTAAGATGAAGAGGTAGACTCACCATCTCACAGTCCAGGGCATAGATTCCTGGGTGGGCATCTTCTGAGAGTTCCTTCTCAAAGGTCTTCACGAAACCCTCAAGGCTTTCCTTTCGGCCATCCTGCACATGTTGCTGAGGGTGGGGAGAAGTAGGGTGAGGGGCAGCTGAGAGGCTGCAGTGAGGAGTTGACATCACAACTCCATGCCCCCAGAGGACTGTCCTATTCATTCATCCCGTTTGTAGATGAGAAAAGGGAGGCTGGGAAGTCTAAGACAAGAGTTTGGCAAAAGGCCTCCAAAGACCTAACGTAGGAAAGTGCCCCAGAGAGCAGGGTGGGGCCCATGCTCTGGGGAAGACATGGAGAGGGCTGGCTGGGGCCTCATGGCTAGGACCCGAGTCCAGGACTCTGCTGTGTCCCAAGCCTGAACAATGAAGAACAGGCAGAAGTCTGTCAAGAGAGAGCAGAGAGGGCACCAGGGCCCTGGAACTTACCTTTGCAACCTGACAGCCGACAGAGCCAGTGGCAGCTGAGCAGCACATATACTGGGTCTCCCAGCCTCCAGCCACTGCAAGAGACACACCAGTCAGGGCCTGGCCCAGCCTGTTCCCAAGCCTTAGATAGCTCATCCCAGGGCCCCATGGGGGCACCTTCCAGGTAGCCTGGCGCCTGCCGGTGCCTCCCACCAGGCTAACTTGGGTCTCAGGCCTCACCTCGGTTCCGGCGGAGACGCCCCCAATGGTAATAACACTCCTCATCGCGGACACAGCGTCCAGAGGAGGATACAAGGTACTCAGCACCACAGCGGCAGCAGATCCTGCAGGAAGCTGTGGGGAGGAGGCATCAGGCCGGCACCCAGGCGCCCTACAGCCCAGTTCCTCACTGGAACTGTGCCTACCCACTCAGGCTGTTCAATCTGCCCAGACGCCCTTCCCTCCACCTGAGCACAGAAGTGTAGGAGGCCACTCACAGTCCTTGGGCTTCTTCTCTTCAGCTGTGAAGATGACAGCACCCCCAGGCCACTCTGGGTGCGGGAAGGGGTAGCCATTCTCCTTGAGCTGCTCCTCAGTGAGCAGGTACTCCCTCAGGCGGCTGTATAGGGCAGCCCCTGTGGACGAGCATGAGAGGCTACCAACTGCTGTCTGGGGATAGCCCATTGCACACATGCAGGAGAGAAGGGGCTACTCAGCCTCGAGGGCCAGTGGTGGCTACCAGCTACTGCCTGTGACCACCCTGGTAGAAAGGCGGTCTGGGCCAGGACATAGGAAGGGCAGGAGGGGCAGGAGGGCCGGCACGGCTGCCTCACCTTTCAGATCTTCCACACGGGGGCTGCTGGGGCGGCTGAGTGAGAAGCTGGTCTTGGCAGCCAACTTGCCCCCTAACACTACCTCATGTGACACAACCCTCCGGCCACTGGTTTCTGGAAGGGGAAGTGGAGGAAGAAAAGTGAGGGTGATCTAGACAGGCTTAGACCCCTCCGCCCCCAGCTTACTCGCCCACCTGGCCCTGCTGCCCAGCCCCCCTTTCCAAGACCACTGCCCTTGGGGTCAGGTCTCAACCAGAACCAGAAGAGGCCTGCTGGGGGGTACAGAGCTGGGGGATCTAGGGCAGCCCCCACAGGTGTGGCCCCAACCCCTACTTTCCCTGTAGGGAAAGCTTTCACTACCTCTGAGGGGAAGGGGGGAAAGGCTAGAAGAACTGGATGGGAATCTAATGGCTTTGAGGGCTTTTGTGCTACTACAGGCTGCCTGGGATGTAAAACCTCAACAGGGCCCCTCTGAACACCAGCGAGCAGATAATGGGGGCGGGGGCGAGGGAGGCAGAGCTGGCGCTCAGGATGGGCACTGGCTGATGGCTTAATGCACCCCCTCAAGAGGCTGTAATGAAATGCCTTAACCTCGCTCTTTCTTCCTCCCCAGAGCTTAATGCACAGAGCTCACACAGCCCCAAGCCTCTTGCTTTGAAGAGGCCGCCAATGGCTCCATTAACAGCCCCCAGCTTGCAAAGGAGGGTGGCTAATAGAGAGAAGAGGCTGCTCTGAGGGTACTAGGGACAGCTCAATCTGCTATAGAAGCCCAAGTGCCAAGGAGCCAACAAAGACCCCAGCCCACCCCAGGCTTCTGTGGTGCTTTTTGTCTGAGACTCTCCCAAGACTCAGGGTCCCTGTGGGGGGGCCTGTCATACCTGTAGGGATGCAGGCCTGGATGTTGTTTATGCACACCCTACCCCCGCCTTGCTGTACTCACTGTTGAGCCCAGGCACCGCACTGGGGACCAGGCCTCGCAGCTTCTTTAGGGTGTTCACAGCCACATTCAGGTAGATGTTCTTGCTGGGACTGCGGTCATAGGCTACCTTCTCCTCATTCAGTGCCTGGGGAGGACACACTGTGCTCAGCTGAGGCCCCAATAGATTGGCACTAGACGTTCCGATAGTGGGGTCAACTGGCATCTCCCACAGGCAGTCCTGGGGCTGAGACACTAGGATCAGGGAGACATCTGGTACCACCCTGGCCTGCCCCCTAACCCCATAACCAGTCAACCAGCCCAGCCCAGCCCCATGGATCCCACCTTCTCTACAGCCTCCTGGTTGGAGGCACAGAATTTGAGACATTCCTCGATGAACAGGTTGAGATAGCGCTGCCGGATGACAGTGGGGACTTTGCCCCCAAACTCTTTGGGGATAATGGGTTTCTTTAAACTCTAGAGAGAATATAAAACCAACAGAGGGTGAGGCTTTTTTCAGGCTCTCTGGGAGTAGACACAAAAACAGGAGGCCCTCCAGCACACAGGGGAAGCCCCAATGTAACCTAGGGCTAGAGCTAGTGCTAAGGTACACACTAGTGACATACCAAACTCAGTCCGCCAGCCGTAACACACAAGGCAAGATGTGGACAACATGGGAAATTGAGGGTGGGGGGTGGGGGGGGAAGGGAACTTGTACTTTCTCTAAACCTAAAATTGCTCTAAAAAGTAAAGTCTATTAGCAGCTCCTGTAGCTCAGTGGGTAGGGCACCGGCCACATACACAGGGGATGGCAGGTTTGAATCCGGCCTGGGCCAGCTAAAACAACAATGACAACTGCAACAACAACAACAAAAAAAAAATATCTGGGCGTTGTGGCAGGCGCCTGTAGTCCCAGCTATTTGGGAGGCTGAGGTAAGAGAATTGCTTAAGCCCAAGAGTTGGAGGTTGCTGTGAGCTGTGACACTATGGCTCTCTACTGAGGGTGCCATAGTGAGATCTGTCTCAAAAAAATAAAGAAGGGTGGCACCTATGGCTCAGTGAGTAGGGTGCTGGCCCCATATACTGAGGTGGCAGGTTCAAAGCTGGCCCTGGCCAAACTGCAACAAAAATTAGCTGGGCGTTGTGGTGGGCGCCTGTAATCCCAGCTACTCGGGAGCCTGAGGCAAGAGAGTAGCCTAAGCCCAAGAGCTGGAGGCTGCTATGAGCTGTGATGCCATGACACTCTATGGAGAGCAACAAAGTGAGACTCTGTCTCTTAAAAAAAAAAGAAGTCTATTAATTAAAAACAAAGCAATACAAAATACAAAACCAACAGAGAAAATTAAGAGGGAAAGCAAAGGTAAAGCAGTGCTGGACCAAGGGAGGCTGGTGGGGTGGGGTAGGTCACCTGTAAGGACGGGCTGTGAGCTACCCGCTTGGGGGTGACAGTGGTGGTGGTCTTAGATGCCATCCCAGATAGTGTGCGTGTCTTCAGCGGCTGGCTGCTGGGCTCTGGGCCATGGGAAGGCTGGCTGCTGCTGGCCGTGAGAGTCCTCTTGGCACCTGTGGGGGCTGGTGGGGCACAGGGGACGTGAGTGCAGGAAGAGAGAATGCCCATCACCGAGCTACGGAGCACCAGGTAGCTGCGGTCGTTCAGGGTCAGCAGCACGTGCATCTCTGAGCGCAGGGGCACGGGCCGGGATGCGGGGCTCGGGCTGTGGAATGACATTAGGCTCTATTTGCTTTCGGGCAAGTCCATCCAGATGGGGGAAACAAAATCAGGCTGCAGAGGCCGGCTCGGGCAACGTTGCCACCGGGGCAGTCCAGTGAGTGGCGCGAGGCGTGGCAGGCCTCTGCCACATGTTCCAGCCCCAGCTCTGAGGCATTGACATCCGAGGGGGGAAGGCCCTGGCTCCTGGACAAAGGACCAGAGGGTATGAGACGCCCCTGGCCTGCTCATTGTGACCAGCCAGCCTGCCCAGCTGTCTGTGTTCTGGGGCTCCCTTTGATGAGGTCACAAACCAAATGGTTTCCCTCCTGGAGGGAGGAGGGTAGTTTCCAAGGGTTGGCCAGGCAGGGCAGCTGCACTCTAGTATTTGTACCTGTGTGCAGTTTAGGGAGCTCCTACAGGCCCTCCAGGAAGGAAGCAAGCTGCCCACCATACTAGACATGAATCTCTCACAGTGTGGAAGATTTACTCTCAATCATGGAAGGAGAGCCTCAGGCTCCTTGAGAGGACCTGGCAAGCTGGAAGTGCTAAAGGAGGGTCCTCCCATCCCAGGTCAGTGCACCCCTGCGGCACCAGCAGTGTGCAGGAATGTCAGACTTCCCTGTATCCACAACATGACAACTCTACCACCCCTCACCAGCTGTAAATCAGACAACCCCAAGTGCAGACAACATGGACTAGGTAAAGGGTGGGCATGGCTTGAGATGGACTCAATTTAGTTGCTTCCCTTCCCCTGCTGCTAAGCCCCTACCACCATGTCTCTTGCTGGCTCTGGGTAGAGAAGAACTAGAATCATTGGGAGGGCTCTTCTTCCTTAAAATAGGGTGTCACTCTGGTACCCAGGTTTTAGTGCAATGGCATCATCACAGCTCACTGTAGCCTTTAACTCCTGGGCTCACGTGATCCTCCCACCTCAGCCTCCTCAACTGCTGAGACTGTAGGTGGATCACCATACCTAGCCTTGGAAGGCTTTCAGACAGGAAGGCTTTGGGGACCAGTGCCAGGGAATGGGGACAGGGGGAGGCTAGTGGAGAGGGATTTGAACCCCAGATACTCCTGGGTGGTCTCTGATTCATCAGCAAGGGCTGCGCCTCCCCAGGGGTAGGTTAGAGACATAGGGCACCCTCCCTAGCCCACAAAGGCAGTAACAAATTCTCTAGGTATTTCTCACCTGCAACCTGCCTCAATGTGGAAATTCATAGAACACAAGACAATCACACCACTAAATGTCCTGCCCATCCCAACTGCTGAATAGAGACTGGACTTCCATATGGATAACAGGCAGTGCCCCTCAGAATGCAGGAAATGCAGCCCTGTCCCAGAGCAGATAAGCTGGCTTGATTCAACCACAAGCCACACCCACTCACGCCATCCCAGGCCAGAAGCTACACTTGGGCTAGGTCCTGGCACCCACCCTGCCCTGCCCACCTTGAGCTGACACTGATGCTCTGACCCTTGTAGCCCTGGGACAGAGGAAGCTAAGGAAAGATAGCTCAGCAGCCGGACTTGCCTGTGGCCAAGTGGGGGTTGGGGATGTGGGCGATCCTCTTCTTCTTGCCAGGCGCTGAGATGTGGACAGAAGACGGCTTCTCCACCAGCCTAGGGGCGGCCTGCAGCCAGCTGGCTGACTCCCTCTGTGCTTGCTGGGCCCGCAGATAACACACCTCCTGGGCAGTCGGGGGCCGGGCTGGAGGCAATGCTGGACCCCTCCTCCGAGGCTCCACCTGGATGATGATGATAAATTCCATGGCAGGGCTGTACATTTGTGGTACCCAGAGTAGGCAGCACTGGGCAGGCTGCCAGAGGGCTGAGGCGGCTGCCTTGCTGGCCACCTCCCAATCTCCAGGCTACTTTGGTGGGAACTAGCATCGTGCCATGGCCCTCAAAGCACCAGTCTGGCCCTGCTCTGCTGACTCCTAACCTCTCTGCCTGAGGCTGGCATAGTCAGCCTTGATATAGGCACAGGGGAAGTATGAATGTTGACTCCTGACTAGATTAAATAGGTACTTCAATCCAATCTCACTTAGTCTGATCTGCCAAATCTAGCCTTCAAATCCTTGGGTTCTAGTGATGGGATTGGCTGGGACTCCTGGTTGCTACACTCAGAGTTGGGTTCTCTGTTTTTCCTGTGCTAACTCACTATGGCTGCACAGCAGCCCTACAATCAATGTTGTCTCTCGACAGGGAAGATGAGAGAACTAAGGCTCAAGGAGGTTGTGCAGCTTACCCAGGGCCACACAGCAACACCCCAGAGCAGAACCTGCAACTGGCAACCTGCTACATGGAAGGCAGGGTGGCTCCAGGCTGCCTCTCCCTCTGTGCTCTCCCCAGCACCATGGACAATTTTTTTCTTTTTGCACTGTGGATAATTTGACAATGGAAAATGGGCCAGACCCACTTCTCTCCTAGGACACAGCAGTATAAAGACTCTTCAAAAAGTTCATGGAGGGGGCGGTGCCTGTGGCTCAGCGGGTAGGGCGCCGGTCCCATATGCCAGAGGTGGTGGGTTCAAACCCAGCCCCGGCCAAAAAAAGCCACAAAAAAAAAAAAGTTCATGGAGGCTCGGCGCTTGTAGCTCAGTGGCTAGGGGGCCAGCCACATACACCAGAGCTGGTAGGTTCAAAACTAGCCTGGGCCTGCCAAACGACAACTGCAACCTAAAAATAGCTGGGCATTGTGGTGGGTGCCTATAGTCCCAGCTACTTGGGAGGCTGAGGCAAGAGAATTACTTAAGCCCAAGAGTTTGACGTTGCTATAAGCTGTGATGCCACGGCACTCTACCCAGGGCGACATAGTGAGATTCTTGTCTCAAAAAAAAAAAAAAAAAAGATGAAACCAAGACCATGCTGAAGATGAAGCCCACAGTGACCATCCACATCAATTTTTGAGAAAAATTAATATTGTTCTTGAAGAGGACTTAATTAACTAACAACAGAAACAACACTCAACGCAATTTTTTTTTTTTTTTGTAGAGACAGTTTCACTTTATGGCCCTCGGTAGAGTGCCGTGGCCTCACACAGCTCACAACAACCTCCAACTCCTGGGCTTAAGCGATTCTCTTGCCTCAGCCTCCCAAGTAGCTGGGACTACAGGCGCTCACCACAATGCCCGGCTATTCTTTGGTTGCAATTTGGCCGGGGCCGGGCTTAAACCCGCCACCCTCGGTATATGGGGCCGGCACCTTACCGACTGAGCCAAAGGCGCCGCCCCTCAACGCAATTTTAAACAAGCGGAACCAAGGTTTCTTTAAAGAAGTCTTAACAGAAAAAAAAAAAGTAGTAGTAGTATTAACAGGGCTCAGTGCCCACAGCATAGTGGTTATGGCACCAGCCACATACACTGAGGGTGGTGGGCTCGAACCCGGCCCGGGTCAGCTAAACAACCACAACAAAAAATAGCTAGGCGTTGTGGTGGGCACCTGTAGTCCCAGCTACTTGGGAGGTTGAAGCAAGAGAATTGCTTAAGCCCAAGAATTTAAGGTTGCTGTGAGCTGTGACACCACAGCACTCTATCAAGGGCAACATAGTGAGACTCTGTCTCAAAAAAAAAAAAGTATTAACAGGAAACGGAACCTGGCACAATCAAAACAGCAGTTACTTAGAGGCAGACGTGGTCTAGTCAGAGACAAAGCAGACCAGTCAAAAGCTGAAGTCATCGCATTGGGGGATTTTCAAGGCAATTTTATTTTGCTTGCTGGCTTTCTGAAGGGCCAACAACATAGCACCATCTGCTTGTTGGGAGAGTGTGCTGAGAAAGTTGGCCAAGGCTTTCAGACAAGTACCTGGAAAAGCTTCACCGGAGGGTCTTCCTCCTGCCCACTCCTCTCATCACACAAGAGTGGCAAATCACCAGGAAACCACCTCACAGACTTGATTTGGCTCCTTCTGTGTTTGTGAATTAACCTTTAAAAAATCTTTAAAGGGCACTCATTTTTCTTCAGTTAATAATATTACAAAGACTGCACTAATTTGGTTGCATTCCCAGGAACCTCAATTCTTTAGGGATTAAACTAAATGGCTGGTGTCATCCCTTAGAAGTGTCTCAAACATGATGAAGATTATGCTAAGAAATAAAGTTTTGTTTTTTTTTTTTGTAGAGACAGAGTCTCACTTTACTGCCCTCGGTAGAGTGCCGTGGCGTCACACGGCTCACAGCAACCTCCAGCTCTTGGGCTTATGTGATTCTCTTGCCTCAGCCTCCCGAGCAGCTGGGACCACAGGCGCCCGCCACAACGCCCAGCTATTTTTTTTGTTGCAGTTCGGCGGGGCTGGGTTTGAACCCACCACCCTCAGTATATGGGGCCGGCGCCCTACTCACTGAGCCACAGGTGCCGCCCAGAAATAAAGTTTTACAATGGCTCACGCCTGTAATCTTAGCACTCTCTCAGGCTGCGGTGGGAGGATCCCTTGAGCTCAGGAGTTGGAGACCAGCCTGAGAAAGAGAGACCCCGTTTCCACTAAAAATAGAAAAAATATTCAGGCTTTACTAAAAATAGAAAAACTACCCAGGCATTGTGGAGCACATCTGTAATCCCAGCTACTTGGGAGTCTGAGGTTGCTGTGAGCTACAATGACACCATGGCACTCTACCCAGGACAACAGAGTGAGACACTTGTCTCAAAGAAAACAAAAAACAGGGGCAGCGCCTGTGGCTCAGTCGGTAGGGCGCCGGCCCCATATACCGAGGGTGGTGGGTTCAAGTCCGGCCCCGGCCAAACTGCAACCAAAAAATAGCCGGGCGTTGCGGCGGGCGCCTGTAGTCCCAGCTACTCGGGAGTCTGAGGCAAGAGAATCGCGTAAGCCCAGGAACTGGAGGTTGCTGTGAGCTGTGTGAGGCCACGGCACTCTACCGAGGGCCATAAAGTGAGACTCTGTCTCTACAAAAAAAAAAAAGTAGTTTTGGGTGGCACCTGTGGTTCAGTGAGTAGGGCACCAGCCCCATATACCCAGGGTAGTGGGTTCAAACCCAGCCCCGGCCAAACTGCAACAAAAAAATAGCCAGGCGTTGTGGCGGGCGCCTATGGTCCCAGCTGCTCGGGAGGCTGAAGCAGGAGAATCACCTAGGCCCAGGAGTTGGAGGTTGCTGTGAGCTGTGATGCCATAGCACTCTACCGAGGGTGATAAAGTGAGACTCTGTCTCAAAAAACAAACCAAAGAAAAAAAAAAGAACAGTTTTTAGGCCAGGCATGGTGGCTCACGCCTGTAATTCTAGCACTCAGGGAGGCCAAGGTGGGTGGATTGCTTGAGCTCAGGAGTTCAAGACCAGCCTGAGCAAAGGAGAGACCCTATGTCTACTAAAAATAGAAAAACTGAGGCAAGAGGACTACTTAAGTCCAAGAGTTGGAGATTGCTGTGAGCTATGACACCATCGCACTTTACCCAGGGCGACAGCTTGAGATTGTCTCCAAAAAAAAAAAAAAAAGGGTGGCTCCTGTGGCTCAGTGGGTAGGGTGCCGACCCCATATACCGAGGGCGGTGGGTTCATACCCCAGCCCCGGCCAAATTGCAACAAAAAAATAGCCGGGCGTTGTGGCAGGCGCCTGTAGTCCCAGCTACTTGGAAGGCTGAGGCAAGAGAATCGCCTAAACCCAGGAGTTGGAGGTTGCTGTGAGCTGTGATGCCATAGCACTCTACCGAGGGATAAAGTGAAACTCTGTCTCTAAAAAAAAAAAAAAAAAATTTTTTTAAACTGTTTTTTCTCTTTCTTTTTTTTTTTTTTTTGGAGACAGAGGCTCAACTCTGTTGCCCAGGCTAGAGTGCCATGGTGTCAGCCTACCTCATAGCAACCTCAAAGTCCTGCATTCAAGTGATCCTCCTGCCTCAGCCCCAGTAGCTAGGACTAGAAGTGCCTGCCAAAACGTCCAACTAACTTTTCTAGTTTTAGTAAAGACGGGCTCTCTCTCTTGCTCAGGGTAGTCTTGAACTCTTGAGCTCAATTGATCCTACCACCTAGGCCTCCTGTAGTGCTAAGATTACAGGTGTGAACCACCATACCCAGCCTATTTTTATCTTTAGAGTGACATTTTTCCATGAACCTTTTGAAATCCCCTCTATGATTTGCTGGAAGAATCCATCAGCAAATGGGCAAGAGGAGCTTTCTTATGCAGGAGGGAGCAGAATGGATGGGGTCCTAGATCCTCCAAACCCTGCCCTCTCTCTCCCTTCAGCCTCTATAGGCCCTTACCTCCTTGCCTTGCTTGGAGAGATGAGAGATCCGCCTCTTCTGCCCGGGGAACAAGGTGGTCAGACCCAAGTGTGCCTTCTCCTCGCTCCTTTCTTCCTTTGGGGGCTACAACACACATCCCTTCCTCAAAGTGGGTCTACCTCTGTATTTCACCAACCACCAGAACCAACACACACCCCTTTCTCCTCCACCCTGGCCTCAAACTGCCCTCTGGCAAGTGAAGGATAGAACTCTGCAGACCTCAACCAACACACAGGGATTAAAGCAAGAAGTATCAACAAGCCTCCGGGCAGGGACAACCCTGTCTTTTGGAGAGGACACCCAAACTCAGCATTCTGAGACCCTTCCAAGGCCTCACCGAGTTATGCCCATTCCCAGGGCCCCCTTGGTCAGGATGACACTAGTCTCCAGAGGCTGAGGGGCCATGGAACTGAGCACTCCTACCACTCAGGTAGGGGGAATCTGGCCCGGCCTGGCTTTGTATGAGGTGAGCTCCCTCTGGTGGCTGACGTAGGGATACTGGACAAGGACACCCAGCCAGGTTAAGGCTGGTCCAGGAGAACAAAAGCTATGCACACAGGGTAGGGTGGTGGGGAAAAGGAGAGGGACTCTGGGGGTGGAGAGGCTGGGGGGTTGGGGAAGGGGAGAGACTCGGAGAGGGAGGAGGCTGTGGGTACGGGTGGAGGCCTGATACCCCTTTGCTGGTCAGTCGGAACGGGTCAGTCCGAGCGCTGCTGCAGGAGCCTGGCCAGGCGGCTGTGAGCCAGCGTCCTCTTTCTGGATGGGTGCGGGACGGTGGGCGGCCACCGAGGGCTCCTGAGTTTTAAGCGAGTTAAGGGGCCAACACTGAAGGCAGCATCTCTACCCGGCCAAAGACTTGGAGTCATCTGGAAACAGCTCCAGGACAGGATGCCCCTCACCAGGCCTTGGTCATGGCGGCCTGCCCTGGAGCCCAGCCTGGACGCCCAGCGCCCTCACCTGCCGGGCCAGCCGGCCCTTGTCTTCGGTCTTGACGGCGGTGGACTCGTTGAAGATCCGTAGGCACTCCTCCATGGGATCTGAGTCGAAGTCCACCTCCTTCTCCAGGGCTGAGTAGTCTACCTCCTCCTCTGCGCCCTGCCCAGCGCCTGAGGAGGAGGGGGAGGAGGAGGAGGATAACGGGGCGGGGGAGGAGGGTAAGGAGGCCTTGAGCCGCTTGGGCAGCCCCTGCACCTCTGAGAAACCCAGGCTTGAGTCTGAGTCTGAGTCTGAGTCTGAATCTGAGCTGAGGCTGGGCAGAGAGGGAGCCCAGACCCCCGGCACCCCTGGCCCTTCAGCCTCATCCTCGCTCTCATCCCCAAAGAGGTCAGCATGGCTCAGGGCCCGCTTCTTCAGCTTGGGTGTACCCTGAGAGGCACCCTCGTCCAGTGAGCGGGCCTTCCGCTCTACCAGCTTCCCTGACAGGGCTTTCCCGCTGCTTTTTCTGTCTGGCAGCTGGGGGTTGGGGGCACATCTGCTGGATGCTGGCTGGGAGTCCTGAGGCCGAGGGTCCCCTCTGGAGGGGCTCAGCCACTGCCCTGGATGGTCAGGCCTCCCTTTCCCTGAGCTGGCCACCAGGGTGGCTGAAGATGGCTTTTTCTTGGTCCTTTCCAGCTGCTCTGTCTCATGCCGGGAGCTGCTGGCCTGTGGGCCCTTCCTGTCACCAGGGGGCTTCTCCCCAGGCTGCCCTCGGCCCTTGTCCTTGGTCTTGTCTTTTTTCCGGGCACCATCCTTGTGGCCAGGGGCTGGTGAGGTCCTGCTTTTCTTCCTCTTGTGTTTTCCCTCTTGGGAGTAGCCCCCATCCTGCTGGGAGGCCTTGGCTGGGGAAGTGGGCTTGGTTGGGGGTACCCCACTTGGGCTCTTTGGGGGTAGTTCAAGGTCCCCCACATCACACTGCACAGCTGTCTCCTTGGTCTCCCGCAGGCCACTTCCCTCAGCTTCTAGGGCCTCTTTGCAGGATGGCTGCCTAGGGGCCTTGCTCTCAGGGTCAGCCCCAGCTTTGGCAGGGCTGGTCGTGGGAAGCCCATCACCTGGAGCCATGGCAGTATCATCTTCTGAGTCCGAGAACCTGGCGTCACAGCCACCAAAGGGGTCACAGGGCTTCTTGAGGGCAGGAGTGTAGGGCTCGCTGCCACGGGAGCCCCTGGGCCGTTTGATGGCCCTCTCATCCCTGCAGCTGGCCCTGCCAAGATGCCGGGCTGAGTAGTTGGACAGTGGATCATATTCCAGGTCTGTGGATGGCTTGGAGTTATCCACCACATATTTGCTGCTGGGGACAGGGCGGCTATGCCGTCGAGGTTGGCTCACAGCCTTGGGTACATACTCCAGGGCACTGCAACCCCCTCCACCTCGACCTGGGCCCCTCTCCAGGGAAGCCAGCGAGTACTTGCTGCCTGGCTCAGCAGGGACAGCCAGTGGGGTGGGCTGGTAGCTGGCACCAGGATTTAACAGGCTGCAACCACTGGGGTTGTAGTCAAAGGCCAGTGGGAAGGCATCCTCATCCAAGCCCACAGTGGGGCTAGGGGTGGGGCCTCGGGGCACCAGGGTGGGTGCCTCGCCTGAGCTGTACTCTCGAGCCGTCTCCAGCAGCTCAACCTCGCTGCGCACAGCCTCAATGGCCTGGTTGACACGCTCCAGCTCCAGCATGTCCGAGGGCGGCTCATCCCCCTGGCCAAGGGTGCCATTTTCCCTGTGTTCAGAGGACTTGGGGAGCTCAGGGTTGTAGGGGTCATAACCCAGCCCTGAAAGGGAAGAAAAGAAAACAGCCAGTGAGCAGCCAATAAGAGTCTGCCATGCTGGCAATGCCCATATTCGAATCCCCAGAGCCTGTGGATACCTCCGACAGCAAAAGTGACTCTGTTGGTGGAATTAAACCTTCCTCATTTATTTTGTAAATATTTTGTGAAATTAAAAAAAAAACAACCCTCCCTCACTGATGGGCATGTGAACACACTGAGCTTTCTGGAGAGCAAATTGTAACAACTTTGAGCAGTTCAAATGCTGTGACCCTTAGACTCCAAATTCTAAGAATCCATCCCCCAGACATACCCACACAGAGGTGGACGTGCAGACATGCCCACACAGAAGTGGACGTGCAGAAAATGTGTAGACATTCAGACCCGTCTGTTGTAGTACTTAATGCAAAACTATAATGGTAATAATAGTAAAGGAAGTGACCTAAAAACCTAAATGCAAGTCGACTGGGTTAAAAGGGATGAGCGTGCCCTGTACTGATCTCTAAGTCATGTGGTTACAAAAAAAAAAGCCCACAAGGTAGAGGTGTCAAATCATCACTGTACATTTTCATAATAAACATGAAATCAGCAATTTGAATACAGGTCCAGCCAGGTCCACATCAAACCAAGCCAATGGTCCAATCTTAAGCAGAGGGAGGGTCCTTCTCCATGACAAATACTATCTTGTCTTACTGTACACTGTAACACCAACTGCCAAGAGGGGTTTGAAATGTTGACAGACACACATCCAGAGGCTAACAGTGGAGCAGTGTAACATGAAATCATGCCCCCAAATGCAGATTGGCTGCTGCCCTGTGAATATGCTAGCACCAAGATGTCACCCAGTTCTAACTTGATTCTGTTGGAATGTATATATCTCTGTATTTATTGTCAGGTGTATGGGGTCTACTCATAAAACCTGTATCTCTTTGGCCTACCAGCAGTTCCACTTCCATGGCCTAAAGCCTGTGTAAAGCAGGGGAAAATATAAGGCCAGAAGAGGTGTGCACGAGGCTTTTGTGTTGAGAACAACAGAACTAGAAACAGAGTTCTGTAAGTCTACTCTGCCAGGACCCAAACAGGTGTAGGAAATAACTAGTAGGTTTTCCTGCACTGCCCCCCAAGACCTAGCTGTGTAGGCAAAACTAAGCAAGTAAACACCCAATCCCTGAAACCTTGTGGATATGTGACCTCACATGCAAAAGCAATTTGCAGATGGAATTAAGGATATTGAGATGGGAGATCATCCTGGATAACCAAGGGGGCCCAGTGTCACCACAGGGTCCTCACACAAGAAGCCAGGAAGGTCAGAGGCAGAGACTGGAATATGATGGGCTGCTGGCTCAGACGGTGAAAGAAGAGTCCCCAAATCGAGGGATGAGGGTGGCCTCTAGACTCCAGAGAAGGTGGGAGACGGGTTCTCCTGTGGGAGTCTCCAGGAGGAAGCTACCCTACCACACCTTGATTTTAGCCTAGGGAGACCATGTCAAACTTCTGACCTCTATCACTATGAGAAAAATATGTGTTGTTTTAACACACATTTGCCACATGTCTATTGGTGGCAATTAGCTAGCTATAGCATCTACAGGAAACTTATGCAACGTTAGGCTATGATAAAAACACAATGAGAAACTGCACAGCTGGCTGCCCTTCTGTGAGAATGCAGGATGGACCTTCCCGTTTCTGGTATGTGTGAAAGGACACCCTGCAGGTTCAGTGGTCAGGCCTGGGTGGCCTATGGGGTCCAGAGCAGGGGGCAGGAGTCCACTGTGAGCATGTTGTTTTGCTCTTACCTTAAAACCATGTGAGTTTTGGGCCCACTTTTAAAATTATATTCAGAAAGGAGAAAAGTTCAGATGACTGGGAACACAATAGGGTAGTGAGAGGGCCACAGGCTAGGGACTGGGAGGTAGGGATCACACAGCAATAACCATAGATACGGCAGCAATGGTGCCATGGTGGGGTCTCCCCACAAGGCACAAGCTGCAGCCAAGGCTTTCTGGGGCATCAGTAGGCCTGCAGGTGAGCTCGTCCCTCCCTCAACTCTGCTGAGAATGCTGAGACTCTGGCAGGCTGGGAGTGTGGGGTCAAGAAGCTCAGCTGCCAGAAACACAGTCCTCCCACTCCTCCTGGGGAGGAATAGCACAGGTCAGGAGGGTCCTGCAGGTAGGGCCACAGCTTCCCTTGCAGTCGCCTCAAGGAGGCCAGAGAACTCAGCGCCAGAAGTCCTGGCTGCCCAGTTCATTGGAGCAGTCATGTCAAGGCCACCCAGCCAATTAGCCAGGGAGACACAGGTGGGGACCCTTACTGGGGACATCCACCAAGGAGGCAAGATTGGGTCAGGGACAGGCCTCACATAGCCCACTGGCTTCGCAAGGCTCCAGGTGACACTGCCTCTGTAGCCACACCCTGCATCAGAGGGTGGGGCTAGGGGTAGAGCCTGCCCTGTGGGGCACAGGTTGGAGGGAGATTGGGCCCCAGTAAGGGGACCAAGGATCTGAGAGTGAACGATACAGAAGTCTGCCTCCTTCCCAACCCTTTCCTGAGCTCTGAGACACAGCCTGCAAGATCAATCCCAGCCCCACTGAGAGACATAGACCACCTACATTTCACTCAGAATACACCTCCAGCCCTCCACAGAACAGCAGAGTTCAGACCTCCCGACATTATGGATTTTGAAAGGAGAGATAATTTCCTTCAAAAGGTCCTTCTAGAAGGTCCTGGAAGGGAGGGTGCCCACCTCCCAGTAGGCCAGAACCTGCAGGGAGACCTTGAAGGGTAGACAGGAACGCCAGGCAAGCAAGGTCTGAGTGGGGGCTTGTTTTCCAACAGGGAGCCTTGGCAGTGTTTGTTTAAGGGCAGTTAAACCTGTGTACTTCCAAGAAGGATGGAAGTGGAAAGACACCACTCTAGGCTCGGCACCTGTAGCTCAAGCGGCTAAGGCACCAGCCACATACACCAGAGCTGATGGGTTCGAATCCAGCCCAGGCCTGCCAAACAACAATGACAACTACAACCAAAAAATAGCTAGGCGTTGTGGCAGGCACCTGTAGTCCCCAGCTACTTGGGAGGTCGAGGCAAGAGAATCGCTTAAGCCCAGGAGTTGGAGGTTGCTGTGAGCTGTGATGCCACAGCACTCTACCCAGGGCAACAGCCTGAGACTTTTTTTTTGAGACCCAGTCTCAAAAAAAAAAAAGGCACCAGTCTAGACCTGAAAGGTCAAGGTCGAAACCCCCCATGAGACCTCCCCTGGCCTGCAACCTCAGTTTCCCACTAGTGCTGTAAGGCAGCATCCTGGCCTGAGCAACCCCAAACAGGTCTGGAAGCTTCACGTGCACAACTACCAGGGGCTTGGCTGTGGCCGCCTATGGCTTAAAATTGGGCACATGGGGTCCCTGATCCCCACAAAAGTTTCCTAAGGCCTGGCAGGATCAGATGTGGAAGGTACACAGTGCTTGAGCATCCATGGCCACTCCATACTTGCCATAGGGCTGGATCTTCTAAGGGACCTGTCAGGATTGCAGAGGCTCCCCAAGAGAATGTTCTACGGGCTATGGCCCCAGGAACCCACCTGGGGGGCACGTCTAATGGCAGATTCTGAGGTGGGAGGGCCCACCAAGGTGACTCCACCCATGAGTCCCCCTCTCATCAGGGAACCGTCCTGGTTGGAAGCAGATGGAAGCAGTCCTAGGGCTGAGGGCTAGACGGAGCAAGTCTTGGGTGACTTTAAAGCCTCTCAAAGGCACAGCTTGGAGAGCCCCCTTTTCCACCTAAGAGCTTCCCAGAGCTAAGACCGGGAAGGCACCCTCAGACCAGCAATCACATTGGCCAGTGCTTGACATCCTGACCCGTCTCTTGGGACCAGCTCCTAGGAGCCCTGGGATGGCCAACCAGAGACAGAAGTCCTGGGCATCAAGTCTAGAGCTAGTGCTGTCAGCTGAGGAGCAGCACCTGTCCCTGAAAACCTTCCCTAGGCCCAGAAACACCTCACACAGGTGCCCTCTGCCCTCACAGTTCCTGCCCCTTTGGACCACTACACTCATCTGTGCCCTCATGTGCCATCCACAGGGGTGGGACCTGATGGCCCCAGCCATGGGCACTGAGTGGGACACAAGCTCCACCCACACATGGGATGAATAACTCAAAGGCAGGGAGAATGACAAGATGACTGTCCAGGTGTGGTGGCTCATGCCTGTAATCCCAGAACTCTGGAGGCCAAGGTGGGTGGATCCCTTGAGCTCAGGAGTTCCAGACCAGCCTAGGCAAGACCGAGACTCCATCTCTACTTAAAAAAATAGAAAAACTAGCTGGACGTGTGGCAAGCAGCTGCAGTACCAGCGACTTGGGAGGCTGAGACAAGAGGATCTCTCTCTTTTTTTTTTTTTTGTAGAGACACTGTACCGCTCTCCGGTAGAGTGCCATGACATCACACGGCTCACAGCAACCTCTAACTCTTGGGCTTATGAGATTCTCTTGCCTCAGCCTCCCAAGCAGCTGGGACTACAGGCGCCTGCCACAACACCCAGCTATTTTTTTGTTGCAGTTTGGCGGGGGCTGGGTTTAAACCCGCCACCCTCGGCATATGGGGCTGGCGCCCTACTCACTGAGCCACAGGCGCCGCCCTATAAGAGGATCTCTTGAGCCCAGGAATTAAGAGGTTGCTGTGAGCTATAATGCCACAGCCCTTTACCCAGAGCAGCAGAGTAAGACTCTGTCTCAAAAAAAGAAAAAAAAAGGGCGGCGCCTGTGGCTCAGTCAGTAGGGCGCCGGCCCCATATACCGAGGGTGGCGGGTTCAGACCCAGCCCCGGCCAAACTGCAACCAAAAAAAAAATAGCCGGGCGTTGTGGCGGGCGCCTGTAGTCCCAGCTACTCGGGAGGCTGAGGCAAGAGAATCGCTTAAGCCCAGGAGTTGGAGGTTGCTGTGAGCTGTGTGAGGCCACGGCACTCTACCGAGGGCAGTAAAGTGAGACTCTGTCTCTACAAAAAAAAATAAATAAATAAAAATAAAAAGAAAAAAAGAAAAAAAAAAAACAGGGGCGGCGCCTATGGCTCAGTTGGTAAGGCGCCAGCCCCATATACGGAGGGTGGCGGGTTCAAACCCGGCCCCGGCTGAACAGCAACCAAAAAATAGCTGGGCATTGTGGTGGGCGCCTGTAGTCCCAGCTATTCGGGAGGCTGAGGCAAGAGAATCACTTAAGCCCAGGAGTTGGAGGTTGCTGTGAGCTGTGTGATGCCATGGCACTTTACCAAGGGCCATAAAGTGAGACTCTGTCTCTACAAAAAACAAAACAAAACAACAACAAAAAAAGACAAGATCTGAGCATGAAGACACTCCTTGAATTTCTGGAACATTTCTCTTGTGGGACCCTGACTGAACCCCTGCCTTCCCTCAGTTGATCCTTAAAAGGACCCCATTTGGGCCAGACCATTTCAAAAATGGGACACTGAACCTGGCCCCCTCCCACCCAGACAGGAGATGTAGGGGCCCCAGCCCGTCTGACACTGCATGTGCTCTGGGCTCCCGGCCCTGATAAGGCATCCCCAGGGACTGGCTCCCCAGCCCAGGTGGTGGCAGCAGCATGCTGGGCATGCATGGGGCAAACAAGGTCCTGTCTACGTGGAGCTCAGCCTTAAAGGAGACAAGCCAGCCCTAGCTGCCGTAAAGGTGGAAAGCGCCCACACCTGGCATGATCCCCTTGCAGGTAGAGACAGGAGGACAGGACAGAACAGTACAGTACAGCATGAGGAGGGGCCAGCCTTGGCCACAGGGCCTGAGCACCAGCCCCACTAGGATTTCCCTGGAAGGTGGCGTCTGACCAACAGTGACACCCGAAACCTACCTCCAGAGGAATCAGAATGATTCCAAGGTCCGCACAAGGGGGCCTCCATCCACTCCAGGGGGGTCTCTGCTCCACAGGGAGGCCCTCAAGCCCTGTTCTAAGATGTCTAAACACCCAGGGCCCCTGAAGCACTGTCCACCAGAAGGACAAGAACTGGAAGCTTACACAAAGGGACCTGGCCACTAACACATGAACTGTGCACTCAGAGAGCCCCAGGGCTGCCCTTAACACCTGGGGACACAACCACAGCACCTGTGCCACAGGTCCAGAATGCAGGGACACAGAAATACTGGAAAGGGCTGGCATGGAGCCCAGCTGGGATGGAGGGCTGGACCCTACCACTCAGTGGCATCAGAAACACCCAGAACTCAAGGTGTCCCAGTTCAGTGTCCCTCCAGAGACTCAATGCTGAAGATGGAAGCAGCACTGTGACAGGGCTTCAGAGCAGACAGAGATACACAGGAAGAGCCAGAGGAGAGAAAGGAAAAAAAACTCCAGCCATCCCCTGGGACCACCAGCTCAACTCTTTGAGGACCTTGGACATACACAGCACACAGGCTGCCCAGCAGCCACTTTGGGCATCAAGCTTGAAAAGGGTTGTCAGAATGCTCACAGCATAAGGTTGGGCAACAGGGATGTCACAGGACATGAAGTCAGCCACCTTTCAAAACCAGCAGAAATACAAGTATAAATCACAGAGGAAAAATCAATCAACCAATCAATCAATCACAGAGGAAAAGGACTGGTGGGGGCCAAACTGTTGGCAGGAACACTGGGGCTAGCGGTGGCCTTCTGTTCCTTTTGCCAGTCTCCATCCCCACTAACCTGTCCTCAGTGGACAATAATTGCTTTCATGGTCCAAATAAAGACGTTTTTTAGGCTGGGTGTGGTAGCTCATGCCTCTGATCCTAGTACTCTGGAAGGCTGAGTTAGGTGGATTATTAGAGCTCAGAAGTATGAGACCAACCTGAGCAAGAGCAAGACCTTGTCTCTACTAAAACTAGAAAACTTAGCCAGTAGTGTAGATGCCTGCCATCCCAGCTACTCCGGAGGTTGAGGCAAGAAGATCGCTTGAACGCAAGAATTTGAGGTTGCTGTGAGCTATGATGGCACCATGGCACTCTAGCCTGGGGCAACAGAATGAGACTCTGTCTCAAAAAAACCCACAAATAACGATATTTAAAAAAAAAGCTCTGCCAGGCATATGTGTAATCCCATCACTAATCTAGGAGGCTGAGACAGGAGGATTGCTTGAGCTCAGGAGTTAGAAACCAGTATGAGCAAAGTGAGACTGTCTCTACTAAAAATAAAAAAATTAGCTGGCGTGGTGGCAGGTGCCTGTAGTCCCAGCTACTTGGGAGTCTTAAGAAGCCCAGGAGTTGCGGAGAGGGGGAGGAGAGAGGAAGGAGAGAGGGAGAAGAAAGGAAGAAGAAAGGACAGAGAGAGGGAGGGGAAAAGGAAAAGAAAAAAGCTCTAACACTACAATAACCCTAGAGCAGTTTCACAGGGAGTATTTCTGGGGTCACTTTTCCCTGCCATCTCGTACTAAGACATAACACCATCTGGGAGCCTAGACAGGTGCTGAAGGAACACTGGGCTACGTAGAGGCAGCACCACGGGTCTTCCCACCACCCTAGCCAGGGCATCACAGGTAGTGCCGAGGACTGGGGTGGCCGCATCCCCTAAGCAAGAGCCTGAACACCAGGGCCTCCGTGAGCAGCAGCTGTTTTATTGTATTACTTGACATCATGCACAGGTGCTGGGTGGTGACAGAGGGGGCTAGCCTCTGAGGTGGACCGAGCTGCCCCTGTCACTCACTTCTTCAGCAAATTGCTCTTCCTGCCTAAATACACAGAGAGTGCATGTGGTGTGCAGAGGACTTCCTCCAGGCAGCTCTCCAAGACTCTCGCTGTGGAACTAGAAGTGCCCTGTGGTGTCTGGTATAGGAGGAGAGGCATGGTGGAGACCTCACTTCACACCCCTCCTTAGCCAGGGCAAGTGGGGTACAGCCCCCACAAACCCAGGTTCCCTGGGGCCTGCTCCCAAAGCAGTGTTCACTCCCTCTTGCTCTGAGCCCTAGAGCCACTGTGGGGGGAAGGAGAGGGGAAAATCTGTCTAGACAACCCAACTGTGACTTTCTAACGTTAATTGGGTACAGATGGATTTAGCTGCTAGGATAGACAAGGTCAAGATGCCAGCCAATACATGCCTGGCCTCCGCCCCCCTGTCATGCTCTTCTCTGTACCCCAGTCTTAACCAAGGTGACCTGGGGCAAGATCCTGCAAAGGACTGTAAGAAGAAAAGAAAGAAATGCTAACCCAGAGTCCCTGGCCCCTCAGTGCCTTCAGCTCATCAACTCTCCCAGATACAACCCTCTGAGGTGATGGGGAAGAAACACCAGAAAGTGGAGAAACAGATTGGGCAGGCTAAAGCAATACTCCAAGGCCGCTTCTCACACACCATAAGGTGCAGGGAGCTCCCAACAGCCCCTCTGAGCCACAGACCGTGAGAAGATCCCTGGCCTTTCAGTGGGCTGTCTCCCTGCCCAGAATCCTGAAATGCTGCACTCCTGACCCCAGCTCCACTTCCAGCCACCGAACTCCTACTCATTCTTCAAAACCCAGATCAGTTAATCCTATCACTTTAGGAGGCCGAGGTGGGTGGAATGCTTGAGCTCAGGAGTTTGAGACCATCCTGAGCAAGAGCCAGACCCTGTCTCTACTAAAAATAGAAAAACTAAGGCTGGGCACAGTGGCTCACTCTGGGAGGCTGAGGCGGGCGGCTTGCCTGAGCTCACAGGTTGGAGACCAGCCTAAGCAAGAGCAACACCCTATCTCTAAAAATAGCCAGGTGGCTCAGCGCCCGTAGCTCAATGGTTAGGGAGCTGGCCACATACACTGGAGCTGGTGGGTTCAAACCCAGCCTGGGCCTGCTAAACAACAATATGACAACTATAACAACAACAACAACAACAACAAATAGCCAGGTGTTGTGGCAGGCGCCTGGAGTCCTAGCTACTTGGGAGGCTGAGGCAAGAGAATTGCTTAAGCCCAAGAGTTTGAGGTTGCTGTGAGCTGTGATGCCAGAATACTCTACCAAGGGTGACAAAGTGAGATTGTTTAAATAAATAAATAAATAAAGCCAGGCGTTGTGGCAGGCACCTGTAGTCCCAGCTACTTGGGAGGCTAAGGCAAGAGAATCGCTTGAGCCCAAGAGTTTGAGGTTGCTATGAGCTATGACGGCACAGCATTCTACTGAGGGCAACAAAGTGAGACTCTGTCTTGAAAATAGTAGTAATAATAATAATAAACAAATAATAGAAAAACTAGGCAGGCATTGTGGCAGGCACCTGTAGTCCCAGCTACTCAGGAGGCTAAGGCAAAACTCCTCTAAGTTTTGGAGTTTGAAGTTGCTGTGAGCTATGATGACATGGCACTCTACCCAGGGCTACAGAGTAAGACTCTGTCTCAAAAAAACAAAACAAAACAAAACAAAAAACCAGATCAGTTAGCCAAGCATAGTGGTGTATGCCTGTAGTCCTAGCTACTCGGGAGGCTGAGGCAAGAGGATTGCTCAAGCCCAAGAGCTCGAGGTTGCTGTGAGCTATAATGCCATGGCACTCTACCCAGACCTACAGAGTGAGACTCTCTCAAAAGAAAGCCATATCAGTAACTATAAGCTTGGGGACACTCCCCAGATTTCCCTGCAACTAAAAGTGTCAACTATTCTCTCCCAGACCTGGGCCCATAGGTGTGGCCCACCCACTAGCTGTCACCCCATCCATTTCTGCTTCCCAATTCCCCTCAGCCTGGTCCCACAGATACTTACTGAGTTCAGACCAAACAGAAAGGCTCTCAGAGAGCACTAGGGCCAGTTCCTGGTTTTAGAGAGGACACCAAGGCCTGGAGCATGTGTGCCCAGGCGGAGGTCACAGCTGGGCTACTCTCTTCTACCAAACCGGAGCAAGAGGCAGGAGGTTAGCCACCAGAAAACCCTGGCCGAGCCCTTTGCAGAGCCTATTGTGGGGCAGGAGTAGCTCCATCCCTGAAGCTGTTTTCAGAAAACCTCTGAACACCTACAAGAAGCCCCAGTGGATCCCCAAACACTGCCAGCACAGATGCTGCCTCAAACAGTACACAGTGGCCACTACAAGGACCCCCTAGGACTCAGGCATTAGGGAAGGACAAGGAAAGATGACCTGAGATTCTCCATAAGGCTTGGGGACCCCAGAAGTCTGCCCTGACAGGCTCCCAGCTCTCAGAGACCCTGTTTCCTTTCTAGTTTTTTGTTTCTGAGATAAGGTCTTGCTCTACCACCTGGGGGCTAGAGTGCAGTGGGCTCAAAACTACTGGGCTCAAGTGATCCTCCTGCCTCAGCCTCCTGAGTAGCTGGGACTATAAGCAGGCACCACCACATCCAGCCAATTTTTCTGTATTTTTGTAAAGACGGGGTCTCAATCTTGCTGAGGCTGACTCAAACTCCAGGCTTCAAGTAAGTCAGTGGTTCTCAAGCTGTGGGTCACGACCCACAGGAACTGTATTAAAGGGCCATGGCATTAGGAAGGTTGAGAACCACTGAAGTAAGTGATCCTTCTACCTCAGCCTCCCAAAGCATTAGGATTATATATATGAGCCAACTTGCCCAGGCTCCTTTTTAGTTTTTACTTTAACAAATCCACCTACGGCACATGGACAGTGTAAGGAATGAACCAAATCCTACACATCACCCACTCAGCTTAAAACCCCTTGCTCCTCACTGGACATATGCCAAGGGGGCTCTGAGATGGAGAGGAGGAGGAACTGGGTCTCTCCTGCCATAGTGAGACTAGCACCAGCCAGGCTGCACTCCACATGGAACACTGGGACCCACTGTGCCAGGAAGAGAGGCTCAGGGAATGCAGAGTAAATGGAGGCCAGCTCTTTCCCAGACAACTCTGCAAAACAGAAAGCAAAGTCAAATGCCTTCATCTGGCACTGCACTCTCCCCATGGGGGCTGAAGCCAACAGGTGCCACCTGCACCTGAGTCCCTGGAGGAGGGCTGTGGGAGCAGGGATGGGACATGTTCAGGCACCAGCATAGGTCCCCTGAGCCCCTCCCACTGACACAGGCATCCCCTGACACTAAAGGGCCCCACCCTGAGTGCCCAGTTGCTCTGTCACCTCCCAGGCTCAGAGAGAAGGAATGGAGCTCTTCCCAGCTTCTGCCTTCTCTGTGGGCCAACAGCCAATGCACCATCCTGTTCTCATCCTAAAAAAGACAGCCCAAGTGTAGGAATGCTAGGTCAGGGTCCCCATCTCTCTGCTGCCACTTTTGACCTTCGGGGCAGGATTGTTGTCTGAGGTGGTAGTGGAGACATTCTAGGCACTTCAGGGTGCTGAGCAGCATCCTCAAATTGACAACCAAAATGTCTCCACAAACAGGTTGAGAACACTGCTCTACTGATGGACACTAAGCAAAGAATACTAAAATACCAAAACAAGTTTCAGCATAAACATGTTCCTTTGTATCTTGATTTAAATGGCCCAAGGCCAGAGAGTCTAAGTCCAGGTCAGGATTGGAGGTGAGAAGGCAGGTTTTCAAAGCTCCCCAGACCATGGGGAAGGGACCACCAGGTGAGGACTTCAAGACTTGGGGGAGGAACTTCAGAAAACCACAAAGACCAATTTAATCCATTTCAATTACAACCACTATACCAGGACACCAATTGCAAGGCCTTTTGTTTTTTAGATGTGGGAGGAAACAGCAAGCTGGTAGATGCAGGACTTAGGGCTATTTATTTATTTAGACAAAGCCTCAAGCTGTCGCCCTGGGTAGTGCCATGGCATCACAACTCACAGCAACCTCCAACTACTGGGCTTAAGCGATTCTCTTGCCTCAGCCTCCCAAGTAGCTGGGACTACAGGCGCCTGCCACAACGCCTGACTATTTTTTGGTTGCGGTTGTCATTGTTTGGCAGGCCTGGGCTGGATTCAAACCCACCTGCTCTGGTGTATGTGGGTGGCACCTTAACCGCTTGAACTACAGGTGCCAGGCCAGGATTTAGGGCAATTTTAAAAGCACTTCTTGCTAGGCACAGTGGTGCGTGCCTGTAATCCTAGCACTCTGGGAGACCGAGGCAGATGGACTGTTTGAGCTCAAGAGTTCGAGACCAGCCTGCACAAGAATAAGACCTCATCAGGCGGTGCCTGTGGCTCAGTCGGTAAGGCGCCGGCCCCATATACCGAGGGTGGTGGGTTCGAACCCAGCCCCGGCCAAACTGCAACCAAAAAATAGCCGGGCGTTGTGGTGGGCACCCAGCTGCTCGGGAGGCTGAGGCAAGAGAATCGCTTAAACCCAGGAGTTGGAGGTTGCTGTGAGCTGTGTGTGACGCCACGGCACTCTACAGAGGGCCATAAAATGAGACTCTGCCTCTACAAAAAAAAAAAAAAAAAAGAATAAGACCTCATCTCTACTAAAAACAGGAAAAATTATTTGGGCACTGTAGCAGGCACATGTAGTCCCAGCTACTTGGGAGGCCGAGGCAAGAGGATTGCTTAAGGTTTTGAGGTTGGTGTGAGCTATGACACCATGACACTCTACCTAGGGTGACAAAGTGAGACTCTATCTCAAAAAAAATCAATCAATTAATTAAAAAGCATTTTCTCTTTTGACTTTCCTATATTCTCCAATGTTTCTAAATAGAACATCATTTCTAGTACAGAAAATAATAAAGTGCTGACAGAACTGAGACAACACATACAGGCTTCCATCCAATGGGAAACCTGGGTTCTTCTCACTTCACGCTGCACTGTGATCCATCTTGGTGACAAGAGTGGTGAATTCAGCCCTGACAACCTTTATAAAAAGATGACTGCTTTGGAGAACCACAGCATCTCTCCACTACTCCCATCTTTACAACAAATCAAGAGCAGAACAACAGAAACACCTGCCCTATGGTGGGAGTTTGGGTCAAACACCAATCCTCCCAGCCCTGGGGAGGGTCTTACTCCTGGGGACTGGAGCTTGCTCCTGAACTCACAGGTTCCCTGAACAGGCTGAAAAAGAAAATTAGGTGGCCCCAACAACATCTGTGGTTCTCACCACCACAATGGGAGAAGCCAGGGACGCTGCTCAACAGCCTACCAATGCACAGAACACCCCATCACACAGAACAACTTGGTCCCACATCCCTCCAGTGACCCAGGTGGCCCAGCCACTGGGAGAATAGCCTCAAGTGTCCACACACACTGAGTAGGCCCCAGCACCCTAGAAAGACTACTACTTTCTGCTGGGTTCTCTCTGAGGAAGGGGTGAGAAATGGGTGAGAAAATGTTGGACCAAGGAGAACATACTTTTGTCAGGTCTCTAAAGACAAGGTCCCTGCCACCCATCCTGAAACCCAAAGGTACCCAGCCCTCAGAAGGAAACACTCCTGGGTCAGAATAAACCCCTCCTGGTCCCAAGTCAGCTTACAGAAGAAATGAAACAAAACCCACCCTCTGGGCTCAGCGCCTGTGGCTCAAGCGGCTAAGGCACCAGCCACATACACCTGAGCTGGTAGGTTCGAATCTAGCTCAGACCCGCCAAACAACAATGACGGCTACAACCAAAAAATAGCCAGGTGTTGTGGCGGGTGCCTGTAGTCCCAGCTACTTGGGAGGCTGAGGCAAGAGAATCACTTGAGCCCAGGAGTTGGAAGTTGCTGTGAGCTGTGATGCCACAGCACTCTACCCAGGGTGACAGCTTGAGGCTCTGTCTCAAAAGAAAACAAACAAACAAACAAAAAAAAAAACCCACCCTCTGCAAAAAAGCACTGGACTGGTCAGGGCCTCCCTCGCCCCTCCCACCTGGCTTTCTAGGCTCAGAGGTCCCCTGGAGACTTGCCACCAGGATGCCAGATCAGCAAGACCTTCCTAGTAGGGGGAAGGGCTGCCCCAAGCCACATCTTAGGTTTCCAGGGTCAAGTTCTATCCTTCTGGCAGAGCTAAGCCTGGGCCATGCTGGGCACTTAGGTGGCAAGCATGGCAAGCCCTGGATTTAATGGCCTGCATCTGCCCCACTGCCCCATTTACCAGCCGGGCATACACAGGCAAATGGCTTCCCCTCTCTGGGCCTCGGTTTCCTTATCTATAAAATGGGAATAATCAGTCCCACCACTGTCCAAGGGTCAGAGGGCCTGTTCAAGTGAGTGCTGTGGTCACTGGGCATGTCTGTAGCCAAGTTCGGTATTGGGAATCCCGGAATACACCAGGGGTGGATCTAAAGGGCCAGAAAGAAGAGGACCACTGCCCAGCCCTGACTCTGCTGGGACTCAGGAGGCTGCCTGCCCAAGGATGGAGGTGCTGTGTATGTGGGGGGAGCCCTGAGGCCCACCTGCAGGCACTGTCTACCAGCACCTGAGCACCCCTGCCCAAGGGGTAAAAACAACCAGAGACAAAATGTGTCCACCATGCCCTTGCTACTACTGCCTCTGCCCCACCATGCACACTCAGTTTGTGGACCTGGTTGCCTCCCTTCACCCAACCTTTCCCTCACCTGGGAATGCCTCCCTCCTCTCCTAAACTGACAAAATCCTATTCCTTCTAAAAAGCACAATACGTTCAAACATCTCCTGAGAAGTATTCTAGAAAATTCCACCACACCTGCCCCAAACCTCCATTTTAAGGACTCCCCCACCATGAAGGTCACTCCTTAAGAGTCACCAGGGTCTACACTAAGATTCTGTCAACAGCCCAACCCCAGAGCAATTTCACACAGTTTCCAGGCTGTGGGGTCCTCAAGGACAGCAAGCCTGTGTACCTGACATCCATCATCCCACTGCCTGACTCTGCCTGATGGATGAGACAGCAACTTCTCAAGGCCCATGACTCTCCCACTGGAGAGTTCCCTCAGTACAGCCATGCCAACTTAAGAGTGGGCAATCAGGGGCGGCGCCTGTGGCTCAAGGAGTAGGGCGCTGGTCCCATATGCCAGAGGTGGCGGGTTCAAACCCAGCCCCGGCCAAAAACCACAAAAAAAAAAAAAAAAAAAAAAAAAGAGTGGGCAATCCATCAGGCTCCCTGACATCATTATCTTCTCAGTGCTGTTCCTCTCACCCTCCGCCTCATTTATACAGAAATTACTATTTGTGGGCCAGGCACAGTGGCTCCCCCCTGTAATCTTAGCACTCTGGGAGGCCAAGGTGGGTGGTTTGCCCTGAGTTCACAGGTTCGAAACTAGCCTAAGCAAGAGTGAGACCCCATCTCTAAAAACGGCTGGGCGGGCTTAGCGCCTGTGGCTCAAGCTGCTAAGGCGCCAGCCACATACATCTGGCAGGTTCAAATCCAGCCTGGGCACGCCAAACAACAATGACAGCTGCAACCAAAAAATAGCCAGGCATCGTGGCAGGCGCCTATAGTCCCAGCTACTTGGGAGGCAGAGGCAAGAGAATCACTTGAGCCCAGGAGTTGGAGGCTGCTGTAAGCTGTGATGCCACGGCAACCAGGGTGACAGCTTGAGGCTGTGTCTCAAAAAAAATAAACAAATAAATAAAAACAGTCAGGTGTTGTGGTGGGTGCCTATGGTCCCAGCTATTTGGGAGGCTGAGGCAAGAGGATGACTTGAGCCCAAGAGTTAGAGGTTGCTATGAGCTATGACACCATGAGACTCTACCGAGGGTGACAAAGTGAGATTCTGTCTCAAAAAAAAAAAAAAAGAAAGAAAGAAAAAGAAAGTTACTGTTTGTGAGAGCATTTCTGCTAGAGCAGAAACAGCCTATGCTCTGGAGACCTAGGATGGAGCCCACTTTATCTGTGAAGAGCTGTGTGCTTTCCCGTAAGTTCTCTGGTAAGACAATATCCTACCTCTTGGCAGGGTGCAGACTGCTCAAGATACTGGAGGCAATGTGGCGCTGTGGTTGAGGATCTGGAGTTCAGGGTCAGACAGGAGGGTGGACAGAAATCAGATCCAGCCCCAGGCCCTCCCCTCACACAAGCAGTGGTAGAGCTGGGCACTGGAAAGCTGTCCTCCATGGGGACAGTTCACAGCCCATGACACTCAGGACATGGCACAGAATACAGGGTCAGAACCTCCCTGAGTCCCAGATATATATAATACCCACTGTATAGGTTGCCAGACCAATCCCAGGCAGATCCAGCCAGCTCAAAAATAGCTGAGGAGGGCTCAGTGCCCATAGCTCAGCGGTTAGGGCATGGGCCACATATACCGAGGCAGGTGGGTTTGAACGCCCCTGCCTACTAAACAACAATAACAACTGCAACAACAAAAATAGCCAGGCACTGTGGTGGATGCCTGTAGTCTCAGCTACTTGGGAGGCTGAGGCAAGAGAATCACTTAAACCTAAGAGTTAGAGATTGTTGTGAGCAGTGACGCCACGGCAGTCTACTGAGGACGACACTCTATCTCCAAAAAAAAAAAAAAAAAAGGCTAAGCAGGTCTGGGGATCAGAGCCCAGGAGGAAAACCCAGAGTCCTTCAAACCTGCTGCTCAAAGCCACCACTGACCCTCTGATCCTGTTCTACCTGCCCACTCATGTCATAGCTCCTGGACACTGCTTGTCTCCACAGGGCCAAAACCCGCCTGCCTTTGAGCCTTCATCACATGACCCCTCCAGTGCTCTCCTCTGCACTTGGGAATGACCACAGCTCCCAGAGGCCCAAGACTTGCCCCACCTGGGTGGTGATGTTGCCTCACTAAGCCTCAGTTTCCCCACCAGCAGCACCTAGTTCTGAAGGTCAAGGTGATGTGCAAGCCCACCCCTCACAGATGTTCCAGGGCTAACTGCCAGCATTTCACCCATCTTCCTCTCACGTCTCCTCTCTGGAAGCCCTTTCCCTCTGGAATACTCTCAGAGGCCAAATGAACATGTTTTCTCATCATTTACTGCAGATACAAAGGTACACAGGTGTGCTTGCAAAGAGCAGGGATTCAGAAACCAAAACAAATCGGAATGAACACCTCACAGTTAAAAGTAAAGGGAACTAAAGGGTTCCTCTGCCCTTCCACAGAGCCCAAGAGGGAACAACCAAGGTTAGATCATTCCTGCCTCTACATATCTGAGAGGATACTGGACTGGTCAAAATCTGGACAGGGTAAGCATGTCCCACCATATGAAAGATCGAGTTGAGATCTAATCCTGTCTCTCCGCAGGGAAAGGCAGTCTTCTACTAGAAAGTAACAAAAGAACCCACCCTCCCAACCTCCCAGAGATGAGAAAAGGCCTATTTATTCTTGCCAACAAAAGCAAAATGCAGACATACTAAGGTAACAGGTAGGCAGTTGCATTTTCTCTGTGGCAGATTGGGGCAGACAGGACTACATCACCAAATGGACCCTCAAAAATTATCCTTTGGGGCTCAGTGCCTGTAGCACAGTGGTTACAGCGCCAACCACATACACCCAGGATGGCAGGTTCGAACCCAGCCCGGGCCAGCTAAACTGTGTTAAACTGCCCTTTAACACAATAGAAACAAGCAACATGAGTCAGGGTGTCACCATCTCCCACATGCACTGTCTTCCTCACCAACTCCCCAGCCCATACCAGAGCCAGCCCTATGCTCCCAGGGTATCACGATCTTATGCTAAGGTATCTGTGAGCATGTCTGCCTTCCCTCCTCAACAGCAGGTTCCACTCACATCAAGCACAGCAAAGATGCTGGATGCTAAGGGCTAGAAATTGAATGCTTGCATCTGGCCAGCTGTGAACAACTGGCCACAGGTTCAGGTGTTCTAAGCAAATTTATGGGGGAAATTTAAGAAACTCCTACCCTTTTTTCTGGCAAAATGGGAAAACAGGTCTACTATTTAATCCTGGCAATGGTGTTCCTCTTTTGAACGAAGAACAACAATGACAATCATTGTGTCATGGGGAAGGTGAGAGAGAACGCTTGAAACTGATGCCAAATGAGGAAATCTGCAATGTTATAAGTCAAGAGAAGAGTCACTCCTGAGGCACCAGGGAGTCTGGATAATTCTCCCTCCAAGCCTTTCTTTGTGATGTCCCTCTCTTGCTCTAATTTGAATCCTCACTGTAAATTATTAGCTCAAATCTCACACCTTCTACAAGAAAAGGTGACACTGATTACCATGATTATGCTATTTGCAGTCCATTAACTTTCTCTGCCCAAACACAAAATCAGAGCATTCCTTGGAATGCCTACCTCGCCTCATTCCCATCCCAGTCAAGTGAGTTTTGATGTAATCCCTATCCAGTCGTGTTGGACACACAGCTCAACGCAGGTGCTCCTCTTTGACTATAGTGGAAACAGTGGTGGCCACTAACAGAGGCGCGGCAGGGTAAAGTGTCGCGGAAATAAACAAAGGCTACCACAAGCGCATGGGGTTGGGAGAGCGATGGCAAAGTTTTCCTCCCAAGGAGCGCAGGAGAACGAGTCCTAGGCCTGCCTAGGTTGGCGGCGCTCCCTTCGCAAACCCCATGTGTGCCACGCCCGGTGCTCAGTGTTCAGTCTGCGTTATCTCATTCTGCCCACGCGACAGGCCTGGCAGACCACGTCTTCTCATTGTTTACATTACACACTCGTGAAAATCGAGAACTAAAGAGTTTCAACGACTTGCACTGGGTCCCGGGTGGGTAGTCCTGGCCCCAGCAGGGGGGGACGTCGCCCGCGAATATGTGGAGAGGGAGCTGGGCCGGAACCGTGGGCCCATGGTGGGGCTGGCAGTGGAGTGTAGACCTGGACCGGGAAACCGAGACCAGGGCCGGCGGGCAGGCGGGCATTACCTGCTGCGGGGGACGCCGCTCCGCCGCCGCCGCCGGGGACCCAGGCCCCGCGGTGCCGGAAGTGGCAGTACGGCCGCCGGCAGGGCCCCCCAGGTGCCCCAGCCCAATACGGGCAGTCGATAGCCCGGAAGAAGCCAGTGGAGCGTAGCATGGTCCGTTCCGCGCCGGGGCCCCGGCCCGGAGCCACCCGGGCCCCCGGGCCCCTCACCGGCGCCGCAATCGCCGCCGCCCGCGCCTGACGGACCTCACAGCCGCCATCTTGCTCTGAGGCCCCGGAGGCCCCTGGGACGGCACCGCAAGGAACCCCGGGAGGGCTGTCCGCAGCGCGCCTGCTCAGAAACGCCAAGTCTCGTGGGACAGAGGCGGGTAGTGGACCCATGGCCGGGACAGGAGCCTGCGGAAGAAAGTACGGAGAGCGCGAGCTGCCCTGATTCAGCCTCCGGAGCTTTGCGGGCCGCACCGCCCGGCCATCTGCAGGTGCAGCGGCATCCTTTTAAGGCCCAAGCCCCGCGGGCACCCGGGCTGTCTACGGCGCGCCTGACCACAAAAAGTCTCCCAGGGCCCGGCTGTGGTACGTTTGCATCTCATTTGCGTTGGTTAGTATATCTCCTTAAAGCACCCTCTGCTGGAAGAAACGAGTCCTGCGAGCGGGCCTTACCTGACCAGGTAGTTCCACATTCACTTATTTATTCACGAAATATTGAGCGCCTACTGTACCCTAAGCCCCACAACAGCTAGATGGTACGAAGAATAAGGCGAGGACAGGGAGGTTCAGAGTCTGGTGGGCTAAGCCTGCATCTTAAAAGGGAGTTTAAGAACAGCCTGGGTTGGGCGGCGCCTGTAGCTCAAAGGAGTAGGGCGCCAGTCTCATATGCCTAAAGGTGGCGGGTTCAAACCCAGCCCCGGCCAAAAACAACAAAAAAAGAACAACTTGGGTTATTTTGGTGGGATTTTAAAACGGTGCTACTACGGAAAATAGTTAGATGGTTCTTCAAAAAGTTAACATTATGGACCCAACAGCGGTGACTCACGCCTGTAATCTTAGCACTCCGGGGGTCGGAGGAGAGTGGATTGCCTGAGCTCACAGATTTGAGACCAGCCTGAGCAAATACGAGAAACCGTCTCTAAAAAATAGACGGGCGTTGTGGCGGGCACCTGTGGTCCCAGCTACTCGGGAGGCTGAGGCAAGAGAATCGTTTGAGCCCCAGAGTTTGAGGTTGCTGTGAGCTATGACACCACAGCACTCTACCAAGGGTGACAAAGTGAGACTCTGCCTCAAAAAAGAAAAAAAGGTAACATCATTACCATGTTATCCAGCGATTGTTTCTACTTCTGGTTATATACCCAATACAACTGACAGCAGAATCTCAGAGATTTGTATACCCATGTTCACAGCAGCACTATTCACAAACAGCTGAAAAGTGGAATCAGCCCAAGTGGTCATTGGTGGATGAATGGATAAACACAATGTGGTATATACATTATTCAGCCATGAAAAGGAACAAGGCTCTGACACAGGCTACAACATGATGAACCTTGAGGACATTGTGCTCAGTGAGAGAAGCTGAAGACACAAAAGGACAAATATTGTGTGATTTCACTCATAGGAAGTCCTTAAAGTCATCAGATTCATAGAAACGTAAGGTAGGATGGTGGGTGCCAAGGGCTGGTGAGTTAGTATTTCAAGGGGACAGAATTTTAGTTTGAGAAGATGAGAAAGTTCTGGAGATGGATGATGGTGATAGTTGCCTAACAGTAGAAATGTGCTTAATGCCACTGAACTGTGCACTTACAAATGATTAAGATGGTGGTTCATGCCTATAATTCCAGCACTTTAGTAGGCCAAAAGTGGGAGAATCATTTGAGGCCAGAGATAGGACAAGTCTGGGCAACACAGCAAGAAGGTAAAGAGAGAGGAGCTGTGGCGTCCCTGCCTGGCCTGAGTGCTACAGATGCTGACTTAGTGCTGGCCACCTACTTCTGTCTGTATACAAAATTAAAAAACTCAGCTGGGTGTTGTGGCAGGTGCCTGTAGTCTCAGCTACTCAGGAGGCTGAGGTGGGATGATCACTTGAGACCAGAAGTTGGAGGCTGCAATGAGTTGTGATCATGCCACTGCACTCCAGCCTGGGTAACAAACAAGACCCTATCCCCCTTCCCCTCCCCCACCAAAAAGAAAGAAAATGGTTAAGATGGTAAATTTTACATCATTTGTGTATTTTTTTACAACAATTATAAATATCTCAGCGACTCAGGGGGCTGAGGCAAGAGAATCACTTGAGTACAAGAGTTTGAGGTTGCTGTGAGCCATGACACCGCAGCACTCTACTTAGGGTGACAGAGTGAGACTGTCTCAAAAAAAAAAAATTATAAATAAATGACAGGGCACAGGATAGGAGTCAGGTGGGTTGGGATGGGTAAGAGACAATTTTCTGGAAGATCTGATCTAGTCTCAAAGCCTTTCCATCACTGGCAATGGAGGGATAGACTTCTTGATATAGCACTAATGATGCTTATGAAATGAAATATTATTTATGAGATTGCTCCATCCATGTGAGTTGGTCTTGGTCATTCATTCAGCTAGTATTTACTGAGTATCTAATATATGCAAACAATGCTAGACACATCAGCAAGCAAAGCAATGATCCCCACTCTGGTGGGGGTGGTACTGTAGACAGGGAGGCCAACAATGAAAATAGGAAATAAATAAATGTGGAAGCATGGGAATGGAGAAAGGAGAGAGGCAGAGGGGGCTGAAAGAAGGATTTGTCCAGGTGGTCCTATAGAGAGGTGGGTTTTAAGCAGTTGTTTGTTTTTTTGAGACAGAGTCTCAAACTGTTGCCCTGGGTAGAGTACTGTAGCATCACAGCTCACAGCAACCTCAAACTCTTAGACTTAAGTGATTCCCTTGCCTCAGCCTCCCAAGTAACTGGGACTACAGGTGCCCGCCATAATGCCTGGCTATTTTTGTTGTTGTTGTTGTTGTTGCAGTTGTCGTTGTTTAGCTGGCCCGGGCCAGGTTCAAACTCGCCAGACTGGGTGTATGTGGCCAGTGCCCCACCCATTGAGCTACGGGCACTGCCCTTGAGCAGTTTTTTTTGTTTTTTTGGGTTTTGTTGTTTTTTTTTTTTTTTGAGGCAGAGCCTCACTATGTTGCCCTTGTTAGAGTGCTATGGCATCACAGCTCACAGCAACCTCCAACTCTTGGGCTTAAGCAATTCTCTTGCCGCAGCCTCCCAAGTAGCTGGGACTACAGGCAACCACTACAACACCTGGCTTTTTGTTGTTGTTGTTGCAGTTACCGTTGTTTAACTGGCCCAGGCCAGGTTCGAACCCACCAGCCTTGATGCATGTGACAGGCACTATAACCACTGTGCTACAGGTGCCAAGCTTTTTTTTGTTGTTGTTGTTTTATTTTATTTTATTTTATTTTATTTTATTGAGACAGAGCCTCAAGCTGTCACCCTGGGTAGAGTGCTGTGGCATCATAGCTCTCAGCAACCTCCAACTCCTGAGCTTAAGTGATTCTCTTGCCTCAGTCTCCCAAGTAGCTGGGACTACAGGCGCTTGCCACAACACCCGGCTATTTTTCGGTTGCAGCCGTCATTGTTTGGTGGGCCCTGGGCTAGATTCGAACCTGCCAGCTCAGGTATATGTGGCTGGCACCTTAGCCGCTTGAGCCACAGGCGCCAAGCCTGTTTTGTTTTGTTTTTTACTATGTACCTTTTTTTGTTGTCTCTAGCCTGATCAGATAGGAGCACACACAGAGGGCAGGAATAGAGAGGCACTCGAGTGGCAGAATTCCCTCTCAGCCACTGAATTGTTTTACCAGCACCATTCCTGATCATGCAGAACAGAACCCAGCTAGCAGCAGGGAGACAAGACCACCACACAGGACACTTTTCTACAGTATTTCAGGTGCCTACCACACAGGAAACCTTGAAGAAAATCAGTTTCTAGAAGCTGCTGTTACCTCTTATTTACAATTTATTTATTTATTTTTTTATTTTTGTAGAGACAGAGTCTCACTGTACCGCCCTCAGGTAGAGTGCCGTGGCGTCACATGGCTCACAGCAACCTCTAATTCTTGGGCTTACGCGATTCTCTTGCCTCAGCCTCCCAAGCAGCTGGGACTACAGGCGCCCCCCACAGCGCCCTGCTATTTTTTTTTGTTGTTGCAGTTTGGCCGGGGCTGGGTTTGAACCCGCCACCCTCGGCATATGGGGCCGGCACCCTACTCACTGAGCCACAGGCGCCACCCTTATTTACAATTTATATATATATGATAGATATGAGATACATATAAAAGGTACTGATAACTACTGAAACAAAAAAGGTAAAGAGAGTCAACCAGTCTTCTAGAGGGAGAGCATTCCACATAGTGGGCACAGCAGGTGCAAAGGCCCTGGGGGAGGGGTAGGATGGTGCCTGGTGTATTCCAGGCACAGCAAGGAGGCCGGTGTGGCTGGAACAGAGTGAGTGAAGGGACGAATGGGAGAGGGGAGGACAAGGACATGGGGTGAGTTGTATGTACAGGAACTGAGAGCCTCAGAGAGGACTTGAGCTTTTGACCACAAGGGAGGTGGGAGCCATGGAAGGTTGTGGGAAGGGGGATGGGACCTAACTCAGGTGCTCATAGGTGTTCTCTGATGACTGCTGCAGGGAGGACAGACTAGGGAGTGAGCAGGGAGCCAGGAGCCAAGGCAGAGGGGACTGGCAGGTCCATCTGGGCAGTACTGGGGCTGGACCAGGTGAAGACCCTTGAAGTAGGGAGAGGTGGCTGGATTCTGGATCTGTTTTGAAGGTTGAGCCCAGGGAGATTTCCAGATGGACTGGATGTGGGTGATGAGACAAAGACAGGAGTACAGGATATCCCAAGGATGTGACCTGTGCACCTTGAAAGTTGAAGCTACCTTCAACTAATGAGGGGGCTCAAGTGCAAACCTCACATTCTAGTTTTTTGCCCCAAAGGGGCAGAAAACCAGGCAGGAGCTCGAGTGGGTAAAGGGCTCAGGGAGTGATGTTTCTGGGCTCAGACAGGAGCATACATTGTGGGAAAATGGGTGAGGGTAGGAGTCAGGGGCACATGGGAGACAGGCTGTGAGGCTGTCATAAGAACAAAGGCAAGATCCAGCTGCCCAAGTCTGGGGCACCCTTGGCAGTGGCCAGGCCTCCAGGAAGTTGGGCTTGAGTGAGCGGCCACGGGAAGCGGGCCACCACCTTCCCAGAGGTGGGACCCTGGAGAGGGCAGGTACAAGCAGGAGCTCCTGCAACCTGCCCCACCCACCCTTCATTCCTGAACTGGTGAAATCTGGAGTGTCTTTTTCCTAAGCAAGAATTCAAAGCTCTCACCAGCTCCCAATGCTCTGGGGGAACTAAACCCCCAAGAAGCCCATTTTCCCTGAAGCATTATCCCCCTTTTCCCAATTCCCTTGGGGCAGTTGGCATATACCAGAAGCTCAATACATGAGCTGCCGACTACTGAGCAGGCACGGCTAAGGTAGTATGGAGGTGGGGGGCGGTCAAGGGACCCTTCGAGAAGCCAGGTATTCCCATCGGCTCCCACAGTCCATGAAGTACTGGAAGGGGCAGCAGTGGACAACTATAGGCAAGGGAAGCTAGGCTGGGGGCACAGGTGTACGAGGCATGGGTGCCAGACACGGCACACCCTGCTGCAGGCACCCGCCCCCCCCCCAGTGCCAGAGGGTTGATGGTGACCTGGCTAAGAGCCCCACTGGAGCCCCAGATTCACTAACCCGCTGCCTCAGTTTCCCCGGGAGATGCTGGATGACCTTGGGGGCCATACTGGTAGGTGGAAGGGGCTCAGAGGGCCCACAGGTAGGGGGCCCATGATGGAAAAAACCACACAGACATAGAAGAGGACTTAAAAAAGGGCTTGTTTAATTAATTAAATACAAGGATGAGGCCAGGCAAGGCAGGGGAGGGATGCCACCCACAGAAAGCACAAGTCCCTTGGAGCCCTCCTCCCTTGCCTGGCCTTCCCAGCCATAGCCAAATGGCTGGAAACAGGCCCCAAGAACAACCAACTCCTGAGGGGAGGAGGGATGTAAATCTCTCCAGAACACTGGAGAGGGGCCAAGGATGCAGAGGAGTTCTGGAACTTGCAGCCCTTACCCACCCTTAGGCAGGTAACTGCCAGAGCTAGAACTGACCAAGAGACATCCAGAGGAAGACAAAGAAAATGGGGTCCAGCCCTCCCCCCCACCCTGTAGACTAAGGCATTTCACTAACACTACCAGAGAGGAATCCAAGGGCACAGAGTGGCCCTGCAAGGACACCCTGGGAGGCAGAGGGCCTAAGGCTGACCTGGGCAGACCCTCCGAGCCCAGCTCCAGAAGGGCAAGCCCTGCTACCCTCCCCAGGCTCTGCCCCTGGGTCCTGCCACATTACGGGCTGAGTCCAGGTGCCACCCAACATCCAAGCTTCCAATAGGGAGACAGGAAGGTTCTGGAAAAGGAGGAGGGGAGGCAAAATCTACCTGCAGCTAAAAGTTGGGGGATAGGCCCTTCCCAGGAGCCATTCTTCCCACTGGAGAATGGGGATCTTCAGAACCACATCTAAAAGGAAATCTCACCCAAGCCATGATATGAAGACACCTAGAGAAGACATGGCATGTCACCCTCAAGAGGTAAGTCCCAACTCCCTCCCTCAGGTTCAGATCAGAGACCCCCATACACACAGACTCATACCCCTGAGGATGAGGGACCACCCAGAGGGGCCCAGAAGAAAGGAATTGGCGCCTGAAAAAATATTCTACCCGGTCCAAAAAAACGAACTATCCCATAGGGCTGAATAGCTAGCCCTCTGGCTTGCAGTCCATGAGGCACGGCCTCAACTGCTGGCCCCAGGGACCACCTCTGCCAGGCAGCCAGGACTATGAGGGGAAGAAAGGAGAGGAAAGGCCTGGGGGCCTAGGAAGAGCTGCAAACTGTATTGGCCCTGGCTCTACAGCCTCACCTGCAGGCAGGGGAGGGGAGCGTGGGATACCCAAACAGGAGAAATTGATTGTCAAGAGATACTGCAAAGGATAGCAGAGTCAGGGACCCAACCCCAGGCAGGGGCAGGGAAGTGGGCCCATGGCCCCAACCTCCCCCAGAATCTCTTTCTCATACACCCACCCACCCAGAGAGGGAGAAAGCCCCCACCCCACCATGCCAACACAGACAGGAAAATAAATAAGCCAGATAGCACTGGCTCAGGAGCCCCTACTTCTAAACCAGAGTCAAAATCTCTTTGGAAGAACCCTATTCCACCTTCTTCCCTCCCCCAAGCCTCAGAAGACCTGGACCTGTCTCTGGACACCCTAATGCCTCCCCATTCCTGGCCATACCTTGAGGCCTGGTGTGCTGGGGGGACCCCCTTCCCAAGGGCAAACCCTGTGGACACCTGAGATTGAGAACCCGAGTGGGGGTTAGCCAGGCTGCACCCCCATTTCCCTGAACTTCACCAATGGCTTTCAGTGGGGTGTAGGGAGAGGTGGGGCCCACATGAACCCCTGGTTTGTCTATGGCTCTTTGCACACTTCATCCCAACCTGCAGGGAATGGGCCTAGGGGCATAGTCCATGCCCTGGGCAGGGCGCACCTTCTCTGTGCCTGCTTCAGCCCCCAAACACGGCCCCTGGAGGAAAGCAGGGAGGTGGAGAAGGGGAGGGCTTCTGGCTACACCCCCAGGGAACCCCACTGCAGAAGGGGAAGGAAGTTAGTAATCATGGCTATTTACAGACACAAGCCCCAGTCATACATCCTGAGGGCCACCCCTGAGGCTGGCTGACCCAGGTCCACTCTTAAACTCCCTCTTTGCTTTCTTGAGGTGGACAGGGGCATCTTCAGGGTCCACAAACAGCTAGGAGAGGTCAGGGCACTCCACTGGACCCTGTCTGGCAGGAGTATCCTGGAGTTGCTGGTGGTCCATGCCAAAGCCTGGCTGGGGTGTGCTCAGGGCAGGCTGGACAGGGGCCCTACAGGCCTGCAGGGGCTGGGCTTGGCACAGGGCTGGGTGCAGGGCTGCCAGCCAGGCTGCAGGGCAGCGAGTCGCTGGGGGAAGTGCTTCGGGCACCTGGACGCCGGAGCAGATCTGGGCAGAAACCCGGATGGCGGCGGGCATGCTTGGTTAGATGGTCACTTCGGGTGAAACGCTTGGGGCACAGAGGACAGGGGAAGCGCTTCTCGCCTGTGTGTGTCCTGTGGTGGCGGGCCAGCTCATCAGATCTCGCAAACTTCTTGTCACAGCCTGGCCAATCACAGGCAAAAGGACGTTCACCTGGACAGAGGAGCAGAGGACAGGCAGGGGTCAGTGGTAAGGAGGAAGCAGAGACATCCCAACCAATCCTAAAGATGCCCCCATCTTAAAGACTAAATTCTGATTGTGAGTTTAAAACACATACAATCCCCACTGGCCCTCCAATAAACTCAACGTGAGCCCTTACTGAATAATTCTCCCTTTATTTTCTACCAACATTTACCAGGGACAGTCCTGCCAGTGGTTTTTTTGCTGTTAAAACCTACTGACAGGTGACTAGCTGAATGCGGCATCTTACCCCTGTAATCCCAGCACTCTGGGAAGCCGAAGAAGGCAGATTGCTTGAGCTCAAGAGTTCGAGACCAGCCTGAGAAAGAGACCCATCTCTAAAAATAATTAAATAAATAAAATACCCAAGCGTTGTGGCAGGCGCCTGTAGTCCCAGCTACTCGGGAGGCTGAGGCAAGAGGATCACTTGAGCCCAAGAGTTCGAAGTTGCTGTGAGCTATGACACCATGGCACTAGACCCAGAGTGACTGTCCACAAACAAACCAACTGATACCTGAAGCTGAACTACTGAGAGCCCACTCCCAGGGGACCCCAGCAGGGGGGTTAGAAAGGGTCCCCCAGTTTATTTTCCACCCACATGCACACTCAGAACGCATGTGTGGTTTTTGGAGTGGGTGCTCCATATGGAAACAGGTCACACTGTCCCTGAACACAGTCTACTTCTGCCCACTCCTCCTATGGCACATTCAAGGGCTTTGCAGGTGTTCACGAGCCCACCCAACCTCTTCCCTTTCCAAATGCCCTCCTGGAGTGGAAAAGACAGGGTGGGGAGGCATAGTCGGGAGATTTTCCCTGCCCAACCCTAGCTTGGGGCCCCTCTGTGAGCAGAGACGTGTGAAGAGCCCACCATGCCTCAAGGCCACCTGCAACCTGGAAGAATCAGGTACTGCCACCCGGCCCAAGTGACTTATAGGCTGAGTGGGTAAAAGGGAAGGCGCCAGGAGGGTCACGGTGGGTCACAGTGCAGTGGCGGGAAGGGGGCGGGGCCAGGCGGCTGCAGCTGGCTGCACTGGCCCCACCCCTGCCGAACAGATGGCGCTGGCCAGGGGCGGGCCACCACCCGGCAACTTCCTCCGCAGACCCCTCCCACCGCCCAGGTCGGCCTCACCCATCCTGCCCCCCAGCAGGGGTCGCCAGCCGTGGCCGCCCGTTCCCCAGAACCTTGCATAGGGTCTTAGCTCCAGAATAATGCTGCTCTCCCTCATTTTACCTGGCCCAAACGCCCTCAGCGCAGGACAGACAACGATGCTGTCAGCGTCTCCCCAGCAAACAAGGGTCTTCAAGGACTGGGAAGGGGGCAGGTCAGTCCACTCAGGCCCCTGACTCCCCCCCATTGCCCCCCAGTCCCCCACCCCCCGCCAGGCTCCTGGCCAAGGGGCTGTAAGAACCCAAAGCGTGCTCCCATTTGGACCACGTGCCAGGTACCTGGAACCCAGTTATTTGGAGCATTGTTTTACCCCATACCCAAGAGTTTTGAAGAGGGGGTAAATGTGGAGTTTAGACACGCAGGCCGGGGCACCCGCACGCATCTGCTATGCCCCTTGTGGCTGGGTGGAGCCAGGAGTAGAAAAGGAAATGGCAGAACCATGTTCCCCAGGGGTGCCGCAGTGGGGACTCAGTAGCCAGGAGGGCGGTGCGTCATGGGTTGTACACTGGGGGGTCTTTGCCCAGCACTGGGGGCTACACTGACCCAGGGATAATGCCCAACAGTAGGTTTAGGGTTAGGAGAGATGCCAGGAAGGATTTGGGTAAGAACTACAGATAGCAGAGGGTGTTTCGCCAGGGGCCTGGATGGGCCCCCAGCAGAACCCCTGGTGGAGGAGCACTGAAGTGACCAGAAGTCAGCAGGGTGACCCAGTGACATCTCTGCTCTAAGAAGTTCAAGGACTGCCCTGGAAGGAGACGAAGAGGGAGGGAAAAGGGTTAGGGAAGTGGGAGGGATGAGTCACTGAGAGGTACCTGCCACCCCCCAGGGCCCAGGAAACCAGGAAAAAACCTCCCTTTCCTCACCCTATCCTTCCTGCCTGCCACACCTGATGCCCCCAGTAAAATAAAAGACAGGGATCAGAGCTCAACAGGGCCCTCCAAAGAGGTTTCTCTTGTGATGCTACAGACCACACAAGAGGCTGTGAACCCAGGCAGCTGAACAGCCAACGTCCCCCAGATCACCAACAGCCCCAAATCCATGGCATTGCCCCCTCCACGCCCCAAGTCTTCACCCCAACAATCCAAAAGGCAGGTTCTGAAGCAGCTGGAGGAGGGGTCCCAGTGGGGACAGAGCCAAGAATCTCTAAACAACCCTGGAAGGGACCTCCACTCTCATCCAGACCACTGGGACCTGAGTTCCCAAGGGCCTCACCTTGCCAGAAGGGAGTCGGGTTATGGGGGCATGGCTGTTGGCTCTGAAGCAGCCCCTGCCCCTCAGAGGAAAAGCATGCAACCCTGTCACCATCTTGCAGGGCATAGGTGGGGGAAGACATCCCTCTGCTGATCTGCCCAGCAGTTGACTCACTTCTCCTTTTAGGGGCTGGTCCCTGCCTCCTACCCTCTCCTCCACTCCCCTACTCCATTCCACTTTGCAAAGAGCGGGTTGCAAAAGGGATGAACAGGTCAGGAACATACTCTGCCGCTGGGACCTCCGCAGCCCCAGTGGGCCCTGCTCACGTGGTCCTGCTCTCGCCGGGGCCAAGGGTCACCTACCAGCCCCGGGCTAGTCCTCCCCACTCACGTAATTGGCAGTGTAGGGGTATGCAGGCTACCCGCCTCTGCGACCCTGGGCAAACGTCTACATGATGCCAGGTCCTGCTATCCTATCAAATGACCCTTTCACGGGGAGAGGGGCCTCAGGGGCAGCCACTCATCTGCTCTAGACTACCTGACTGGACCCCAAAAGAGGATGCAGTGAGGGGGAACCACGTAAGGAGGGCTGTGTGGACCAGGCTCAAGTGAGCTTGGAAAAGCTGGGGCCACCTCAGGTGCTATATGGGCTTAGAAAAGAAGTTCTAGAAGGGCTTGAAGATCATACCTGTCATACCATGTTGGGTCTCAATCTGCATGGTCTTCACGAGGACATGGACAGGGGCAAAGAGCCCTGGTTCTGAGAGTGAGGGATGATTCATTTCCTGGGGGAGGGGGGGGAGGGGATGTTGCCGGCCACCTGGGGGCAGGAGTACACAAGTAACCAAGAACTGCCCCCATCTGTGGGGGCAAAATAATTATCCCAGGAGAGCTGGAAAAGGCTACAGCAAGAGGAGGTGGGTAAGCCACCCAGGGCAGAACAGTGGGCATATTGAAGGAGGTGACCCCTGAGCAGGCCCATAGAACTTAAAGGAGACTCACAGGAGCCTCAGCAGTGGAAAAGACAGAAAAGGTCTGATGAAGTCTTGAGGTCATGTCCTGGCAGGGTGAGCATCATCCACTCTGGGGTTTTGAATACCATCTGGACTTTGGCCACCCTCACCCCCACTGCAGCTGGAAAACTTACCCCACCACCTTCAGAATCTACACTCTACCCTGGCTCCTCCTTGCTCACTAATACAGTAACCCAATAGCCCCCACCAGGGCCACCTAGACTCCCCTAGGAGGAGGAGGAGGAAGCCTTTACCTGGGCTGGGGTTTGAGGCCCTGCTGTGCTCTCTATCACCCCTCAGGGTGGTCTCCCAGCTCCACAGGCACCCCGCAATCCCCTTTCTTCTATCTAACTAACCCTAACTCTTTGTGCCAGGTTTCCAAAATGCTTGCATCTTGTGTGTGTTGCTAGCATGACCCTGGCATGCAGTAGGTGCTTAAGACACATATGTACAGACCTAGAGAATCAAGCTTGGGCTTCCAGCAGGAGCCACAGCAGATAAAGTTTGCTTAGCATGTCATTTACCTGGTGCCCCCCAGTGCCCACTTCACCACTCAGACTGGCAACTTCCACACAGGGCTGTTGGTACATGGAGGTGAGGGGGGCACAGCTCCCATAAGGCCCCTGAGTGAGTGTGTATAACCTCTGTTCTAAAAACAGCCTTAAGCCAGGGTGGCCCACCCAACTGGCCTGTCCTCTCCCTCCCAGGAGGCCAGCTCTTCTGGTGGGTATCATCTGTTACCTCCCCACCCATCTGGGCCACCTTTATCAGGGACCCTGGGTGTGGGTGGTTATCACCCCTCACAACATTGGGGGAGCCCTCCCTCACTCATAACTGGGGCACCTACAGTCAGTTCCAGCTGCTCTTGGCATCCTACAGGCTGGAGGAGGGGGCTGGGCAGTCCCTGTCCCCCAATAAGCTATAGAATCCTGAGTGTCACCCCACCAACACTGACAGCCTGACCCCAAGGGAGCCTGATGCTCTGCCTGAGGGTGGAGGTGAGGATGCTCCACTGAGTGGGTAGGGGGATAAAAGGTGTGGGGTACAGCTGCCTCCCTCCTCTGGGCCTCAGTTTCCTTATTTGCCTCTCCTCCTGGGGCTCTCTTCAGCAGAGTACCATAACCATCATCACCCCCATCCCAGGTTACTGGATCAGAAAACCAGGAGTCACCCTTAGTGTTCTCCTTCACTTCAAGTCCTCTCTTCCACCCAGTCTGTAGAGGAACCACCTCTCCTCCTCCCAGGCCCCGCCCTACCCTCAACTCCTCTCAGATCATAATCCCTTCTCCATAAACGGATTTTCCTCTGCAAAGCTGAGCCTGTCTCCGAACCCCTGCCCCCGCCTTTGGGATTAAGTTCAACCCTTCACCTTGCCAGACAGACCTCCTCCCCACCCCAAAATCCACGCCCCAGCACCTGCATGCTTCCTTCTCTGTATCCACTGTCCCCTGCCCTGCCCAGCCTGGTCTGCCTCAGGCCCCTTCCTCCAGGTAGCCTTTTTCCTCCCACATCAGCATCTCTTCAGCCACCCTCTGCACACACAATCCCTGCATCCCCACACTGCCCTGCACAGCCCTGGCAGGTGCTCACTAGTATTTCTCAGGTTTCAGTGAACAGGAATACCCTAGATGGGCAGCGCCTGTGGCTCAAAGGAGTAGGGTGCTGGCCCCATATGCCAGAGGTGGCGGGTTCAAACCCAGCCCTGGCCAAAAACTGCAAAAACAAAAACAAACAAACAGGAATACTCTAGGAAACCTTGGGTGATGTCTGGGGACATCTGTGGTTGTCATAAATGGGGGCTGCTCCTGGCATGGGGTAGGGGTAGGCCAAGGATACTGCTCAACAACCTGCAGTGTCCAGGACAGCTCCACCCCAGAAAATGATGTGGCCCAAGACAACATCTCAGCAATGCCAAGGGGGGAAGGGACCCTGCATTATTAGAAGATCCCTTCTGGGCCTGAGTGCCCTCTCTGGGAAAGGGGTCAATGCAATAACTGCCCCCTCAGGAGGCACACAGCTGAGTATGCCCTGGGCACCAGGAACTCTGGGGATGGGGGGCCCACTGGGGATGGGGGGCCCACTGGGGATGGAGGCGGCTTGGAGAGCAAGGAGCAGACAGCCAGCCTCGGCTCTCGCTCCCGCCCCCGCCCCAACGCTGGCTTGCTCACTCTCAGTAACCATAGCAACGGTGTCAACATCTCCCACAGCTTCCAAAGTCCTTCCCCGCCCCAGGAGAGCCTGGGCTGGGCTGGGGGCTGGGGGCCAGACCCAGGGGACATGAGGTATATCCCTACCCCCCCTACCACGGGGGGAAAAAAACCCTATCACCCCTCCTGGCCCCTAACCCCAGGGGTGGGGGGAGCAAATGGGATAGAGAAAACAGGGAGTACCAGGCTCTCCACCACAGGGCTCCTGCTCTGGTGCTTCAGTTTTCTCATCTGTAAAATGGGTCTAAGCCAGGACTACTGTTCCGTTTACACAGAGGAGGAACAAGATCCCTAAGAGGCTTGGCGCCTGTAGCACAGTGGTTACAGCGCCAGTCCTATACACAGAGGGTGGTGGGTTCGAACCTGGCCTGGGCCAGCTGCAACCAAAAAATAGCAGGGCGTTGTGGAGGGCGCCTGTAGTTCCAGCTACTTGGGAGGCTGAGGCAAGAGAATCGCTTAAGCCCAGGAGTTGGAGGTTGCTGTAAACTGTGACGCCACAGCTCTCTACCAAGGACGACTTAGTGAGACTCTGTCTCAAAAAAAAAAAAAAATCCCCAAGATGGGGGCTGGGGTGAGAATCTTTCTCCCAGGCCTGGGGAATAGCTCTGCAGCAGCTCTCGACTAACTATGGTTCCTCACAAGATCTGTCCCTGGGTCTGCACCCAGGGCCAATCCTGCAGTAGGGCACTACAACACTGGCCTTAGAACCCACCCTTACAAGCATGGCCTTCTTAACCCCCAAACCCACTCCCTCTACTAAGGGCTGGAAAAACCAAACAACCTTCCACAAAAACAGACCTTTTTCACAGACTTCTTGGTGGTCCTGGGGTTTTGGAAGCAACATCAAAGGTGCCTGGGTCCAGGGCTAGCCTCCCAAGTCTTTATATCACTATTACAAAGGGGGTTTCCGGCCAGGATGCCCACAGCCTCCCACAAGATAGACGTGGGATGGAAGGAAACACCCCCCACCCCCAGAACACAGGGTAGACACATGGTGCTGCTGCATCAAAACATCTGTAACCGGGGCAGTGCCTATGGCTCAAAAGAGTAGGGCACTGGCCCCATATGCCAGAGGTGGCGGGTTCAAACCCAGCCCCAGCCAAAAACTGCAAAAAAAAAAAAAATCTGTAACCACCCTAGGACACCCTGACTTCAGGCCTCCCAGGTCTCAGCTTCTCACTACCTGGGGATGACAGGAATCCCTCTCATGCCTGCTCACTTAGGGACAGCTGCCACCATTTCCTGGGGGCCTATGGAAGCATTCCTTGAGTAGTTTGGTAGGAAGTGGCTTGGCCAGCCCCTTCTCCCAACCTAGGAAGCTAGGGTCTAAAAAAAAAAAAAAAACAAACCAAATCAGAATGCTGGGATCAAAAATATTCTCAGGAGGGCGGCGCCTGTGGCTCAGTGAGTAGGGTGCCGGCCCCATATGCCGAGGGTGGCGGGTTCAAACCCAGCCCTGGCCAAACTGCAACAAAAAATAGCCGGGCGTTGTAGCGGGCGCCTGTAGTCCCAGCTGCTTGGGAGGCTGAGGCAAGAGAATCCTGTAAGCCCAAGAGTTAGAGGTTGCTGTGAGCCGTGTGACGCCACGGCACTCTACCCAAGGGTGGTACAGTGAGACTCTGTCTCTACAAAAAAAAAAAAATATTCTCAGGAGCCATGCAAACGAATGACAACCTCAGGCAGACAGTTTGCAGGGGTCCTCAAAGTACAGCCCACAGGCCACTTGAGGTGGTGTGATTGTATTTGTTCCCATTTTGTTTTTTTACTTCAAAATAAGACATGTGCAGTGTGCATAGGAATTTGTTCATAGTTTTTTTTTTTAAACTATAGTCCGGCCCTCCAACGGTCTGAAGGACAGTGAACTGGCCCCCTGTTTAAAAAGTTTAAGGACCTCTGGGTTAGAGGTTCCCCTCTCAACAGGCCCCCATGCCAATCCCCTCACTATGCAGACCTAAAAACTCCCCTGGCACAAGTTAGGGTACCCCAGTCCACCACCCAAAGGGGCACCTCCATCCTGTCCTCCCCAAAGCCACCTTGCCATCTTCATGGACATCAAAATATCTCTAACAGGGAGATTCATGAATACCCACTGCTTTAAGGAGGTTAAAATTAAAGATTACTCAACAGAAAATGGTGAAATGGAGACTCCACCCCAAGTCCTGTCCTGCTGCCCTGAGTCTGTGCTCCCAGAGCATGGGGACAAGAGAGGTGTTGAGCTAAAGATGGAAAGAAGGGAAAACAGGGAGGGAGCTACCAGTGCCCTCTATCTACATCCACCACCCCCTCTTCAACCTCAGGCATCCAAGTGTGGCTCCCCACACTCCAAGGATACAAGCAGCCTGGGGGGCTGCATGCTCTGCCTCAGCCACACCACTGTGGCCAATCCTCCACCCTGGGCTCACAGCACTTGTTCCCAAAATGGGAGTCCCATGGACCAAGCCCCTTTGGAGGACTAGTTGTAACCCCCACTACAACCCAAAGAGAATGGCAGCACTGTGGCCATTGTAGAGATGAGAAAACCAAAGTCCAGGGAAAGTAGGTCATCTGCTATATAAGGCGAGAATGCCAAATCCAAGTGGCTCCCCACAGACTGTCCCCAAACCTCCAACACACTCACTTCCCAACACTCTCCAAAAGGGAAGAGCTTCTATAAGCAATGTCCAAACCCAAGAGCCTATGAGACCCACCGTCTGTTCCCAGTCCAAACTCCCAGTCCGTATGGTGGAACCCAAGGGAAGGAAATGGAGATAGGGAGAAAAGTGAAAAGATTATCAGTGTCCACCTCTCAGTTCCCCTAACCGCTCCCGAGGCTGGGCTGTGAGGAGCGCTGGTGTAGCTGGATCACGCTCCACTCCAACCCAGCAACCAAACTCGCTGGGGAAACGTGGTGGGGACCTGACTCCATGCGGGGTCCCCACTACCTGTAAATCCGCCCCTCCCTGCACTCAGGACCCAACCCACCCTCTTCGCTCCACCTCCACCTCGTTAAAATACAGAAAGGACGAAAAGAAAACGTGCCAGGCACCCCCCGACCTCCTGGCCCCGCGCCAGGTGTCCGTCGACCTCAGGGGAGAACGCGGAAAACGCGCACAGCCGCCCTGGACACGGAGACGCGGTTCCCCCTCCACTTTCACAAATAAGGAAACTGAGGCTGGTGGAGGGGGAAGGCCAAGCAAAACCTCAGAGCTGGATGCTCTCTACCTCGGTGCCCCCCACCCAACTCAGAACGCAAAAGGAAAAGAAAACATGAAGCAAGGCCCTGCGGCGAAAAGAAAGGTAGTCTGCCCGAGCGACCTGAGCCCGTTGGTGGACCCCTCTCAGCCACCGAGCCCCGGGCTCAACCGCCACGGCCTCCATCCGCTCGCCACCCGACCGCGTGGCCGCCACGCCCCCCGCGCGCGCCCCACCCACCGAAGCCCCGCCCTGCCGGCCGGCGCGGCGAAGGCCCGGGCGCACCCCCTTCCCGCCCCCCCCCCGCGCCACGCAGTTTCGGGGTCCCGCGGGGGAGGGGATCCAGAAAGCCGCCCGTGCACCGTCTGGAATCGCGGCTGCGCTCACCTGTGTGCGTCCGCAGGTGCGACTTTAAGTGCGAGGACTTGTAGTAGGCTTTGGCGCAGCCCGGGAAGGGACAGCGGTGGCTCTTGGCAGCGGCGGAGGGCGCGGCGCCGGGGGCGCGGCCCGAGGTCGGGGAAGAGGCGGCGGAGGAGGAGGAGGCGGGCGAGGCGCCCCCCGGGGCGGCTCCGGGCCCACCGCGCAGGTCCGCCAGGATGCTGGCGGCCAGCAGGTGGGGCGCGGCGACGCCTCCAGGGCCCGAGCCGGGGCCGGCAGGGGGCGGCGGCAGCGACCCCGGGGTCCCGGGAGAGGAGGCCTCGCGGCGCGCCGCGCGCACATCTAGGCCGGCGGCAGGACCCGCGCCCTCGGGGCTGGGCCGTCCGCGATGCACCACCGCGCCAGAGGAGATGGCCATGAGCACGTCGGCGGCGAAGTAATCCACGCACGCCACAGCCGCCGACATGCCGGGCAAGGACGCGCGGGGTGGGCAGAGCGGAGGCGGCGGGAGTGGCGCCCGTCCGGCCGGCGGCGGCTGCTGGAGTGCAGGAGGCGGAGGAGGAGGCCCGGCGCGCGCCGCCGCCGCCGCCCGCGCTCGGCCCGCCCCGCCCCGCCTGACGCGCCCTGACGCACCGGAGCCCGCGGGGGCGGCCACAGCCCGCCCCGCCCGGAGGACGCCCCCTCGGGGCGCCGCGGCCACGCCCCCCGCCCGCACTCCCTCCACCACACTCCGAGCGGCGCGTGGCCTCCGAGGCGGGGCTCGGGTCCGACGAGCCCGCCTACCCGCGCGCCCACTCGTGCCCCAAAGAGCCGTCCGCGGCTCTGGCCCGCAGTTAGCCCTCCCAATGCTGGGGCTCGAGGCCAGCGAGCCCCGCCCCCTCTCGGCGCGCCCCTCTCCCGGCGCGCGCCCCCGACCCCTGCCCGGAGCACCCCTCCTATCTTGGGGCGGGAGGCTGAGAAGCCCCGCCCCCTCCCCGGCACGCCCCTCTCTCCAAGGAGCTTGTTCCGCCTCAACCCGGCACGCCCTGCTTCTTCGCAGGCGCGCCCACCCCACGCCGAGGCGCGCGGCCAGGGGTAGGCTGCCCCCTTCCCGGACGCTTCCACCCTGGCCCCGGCGCGCCCCCGTCCGCAAATGGGGGGGAGCCTGATCCCCACGTGGCCGGGGTGGAGGTGCGGAAGCGGCCAGACCCGCCCCTAGACCACGTGCGCAACCCATCCCCCCCTTTCCGCGGCTGGGGCCCTTTTGGACCGCGAGTCCAGGCGTTCCAGTGCCCCTTTTCTTTTTTTTTTTCCAGTGCCCTTTTTCTAGGGTTCCCACTGGCCGTTCTGTCAACCTCGCGAAGCCTACCCTGCCGGAACCTGCATTCGTTCCTCTTTTTCCGCCGGGTTCCGGAGTTACTCGTGCGCTCCCCATTGGGAGCGGGGAGGGTTGGGGTCAGGCCGAGGAGGGTTGGGGTAGGGAAGACCGAGGTGTACCGGAACGTAGAGGAAAGGCTGAACTCGGGGCGCGTCGGCTAGGCAGAGGCTCCCAGCCCTTCTGGGACACTGGGATCCCGGGCGTTGTTTTTTGGCCCCAGGCATGGACCCTTGGGGGTTCAAACGGTAAAACTGAGGCCAGCTAGGGTGGCCACCCACTCGACTTCGCTAAGGACGCCCAGGCCAAGTTGTTTGATAGCGGCTAAGGCTCAGATGGCCGGGTCCCCCAAACCCAAGTACTGGGGTGACCCCCTCGGTGGCGACCGCACTCCAACTCTTCCCAGGTCTAGCGAGGTGGAGGCCATGTAGTGGCATGGACAGCCTCCAGGGGGCGGAGCTGCATACGCCTGCAGCTACCTAGCTGCCCTGGGCTCGGTATGGGACCAGGCCTTGGCTGCATCCCGGATTGAAGCCTGGCTAACTAAGGGATCTGGCCCCGCTCGGCCCATGCCCTTTCAGGCTGATCACTGTCCCTGGGACCCACCATAATTGGTGGTGCCGGCCTGTCTTCCTCAGGAGGCTGCGGGTTATGGATTTTCAAGAACTTCCAGAGCTGAGGTGCTCTCATCATATCCTATACAGGTACCAGTGAACCCAGCAGTGTCCAGTAGCCCAGCGCATGCAGGAGAATGCAGGCTCCCTCCACCCTGGGCGCCAAGCCCCTCTGGACGACAGACGCCCGCCACAACGCCTGGCTATTGTTAGCAAACTCAAGTAATCCATCCACCTAGGCCTCCCACAGTGCTAGGATTACAGGCGTGAGCCACCATGCCCCGCCAACACCCAGCTAATTTTTTAAATTTTGTTGAGATAGTATCTTGATTTGTTGCTCAGGCTGGTCTTGAACTCCTGGCTTCAAGCGATCTTTCCACCTCAGCCTCCCAAAATGCTGGGATTACGGGTGTGAGTCACCACCGCATCTAGCCATTCTTTATTTATTTTGTTTTTTTTTGAGACAGTCTCACTTCATGGCCCTCAGTAGAGTGCTCTGGCATCACAGCTCACAGCAACCTCCAACTCCTAGGCTTAGGCGATTCTCTTGCCTCAGTCTTCTGAGTAGCTGGGACTACAGGCACCCGCCACAACACTCGGCTAATTTTTGTTGCAGTTTGGCTGCGCTGGGTTTGAACCTGCCACCCTCTGCATATGGGGCCGGTGCCCTACTCACTGAGCCACAGTCGCCGCCTTATTTTTTGTTATTTTTTATTTCAGAATATTATGAGAGTACAAACTTTTTTTTTTTTTTTTTTTGTCTCTTTTGGCCGGGGCTGGGTTTGAACCCGCCACCTCCGGCATATGGGACCGGCGCCCTACTCCTTGAGCCACAGGTGCCGCCCAATACAAACATTTTGATTACATAAATTGTTTTTGAATAGTTTGAGTCAAAGTCACCCAGATGTAATTTATTTTTAAATAACACCCCCACAGGCTACCAAAAAGTGTGGACTGAATTTAGTGACTTGCTTCCACAGAACAGGACAGGGAAAGGGGAAGACAGTAATTGACTATGGGGAACCTGGCAACCTTACCAGGTGGCCAAGGTCAACATCATGGGAGGTCCTGTGGGTCACAGGTACCCAGATAGAATATGATGATAAGGTCACCTGGGCTCTGGAAGTTCTTTCCGAAAACTCCTAACTTCAGTGTAATCACAAGAAAATAGGCAAACCTAGGGCTGGGCGTGGTGGTTCACACCTGTAATCCTAGTATTCTGGGAGGCCTAAGCAAGTGGATTGCCTGAGCTCTCTGGTTTGAGACCAGCCTGAGCAAGAGTAAGACCCTGTCTCTAAAAATAGCCGAGCGTTCTGGTGGGCACCTATAGTCCCAGCTACTTGGGAGGCTGAGGCAAAAGAATCACTTGAGCCCAGACACCCTGCATTCTATCTAGGACAACAAAGTGAGACTCTGGTGGGTGGTGCCTGTGGCTCAGGGAGTAGGGCGCCGGCCCCATATACCGAGGGTGGTGGATTCAAAACCAGCCCTGGCCGAACTGCAACAAAAAAATAGCCAGGCGTGGTGGCGGGTGCCTGTAGTCCCAGCTACTCAGGAGGCTGAGGCAAGAGAATCACCTAAGTCCAGGAGTTGGAGGTTGCTATGAGCTGTGATGCCATGGTACTCTACCAAGGGAGATAAAGTGAGTCTCCGTCTCTGAAAGAAAAAAAAAGTGAGACTGTCTCAAAAAGAAAAGAAAATAGGCAAAACCAGATTAGGAGACATTTATAGAACACCTGACTGGTCCCATCAAGAATGTCAAGGTCGGGCAGCACCTGTGGCTCAAGGAGTAGTGCGCTGGTCCCATATGCCGGAGGTGGCGGGTTCAAACCTAGCCCCGGCCAAACAACAACAACAAAAAAGAAGAATGTCAAGGTCATGAAAAACAAGGAGGTCTGGCTCAGTACTTGTAGCTCAGTGGCTTGGGTGCCAGCCACATACACCAGAGCTGGTGGGTTCCAATCCAGCCCAGGCCTGCCAAACTACAATGACAACTACAACCAAAAAATAGCCGGATGTTGTGGCAGGCACCTGTTGTCCCAGGTACTTGAGTGGCTGAGGCAAGAGAATCGCTTAAGCCCAAGAGTTTGAGGTTGCTGTAAGCTGTGATGCCCCAGCACTCTACCCAGGGTGACAGCTTGAGATTCTGTCTCAAAAAAAAAAAATGTTGGGTGGCGCCTGTGGCTCAGTGAGTAGGGTGCCGGCCCCATATGCCGAGGGTGGCGGGTTCAAACCCAGCCCCAGCCAAACTGCAACAAAAAAATAGCCGGGCGTTGTGGCGGGCGCCTGTGGTCCCAGCTGCTTGGGAGGCTGAGGCAGGAGAATCGCGTAAGCCCAAGAGTTAGAGGTTGCTGTGAGCCGTGTGACGCCACAGCACTCTACCCGAGGGCGGTACAGTGAGACTCTGTCTCTACAAAAAAAAGTCTCACCTGGGCAAGGTGGCTGACACCTGTAATCCCAGCACTCAGGGAGGCCGAGGCAGGAAGATCTCTTGAGCTCAGGGTTTGAGACCAGCCTGAATAAGAGCAAGACCTTGTCTCTGTTAAAAATAGAAAAATTGGGGCAGCGCCTGTGGCTCAGTGGGTAGGGTGCCGGCCCCATATGCCAAGGGTGGCGGGTTCAAACCCGGCCCCGGCCAAACTGCAACAAAAAAATAGCCGGGCGTTGTGGCGGGCGCCTGTAGTCCCAGCTGCTCGGGAGGCTGAGGCAAGAGAATCGTGTAAGCCCAAGAGTTAGAGGTTGCTGTGAGCCGTGTGACGCCACGGCACTCTACCGGAGGGCGGTACAGTGAGACTCTGTCTCTACCAAAAAAAAAAAAAAAAATAGAAAAATTATGGGGCGGTGCCTGTGGCTCAGTGGGTAGGGCGCCGGCCCCATATACGGAGGGTGGCAGGTTCGAACCCAGCCCCGGCCAAACTGCAACAACAACAAAAATAGCCAGGTGTTGTGGTGGGCACCTGTAGTTCCAGCTGCTCAAGAGGCTGAGGCAAGAGAATCGCCTAGGCCCAGGAGTTGCAGGTTGCTGTGAGCTGTGTGACACCACAGCACTCTACCAAGGGTGATAAAGTGAGACTCTGTTTCTATAAAAATAGAAAAATTAGTTGGGTGTCATGGCAGTGACTGTAGTTCCAGCTATTTGGGAGACTGAGGCAGGAGAATCACTTGAGCTCACGAGTTTGAGATGGTTGTGCAGTAGCCTGACACCACAGCACTATAGTCTTGGCAACATGATGAACTCTGTCTCAAAACGAACGAACATGAAAAAAAACCCTAGGAAAGTCTGAAGAGCTGTCATAGGTTTTAAGAGACAGAAAACTATACGCCATGGAGGATCCTGAATGAGGTCAGGAACAGGAAAGGACATTAGGGGAAAATGGAAGCTGCAGTAGAGTTGGGCTTAGTTGAAGAGAGGTGCCCATGTGAATTTATCCTGCTTTGACAGGATATGACCACCAGGGAATTTGGAGCAAGAGACTCTATTACCTCTTCATCTTTTCTGTAAAACTCAAGTTATTCTGATGTAAAAAAATTTAAAACAAAGATGAAATGTAAGCATGGAGGTCACCAAGTAACAATGAACATACTGGCTCGGCACCCATAGTTCAGTGGTTAGGGCACTGCCACATACACCAGGGCTGGCAGGTTCAAACCCAGCCTGGGCCTGCTAGACAACAATGACAGCTACAACAACAAAAAATATACCCAGGCATTGTGGCAGGCACCTGTAGTCCCAGGTACTCGGGAGGCTAAGGCAAGAGAATCGCTTGAGCCCAAGAGTTTGAGGTTGCACTCTACTGAGGGTGACATAGTGAGATTCTGTCTCAAAAAAAAAAAAAAAAGGGCGGCGCCTATGGCTCAAAGGAGTAGGGCACCGGCCCCATATGCCAGAGGTGGTGGGTTCAAACCTGGCCAAAAACTGCAAAAAAAAAAAAAAAAGAACGAGGGCAGCACCTGTGGCTCAGTGAGTAGGGCGCCGGCCCCATATGCTGAGGGTGGCAGGTTCAAACCCAGCCCTCGCCAAACTGCAACAAAAAATAGCTGGGCGTTGTGGCGGGCACCTGTAGTCCCAGCTGCTTGGGAGGCTGAGGCAAGAGAATCGCGTAAGCCCAAGAGTTAGAGGTTGCTGTGAGCCGTGTGATGCCATGGCACTCTACCCGAGGGCGGTACAGTGAGACTCTGTCTCTACAAAAAAAAAAAAAAGACAGCCCCGGCCAAACTGCAACAAAAAAATAGCCGGGCGTTGTGGCGGGCGCCTGTAGTCCCAGCTACTCGGGAGGCTGAGGCAAGAGAATCGCTTAAGCCCAGGAGTTGGAGGTTGCTGTGAGCTGTGTGAGGCCACGGCACTCTACCGAGGGCCATAAAGTGAGACTCTGTCTCTACAAAAAAAAAAAAAAAAAAAAAAAAAGAACGATACCCTATTTTACCACACGGCAACTCACACTGACAGTGCTGTTCCGACTGCTATGAATGTGGCCTATCAAGATGTTAGATTGTAGGCTTGGACACAGCGATTCCATTCCGAGAAAAGTACCCCAAAAACATCCATAAGGAAGCACGTATAAGGCTGTGCATCATACTGTTGGTTGGACAAAAAGAATGGACCTAAATGTCAGTGAGTTACAGAGACTGAGTGGCAGACGTGGACAGGCTCAAGAGACATCTTGGGTGGTAAAAGAAAGCTCCAGATCTCAGAAAGTGCACACCCCCACTCATACTTTGAGTCCTCCAGCCTGTCCTTGAAGGGCATCCACTGACTTGAGACCACCAGAATGGTGGGCAGGGACTCAGGCTGCTTGGGAGGTGCCAGTCTCTGTTACTCACCAAGTGTCACCAGCACTGGAGGTTGCAACCCCTGACCTCTGTCCACTTTGCTTGTCCACAAAATACCAAAGTCCTCCCCTCTGGTGGGCTGCCCTTCCAGTACGATGTGATGCTTTAGTGACTGAGCCTTATTTAAATTAACACACATGCTGAATTATGTAACCATTAACCTATCCCCAAAGTCCATCTAGATTTATTTTCATATTAAGGTATTAAGTCACTGTGGTTGGGCTGAAGCCCACTGTGCTTTGAGCAGCTGAGTATTTGGGGTAGGACACAGGATGCCAGCTGAGCCAGGCAAGTGGGAAAGCAGGCAGGTGGCTATCCTCTGTTCCCGGCCTGAGGTCACCCTGCCCTGCCAGTAGGCCACATGGGAGGCAGTCCTGCAGAGAGCACCTTTCAGGCTCACAGCCCCCCCAGGCCAGAAGCTACTGGGGGGAGGCCACTTCCTTTCACTTGCTAACCTGCCCCCCACCCCAGCTCCTCTTCCAATGACTCTAGGACAAAGGGGGTTTATTTGCAGGGCTGGGAGGGGACACCTCTCGACCACTTCCTCCAGATGTTTCCCTAGTCTCTTAGAGATGAAAAGCCCTTCTCAAGACCTTTCCTCCTCTAACAGGGTCAGGTGGATGGTAAGACTTTTTCACTCTGTCACCCTGGGTAGAGTGCCATGGCGTCATAACTCACAGCAACCTCTAACTCTTGGGCTCAAGCCATCCTCTTGCCTCAGGCTCCAAGTAGCTGGGACTACAGGTGCCCACCACAATGCCCAGCTTTTTTTTTTTTTTTGAGACAGTCTCACTTTATCGCCTTCTGTAGAGTGCCATGGCGTCATAGATCATAGCAACCTCAAACTCGCGTGGGCTCAAGTGATTTTCCTGCCTCAGTCTCCCGAGCAGCTGGGACTACAGGCACCTGCCACAATACCTGGCTATTTTCAGAGATGGGGGGGGTCTCACTTTTGCTCAGGCTGGTCTTGAACTTCTGAGCTCAAGCAGTCCACCTGCCTTGGCCTCCCAGAGTGCTAGGATTATAGGTGCGAGCCACCACAAAGGCCAACGATAAAATTCTAAAGGACACTAAGAGCGGTGGGCTTCTGACAGTGGCCACTTACTCTGTACCTTCCATAAACATGCATGCACCACTCCTGGTCTTAACCCTGCTGTCAACTGGGGTCTGGCAGGGCAGATCTGTGTCCCAGCTTCCTTAACTTTGGAGTTGCCTATGCCACTGTTGAGGGGAGTACTGAGGGAGCACAGCCAGGGTTCAGAGGCTTCTTTTGAGTCCAGTGAGGATAGTGACCCCAGCATCCCAGGGTTGTTGTGAAGATGGACTTGGGGCCAGATGCATTGTAATCCCAGCATTTTCGGAGGCCGAAACAGGACTGCTTGAGGCCAGGAGTTCAAGACCAGCGATATAGTAAGAATCCTGTCTCCATAAAAATATTAAAAAATTGGGCAGCACCTATGGCTCAGAGAGTAGGGTTCTGGCCTCATATACCAAGGATGGAGGGTTCAAACCCAGCCCTGGCCAAACTGCAACAAAAAAATAGCCAGGCATTGTAGCAGGCACCTGTAGACCCAGCTAGTCCGGAGGTTGAGGCAAAAGGATCTCTGGAGCCTAAGAGTTTGAGGTTGCTGTGAGCTATGATGCCATAGCATTTTACCAAAGGTGACAAAGTGAAACTGTCTCAAAAAAAATTAAAATTAAAATTAAATAAAAGATGGACTAGGCACCTGAAAGGAGCCCTGAAAGCAGAGGAAAGCAGGACCAGAGGCGGGTGCTAACCCCTTTGGGACACTCTGAAGCCAGGCAGCACCCATTTGCCTGGACCACACAGTTAACAAGTCAGTCCTGCACCCTGACCTCAGCATTGAAACTCAGAGGCATGGGCGGTGCCTGTGGCTCAAGGAGTAGGGCGCCGGTCCCATATGCCAGAGGTGGCGGGTTCAAACCTAGCCCTGGCCAAAAACCAAAAAAAAAAAAAAAAACAAAAAAAGAAAAAGAAACTCAGAGGCAGACAGACAGACAAGTGCCTGCCCAGAAAGAAGAAAAGAAGTGGCACCTGTCCCCAGACACCCCATCTCAGATCAGGCCACTGTGGGCAGAGCAGGAGTCTTTCCAATCCTCTTCTGGAGGTTGGCAGGGGCCCTTCAGGTAAAGCAGAGATGGACGAAGCTAGCTGGGTGGTCCCTCCAGCTCAGCATAACAGGATGATGCCATGACTGGAGCCTGAGTCAGCTCATTCTTAGGTTCTAGAGACCCACATGAAAGGCCAGCCTGGGACCACAGGGCAAGCCAGGTCCCCAGATGGGAAGCCCAAGGGTGGGTAGTCCATGATATTGCCCCCAGACCACAGCCACTGGAAGGGGTCCAAGCCTCAGTCTGAGGCAGATGTATTTGCCATCCTCCTGTCAACATCTGCTACAACCACACCTCCCTGTGCAGGATCTGCCTCCTTGGGCCTCTGGGTACAGGTGTGCCTAGGTCACAGAGACAGCTGGCCGGTGGGCCATTGAACACACCACTTCTGATATTGGCTCCTAAGACCCAGAGCCTTGAGCTGAGGTGTCAGATGCAGGTGGCGCCTTTCCAGAAGAGCCCTGCTGCCAGGGTATGAATAAGGGTATCTTGGAAAATCCACAAAATGGAGAACTGGAAGTTGGCCCTTCTCCGAGGCAGCCATAGGCCATACCAAGTAGAAGAGGGGAGAACAGACCACTGGGTTCAGCATGGTCAGTGCTTCTGCATGGTACTCCTGGGTCCCAAGATGGAGGGTGTTGAGGAGAAGCAGAGGGCCTCTCTCTCAGGTACCTGGAATGGAGACAGATGAATAGCTGCAGATTGGCAGGGCCGGGGGTTGAGGTTAGTCCTTAAGTGAAATGGTCAGGCGCAGGGAGAAAAAGGAGCATCACGTGGGTGCAGACATGTGCACTGCAGGTGTCTTTGAGCATTACTGGATGGGTGCTAAGAAATGGGGCTAGGGTGGGGCATGGTTGTTCACATCTGTAATCCTAGCACTCTGGGAGGCAGACGGATGAACTGCTTGAGCTCAGGAGTTCCAGAACAGCCTGAGCAAAAGTAAGATCTGGTCTCTAAAAATAGCTGGGCATTGTGGTAAGCACCTGTAGTCCCAGCTACTTGGGAGGCTGAGGCAAGAGAATTGCTTAGCCCAAAAGTTTGAGGTTGTCGTGAGCTATGACGCCACAGCACTCTACCGAGGGCAAAGAGACTCTGTCTCAAAAAAAAAGAAAAAAGAAATGGGGCTGACTTAAGGTGTGTGGCACTCTCTCTGTCACCAAGTTTATGGAAGCAGAATTGCATACACTATGTGCAAGTTACCAACTATTTTCCCATGGGGCCTCCAGACATTAAGTGATTAATACAATGGATTCTGAGATAACAGTGTCTAGAAACAGACCCAAATCTGGCAACGCCATAAAAGCAGCACTTTCTTGGGGGAAAGAGTTGCTTTTTTGGAGGAAATGAAATTGGAGCAAACAATTTTAGAGGGGGAGTTAGATTTCCAACTCACTCCTTACCAGAATTATGTTATAAAATTAGACAAAAATTTTAAGTGTGTATATAAATATGTGTGTGTGTGTGTAGAGAGAGAGAGAGAGAGAAACCATATATTTCCAGAAGAAAATATCAAGTGGTTTATAATCTTGGAGTGGAAAAGATATTTCTGAGCATAACACAAAACACAAGATGCCATAGGGGGGAAAACTCATAATGACTAACAACACTTTTAGATGCCTAGCTAAAAAATAGGAAAACAAAACCACAAAGTCAAAGACTAAAGATAGGAAAAAATGAAACATTTTTTAACAAAGGGCTCATTTCTTTAATATGTAAAGAGGTCCTAGACACCACCACCAACAACAACCCAATAGGAAAATGAGCAAAGAATATTTAACACAAATAGTTTTAAAACATATAAATGTTTATAATAAATATACATTTTCCAATTTCAAAATTAGTGATAAAAACGATCACCATAAAATAAATGTGACAAAGTGTTAGACATTAGATGATACAGGAAATACAAAGAAAGTTACAGTGAAATAAATACTATCTTACACCCACCAGGGCTACAAAATCAAGCTTAGCCAAAGAAACACTAGGACCCTTCCAATGTTGGTAGAGGAGGGCTACTTAAATCCCTTCCTACCTAGCATTTCTGCAATAAGGAATTTATAGCGTACAGAAATATACCTTCTAGGGTGCAAAGATGCTAGTATAAAGAGTCACCCTGGCATTGTTTATAGTGAGGAAAGATTTCAAAGAACATAAATTTCTACCAACAGGAAACTGGGTAAATTGTAGCACTGTAAATGGCCGCTTAAATATGAATTCAATCTGAACTTATGGAACACTCTCCAAGTGACCCACCGTTAGCAGAAACCCATGTAGATATACATCCATAGACTTTGTTGACACGTTAAGAAACTGGTTTATCTCTGCCCAAGGGGTGAAAACTGGGCCTTGGATGTTAGAGACAGGAAGAACGCTTCAAGTTTCCACCAAATACCTTTTCAGGGGCCGAGTTTTTGCTCGTGAGCACCTGAAAACATTTTGCTCCCTTGCAAGCAGTTGCTTTGAACTTGCTGCAAGGAGTACACTGCGGAGCCCCAGCTCTCAAGGAGCTGGCATTCTCATGGTGTCAGAAGACAATGTGGTCTACGACAAGCACAGCGTCCAAGGGAGTCAGTGGGAACGTCGAGAAGGGAGTTCAGGGTAGGGAGGAGGGAGTCTTTGGGAGAGGAATACTGCAGCGAGCGGTAGAAAGTCATACATGTTAGGAATGTGGGCCGCGTCAGTCCGCACGGAGTGAGCGCATTTCCGCGGCTAAGCGCAGTCTGTGCGACGCCCCTGTATTGGCAGGGCAGAGGTCAGCGGGTAGCGCAGACGTCCTCTGCTCCTTCAGCCTCAAAAATAATCCCAGGTGGCCAGCACAGAGGCCCGGGTGACGCGCCGCCAGCCCGGGCGCTCTCCCATCCCGGAGCGGAGGCGCGGGCACAGCTCCCACCCCGGCGGAGCGCAAGACTTCGAGGCCCGAAGGACTAGCGCGGGTGCCTACGGGAGCGGCTGGGAAGGGGCAGAGCCAGTGCCACGCGGGCTCCGAGCCGCAGCCACTATCCACAGATGCCGACTCCCGTTCTGCGGTCGGTTCGCCGCCGCCTCCGCCTTAGCGCGCACGGTGGCATTTCCGCTTCCGCCTCGGCCTGGTCCCCGCTCGTGATACCCAAGCTAAAGCACCCCCCCTTCTTAAATGGGCTGCGGTTACCGAAGGGCCTCGGACTAGAAGCACAACTCGGTTTAGTAGTAGGACTAGCTGGAATCAACTTCGGGTCTTGGACTCGCAACCGCCTGGTCCTGCGACACAGCTGAAGTTTTCCCCAAGCCTAAGAGGGGATGACAGGCCATCGTTTCCCCAGACCTACCGGCTCCGGGACCTGCCACGGAGGTTACAGGGAGGCTGGAGTCGCTTGAGACCCACCCCTGCCTTGTCCTTAAGGGAGTCCCGGTCGGAGGACACATGTCAAAGGCACCGAGCGGTAGGAGAAAATGGCGTGTTGCAAGGGGAGTTCCCTGTGACCCCGCCTCTAGGGAGACCCTAGGACCTGCCACTGCCCTCCTCTATATGTAGTCTTCCTTGTTGCTAAAGAAGCGACCTGCTCGGTCTTAGGATCCGTCCGGCCCGACTCCTCAGGATCCAAGTGGGCTGGACTGGCCCCTCTGCGGTGGGGCCCAGAGGACGGCTTCCTGCCAGTCTTCTGGGCCCCGGTCGTGCGATGGCAGCGTGCCTCACAGGATTCACCTGCCAACAGGCGGGAGCTGTAGGTACCTTCCCTTGGAGGCAGAGGTCTCTCCAGTTTCCCCTGGAGGCAGATATGGGGACTAATGTGGCCCCTCACCCTACCACCACCCCAAAGAAAAAGCCAGCTCAAGGGGCCCTCCGGAATACACCAGTCGCACCCCTTTTAGCGCCGGGAAAGTGACTTGGTGCCTGTTTTTCTAAAACCCACCAGAGGGCGCGTGCCGGTCTTTCCTGGGATCTGGGACAAGGCCGGAAAATCTTGGCCGCTCCCCGAGAGGGCAGGAGCCATGAAAGGAAAAAGAGGAACCCTAAAATTTTAAATCTTTAATTTGTTTTCAGGATTTTCTTCTTTTTGCTTCCAAAAGAAAGGGAGAGCATAGCTCCGTTGCCTGTACATGGTCCACGGCCCCTAGGCGGGGTGGGATTCCGGTGCCCACGGCCTCGGGAGTCCTGGGCGGCCCGGGGGTCCACATGCAGCCCCCGGGATGGAGCGGGGTGAGGTCTGGCCGCCGCCCCCGTCCACCTGCGGCCCCCTTATTGCTAAGGTCCGACGGCCGGGGCGCTCTGGCCACCACTAGGCGCGGTGGCTGGGCAGCTCCTGGGAGATGAAGCGGCGCAGGCGCTCCAGGTACTGGCTGTATAGCTCGATGTCGTTGTGCCCAGCGCCCTCCACCCACAGTGGCTCCACGGCCTTGGGGCAGCGCTCGTAGAGTGCCAGCCCGTGAGAGAAGTCGATCACTTCGTCCTCCGTACCGTGGATGATGAGCACAGGCGACGTGATCTTGGACACCTTCTCGATGCTGCGGAAGGGGCGCTTAGCGTCAGCCTCCGGCCCCCTGCCTTTCCCTCCCCGCCAAGGCCAGCCCACCCCGGGATTCCCTCTGGCACTTCGCCCCGCCCACTGGGGCTCCGCCCGGCGCTCACTTGGGGAATGCGTCGAAGCAGTAGGTCTTCTTGGTGTCGGGAAAGGCGACGCGCATGCCCGAGGTGAGCGGAGAGTGCAGCACCACGGCTGCGCACTCGTAACGTGAGGCCAGGTCCACAGTGGGCACCGTGCCGATGCTCTGCCCATACAGGATGATGCTGTCGGGGCTGATGCCATACCTGGCGGTGCCGGGGCAGGATCAGCGGCGGCCGCAACGCGGCCATACCCTTCCTGCTGGCCGGCTTTCCTAAAGCTGGGCCAGCTCGCAGAGCAATCCCCCAGTCTTCCCGAGCCGTCTGCCAGTGGGGTCCGGCCAGGATCTTCCCTGTCTCAAACACTGAGGAGGCGGTGTGCGCATAGCCCAGTTCAATGGCTCTAGACTCCTGGGCAGCATCCACCTGGACTAAGTGTGGGGAGGGCCCTTGGGGAAAGCAGGGGACAGGGGCAGAGTAGGCCCTGGCGACCCTCCTGCTCCTAGAAATATTTCGTGCCTGCTCCAGGTCTTCCTGATTAGCCCTTCCTGCCTGTACCTATTTCCCTGCCCCTCATCTGTAGGGGATTCAGGTAGCTATGTCCCTGGCCATCTATTGGCAATTTAGGGTCCCTCAGAGCCTCCATGCCTGGTGAGGTGCTCACTACAACACAGACTGGCAGTGACCGCGGATGCTGCAGGTGGTGGGTGGTACCTCCTTCTAACAGCATTATTTTCTTCCTAGTGCACAGGTCCTGGGGCCACAGCCCACCTTCCACCCTGCCCAGCTGGCCCCCTCATGCCAACTCGCAACTGCAACAGGCACTCCCTGGACACCTTGCCATGCAGTGTTCTACAGGTCCCCTCCCATAGGCTTCTGACCCTGACCCCAAGGAGATGCCCCTCATGGTGGATGGGACCAGGGTAGGTCTGCATCTTACCTGGGCCACCCACTTGGGCATTCTGACTCCATCTCCCCATCTGAACCACCAGCTGTATCTGTCTCTACACTTGGCTGGACCCCCAATTCCTTGGCAGCACCCCACAGTTGAAACCACCAGCCCACACACAGGAATCCACATATCACTCCTGCCTGCTGCCCTACAGCTCTGCCACAGCCTCTTGGGCCTGCTGCCCAGCAGCACAAGCACCAGGGTGTTAAACCAGCCCATCCCTGGCACCTGGCAGGAGTCTCCAAGCACTACCTGGATAAATACGACACATCCCAAATGCAGATCCTTTCCTTCCTCCCGCTCACCCTCACAGCTGCCAGGTTGAGGTTTCGGGACAACTGTGGCAGCAGGAAACATAGATGGACAGAGCTAAGAGTTCTGAGTGGCTCACACCGTTGGCGTGACGGCCAGTGTCCTTGAGCAGTGGGGCAAGAGGGGGCAGGGAAGCCAGACTTTTGTGTCCCTGTAGCACGGGACACATGCTCAGCAATGGTACCCAACACTGCCAAGAAGCCCATGATGGGCCCCCAGTGTCAGGGTGATGCTGGGGACCTGGCTTCCAGGCCTGCAGCAGGGACTTCCTGGCCTATCACCACAGCAAACAGCCTTCCCCACCGCCACCTCCCCAGGGCCACCAACTCCTCAGAGCTGCACCTGATCACTGCGAGAGCAGGTCAGACTAATCAGCAGGGCAGGGACCAGACAGCAGGCAAAGAGTAGGGCATTTCCTCCAAGGGGGAGGCCTGTGTGGCCTGGAAGCAACTGAGCAGCCCAAGCAGGTGTGGGGTGGGAGAGGCTGCCCAAGGGCTGCATGACCAGGGGCACAGGGTCTGGAGTGGAGGTTGGCCCAGACCTCATGTATGCTGGGGGCCCATACCCCTGACCTCCCTCCAGCCACAGAGCTTTGTGCTGGGCAGCAAGTAGCCTGCCCCACTCCTCCAGAACCTAAACCCATTTCTCAGGGCCCCATCTCATCCAGAAGGAGGCTGAGCCCCACAGCCACATGCCCCCTGAGCTCTGGACTCTAGGCCCCAGATGCAACAGCCCTGATCACCAGCCCAAGTACTCCCTTGCCCATGGGGTCCCAGCTGTCCTTTCATACCATCCCAAGCACCCCATCCTGGGCCAGCATCCTGTGCCCACTGCCTCCTACCAGGCAGCCTCCACTCCCCTGTGGAAACCCCAGCCCTAATCCCAGCCCCTGAGGCCAGGGACTCTCAGAAGGGATGGCAGGGACGAGGGGCTACATCCTGGGCAATCAGAAGACAGTCAGCCTGCCTCATCAACACAGATGGTGTCCTCATGCACAAGCCCACCTGTCCCACTCTGGCTCTGTTCATTTGCTACAGGGTTACCCTCCCCCCCACCAGAGAAGCCAGTCTGTGGCACTAGATTTGGGTCCCTCCCTAAGGAGACATAGGTGGCCTCTCCCCTGCAGCCACCCTCACCTGGTGCGCAGGGCCTGCCAGGCAGCATCGATGTCAGCATAAAGGTTCTTCTCTGAGGGCTTGCCTGAGCTCACACCGTAGCCAGAGTAGTCATAGGAGAAGACATTGCAGTGAATACGGGTACCCAGGCCGATGTAGAAGCTGCTCATCTGGCCCAGGTCCACTGCGTTGCCATGAGAGAAGAGAACCGTGTACCTGGTGGGTGGGGGGAGGGCTGCTTATAGGTCCCATCCAGATCTAGACACCTGGTGGCAGAACTCCAGACAGACAGTCCATCCTGGTGACCACCCAACACGAAATGCCACATTTACACTCCCAAGAGGTCACATAACCAGTGAGGAGGAAGCCAGGAGGAGCCAGGATAGAGCCCCGCTCCATCCTAAGGTGTTCCCATGGGGAAAGAACAGAAGAGTGTTCTTGGCTGTGGGGGTTGACCAGAGGAGCCTCAGGTTTCCCACCTGTGAAGGGGAATACTGGGACCCTCAGTCATGTTCTCAGTGAGGAGGAAGCCAGGAGGAGTCAGGATGGAGCCCCACTCCATCCTAAGGTGTTCCCATGGGGAAAGAACAGGAGAGTGTCCCTGGCTGTGGGGGTTGACCAGAGGAGCCTTAGGATTCCCACCTGTGAAGGGGAATACTGGGACCCTCAGTCATGTTCTCAGCTCAGGGCAGACCTGCAGCAGCCATCACCTTTAACCCTCTGGACAGGGGCCACCTCCACCCTGCAGCCTTTCTTCCAGAAGGGCCCTAATAGCCCTCTGGATCCATGTGCACCTGCCCACAGGCTGGACCGTTCCTGGAGAAAGTGGCTCTGCTGCTACATGGCCCTCAGTCTTTCTCCAGGAATGATCCCTTTGCTATTAGGGGACAGCTGGACCCTAGCCCTGCCTCCCAGAAAGCAAATAAAGCCCATCCCTGCTTATAGACATACTGCTTCTCCCACATGATTCATTCTGCCCCAGTTCTGTGGCCATCCCATAAGGCCTGTCCACTTCTCAGGGACAGAACCTGCTCTAGATCACACCAAGAGCAGGTAGCCAGCTGGCCCTGGCTGTGGACTTCCTCCAACACCAGCAGGCCCAGCCCAGCCCCAAGGCAAAAGCTCACCCTGTGGACTGATCTGGAGTCAGAACTGCACCTCACGTGAAGGCAGAAGCACCCAGAAGGCCCAAGAGGAAGAGCTGCACCAAGCAGGTGGCAAGGCAGCCACCAGCAGCTGAACACTGAGGGCTCCCAGAGGGTTGCCCATAGGTGCAGGAACAGCGGTGGCCCTGTGGTGAATGAAGCCTGTTCCTGTACACATCTGGCTGCTATTCCTTTGGCAAGAAAATCTCAAAGAGGGACAAGGACAGGCCAGCTGGAGAACACCCACCCCACATCAGCCTTTCATTCTGGCTCTGGTCCTCTAGGGCTGCCACCAGCTACTCTGAGTGTCCCAGGTAGACATAGGAGCCCCAAGAATAGTGCAGCCTAAGCCAGGTGCCTGCCTGGGGCCCACACAGTCCCACCACCCCTAAGCTGCTCACCTGGCACCGGGCACACAGCGCACATACATGCAGGAGATGCGGTTGCCACGGGCACTCTTGGTCAGGAAGACCTCGATGGTGTCCAGCTCTCGCTGGCTGTACTGGAAGTCAGCACGCTCTGTCAGGTGGAGCTTCCAGCGCCCAGAAGTGCCTGAGGAGGTGCGCAGGGTCCCTGAGGGGGCAGCACTGGCCCCGCCGGGCCCAGGCTCAGGCTCAGGCAGCAGCGAGTAGGTGGGCTCTGGTGGCAGGAAGGCGAGCTTGGCGGCGATGCGGCCAGGGCAGGGCGGGCAGCAGAAGAGGCAGCAGAGCTCACTCACTGACAGGCCGTTCATGGCGGGCACCGCCCAGCCTCACCCGGCAGGGGAGGGGTGGGGGTGCTCCAAGTCGTGGACAGGGGGAAGGGTATCCCCTGGCCACTGCCCCAGACAAGATCCCTGTTAAGAGGCCACAGCCCAGCCCCATCGCGGTCCGAGCCAAGCCCCCGGGAGCCTCGCAGCCACAGGTCTCCATGTCGTGCAGTGGAAAACCCTGCAGGGGAACAGTGAAGTGTGGGGGTCCTTCTAGGGTGACATGGTCACCTGTGCAGATGTGGAGGGGTAGGTCCAAATCTTTTCTGGCCCTAATCCTAGTCTCACCCTCTCCTGCCCAGACTGCTGCCCCCACCACCTAGCCTACCACCCACAACCAAACTCAAGAGTGTACCCTGAGCTTGCAAATCACCATCCTTTGCCATAATGGCCCAGTCAGCAGGGTGAGGGGTGTGTATGGATCAGACCCAGGCCCCATCCAAACCTCTCCCATGTGTCCCTGCCCAAGGCCCAGGGAAGCCCCCACCCCAGGCCAGGCCTCAATCCACACTGCTGTCCTGACCACTCCCCAGTCCATCTCTGCAGTCCTCAAGGATTCATCTCCCACCCCCAGGGGACAGAAGCAGCCAGGGCAAAGACAGATGTCCATGGCTCACAGGGTCCTCTCAGAACTGCCATGTCTGGAGAAAGAGGAACCCTGGCAGAGGAAATATAACAAACAAAGGCTCTAAAAACAAAGGCAGGATACATCACAGGCTGAAAGGCCTTACTGAGCTAGGACAATGCCTCTTCCCTGTGCTCAGGGCCAGGCCAGAGAGTCAGCTTGCCGACTCTCTTGAGTGGGAGTCAGGGGAAACCAGAGCTTCTTCTCCAGCACAGATTTAGGGGTTCCATGACCTTGGGCGAGTCACTTACTCTCCCTCTCAGCATCTATAAATGCAGAGTCTATTTACCCCACAGGGATAAAAAGGAAAGGAGTTTCAGGGCAAGGGGTCTGTCTCAGAGCAGAAACTCAGATGTTCCTTTTAGCAAAACATAGTGAAACACTGTATTCAATTGACAACAGCTAAGTTGCTAAAGCAACCACAATCTTCTATGAAGCTGCCAACTGACAGACACCAAGAAAGTACAAAGGTCTGAGAAAAACAGATCCCTGACTACGCCTTTCCTTACAGACTGCCTTTCCTTACAGATTACAGATCGGAACAAGGGAGAAAGACACACTCACAACTCAATTTCAGCAGCAGAACACCCTGGCACATTCGACTTTTGAAAACCACTGGGCCACAGAGACAGTTCAGAGTTGGCTCCAGACACACAGGGTGTACACAGCTGCAGCCCACATCCATGGCTCATGCCCCCTCCCCCAAAACAACAATGTCAGGCCTGAGATGTGAAAGACCCACATCCCAGCCACCTCGACTCAGGGGCACACAGGGAAGAGTGGACAAAGGTGGGAAAGCCAGGGTGGGGATGTGGACAGCATCACATACCCCAAACCCCAAGGGAGAAGCAAGCACCAAGTGAGTGCTTTTCAAAGGGAACAGCCTATCATATTGGTTCTCAAATGGATTCTGCCCTATTAGGGACAACTGTCAATGTCTGGAAATAGTTTGTGGTGTCATGACTAAGAGTACCCCTGGCATGGGGTAGGTAGAGACCAGGGACACTGCTCAGCACCCTCCAGTGCTCCAGTGCTCAAGACAGACTCACCCCAAAGAATGACCCAGACCCAAGGTCCATAGGTTGAGGTTAATAAATGTCAGCTTCATCATATTCTCAAAAAGGCCTACGCCGCAAACAGGTGATACTCAGCTAATGCTGGATGGCTGGGAAACGTCTAAAGTTTGAGTGCCACTATGAAAGGTCAGTTTTGAGAGCCCAGTAGGCAGGCAGAGGCCTCTGGAAACCTTGGAAGATAAAGGGTCACATCAAGGCAGGCAAGGCCCCACTAACCAAGTCAGAAATGTGGGTGTTATCCTTAACACCTTGCTGCACTGCCCAGATCAAATCCAATACGATCTGTCAGCAGGGTCTGTGTTCCTTCAAGCATCACCAGGTCCCACCTCCATTACCTTTCACCTGGAACACAGTCACCCTCCTCTTTCTAGGACACCACCCCCAGCAGCAAAATCACCTTTTCATGATGCAAATCATCATGCTGCCTCCCTTTTGGGTGTCCCAAGGGCCTCCAACAGTTTTCAGAACTGAGATCAACCCCTCCCTGCCACAGCCCAACAGGCCTGCATCCAGCTCAGGCCAGCTCCTCCAGACTCACTCCTCTCCTCTCTACACCTTGCTTCCCACAGACAAGCCGCATTGCTCCCTTCAGCTGCACTGGGTACCCCCTTCCCCAGCCCCACTAGATATCCTTGCCCATCCCTCCTACCCTTTGAATCTCACTCTCAATGCTCTCAGAGTCATCCAGAGTGGGTCAGGACCCCTCACATGAAATCATGCCACCACATCTTGTATTTACATGCTTAACAGGATCCCCTCCCACCACATATACAAACTAGAAACTCCACGAAGATAGACTAGCATCTTCTTTGGCTCAACAACCTTTTGCTAAAGGAATGGACAAATAGTAGGCAGAAAAGATTTAAGGGAGAAGCTGGCTCGGCTCGGTGCCCGTAGCACAGTGGTTACAGTGTCAGCCACATACACCAAGGGTGGCAGGTTCGATCGAACCCAGTCCCAGCCAGCTAAACAACAACTGCAACAAAAAATAGCCAGGCGTTGTGGCAGGCGCCTGTAGTCTCAGCTACTTGTGGGAGGAAAGAGAATCGCTTGAGCCCAAGAGTTGAAGGTTGCTGTGAGCTGTGACACCATTGCACTCTACCAAGGGCGACAAAGTGAGATTCTGTTTCAAAAAAAAAAAAAGAGAGAGAAGCTACAGGAAAAAAAGAACCTCTAGGGTATGCCAGCTTTCACAGGGCAGGGTACAGTCTCTCCTTTGGGCTACTAACAGCTGGAACCTCCCTGTGTCACTAATGGGTGTTAGACTAGGTAGTGCACACCCAGATGCCTCACTCACTGGGCCCACGCCCCTGGCACCCTGAATACCATCAATCCCCTCCACAAGCATGTAAGTACCGTACCCCTCTGCATCAGGCCCTATGCAGGCTAGTGGTGTTATGAAAACCAAAAAGCAACCAAACAACTGAAATACTGTAAGATGACCTACATATGGTCAACTTTAATGGCACTGCACCAAGCCAGGTGGGAAAGCTGCCTGGGAGAAGGCACAGTCTGAAGGATGCTGATAAAGTGGGGGCAGGGGGCAGGAGACAGGAAATGGGACAGAGAGCACAGGAAAACCCCAGAGACGACAGAGTGTTTCATGAACTGTAGGCTCCTAGTAAGAGCGGAACCTAGGAGGAAGAGGTGAGCAAAACAGGTCCCACAGAACCTTTCCAAGTCTGGGTCAGGCCACGCCTGCTGAGCTCTACAGTTTGGACTTCATCCTGGGACAAACAGGGAACCACAGAAGAAAGAGTCCTGAGCCGGGGATGGGCAACACAGGTTGAGAGCGCTGGAATGATCCTTGGCTACATCCTAAAGAATGGCTGGAGCGGACACCAGGAACTGTGCCCAGGTGTCCTAACAGTAAAGGAGTCGCTTGAACAGGGGCAGAAGTGTCTGGGAGCTGTTTAGGAAAACGTGCTGAGCCACCGGCTAGCTCCGAGGATAGAACCAGGAAAACGTGCTGAGCCACCGGCTAGCTCCGAGGATAGAACACAGTGTCGGGCTGGGGGTAGGGTCGGAGGCCAAGCCTACCGCTCATACAGGGCACTCCGGCTGCGTCCCCAGAAAGGTGGTATATCACTCCACCGAGGAGGGCTGAACAGACAGGAGACAGAGCTTCACCAGAGTCAGAAATGCTGCCCGTCGGTCCCTGCCCCAAGTCTGGGGTCCTCGGGCAGGACCTGCGGCAGGCTGGGCAGTGCAGGGGTCTTGGGGACGTTCAACCGGGCTGCCCGGGCCTCGTGGCCCGACCCAGCTCCCCAAACGGCCACGGACGGCACCAAGGCCACCCTGAGTCGCCGCGTCCGCCCCTGCGAAGCACTCACCTCCTCGGCCCGCGCCCCCCGGCCGCAGGGCCGCGCTCCATGGCTCCCGGCAGACCGCTCGTGCGTCGGTCGGTCGCTCCGCGACCCGGCCCGGCCTCTTGCGCCGCCACCGCCGCCGCTCTCCCGCGGGCGGAAGTCAGCCTCCTTCCCGCCACCGCCCAGGAAGTGACGCACTAGCAGGCGCCGGGGCTAGAGGCGCCAGGCGACGGCGCAGCTGCTCCGGGAGCTGGGCCTGGCTGCCAGGGGCGGAACTCGAGTCGTGGGGCGGGGCCTGTGGGGCGGAGCCCGAGCTTCAGAGTTCATTCATTTGTTCTTTCGCTCATTCCAATGCTGGGTCGGGGCCGGCCCCATATGCCAGAGGTGGCGGGTTCAAACCCAGCCCTGGCCAAAAAAACTAATGATGGGTTTATGTTAAAAAAAGCATGTCTTGGGTGGCCCCTGTGGCTCAGTGAGCAGGGTGCTGGCCCCATATACCGAGGGTGGCGGGTTCAAACCCGGCCCCGGCCAAACTGCAACAAAAAAAAAGCCGGGCGTTGTGGCGGGCGCCTGTAGTCCCAGCTACTCGGGAGGCTGAAGCAGGAGAATCGCCTAGGTCCAGGAGTTGGAGGTTGCTGTGAGCTGTGTGACGCCATGGCACTCTACCGAGGGCGATAAAGTGAAACTCTGTCTCTACAAAAAAAAAAAAAAAAAAAGCATGTCTTTTGCCGTGGAAGCAAAATTTACAGGAAAAAAGAAAAAGTTTACAACCAACCTAGGCAGCAAAATAATTTTTTTTTTTTTTTGTACAGACAAGAGTTTCACTTTATCGCCCTCGGTAGAGTGCCGTGGCGTCACACAGCTCACAGCAACCTCCAACTCATGGGCCTAGGCGATTCTCCTGCCTCAGCCTCCCGAGTAGCTGGGACTACAGGCGCCCGCGGCAACGCCCGGCTATTTTTTTGTTGCAGTTTAGCCGGGGCCGGGCTTGAACCCGCCACCCTCGGTATATGGGGCCGGCGCCCTACTCACTGAGCCACAGGCGCCGCCCAGCAAAATAAATTTTTAAATATCTTATTTTTTGTTTGTTTTTTTGAGACGGAGTTTCACTATGTCGCCCTCGGTAGAGTGCAGTGGCGTCACAGCTCACAGCAACCTCAAACTCTTGGGCGTAAGCAATTCTCTTGCCTCAGCCTCCCAAGTAGCTGGGACTGCAGGTGCCCACCATGACACCCAGCTATTTTTTTTTTTTGGTTGCAGTTGTCATTGTTGTTTAGCAGGCCAGGGCCGGGCTCAAACCCACCAGCTTCGGTGTGTGTGTGTGGCTGGCGCTCAACTCACTGATCTACCAGCGCTGAGCCATTATTTTTTTTTTTTTTTTTTTTTTTTAATTTGGCCGGGGCTGGGTTTGAACCCACCACCTCCGGCATATGGGACCGGCGCCCTACCCGCTGAGCCACAGGCGCCGCCCTGAGCCATTATTTTTTAATAACTCATAACATATATACTGGGTGCAAAAAGATGTATACGCATTTTAGGAAATGAAAAACTATTAAAATTATAATACTCAAGTCACCTTTGACTTCTGCAATTACAAGGGATAAAAGATACAATATATCACATAACAAGAGTTTTCAGTATATATCGAGTATTCAATTTTTTTGTTTTTGAGACAGAGCATCACTTTGTCCCCCTTGGTAGAGTGCTATGGTATCACAGCTGACAGCCACAAACTCTTAGGGTTAAGCGATCCTCTTGCCTCTGCCTCCCATTAGCTGGGACTAGGGGCATCTGGCACAACGCCAAGCTATTTTTAGAAACTGGGTTTCACTCTTGCTCAGGCTGATCTGAAACTTCTGGACTCAAGCAATCCTCTCACTTCAGCCTCCCAAAGTATTGGAATTACAGATATGAGCCACGGTGTCTGGCCCATTTCTTTCTTTCTTTCTTTTTTTTTTGGCCAGGGCCGGGTTTGGCCAGTATATGGGGCTGGTGCCCTACTCCTTTGAGCCATAGGCGCTGCCGCCTTTCATTTTTTAAATATTGCATTAACATATTATTAATCACAGAGGCTGAGATTTTTGGCATCCCTTAAATTTTGTGCAGGTTTCAGTATCCTGCTGTCCATACCCTGAACCCTTCTGGTTCAGCTCATAACATAGCAAGGGGTTCTTACACAATGAAGAAAGAGATCAGAGGCATGGTGCAGTGGCCCACACCTGTGATCCTAACACTCTGGGGGATGCCGAGGGGGGCAGATTGCCCCAAGTCAGGAGTTTGAGACCAGCCTGAGCAAGAGGGGGTCCTCATCTCTACTTAAAATAGAAAAATTAGCTGGGTGTAGTGGTGCATGCCTGTAGTTCCAGCTACTCAGGAGGCTGAGGCAGGAGGATCAGTTGAGCCAGGATGATACCACTGCACTCTACCCAGGGCAACAGAGCAAGACTCAGTCTCAAACAAACAAACAAACAAACAAAAAAAACAGAAGGGGCATGGGGTCTGTGGCTCAAGCAGCTAAGGCGCCAGCCACATACACCTGAGCTGATGGGTTTGAATCCAGTCCAGGCCCACCTAACAACAATGACGGCTGCAACCAAAAAATAGCCAGGCGTTGTGGCGGGCGCCTGTAGTCCCAGCTACTTGGGAGGCTGAGGCAGGAGAATCGCGTGAGTCCAGGAGTTGGAGGTTGCTAACAGCTGTGATGCCACAGCACTCTACCCAGGGTGACAGCTTGAGGCTCTGCCTCAAAAAAAAAAAACAACAAAACAAAACAACAACAAAAAAAAAAACAGAAGAAGGAGGAGGAGGAGAAAGGAGGAGGAAGAGATCTGATCTCATAAGAATGAAGTGTAGGAAATGGGAGAAAACTACCAGATAGTCTCTCAGAGGGGGGTGGTCAGGGAAGATCCTTCTGAGGAGGTGTCAGGGGCAGAGGCAGAAAAGAGGTGGGAGTGAGAAGTAGTTGGAAATCCTTGCCCTTCCAGACCTGCACCCTGTTTCAAAATGCTCTTCTACCCTGCAGGCAGTCTCAGTCCTCTTTTCTTCCCAGAGCCTCTGATCTTTAACTCCACTTTATAGAGATAACTGTGAAGCTCCTAGGCTGATCCTCCCCTAGGGCCCCATTTCATTCAAGTCAGAACAGAAAATGGCTAAGAGCTGGAGACTACACAGGCTTGTTTGTCCTAATTTTTCCCTGTTTTTCCTTGTTTTCTGGCTTCTCAGAGTGTTGTGAGATTTTTGACCCCACTGGAAAGCTGGCTCCCCAACTGCGTACTCAGCTGCCTGGGTCTCCTTGGGGCTGTCAAAGGCTGACTATGTTGCCTACCTCGAGGCTCCCAGCCTCAACTGAGGTTCTCTCTTAATGTCCAGGTCAAAACAAAGCCAGGCTCTTTCTATTGTTGTGACTTATTTGGTCTGTCCCCAAACTCCTTACTCTACCCTGAGCTAGGAGGGACCAGGGCTAGAGTGTCCAAAAAAGCCCAGCTTTGCTCCATGACGGCCACATGCACAAGGGCTGGTGGGTTCAAAACCTGCCTGAGCCTGCTACACTACAATGACAACAACAACAAAAATAGCTGGGTGTTGTGGCAGGCACCTGTAGTCCAAGCTACTTGGGAGGGTGAGGCAAGAGAATCGCTTAAGCGGAAGAGTTTGAGCTTTCTGTGAGCTGTGATGCCATGACACTCTACCAAGGGCGACATAGTGAGACTCTGTCTCAAAAAAATTAAAAATAAATAAATAAATAAAGCCCAGCTGCACCTGTAACAATGTACCGCACTAGGGACATGGGGAGACACCATGAAGGGGGTAGAAGATGAGCAAGAAGACTCAGTTCTCCCCCAAGAATAGCCTGCTCAATCCCCCCACCAATTCTGAGGGCACCTTGCAAAAGGTAAAGGCATCTCTCTCAACTCCCAAAAGTCTCAGAAGGACAATCACCCTTCCTCCTCCTTGAAGAGCGCTTGTGGACTAGCCTCTGGCCCATTTTTCCCAGAAAGTAGATGGAGCTATTGGTCCCTCACGCCTTGTCTGCTCTGCCCTCAGCCTCCTGAGTAGCTGGAACTATGGGCATGCTCTGCCATGCCCAGCTAATTTTTTTTGTTTGTTTGTTTGTTTTTGCAGCTTTTGGCCGGGGCTGGGTTTGAACCCGCCAACACCAGCATATGGGGCCAGAGCCCTACTCCGTTGAGCCACAGGCACCACCCTAATTTTTAAATTTTTTTGTAGAGACAGGGTCTCAATCTGTTGCCTGGACTGATCTTAAACTCCTGGCCTCAAGCATTCCTCCTGCCTTGGCTTCCCAAATTGCTAGGATTAAAGGCATGATCCATAGCACCCAGCCTCACTTTCTCACTTTTTTTTTATTGTGTTAAGACATTTATATTCTACATTTACTAAGTTTCACATGTACCCTTGTAAGATGCACCGCAGGTGTAATCCCACCAATCACCCTCCCTCGGCCCATCCTCCCCTCTCCTTCCCCTCCCTTTTCCCCTTCCCCATATTCTTAGGTTATAACTGGGTTATAGCTTTCATATGAAAGCCATAAATTAGTTTCATAGTAGGGCTGAGTACACTGGATACTTTTTCTTCCATTATTTTTCTTTTTTTTTTTGAGACAGAGTCTCACTATGTTTCCCTCGGTAGAGTGCTGTGGTGTCACAGCTCACAGCAACCTCCAAGTCTTGGGCTTAAGGGATTCTCTTGCCTCAGCCTCCCAAGTAGCTGGGACTACAGGCGCCCGCCACAATGCCCAGCTATTTTTTGTTGCAGTTGTCACTGTTGTTTAGGTGGCCCAGGCTGGGTTCAAACCCTCCACCCTCAGTGTACGTGGCTGGCGCCGTAACCACTGGACTACGGGCACCGAGCTAACTTTCTCATTATTTTATTGAGGGGTTTCCTTTTTCATTGTCCATTTCTCTTCCTTCCTATGAAAGCTGGTCATAGGAATTGGCTCATTCTTGTCAAATCCAACTAAAACCATCAAAAAGTCAGAGAGAAAAACACTGAGGATACATAACATTGCTCTGAGAATGTAATTCTCTGCAAGCCTGGCTCCTGAACCTACCTGCTGAAACCTGAAACCACTTTTATTTAATGGCTGATGAAACAACCTGCTCAGACCCTAAGACTAGTTTCTCCCACAGCCACCATTACTCACCAATCAGAGCTTGCCAGCTGACTGATACCAATGAACTTTCTGGAAAAACAATATGTAATGTTTCTCCTTTTTATAAAACCTCTAACTTTCTCTCTGTTCTTTAGACTTACTAAAAACCAGCTGATTGTGGTGGCGCCTGTGGCTCAGTGAGTAGGGCGCCGGCCCCATATACCGAGGGTGGAGAGTTCAAACCCGGCCCCGGCCAAATTGCAACAACAATAAAAAAATAGCCGGGTGTTGTGGTGGGTGCCTGTAGTCCCAGCTACTCTGGAGGCTGAGGCAAGAAAATCACCTAAGCCCAAGAGCTGGAGGTTGCTGTGAGCTGTGATGGTACAGCACTCTACCAAGGGCAACGAAGTGAGACTCTGTCTCTAAAAAAAAAAAAAATTAAATTAAATAAAAACTAGCTGGTTTGTGCATGTGTCCTGAATTACAATTCTTGCTTCCCAAATAAAATTAACTAATTAATTTCAGAGATTTATCTCTGCACTTTCACTTTATTTGACTTAGAAACCCCCACCAGACAATGAGCTCCCAGGACAGGGTTTTTGTCACCTTCATGTTCTCCAATATACCCCATGAATGGATGAACACATGAGATGAAGATGATTTTGCCCAAACCATAGACAGCTTTGGTGAGACCTCATGAGGCATTGAGGATCACACACCAGAGACCTCAAGCTCTTTGGACACTGTTTTTTCCTTCAGTCTTGCTTTGGGACACTCAACCTGTCAGAAAGATAACTTGGCTGTAGAAATCAACACGCTTTTGTTGTTGTTATTGTTGTTGTTGTTTTCTTTTTTGAGACAGAGTCTCACTATGTTGCCCTCGGTAGAGTGCCATAGTGTCACAGCTCACAGAAACCTCTAACTATTGGGCTGAAGTGATTCTCTTGTCTCAGCCTCCCAAGTAGCTGGGAGTACAGGCACTTGCCACAATGCCTAGCTATTTTTTTTTTTTTTTTTTGCCTAGCTATTTTTTAGAGATGGGGGTCTTGCTTTTGCTCAGGCTGATCTCAAACCTGTGAGCTCAAGTTTTGTTGTTGTTGTAGTTGTCATTATTGTTTAGCAGGCCTGGACTGCAGGCGCCCGCCACAACGCCTTGCTATTTTTGTTGTTGTCATTGTTGTGTAGCATGCTCGGGCCAGTTTCAAACCCCCCTACCTCAGCCTCCAAAGTGCTGGGATTACAGGGGTAAGCCACTGAGCCCAGCCCAATTACTTTTACTTTTATTTATTTCTACCCTGTTTCCCCCAAAATAAGACATCCTCCTACCCTGTTTCCCCGAAAATAAGACATCCTCCAAAAATAAGACCTACTTACAGGAACCATAAGACGTCCCCTGAAAATAAGACCTAGCGCATCTTTGGGAGCACACCTTAAAATAAGACACTGTCTTATTTTCGGGGAAACAGGGTATAGGGAATGCATTTCCACAGTGTGATGGTTAATTTCATGTATCAAATTGATTGGGCTAAGGGATACCCAGATAGTTGGTTTAAAAAAATCATTTCTAGGGGCGGCACCTGTGGCTCAAAGGGGTAGGGCACCATGCCCCATATGCTAGAGGTGGCGGGTTCAAACCCAGCCCCGGCCAAAAACTGAAAAAAAAAAAAAAAATCATTTCTAGGGTGGCGCCTGTAGCTCAGTGGGCAGGGCACCATCCCCAAATACCAAGGGTGGTGGGTTCCAACTCGGCCCCAGCCTAACTGCAACAAAAAAAATGGCTGGTCTTTGTGGCAGTCGCCTGTGGTCCCAGGTACTTGGGAGGCTAAGGCAAGGGAATTGCCTAACCCCAGGAGTTGGAGGTTGCTGTGAGCTGTGTGACGCCACAGCACTCTACCGTAGGTGATAAAGTGAAACTCTGCCCTCTGTCTCTACAAAAAAAAAAGAAATCATTTCTGGTTCAGAGCCCATACCTCAGTGGTTAGAGCGCCAGCCACATACACGGGGGCTGGTGGGTTCGAACCTGGCCCAGCCTGCTAAACAACAATGACAACTACAACAACAACAACAACAAAAATAGCTGGGCATTGTGGCAGGCACCTATAGTACCAGCTACCTGGGAGGCTGAGCCAAGGGAACCACTTAAGCCCTAGAGTTGGAGGTTGCTATAAGCTGTGACTCCAGGGCACACTACCGAGGGCAACATAATGAAACTGTCTCAAAAAAAAAAAAAAAGGCTGGGCGTGGTGGCTCATGCCTATAGTCCCAGCGCTGTGGGAGGCCGAGGAGGGTGGATTGCCTGAGCTCAGAGGTTCGAGACCTGTATGTAACAGCAGTGAGCCAGAGTAAGACCCCGTCTCTACTAACAACATCAAAAACAGCCAGTTCTGCAGGAGAAAGAAGAAAATCAACAAAAAAGGAGTACTTCAAACAAAGAAGAATGAACAAGCACCCTGAAATTAAAAAGAAAAAGAAACTCTGTCTCAAAAAAATAAAAAAATTGGCTCAGCACCTGTAGCACAGTGGTTACAGTGCCAGCCACATACACTGAGGCTGGTGGGTTGGAACCTGGCCTAGGCCAGCTGAACAACAGTGACAACTGCAACAAAAAATAGCCGGCTTTGTGGCAGGGGCCTGTAGTCCCAGCTACTTGGGAGGCTGAGGCAGGAGAATTGCTTGGGCCCAAGAGTTTGACATTGCTGTGAGCTGTGATGTCACAGCACTCTACTTAGGGCTACATAGTGAGACTTTGTCTCAAAAAAAAAAAAAAAAGAAAGAAAGAAAAAAATTATTACTGAATGTTTCTGTGATGGTGTTTCTGGAAGAAATTAGCATTTGAGTCAATGGACTGGGTAAAAGAAGTCCCACCCTTGTCAATGTGAGTAACAGCTAGTGCACTGGGAGTTAGAATAGAACAAAAGGTAGAGGCTGGGTGCTCATAGGTCAGTGGTTAGGATGCTGGCCACATGCACTGGAGTTGGTGAGTTCGAACCCAGCCCAGGCCTATTAGACAAAACAAGTAAAACAAACAAACAAAAAAAATAGCCAGCCCTTGTGGTGGGTACCTGTAGTCCCAGCTACTCTGGAGGCTGAGCAAAGAGAAAGGTTGCTATGAACTATGATGTCAGGGCACTCTACTGAGGGTGACAAAGGGAGACACTGTCTCAAAAAAAAAAAATGGGCAAGACATGATTGCAAGAGGGACTTTACCTAATAATTGCAATCAGTGTAACCTGGCTTATTATACCCTCAACGAATCCCCAACAATAAAAAAAAAGAATATTTAAAGAAAAAAAAAATAGGGAGGTGGAGTAAGATGGTGGCCGAGTAACAGCTGCACGGTGCTGCAACTGGGCACCGTGAGTCTGGGGAGATAAGACTCCAGGCATCTCTGGCTAGTGGGATCTGCCTATAATCATCCCTTTGAGGATACAGGGAGTCAGCAAGGGACTTCTGGACCCCAAGAGGAGGACAAAAACAGTGGAAAACTGGCAAGTGGTTGCATGTGTTAGATCCACCTAATCCCGCTGGCAGCCATAAGTACAAGCAGCAGTGAGACTGCAAACCAGAAAGGCCTTACCTGTGAACTGTTTCAGTGTTTTTGGACTTGGCACTCAGTTGAACTGCCTTGGGGAGAGCTTGAGCAGGAGTGCGCAGAACTTTGGGCATTGTCTAGGGCCCTAGACTGAGCCACTGAGCTGGATGGAGCTAATAGTGTCAAGCTGTGGGCTGCAGGGAGCACTGGCAAGCTCCGCCTCAGGGTCACAGAGCAAGGATCAGGTGGGAGCAAGTAACCTAGTGACTATGCACCCTAAAGGTGGGGACTGAGCTGCCTTACAGCCTTAACCCTCAGGGGCAGAGTGAGACCGGTTTTGGCATACTGGAGCCTCGGGCTGTTGCCCTGGGTAGAGTGCTGTGGCATCACAGCTCATAGCAACCTCAAACTCCTGGGCTTGGCGCCACCCAGACCTCCATAAGAGCTGCGCCACAACCCGTGCCCACCGGGCCTCCACATGCCCTGACCAGGAACTGCGGGAGTTGCGTAACACTGCGACCTTCCTCCTGTACCCTCCCTGCCTCCACACAGGCCTGCTCGTCTGGCCAGGGACTCTGGGAGCCGTGTGCCCTCCGGAGCCCTCCCTGCCTCCGCGCAGAGCCCTTCTCCTGACCAGAGACTGCTGGAGCCTTGGGCTCTCTGTGCCAAAGTCACTGGGTGCCAGGCACTGCCAGAACTGTATGCACCACCTCCTGCCCTGTTCCTGGATCTGGTTCTGTCACACTCTGGAGCTGCTTCCACAACCAGAACTCCCTGGCTGGGGCAGCCCTAGAGGAACTACACAGGGTCACTCCCTACAAAGATCCAGCAACAACGGAGTGATCCCACTGGGGTCTAATCTTGGAGCGACACCTCCCCAACTCTGAGGACAGCCAGAGGAAATGGTGAAAAACAATCATGAGGCGAAATCAACAGAAAAACTCTGGCAATATGAATAATCAGAGTAGATTAATTCCCCCAAGGATCAATGGGGCAGACACAGCACAAGATCCCATGCACAAACAAATAGCTGAGATGTCAGAAATCGAATTCAGAATCTGGATAGCAAGTAAGATCGAATTACAACTCCAAGCAGTAACCCAAAAGATATCTCAAGAATTCAACGATTTCAAAGACCAAATGACCAAAGATTTGGACACATTGAGACAAGAAGTTGCAGCCCTCAAAGATCTGAGAAACACAGTAGAATCCCTCAGTATCAGAATGGAGCAAGCAGAAGAAAGGATTTCTGACATTGAAGACAAAGCTTTCGAACGCTCCCAAACTCTCAAAGAGGAAGAGAAATGGAGGGCAAAAACAGATCACTCTCTCAGAGAGCTCTGGGATAATTCGAAGAAAACCAATATTCATCTTATAGGGATCCCTGAAAGCGACAAAGTGGCTTCACAAGGCACAGAGTCTCTTCTCCATGAGATTATGAAGGAGAACTTTCCAGACATGCCGAGAAATTCTGAAATTCAGATAGCAGACAGTTTCAGAACTCCAGCATGACTCAACCCAAATAAGACATCCCCCAGACACATCATAATCAATTTCACTAAAGTTAATATGAAGGAGAAAATTCTGAAAGCAGCCAGATGAAAGAAAACCATCACCCATAAGGACAAGAATATTAGAATAACTGCATATCTCTCTGCTGAAACCTTTCAACCTAGAAGACGATGGTCATTGACTTTTAATCTCCTAAAACAAAATAACTTTCTTTTTTTTTTTGGCCGGGGCTGGGTTTGAACCCACCACCTCCAGCATATGGGACCGGCGCCCTACTCCTTGAGCCACAGGCGCCGCCCTAAAACAAAATAACTTTCAACCCAGGATCCTGTACCCAGCTAAACTGAGTTTCATTTATGATGGAGAAATTAAATACCTCAATGACATTCACATGGTGAAGAAATTTGCCATAACTAAACCAGCTCTCCAGGATATTCTCAGACCTATCTTCCATAAAGACCAGCGTAATCCTCCACCACAAAAGTAAACCCACCCAGAAAATTTTGATCAAATTCCAACTTCCACAGTCGCAAAAGGATTAAAAATGTCCACCGGACTCTCAAAAGGCTTATCAATATTCTCAATTAATGTGAATAGTTTAAATTGTCCTCTAAAGAGGCATAGGTTGGCTGACTGGATACAAAAACTCAAGCCAGATATCTGCTGCATACAAGAATCGCATCTTACATTAAAAGACAAATATAGACTCAAGGTGAAGGGATGGTCATCTATACTCCAGGCAAATGGAAAGCAGAAAAAAGCAGTTGTTGCAATCCTATTCGCAGACACAACAGGCTTTAAACCAACCGAAATAAGGAAGGATAAGGATGGACACTTCATATTTGTTAAAGGTAATACTCAATATGATGAGATCTCTATTATTAATATTTATGCACCCAACCAGAACACACCTCAATTTAGAAGAGAAACTCTAACAGACATGAGCAACTTGATTTCCTCCAGTTCCATAGTAGTTGGAGATTTTAACACCCCTTTAGCAGTGCTGGATAGATCCTCCAAAAAGAAGCTAAGCAAAGAAAGTTTAGATTTTAACTTAACCATTCAACATCTGGACTTGACAGACATCTGCAGAACATTTCATCCCAACAAAACTGAATACACATTCTTCTCATCAGCCCACGGAACATACTCCAAAATTGACCACATCCTAGGCCACAAATCTAACCTCAGCAAATTAAAAAAAATAGAAATTATTCCTTGCATCTTCTCAGACCATCATGGAATAAAAGTTGAACTCAATAACAACAGGAAGCAGCATACCCATACAAAAACATGGAAGCTAAACAACCTTATGCTGAATGATAGATGGGTTATAGACGAGATTAAGAAGGAAAACACCAAATTTATGGAACAAAACAACAATCAAGACACAAATTACCAGAACCTCTGGGATACTGCAAAGGCAGTCCTAAGAGGGAAATTTATAGCACTGCAAGCCTTCCTCAAGAAAACGGAAAGAGAGGAAGTTAACAACTTAATGGGACATCTCAAGCTACTGGAGAAGGAAGAACACTCCAACCCCAAACCCAGCAGAAGAAAAGAAATAACCAAAATCAGAGCAGAATTAAATGAATTGAAAACAAAAGAATTATACAACAGATCAATAAATCCAAAAGTTGGTTTTTTGAAAAGATCAATAAAACTGATAAACCTTTGGCCAACCTAACCAGGAAAAAAAAAGAGTAAAATCTCTAATTTCATCAATCAGAAATGGTAACAATGAAATAACAACAGACCCCTCAGAAATTCAAAAAATCCTTAACAAATACTACAAGAAACTCTATTCTCAGAAATATGAAAATCTGAAAGAAATCGACCAATACCTGGAAGTACGCCACTTACCAAGACTTAACCAGAATTGAACAGGCCTATATCAATTTCTGAAATAGCATCAACTATACAAATCTCCCTAAAAAGAAAAGCCCAGGACCAGATGGCTTTACCTCAGAATTCTACCAAACCTTTAAAGAAGAACTAGTACCTATATTACTAAACCTCTTCCAAAATATAGAAAAAGAAGGAATATTACCCAACACATTCTACAAAGCAAACATCACCTTGATCCCCAAACCAGGGAAAGACCCAACAAGAAAAGAAAATTATAGACCAATATCACTAATGAATATTGATGCTAAAATACTCAATAAGATCCTAACAAACAGAATCCAACAGCACATCAAAAAAATTATACACCATGACCAAGTGGGATTTATCCCAGGGTCTCAAGTCTGGTTCAATAGACGTAAATCTATAAATGTAATTCAGCACATAAAGAAACTAAAAAATAAGGATCATATGATTCTTTCAATTGATGCAGAAAAAGCTTTTGATAATATCCATCATCCCTTCATGATCAGAACACTTAAGAAAATTGGTATAGAAGCGACATTTCTTAAACTAATAGAGGCCATCTACAGCAAACCCACAGCTAATACCGTATTGAATGGAGTTAAATTGAAATCGTTTCCACTTAGATCAGGAACCAGGCAAGGGTGCCCATTGTCTCCATTGCTCTTTAACATTGTAATGGAAGTTTTAGCCGTTGCAATTAGGGAAGAAAAAGCGATCAAGGGTATGCACATAGGGTCAGAAGAGATCAAACTTTCACTCTTCGCAGATGATATGATCGTATATCTGGAAAACACTAGGGATTCTACTACAAAACTTTTAGAAGTGATCAAGGAATACAGCAATGTTTCAGGCTACAAAATCAACACCCATAAATCTGTAGCCTTTATATATACCAACAATAACCAAGCCGAAAAAACAGTCAAGGACTCTATTCCTTTCACAGTAGTGCCAAAGAAGATGAAATATTTGGGAGTATACCTAACAAAGGACGTGAAAGATCTCTACAAAGAGAACATATGAAACTTTTTTTTGAGACAGAGTTTCACTGTACCGCCCTCGGGTAGAGTGCCATGACATCACACAGTTCACAGCAACCTCTTAACTCTTGGGCTTCCGTGATTCTCCTGCCTCAGCCTCCAGAGCAGCTGGAACTACAGGCGCCCGCCACAACGCCCAGCTATTTTTTGGTTGCAGTTTGGCCAGGGCTGGGTTTGAACCCGCCACCCTTGGCATATGAGGCCGGCGCCCTACTTTCTGAGCCACAGGCGATGCCCGAGAACATATGAAACTTTAAGAAAAGAAATAGCTAAAGATGTTAACAAATGGAAAAACATACCATGCTCATGGCTGGAAAGAATCAACATTGTTAAAATGTCTATACCATCTAAAGCAATATATAATTTTATGCAATTCCTATTAAAGCTCCATTGTCATATTTTAAAGATCTTGAAAAAATAATACTTCATTTTATATGGAATCAGAAAAAACCTCGAATAGCCAAAACATTACTCAGTAATAAAAACACAGCAGGAGGAATCACGCTACCAGACCTGAGACTGTACTATAAATCGATAGTGATCAAAACAGCATGGTACTGGCACAAAAACAGAGAAGTACATGTCTGGAACAGAATAGAGAACCAAGAGATGAATCCAGCTACTTACCGTTATTTGATCTTTGACAAGCCAATTAAAAACATCCAGTGGGGGGCGGCGCCTGTGGCTCAGTCGGTAAGGCGCTGGCCCCATATACCGAGGGTGACGGGTTCAAACCCGGCCCCGGCCAAACTGCAACCAAAAAAATAGCTGGGCGTTGTGGCGGGCGCCTGTAGTCCCAGCTACTCGGGAGGCTGAGGCAAGAGAATCGCCTAAGCCCAGGAGTTGGAGGTTGCTGTGAGCTGTGTGAGGCCACGGCACTCTACCGAGGGCCATAAAGTAAGACTCTGTCTCTACAAAAAAAAAAAAAAAAAAAATCCAGTGGGGAAAAGATTCCCTATTTAACAAATGGTGCTGGGTAAACTGGCTGGCAACCTGTAGAAGATTGAAACTGGACCCACACCTTTCACCATTAACTAAGATAGACTCTCACTGGATAAAAGATTTAAACTTAAGACATGAAACTATAAAAATACTTGAAGAAAGTGCAGGGAAAACTCTTGAAGGAATCGGCCTGGGTGAATATTTTATGAGGAGGACTCCCCAGGCAATTGAAGCAGTATCAAAAATACACTACTGGGACCTGATCAAACTAAAAAGCTTCTGCACAGCCAAGAACATAGTGAGCAAAGCAAGCAGACAGCCCTCAGAATGGGAGAAAATATTTGCAGGTTATACCTCCGATAAAAGTTTAATAACAGAATTCACAAAGAACTCAAACATATTAGCAAGAAAAGAACATGTGACCCCATCTCAGGGTGGGCAAGGGACTTGAAGAGAAATTCCTCTAAAGAAGACAGACGCACGATCTACAAACACATGAAAAAAGCTCATCATCCTTAATCATCAGAGAAATGCAAATCAAAACTACTTTGAGATATCACCTAACCTCAGTAAGAGTAGCCCACATAACAAAATCCCCAAACCAGAGATGTTGGCGTGGATGTGCAGAAAAGGCCACACTTCTACACTGCTGGTGGGAATGCACACTAACACGTTCCTTCTGGAAGGATGTTTGGAGAATACTTAAGAGACCTAAAAATAGACCTGCCATTCGATCCTATAATTCCTTTACTAGGTTTATACCCAGAAGACCAAAAATCACAATATAACAAAGACATCTGTACCAGAATGTTTATTGCAGCCCAATTCATAATTGCTAAGTCATGGAAGAAGCCCAAGTGCCCATCGACCCACGAATGGACTAGCAAATTGTGGTACATGTATACCATGAAATATTATGCAGCCTTAAAGAAAGATGGAGACTTTACCTCTTTCATGTTTACATGGATGGAGCTGGAACATATTCTTCTTAGCAAAGTATCTCAGGAATTGAAGAAAAAGTATCCAATGTACTCAGCCCTACTATGAAGCTAAATTATAGCTTTCACATGAAGGCTATAACCCAACTATAGCACAAGACTGTGAGGACAGGGCCAAGGAAGGGGAAGGGAGGGGGAAGGTTAGAATGGAGGGAGGGTAGTGGGTGGGGCCACACCTACAGTGCATCTTAGAATGGGTACAGGTCAAACTTACTAAAGGCAGAATACAAATGTCTACATACAATAACTAAGAAAATGCCATGAAGGCTACGTTGAACAGTTTGATGAGAATATTTCAGATTGTATATGAAACCAGCACTTTGTACCCCTTGATTGCACTAATGTACACAGCTATGATTTAACAACAACAAAAAAAAATGGCACAAGGGTATTGGTGAACAGAAAGTTGTGGAGAAGACTTCTGGGTAAGGAGGTCTTAATAAGAAGGCCCAAGAGGCTGCAATGAGGAGACAGTCCTTGGTCACCCCTCTAAGAAAAACCTACCCCAAAGAGAGCATGATGAGATACGTGATGCTAGGGGACAAGGTGATGTGTGACTTTTTCTCTTCTTTACACTTTTTTTTTCTTTTTTTTTTTTTGAGACAGTGTCTCAAGCTGTTGCCCTGGGTAGAGTGTTATGGTGTCATACCTCACAACAAACTCCAACTACAACTCTTGGAATCAAATGATCCTCTTGCCTCAGTTTTTCTATTTTTAGTAAAGACAGGGTCTCGCTTTTTGCTCAAGCTGGTCTTGAACCTGTAAACTCAAGCTATCCATCTGCCTCAGCCTCCCACAGTGCTAGAACTACAGGCGTGAGCCACCGCGCCCAGCCTTTCACACTTTTTTTTTGAGACAGTATGTGACTATGTTTCCCCAGGCTAGAGTGTCGTGGCATCATCGTAACTCACAGCAACCTTAATCAATCTCCTGGGCTCAAGAAATCCTCTTGCCTCAGCCTCCTGAGTTCTTCACACTTTTATGTGGTTTCTGAGTTTGTTTTGGTTTTGCTTTACAAAGAATGAAAATAAGCCAGAAGCTCAAATAAAAGTAGATTTCCAGGGCGGCGCCTGTGGCTCAGTGAGTAGGGCGCTGGCCCCATATACCGAGGGTGGTGGGTTCAAACATGACCCCAGCTGAACTGCAACAAAAAAATAGCCGGGCGTTGTGGCGGGGCCTTGTAGTCCCAGCTACTCGGTAGGCTGAGGCAAAAGAATTGCCTAAGCCCAGGAGTTGGAGGTGGTTGTGAGCTGAGACGCCATGGCACTCTACCAAGGGCGATAAAGTGAGACTCTGTCTCACAAAAAAAAAAAAAAAAAAGGTAGATTTCCAAAAGAAGACTTGTAATTAAAAATTAACAATTCAGTGGCACCCATAGCTCAGTGGGTAGGGTGCCAGCTACATACACCGGGGCTGGTGGGTTCGAACGTGGCCCAGGCCAGCTAAAACAACAATGACAACTGCAACAAAAAAAATAGCCAGGCACCTATAATCCCAGCTACTTGGGAGGCTGAGGCAAGAGAATCACTTAAACCCAAGGGTTTGAGGTTGCTGTGAGCTGTGACGCCACAGCAGGCACTCTACCCAGGGGGACAGCTTGAGACCTTGTCTCAAAAAAAAAAAAATGAACAATTCATTCAAAAGGATCAATAAGAAAAAAATATTTATGCTTATTAGTATATACTTGTAAGATGGGAAGCAGGGGCTCCAATGGGTATTTGCACACACGTGTGCACAGCAGCATGATTCACAATGGATAGAAGATGGAAGCAGCCAATTGTCCACTAACAGATAAGTGGACAAACACAACACAGTCCATCCACACCTGAAATATTACTCAGGCATGAAAGGGAAGGAGGCTCTGACACAGGCTGTGATGTGTACAGACCTTGAGGACATCGTGTTCAGTGAGAAAACCAGACACAGAAGGACATAAAGTGTGAGATTCCACTCACAGGAGGTCCCTAGAGTCCTCAGACTCACAGAAACAGGAAGTAGAATGGTGGGTGCCAGGGGCTGAGGAGGAAGTTGTGGAGTTAATGTTCCGTGGGGACAGACTTTCTGTTTGGGAAAATGAGAAAGTTCTGGTCAGAGAGGGTGACCATGGCTGCACAGCAATGTGAGTGTGTTGATGCTCTGAGCTGTGCACTGAAAAATAGTTAAGATGGTAAATTTTACAATTATGTGGATTTTTTTTTTTTTTTTTGAGACAGAGTCTCAAGCTCTCACCCTCGGTAGAGTACCATGGCATCACAGCTCACAGCAACCTCCAACTCTTGGGCTCTTGCAATTCTCTTGCCTCAGCCTCCCAAGTAGCTGGGACTACAGGCACCTGCCACAACACCTGGCTAGTTTTTTTATTTTTTTGGTTGTAGTTGTTTGGCAGGCCCAGGCTGGGTTGGAACCCGCCAGCTCTGCTGGTGCCGTAACCACTGCTAAGGTCGCAGAGCCACAGTATGTGGATTTTACCACAATGAAATAAATAAATAAACATTTGCAAAAATACAGAGATGGGGGAGCTTGGGGCAGCGCTAAGACCCAGCTAAGACCACAGGCTAAGACCTGAGCAATTAGCGAGGGCCTCTCTCTCAGAAGGGCCTTAAGCATGGTTTCATGCCCTGTGGCTGCTATCTAGAAATTCCTAATAATTTTTTTTTTGAGACAGAGTCTCACTTTGTCACCTTTGGTAGAGTGCCATGACGTCTGTTGTTGTTATAGCAACCTCAAACTTCTGGGCTCAAGCAATCCTCTTGCCTCAGCCTCCACAGTAGCTGGGACTACAGAAGCCTATTACAACACCTGGCTGATTTTTTAGAGATAGGGTCTTGCTCTTGTTCAGGTGGGTCTCGAACTCCTGAGTTCAAGCGATCTGCCTCCCTCAGCTTCTGAGAGTGCTAGGATTACAGGAATGAGGCACTGGGCTAAATACATGAAGTTTTTATTTTATTTTACTTTTTTTTTTGAGACAGTCTCACTATGTCACCCTCAGTAGAGTGTCGTGGCGTCATAGCTCATGGCAACCTCAAACTCTTGGGCTTAAGCGATTCTCTTGCCTCGGCCTCCCAAGTAGCTGGGACTACAGGTGCCTACCACAACACCAGCAATTTTTTTGTTGCAGTTGTCATTGTTGTTTTAGCTGGCACTGGCCGGGTTCGAACCCACCAGCCTTAGTGTATGGGGCTGGCGCCCTACTGACTAAGCTACAGGCACTGCTGCCTTATTTTACTTTTTTTGAAACAGAGTCTCACTTTGTTGCCCTGGGTAGTGTGCTATGGAGTCATTGCTCACAGCAAACTCAAATTCTTGGGCTTAAGTGATTCCCTTGCCTCAGCCTCTCAAGTAGCTGGGACTACAGGAACCTACCACAACACCCGGCTATTTTTTGTTGCAGTTGTCATTGTTGTTTAGCTGGCCCAGGCCAGGTTTAAACCTGCCACCTTCGATGTATATGGCTGGCGCCAGAACAATACTGTCCTACCGGTGCCCTGTATTTTCAGTTTGAGCTGTGCCCAACTGATCAGAGGCAAGGGTAGGGCCGGGTGCCACGTGTCAGAGCCAGGACAGAGGACTCTCCTGAGAAAACACTCCTCTCTCAACCATGCTCTCAGCGCTCACTGCTCCAACCTGCCTTCTCCAGGAGATGGGTTTCGATACAAGGTGGGGAACTGGGAGGACCACCCTGAGAGCTTGTGTTCGTCAGTGTTCCCTGGAGAAACAGAAGCAATAGATGTAGACATAGATGGAGAAGTCCCAGGCCCCACCATCTGCAAGCCAGAGACCACGAGAGCTGGTGGCCCAAATTCCAGGGATGGAGAAGACAAGATGAGATATTCTGGATCGGTGCCTGTAGCTCAGTGAGTAGGGCGCCTGTAGTCTCAGCTACTCAGGAGGCTGAGGCAAGAGAATCGCTTAAGCCCAAGAGTTTGAGGTTGCTGTGACTGACACCAGGGCACTCTACTGAGGGTGACATAGTGAGACTGTCTCAAAAAAAAAAAAACATAGGGCGGCGCCTGTGGCTCAGTGAGCAGGGCGCCAGCCCCATATACCGAGGGTATATACCGAGGTTCAAACCCAGCCCCGGCCAAACTGCAACAAAAAAAATAGCCAGGCGTTGTGGCGGGTGCCTTGTAGTCCCAGCTACTCAGGAGGCTGAGGCAGGAGAATCGCCTAAGCCCAGGAGTTGGAGGTTGCTGTAAGCTGTGTGACGCCACGGCACTCTACGGAGGGCAATAGAGTGAAACTCTGTCTCTACAAAAAAAAAAAAAAAAAATATATATATATATATATCAATAAATAAGAGCATATAGCCGGGTGTCGTGGCAGGCACCTCTAGTCCCAGCTAGTCGCTTAAGCCCAAGATTTACAGATTGCTATGAGCTGAAATTCCATGGCACTCTACCCAGGGTAACATAGTGAGACTGTCTCAAAAAAAAAAAACAAAACAAAAAACAAAAGATGGGATGTCCCAACTCACACAGTCAGGAAAGAAGCAGAAGTGGTGATTGTTTCTTCTTCCTTGGATCAGACAAGCCACAGACACTGAGGAGGGCTTTACCAAGACCTCCCATTCACACACACTTTCTTCTGGAATGCCCTGCCTGACATACCCAGAAGCTATGTTTTCAAAATTATAGTATAACTTGTTGGCTTGGTGCCTATAGCTCAGTGGCTAGGGCGCTGGCCACATACACTGGGGCTGGCAGGTTTGAACCCGGCCTGGGCTGCCAAACAAAAACGACAACTACAACAACAATAAATAGCCAGGCACTGTGGCAGGAGCCTGTAGTCTCAGCTACTTGGGAGATTGAGTGAAGAGAATTGCTTAAGCCCAAGCGTTTGAGGTTGCTGTGAGCTGTGACACCAAAGCACTCTACTGAGGATGACAAAATGAAACTCTGTCTCAAAAAAATAAAAATAAAAAAAAATACACTGATTAAATCCACACCTGGAGTGGGAAGGGAGAGAGGAGAGGCATCCCAGGAGCCAAGGTTCCTGGTCTAATAGTGTCTGCCGAAGTGGGGATTTATTGTGGTATCCAGTATGAGCAGGGACCTAACTCAATTTTTGTCTGCCAAATAATTGGCACAGGGCTTTTTAACTTGACACTGATGACATTTGGGATGTGATTATTCTCTCTGATGGGGATTGTGTGAAGCTGGGAGGTGGTGGGTGGGGACATGGGAAAAGTTTAAATAGAAGCAGCTGCCTCCAGCATCCAGCTTATAACCCAGACAGGGGCAACACTGCCTTTGGTCAGTAGGTGGCAATATTGCCCACTTGATACTTGCAGGGCTCAGGAGGTAGGTAGGGGAGCTACCTGGTTGGGCCAAGGAGAGTGATCCCATTTGTCTTGATGAGATAATTGCGGTGACACAGCTGGAGCACTCACTCTGGGATGGGCCATGTGGATACCACGGTGAACACATTTACCACCCTCCTGGAGCCAGACTTTTTTTTTTTTTCGAGACAGTCTCAAGCTGTTGCCCTGGGTAGAGTGCTATGTCATTGCAGCTCACAGCAACCTCCAATTCAGGCTCAAGAAATCCTCTTGCCTCAATTTTTCTATTTTTAGTAGAGACGTGGTCTCACTTTTTGCTCAGGCTGGTCTCAAACCTGTGAGCTTAAGCAATCCAACTGCCTTGGCCGCCCAGAGTGTTAGGATGTGAGCTTAAGCAATCCAGCTGCCTTGGCTGCCCAGAGTGTTAGGATTACGGGCGTAAGCCATGCATGTCGGGCCTGGAGCCAGACATTTTTTTTTCCCCCTATTTTGCAGTTTTTGGCTGGGGCTGGGTTTGAACCTGCCACCCCGGGCATATGGGTCCGGCGCCCTATTCCGTTGAGCCACAGGCGCCGCCCGGAGCCAGACATTTTAAATAAGACATCCCTCTGTCAACAATAAACTAAAAGGGGCGGCACCTGTGGCTCAAAGGAGTAGGGCGCCGGCCCCATATGCTGGAGGTGGCGGGTTCAAACCCAGCCCCGGCCAAAAACTGCCAAAAAAAAATAAAATAAAGGATTGCAGGTGGCGCCCGTTGCTCAGTGCGTAGGGCATCAGCCACATGCAGTGAGGCTGCGGTTCAAACACCACCTGGGCCAGCTAAAACAACAATGACAATGGCAACAAAAAAATGGCCAGGTGTGGGCGGCGCCTGTGGCTCAAGGAGTAGGGCACCAGCACTACTGGAGGTGGCAGATTCAAACTCAGCCCTGGCCAAAAATGGAAAAAGAAAAAATGACAGGTGTTGTGGCAGGTGCCTGTATTCCCAGCTACTTGGGAGGCTGAGGCAAGAGAATGCTTAAGCCCAAGGGTTTGAGGTTGCTGTGAGCTGTGACACCATAGCACTCTACCCAGGGCGATAGCTTGAGACTCTGTTTCAAAAATAAAATAAAATAAAGGGTTTGGCCAGAGGAAAATGAATAGAAACTACTTCAGATGGCTGCCTCCTACTGCTGAAGTCCAGAGTCACCAGGGCTTTGGAAAGAATCGCTGGGAACCCTCCGTCTGTGAATGGGGTGCATCTCTCTAGCCCTGGGACATTCCAAGGGACAAATATGTGTTTTCCCCTTTTGCTTGGCCAGGCCCTATTTTTAGCTATGCTCAAGGCATAGTGGAGCCAAACACTGCTATGGAGTTTCTGTGACCTACAGGGCAAGGCAGATTCATAGACCTACACAAAAATGTGAAATAATCAAAGGGCAGTGGACACAATAAAAGAGAACAAGGAAGTTAAGAGACTGTATCTCCGTTTCCTCTTCTTTAAAATGGGGGACTGGCCTGGTCCAGTGCCAATATTAACCTTTATTAATTATTGCCATGGTTGGGCATCCATAGGTCAGTGGTTAGGGCGCCAGCCACATGCACTGGGGTTGATGGGTTCGAATCCGGCCCAGGCCTGCTAAACAAGCAAACAAAAAAATAGCTGGGCATTGTGGCCGGCATCTGTAGTCCCAGCTACTTGGGAGGCTGAGGCAAGAGAATCACTTAAGCCCAAGAGTTTGAGGTTGCTGTCAGCTGTGATGGCACAACACTCTACCCAAGGTGACAAAAGTGAAACTCTGTCTCAAAAAAAAAAAAAATTATTGGGCGGTGCCTGTGGCTCAGTGAGTAGGGCGCTGGCTCCATATACCAAGGGTGGCAAGTTCAAACCCAGTCCTGGCCAAACTGCAACAAAAAATAGCCGGGCGTTGTGGCGGGCACCTGTGGTCCCAGCTACTTGGGAGGCTGAAGCAAGAGAATCGCCTTTCATTCTGGATGATGAACACTGTTAATAAAGAGACGCCATGAATAAAGGCTCTTGGTTAATAAAAAACGGAAATAAAGACTCAAATTTGCTTAAGTTGAAAAACAAAACAAACAAAAAGCCCAAGAGCTGGAGGTTGCTGTGAGCTGTGATGCCACAGCACTCTACCGAGGGTGACACAGTGAGACTCTGTCTCTAGAAAAAAAAAAATATTGTCATTAGTCTCAGCCTCTGGTGCTTGGAAAATAGAGAACCAGGAAGGCTATAATTGCGAGCAAATAAAAGTTACAGGGTTGTGAGCAAAGAGGTTGGGTTTTGGAAACTTTCCATGCTTGAAATTTGTTTTCCAGTGACAGCTGATGTTATGCCAAGCAGACTTGGTAAAACACTGTCATGGCTCATTCATGTCATAACCTTTATGGGTAGGTGGTGTTTGTGTGTGTGTCATGGGGTCATAGCATCGTCTCAGGGTCTGAGTAGGTGGACAGGGATTCATTTATCAACATACCTGCTAGGGGCTATAAAGTGCCCTGTAACCTCCAGGACGAAGGAGATAGAGACTTTCTCTTCCTTGTCAGGATCTATTCAGCTTTAGTCAGCGTTCCCTGGGCAGCTGAAGGAAGTCCCTACTGCCAATTTCCAGGAAGACCCTGATTTGTGGGTCAGCACAGAAGTGGGAAACACCTGGGCCCATAACATGGCCTGTGACAGCATCAGAAAGTCAACAGGATGATGCACTAAACAGAAAAACGCCACATAACTTGGCACTGGGAAAGTTGATTTTGGCCCCAGCCCTCCGGACACAGGGGAAAGACCTTGTAGTGGAGCCGTTCTCTTTTGTAATTTTTTTTTCTTTTTTTTTAGAGATGGGAGGGATCTTGCTATATTGCCCAGACTGGCCTCTAACTCCCAGGCTCCAGAGATCCTCCCACCTCAACTTTGTGAGTAGCTGGGACTATGGGTATGGGTGCTTCGTGTCTGGCTTTGGACTCATTTATTTTTCTTTCTTTGCAGCAAAGCATTTTCATTACAATGGACTCATTTCTTGCCCACCCAGCCTGCTGGTGGCTGACCCAGGCTGCTGCTGTGGCTGCTTTTCTTTTTTCTTTTGGAGTGCCTGTGGCTCACTTTGGTGCCCTCAGTAGTGTGCCCTAGCATCATAGTTCACAGCAACCTCAAACTCTTGAGCTCAGGTGGTCCTTTTGCCTCAGCCTCCCAAATAGCTGGGACTACGGCTGCCACCATACCCAGCTACTTTTACAGACGGGATCTGGCTCTTATTAGACTAGTCTTGAACTCCTGAACTCAAGTAATCCACCTGCCTCAGACTCCCAGAGTGCTAGGATTACAGCCTTGAGCCACCACGCCCAGCCTGAGGCTGGCTTCTGACTAACTTCATGGCGCTCTCTGCTGCCACTAAGCTCACAGTTGGGGAACTGATTCTATGATTTCCCAACCTTTTGGTGCTGAGGATTATATTACTTTTGAAAGTTCTGGATGATGAACACTGTTAATAAAGAGACACCATGAATAAAGGCTCTTGGTTTATAAAAAACTGAAATAAAGACTCAAATTTGCTTAAGCTGAAAAACAAAACAAACAAAAAAACCATGAAGCAACGAAAAAGGGTAAAGGAGATCCGAACACTGTCCTAAAATATGCCACTTTGGCATGTTGATTAAAGAAACTGTCCGGGAGCGGTGGCTCACGTCTGTAATCCTAGCACTCTAGGAGGCCAAGGCAGGTGAATAGTTTGAGCTCACGAGTTCAAGACCAGCTTGCGCAAAAGTGAGACCCTATCTCTACTCAAAATAGGAGGGGGGAAAAAAACTGAGGCAAGAGGATCACTTGAGCCCAAGAGTTTGAGGTTGCTGTGAGCTATGATGCGACAGCCCTCTACCAAGGCCAGGAGCTTGAGACTCTGTGTCAAAAGAAAGAGAGAGAGAGAAAGAAAGAGGGAGGGAGGGAAGGAAGGAAGGAGAAAAAGAAAAAAAGAAATTGAGAACCACATGATGAAGAAACAGCTCTTTCTCTCTACCTCCCCTGCTTAAAATAAAATATAAAGAGTCCCTTCTGTGAAGAAAATTTATTTATTTTTTTTTTTTAGAGACAGAGCCTCACTTTATCATCCTTGAAAGAGTGCTGTAGTGTCACAGCTCACAGCAACCTCCAACTCCTGGGCTTAAGCGATTCTCTTGCTTCAGCCTCTCGAGTAGCTGGGACTATAGGTGCCTGCCACAACACTTGGCTATTTATTTGTTACAGTTTGGCCAGGGGTGGGTTCAAACCCGCCACCCTTGGTATATGGGCTGGCGCCCTACCCACTGAGCCACAGGCGCGGCCCTAAAGGGAATTTTTTTTAGTAAGTGTATCTATGCCTGAAAGCTGCTCCGTGAAGACTTTTATCACCTGAGAAACTTATCTGCACAACAAGGCAGACTTTGTTCACCACCCATTTCCTTTGTCTCCTTCCCACAATCTGTCTCCACTACACTCAGAAGCCTTGAACTCCTGTCTATGGCTCACTATTATATATATGTTTCCATCATCTGGCCACTTCCTTGAATCTTATATTTTTGTAGAACTCCTATGCATATGTATGTAATTAAAATTGTTTTTCTTCTGTTAATCTGTCTTAAGACAATTTAAATAGGGCGGCACCTGTGGCTCAGTGGGTAGGGCGCCAGTCCCATATACCAAGAGTGGCGGGTTTAAACACAGCCCCGGCCAAACTGCAACAAAAAATAGCTGAGTGGGCAGTGCCTGTGGCTCAAAGGAGTAGGACGCCAGCCCCATATGCTGGAGGTGGTGGGTTCAAACGCAGCCCTGGCTAAAAACTGCAAAAAAAAAAAAAATAGCTGAGCGTTGGGGTGGGTGCCTGTAGTCCTAGCTACTCAGGAGGTAGAGGCAAGAGAATTACCTAAGACCAGGAGTTGGAGGTTGCTGTGAGCTGTGTGACGCCACGGCAGTCTACCAAGGGCGATAAAGTGAGACTCTGTCTCTACAAAAAAAAAAAAAAAAAAGACAATTCATAGACCAGCCAAAGAACCTAGAAGGGTAGAAGGAAGTTTCTTCCCCTTCCAAGGAAAGATCAATCTGGATCCAGGTGTTTAAACCATGTTGTGAAGGCACAGGCTTCTCTTCCTTTTTGAGTTCTGCTCTCTGTTTTGGCTTCATTTCCAGACAAACTCAACCGTTGGGTGGCAAAAATGACTCTTGGCAGCCAGTTCCAGGCTTGGAACTACAGCATGATGACAGCCAGGCTTTGCTTATATTTCTTCCTTTCTTTCTCTCTTTTTTTTTTTTTTTTGAGACAGAGCCTCAAGCTGTCCCCCTGGGTAGAGTGCTGTGGTATCACAGCTCACAACAATCTCCAACTCCTGGGCTCAAGTGATTCTCCTGCCTCCGTCTCCCAAGTAGCTGGGACTACAGGCGCCTGCCACAATGCCCAGCTATTTTTTTGGTTGCAGCCATCATTGTTGTTTGGCGGGCCCAAGCTGGATTTGAACTGGCCAGTTCAGGTGTATGTGGCTGGCTCCTTAGCCACTTGAGCCATAGGCGCCGAGCCTTTTTTTTTTTTTTGGCAGAGTCTTACTCAGTTGCCCTGGGGTTGAGTGCTGTGGAGTCATAGCTCACAGGAACCTTAAACTCTTGGGCTCAGGTGATTCTCCTGCCTCAGCCTCCCGAATAGCTGGGACTACACGTGCCTGCCTGCCACAATGTCTGGCTAGTTTTAGAGACAGGGTCTCACTCTTGCTCAGGCTGGTCTCAAACTCCTGAGCTCAAGCAATCTGCCTGCCTCAGCCTCCCAGAGTGTTAGGATTACAGGTGTGAGCCACCACCCCAGGTCTTTGCTTATGTTTTAAACACATTCCCAAGGCCAAGACTGGTTCTTCTTTTTTTTGAGACAGAGCCTCAAGCTGTCACCTTGGGTAGAGAGCTCTGGTATCATAGCTCACAGCAACCTCCAACTCCTGGGCTCAAGCGATTCTCCTGCCTCTACCTCCCAAGTAGCTGGGACTACAGGCGTCCGCCACAACGCCTGGCTATTTTTTGGTTGCAGCCATCATTGTTGTTTGGTGGGCCCGGGCTGGACTTGAACCCACCAGCTCAGGTATATGTGGCTGGCGCCTTAGCCGCTTGAGCCAAAGGTGCCGAGCCTGATTCTTTTTTTTTGAGACAGAACCTCAAGCTGTCACCCTGGGTAGAGTGCTGTAGCATCACAGCTCACAGCAACCTCCAACTCCTGGGCTCAAGTGATTCTCCTGCCTCTGCCTCCTCAGTAGCTGGGATTACAGGTGCTGGCCACAACGACCAGCTATTTTTTGTTTGTCATTGTTGTTTGGTGGCCCCAGGCTGGATTTGAACCCGCCATCTCAGGTGTTATGTTGCTGGCGCCTTAGCCGCTTGAGCCACAGGCACTGAGCCTTTTTTTTTTGCTGTTTTTTGACTAGGGCTGGGTTTGAACCGCCACTTCTGGCATATGGGGCCGGCCTCCTACACCTCTGAGCCACAGGCACTGTCCAAGGCTGATTCTTAGTGGTTCAACTTAGGTCACACATCCATTCCTGAACCAATCACTGAGGCCAGGGGGAAGGAAATCCTCTGACTGGTAGGGCTGAATTGGCCGTGGTCTCTCTGGAACTACACGAACTGAGAATGTGGGAGGGGCAGTCTACTCCCCCAAAATTGGAGTGCTAGGGGAGGAGGAAAGGAAATTGGGGTGCTCTTGCCTAATGGGCACAATGTAAGGATATGTGGTACACCTCCTGGGTGAGGGGCACAACTATGATAGGGACCTTACATAACAAATGCAGACATTATAACTTAATCATTTGTACCCTCATAATAATCTGAAATTAAAAAAAATTAAGGTGTTATGTCCAGAGGGGGAGCTAAGCACTGGGTGGACAGAACAAAGATGCCAGTGTAGGGTCCAAGCATGAGCACAAGTGATTCCTCCATTTCTTGCTGATCCACTGATTGGGAATCATGGTGAATAATATTCCACTCTATGATAGACATTTAGTTTATCCATTCATCTGCTGGTGGACATTCAAGTTGTTCCCACCCTTTCACTACTATAAAAAAAAAAAAATGCTATGTGTGGCTCCGCGCCTGTGGCTCAAGTGGCTAAGGCGCCAGCCACATACACGAATCCAGCCTGGGCCTGCCAACAATGACGGCTGAAACCAAAAAATAGCCCAGCGTTGTGGTGGGTGCCTGTAGTCCCAGCTACTTGGGAGGCAGAGGCAGGAGAATCGCTTGAGCCCAGGAGTTGTAGGTTGCTATGAGCTGTGATGTCACAGCACTCTACCCAGGGTGACAGCTTGAGGCTCTGTCTCAAAAAAAAAATTTAAAAATGCTGTGTGCATACAAGGATCTACTTGAGTGCCTGCCTTCAATGTCTCTGGACATATACCTAGAAGTGGAATTGGTGGGCCATATGGCAATTGTATTTAAGTTTTTGAGAAACTTAAGTACAAACTGTGTTTCTATATCTGCACAATTTTACATCCCTATATGTACCTATCTGTAATTTTATTTATTTTTTTTTTTGAGACAGCTATGTCAACCAGGCTGGACTGTGTGGTACAATCATAGCTCACTGCAGCCACAAATTCCTGGGCTCAAGCAATCCTTCTGCCTTCCGAGCAGCTCCCGCCTGTATGTCTTTTTGTATTTTGAGCAATTAAGATATGCAACAAAAGACATTGAATATATTAATTTTCTCTTTATAGATGTAGAACGTCTAGGCTTTGCATCTAATGATTTGCCAAATAAAGGCCTTCTTTTTTGTATGATAAACAGGACCTCTGCTAGCTAGAGTGAGACGTCAGGAATGGAGAGATGTACATTTAAGCTAAAAAAAAAAAAAAAAAAAAAGAAGAAAAAGTGAATCTCCTATCAGGCTGATTTTTATTTAGAAAAGAAAAGAGACCTGCTGAAAGCAAGATCGTTTCCTGGAGTGCTGTTTTACCCAGAAATAGGTCCGGAGACCAGACAACATTTAGCAACAGTGAACAGAAACACAGGGTCACTTCACTCAGAGTCCGGCTGGGCTGAGGAGTGAGGCAGGGCCAGATGGACCACAGGAGATTCTTCCCTCTGGCTACCCTGTCCCAGGGAGGACACTTCATAACCTTGGCTGTGAATTCCTTGGTTTTTTCAGGAGGGTCACAGGGAGAAAATGGAAAAATGATTATAATTTCCCATTAGGGCCCTTTTATACTTGAATTTACCTTCTTACTTGAACAGTGGGGTTAAACCAGGCACCGTGGGCATTGGGGCCAGATGTTTTTCTGGGGTGGGGCCATACTGGGCCTTGCAGAGTGCTAGGAGCACCCACCAGTGCAACAACCACAAATGTCCCCAGACATTACCTAGTGTCCCCTTGGTGAGACCTTCTTGAGTTAGGGGATTCCACAAATCCCCAAGAGACTATGGGTCCCACAATCACATGACCTGATGAGGTCCTAGGAGGCTATACATGTTTAAATCCACTCTAGGTGGGGAGGGAGAGAAAAAGGAAGTGGGGGGGGGGAGGGCGCTAAGGGTCACCTGGTTTGTACCGCCTGCCTCATTGGGAGCTCATTCTGATGCCCAGAGTGAGCAGGGAGTGAAATTAGTTTTTATTCTAAATTATGAAAGCAGTCTCTTTCCCTCTAACCTGTGGACACTGGGCCGGATCTTCTTTGGGGTGAGGCCATCCTGGGCACTGCAGGGTACTAAGCGGTGTCCCTGCCTCCACCCACCTCATGCCAGGAATTCCCCCCATGCTCCCAGACACTGCCAGATTGAAGAAGGGGAGTTGAGAACCACCAGGTTAAACCTGTTCAACGGGAAGGAGTAACTGAAATTGCTCATAAAACGTTCATGTTTTGCCCAGGAGAGTCGAAAGGTCCCCTTCACCTACCGTACAAATGAGAAAACTGAGTCCCAGAATCAGTCGAGACCCCAGATGGGGCTCACCCTGGAGTAGTGAAGAGCAGAATTGGAAACCTAGCCCATCCAAGTCTGAGGACAGGCCTCATGGAGTAACTGCAGACAAGTATTGGGTCCCCATTCTGCCTCAATTTCCCCACTCTGCAGATCTCCCCCAAAGGGCCCCCAGGTTCCGGGTTTCCCTCGGCCCGCACATGGGTCTCGAACTGCTAACTCAGTGCTCACCTCGCGCAACACTGTCCGCCCTGCATTCAGTCACGTGAGCTCAACTCCTGAGAGGGGCGGAGCCAGAAGGCGGCACATGGGTTCCTGTGGGCATTGTAGTCTCAGCCCAGCCTCCGCCTGGCACCGACCTCGCCTCTGGAACTATGCTCCCGTCGTGCCCCGCGGCACCAGGCTGGAGGCGGAGTGGAGTGGAGCGGGGCGGGGCGGGCCCGTTGCTAAGACTTGGTGGATCGCCGCGGTGGAGCCAGGCTCCCTCAGGTAAGCGTACGGTGCCCGGTCCTCGGGTTCTTTAGGCCCAGGCTCCCGCAGAGGGGGACCGGGTACGGCAATGGTGGTTTCGGCAGTGGTGGGAGGGCGCTGGCCGAGTTGCGGGGCGAGGAGTGGGGCGGGGTCGGGCGGATCTGGAGCCGGCGGGTGGGCGGGCGGGGGTGCAGAAAGGCAGTGCGCGTGCGCTAGGCTGGGCCTCCTGACCCTGCTCCCGAGTCCCTTGCCTGTCGGTGCGTGCGCACGCCCCTGCGGCCCTCCCAGCGGGCCAGTGCGTCCAGCTACTTCCTGTGCGTTTGTTCCCAGTTCGTGGCAACTAGTCCACTGCTTCCGGGCTGTCTGTCTGCAGGACGCCCGCCTCACATTTGCCTTTAGGGGCCAATGTCCCTACTCCCCCCACCCCCGGTAGGGTAACCTGGTTCAGCTAAGAAAAGTATAGGACACCTCGTTAAATTTGAATGCTATTTTAAGCACTCTTAATGAATGTATATCTCAAAGATCACGTGAGAGATGCTAAATTTTTTTCTTGTTCATATGAAATTAATATACAACTGAGTGTCGTATATTGCCGTCTTCATTGAGGAACCTGTTATCAATGCAGATTTTAATAAGCATTGATAACCGGTTCCTCAGTGAAGGGGGCAGAGACCTCGAAACTTGGTAAAACAAATGCCACCCAGATTGTGTCCACGTCCTCAGACTGAGTATTGGCTATTCCTCTGTCTCTCCCCTGCTTCTCCCACCTTCCAGGCCCAGTTGTGGGTCACAGCTCCTTTGAGGAGCCCTTGTGGACACTGCCTGAGATGGTCATGCCATGGAGCTGTGGGCTCCTTTGGAGGGTATCTTGTCCCAAAAAAGCATGGGACCTCTCGTGTGTTTTCTAACGTTATGCTCTTGACCAATCAAATCTCCATTTTTTTCTTTTCTTTTCTCTTTCTTTTTTCTGAGACAGAGTATCACTTTGTTGCCGCTGGTAGAGCACCCTGGTGTCATAACTCATTGCAACCTCCAATTCTTGGGCTCAAGCAATTCTCTTGTCTTTTGGGGGGGCCACCTCTGGCATATGGGGCCAGCGCCCTACTCCTTTGAGCCACAGGCGCTGCCTCAAGCAATTCTCTTGCCTTAGCCTCCCAGGTAGCTGAGACTACAGGTGCTAGCCACAATGCCCAGCTTTTTTTTTTTTTTTTAATTAAATCATAGCTGTGTACATTAATGCAATTATGGGGTACAATGTGCTGATTTTATATACAATTTGAAATGTTTTCATCAAACCGGTTAACATAGCCTTCATGGCATTTTCTTAGCCAGCTATTTTTTAGAGATGGGGTCTCTAGCTCAGGCTATTTACTCATCTCGGCCTCCCAGAGTGCTGGGATTACAGGCGTGAGCCACCGCCCCTGACTCAAATCCCCATTTCACAGGGCTGGAAGCTGAGGCTCAGAGGGGTTAAGAGTGGGGCTTGAGCTCTCACTGCCAGGGGAAATGTCTGAGCTGAGCCTCTAAGACAGGTTCAGGGCTGCCAGGTATGTTCCCTGGTCAGTTACCCCAGGTTCGAACTCTGACTTGGGCTTGGGTTCCTTGTCTGTGGCATTAGATAACACCTCCCAACCTACACTTTACCAGGACTGTCAATTGACTAAACAGGACTTCTCATCCCTCCCCAGAGCATATCTAGCTGGGGCTATATTGCACTCCTGCTGGGATCTCAGGTCCACAGCCCATTTTGGGTGGGTACGATCACCCCCTATCCTGAGTTCTAGTGCTTTCCTTTTTCCTGGATAAGAGAATGGGTCAGGTAGTCCTAAGCTGCAGAAGGGCGTTGCTGTCAGGGGTCTCATCTCCCTGGTCCAGCCAGACCCTTCAGGGGTTGCAACAGGTAGGAAGGAGCTGCTTTGCCTGGTGCTCAATTACAAGGTATCGTACAACAATAAATGTAAATGGACTGTACAGCCCCATCATTTCAACTGTTGCCATGATATTTTAACTTTTCCCTAGGTGGCAGGCCCTAGCCTCTTTGTGTCACTTGTTTTGTTTTTCTTTTTCTTTTCTTTTTCTTTTTTTTTTTTTGTAGAGACAGAGTCTTACTGTACCGCCCTCGGTAGAGTGCCGTGGCGTCACACGGCTCACAGCAACCTCTAACTCTTGGCTCAGCCTCTCAAGCAGCAGGGACTATAGGCGCCCGCCAGAATGCCCGGCTATTTTTTGGTTGCAGTTTGGCCGAGGCCGGGTTTGAACCCGCTACCTTCGGTATATGGGGCCCTACTCACTGAGCCACAGGCGCCACTCTCTTTTTTTTAAGACAGTGTCTCACTATATTGCCCTTTGGTAGAGTGCTGTGGTGTCACAACCCACAGCAACCTCAAACTCTTTTTTTTTTTTGCAGTTTTTGGCCCGGGCTGGGCTTGAACCTGCCACCTCCAGCATATGGGGCTGGCACCCTACTCCTTTGAGCCACAGGCGCAGCCCATCAAATTCTTGGGCTTAAGCAATTCTCTTGCCTCAGCCTCCCAGGTAGCTGGGTATACAGGCGCCCACCACAATGCCTGGCTATTTTTGTGCTGCAGTTGTCATTGTTTAGCTGGCCTGGGCTGGGTTCAAACCCATCACCCTTTGTGTATGTGGCTGGCGCCATAACCACTGTGTTTTGTTTTTCATCAGAGAGAGGTTGTCCTCTTAGAAGGACAAACAAGGCTGTGTTTGTCTTTTATGCTGGAGACAGTGGAGCTTTTGTGGTCCAGTCAGGCTGTGGGGTCCTGGGTGTGGTATGTGGCACAGGAGGATCAGCAAGTTGCCTCCTGTGGGCCCTGCCTGGCACAGAGCCTCCAGTGGCAGCAGATGCAGTGTTGTCAGGCACCCAAGGAACACAGAGGTCACCTCCATGCCCTTCGGCTGTTCACTCTCATCCCATCAGTATCTCGCGTTCTATTCATTTGCCAAACTTGTATCATGGGGTCAGACATGGTTAGGTTCAGACACCCTCAATGTGCCCTTTAAGGCAACTGGCCTGTAAATAAATGGGGGCATGTTGGTTGTCCATTATATGGGGTACCCTGGCTGCCGAGACATGAGCCCACATGCACGATGTGGAGTAAAACCCCACAGTTGTGAACTGACTGAAAAACATCTCTGTCCAGGTTGGACTGTCCTCATGAAGACCCCAGTGGGGACTTGTGTTAGGGGCAGGCAATGGCATTTGAGGTCATTCAGAATCATTTTAAGATTTTTCTGGCCGGGTGCAGTGGCTTACTCCTATAATCTTAGCACCCTGGGAGGCCAAGGCAGGAGGATCACTTGAGCTCAGGAGTTTGAGACAAACTTGAGCAAGCACAGCACCCTGTCTCTACTAAGAATAGAAAAATTAGGCTAAGCGTGATGGCTCATGACTGTAATCCTGGCACTCTGGGAGGTGAAGGTGAGAGGATTTCTTTTTTTTTTATTTTTGGCTAGGGCTGGGTTTGAACCTGCCACCTCTGGCATATGGGACCAGCACCCTACCCCTTTGAGCCACAGACGCTGCCCGAGAGGATTTCTTGAGTTCAGGCATTCAAGACCAGCCTCAGCAAAAGCAAGGCTCTACTAAAAATAGAAAAGCTATCCTGGCGTGGTGGTGCATGCCTGTAGTCCCAGCTACTTGGGAGGCTGAGGCAAGAGGATCATTGAGCCCAAGAGTTGTGGTTACTGTGAGCTAGGATGCCATAGCACTCTACTCAGGGTAACAGAGTGAGACTTTGTCTCAAAAAGAAAAAACAGAAAGAAAGAAAGAAAAATTAGTGCCTGTGGTCCCAGCTACTTGGGAGGCTGAAGCAGGAGAATCACTTGAACTCAGGAGTTTGAGGTTGCTATGTGCTAGGCTGATAGCACGACAATTTAGCCTGGGCAATAGAGTGAGACTCTGTCTTAAATTTTTTTTTTCTGCAGTTCATCTCTAATACCATCTAAGGCAGTACCCGCTGATAGAAATACAGTGTGAAGGCTGGGTGAGGTGGCTCACACCTGTAATCCTCACACTGTGGGAGGCCAAGGTGGGTGGATTGCCTGAATTCAGAAGTTCAAGACCAGCCTGAGCCGGAGTGAAACCCTGTCTCTAGTAATAGCCAGGTGTTGTGATGGGCACCTGCAGTCCCGGCTACTTGAGAGGCTCAGGCAAGAGAGTTGCTTGAGCCCAAGAGTTTGAGGTTGTTGTGAGCTATGATGCACTTTGACACTCTACTGAGGGTGACAAATGAGAATGTGCTTCAAAAAAAAAAGAAAGAAAGAAATATAGTGTAAGCCAAATAGGTAGTAAGTTTTATTTATTTATTTTTTAGAGACAGCATCTCATCATGTTGCCCATACTAGGCTCCACCTCAAGTGATCCTCCTGCTTGCTGCCCAGGTGGCTGGGTCTACAGGTGTGCTCCACCACACCAGGACTAATTTTTCGGGGTTTTCCCTAAATTGCCCATATTATCTCTCATGTAATGAGAAGGAAAGAAAATATGATTTATGTATAGGAATGAGTAGCATGACTCTTCCTAGAACAGAATCTCTTGGATGTCTGTTATAGTTTGTTTGGGAGCTGTAACAAAATACTATAAACTAGGTGGCTTATAAATAAATGACAGAGATTTGTTTCTCACTGTCTGGAGGCTGGAAGTCCCATATGAGGGCACCAGCAAATCTGAGGGCTGTCTGATTCATAAATGGCACCTTCTCCCTGTGTCCTCACCTGGTGAAGGGACCAACTAGCTCTCTGGAGCTAGGACACTAGTCTCATCATTGGGCACGATCCCTTGACATGGTCCCTTCCAAAGGCCCCACCTCCTGATACCACTGCCTAGGGATAAGGATTTCTTTTTTTTTTAGAGACAGAGTCTCATTTTTTTGCCCTCGGTAGAGCGCATGGCATCTCAGCTCACAGAAACCTCCAACTCCTGGGCTTAGATTCTCTTGCCTCAACCTCCCGAGTAGCTGGGCAACAGGTGCTCGCCACAACGTCCAGCTATTTTTTGTTGCAGTTTGGCCGGGGCCAGGTTCGAAACCACCACCCTCGGTATATGGGGCTGGCGCCCTACTGACACAGCCACAGGTGCCATCCGGGGATGAGGATTTCAAAGGGTTGGGGTGGGGAACACACATTACAGTGATGCAGCTGCCTGTGCGCTATGCTGAGAATTATTTCCTCAACAGTCAGTGTTCCCTGCTCTGTGCTCAGCTGGCAAGGCAGCCCTCCAGGAAATGACAGAGCCATGAGGGAATAGCCCTCCATCCTTTAGCGGTCTTTTCCCAATACCCGATTTGTGGCTTGGTGGTAGTGAAGGTCAGATGAGAGGCCCCAGGTGAAGATGGTGCTTTCTGCCTGGCTGGAGGTGCCCATTCTGGCTTTGACTGAGGCATCTGTCTCTGCGGGGGTTGGGGAGGGCTGCTGTGCCTTTTGGAGTCCCCCATTGTGATTGCTTCTTATTCATGTTCCTACTCCTGCTTCAGCTTTCTGCAGGTAGGGGCATGAGGCTGCTTTGGCTGTGTGTTTTCATCTGGGTTCTTTCTTTGATCTCCTGCTTTTTGCCTTTCTCCATGTTGATGTCAACCAAGCTGTTCAAAGCCTCTTTCAATCCAAAGTAAGGCAGAGCCAGAGGGTAGCTGGACTGTGGAGCATCCTGGAAGGATGTTTTCTCTCCTTCCTGGGCTGTGTTGATGTTGCAACCACTTTCTTGAGGGACTAGTCCCAGGCTCAGCCATGACTGAGTGTCTCCACTCCCCTGTGCCACCAGGCGCCAGAGTGTGAGTGAGCTCACAGTGTTTTTCTGTCACATGGACAGTATATTGAGACCACTTCCGGGCTTGGCAATTCATGGGGGGACCCCCATGGTTTGTGCAGTTTAGGCCAGGAGCCTGCTGTGTCAGTAAGGGGGGCATCCCCATGCCTAGGCTCTCAGACTCCCTTGCAGAGCAGCCTCATTAGCACATCTGAGGATACAGCCCTGCAAACCCCATTCTGCTCCATTCTGCTGGTGTGGCTATGTGTGCGTCCCAGCACCATGGCCATTTCCTCCTTGGGTTCTGCCTCCAGGTGTCAGACTGAGACACTCAGGAGGTGCGTTGGGGCCCTAACTGCTGGGGTGGAGATCAAACAGGCTCTGGCATTGGCACATTGCTCAAGACAGATGGGGGAGTGGTGGACTGGTGGGGGAGTGCCTGGCCAGCTGAGTGGTGTGGCTTTAGGGTGACAAGGTGGAGGTAATGGCAGAGATTAGGGAGCCAGGGTGCTGTGCTCCAGGGTCCCTGTGTGTGAGGTCCCTGCAAGGCTACCTATTCCCACAGGCTGGCACCTAAGTCACCTGCTTCTCTGCTCCATGCTCTCTCCTGCAGACAGGCTATCCTCCTAAGGGTCTGTGAGCCAGGGGACCCCACCCACCTTACCCTCACTTTCCTCATCTGTTCTGGTGATGTCTGGCTGTGTGCCCTGCAGTTAGGGAGCATCAGCTAAAAGGGCATGTTCCCAGGCTAGCACACTGGGGAGCACTCTCAGCTCCTAAGGCTGCCTCGGGCCTGGCCCACCTCCTAGCAGTCCTGTTCCTCTAGGGCCTCTGCTATGACTAAGGAGGTGGAGACCCTTGGAGAGGCCAAGGCCCTACCAGATAGCCAGGGTCTGCCATCAAGGGATAGGAAGGTGGGCCTGTTGAGGGAGCGGTACTCCAGGCTTGCATTTTGTTGCCTTTCTTCTGTGCAGCCTCTCGCAGACCCGGTTATAGCCTTTTTTTTTAAATGTTTTTTGTATTATTTATTAATTTTATCCCTTCTATTTCTCTCATTCTGGGCGTGAATCAGATGTGGGTTAGTTGAATTAATCCTAATTATCTTTTTTTTTATTAAATCATAGCTGTGTACATTAATGTGATCCCTAATTATCTTGTTTACCTCTCTGGCAGTTTTTTTTTTTTTTTTTAGATTTTTATTATTTTTATTTTTTTTTTTAGACAGAGTCTCAAGCTGTTGCCCTTGGTAGAGTGTGGTGACGTCACAGCTCACAGCAACTTCCAACTCTTGGGCTTAAGCGATTTTCTTACCTCACCCTCCCAAGTAGCTAGGACGACAGGTGCTCACCACGACCAGCTATTTTTTGGTTTTAGTTGTCATTGTTGTTTGGCAGGCCCAGGCTAGATTCTAACCCACCAGCTCCAGTGTATGTGACTGGTGCCCTAGCCGCTTGAGCTACAGGCGCTGAGCCAGGTTATAAGCCTTTTACAGAAACTACCTGCGTATGGATATTCAGCATTAATGCTGGGCCGCATGCTGTCCTGGCAGGTAGTCCCTTGACCCCCAAACCTAATCTGTTTGTTTTCTGTCACCACATAGCAAACTATCTCAAATCTAGCTGGGAGCCAGGGAACTCTGCCTGTCAGCTCCCAGCTCTATAGGTCAGGCCTAGACGGGACCGGGTCCCGGTGGGAGCCAGGAGTTGGCTAGGGCTGTGTTTTTTATCTGGATGCCTGACTGGTGAAGAATCTGTTGCTGACTCATGTAAGCTGTTGCCAGAATGCAGGTCCTTGCTGCTGTGGGACTAGGGTCCCTGAAGCCTTGGTGGGCCATGGCCACTCTCAATTCCTTTCCATGTTTCCCTTATATCTTTTTTTTTTTTTTTTGTAGAGACAGAGTTTCACTTTATGGCCCTTGGTAGAGTGCCATGGCATCACACAGCTCACAGCAACCTCCAACTCCTGGGCTTAAGTGATTCTCTTGCCTCAGCCTCCCGAGTAGCTGGGACTACAGGCGCCTGCCACAACGCCCAGCTATTTTTTTTTGTTGTTGTTGCAGTTCGGCTGGGGCCGGGTTTGAACCCGCCGCCGTCAGTATATGGGCCCGGCGCCTTACCGACTGAGCCACAGGTGCCGCCCGTTTCCCTTATATCTTAAAACCAGCCATGGCGGGCGGCGCCTGTGGCTCAGTGAGTAGGGCGCCGGCTCCATATGCCGAGGGTGGCGGGTTCAAACCAGCCCCGGCCAAACTGCAACAAAAAAATAGCCGGGTGCTGTGGCGGGCGCCTGTAGTTTCAGCTGCTCAGGAGGCTGAGGCAGGAGAATCGCGTAAGCCCAAGAGTTAGAGATTGCTGTGAGCCGTGTCTCTACAAAAAAAAAAAACCAGCCATAGCATATCAGCTGCTTGTCCTTCTGACCTCTGACTCCAGAAATGCAGAAAACAGATCAGTGGTTACCTAGGGCTCATGTGTGGGCTTGTGTATGAGTTTGTCTTTGGGATGACGAAGATGTTCTGAGATTTGACAGTGGTAGTTCCACAACTCCAAGCATATTAAGAGCCACTGAGGGCGGCGCCTATGGCTCAAAGGAGTAGGGCGCCGGCCCCATATGCCGGAGGTGGCGGGTTCAAACCCAGCCCCAGCAAGAAACTGCAAAAAAAAAAAAGAGCCACTGAATTGCACACTTTAAAATGATATATTTCATGGTATGTGAATTACATCTCTATTTTAAAAACCAATGGCAGTTTAAACTCTGTGCAACCCAGGAGTTGGCAGGATGAGAGAGGGTATGGCCAGGGCTGGCACTCTCTCACAGGCCCTAGGTCCAGCATGCTCAGCCTCAGAGAGTCATGTTCTTCTGGGACAGACCCTGGCTCGCCCAAGCTCCTTGCAGCTGATGGATGGCGCCTCTGCTCCATCTCTGTCTCCCACAGTCAGCCTCACCAAGGATGGAGCCTGTCCTGGGCATTATGGAGCAGTGTGAGCAAGAGAAGACTGGGAGCCTGGATCGGGATCCAGTGCCATGGCAGGCCCTCCCTGTCCTGTCGGAGCAGCAGTCTGGGGACGTGGAGCTGGTGCTGGCATATGCCGCGCCTGTCTTGGACAAACGCCAGACCTCGCGCCTCCTCAAGGAGGTGTCCGCAGTCTACCCACTTCCCTCCCAGCCACACCTTAAGCGGGTGCGGCCTAGCCAGGATGCCAGCGGCCCCCATGCACTGGAGTTGTTGCTATGCCTGGCGGATACAGCCCCAGGCATGCGCTCACTGGCTGAGCTCCTCCCACAACCAGCTGTGGACCCCCGTGGTCTGGGACAGCCCTTCCTGGTGCCTGTACCTGCCAGGCCTCCTCTGACCAGGGGCCAGTTTGAGAAGGCTCGGACCCACTGGCCCACATCCTTCCATGAGGACAAGCAGGTGACCAGTGCCCTGGCTGGGCAACTCTTCTCAGCACAGGAGCGGTCTGCCATGGAGAGCCACATGGAGCGGGCTGTGAAAGCAGCCCAGTGGGCAGCTGCACAGGGCCTGAGGGCTGTGGGGGCTGTAGTGGTGGATCCAGCCTCGGGCTGCGTTCTGGCCACAGGCCATGATTGCAGCAGCATGGCCAGCCCCTTGCTGCATGCAGTCATGGTGTGCGTGGACCTTGTGGCCCAAGGCCAGGGTCGGGGTACCTATGACTTCAGACCCTTCCCTGCCTGCTCTTTCACACCTGCTGCTGCCTCCCAGGACATCCGCGTGGGCACTGTGCGCAAGCTGGATGAGGATGAGGATGGCCTCCCCTACGTGTGCACTGGCTATGACCTCTATGTCACCCGTGAGCCCTGCACCATGTGTGCCATGGCCTTGGTGCACTCACGCATCCTGCGAGTCTTCTATGGGGCGCCCTCTCCTGATGGTGCTCTGGGCACTCGCTTCCGCATCCACGCACAGCCTGACCTCAACCACCACTTCCAGGTGTTCCGTGGCGTGCTGGAGGACCAGTGCCACCAGCTGGACCCTGACACCTAGGGTTTATGCCTCTCCTGCTTATGGAGCATTCTCTGCTCCTGGCCATCCACATCTTCCAGGGCCTGCACTCCTGTCTGTGGATTATAAGGACACTCACTGCCTGCACAGTGCCACACTCTCTAGGCCCGGCAGCAGGGAGCATCTGGGACAAGCTTTCTGTGGACTCAGCTCCACCCTGGAGCCTTGAAGCTGCATTTGTATCTCCTTTGTCAGGTTTGTGAGAAAACAACTCTGACATGTGAAAATAAACCAAAAAAAAAAAAAAAAACAAGTGGGTGTCCGTGGACAGAAGTGGTCCCGGGGTTGGGTGGGATCCCCCATGGGCAGGGGGACTAGTATGGGGAAGGCGCCTCTGAGCCAAGTGCAGTCCAAAGCCTGGGCCTGCCCCAGGCAGTTCCTCTCTGTTGCTTTGGGGTTCTGGGAGGTTCCAGGCGCACCTGGATATGGGTATAGTTCTATCTGACTGCAGCAAGCTGACCTGACAGCTCTCTCTCAGGCTGTCCCATTTACTGTTCCTTACAGGTGGCAGGAGGGACCCCTAAGGGGGCCAACATGAGTTGTTAGCAAGATGGTTAGGACTGGAACTGGTTGGTTGTGGGGGACTCAGAGTGGGGCCTGTGGGGCCATCTGGCAAGTATCAGTTGGATGCTGCACAGCCCCATGTCAGGGCTGTCCTGAGCCCCAAGGCCAGAGGGGCAAGGGTGCAAACAGTGGCCAGGGAGGACGGAGCACACAGGGTGTGGCCAAGCAGTGGGCAGAATGCCCCTTCCCCAGACCCTGGGGAGCCCTACCTGGCTAGCATCACCGTGCAAAGCAGGAGTAGCCCTGGGAGTTTAATGTCTCAGGACCCTCCTCCCTGATGGGGAAAGGCTGGTCCTACCCTGTGCCCCATCTCATGTCTAGCTCCTGTCCCAGTTTCTGGGGACCAGTCAGATCCCACAGGCCAGGGTAGGCACTGAGCTGCTTCCTGAGATGGCAGGTCCGTCTCCCAGACCCCACAAAACCAGCCTGACCCTTTCAGCTGTGCACCTCCGAGTTTGCCTGGGTGGGGCTGCATGGTGTGAGCTCAAGGTGTGCCCTTAGGAGGGCCTTGGGTGTCTCATGGATTGCAATGGGGTCCTTGGCTCACAGGTCTCATGGTTGAGAACTGCAGGTGTCATTTGCCAAGGTTACACAGCAATGAGCTTGAACCCAGCTTTGGGTCACTCACTGGGAATTTGGACCTTGAAGCAGACAGGAAGTGCTTGGAGCCATCAGTGAACTGTAGATGGAAGTTAGGGTGGGGTGGCTGTGAGGTAGAGGGCATCAGGGTATGACACCAGGAACCTAGCAGTGGGGAGCCCCAGGAGGTGGGATACTGGAAACCTAGCAGGGTAGGACACAGGACCCCAAGGACATTTGGCTTAGGTGGTCCGTGGGAAAGAGCTGCAACCCAGCCCTCCTCTTTTCGGCACCAGTGGTGCACCTTGGGCTCTGACAGGAGGTAGCCTCTGCCATCACACATCAGGCCCATGGTACAATCTAAGCCTAAAATCAAGCTGGGCTGGCTTTTCTGGAGACAGCCTAGAGCATCAGGCACTGTTAGGGACTTTTCTTTTTTTTTTTTTTTAGACAGAGTCTCACTTTCTTGCCCCTGGTAGAGTGCCATGGCAGCTCACAGCAGCCTCAAACTCTTGGGCTAAAGCAATTCTCTTGCCTCAGCCTCCTGAGTAGCTGGGACTATCCATGCCTGCCACAGCACCGGGCTGTTTTTAGGTACAGGGTCTCCCTCTTGCTCAGGTTGGTCTTGAACTCATGAGCTCAAACGATCTGCCAGCCTCGGCCTTCCAGATGCTGGGATTACAGGAGTGAGCCACTGAGCTTGGCCCTGTTAAGGACTTTTCCACCACAATGGATAGCCTGGCAGTTAACAGCCAACCCAAGGTAGTTGTGGCTTGCAGCTAGGTATTGGGTCACCCTGCAGCTAAGGAGATTCCCTGTCTTTGTGGTGGCGGTTTTCTTTTTAGAGACATGGTTTCACTCTGTGATCCAGTCTAGAGTGCAATGGCATCACTGCAGAGCTCACTGCAGCCTCAAACTCCTAGACTCAAGGGATCCTTCTGCCTCAGCTTCCCGAAGTGGTGGGATCACAGGTGAGAGCCATCATGCCAACCTCTCCTTGACTGTCACTGTTTTCCTTTCAGATGGCTGTAGGCTTCAGCTCCCGTAGTGGGTCGGCCACTGCAGAAATGTCAGGTTAGTCCCATTCTGGAGGCCCCAGCAGCATGGGGTCTTTTCTTTTCCCCTTGGACATATCCACAGTTGGGGAGGAGACCCCAGCAGATCTCACACACCCTCCCTCCTGGCCCTCCTGCCTTTTGCCACCTTTTGCACCACTTGGGTTTGGCACAGTTAGGTTCATACCAGTGAGGCCAGAAGGCCAATGCAAAGAGCCACAGGTTTGCTGGTGTCATCTTGCCAGGAAGTGGGAAAGAGGTGCTAGTAAAGCAAGGGGGGCCTCAAAGGGGCACAGGGACCTGTAGTGGAGACTCCACAACAGCTGCCCCAGCTCTGGCATCACCTCCTCTCCAATCCCTGTGGCACACATAGCCCCCAAAATCTGCGCCCCCCCCCCCCAACCTTATGGTGCACACAAAGGCCTAGTGCCCCCACCCCAGCCTGGCTGTTCTGTGTATTTATAGCTCTTACACCTTCTCACACTCTGTGCAGTCACTTATTTGCAGCTTTTATTGCTGGTCTTTCTTTGGGATGGCAGCCACTTGAGGACAGGGTCTCTGTATGTCTTACCACCTGGCCATGGAAGGTGCTCAGGGAATGTGTTCTGAGGTAGTGTCAGCTGAGCTGTAGCACCTCGGAAGTCTCCTGTTGCATGTGGACAGGGCCTCCACTGTGGGCAGAGCTGTGTCCCTGACAAAGGCTGTGTCTACTTTCTGACCCCTGGAAAGTGTGAATAAGACCTTGTTTGGAAATAGGGCCTTTGCAGGTGTGATCATGCTAAGGTGAGGCTGTGCTGGAGTAGGGCAGGCCCGGTCAAGGGACTGGTATTCTCATAAGAAGAGGGAAATTGAAACAGAGGAGAAACCTCTGTGGAGATGGAGGCAGAGGCTAGAATGGTGTGGTCACATGTCAATGACACTTGGACCTAGAAGCTGGAAGAGGAGGAAGCACCCTCCTCTGGTGCCCCTAGAGGGAGCACACTGCCATAGACACCCAGATGTCAGACTCCTGCTTCCAGACTTGAGAGATGATAAATTTCTGTTGTCTTGGCCAGGCATAGTGGCTCACGCCTGTAATCCTAACACTTGGGAGGCCACGGTGGGTAGATTGCCTGAGCTCACAGGCTTGAGACCAGCCTGAGCCAGAGCAAGACCTCATCTTGAAAAATAGCCGGCGTTGTGGTGGACGCCTATAGTCCCAGCTACTTGGGAGGCTGAGCCAAGAGAATCGCTTGAGCCCAAGAGTTAAAGGTTGCTGTGAGCTATGATACCGTGGCACTCTACTGAGGGCGACAGAGTGAGACTCTGTCTCAAAAAAAAAAAATTTCTGTTGTCTGAACCCAACCACCAGATATAATACTTTGTTATAGAAGCCACAGGAAATTTGCCAGAACCTTCCAGGATGTCACAGATGTTAATAGCATTTGGATTCTGCCTACTGAGTATGTGTATTAGTTTCCTATGGCTATTGTAAGAAATTATCATATGCTTAGTGACTTAGAACAATAGAATTTGTTGTCTGATGATGTAGGAGGGCAGAAGTCCTAAAATCAAGGTGTGGCAGAGCAGGTCCCTCTTGGGGAGCTCCAGGGGAGGACCTATCTCTTGCCTTTTCCAGGGTCTAGAACAGTGGTTCTCAACCTTCCTAATGCCTCCAGATGCCACGACCTTTTAATACAGATCCTCATGTTGTGTCCCCAACCATAAAATTATTTTCATTGCTACTTCATAACTGTAATTTTGCTACTGTTATGAATCTTAATGTAAATATCTGATATGCAGGATGTATTTTCATTGTTACAAAGGGGTCACGACCCACAGGTTGAGAACTGCTGTGTAGAGGCTGCCCACATCCCTCAGTTTGGGGCCCCTTTTTCCCCCTTCAGAGCCAGTAGCCTAGCATCTTCTAGTCTCTGCCTGTGACCCTCCTCCCTCCTTCTATGAGGACCCTGTGGGGACACTGGGCCCCCTGGGTAGTCCTGGATGACCTCCCATCTCAAGGTCTTCAACTCAGTCCCATCTACAGAGTTTCTTCTGCCATGTGATGCAACCTATGCCTAGGTCCTAGGGCTCAGGGATCTTTGGGCCATCTCTAAGCTAACTACCATCCGTTTTGTCCCATGGTGTTCTGTTCCTGCAGAGAAGGAGAACAACTTCCCCCCGCTGCCCAGCTTCATCCCCCTGAAGCCCTGCTTCTACCAGAACTTCTCTGATGAGATCCCCATTGAGCACCAGGTCCTGGTGAAGAGGATCTACCGGCTGTGGATGTGTGAGCTGGGCAGTGTTCAGGTGGGCGGGAGGCGGGACCCTGGCTGAGACCCCAGTCTAGTTCTGATGCCCCATGAGCTGAGGGGAGTCCTAAGCCAGAGAGCAGACATTGAAGCTGTCCTTTCTTAGGTCTGTCGGAATGAGCTAACCTCTATCTCTGCAGCATTGGGTGGCAGACAGAGCAGGTTAGGGGCCTGGGGGAGTGAGTGGCACTCAGGACAGAGCACTTTGTCCACTCTGAGTCTGCCTCTGGGCCCCATGGTTCCTGCAGTGACTGAAGCTGTCCCCGTAAGGTGGAGTGGTAAGGCTGGGGGCAGATACCAGGCTCCTCCCTGCATCATCTCCATCTAGCTGCCCCTCCCCCCACAGTTTACTGCACCACCCTTGGGGTCAACCTGGTCGCCTGCCTGGCCTGGTGGATTAGTGGGGGCTCAGGAGCCAATTTTGGCCTGGCCTTCGTCTGGCTGCTACTCTTCACACCCTGCAGTTACGTGTGCTGGTTCCGACCTGCCTACAAGGCCTTCCGGTGAGTTGGAGCCCTGGGGGCAAGGGGTCCTGCTGGTGTCCACAGGAACTATAGCACCTATACCCTCTGGTGGCCTGTGGAAGCATTTAATGCTGACATCTGGTGGGAGTCTCAAGTGGCTTAGACTTGTGCCTGTCCCACCCCTGTGCCTTCTGGTTTCTGTCCTGGTTTCTCTTCCCTGCAGAAGTCCTGGGTCCTGGCTTACTGGCTTGTGGCATGGCCCAGTAATGAGTAACCATCGTGTTCTCTTGTCTAGTGTCAGCAGTAGTTTGTTTTGGGGCTTGGTTAACTATGGCCAATGAGTCAAATCCAGCTGCTGCCTGCTTTGTTTTGTTTTGCAATAACTTGATTGAGAGATCCTTTACATATCACACAATTCATCTACTTAAAGTGATTTAAAAAGTACAAGCTAGTGGGGTTTTTTGTTGTTGTTGTTGTTGCTTGTTTTTTTGAGACAGAGCCTCAAGCTGTCGGCCTGGGTAGAGTGCTGTGGCATCACAGCTCACAGCAACCTCATACTCCTGGGCTCAAGTGATTCTCTTGCCTCCGCCTCCCAAGTAGCTGGGAATACAAGTGCCTGCCACAACGCCTAGCTATTTTTTGGTTGCAGCCGTCATTGTTGTTTGGCGGGCCTTGGCTGGATTTGAACCTGCCAGCTCAGGTGTATGTGGCTGGCACCTTAGCTGCTTGAGCCACAGGCGCTGAGCCAAGCTAGTGGTTTTTAATGTATTCACAATGCTGCGTGATTATCATTACTACCTATTACAAGAACATTATCCCAAAAGGAAGCCCCATCCCCTCTCCCAGCTCCAGCAACCATGAGTCCACTTCTTGTCTCTGAGGATCTACTTGTTCTGGACATATCACATAAATGGAATCTCACACTGTGTGTCCTGTGTCTGCTTCTGTCACTGAGCACACTGTCCTCAGGGACATCCCCATTGTAGCCTGTGTCAGAGCCTCCTTCCTTTTCATGGCTGAGTGATACTCTACTGTGTGGATGGCTCATGTTGTGTTGATCCATCACCTGTTGATGGACACTGGGCTGTTCCCACTTTGGGGCTGTTGTGCATACAACTGCTAAAGACATTTGCCCCTTGCCACTTAGGTATGTGTCATGTCCACCCCACATGGTCCCAAATCACAGACTCTCAGAATGAGTCAGGAAGGGTGCCTGAGTTTCTCCTTGAAAGTAGAATCAGACCCCAGAGAGCCCCACTGGGCATTTGCTGAGAGGAGCTGACACTGCAGGGCTGTCCTGGGCAGCTGTGAGCAGGAGCATGATGGGGTGAGCCACTTGAGCCACCAGAGCTTCCCTGCATTTCCCAGAGCCTGCCCTCCCTGTAGCAGAATTGCTTTGTTTGGATGAGGACCCCCTGCTTCACTGTCACACTAGCTGCAGGAGAACCTCTTAAACGGTCACAAACCAATGGAGAGGTGGTCAAGGACTAGGGAAAACAAATCAGCCCTGATCTCCTCCCATTGCTATGCCACTATTTTTTTTTTATTGTTGTTGTTTGGTTTGGTTTTTTATTGAGACAGAGTCTCACTTTATCGCCCTTGGTGGAGTGCTGTGGTATTATAGTTCACAGCAACCTCAAACTCTTGGGCTTAAGCGATTCTCTTTCCTCAGCTTCCCGAGTAGCTGGGACTGTGGGTACCCACCACAACATCTAGCTATTTTTTTTTTTTTTTTTTTTGATAGAGACAGAGTCTCACTTTACCGCCTTCGGTAGAGTGACATGATGTCACAGGACTCACAGCAACCTCTAGCTCCTGGGCTTCCGCTATTCTCCTGCCTCAGCTTCCAGAGCAGCTGGGACTACAGGCGCCCGCCACAATGCCCAGCTATTTTTTGGTTGCAGTTCAGCCGGGGCTGGGTTTGAACCCGCCACCCTTGGTATGTGGGGCCGGCACCCTACTCACTGAGCCACAGGCGCCACCCATATGTGTATCAGATGGCTCCACTGATTGGAATTTTTTGTTTGTTTGTTAGTTTGTTTTTTGCGGTTTTTGGCCGGGGCTGAGTTTGAACCCACCACCTCCAGCATATGGGGCCGGCGCCCTACTCCTTTGAGCCACAGGCGCTGCTCCAAAACCTAGCTAGTTTTTAGAGATGGAGTCTCATCCTTGCTCAGACTGGTCTCAAACCCATGGGCTCAGACAGTCCATCTGCCTCAGCCTCCCAGAGTGCTAGGATTACAAGTGTGAGCCACCGTGCCTGGCATATGTGACTGTTTTAAGTTCTTTAAAGCAAAGACCTGGTCAGGCTGTGGTGTCTTGTTAAAGGAGTAGTTTTGGCCCTTTGCGGTCAGAACCCAGTTTGAGCACATTTGTAGTGGTTCATAAGCATTTATGCATTTTTCAGTATCTGTAAAGGTCACCACCCTGCTTTCTGTCTCCAGCCCCATCTCTGAGCTGTAATAAAAGTCATGTTTTCTGTCCCTCTACAGAGCTGACAGCTCCTTTAACTTCATGGCGTTTTTCTTCATCTTTGGAGCACAGTTTGTCCTGACTGTCATCCAGGCCATTGGCTTCTCAGGATGGGGTGCATGGTGAGTTTTTTGCCCATAGATGTGACACATGTTACTTGTAGAAATAATATCCTGGGGCGGCGCCTGTGGCTCAGTCGGTAAGGCGCCGGCCCCATATGCCGAGGGTGGCGGGTTCAAACCCAGCCCCGGCCAAACTGCAACCAAAAAATAGCTGGGTGTTGTGGCGGGCGCCTGTAGTCCCAGCTACTCAGGAGGCTGAGGCAAGAGAATCACTTAAGCCCAGGAGTTGGAGGTTGCTGTGAGCTGTGCGAGGTCACGACACTCTACTGAGGGCCATAAAGTGAGACTCTGTCTCTACAAAAAAAAAAAAAAAAAAAAAAAAAAAAAGAAATAATATCCTGGGCAGTGCCTGTGGCTCAAAGGAGTAGGGCGCTGGCCCCAATGCCGGAGGTGGTGGGTTCAAACCCAGCCCTGGCCAAAAACTGCAAAAAAAAAAAAAGAAAAAGAAATAAGATCCTGGTGGGAAACCAGCAAGGCTACCAATGATGTTATGAGTCAAGTTTATAAAGACACTTTTCTGGGGAGGTTTCAAGCTCACATCCAGGGAGCAAGGGTTCCACTGGGTGCCCATGTCTGGTATCAGCGTCCAGAGTGCTGCTCCAGGGGAGCAAACTTCTGGCAACCACTGTTTCCAGGTGGAACACTGAAGGAGAAGGACTTTAAGATATATAAAAATGCTCATTTAACATACCATACTAAGTAAGGCACAATGTTAGTGATAGGGAAAACTGTGTAAGGGAGGAAGGGAAGCATATGGGAACGGTCTATACTATCTGCTCAATTTTTCTGTAAATCTAAAATTATTCTAAAAATTAAAATCTGTTCAGCTTGCCCGAGTTTTGTTCTCTTCCTCTTAAGACATCATGTCCTTCGCTACTCGTTCCACCACTTTCTCCAGCCATTACCGGTCCCTGGGCTCAGTCCAGGCGCCCAGCTACAGTGTCCAGCCCGCCAACAGCGCAGCCAGGGTCTGTGCAGGCACCGGGGGCTCGGGCTCCCAGATCTCCATGTCTCGCTCCACCAGCTTCCGGGGTGGCTGGGGGTCTGGAGGCCTGGCCACGGGGATGGCTGGGGGTCTAGCAGGAATAGGGGGCCAGACCAAGAAAGAGACCATGCAAGAACTGGACGACCGCCTGGCCTCCTACCTGGACAGTGTGAGGAACCTGGAGATCGATAATTGGAGGCTGGAGAGCAAAATCCGGGAACACCTGGAGAAGAAGGGGCCCCAGGTCAGAGACTGGGCGCATTACTTCAAGACCATTGAGGACCTGAAGGCTCAGATCTTTGCAAATTCTGTGGTCAATGCCCCCATTGTTCTGCAGATTGACAGTGCCTGTCTTGCTGCTGATGACTTTAGAGTCAAGTATGAGACAGAACTGGCCATGCGCCAATCTGTGGAGAGCAACATTCATGGGCTCTGCAAGGTCATTGATGACACCAATATCACTCAACTGCAGCTGGAGTCAGAGATCGAGGCTCTCAAGGAGGAGCTGCTCTTCATGAAGAAGAACCACGAGGAGGAAGTATAAGTCCTACTAGCCCAGATTGCCAGCTCTGGGTTGACTGTGGAGGTAGATGCTCCCAAATCCCAGGACCTGAGCAAGATCATGGCAGACATGCGGGCCCAGTATGAGAGATGGCTCGGAAGGACCAAGAAGAGCTGGCCAAGACCTGGTCCCAGCAGATTGAGGAGAACACCTCAGTGGTCACCTCACAGTCTGCTGAGGTCGGAGCTGCTAAGACAATGCTCCCAAAGCTGACGCGTACAGTCCAGTCCTTGGAGATCGAACTGGACTCCATGAGAAATCAGAAGTCTGGGTTGAAGGACAGCCTGAGGGAGGTGGAGGCCCGCTATGCCTTGCAGATGGAGCAACTCAATGGGGTCCTGCTGCATTTGGACTCAGAGCTGGCACAGACCCGGGCAGAGGGGCAGTGCCAGGCCCAGGAGTATGAGGCACTGCTGAACATCAAGGTCAAGCTAGAGGCTGAAATCGCCACTTGCTGGAAGACGGGGAGGACTTTAACCTTGGTGATGCCCTGGACAGCAGCAACTCCATGCAAACCATCCAAAAGACCACCACCTGCAGGATAGTGGACGTCAAAGTAGTGTCTGACACCGATACCAAAGTTCTGAGACACTGAGGCAATACAGCATTGTGCCCTTATGCCAATAAAGAGTTCAGAGGTCACTGGAAAAAAATAAATAAATAAAATCTGTTCATTAAAGAAAAGATAAAAAATGCACGTCCCACCTAAGATTAGTTAACAACAGTTTTCTAATATTGCCAGGTGCACAGAAGTTTTCATACTGTCCAACTTGTTTTAAATTCCTAAGTTTGTTTTCTTTTTTTTTTTTGGTAGAGATAGAGTCTCATTTTGTCATCCTCGGTAGAGTGGCATCACACAGCTCACAGCAACCTCCAACTCCTGGGCTCAGGCGATTCTCCTGCCTCAGCCTCCCAAGTAGCTGAGACCACAGGCGCCAGCCATAACGCCCGGCTGTTTTTTTGTTGGCAGTTTGGCCAGGGCTGGGTTTGAACCTGCCACCTTTGGTATATGGAACCAGTGCCCTACCCATTGAGCCACAGGTGCCACCCCATGTTTTCTCTTTTTTTTTTTTTTTTTTTTGAGACAGAGTTTCACTTTGTTGCCCTTGGTAGAGTGCTATGGCATCATAGCTCACAGCAACCTCCAACTCTTGGGTTCAAGCGATTCTCTTGCCTCAGCTTCCCAAGTAGCTGGGACTATAGGCACTCACCACAACGCCCTGCTATTTTAGAGACAAGGTCTGGCTCTGGCTGAGGTTGGTCTCGAACCTGTGAGCTCAGGCAGTCCACCCACATCTGCCTCCAAGAGTACTAGGATTACAGGTGTGAATCACCATGCCCGGCTTTTTTTTTTTTTTTTTTTAAAGATAAAGTCTCCCTGTCTTCCAGGCTAGAGTGCAGTGGTGCAATAATGGCTTTACCACAGCCTCAAACACCTGGGCTTAAGCTATCCTTGTGTCTCAGGCTCCCAGGTAGCTGGGACTACAGGTGCACACCACCTGTAATTTTGGAGTTTTTTGGGGTGAGAGGGGCTTATTTTTTATTTTTACTTTTTTTTTTGGCCGGGGCTGGGTTTGAACTTCCCACCTCTGGCATATGGGGCCAGTGCCCTACTCCTTTGAGCCACAGGCACCACCGGGGCTTTTTTTTTTTTTTTTTGTAGAGACAGAGTCTCACTTTATGGCCCTTGGTAGAGTGCCGTGCCCTCACACAGCTCACAGCAACCTCCAACTCCTGGGCTTAAGCTATTCTCTTGCCTCAGCCTCCCAAGTAGCTGGAACTACAGGCGCCCTCCACAACGCCCGGCTATTTTTTGGTTGCAGTTTTGCCGGGGCGGGCCTGAACCCGCCACCCTCGGTATATGGGGCCGGCGCCCTACCGACTGAGCCACAGGCGCCGCCCTTTTTTTTTTTTTTTTTTTTTTGTAGAGACCGAGTCTCACTATACCGCCCTCGGTAGAGTGCCATGGCCTCACACAGCTCACAGCAACCTCTAATTCTTGGGCTTACACGATTCTCTTGCCTCAGCCTCCCGAGTAGCTGGGACTACAGGCGCCCGCCACAACGCCTGGCTATTTTTTTGTTGCAGTTTGGCCGGGGCTGGGTTTGAACCTGCCAACCCTCAGCATATGGGGCCGGCGCCCTACTCACTGAGCCACAGGCGCCGCCCATCAGTGTCTTACTTTGTTGCCCCTGGTAGAGTGCTATGGCGTCATAGCTCACAGCAACCTCAAATTCTTGGGCTCAAGGAATCCTCTTGTCTCAGCCTCCCAAGTAGCTGGGACTATAGATGCCTGCCACAATGCCCAGCTACCTTTTAGAGACGGGATTTTGCTCTTGCTCAGGCTGTTCTCAAATTCCTAAGCTCAGGAAATCCACCCACCTTCGCCTCCCAGAGTGCTAGGATTACAAGTATGAGCCACCGTGCCTGGCCTGCATGACTAGTTTTTTTTAATATATATATAATTTTATTTCTACATTCTTGCCCTTCACCTAGATCCTTTTATTTTTTTTTGCAGTTTTTGGCCGGGGATGGGTTTGAACCCGCCACCTCCGGTATATGGGGCTGGTGCCCTACTCCTTTGAGCCACAGGCACCACCCCATGCATGACTAGTTTTTTTTTTTTTGTAGAGACAGAGTCTCACTTTATGGCCCTCGGTAGAGTGCCATGGCATCACACAGCTCACAGCAACCTCCAACTCCTGGGCTTAAGCGATTCTCTTGCCTCAGCCTCCCGAGTAGCTGGGACTACAGGCGCCCGCCACAACACCCAGCTATGCATGACTAGTTTTTTAAAAATACTTTTTGTAGATATGGGGTCTCACTTTGTTGTCCAGACTAGTTTCAAACTCCTGGCCTCAAACCATCTTCCCATTTCATCCTCCCAATGGCAGTCCAAAGAGTTTTGTAGCATCTTGCTGAGGACTAGAATTGCTTGAGCTCAGGAGTTTAACACCAGCCTAAGATCTGCAACTTAGTTTCCCCCCCACCTTTTTTTTTTTTTTTTTTTGTAGAGACAGAGTCTCACTTTATGGCCCTCGGTAGAGTGCTGTGGCCTCACACAGCTCACAGCAACCTCCAACTCCTGGGCTTAAGCGATTCTCTTGCCTCAGCCTCCCGAGTAGCTGGGACTACAGGCGCCCGCCACAATGCCCAGCTATTTTTTGGTTGCAGTTTGGCCGGGGTCGGGTTTGAACCCGTCACCCTCGGTATATGGGGCTGGCGCCTTACCGACTGAGCCACAGGCGCTGCCCATCTCTCTCTTTTTTTTTAAGATGGAATCTTACTGAGTAGAGTGCCATGGTGTCATAGCTCATAGCAACCTGACTCTTGGCTCTCAAGATCCTCTTGCCTCAGTTCCTGAGTAGCTAGAACTATAGGTGCCAATCATAACACCCAGCTAGTTCTTGGGATTTTTTGTTTCTTTCTCTATTTTTAGTAAAGATGGGGTTTCACTCTTGCTCAGGTAGGTCTTAAACCCCTGAGTTCTTGGCCTCCCAGAGAGCTAGAATTATAGGTGTGAGCCACCGCACTCGGCCTCCTCTCTTATTTTAAATCTTTCCTTAGAATCCCATTGAGTGGATGTAGTAGGATTTATGTGTGTGGTGTTCTCAGCCAACAAACTGTGAAAAACCCAGTTTTTAATTATTACAAACAATTGCTGTGGGATAAATTCTTAGATATGTGGGATAAAAGGAATGAGCATTTAAGTCTTTTCATAGCTGAGGCCCCATTGGCTTTTACAAAGGGTGATGAACAGAGTAGCACTCATATCTCTGTCCCCTACACATTCAATGCTGATGTGATGGTAGAAAAACCAAGACCTTGGGCTGGGTGTAGCAGCTCACACGTATAATCCTAGCACTCTGGGAAGCTGAGGCAGATGAATTGCTTGAGCTCAGGAGTTTAAGACCAGCCTGAACAAGAGCAAGACCCCCTCTCTACTAAAAATAGAAAAACTAGCTAGACGTTGTGGCAGGAGGCTGTAGTCCCAGCTACTCAGGAGGTTGAGGCAAGAAGATTGCTAGAACCCAGGAGTTTGAGGTTGCTGTGAGCTACGATGATACCAGGGCACTCTAGCCTGGGTGACAGAGTGAGATTCTGTCTCAAAGAAAAAAGAAAAACAGGAGACTTTACATCCTTCGTATTAACCTGGATGGAAGTGGAAGACATTTTTCTTAGTAAAGCATCACAAGAATGGAGAAGCATGAATCCTATGTACTCAATTTTGATATGAGGACAATTAATGACAATTAAGGTCATGAGGGGGGAGGAAAAGCAGAGAAAGGGGAGGAGGGAGAGGGGTGGGGCCTTGGTTGTGTGCCACACCTTCTGGGGGCTAGACATGATTGCAAGAGGGACTTTACCTAACAAATGCAATCAGTGTAACCTGGCTTATTGTACCCTCAATGAATCCCCAACAATTAAAAAAAAAAAAAAAGAAAGAAAAAAGAAAAACAAGACTTTGCTCTGACTCATATGCATCTCCTTATTGGTAGAATGAGCATCATTTGTGTGCTTACTGGTCCAGGCCATCCTTATGCGAATTGCCCTTTTCTGTCAGAGTTGTTTACCTTTTTTTGTTGATTTGTTGGCCCTCTTGATAATATGAAGGGCAGTGGGTCCTTGTTTGGTGGGTATGCTGGCACCCACACTTGTTCTTGTGCCTTACAGTGGTTGGTTGGCAGCAATTACTATGTTCAAGACCAGTGTGGGGGCTGCTGTGGTCATGTTGCTTCCAGCCATCATGTTCTCCCTGTCAGCTGTCATGATGGCAATCATGATTCTGAAGGTAAGCCCATGATGTCCAGCTGTCGTTTCCTTCTCTGTATGCCATCCCAGGTGGGTAAGCTTGAGGAGGTGGTCAAGTCCAGCTTCCAGAATCCTCTCCCACTGGAGTCACATAGGATGTGCTTATTTTCCAGCAATAAGCTGTAACCACACATATGAAATATTCCCAGGGAAGCTTGCAGATAACCCATGCCCAGGTTTCCATTGAGACTCATCATGTGGTCCCCCTGCCTAGCCCATGCCGAGATTCCAGACTCTAGAGTAGCGGTTCTCTACCTATGGTTCATGACCCCTTTGTAACAATGAAAATACATCCTGTATATCAGATATTTACATTACAATTCATAACAGTAGCAAAATTACAGTTATGAAGTAGCAACAAAAATAATTTTATAGTTGGGCGGCGCCTGTGGCTCAGTCGGTAAGGCGCCGGCCCCATATACTGAGGGTGGCGGGTTCTAACCCGGCCCCGGCCAAACTGCAACCAAAAAATAGCCGGGCGTTGTGGCGGGCGCCTGTAGTCCCAGCTACTCAGGAGGCTGAGGCAAGAGAATCACTTAAGCCCAGGAGTTGGAGGTTGCTGTGAGCTGTGTGAGGCCATGGCACTCTACCGAGGGCCATAAAGTGAGACTCTGTCTCTACAAAAAAAAAAATAAATAAATAATAATTTTATAGTTGGAGGTCACCACAACATGAACTGTATTAAAGTGTTGAGGCATTAGGAAGGTTGAGAACCACTGCTCTAGAGGAAAGCAGGGATTGGGCATAGACCATGGTGTTTACAGGAGCAGTTTAGGCCCAGGAGTTCCTGCTGTCAGTGAGGTGTGTTGTGTAGGGGCCCATCCGAATTACCAGCCACAAGCTCCATTAGAAAATAAAGTGTTCGGCTCGGCACCTGTGGCTCAAGCAGCTAAAGTGCCAGCCACATACACCTGAGCTGACGGGTTCAAATCCAGCCTGGGCCTGCCAAACAACAATGATGGCTGTAACCAAAAAATAGCCAGGCATTGTGGCGGGTGCCTGTAGTCCCAGCTACTTGGGAGGCAGAGGCAGGAGAATCGCTTGAGCCCAGGAGTTAGAAGTTGCTGTGAGCTGTGATGCAATGGCACTCTACCCAGGGCGACAGCTTGAGGCTCTGTCTCAAAAAAAAAAAAAAAAAAAGAAAGAAAATAAAGTGTTCATCTAGGCTAATAACAACATCAAGTAAAAATGCCATGCTTTTGTTTATTGAAGTTGCCACAATTTCTAGAAGTAGTATAGTCTAGTGGTCCCAGAGGTGTGGCCAGGAGCACACTGGTGTGTCCTTTCTGTGTGGTAAGGATCCCGGGCTCCAACCCCAGCAGCTTTTGCCAAAGAATCCATTGCAGAAGTGCCCAGAGATGAGCAGGGGTCAGCAACCAACCAGTTGTCATAACAAGCAGATTGTGCATGTCCTTCGCCAAGCCATATCCAAGGGGCCTCATTGAGTACCCTGAAGCCACTCTACATGGCAGCAGATGTTGGGTGAGGGTTGCACACCAGTGCCTGCCTCCAGAGCCCAGCAAGCAGCCAAGGCCCAGCCCTGGCCATGTGGCATTGACCAGTGGTGCCAAAGAAGTGGTCATGTGGCTCATACTCAGCAGGAAAAGAGGCCACAAAACTCACATGCAGGACCAGCGCCTTCCATGAAGGAAAGGCATTATTCCATGGGCTGTACAAATCCAGGAGTTCCGGCCTCCAGAAAGCAGGCAGGGGTCAGTGCTCTGGGCGAGGGTCCCAAGTCCCTGGTTTTGGATCCTCTACATTCCCTCAAGTTTCCACAGAGACTCCCTGTAATCAGTTTAGGAGCAGTGAGCTTTGGTTTCTGCATCATTAAAGGTGGAGGTTCCTCTATGAAGGCCAGTGGCCTTAGATGGCTTTCTTTTCTTTTCTTTCTTTCTTTTTTTTTTTTTTTTTAATTGCAGTTTTTGGCCGGGGCTGGGTTTGAACCCGCCACCTCCAGCATATGGGGCTGGCGCCCTACTCCTTTGAGCCACAGGTGCCACCCGACGGCTTTATTTTCTCCCAACCATTTCTTCTGCTGGTGCCACCAAACACTATTTGACTAACACACAGCAGATGGTACTCCTGCCCGCTGACCATGTACTGACCTGTGAATGCTGGAAAGCTCACTCTAGTAGCAGCTGTATTTTCTTTTCTTTCTTTCCTTCCTTCCTTCCTTCCTTTCCTCCCTCCCTCCCTTCCTTTTTTTTTAAGACAGAGTCTCACTCTTTCACCCTAGGTAGAGTGCCACGGTGTCATAGCTTATAGCAACTTCAAACTCTGGGGCACTAGATATCCTTTTGCCTCAGACTCCCAAGTACCTGGGACTATAGGCACCTGCCCCTATGCCTGGCTAGTTTTCCTGTTTTTAGTAGAGACAGGGTCTCACTCTTGCTCAGGCTGTTCTCAAACTCCTGAGCTCAAGCAATCTACCTGTTACAGCCTCTCCTAGAGTGTTGGGATTATAGACATGAGCCACAGTGCCTGGCTTGCATTTTCACTCTTATTTTTCTGAGGATACCCTGCTATAATGAGATATTCAGTTTAATTTTCCTGACTGATTTTAATGTTCCTGACTGTTGTTTTCTGTGATGTGGGAATGTTGCAGTGTTGACTGCTGGTATAGGGATAGGTCACACTCCTTCAGCATAGATAGTTTTGTTTGCATAATATATGGCTCTGCCATGTAACTCCATAGGAAATAACCCACACTATACCATGCATTAAAGATGGGTGTTTACAGGCTCAGTGCCCATAGCTCAGTGGGCAGGGCACCAGCCACATGCATTGGGGCTAATGGGCCCTAACCCAGCCCAGGCCTGCCAATAACAACAAATAGCCCAGGTGTTGTGGCGGGTGTCTGTAGTCCCAGCTACATGGGAGGTTGAGGCAAGAGAATTGCCTAAGCCCAAGAGTTTGAGGTTGCTGTGAGCTGTCATGCCATGGCACTCTACTGAGGGTGACATAATGAGACTCTGTCTCAAAAAAAAAAAAAGAAAAGAAAGAAAAAAAGATGGATGTTTACTAATATTGGAATGTCATGGTATGGTGATATGTTTGGTACTTGGCGGAGTGTCTTGTGCCCATGGTGTGTGGTGGCAGTGCAGGGAGATAGGAGTGTTACCTGGACTGTTCTGTCCTTGTGGTATGAAGCAGTCATGTATGGCAAGTGTACAGATCAGTGTAGCAGTGTGCAGTGAAATCCTGTTGATGTACAGATCCAACAAAGAAGACAGGTCTTGCTTGACAGAGCAGATCTCTGTCTACACAGTTGCACTGAGTTTCTGTTCCTTGCCTTCTTGTCGTCCTTCCCTACAGGTGCACAAGATCTACCGAGGGGCTGGTGGAAGCTTCCAGAAGGCACACACAGAATGGAACACAGGCATTTGGCGGAACCCGCCATCAAGGGAAGCCCAATACAACAACTTCTCAGGAAATAGCCTGCCCGAGTACCCTACTGTGCCCAGCTACCCAGGAGGTGGCAGCCAGTGGCCCTAGATGGTGTCGACCAGCCCTGCTGCTGCCCACTGCCTCTTCCTCTTCACTCCCTTGGTCTGGAGAGCCTGAGAGTCTGTCCCCACAGCCCTCCCAAGAGGGTCCCCAGCTGGGATGGCAAAAGTGGGTGGTGGCCCTCGGGGGCTCCTTGAAAGCATGGCCCAGCAGGAGGACACTCCTGAATTCTGAAAATGTGTGGTCACCTTGACATCTGCCACATGGCAACCACAGCTTTGTTTCATCAGGTCATGGAGACCTGACCCACTGGTCTTCCTGGGGAGAAGGTGGAGTACCCTGGCTGTGGGGTCTGTCTGGCACTCACTGCTCTGCCCCCCATTAGCGGGGCAGACACCCTGAACCAGGAGGCCTCACAGCACCAGGCTTTCCCATCCCCTGGGGTGACAGAGGGGCTTGATGTGCAGCCTTGTCTTCAATATTCTCATCATCTTTCTGAGTCCCTATCTGCCTGCATCTGATGGCTCTTGGGGATCAGCCCACAATGGCTAGAGGCAGATCAGCCACCTGAATAGGGGTGGTCTCTGCTGCTCCCTGTCCTCCTCCTCCCAGTCTCCTCCTTTGCCCCAGGCTTGAGGGCACAGTTGTGGGGTCTCCCTCTCTTGACCAGGGACCTTGGGCAAGACCTGCCTATGCTCCAAATCCAGGAATCAATTCCTTTGGTGGAGGGGAGAGAGGCTGGCCCAACCAGGCAAGGTGCACGGCATCCCCTGGACCCAATGACTCTTGAAGAAAATAGCTGCCATCTCCACAGAGTGCCTGTGGGGCTGTGTATCCTCAACACAGGAGAATGATACCCCAAATCTGGAGGCTCCTGATTAAGACATCAGGAGCTGAGGAACCCTTTTAAGTCTGCAGGAAGCAGACAGTTTCTCAGGAGACGGAGCCCCTCAAGAGTGGCCTTTTCCAAGGAATTGAGATGTGACAAATCTCTGTGCCTTACCAAGGAATTTCAGCAAACCATCACTATTTTCTTCCCTTCCATCTTTCTAACTCTTTACGCAGTTTTGTCCTTATTGAAAGAGCTGAGATGCATCTCTCGGGGATTTCCACAGAACCTTTGATAACTTTTAGGTCAGAGAGAAACCTTTTCTGAGCCACCTTTTCTTGCTTGCCAGCTATGCTGTGGGGGGCACTGTGGGCACTGGCCCAGCCCCTAACCCAGCCACACTGGACTGGGCCCTCTCCAGCACAACCCTGTATTCCAGTGCTTGCTTGCTTTGGTTGCTTGTGCCAAACACCCTTGGTGCCCAAAGGTGGCCACAGTGCCTGGGGTTGGGGCAAGGCAGCCAGGATAGAAAACCTACCCTGCTGCAGATCCACATCTTGGGGTGATGCCTTGGCTGACCTCCTGTGGAAAGCACCAGCTCCTCTGGCCACAAGGCTGTGTATCAGCATGCTATGGTGGCTGGTGGCAGGTGCTTGAGCCTTGAGGTCTCCTGGCAGTCCCTGCCTGCCCTCCACCATGCTTTGCCCCTCACAGCATTGTGGGGTCTTTTGTTATGTGAAGTTATCCTAGAAATAAATCTTTCTGTATCAGACAGTGCTCAGGGCTGTGTTTGTGGTATATGAGCCTGTGTGCCCATGTGTGTTTTTTATTTTTTGAGGGGGGGTTTGAGACAGAGTCATTCAGTCACCCTGGGGTTGAGTGCCATGGTGTTACAGCTCCCATCAACCTCAAACTCTTGGGCTCAAGTGATCCTCTTGCCTCAGCCTCCTGAGTAGTGGGACTACAGGTGCCCACCACAATGCCTGGATATTTTTAGAAATGGGGTCTCATGCACTTGCTCAGGCTTGTCTTAAATTTATGAACTCAATCTACCCACCTCCCTTGGCCTCCCAGGATGCTAGGATTACAGGCATGAGCCACCCACACCCGGCCTCACAAGTGTGTTTGGTTTGAGGAATGATGCCCAAGCACAAAGCCACCGGCAGAATAAAGCTAGGGGTGAGCCTGTGGCCCAGAAAGAAGTCTGGTCACCAAGATGCCCCTCTCACCTTGGGTGAGGGCCTCACCCTGTCTGAAGTCCAGATCTTAGCAGAAGCACATGTGGACCAGGACATCACACACTAGGCTGGCGCTGGCTTCATGCCACATGCACATACCACTGCTGTTCCGTCCCTTCATGTTTTGTTCTTAAAATTTTTTATATAAGGCCAGGAGCAGTGGTTCGTGCCTGTAATCCCAACATTCTGGAAGCTGAGGCAGGTGGATTGCTTGAGCTCAGGAGTTTAAGGCCAGCCTGAGCAAGAGCAATACCCTGTCTCTGCTAAAAATAGAAAAACTAGCCGGGTGTTGTGGAACATGCCTATAGTCCCAGCTGCTCAGGAGGCTGAGGCAAGAGGACTGCTCAAGCCCAAGAGTTTGAGGTTGGGAGCTACACGGCACTCTAACCTGGGCAACAAAGTGTGACTCTGTGAAAAAAACTAATTTTTTATATTTACAAATATTTTTTTCTGATAGGGCGTATTGCTGTGATGCCCAGGGTGGTCTCAAACTTTTTTTTTTTTTTTGAGACAGTCTCACTTTCACCCTCAGTAGTGTGCTGTGGTGTCACAGCTCACAGCAACCTCCAACTCTTGGGCTTAAGCAATTCTCTTGCCTCAGCCTCTCGAGTAGTTGGGACAACACCCAGCTATTTTTGAGAGATGAGGACTCACTCTGGCTCAGGCTGGTCTCAAACCTGTAAGGTCAGGCAGTCCACTCGCTTCAGTCTCCCAGAGTGCTAGGATTACAGGTGTGAGCCACTGCGCCCAGCCTTCAACCTCTTAAGTGATCCTCCTGCCTTGGCCTCCCAAAGTCCTGGGATTATGATGTGAGCCATTGTGCTGGGTCCATCCCTTGGGTTTTGGCCACATCACTCCAACCTCAGCCTGGTTGGAGTTTTTGGCCACATCACTTCAACCTCAGTGGGGTAGATGAGGGCAGCCACTTTATCACCCCTCATACCCACCCTTTTCATGACATCCTCTGGGCTGGATGTTGGCAACAGCGCTGGGCAGACCCAGTTCCTCAGTTGTGAAGGGGTCCCACTGCTGGCGGCAAACTCAGGCCTTTTTCTCCCAAAGTCTGTGTTAACACTACCTGGGGCTGTTGTGCCAATCTTCCCAAAGTTCCAGAATGATTTCAAATGGGGAAGTAGAGGAAAGTTCTAGAATCACTGATGTAAGAATGTGGGTATTGTAGGGACCATCATAGGTGCCCTAGTCTTAGGAAGTAAGTAACTGAATTGAGCTGGCCTGCCTATGTACAGGGCAGACATCACCAGTGTTGTAAACTCTGCCCTCCTCATTACTGTGCATGGGGCAGACATCACCAAGCAGTATTGTTTTCCTTGCTCTCCCTCCTGTGCACAGAGCAGACATCACTAATTAATCAAGTGGCACAAGAAAACCAATCTGACAATCTAGGCTTTGTCCAGTTCCATCCTCTTACAGATGAGGCTGAGGCCCAGAGACTCACCCAAGGGCCACAGGCTCAGATCTTCCCTTCTGCCCCCATGTTCCGCCTGGCATTAGCATTGTCTCTTGTTCCCAGAATAAATTCAGGAAAATAGCAAGGTCATGCACATTTTCAGTACATTTCAAGCCACATGCTCATTTCACATGAGTCACTTGGTACCTGCCGTCCAGGGCTAGTTTCTGTTTTATCCTGACCATGAGATGACTGGGACCATCCCCTTGAAGGAAGGGCTGTGAGGCTGGTGGAGCCATGCCTGGGCACCAAGCCAATTTAGGATCTTGCAATTGGAGATGTTCTGGACATGCCGCCAGCCTGGACAGTGGTGCCATCTGCTCAAGTCCTTCTCTTCTTCCTCCCCAAGGATCTGGGCAGTGGGCCATCTGCTCAGGTCCTCCCCTTTCTTTTACAGTGGCTCTTCCCCATAAGGGGATTCTGGCCCTTTCCCCTCCTATGCCCCAGGAGCTGCCCCTCATAGATTCCAACCTTATGGCCACTAAAATGGTGCCTGACCCAGGCCTGGCTATCATCCCACTTGGGCCCATGTGACCCAATGCCAGTGGTCAGAGACATTCCTGAGGTTTTATAATGGTAGTGGGTGAGAGGAACTCTGTTTTTCTCCAGGGTTGCTAAACAAAACCATTGTTCCCCATCCTCACCATTGATGGAAGAGGCATGTTTGCAGAGAAAGAAAGAGGCCCAGGCAGAGAGAGGAAGAGAGACAGAGAGAGATAGACAGAGACGGAAAGAGAAGGAAGAGGGGAACAGAGACAAAGGAAGAGAGAGACAGGGAGAGGAAGAGAGATAAGGACAGAGAGAGACAGAAAGAGGAAGAGACAGGGAGACAGGGACAGATGGAGGCAAAGAGACAGAACAGAAAGACACTGAGAGATGCAAAATGAGCAAGAGAAAGGCCCATAGGCATTGAACTTTAGTGGTCCCTGGTTGCAGCCATGCCTGAAGCCAGACCCATCCCAGTCATTTTAGTTACACACTTGGTCATTGTGGTGTGTTAATCGTTAGCATGGCTGGGCTTTTGTAATGAGGAAGCCCCCCCACCCCCCACCACCGCTCAGTGGCACAGACTTCAGGGACGTTTACTTCTTGCTACAGGCAGGTGACCAGGCAGTATTCCAGGCACCTGTTCCACTTGGTGATCCAGAGACGACTTCTATCTCAGACTCCACCCTCCCAGGCCCATGTCCTCTGCCCTCCAGGTGGCAGAGAGGCATGAACAGAGTGTGTGCTAGGGTTCACATGGGCCTGGGCATGGCCTGTTGCTTCTGCTTCTGTCTCATGGCCACACCTGACTACAGGTTTGGTTGGCCAGCGTGAAGAGTAAATGTACCAAATTGGAATGGTGGGAGGTGAAAAAATAAAACACAAGAGACAAAGATCACACAAGATCATGGGGCACCATACAATGATTTTTATAGACCGTTTGACACATTTTCATCACACTGGTTAACATAGCCTTTCTGGCATTTTCTTAGTTATTGTGTTAAGACATTTACATTCTACATTTACTAAGTTTCACATATACCCTTGTAAAATGCACCGCAGGTATAATCCCACCAATCACCCTCTCTCCTCCCACCTCCCCCCTCCCTCCCCTCCCTTTCCCCCTTGCCCCTATTTTTGGGTTATAACTGGGTTATAGCTTTCATGTGAAAGCCATAGATAAGTTTCCTAGTAGGGCTGAGTACATTGGATACTTTTTCTTCCATTCTTGAGATACTTTACTAAGAAGATTATGTTCCAGCTCCATCCATGTAAACATGAAAGAGGTAAAGTCTCCATCTTTCTTTAAGGCTGCATAATATTTCATGGTGGAGAAGTCTAAGTTTGACATGCAAGAACTCAGGGAGTGGTGGACCCATCTACTCTTTCTGGAGCTTTGCTGGATGGCAAGTGGGTGTAGAAATGTACAACAAAAAATGGGAGGCCAGGGTACCACTGTGACATATTATGACAAAGTAAAAATAATGCAACTAACTATAAGGTTGAAATGAACAAAGGAATATGGAGTGAGTCCATTGTGTGTGTGGAGTGAGTAGCTTGGTGTGACATTCACCCATTGTATCCGTTTAGCAGACTAGGGTGGTTGAGTAAACAAACTGAGTACTATTTGCATCATTATAAAATATTATAAATCAAGGGTGGCGCCTGTGGCTCAGTGAGTAGGTGCCGGCCCCATATACCAAGGGTGGCAGGTTCAAACCTGGCCCCTGCCAAATGACAACAACAAAAAATAGCCGGGGTGGCGCCTGTGGCTCAAAGGGGTAGGGCGCTGGCCATATGCTGGAGATGGCGGGTTCAAACCCAGCCCCAGCCAAAAAAAAAAAAAAGAAACTGGGGTGCATCTGTGGCTCAAAGGGGTGGGGTGCAGGCCCCATATGCTGGAGGTGGCAGGTTCAGCTCCAGCCAAAAACTGCAAAAAAAACACAAACAACACAACAAAAAAAGATAAAAGATAATTGGTGGGCGCCTGTAGTCCCAGCTGCTCAGGAGGCTGAGGCAAGAGAATCACGTAAGCCCAGAAGTTGGAGGTTGCTGTGAGCCGTGTGACCTCATGGTACTCTATCCGAGGCGGTACAGTGAGACTCTGTCTCTACAAAAAAAAAGAAATAGGATGGACCTTAATCCAATGACTGGCATCCTTATAAAAAGGGGAGATGTGTGGGTGGTGCCTGGGGCTCAAAGGTGTAGGGTGCCCGTCCCATATATCGGTTCCATATATCGGAGAAGGCGGGTTCAAACCCGCCCAGCCCAAAACTGCAAAAAATAAAAAATAAAATAAAAAAACTGTCCTTGAACATAGGACAAATACTTAAAAAAAAAAAAAAAAAAAGGAGGGGGGAGATGTAGACACAGAGAGCCACTCAGAGAGAACACTGCATGGGGATGGAAGTGATGCTGTCACGTTCCAAGGACGCCAGGGCGAGCATACCCTGCACACACCTGCTGTGCCACTCTGGCCTCAGGAATCGAGGGAACTTAGGTTTCTGAGGTCTAAGTAAGTCCCCCAGTCTGGGGGCCTTTGTGATGGCAGACACAGAGAATAATGAGATTGGGTTGTCACCCTTAGCTTCTGCTCCCATGACCACAAAGCAATGAATTCCTTCACTCCCAACAGGAATCACCCCCACACCATCTGCAGAACTTCTGACAAGGGCAGCTGAGCTCCCTGCCTCAGGCACCAGCAACCAGGTGACTCTGTCTGTATCAAGCTGTCCAGGAATCCATTGTAATTTATTATTATTATTGTTATTATTTTGAGACAGAGCCTCAAGCTGTCACCCTGGGTAGAGTGCCGTAGCATCACAGCTCACAGCAACCTCCAACTCCTGGGCTCAAGTGATTCTCTTGCCTCTGCCTCCCAAGTACTGGGACTACAGGCGCCTGCCACAATGCCGGGCTATTTTTTGTTTTTTGTTTTGTTTTGTTTTTTTGCAGTTTTTGGCAGGGGCTGGGTTTAAACTCACCACCTCCAACATATGGAGCCGGCGCCCTACTCCTTTGAGCCACAGGCACCGCCCCGGGCTATTTTTTGGTTGCAGCCATCGTTGTTTGGCGGACCCGGGCTGGATTCGAACCCACCAGCTCAGGTGTATGTGGCTGGCGCCTTAGCCACTTGAGCCACAGGCACCAAGCCTGTAATTTATTTTTTGAAGTTTATCTCTTGGAATGTATCACCTGCCCTTGGGATGGATGGGTGGCTGGGAACATTGTGTTAGCTCCAAAGGTAGCTGTGAGGACCACAAATGGCATGTCTCCGGGTGCTGGGGGGCAGGAAGGCAGGACCCATGGTTATTTTTTATTTATTTATTTTTTTTGTAGAGACAGAGTCTCACTCTATGGCCCTTGGTAGAGTGCCATGGCATCACACAGCTCACAGCAACCTCCAACTCCTGGGCTTAAGCGATTCTCTTGCCTCAGCCTCCCGAGCAGCTGGGACTACAGGCGCCCGCCACAACGCCCAGCTATTTTTTGGTTGCAGTTCAGCAGGGGCCGGATTTGAACCCGCCACCCTCGGTATATGGGGCCGAGGCCTTACCAACTGAGCCACAGGCGCCGCCCTGGACCCATGGTTATGATGCTGGAAACGACCACCGCACACACTCCATAGGCCAAACAGGACTGGACAGTGCCTGGATTACCCTGAGGCTGATGAAACAAAGTGCCACAGACAGGGTGGATTACGACCACAGACATTTATTATTTAATTATTACTTATTTACTTTAGAGACAGGGTCTTGCTTGTTGCCCAGGCTGGAGTATGATGGTGTGATCATAGCTCACTGCAGCATTGAACTCATATCTCAGTAATCCTTCTGCCTCAGCCTTCTGAGTAGTCAGAAATTTCCTTTTTTCTTTTCTTTTTTTTTTAAGTTCAAAAAAAGCAACTTTATTATGTAATAGACTGTAACTATTGTATACTAGCTCAAAAAGCTAGGTTGCACAATAAAATACTTAGAGAATTCCATTTCTGATGGTCTCTTAAGTTATCCACTTGAAAAATGAGGATCTATAAACGTAGGAATAGAGATTTATTCCTGCGTATCACATGTAATCCATACTCAGGGGTGGAAATGAATGTTGAAATGCATTACAACTAGGTTCCAGAAGGTAAATCAGAGGCATGAAGACACTCAAATGTATAGCAGTCCATAGTTGGTCTCTCAGGAGGAATATTGTTAGATCAGTCTGTTGCCCAATTAAAGCTGTAGTGAGGAAGTCTGGTGTTGATGACTTGCAATTGTCTTACTGCTGCTTATGTCAAAAGCCAGTGCTTGTTTAGCATTTATATGCACCTTGTTCTTTCCTCAGACCTAGAAAATATAAACAAATGTTTCAACAATGATGATTCTTCCTATGTCCTTGCACAGAAATTCTTAATGATCCCTCAGACAGTTCCTTCTGGAACAAACTTTCTTCCTCTCCCCCAGCTAGCCCCAGTGGGTTCACCTTTACAGGCTCTGGAGCTAAGACAGGAAGTAAGACATGTGAACGTTTCTTCATTGGGATCTTTTTTTCTTTTTTGAAGAAAAAGAACAATTTTCTTTTTTCTTTTTGTAGAGACAGAGTCTCACTTTATTGCCCTCGGTAGAGTGCCGAGGCATCACACAGCTCATAGCAACCTCCAACTCCTGGGCTTAGGCGATTCTCCTGCCTCAGCCTCCCAAGTAGCTGGGACTACAGGCGCCCACCGCAACGCCTGGCTATTTTTTTGTTGTTGTTGCAGTTTGGCCAGGGTGGGTTTCAAACCCGCCACCCTCAGTGTATGGGACAGGTGCCCTACCCACTGAGCCACAGGCGCCGCCCCAGGTTATGCTTCTGACAAAGGTCTGATAACTAGATTCTACAGAGAACTCAAACTAAAGGAACAATTTTCTTTTTCTCTTGCCTCAGCCTCCCAAGTAGCAGGGACTACAGGCACCCGCCACAACACCTGGCTCCTTTTTTTTTTTGTAGAGACAGAGTCTCACTTTATCGCCCTCAGTAGAGTGCTGTAGCATCACAGCTCACAGCAACCTCCAACTCTTGGACTTAGGCAATTCTCTTGCCTCAGCCTTCTGAGTAGCTGGGACTACAGGCGCCCACCACAAGGCCCAGCTCTTTTTTGTTGCAGTTCGGCTGGGGCCGGGTTTGAACCCGCCACCGGTGCCCCACTCAGTGAGCCACAGGCACCGCCCCTTTTTCTTTTTTTTTCTTTTGAGACAGCCTCAAGCTGCCACCCTGGGTAGAGTGCTGTGGCCTCACAGCTCACAGTAACCTTCAACTCCTGGGCTCAAGCGATTCTCCTGTCTCCGCCTCCCAAGTAGCTGGGATTACAGGTGCCTGCCACAACACCCAGCTATTTTTTGGTTGCAGCCATCATTGTTTGGCGGGGCTGGGCTGGATTCGAACCCGCCAGCTCAGGTGTATGTGGCTGGCGCCTTAGCTGCTTAAGCCACAGGCGCCAAGCCCCTGGCTATTTTTTTTTTAGAGACAGGATATTGCTCTTGCTCAGGCTGGCCTCAAACTCCTGAGCTCAAGGGACCCACCCTCTTCAGCCTCCCAGAGTGCTAGGATTACTGGTGTGAGCCACTGTGCCTGGCAGAAATTTAGTTTCTTATGATCCTAGAGGCGAGAATTCTGAAATCAAGGTGTCTGCAGGGCTGTCTTTCCTCTGAAGGCTCCAAGGGAGAATCCTTCCTTCTTATTACAGTTTCTGGGGGCTTCAGGTGTCCCTTGGCTTGTGGCTGCCTGGGTCCAATCTGTGCTTCTGTCATCACATGGCCATCTCCTCTGTGTGTCTGTGTCCAAATCCCACTCCCCCCCACCTTTTTTTTAAGAGATGGGATCTTCCTCTGTCTTCCAGGCTGGAATGTAGTGGTGCAATCACAGCTCACTGCAACCTCCAGCTCCGGGGCTCAGGCAATCCTTCTGCCTTAGCCTTCCGAGTAGTGGAGCCACCATGCTTGGCTCTCAAGACTCCAATTTCTTTTCTTTTCTTTCTTTTTTTATTTGAGACAGAGTCTCACTTGGTCACTCTGGGTAGAGTGCTGTGGCATCATAGCTCACAGCAACCTCAGACTCTTGGGTTCAAGTGATCCTCTTGCCTTAGCCTCCCAAGTAGTTGGGACTACAGGTGCCCACCACAACAGCCAGCTATTTTTTTTTTTTTTTTTTGTAGAGACAGAGTCTCACTGTACCGCCCTTGGGTAGAGTGCCTTGGCATCACACAGCTCACAGCAACCTCTAACTCTTGGGCTTACGGGATTCTCTTGCCTCAGCTTCCCGAGCAGCTGGGACTACAGGCGCCTGCCACAACGCCCAGCTATTTTTTTTTGTTGTTGTTGCAGTTTGGCCGGGGCTGGGTTTGAACCCGCCACCCTCAGCATATGGGGCCAGGGCCCTACTCACTGAGCCACAGGCGCCGCCCAACAGCCAGCTATTTTTTAGAGACAGGATCTGGTCTGGAATCTGTGAGCTCAGGCAATCCACCCGCCTTGGCCTCAGATTACAGGCATGAGCCACTGTCCCCAGCTTTTTTTTTTTTTTTTTTGAGACAGAGTCTTACTTGGTCACCCTTGGTAGAGTGCCATGACATCCTATCACAGCAATCTCAAACCCCTGAGCTCCAGCAATTCTCTTGCCTCAGCCTCCTGAGTAGCTGGGACTACAGGCCCTTGCCACAGTGCTGGCTCCTTTCTTTCAGAGATGAAGTCTCACTCTTGCTCAGGCTAGTCTCAAACTCCTAAGCTCAAGCAATCCACCCACCTTGACCTCCCAGAGTGCTAGGATTACAGGCGTGAACCACTGCGCCTGGTTTAAGACTCCAATTGCTTTATAGCTCCCAATACACCTGCTCTTCCTGGACTCTCATATGTGTCTTCTGACCTCAGTTTTCACTCCGTTGCTCATAACTTCCAAAGAGAGTGACCTGTCCCAGTTGGTCATGCCAGGCTCCACCATGAGCTGGGCACCCTCCTTTGCTGTAGTCACTGGGGTTAGGGTCTGGGTGTGATGCTAGGACCCTATATACATAACACAAGGAGGCAGCACTGCCCACTGATTAAGAACAGCAGTGTTGGAGGTTCAAATCTTGGAAACAGTGGGCAATCCATTCTCTCTCTCCAAACCTCAGTTTTCGCATCCAGAAAATGGGAGTATGCATTTTCTTGGGTACAGAGACCCGACTGCAAGGAGTAGTAATTGAACTCTATTTTAACAATTGTGAAGCAGGGCACCTGTCCAGGCTGATGCTGGACACCAGGATGCAGCCTGGCCCCAACCTATTAGTCTCTTCAAGCAGGGGGAAGAGATGGACATGTCTCTTACACAAGTATAGGTACAGAACAGATGGGGACACTTCCTGCCTGCTTCCTCCTCCAAACCCACAGCTGTTTAGGATTAACTGGGAGGCTGGGATATTGTTTTTCTTTCTTCTTTTTTTTGCAGTTTTTTTTTTTTGGCTGAGGCCTGGTTTGAACCCGCCACCTCCAGTATATGGGGCCGGCACCCTACTCCTTTGCCACAGGCACCACCCAGATATTGTTTTTCTTCCTGGAGGATAGGGTGAAGAGGCAGCTCATCATCTTTACAATGTTTTTATTAAGACCTCCCAAAGAGGCTTTTTCCTGCTCCCCGTTTTCCTTGTGTCCCCTGATTAAAGCTGAAAGGAATCAGGAATATGTGGAGCACATTTGAAGTGGTTAAAAATAATAAAGCACAAAAAGCCATTTGTTTTTTCAATGATCCCAAGTGATTAGAGAGAAATAGGTTCGTTTGAGGCTTAAGGCCTTATGTTGGCAGTTTTTCACTCATTAATTCATGCATTCTCATGATATACCCGTGGGGGCTATCGTTAGCCCAAATTTATGGGTATAGTTGCAGAGGACCAGAGAGGGTAGTCAGTCTCTTGCTGGCATATCTCCAGCCTTGACCTTCCTCTCTGAATTCTTTTTTCCGCAGGAACCATCCTTTTAGAGAGAGAAGGCCAAAACTTGGGTTTAAGGTGCAAATACCTCTGGAGAAGGAGTGTCCCTTCAGAGGGCTGAGCAACTGTGAGCAGGTTCTCCTGACAGTCAAGAATGGGAGACAAGAGGAGAGGGGGGCAGGAAAGTGAGAGGAAATAAAACCCAAACTCTGAAAAATGTGGGAGAGGCTGTGGAGTTCACTGATTCACTAATTCATTCATTCACAGCATATAGTCACTGTATGGACACTGAGCCTCTATTATGTGCCAGACATGTGGGCACAGTGGAGATGATGAATATTAAACAAACACACTCCACTGTGGTACAGATCAGAAAGGAGAGCACCCTGATGCAGCCAGAAAGGATAACAAGGGAGGTGGCTTAGGCTTCCTCAAGGAGTGACACTTCAGGGGGACTAACAGAGTACAAGGACTGTGCCAGGATTGCCCGCCTCTTATATTGGGCCAGAACAAGATCTAGAACCTGCATCTCTGAGGGCCTGTTTTGGCCCCTAAAATGTATTGACATTCAGCCTTCCCATTAAAGTTCAATTCTCCTCCCCAGTTCTTTTCTTTTCTTTTCTTTTTTTTTTTTTTTGGCCGGGGCTGGGTTTGAACCCACCACCTCCGGCATATGGGGCCCTACTCCTTGAATCACAGGCGCCACCCCCCAGTTCTTTTCTTTATAGCCCTATGTGGCATGAGTACCACAGGAGATCATGGAATCTTCCTCCCAATTTTGTCACAACCAATTTTTAGCCTTCCCTGACCATCTGCCCAAAGGAGGTGTCATTCTCTTAGGGACTCAGCCACACACCACCTTATATCATTATATTAGATTATCTGCGATGCTTCCTCCCTCCCCCCTGCACTGAGGACTCCCTGGGAAATGATGCCAAGAGTCTAGCTCACTGTTCTATTCTCAGAGGCACTGGCAGGCACGTGATGCATACATCTTTGAATGGATGTGTCTCCTCCAACTTTAAAAATGAGGTATATGGAATACGGAGGGGGAGCATTTCTGCAGCTCCCTCCCCACCCAGGGAACATTTCTGCAGTTGCCTTTATGGAACTCCACGCCTGTGGTGGGGTGGATCAGGGCCTGGCCACGCGGGTCCTTGACTAGTTGTGTCCTTCCCCAGGTGTCTTCGTAGACAGAGACGAAGTTGGGGGGGTGCAGAAAGCGGTGCATGGGAAAGCACTTTGACACTTGCGCTACTGGGTGCTAGAAGCAGCCGGGCCTGTGCTTGGCACAGCAAGCACAGCAGTACACTTGACCAGTCACCATGGGTGACCCCCTGCAGAGCGGCCTCGGGTCCCTCCCTGTCCTTTGCTCCGTGTTCATGTTACCACTAACTAGGACACAGAGATGCCTAAGCCACCACCGTTCGCCCATTGGGCACTGACCATCATCCTGGAGTCGTTCGTTTTCCCCTCTTGGCCCAGACAACCCAGATGGAAAAATCCTCTTGCCCCTAATCAGCTCATTTCCTGGCCGTCCTGTGCTGGGGAATCCTTCTATCCGGCGCTGACCACCAGCCCCGCGCAGATCACGCCCAGCGGCACCGCCCGCCCGTGACGTCAGGTGGCCAGACCGTGACATCACAGACGCGGCGGCGGGGAGGTGCCAAGACAACCAGCCACGCGTCGCCATGGCGACAAAGGGGTGGGGCCGGAACAAAGCCCCGCCCCTAAGGGTCGTGTAAACCTCTCGACCCCTTCCCCGCCTGCGCGCGCCCCCACGGCCGCGCGCCGCCGGTGTCCTCGCGGGCAGCCCCCCAACGAACCCCCGGCGCGGCCGCAAAGCACGACGGCCGTAGTGCAGCGCCTCCCGGTGTCGCAAAGCGGCGTGCGAGAGGCCTGGCCGAGACTAGGCCGCGCCCCGCGCTGTGACGTAAGCAGCGCGCGCGCCCGGCGCTCCGGCCGCGGCTGCGCAGTATTGAGCGTACGGCCACCGCCCCCCGCTGGCCGACGCTGGCGGCGTAAGGCGCGCGGGCCCCGGAGCGGGCGCGGCGGAGCGCGGCGAGCCCGGCGCCTGCCGCTCCGAACATGCGGAGGCCGGCCCAGGCGGCGTGGGAGCCGGAGCGGGGGCCCGAGCGGGCGCCGGAGCTCGAGCCGGAGCGCGATCGGGCGCGGGGCCAGGTGCGGGGGGCCGCGCCGCGCTGCTGAGGCCGGCCCGGCCGCCGCCCGCGGGCCTGGCCACGGCGGAGCCCAGGTAACTACGCGCGCGCTCGTCGGCCACAGCGGCCACGCGCCCCGCCCCCGCGCCCAGAGCGCGGCGGCCTGGAGACCCCCAGTCCCTGACCCCCAGTTCCCACCCGCACGCTCGGGCCCCTGCTGACTCCGCTTCCCGGACCCCGGCGTACCAGCCCCTACACGGAGAACCCCACTGCCCTCTCTACATCTCGCGGACCTTGCAGCCCGCACCCCCAGATCCCGTCCCACGCTGACTCCCACATCCAGTTCCCCGTCGCGCCGGTGACCCCGCACCCCACCGCCCTCCGCTGACCCTTCAGTCTCAGTCCTGCCTCCTCTCTTCCTAGCCCCCTGCGCTCACGCCCACCACCCGTTCTCTGTCCCGAGCCTCCTGACTACCTTGTGTTCCCTTTCTACCGCCGGTTTGGTCCTGGCCGTTCTCCCCGCTGGTATCTCCCCTCTCCGCTTTGTGGTGCTTAAGCTTTTGAGGGGTAGAGCCAGGGGGATTGGGGGCAGAGGGGTCTGATCTGGGAGACCTGTTGCGGGGCCTGCTGGGGAACTCCCGGCTGGTTCGCGGCGCCCTCCCCCTTCCGCTCTGGCCACCGGCTTTGTTTTCCGGAAACACACGGGCAGGGAGGGAGGGAGAGATGTTTGAGCGGGGCCTGTAGCCCCAACTTTCTCGGGGAGACTTTCTCTTTAGGAGTAGGGGCTGGGTACTGTCTGAATCCTGGCGCCCTGGATTATTGTGGCTTTGGGGGCAACTGGTACTCGTTCCTCTGGCCTCTGGATGGCTTTGTTTGTAGGAGACAGCCCGAAGGGTTGTCTGTGTAGGTGGAGTCCAGCGTTTTCTCCCTCCCTGTCGCCCCGTAGTGGAGCCCACACCTAGGCCAGTGTTGGGCTGGGGGCGGCCGTGTCTGTCTGTACGTCCATATGGCTGGCCTTGGCTCCTAGGGTCTTCCTTCTCCATTCCTGCTGCACGCAGGAGCCTCATTTGGTGTTTCCCGGCCCCCAGAGGCTCTGTGGGCTCGTGGGTGTGAGAGATGAGTAGGAAAGTAGGAAAGCTCCAGTCTGGAGGGAAATCCAATCTCCCCACCACTGTAACTCGCCCTCATCAAGGAAAGGGCTGTGGAAGTGGCAGCAGCTGGGCATGGAATCACTCCTGGGCTGTCCTGCCCTGCCCAAGGGGCCTCTGTGAAGAAGACAGATTGTTTGCCTGGGCTCCCCAGGTTTGAAAGAGGGAAGTTTGAGGATGTTTGTGGTAGTTTGTTTCGTTTTCTGCTTAGGTCTCCACCAAAACTAAAAGGCTGCAGCCTGGGCAGCCACTGACTGATGAGTTTCCCAGACAGGCAGCACCCAGAGCACATCTGGCATGCACTCACCTTCCTCCAGTCTCCAGGGCCCATAGTGTTTTGTTCAGCCCCCTGTGGTGAACTGTGCAGCCACTGGTGGACCTCAGTGGGAGGGCTGTCCATGCTGCTGAATGAGCAGGCAAGCTGGGGGTCTACAGTAGGGTCCCAGTGGGAGAGCAGGATCTGGAGGCCAAGAGGCCAGTTGTGTCTTCAGCAGGACTGCACTGTGGGCCAATTGGGGTCCTGAGGGCAGCTGGTTCTGTACCCATACTCCCAGGGGTCTGGGGTGGTCTGGCTTCACCTGGTCCAGTTTGCAGTGGGACTTCATTATGTGTAGAGGGCCTTCCTGCCTACTGTCACACCACTCTCATCACCCTGGGCTCTGGACATGCCTGGGAGGCCAAAGAGTGCAGGTTTCCTTGAATTATTGATTTGGGTTTTTTCTTTCTTTTTTTTTTTTCCTCCTTTTTAATTACACAGTAATTACCCCTGGATTGCAAAAGGAAGTAGGTGAGCTTTTTTTTTTTTTTTTTTTTTAAATTGAAAGTCTTCCTGTTTGCTTATCCCTAGGTTTTGGGGAAGGTAGTGTGCCAGGTATTAATTTGGGAATGGGGTAGTTCTGTGGTGTGCCAGATGGACATAGAGCCACTTGTGTCCGTGGGAACATGCAGTAGGTTGGTGCATGCCATGCATACCCTGTGCCTGACCAGCCCATCATCCACACTGGCATTGGATGTGGCAGTGTGGGCTGTCCTTAAGACTATTGGCATTTCACCTGGGAATGTCTATAGAGGAATGTTCTGCTGCACATTTGACCATGCCTCCCTCAAGAGTTTCCATAGAGCCTCCCCAGAACCACCAGGAGTAGTGAGCAGCCCCCTTCCTCTGCTAGGTGCTTGTGGTCTACCAAGGCCTTGACTGGGGCTGGGCAGAGGGTTGATGGCAGAGAGAGGGTGATGGGAAAGAGGCGGGAGAGATAGGAGCTATAGGGGAGCTGCTATGGGTGAGTGTCAGGTGTGGGCTGACCAGGGGCCACTGGCCTTTTGGACATTAGTGGATCATTTGAGGCGAGACGGGGCCTCCTTCACTGGAGGAGTGAAGGAGGCCCCAGGGTCTGAGTTAGTTTAAGTCTTGGTGGTGGGGTGGGTGATAGTAGGGGCCTTTGTTTGCCAGTCAGCCTCGTCTCAGGCTGGGGCTTGGTGGCTGCACTCATGCCAGATCAAGGCCATGGCTAGGCATCAGGTGTGCCAGGCAGAGCCTTTTGGCTATTCTGTGAGTGCTTCCATGGCAGATGTGTGGAATAGCTACTGGTGCTGTACAGCTAGGCAGGAGGCAGGCAGCAACTGGACAGTATCCCCACAGTCCACAACAATCAAGGGAGGGGGCAGTGGGGCAGAAGTCTGTTGGCCTGGGAGGCTCCCCGTGCATAGCATAGCTCTGTGTCTGCCTTCCCTTAGTTGGGAGCCATGCTGTGTGGCTTTCTGTGAAGTGGGTAGAGTGGCTCCATTTTACAGATGAGAACGTCAAGGCCTACCTGATCTGCTTGAGTAGAGAAGGATATTGGATCTAGAGTGGCCCCATTTTACAGATGAGAACGTCAAGGCCTACCTGATCTGCTTGAGTAGAGAAGGGTATTGGATCTGACCAAGGGTGACTCACCTGTACTCCTCTAGTAGCCCTTGGCTCTGGCAGGCACAAGGAGGGTAGTGTTCTGAGGCCTTGGTTCACCTCCTCTCATCTCCCTGTTCTCAATGGTGTCTGCCTCCTGCCTCATTTCATCTGCCCCTCCTTCACCCTGCTCCTGGGCTAGTGTGTGCTGGTGGGCATGGCCTCACTGCGTGGGGGGAGACCCCTTGTACTGCCCTGGCTTGGGCTCAAGGTGAGTTGTTGGGGACCACCTGGAGTTCCTCAGTGGCCCGTGAGAAGCAGCAGTATGTACCTGAACTGATGGCTGAGTGCCGCACAGCCGTGCGGGCAGGGACTGAGGTAATGAGCTGGGCCTGCTCATCACCCTGGTGTCCTGAAGAGCTAATATTCTCTGCAGCTAATACTTGATGGGCCCCAGTGACCCCCTCCCTGACCCTTCTGTAAAGGGTCAGGGATGTTGTGACATTCTACCTCTTTTCCCCATGTTCACTACTATCCCCTGATCCAGGCTTTGCCGCACCCTCTCTCTTGCCTGCTGCCGCTCTTGGGGTCTGTGCAAGCCTATGCATTCCATGAGGCAGCAGGGCCCTGTTACAAGTAGGGCCAGCCAGGGACAAGGCTGCATCCTGGGTCCTGGAGGGAAGCTGTTTCTCATGCTTGTTGGATGGCATGAGGGCATTGTGACGCCCTAGATTTCCTAGTACTGCTTGGGTGACCCTAGGTCCTTGGCATGGCTGACTTCTTGGGATGGGCTAAGGCTTAGGGGTCCTCAAAGTTTTTAAACAGGGGGCCAGTTCACTGTCCCTCAGACTGTTGGAGAGACGGACTATAGTTAAAAAACTATGGGGCGGCGCCTGTGGCTCAGTGAGTAGGGCGCCGGCCCCATATGCCAAGGGTGGTGGGTTCAAACCCGGCCCCGGCCAAACTGCAACAAAAAAATAGCCGGGCGTTGTGGCAGGTGCCTGTGGTCCCAGCTGCTCGGGAGGCTGAGGCAAGAGAATCGCTTAAGCCCAAGAGTTAGAGGTTGCTGTGAGCCGTGTGACGTCACGGCACTCTACCCGAGGGCGGTACAGTGAGACTCTGTCTCTACAAAAAAAATAAATAAATAAAATAAAAAAAAACTATGAACAAATTCCTATGCACATGTACATATCTTATTTTGAAGTAAAAAAACTAAATGGGAACAAATACAATCACACCGCCTCATGTGGCCCGCAGGCCTTAGTTTGAGGACCCCTGTAAAAGCCCTTGGGGTGTGAAGCTCCTCTCAGAGGCTCAGAGGGCCTTTCAAGGAGGGTATAACTGTGGCATGTTTTTCCTTGCTCAGATGCCCATGCATCACCCCTGAACATGCCACATGCTGTGGCCTGAACAAGGTGGGCCCCTGCCCTGGACACCCTTTGCTCACCCAAGGGCAGCCTAAGGTCCAAGAGGCCTCCTCCCACCTACCGGAGCCCAAGCTCCTCAGAACACTCAGCAGCTTCTCTGTGCCACAAGGTGCAAGACAGTTTCAGGTCACGTAGTGTTAAAAAACAATTGGGTTCTGGGTGGCGCCTGTGGCTCAGTGGGTAGGACGCCGGTCCCATATACCGAGGGTGGCGGGTTCAAACCCAGCCCCAGTTAGCTAAAACAGCAGTGACAACTGCAACTGCAGGCATTGTGGAGGCCGCCTGTAGTCCCAGCTACTCGGGAGGCTGAGGCAAGAGAATCGCTTAAGCCTAAGAGCTGGAGGTTGCTGTGAACTGTGATGCCGCGGCACTATACCGAGGCGACAAAGTGAGACTCTGCCTCAAAAAAAACAAAACCCCCTCAAAACCAACTGGGTTCCTTTGGACAGAATCACAAGTACAGGTGATAGGTGCAGACCATGGTCTCCTCTTAAAGTATGCTTCAGTGCCTGCGTCTGCGAGAGCAGGAGTGAGTGTAAACCATGCAGCTCTGTGGGGAGGTGGGGCAAGGATGCTGTTGTAGCTGGCCTGAGCCTATAGGGTGTGGCATCTGTCACAGCGTACTTTCCTCTAGAGCCTGGAACCACTCAGGGCATTCCACCCAGCCTCTCCTGGAGGATCCCAAATCCCTGTTCTTCCCATGCCATCAAGCTGGCTCAGGCTCTGCTTCTCTGGGCTCCTAGTGTAAAGGCAGCAGGGGAGGTCATCACTGAGCCAGGAATAGGCTTCAGGGCTCCTACCATCCAGGGCTGTTGCTCACCGTCTGAAAGGCAGAAGTAGAGATAATAGATTGTTCGTTGTGACCAGTGACTAAGTTAATACATAATTCACATTAGAGTCTTTTTTTTTTTTTTTTTTTGTACAGACAGAGTCTCACTTTGTTGCCCTTGGTAGAGTGCTGTGGCGTCACAGTTCACAGCAGCCTCCAACTCCTGGGCTTAGGCGAATCTCTTGCCTCAGCCTCCCCAGTAGCTGGGACCACAGGCGCCCTCCACAATGCCCGGCTATTTTTTTTGTTGCAGTTTGGCCAGGGCTGGGTTTGAACCCACCACCCTTGGTATATGGGGCCGGCGTCCTATTCACTGAGCCACAGGCACCGCCCCACCTTGGAGTCTTAAAAGAAGTTGCACTAAATGTGGCCTTCCAGGATGAAGCAATACCAGGCCTGGCTTGGGCCCCATCCTCTACAGTCATGATGCTGAAGGCAGTGTTGTCTGGGCCGCCTTCCTCAGGGACACTTTGTAACACTGGTGTGGCTTATAGTGACTTTTGCCCCTTCCTATCTGAGCCCTCAGTCCTCAGTTGAGATGGTGAATATGAATCCCTGTCCCATCACAGTGGCTGTTCCCATCCGGAGGCTTCTATCTATGGCAGTCCTGCAGCAGGGCATATTTGCACAGGTGAGCAGTCTGAGCCATCTGTGTAGGGTAGGGTCTTCCTGGCCCAGAGTGAATAGGCTGTGTGGTGGGTCATTCTGGGGACACCTGTTGATGGGGTTGGCCTGCCTTTGGTCTGCTGGTTGTGCATGTGGAGTTCCTCATGAACACGGGGGAGGGTGATCCAGCCAGACCCCAGGTAGCTGACCTTGGGGTAAGAGTAGGGGCATGGGTGGCCCAGCAGAGCCCTGGTGCCTAAGGCTGTGGCTTGAGGGATCTGAGACATCATCTCTCAGGTGCCCACAATCCTTGAGCAATAATGGGATTGCAGTCCAGGCAAGAACAGGTGACTCTTCAAACTTCAAATTTTGCAAGTTATCCTGTTTTTGGCAGAATGCCTGGGAACAGACATGGTGGGGGGCACGGTTCCGAATGTTTAGAAATGGTCTTGGGCCTTGAGGGGGCCTTGTGTGCTATGTGGGTGAACAACTTGATAGAACCTTTAGTATATATATGTGTGCCGTGTGCCCAGATGCCATGTTGCTTGCCCTGGTGGACCGTGGCTGTCCCAGTGTCCATTCGGATTGTGGCCTCACCTGGGGCAGCGGCCATGGGTTTTGTTGGGTGCCTGGGCAGCTGTGGTGTGTCAGCCCTTCCTCTCCCCTCACTGTCTCTTCGTTTCTGCATGTTTCACTTTCTGTGTCTTTCACTTCCTGTGGGTACACACCCCTGGATTCCTCTGAAAGATTTACCAGAGCTGTAAAAGCCAGTTAAACCTGGGCTCTACCATGTAGGAGGTGGGGTGAGGTCAGACTTTGATCTTGCAGAGGAGGGAGGCCACTGGTCCAGCCCCTGGCTCTGGCTAGAGCTTCACTCACTGTTGTTTTTAAAAGCTTTATTTAGATACAGTCCATATACCACACAACCACTTTCTTTCAGGTGAGGTGTAATTCACATTCCATAAAATTCTCTGGTATATACTTCAGTGGGTTTTAGTACAGGTGACTCTTGAGCAATGTGGGGCTAGGCGTGCCAAACCTCCATGAAGTTGAAAATTTGTGTGTAGCTTTGACTCCCCTAAACATAACACGTATGGGCCTCCTGCTGACCAGAAGCCTTACTGATAACTTACACAGTTGATAAATGGTGTGTTATCTACTGTGCTCTTATAGTAAAGTAAGCTAGAGAATGATGTCATTGAGGAAATTTTGAGGAAGAGAGAATAGATTTACTGTTCATGAAGCAGGAATGGATCATCTTGAAGGTCTTCATCGTCATCATTTTCACACTGAGGAAGAGGAAGAGGAGGGTTGGTCTTGTTGCCTCGGGTGGTAGCAACCTGGGAAGCAGAGGAAAACCCAAGTGTCAGTGCACCCACATAGCTCAGACCCAAGTTGTTCAAGGGTCAACTATATAGTCACATAGTTGTTCAGCCAATCCTCTTTATCTAATTATAGAACATTCATTCTAAAACATTAAAGGAGACCTTATCCGCATCAACAATCACCCCTTCGTTCCTTGCCTCCAACCCCTGGCACCTACAAATCCACTTTCTATCCCTGTGGCTCTTCCTGTTCTGGACATATCACATAAATGGAATCTCACCGTGTGTCCTTTTGTGTCTGCTTCTCTCACTGAGCGTAATGTCCTCAAGGTCCCTTCATGTTGTGGTGTCAGAGCCTTGTTCCTTTTTACATGGCTGAGTGATATTCCAGTTTGCGAGTGGACCAATGGGCTGTTGGGTTCTTTTTTCTTCTTTTGATGGGCACTTGGGTGGCTTCACCTTTTGGCTGTTGTGAATTGCACTGCTGTGAACATTTGTGTCTAGATTTCTGTATAGGTGTGGTTTTTAATCTTGGGTAGAGGCCCAGGAGTGAATTGCTGGATCACAGGGTGACTCCAGGTCTGAGCATTTGCTGAATGGTACATCCATGGTGGCTGTACCATCTGTGCCCGGTCCAGATGTCTCCAGGTCAGCAACAGCTCACATCCTATTCCTGTGTCTTAGCTCTTTCTGTCCTAGAGTCTGATGCTTCACCTGCCTCTGCATTGCCAGGGACTGTGCTGTCCTGCTGTCCATACTGTCTGGAAAGCCAGGAGGTCCAAGGATGCCTGGGGTCCCTGCTGCCATGGCAGGTGCCTGGGCTAGATCCTAGTGTGACGGTACAACTGATGGGACAGATATGTCACCTGTGGCCTTTGCTTGGGCAAGGCCAAGCAGGTTTTAAGCTGGGGCATCTGGCATCTGTAGGGTGACTGATAGGCTGTAGCCCTCATATGGTTGTTGAGGTAGCCCTAGCCTTGTGAGGCCACAAAGGCCAATGTCCTGTTCCTGGTATTTAAAAGGACTTTTCCTTCCCTCCCTCCCTCCCTTCCTCTCTTCCTCTCTTCCTCCCTCCCTCCCTCTTTCCCTTCCTCCCAAAATTTATTGGGGGGAAAAAAAAGGTAGGTTTACAGAGTAAGAGCAAGATATAGGCTTATAGAGCAAGATACGTTTGCCATAGACAGTGAATAGGCCTTCATTGCCAGGGCAAGTAGGCAAAGAGCAAGTAAAAATTGTTTTTTTTTTTGTTTTTTTAAGACAGTATCACTCAATTGCTCAGGGGTTGAGTGCCATGGTGTCATAACTCACAGCAACCTCAAAGGCTTGGGCTCAAGCGATTCTCTTGCCACAGCCTCCCAAGTAGCTGGGACTATAGGCGCCCACTATAACACCTGGCTATTTTTAGAGATGGGGTCTTGCTCTTGCTCCGGCTGGTCTCAAACTCCTGAACTCAAGCAATCCACCTGCCTTGGCCTCCCAGAGTACTAGGATTACAGGCGTGAACCACCATGCCTGGTAACAAAAACCTTTAAAAAAAAAACAAAACAACAACTAAAAATCCAAGAGATGAGCACAGGACACAGAAGGTGGCAGGTAGATTCAGAAAACTCCACATTAGGTCAGGCTATCCAGATGACTCCGCCCTAAACCTACTCATGTCACCGGAAGCAAAGGTTGTTTCTCCCAGCAAAGGGAGGCAGAAAGCAGGTGGTGCCTGCCTGGGGCTGCTGGGGGAGGGTAGGATTGCCCTGAGGGTACTCCAGGTGGGAGTTGGGGGTGTTGGTGGTTGGAGCAAGCGTGGAAGCATGCGCTGGCCCTGGACTCCAGGAAGACAGCTGTCCCAGTGTCCTCCATCCATGAGAGGACAAAGAGAGAAGATGCTGGGTGCCTGGGGTGATATCGTTTTTTCTGAATTTTGGCTGTTTTGTATAAAGGAGGGAGGCCTTTTGGAGCCTTTCTGTTTTACCCCTCCTTTTTTGTTTTGAGACAGTCTTACTCCATTGCCTTAGGGTAGAGTGCCGTGGCATCATCATAGCTCACAGCAACCTCAAACTCCTGAGCTTAATCCATCCTCTTGCCTCAGCCTCCTGATTAGCTGGGACTACAGGTGCCTGCATGACACCTGGCTAGATTTTCTATTTTAGTAGAGACAGGGTCTTACTCTTGCTCAGGCTGCTCTCAAAGTCCTAAACTCAAGCAATCCACCCACCTCAGCCTCCCTGAATGCTAGGATTACAGGTGTGAGCCACTACTCCTGGCTTGCTTTTCCCATTCAGATGCTGTCTGTCACCCTTGTGGGTGCTGGCACTTGGCAGCCACAGCACTGCCCTGGCTCTCCTCTGTCCCCTGCCCGAAGCAGCTGCACACAAATTGTCTCAAGGGGCATCTGTAGCTCCAGGTGGACCCGTGTAGAAACCTCTTTACCCTTGGATTTCTGACTTTACAAAATGAAAACACTTTTTTTTTATTTTTGTAGAGACAGTTTTACTTTATCACCCTCAGTAGAGTGCCATGAGGTTGCCTCACAGCAACCTCCAACTCCTGGGCTTAGGCGATGATTCTCTTGCCTCAGCCTCCCGAGTAGCTGGGACTACAGGCACCCACCACAACACCCGGCTATTTTTTTGTTGGCAGTTTGGCCGGGGCCAGGTTTGAACCCGCCACCCTCAGTATATAGGGCTGGCGCCCTACCCACTGAGCCACAGGTGCCGCCCATGAAAACACTTTTTAATCTTGAAATTTGCTCATGGGAAGCAGATTGACTCAAGGCCTCTGAGAAGAGGAGAGGGACATTGGTCCTCTTTTCCTCCTGGCCCTTGCAGTGACATCCAGCTCTGGGGACTCCATTCTCAGCCTTGCCTAGGTCCCACACCCACCTGTGGGAGCAGGTGCTGTCCTTGTTGTGAAGTCTGTTACCTGATTGTGTCAGGTTGGGTTACAGTGCTTGTTTGGCACAGTTTCTTCCAGGATTTTATAGACAAACTTGAGGTGCAGCATATACTTTAAAGAGGTGAAAGCAGGGTGTGGTGGTACGCACCTGTAGTCCCAGCTACTCGATAGGCCGAGGTTGGAAGATCACTTGAACCCAGGGGTTGGAGGCTGCACAAGCTATAATGACAGACATCACTGCGCTCCAGCCTGGGTAACAGAGTGAGACCCTGTCTCAAAAAAAAAGAGAACTGGTGATTTCAGAATACCTTCCAAAAAAGTTTTTCATTTCGCAGGATGTATATTGTACCTCCCCGCACCCCCCCCCCCAAATTGATGTCACTGTCCTCTTGGCTCTTGCTGGCCCTGGACAGACTTAGAAGACAGGATGACTGCTGGTATTTGTATTTGCCTGAACTAGAGGGGTAGAGTGATGTCTGAGTGGTCTCTTGTGTTTCCTCTGCTGCTTTTTGTGGCTTTTGTCCATTTCTCTGTTTGATCTGTTCGTCTATTTCTCATTGATGTAGAGGAAGACATTGTATATCATTCGTGCAACAAATATTTATTGAGTTCCTGCCTGGTGCCTAGTCCAGAAGAAAATCTGTGTTCTCATCTAGCTAACCTTAGCTGGGGACGTACAGTAGATGCACGTGCACCCTTCCTACTGAGGTTTGAGAGAGGTCTCAGCTGATGAGAACAACAGGTCCCAGCCGGTAGGGGAAGGCTGCCCCACAGGTAACAAGGGCACCTGGGAGGAAAACCACCAGGTGTGGAGTTACCAGACCCCACATTAGGATGGACTCAGACGCAGTGAATCACGTGCAGATCGCGGAGGTCCCACCTATACATGCCCAGCTTCCCTGCTGTTCATGTTTTTTTTATGATTGGTTTGTTTGAATGATGCAAACTCGTTCTTTGGTTTTGCTTGGTACTGTTAAGGTTCTGGAGTGTGTAACTCTTTCCCTTTTTTCTTTTTTTTTTTTTTTTTTTTGCGACCAGAGTCTCACTCTGTCACCCAGGCTAGAGTGCCATGGTGTCATAGCTCATAGCAGCCTTAAACTCTTGGGCTCTTGCCTCAGCCTCCCAAGGAGCTAAGACAACAGGCACCTGCTACAATGTCCGACTAGTTTTTTTTTTTTTTTCTTCAGTAGAGATGGGTCTCTCACTCTTGCTCAGGCTGGTTTCAAACTTTGGAGCTCAGGTGATCCCCTGCCTCAGCCTCCCAGAGTGCTGGGATTATAGGTGTGAACCACTACGCCTGGCCTTCATCTCTCTTCTCATAATCATCTTAATTTAAAAAAAAATGCACATCTGCCGTAGGTTGCCAGCCCATCCCCTCCACTTCCCCTGAGCCTTTGAGAGGTTGGCTCAGCCACACTACCATGTCCTGCAGCTCCATTTATCTTGGCTCTTCCCTGGTAGTGAGCCTCTTGGCTCACCAGGAAGAGAGGGTCCTGCCAGGGCAGGTGGCAGGGGAGAGGTCCTCCTGCCACAGAGGCCCCTGTGGTACCCTCACCCCAGGCCAAAGTCCATCTTGCTGCTGTGGAACAGTGACATCTTCGCCCCTGCTTTCATCACCTCTTCTAGCCTGGGTCTATTTCCTTCCTGCCTCTGCCTATGCTGATGGTGACATCCTGACAAGTCCACCTGCCTTCTCAGAGACCAGCCCTCCATGTGGGTCTCTGCCTCTTTGGGGCAGAGCCTTCCTGCCCCTGGGTACATTGCTGGGTGATGGTGGCTTGATCTGGTCCTCACCTTCCTCCATGGACAGGGGCCTCTCAGCCACAGGAAGGTGCCCTCCAAGGACCACCCCATGCATCAGCTGTCTCCTCCATCTTCTCCCTGGCATCCCTGTGAAGTGGGGGCTTGTTTTTCCTTTTGTCCTTGAGTTATTGGGTATTGGAGTCTTTTTGTTTTTCACTCAAGGTATTAAAGTCCTTAACTGCTTTAACTCAGCCTGAGGTTGAACTTGCCCTTAGGCCCTGGTGGTCCTATGTGTCCTTGGAACCCTTGTGTCTGCTATGGGTCACATGCTGATGCAGGCTGGTCCTGGGCTCTATCCACTTAGCAGGTGTAGTGTGGACAAGCCACCTGGGGTGCCCGAACACATGGTATGCTGTTTCCTGTATCCTCCTTATCCCCACATCAGGTGATATCCTCAGGTGATCTCCGAGCTGCAGAAGAGGACTCTGGGCTCAGCAGAGGGCCCAAAGCTGGGGTTCACACCTGAGTCAGGTGTTTTTGAAATGGGCATCCAGGCTGCAGAGGGCAGCCTGCCCAGGGCCCACCCCTGTGGAGGTGACCAGCCTTACCCTCGGACTTGCCCTGGCTCTGGGCTGTGCCAGTGATGTCAGCCCAGGGACTGTGACATCACTGAGTGGAGACCACCAGAGAAGGGGGGCCCTGGGGCTTGCCCCCGGGGAGCTGGCCCTGGGCCAGGCCAAGATGGAGAACTCCAAAAAGAGCAGGGCAGGTAACTTGCCCAGGTGGGCACTCTAGAGGGTGCAGCCTGACCCTAAGCTGTGCCTGTGAAACCAGCTCCCACCAGTACCACATGGGGACAGTCAGGGCTGGCTCTGGGCACCAGCCTCTCCCCAGCCCCACCCCCACCATCTTATGGTCAGGAAGGCCTGACCCCCCTCTAAGGCAGTGTTGCCGGGGTCACATTCCAGTGTCCCTTGGGGCAGCATCATAGCTGTGGTTCAGTTTTAGGTGTTGGTGAGGTATCTGCATCCCCTGCACCTCCTCAGGATCATTATTTTTAGCTCTGCTGCCTCGAGCCTGGGGCAGGACTGAGGTGGGTGTTTCTGCTGCCTGAGACTCTAGCATGCAGGGCAGGAACCCTGACTCCCCAGGCCACAGCAAGTGGGCATATGGGGTTCTGGCTGCCTTCAGCCTGTTATCCCCACCTCCTTCCAGACCCTAGGTCCTGTCTAGGGGCAGAGTGTCCAGGAGAGGCCTGACTTTGTCCTTTGTGTTGCCAGGATTTGGTCAGGCAGTGGGCTCTGTGACTGACCAACTGACCATCCAGCCCTCCATGGAGTCACTGCAGCACAGAGGTTGTCTGTCTTCAGAACCCTGCTGAGTCTTGGGGTAAAGGCTCTTATTTGTGGGTGGGAGGATGTAGTGGCATCTCTAGGGCTGTCCCCCAAGAGTGGTGACCCTGCCTTCCTCTGACTGCACACCTGCTGCTGTAGGAGTCCATGGCCTGCCTGAGCTGACCCCGCTTTTGGCCCTTCTAGGCCAGGCTGCCTCCCATAGCCTGGCAGTGAGTGACTCTCTCGGGAATCACAATGGGGTACTGGCTTTGCTCTCCTCTCCACCCTAGTCAGCATGGGCAGGCGGCTCAGTGTGCTGCAATGCTCTCCCAGGGCTGTGTCAGGCCCATGGGCAGGTGTGGCTGCCACTCCCAGTGTCCCTCACACACAACCCTCTGCACAGGGGCCTTCTCAGAATGCAGTTTGACCTCCCTCCTGGCCGTGAGTCCCCAGGACAGGGCCTATGGGGGATCCTTGTGTGACAGGGGGTGTTGGCACCCCCTTGCTCTGGACCTTGGTACCCACTCTATGGACTCAAGGATGCACGCGCCTTCTTAGGAGGTCATCCTGAGAGTGTGGTGGCAGGGAGCCAGTGGCCCTCCCCAAACAGCCAGATGCCACAGGTATCCCCTGGAGCCCTGCTGGGGGCTGTGGAGGATGATGCCCAACTTCAGCTGTCATTATGGCAGCTGAGCAGAGACCCAGACTTGGAAGGGAACCTCTAGACCAGCCCAAGATCTTGAGTCTCTGTGGATTTTTGGTCCTCATAGCTGCTTCACAGGGCACAGAATGGGTTTGCACCTGGTCCTGAAGCCAAGTGCGGCAAAGACTATGGTGGCTCCAGATGGATGCGGTTGCATGTGTTAGAAGCAATTCTGTTAGGGCTACTGGCCTGCTTGGCTGCCAGGGGAAGCATGGGTCAGTGGGGGCCCAAGGTCAGTGTCAGGCTGTGTTCAGCTCTTTTCTCCTCCTCACCTTTCCAGGTCAAGGGTTGGGCAGGGTTTGCCAAGAACACCACCCACCTGTAAGTGGGGCCAGGACCTGAGAGTAGGTCATCAGCAGACATGAGGGCTTTCAAAGCAGATCCCAGGGCAGTAGAGAAGGGGTCCTGCCTGGGCACAGCCCTGAGATGCAGCAGGGAAGTGCCCTTCTGTAGTTCAGGGCTGAGGTCTGGGCAGTGGAGGCTGGGGTGGGGGGATCTGGTGCTTTCTGTCCTATAAGAGCCCCAGCACACTTAATTGGATTATGACTGCCCATCTTATTTCTGGGCAAGTCGTTCTACCCGAAGAGGAGCTGCCTGTAGCTGGAGCTCTCAGCCTCAGTCCTTTAATGACTGGCAGGCGCTCAGCCCTGTCTTGGGCATCCTGGGGTTTGGGGACAGGAGTGCATTTAAGAAAGCACATCCTGGCCTGGTGTGGTGGCTCACACCTGTAATCCTAACACTCTGGAAGGCCAGTGTGGATGGACTGCTTGAGCTCAAGACTAGCTTGAGCAAGAGCAAGACACCATTTTTACTAAAAGTAGAAAAGCTAGCCAAGCATCCTTGTGCATGATGCATGCCTGTAGTCCCATCTATTCCGGAGGCTGGGGCAATGGGATTACTAAAGCCCAATAGTTTGAGGTTGCTGTGAGCTGCGATGCCACGGCACAATACCCAGAGTGACACAGAGTGAGACTCTGTTACCAAAAAAAAGCACCTTCCTACTCAAAAGCAGACTCCCAGAAAAAGGCAGCAAGAGACATGGTGTGGTGGTGTGGGGGCAGGGCACAGACACCTGTGGAGCTCCCCCTGCCTGGAGGTGAAGGAACCTGGTAACAGGAGGAGCTTGGAGGAACTGGACAAAGTGGGTGAAGTATTGAAACTTAGACACGGGTCCCTGTGCCAGATTTGGAGGGGTTGGGCAGTGGCACCTTCAGCTCCAACTTCCTTCCTGAGCCAGCTCACAGATCTGCAAAGATTTTGGGACCCTTCAGTATTCTTTTTTTTTTTGAGACAGAGTCTCATTGTCACCCTGAGTAGAGTACCGTGGCATCATAACTCACAGCAACCTCTTCAGCAGCTAGGACAATAGGTGTCTGCTATGATGCCCAGCTTGTCTTTCTATTTTTAGTAGACATGGTATCTTGCTCTACCTTAAGGTGGTCTTGAACTCCTGACCTCAAGCAATCCACCCGCCTCAGCCTCCCAGAGTGCTAGGATGACAGGCATGAGCCACTGTACCTGGCCCAATTATTTTTGCCTTTACAAAAACTTGTCTAGGTGTACTTTGTGCATGGAATAAAATTCACCTCCTTGTACAACTGTGACCCATCCCAGTCAAAGGCTATTGCCCTGTGGCTTTGTTTGGCACTGTGTAGCCACCCCATACCCGCCACCCCCCACCTATGATGATCCAATTCCTGCAGTTTTGCCATTTCTAGAGTCACAGAAATGGAATCACACAGTACGTAGCATCGGGCTAAGCCCAGCATGTCTGGTCTTGTGGCTTCTTTCCCTTGAGTCCTGGCATCTCCATCAAGAGCAGTCCATAGCATGTCCATCCCTTCACCAGCTGATGGATGTTGTGGTTGTTTCTGAATTTGGACGATTTCAGGGAAAGCTGTGAGCATTTGAAATGTGGGTTTTGTGCTCCATTTCTGCTCCTCTTGGTAAGCCCTGGGGTTGGTCTCACTGAGCAGGTCTTGCTCTTGCTGCCGTGTGCAGGGCAGGAGGTAGGGGTAGCTTCTCAGACCACAGGGAGGCCATCTGTCCCCTGGAGCCGCCCCATGAGTCCTTTCTGCTGGTGGTTCCCAACCTGTTGATGCTATGACCTTTATGGGTCTACTTTCTTTCCTCAGTTTCCCTCTCTTTTCCTTAGAATTCTGCTTTTAGTTTTTTGGTCTTAAGCTGTTTCTTAGAGAAAGTATTAGTCCAGAATTGGTATATTTCTCTGAGCTTCTTTGGAACAACCTATCTACCCATAAGCCATCCTATGGGATCACAGACGTGCCTGGTGGGCTTTGGAGCAGCTCTGGGTGATCCTAGGTCCTGTGTGTTCCTCACCACAGGCCTTTCCTGTCCCTGCTCCTCTTTGCTCATGTAGCCTGAGTTGCATTTTATAACTGAGATGTGATTCGTGGACTATACCATTCAACCCTTCAGAGTGAGCATCTCAGTAGCTTCAGCGTCCTTACAGAGTTGTGGATCTATCACCACTATCTAATACGGGCCATAACCATCATCCCAAAAAGAGATTTTCATCATCTCCAAAAAGAAAGGGTGGTTTTGTTTTCAACTTGAGGGTTCTGAAATGTGTTTTCCATGTCCCACTTCCCAAGGGAGCTTCATCTGCCTCTGTCCCATCTTGGCCTCATTGTGGATGGGTCTGAGTGTTGCCACTGACTCCTTTCCCCCACTAATGTCAAGGGCTCTTCTTCCACAGTCTGAGAATGCCCACTTCCCCTCCTTGTCTGGAAAGAGGGCCTGAGCCCTGGATGCAGCTGCCTGGGGATATGTGAGGTGTCTTTTTCCTGACACCAAGTGATGGTGTTTTCCCACCAAGTGATGGTGTTTTCCTGAGATTGGGGTCTTCTCCTGACACCAGTTGCCCAAGTTAGCACAGTCCCCCTCAGGCTGAGGGCTTGGCTCCAGCTTTGCCCCCTCCCCAGAAGCCAGCCTGAGTCCAGACTTGCACCAGATCAGCCTCACATGGGCTGGGGTCCTCATGTCTTCTTCTGCAGAATCTGCCTGAATCTCCTATAAAGGAACTGAACAGGAATGGCCATGTGGAAGAGGCATAGGGCCAGGTGTGGGAGTGTGAAGCTTCCATGCTCTCTCTGAGCACCACTTGGGGGCACCCCACAACTGAGTCTCCTCATTAGCATAAACTCAGGTGTGGTCTAGGGGCAGAGACCTGGTGTGCTCCTCACAACAGGGCCACACCTGCTAATGTCCCTTTCTGCTTCTGCCAGCTTCCACCTGAGAGGACGGGAGAGCTATAGCATGTGTTTTGGGGTTGGCACCTCTCCAGCAGCCTGGCCCCTCATCTGGAGAGTGGAGGGAATACAATGCTAGCAGGTGGCCATGGGGCAGGAGTCTCCCAGGACAGGAGTCTCCTTAGGATCCCTGCAGCCTGTGTGGATTTTACCTCTGATTCTGATGCATCTTTGTGTCTCATGTGCCTCTGTCCAGTCTGTGTTTAATGTGCACACATGTCTGCACTTCTGATAGGAAAGGAATCCAACAGTAAATAACCCACAGGTGTCTACTAATGGAGGGAGCCCCTACCCATGGAATCATGACGTTTTCCAAAAGTAGAAGGATATTCCTGGGCTGATGGGTCTTCTGGGTGTGTCCCAGGGTACAGGGGTGGGTGGTGGAATGGCTGCCCTGGGGATGCATGAAGTGGAGGGCACAGGTGTACAGGCTCTGGTTTTCTGCCCTATGGGCACAGGTGTCCCTGCAGGAGCTCCACCTGCTGTACCACATGGAGCTGAGCTACATCCTTCACGCTCTGGCTCTTCTGTCCCCTCCAGACCCCTTTTGGCCCAGGGCTTGTCACAGCCTGCCACTGTAACCTCCACATTCCTCCCATGCCATTGTCAGCAAATCCCTCACAATGGAGTAGTGCACAGATGGACTGGTGAAGAGCAGGCTGGCAAAGGATCTATTCCCCTTGCAATTTTTATGGCAGGCAAGGGCCATGACGTCCCTCACACTCTATACCTGCAGTCAGAACTGGGCATGGCCAGTGGAGGACATGGACCCAGGCTCAGCCGTCAGCCACCTGTCCCCTTGCATGGAGGTACCTGGTGGGGCTGCTGCAGGGGCATCCCCTTTGCCTGGAGTGCAGGGTGTGGCCCTGTGTTGCCACCTGGCTCTTGAGTAGCCTAGTGGGCAGGAAAAGTGGCCCCTCCATGCATGGTTGGGAGGAAGGGGCCGCTGTGGGAGTCCACCTGGGCCCATGACACATGGAGATGCTGCCCAAAGTGGTCTCCCAGCTCCCACCTTGGGGTGTCCCACTGCAGATAAAGATAGCTGCAGAGAGAGAAGTATGCATTCACAGACCTCTGCTGAAGATGAGGAGACAACTTCCCCCACAGTACCCAGAAAGGATGTTAAATTTTCATAGCTGAGTTGGTTTAGAGGAACTGAGTTAACAACTTGGGAAGTTTCTCTTGTGCTTGGACAGTAAGGAAAATTAGCCAGTGGCCACTAAGCAGGGATGAAATAACAGTAGATTGATACCTTTCCTTTAGCCACAGTCACTGGTTCACATCAGTATCTCTGGCCACCTCCCTTGTGTCTGGTGCAAAGTTGGGTACCAGTCTTAGTCCAGTGGAGAAACTAACGTGTCCGAAGTAAACCACGGGTCACCAAGGAAATGCAGATCAAAACCACAGAGGAGGATCATGTTACCCTACCAAGACCTGTGACCAGTAAGATAGTAGAAGCATTGGTGATGGTGGCAAGGATCAGGACCCCTTACAGGGCTGGTGCAAGTGTGAGTTGGTACAGCTGCTGTTGAAAAAGAGTCTGGCAGTTTCTCAAAGACTGAAAGAGAGTTTCCACATGACCCCACAATTCCACTCCTAGGTACATAACCCTGAGAAATTAAAACACATCTACATAGAATTTTGTACACAAATGTATTCACAGCAACAGATTCATAACAGTCAAAACTTTGGAAACAGCCCAAGTGTCCACTGAGGCATGAATGAACACACACAACGTGGTCTGTCCACAAGCTGGAGTATTGCTCAGCTATGAAAAACTCTGACGCAAGCTACAACATGGATGGACCTTGAGGACATCACACTCAGTGAGAGAAACAGACACCGAAGGACACACAGTATGAGATTCCATTTATGTGAAATGTCCGGAATAGGCAGATCTGGGGAGACAGGAAGTAGAATATTGGTTTATTCTGAATTTTACAGGACATAATTTACAAATAAAATATATAATACTCTGTTGTAAGTTCTATATAGCTTGTTGTCACAGAATGATTTTGTCAAATTGTTATATCAATTGCCAACCTGTGGCCATTTTTATTTTTATTTATTTTAAATTTATTTATTTTTATTGTTATTTATTTATTTATTTATTTATTTTTGTAGAGACAGAGTCTCACTTTATCGCCCTCGGTAGAGTGCCATGGCATCACACAGCTCATAGCAACCTCCAACTCCTGGGCTTAAACGATTCTCTCGTCTCAGCCTCCCGAGCAGCTGGGACTACAGGCGCCTGCCACAACGCCCAGCTATTTTTGGGTTTGCAGTTCAGCCGGGCCGGGTTTGAACCCGCCACCCTCGGTATATGGGGCCGGCGCCTTACCGACTGAGCCACAGGCGCCGCCCTTATTTTTATTGTTAAATCATAGCTGTGTATATTAGTGTGGCCTTTTTTTTTTTTTTTTGTAGAGACAGAGTCTCACTTTACTGCCCTCGGTAGAGTGCCGTGGCGTCACACAGCTCACAGCAACCTCCAGCTCCTGGGCTTAGGTGATTCTCTTTCCTCAGACTCCCAAGTAGCTGGGACTACAGGCGCCCACCACAACGCCTGGCTATTTTTTTTGTTGCAGTTCAGCCGGGGCTGGGTTTGAACCCACCATCCTCGGTATATGGGGCCAGCGCCCTACTCACTGAGCCACAGGCGCCGCCCAGTGTGGCCAGTTTTAATGAGGGAAATAGGTCAGATGTACTGTGGTTAATGCATTTGTACATTAAGGAGTAAATAAGGTAAAATAGTTTTCAAAAACTTAGAAGAATATCTTCTTAAATTTTTTGTGTTACACTATGTAATTGATTTTAACTTTAATTGGTGTTATTAACAGTTTCTGGGTCACATTAGGTCCAGAAAAGCATTAAGTGAGGGTCTGATTTGTTTGGCCAATTTCTGAGGTGTAAATTCTGCTACTGGGACAGATCTTGGTGATGTTACTAGTGCAGGGTTGGAAAGTGATGTGCAGGGCACACCTTGTTGTATTTTGTGTTTTATTTTTACTTCAGATATACTACATTTCTCCCTGTTCCCTGAGACACAGCAATATTGAAAGTAGGCCAGTTAATAACCTTGCGGTGGCATTTGAGTGTTCAAGTGAAAGGAAGAGTCAGATATCAATTCTTAACTTTCTTATTTTTTTTATTTTTATTTTTTTGTAGAGACAGAGTCTTACTTTACTGCCCTCGGTAGAGTGCCGTGGCGTCACACGGCTCACAGCAACCTCCAGCTCTTGGGCTTATGTGATTCTCCTGCCTCAGTCTCCCGAGCAGCTGGGACTACAGGCGCCCGCCACAACACCCGGCTATTTTTTTGTTGCAGTTTGGCGGGGGCTGGGTTTGAACCTGCCACCCTCGGCATATGGGGCCGGCGCCCTACTCACTGAGCCACAGGCGCCGCCCGTCTTAACTTTCTTATTTAAAAAACATTTTTTAAAGCCAGCCAAATTTAGCAGGTCTGTCTACCTAGTGTTGTAATTAACATAGATATAATATGACAGAAGCTGGAAATGATTAAGCTTATTGAGGCAGGCATGTTGAAAGCTGATGTAGGAGGAGAACTAAGCCTCTTGTGCCAGTTTGCCAAGTTGTAAGTTCAGAGGAAAAGTTTTGAAGGAAATTAAAGCTGAAACAAGCTAGGCATGGTGTTGTGAGCTTGCAGTCCCTGCTTCTTGGGGATGCTGAGGCAGGAGGATTGCCTGACCTCAGGAGTTCTAGGTTGCAGTGCTGATGTAGAAGCTGCAGTAAGTTATCCAGAAGATGTGGCAATGACCACTGATGAAGATGACCTCACTAAAACAGCAGATTTTCTATGTAGACAAAACAGCCTTCTATTGGAAAAAGATGCCATCTATGATGTTCATAGCTAGAGAAGAGAAGTCAGTGCCTAGCTTCAGAGTTCAGAGCCTCACAGGATAGGCTGATGTCAGGGGCCTGTGCAGCTGGCAGCTGGTGAATTAAGTTGAAGCCACTGCTCATTTACCATTCTGAATTATGCAAATATACTCTGCCTATGCTCTATAAATGGAATCACAAAACCTGGTGACAGTACAATTGTTTACACCTTGGTTTACTGAATACTTTAAGCCCATTGTTGAGATCTGCTCATGAAAAAAGATTCCTTTCATAACTGGGCGTTGTGGTAGGCACCTATAGTCCCAACTACTTGGGAGGCTGAGGCAAGAGAATCACTTAAGCCCAAGAGTTTGAGGTTTCTGTGAGCTGTGATGCCATGGCACTCTACTGAGGGTGGCACACTGAGACTCTGTCTCAAAAAAAAAAAAAAAGATTCCTTTGAAAATATTACTGCACAGCCCACACTTCTGGATGGCCCAGAATGTTGCCCTTCACCCATCTGGATGATGGAGATGTGCAAGGAGATGAATGTTGTTTTCATGCCTGTTAACACAACATTCATTCTGTAGCCCATGGATCAAGGAGTCACTTAAACTTTCAGTTCTGATTGTTTAAGAAATACATTTCATTTTGTAAGGCTGTAGCTGCAAGAGAGTGATTACTCTGATGGATCTGGGCAAAGTAATTGAAAACCTTCTGGGAAAGATTCATCATTCTAGATGCCATTTATATTATTCATAGAAGGTGTTCAAAATGCCAACATTAACAGGGCTTTGGAAAAAGTGGATTCCAGCCTTCATGGGTGACTTTGAGGGGTTCAAACCTTCAGCAGAGGAAGGAGCTGTGGTTGTGGTAGAAATAACAGTACAACTAGAATTAAAAGTAGAGCATGAAGGCCAGGTACGGTGGCTCATGCCTGTAATCCCAGCACTTTGAGAGGCCAAGGTGGGTGGATCACCTGAGCTCATGAGTTCAAGACCAGCATGAGCTGGAGTGAGACCCCATCTCTAAAAACAGCTGGGCGTTGTGGCAGGTGCCTGTAGTCCCAGCTGCTCCAGAGGCTGAGGCAAGAGAATTGCTTGAGGCTGGGCATGGTGGTTCATACCTATAATCCTAACACTCTGGGAGGCCAACGTGGGTAGATTGCCTGAGTTCACAGGTTCAAAACTAGCTTGAGCCAGAGCGAGACCTCATATCTAAAAAAAAAAAAAAAAAATTGCCAGATAATGTGGTGGGTGTCTGTGGTCCCAGCAACTTGGGAGGCTGAGGCAAGAGAATCACTTGAACCCAAGAGTTAGAGGGTGCCATGAGCTTTGATGCCACAGCACTCTATCAGGGGCAAAAAAGTGAGACTCCATCTCAATAAATAAATAAATGTAGCCTGAAGATGGGACTGAATTCCTTGGTTTCATGATAAGAGAAAGTTGCTTCTTATGGATGAACAAAGTGGTTTCTTTTTCTTTTCTTTTTATTTATTTATTTTTTGAGACAGAGTCTCAAGCTGTCACCCTGGGTAGAGTGCTATGGCATTACAGCTCACAGCAACCTCAAACTCTTGAGCCTAAGCAATTCTTTTGCCTCAGCCTCTCAAGTAGCTGGACTACAGCCCACCACAATGCCCGGCTATGTTTTGGTTGTAGTTGTCATTATTGTTTGGCAGGCCCGGGCTGGATTCAAACCCACCAAGTCTGGTGTATGTGGCTGGCACCCTAGCCGCTTGAGCTACAGGCATGGAGCCCAAAAAAAAAAAAAATTTTTTTTTTCTTTTCTTTTTTTTTTTTTTTTGAGATGAGGTCTCACCATGTGACCCAAGTTGGCCTGGGTGGGCTTAAATGATCCTTGAGTAGCTGGGACTACTGGTGTGTGCCACCATGCCCACCTTCATTAAGGTGTGTGCATTGTCTTTTTAGGTGTGATGCTACTGGGCAGTTAATACATCGCAGCACAGAGTAAACATAATTTCTGTATACATCGGGAAACCAAGCACTTGTGTCATACAGTGTTGCTCCACAGATAGATTAGGCATACGTAACTCCAGGAAAACGTGTAAAGTCATACGTTTTGAGTTTTGATTATCTTTTTTCCCATGTGGCTTGTTCAGCTGTAAGTTTCAGTACTTCGATCTTTAAGTAATGATTGGGTACCATGTTCCCACCTTCCTCCTGTGGCTTCTCTGACTCTGTGAAGGTGGGGGTTTCTGTCTGCCCTTCCACCTAGTGACCCCAGACAGGAATGGCTAGTCACTTTGGTAGGAGGAAAGACACAGTGGGAATAGTGCTGGGCAGGTGGGAAACCTCTGCCAGGCACAGCATGATTAACGCCCAGGGAGCAGGCTCTTGGGGCATCCAGGAAGCCTCTCACAGGTAGTTGGCTCATGTTGGGGTGGCTGGGGAGGCATCAGCCTCACCCCTGGCAATGGAAACTCTGAGAGCTGAGTTAACACTGATGCCTGCCCTCCGCTCCTTTAGGGGCTACCCTGTTCACCATGCTCAGGCCAAGCTCATTTGTCATGATTGCCCTGCCTTTTCTGGGAGCATATTTTCCACCCAGACCCCAGTGGTCCCTGGTCCTAAAGAGGTGGCCCCTGCAGAGTCAGCTCAGCCGTGAGCCTCGCAGGAACCCCAGCCTAGATGAGAGGTGGATGGGCCTGCTGCTGAGGCCTGGCACTGTTTGAGGGAGGTGATGGACTTTCAGAGATGTGTCAGCCCTGTTTCAGGTCAAGCTGACTTGTGTGTATCTGAGTCAGGTGGATGCACAGCAGGGTGTGGAGCTCAGGGGCCAAAGGCAGCATTCTGGGCTAGGAAGTGTGTGCTGTGGATTCCTTCTCAGTGCCAGAGGGTTCTTTCTCCTCCCATAGGGCAACAAACTTGATGCCTGTCCCGTGCTGGCTCTGGTTGATTGGCTGTCCACTTTGGCCTGTCCCTCAGCCCCTCCTGTGCACCTGGAGGGCCCAGACTGGACTCAGGTACCCTCACAGCCCATGAGAAATCCAGCCTGCCCCACTTATCGCAGCTGCCGCTGGGAATGCAAGGCCCATGCTGCCCCCATCCCTCCTCCCTGTTCCCTGTTGGTCCCTGCTACAACCTTCTATTCAGCTCTTGGTGGATGCTTCACAGAGCTTATGTGGACATTGCCTGTCTCATTCAGGCCTTTGAAGATTTCTTTAGACCACCAGCCCAGCCCTTGAGCCCCTCTGATGTGGTTCCCAGTTCACCTGCTGTCCCATCCCCTGCCAGTGGCCTGCCAGCCTCCTGACCTGTGCCTCTGTTTCTTCACAGCTGGGAGCCACAGGATTTGAGACAGTGGGACCTGTCAGCAGAATGTCTCCTCCCCCTGAGAGCGACCCCGAGGCCACCGAGATGAGCACCGCGGCCAGGCCCACAGGAGCACCTGCATCTCACTAGCCGGGAGCCGTGGGCTGCCTGTGCCCGCCTGCCAGGCTGCAGTGATGTACTAGCCACAGAAAGGCCGCAACCTCGGGTTTCCACAGACTTGGGATTTGCACGGCAGCAGAGTCACCGTGGAGAGGCCAGGGTATCACAAACTTATGGATTTTGACAAGAAAGGAGGGAAAGGGGAGTTAGAAGAGGGCCGGAGAATGTCCAAGTCCGGCGGGGGCCGCAGCAGCCACGGCATCCGGAGCTCGGGTACCAGTTCAGGGGTCCTAATGGTGGGCCCCAACTTCCGCGTCGGCAAGAAGATCGGCTGTGGCAACTTCGGGGAGCTTCGCCTAGGTGAGCCCCTGCTCAGCAGTCGGGAGGTTTTGGGAGGCTGCCCCTCTAGGGACACAAACCAGGGCCCTGCCATGATGGGCATTGCCCCCTGGACTGCTGTGGGTATGTCTCGGTATGAGTTCTGCTCCTCCCAGGAGCTTTTAGGGGTAATGTGGCCCTGGCCTCTGCTTCCGGGGGATACTCTGTTGGGGGTCAGTTGTGCGATGGGCTACAGACTGCAGATAGGCCATACTGCAAGGGGGGAGGTGCCTGCATTGGGGGCTCTGAAGTTATTACTTCCCATCCCTGGTCTCTAGGCTGGACAGAGACCTGGAGTATTCACATTCCCAGCACTGTTGGGTGCAGTCAGTCCAGTAGCTGATGTCCCTGGTGCTATGTGCCACTCCTTGTTTAAACATCTAAAATGCAGCACTGGGCCTTCCCAGGCCTCCATCCCACCTGCTCTTGTTTCACACTGACCTTGAGCCTGGGTACTGCTGGTTCAGGACAGGCAGGGACAGGTGGTGGTGGCCGAGGAGCCAATCTCCCATAGGTGCCCCATGTCAGGGAGAACCAACACCTGGCCCCCAAAGCCCCATCTTAGGTTGTCAGATGAAGGAAACAGGCCCAGGGAGCGGGTGTGATTTGACCACACCTTCAAGGGAAGCTGCCTAGAGACCACCTTGGACTCCACACATATTCCTTACCTATGTGTTTGGATCTGTGACCCACCTGTCTGCTTTAGTTTTCTGACCTGTTAAATGGAGTAGAGCCAGTTCCCCTTGTGGGAGAGACAAGGTAATGAGTTTTGGGCAGGTGGTTAGCAATGGGTGAGTGCCTTATATACTGTCATCAGCCTCTCCCCTCTCTAGAAGATGGAGGTTATTGTCCTAGCACAACACTTAAACTTGTGTATTCTCACTGGCTGGAAACCCTGTTCTGAGCCAGGGCCCACCCTAGCCCTTTGCAGAGGCTGCTGGGATTCTACCTTCATATGTAGAGTTGTGCTTTTGCCCAGCCCACTCTGGACTTGGGCCATGGAGCCTCATGCTTGTCTACTTGTGGCTTCAGGACATCTCAGACTCCAGCTGATGAATTGAGCCTCTGCTAATAAGAGCCATTCCATCTGGACCCTGCTGCCCACAGGATATACACACATGTGTACATACACTCAGACACACGTATGGATGTGACACATACATATGCACACACAAACCCATAGATGCATATGCACAGACATGTGCACACAAACATGCATGTCACATGTGTACGTGTGTGCAAGCAGGCATGCACAGATACCACTGCACACATTAAGTGCACACACAAACACCCTTACACATGTACACATCTCTGACCTACAGCTCCTGTAGCCTGTACAAGGTAGCTCTGTACTATTCTGGGGGCCCTATACTGTTCAGTGGCCATTACAGGTGCTGTCCTTTGCACAGGTCCCCTTAGGGAGAAGGAAGTTTATTTTGAAGTTTAAAAAAATTTCGGTGTATGTTCTTTTCAGTCTGGCTTCATGGGCTCAGTGTACATTCAAGGGCAGCTGTGTTGCATGAATCAGTAGTTGCTCATTGAGTGGTGCCATGAGGGTGTCCAGTATGGAGTGCTCTGTGTTCTCTTCCTTTGTAACCCTGCTCAGAGACATTTGGGTGTTTCTACATTTCTGTTGTTAATAGAACTGTCCTGGACATCCTTCTGTGAGGCCCATGTATATGTGTGTGCACGCATACATGTGTATGTGCATGCGTGCGTGTGTGTGTATTAAAGTGTTACGCCATGTAGCAGTATGTGCTTGAGAAACTGTGACGCTGACTTCCCCCAGCTCTTCCACCTGAAGCCCCTGCTATGGTGGCATGTGGAGTGCCAGGCATCCCAACTCTGACCGCTCTAAACTGTCAGGCATCCACAGGTGGAGGCGCGGTGGGTGTGCAGTGGTACCCACTTCAGGTTCAATTTTCCACTTCTTTGATGAGTCATGTTTTCCAACATTGTCCCCTTGTGTATAATGTGTCTTATTTATTAGAAACAGAGTGTCTGGGGCAGTGCCTGTGGCTCAAAGGAGTGGGGCATCAGACCCATATGCCGGAGGTGGCGGTTCAGACCCAGCCCCGGCCAAAAACTGCAATAAAAAAAGCAATAAAAAAAGAAACAGAGTGTCACTTTATTGTCCTCGGTAGAGTGCCATTGCATCACAGCTCACAGCAACCTCCAGCTCCTGGGCTTAGGCAATTCTCTTGCTTCAGTCTCCCGAGTAGCTGGGACCACAGATACCCACCACAACACCTGGCTATTTTTTTTGTTGCAGTTTGGCCGGGGCCCAGGTTCAAACCCACCACTCTCCATATATGGCTGGCACCCTACCCACTGAGCCACAGGCACCACCCCCTTGTCTTTTTTTTTTTTTTTAATGCTGTATTTAGGCATGGTTTTCTTTGTGTTTATCCTACTCAGGATTCATTGAGGTTCTTGGATGTGTACATTAATGCTTTTTCATTAAATTTGGCAAAATTTTAGCTGCTATTTTGTCAAATATTTTTTCTCCTTCAAACTTACTTTCATTATTACATGTTTGATGGGAGTGTTTGATTCTGCCCGAGGTCCCTTGAGGTCTTTTCATTTTCTTTCATCTTGTATTCTCTCTCTGCTTTGGTCTGGATACTTCTGTTGTCTGCTCTAAGTTCAGCCTTTTTTTCTCACAGTGTCTAGTATATTAAGTTTACCCAGTGAATTTTTCATTTCCAAGATGGTATTTGCCAGTTCCATTTGCATTCTTTGTTGAGACTTCCCATCTCCTCATTCATTTTAGCCATTTTTTCCTTTAAATCCTTGAACATGTTCATAATGTTAATAGGTGTTTGTCTTAGTTTGTGTTGTGCTGCTGTAACAGAACACCACACTGGCTCAGTAGCATAGTGGTTACGGTGCCAGCCACATAAACTGAGGCTGATGGGTTCAAACCCAGCCCAGCCCAGCCCAGCTAAGCAATAATTACAACTGCAACAGAAAAATAGCTGGGCGTTGTGGCAGGTGCCTGTAGTCCCAGCTACTTGGGAGACTGAGGCAAGAGAATTGCTTAAGCCCAAGAGTTGGAGGTTGCTATGAGCTGTGACACCACAGCACTCTACTGAGGGTGACATATTGAGACTCTGTCTCAAAAAATAAACAGAATACCACACTGAGAAATTCTACCACTCGGTAGAATGCCATGGTGTCAAAGTTCACAGCAACCTAAAACTCTTGGGCCTGCCCAGTAGCTGGGACTACAGGTGCCCACTACAACGCCCAGCCATTTTTAGAAGCAAGGTCTCACTCTTGTTCAGGCTGGTCTAGAACCCATGAGCTCAGGCAATCTACCCACCTTGGCCTCCCAGAGTGGTAGGATTACAGGCATGAGGCACCATACCCAGCCTAAATTCACCCTTTTATTAGAAGCCCATTCCTGTAGTAATAAACCCAAACCCATGATGATTGCATTAATCCGTTTATGAGGGCCATGCCCTCTTGACCCAAGTCTCCCGGCACTGTGGAATTGAGGACCAAGTTTGTAACATGTGAACTTTAGGGGAAACATTCAAGTCAGAGAACTGTTTTAAATGCCAGTGCTTGTGACAACATTGACTTTTTTTTCTTTTTTTTTCTTTGAGACAGAGTCTCAAGCTGTCGCCGTGGCATCACAGCTCACAGCAACCTCAAACTCTTGGGCTTAAGCGATTCTCTTGCCTCAGCCTCCCAAGTAGCTGGGACTATAGGTACCCACCACAACACCTCGTTTTTTTTTTTTTATTGTTGTTGAGTTTGTCATCGTTGTTTAGCTGGCCCTGCCAGCCTCCATATATGCGGCGGGCGCCGTAATTACTGTGCTATGGGCGCCAAGCCAACACTGACTTTTTATACGCTCGTTACAGGTCAAATTTTCTTCCTTTTTCATATGTCTAGTAAAGTTCTACTGTATGTTGGATATTGTGGATGCTACATATTAAGTGTGGAGAGCTGATGGCTCACACCTGTATTCCCAGCTACTTAGGAGGCTGAGGCAGGACAATCCATTGAGCCCAGGAGTTCAAGGCAGCCGTGAGCTGTGACTGTGCTGCTATACTCCACTCTGGGCAATAGAGTGAGATCCTGTCTCTTAAAAAAAAAGAAAATCTGGGGCGGCGCCTGTGGCTCAAGGAGTAGGGGGCCAGTCCCATATGCCAGAGGTGGCGGGTTCAAACCCAGCCCCGGCCAAAAACCACAAAAAAAAAAAAAAGAAAATCTAAGTGTGGATCATGCTATCTTCCAGAGTTGAGTGTTGCAGTTTGTTCCAGTGGCTCATTCTGATTCTGTCAGGGATTGGTTCTCAGCTCTTTGGGGGCAGGTCAGAGAGTGTGAATATTGTTCCAGAGCTAGAGGAGCCCTTTCCCCAAAGTGTGTGACTTTCTGGGTTCTCAGCTGGATTTAAGGGAGTTCAGGGAGGTCTCCAAGCTCTGAGCAGCTAGGACTCCAGTGTCTTCTGTCCTGTGGGCCTATCGGAATCTTCTTTCAGCTGATAGTCCAGCCTTGAAGATTCTGCTGCCTGCACAACTGGAACTGTGCGTGGAGGCCTTTGTGAGGCTTTGAGAACCCAGAGCACCTGACCACTCCCCATAAAAGAAAACATTGAATAGCCAGGCGCAGTGGCTCATGCCTGTAATCCTAGCACTGTGAGAGGCCAAGGCAGGTGGATTGCCTGAGCTCACAGGTTCAAGACCAGCCTGAACCACAGCAAGACCTCATCTCTAAAAATAGCCAAGTGTTATAGCTGGTGCCTGTAGTCCCAGCAACTTGGGAGGCTGAGCCAAGAGGATCACATGAGCCCAAGAGTTTGAGGTTACTGTGACGCCAGGACACTCTACCAGGGGCAACAAAATGAGACTCTGTCTCAAAGAAAAGGAAAGGGAAAACATTGATTAGCTAGATGTCTCCAAAGTCTAAAAGGTCTGTTCATAGAGGCTAAGAACATGAACAGGAAAACCACAGACAGGGAAAGAGATTTGCAGTGTAGCACTTTGACAAACCACTGATGTCTGGGATATGTAAAAGAACCACAGCTCGATGGTAAGACGACATCCAGTTAAAAGTAGGCAGAGATTAGAACAGACACAGCACAGAGGAATGGCTGGAGCACACAGGCAGAGGCTCACTCAGCCTCACCAGCCTCAGTGGACAGCAGCTCAGCCCTCAGCAAGTCACTCCATGCCTTTCAGAACATACAGGCATCTCTGCCACAGAAGACAACAGCTGCCCACAGGAAGCCTTGCCTGGTAGTGTTGTTGCAGCTCTGCAGTCATACGCTAGGGATGGAGGGTAACAGAGTCCTGTCTCCCTGCTGGAAGGCTGCTCTGCAGAAGATAAAAACAAACCAGGGATGTACAGTGACACAGATGACATGTGTCACACCTGGCAAGAGGGGCCACACATGTGGGAACACACCAGGCCACCCCATGTAGGGGCTGCTGCTTGAGTGGTAAAGGTGTAAGCAGGCAGGAATCTGCTGTGGTGGTGGTGGTGGTGAGTGTGCACATACATGCTGACTCAGTCTGGCTCTCAATAGCAGCATGCATCTGCCAAAACTCATCAGACAGTGCTCTTGAGATGCAGGCATCCCCTGTGTAAATTTCACCTCCAAATGGAAAAGGAAGGACTGTGTAAACATTGAACTGAACCTGCAGGAGAAAATATTGAGGGGGAAGCTTGCTGGTGTCTAAAAGTTGGAGATGCCTCTGTAAATGAGACGGATTAAAGGGTGTTGGACCAACATAGCCTCAGTGGGGAGCACAGTCCTTTCTGTTTTTCTGTGTTTAAAACTCTGAGAACAAAACAGTAGAGGAAGACACAGAGGCAGACCTATTCTTTGTCCAAACTCAGGAACCAGCCCAGAGGGGCCCCTCTTGTCCTGGGAGCTGTCATCTGGAGTCCTGCAGACTGTAAGCACAGCCCAGGCAGGCAGTGCTATAGACACAGTGAAGCCAGAGGGCCCTGTCTGCAGCTAGGCTGACCCTTGAGGGGTACTGAGCCACCACGGTGGGGTCATAGCAGCCTTGACTAAGCTGTCTTCCAAGAACTTGTCCCCTCAGGCCTCTGTAAGCATTAGGGACTGACCACCTCCTTCCTCTCAGACTAATGGGAGAAACTAACGGAGAAAAGCTGTCCTTGGTGGTTATGAAACTCCTGCTTTTTGCATTTTTGTGGATTGAGGCTTGGACATCCTGCGTAGGCAAGGAGGTCTGTTTGTCTTCTAGCCCATGTGGGCTCCAGGGTCCTGCAGACTGTGCTGGGGCTCAGGGGATCCTCAAGCTAAGGGGGTGGGGGTCCCAGCTTGGGATCAGAACCTCAAGCTTGAGCACAGGAGAGATGCATCTGGGAGGGTAGGGGCATGCTGAGATCCAAGGCTTCTTAACCAGAGATGGATATGGGGATGAACTCATAGGATGGGATGTTAGGTAGGGGGGATATCCGGCAGGCCCCCCAGAAGGTATCCTTCTGGGGATGGCTAAGGCTAAGACCCTGCCGACCTTATGTCCCTCTATCCCCACAGGGAAGAATCTCTACACAAATGAATACGTGGCTATCAAACTGGTGAGTAGGTCGTCCCTCCCCTTCCCAGCCAGCAGCCACACTATGGGTTTGGGACTCTAGTGAGGTGGGGGTGACGTGGGCTCCTGTCCCCCCCCACCCTCAGGAGCCGATCAAGTCTCGGGCCCCACAGCTGCACTTGGAGTACCGGTTCTACAAGCAGCTCAGCTCCGCAGGTATGGCTGGGCCCTGGGGCGGCTGTCGTGGGGGCGGCCTGGGCTGTCCCTGCACCAGTGTGTCTGTGCTCCCTGCAGAGGGCGTCCCTCAGGTCTACTACTTTGGCCCATGCGGGAAGTACAACGCCATGGTGCTGGAGCTGCTGGGGCCCAGCCTGGAGGACCTGTTCGACCTGTGCGACCGCACCTTCACACTCAAGACGGTGCTCATGATCGCCATCCAGCTGGTGGGCGCGGGGAGAGGTGGGGTCGGGCCGGGAAGGACTGCAGGAGAGGTGGGCTGGGCCTGCATGGAGGAGGGGGCTGCTGCGGGGGGCTGGCAGGAAGGGGCTAGGTTCCGAGCCTTGGGGACACTAAGGCCGAGTCACCCATAGATCACGCGCATGGAGTACGTGCACACCAAGAGCCTCATCTACCGGGATGTGAAGCCTGAGAACTTTCTGGTGGGGCGCCCGGGGACCAAGCGGCAGCACGCCATCCACATCATTGACTTTGGGCTGGCGAAGGAGTACATTGACCCCGAGACCAAGAAGCACATCCCGTACCGCGAGCACAAGAGCCTGACAGGCACAGCGCGCTACATGAGCATCAACACACACCTGGGCAAAGGTGAGCGCCTGAGGGGCTGTGTGTGGTGGGGGGGGCCGAGCAGACGCTGAGCCTCCTGTCCCTGTGCAGAGCAGAGCCGCCGCGATGACCTGGAGGCCCTGGGGCACATGTTCATGTACTTCCTGCGTGGCAGCCTGCCTTGGCAGGGGCTCAAGGTATGTGCAGGGAGGGGCTGGGGGCTGGGGATAGGGCTTAACATGGGCACAGAGTGGATGGGCAGGTGGTGCGTGGCAGGCTGGGTGGGAGCTCAAGGTGGGGGTGTGGGGGCAGGGCTGGCAGCACAGGGTGGCAGGAGCACAGGCAGACTTCAGCTCCTCATCTATAGGCTGACACGCTCAAGGAGCGGTACCAGAAAATTGGGGACACCAAGCGGGCTACGCCCATCGAGGTGCTCTGCGAGAACTTCCCAGGTAAGGGGCCCCTGCGCTTGCCACCCCACCCCCGCAACCCCTGCCCTCGCCGAGGCCCGCTGGCGCTCTCTCCGCAGAGGAGATGGCCACGTACCTGCGCTACGTGCGGCGCCTAGACTTTTTCGAGAAGCCAGACTATGACTACCTGCGGAAGCTCTTTACTGACCTCTTTGACCGCAGTGGCTTTGTGTTCGACTATGAGTACGACTGGGCTGGCAAGCCCCTGGTAAGTGTAGGGCTGGGCCAGGAAGCCCTGCTAGAGGTGGAGGAGTCTGGCTTCTCAGGCCCATCCCAACAGTCTCTCCTGATCACCCCTCTCCACTGTAGCCAACTCCCATCGGCACCGTCCACACTGACCTGCCCTCCCAGCCTCAGCTTCGGGACAAAGCCCAGCTGCACAACAAAAACCAGGTGAGGACCGGCAGGGACCCCAAACCAGGGAGGGCTGTGGACGTCAGCATGACTCCCCTAACTCCTACTAGGCGCTGAACTCTACCAATGGGGAGCTGAACGCCGACGACCCCACAGCTGGTCACTCCAATGCCCCCATCACTGCACCTGCAGAGGTGGAGGTGACTGATGACACCAAGTAAGGCTCTTGGGCAGCAGCTGGTGGGTGGGCTGTCCTGTGCCCTGAGTGTGGGGGTAAGGGGCCTGAGGCCACCCCATGACCACCTCTTCCGACCCTGGGCCTTCTTTCTCCCCAGATGCTGCTGTTTCTTCAAGAGGAGAAAGAGAAAATCGCTGCAGCGGCACAAGTGACCCCTGGGCAAATGCAGTGCTGTGAATCTGGGTATAGCCCCTTAGGGCTAGAGCTTGTCCATGAGGCCCTCAGGGCCTACCCACAGTGGCCCACGGCCAGCTTCTGGCCCAATGCTGGGTCTCAGACTGCAGGGGCTGCCAGGGCCTGGATCGGCCCACTGGCCCCCACCCCCAGGACATGGGGTCACTTATTTCATGTAAGACTTTGGCCGAAATTTCTACACCTGTGTCTAGTCCTCCCCTCCAAGAGCATTAACTATTTAAAACAAGGAAAAAAGGAAAAAAACAGAGGCCCACCCCGCCCCCTCCCCTTGCCCACCCATTTCTTTGCTGAAGTGAGTAGTGTGATCCCGGAGGACCCACCCCCTCCAGCCACCCCCATTGTCGTCATAAAGTCCAGCTTGTCTCCCTCGATCCAAAGGCTGTTTTCTCGAGGGGAGGGCAGGCCTGGCCTGGCCTAGGAGGGGTGCTTCAGGCTGTGTTGCCTCCACCCACCTGGGAGGGGGCACAGGCACTGCTGCCACAGGTGAGATGACCCCTGGGCCACCCCAAAACCAAAGGGGTAGGCAGGGCTGGGGCCATGCCGAAGCCAACCCCAACCAAATGCTGCACCAAAGCTTGGGCTGGCTCAGCGCTGGCGGGGTCCTGCCAGGTGGGGTAGGCTGGCTATGTCCCCTGATCTTGTGCATAGGTGCCAGGCCCTGCTGAGTCAGGACTGTGGGCAGTGGCTTCTCTCTTTGTGCTCCACCACCTGGCAAAGGAGCGGGAGACAAAATGCCTTAAAGCCCCCAGAAACCTGTGGGGTGTGGGGGCAGCCACAGGACGTGGCAGGGTTGTCCCCAGTGGGGTCCCTGAGGCTGCCAGGGCAGAGCAGAGTAGCTGGGGGCCATGCCTGGGGCGGTGGCTGTGTGAGTCTAGTTCTTGCTTTACAAAGTGTACAGAAATGGCATTTACGTTTCTCTGATGCTCCCTTGAAGCCATAGAATTTAGGGGCTTTTTTAAAAAAATAAAAGAAAATGAAACCAATCCTGATTCTGGTGTCTGGTCTATTCCAGGAGACAGGGCCAAGGATGGGCAATAGCTCAAGCTGTCATCCTCTGTTGGAGGATTGGTGGGGAGGGTGTGGACACAGCAGGGTTAAGGGAGAAAAGGACCCAGCTGAACAAGGGTATGGCTGCAGTTGGGTGTGGAGCAAGAGAAGCCAATGACCTTTCAGAGATGCAGAGAGGTCACTTGCATGCCCCTGGGGGTGACAGGTACCTTATTTGTGCAAGTGCGTCTGAGAAACTCAGTGGCACTGCCCCCAGAAGGGTTTGTCTTGGCTGTATCTCACAGCACAAGCCAGGAAACCCAATGTCTCCGTTAATGGAGCAGAGATGAAAAAATATCTCTTTAGGGCCAAGAGGGCAATGGTGAAAATCAGCCATAATTCCTGAAAATAATGAAATAGGAATTCCAGGTGGCTAAAGTCAAGGACAGCTTCCTACCACCCTTCTCTGGTGTTTTCTCTCCCCAAAACACAGGAGGGAAGAACAAGTCCACTGCACATACCCACACTCCAAAGTGAGAAGGAGAAATCCCCAAATACCATTGTGGGGTCTTAGTTACCTGCCCACTCAGACTCCTGTAAGGCTTAGAGGGGAGGTAGGCAGGATGCTGGGGGCTGCAGCACAGGATTCCACACCTGTCCACAGAGGACAGCTTCCCTCAGCAAAGTTACCATGAGGCCAAAGAAGACAGCCAGGTTTGTTCCAAGAAGCATCTGAACACAATAAAACCATATTGAAATAGGTCATAAAGTAAGGACAGGACTGGCACAGTGGCTCAGAGTCCCAGCTGCACAGGAGGCTGAGGGCAGGAGGATCACTTGACCCAGGAAATCAAGGGTACCATAAGCTATCATGACGCTATTGTATTGCATCCTGGCTGACAGAGCAAGATCCTGTCTCAAGTAAAAAACAACAAAATAAGGCCAGGCATGGTGGTCCTGCCTATAATCCTGTCACTTCAGGAGGCCAAGGCAGGTGGATTGCCTGAGCTCAGGAGTTTGAGACCAGCTTGAGAAAGAATGAGACCCAGTGTCTACTAAATAGAAAAAATAGCCTGGTGTGGTGGTGGGCACCTAGCTACTCAGGAGGCTGAGACAGGAGGATCACCTGAACCCAAGAGTTTGAGGTTGGGGTTGAGTTTGAGGTTGCTGTGAGCTAAAGCTGACACCACACTTCTTGAGACAAGAGTCTCACTCTTCCCAGGGTGACAGAGTGAGACACTGTCTCAAAAAAAAAAAAAGGATAGGAATGGACACAACTGAAAACCAGCTGATTGAATTCAAGAAGTACACAAGAAAAAGAAAAAACTGTTGAGTTGTAAGGTGACTGAGACTACCATGGAGGCTTGAAAAGGCATCGAAGGCTGGAAAACAACCAAGAGAATGAAAAGACAGAACATCGGGCAGCTCCGATGGCTCAAAGGGGTAGGGTGCCGGCCCCAAATACCAGAGGTGGCGGGTTCAAACCCAGCCCCAGCCAAAAACTACAAAAAAAAAAGAAAAGAAGAACATCAAATAAAACTATCAAGCAATGGCAGAAATGGAAGACAGGCCAATAAGGAATACTATTAGATACTGATTTAAGAGTGTTAGCAGAACAGCTGGGCGAGGTGGCTCATATCCATAAATCCTAGAACTGTGGGAGGCTGAGGCAGGTGGGTTGCCTGAGCCAGAGCGAGACCACGTTTCTAAAAATGTTAACCGGGCTCAGCGCTAGTAGCACAGTGGTTACGTCGCCAGCCACATGCACCAAGGCTGGCAGGTTCAAACCCAGCATAGGCCAGCTAAACAACAAGGACAAATGCAACAAAAAAGCCGAGCCTTGTGACAGGCACCTGTAGTCCCAGCTACTTGGGAGGCTGAGGCAAGAGAATCGCTTAAGCCCAAGATTTTTTTTTTATTATTAAATCATAGCTGTGTACATTAATGTGATCATGGGGCACCATACAATGGTTTTTATAGACCGTTTGACACATTTTCATCACACTGGTTAACATAGCCTTTCTGGCATTTTCTTAGTTATTGTGTTAAGACATTTACATTCTACATTTACTAAGTTTCACATATACCCTTGTAAGATGCACCGCAGGTGTAATCCCACCAATCACCCTCCCTCCGCCCATCCCCCCTCCCTCCCCTCCCTTTCCCCCTTGCCCCTATTCTTGGGTTATAACTGGGTTATAGCTTTCATGTGAAAGCCATAGATAAGTTTCCTAGTAGGGCTGAGTACATTGGATACTTTTTCTTCCATTCTTGAGATACTTTACTAAGAAGACTATGTTCCAGCTCCATCCATGTAAACATGAAAGAGGTAAAGTCTCCATCTTTCTTTAAGGCTGCATAATATTTCATGGTGGAGAAGTCTAAGTTTGACATGCAAGAACTCAGGGAGTGGTGGACCCATCTACTCTTTCTGGAGCTTTGCTGGATGGCAAATGGGTGTAGAAATGTACAACAAAAAATGGGAGGCCAGGGTACCACTGTGACATATTATGACAAAGTAAAAATAATGCAACTAACTATAAGGTTGAAATGAACAAAGGAATATGGAGTGAGTCCATTGTGTGTGTGGAGTGAGTAGCTTGGTGTGACATTCACCCATTGTATCCGTTTAGCAGACTAGGGTGGTTGAGTAAACAAATTGAGTACTATTTGCATCATTATAAAATATTATAAATCAAGGGTGGCGCCTGTGGCTCAGTGAGTGGTGCCAGCCCCATATACCGAGGGTGGCAGGTTCAAACTGGGCCCCGACCAAATCACAACAAAAAGTAGCCAGGGTGGCGCCTGTGGTTCAAAGGGGTAGGGCGCTGGCCATATGCTGGAGATGGTGGGTTCAAACCCAGCCCCAGCCAAAAAAAAAAAAAAAAAAACTGGGGTGCATCTGTGGCTCAAAGGGGTGGGGCGCCGGCCCCATATGCTGGAGGTAGCAGGTTCAATCCCAGCTCCGGCCAAAAACTGCAAAAAAAAACCCAACCAAACAAAAAAAAAGAAAAGATAATTGGTGGGCGCCTGTAGTCCCAGCTACTCGGGAGGCTGAGGCAAGAGAATTACCTAAGCCCAGGAGTTGGAAGTTGCTGTGAGCTGTGTGTCGCCATGGCACTCTACCAAGGGTGATAAAGTGAGATTCTGTCTCTACCAAAAAAAGAAAAAAAAAATATATATATATATATATAAAATCAAGAATAGAAGGAAGGTTAGAATAAGCCCTATGATGTTAGATCAGAGCCAGAGGTATCAGTTCAAACTATAGCTTTTAAGATAAACAGATGAATAAATGCAGAAATAAAAATGTGTGCAGGTGGCTCGGTGCCCATGGCTCACTGGTTATGGCGCCGGCCACATACACGGGGGCTGGTGGGTTAGAACCCAGCCCAGGCCTGCTAAACAACAATGACAACTACAACAACAACAAAAAAGAAAAATAGCTGGGCATTGCGGCAGGCGCTTATAGTCCCAGCTACTTGGGAGGCTGAGACAAAAGAATCACACACAGTAAGTTATTTAATTGTATGGTTTTCATTATATGTATCCAAACTTATTGGATCTGTAGATAGATGATTTCATCATGGGGAAATTTTCCAGCTATTACCTCTTCAAACATTTCTTCTGTCCCATTCTCTCTGTCTCTTCCCCAGAATTCCAGTTACCTCTGTGTAGGACCATTTTACATTATCTCAAAGGTCTCTGATACTCTGTTCTGGTGTTTGTTGTTTTTTTCTTTCTGTTTATTTTCTTTCTGCTTCAGTTTGGATAATTTCTTTTGTCCTGTCTTTGAATGTACTAGTTTTCTTTTCTGGTGTGTTTTGTCTGTTCTTCAGCCATCCAAAAAGTTCTTTTCAGATATATTTTATATTTTAAAAGACCGTGTGTGTGTTTCATCTCTCTGTCACTATTTCCCTTTGGAGTTCCTATTTCCTTACTGAAATTCTCCATTTTTTCACTCTTCTGCCCCTATATATATATTTTTTTATATAGACAAGAGTCTCACTTTCTTGCCCTTGGTAGAGTGTGCTGTGGCATCACAGCTCACAGCAACTTCCAGCTCTTGGGCTTAGCCAACTGTCTTGCCTCAGCCTCCCAAGTAGCTGGAACTACAGGTGCCCACCACAACACCCGGCTATTTTTGTTGTTGTTGTTAGTTTGGCTGGGGCCAGGTTTGAACCCACCACCCTCAGTATATGGGGCTGGTGCCCTAATCACTGGGTCACAGGCGCCACCCAGTCCTATATTCTTTAACACTAAGGTTTCCAGTCTCCAGGCTGTGGACTGATTGGTACTGGTCGATGGCCTGTTAGGAACCAGGTCACACAGCAGGAGGTGAGCAAAACTTCATTTGTATTTACAGCCACTCCTTATCACTCACATCACTACCTGAGCTTTGCTCCCTGTCAGATAAGTGATGACATTAGATTCTCACAGAAGTACGAACCTTACCATGAACTGTGCAAGTGAGCGGTCTAGATTGTGTGCTCCCTATGAGCATCTAATGGCTGATGATCTGAAGTAGAGCTGAGGACATAAGCAATACACTTCAGGTATCACTGTCTTTCATCACCCCCAAATGGGACTATCTAGTTGCAGGAAAAGAAGCTCAGGGCTCCCACTAATTCTTCATTATGATGATTTTAGAATTTTTTTTTTTTTTGTAGAGACAGAGTCTCACTTTATGGCCCTCGGTAGAATGTCGTGGCCTCACACAGCTCACAGCAACCTCCAATTCCTGGGCTTAAGCGATTCTCTTGCCTCAGCCTCCCGAGTAGCTGGGACTACAGGCGCCCGCCACAACGCCCGGCTATTTTTTGGTTGCAGTTTGGCCGGGGCCGGGTTTGAACCCGCCACCCTCGGTATATGGGGCCGGCGCCTTACCGACTGAGCCACAGGCGCTGCCCGAGTTTTAGAATTTTTAAAAAAAATTTTTTTGTAAAGAATTTGTTATTATATGTTACAATGTAATAATAATAGAAACAAAGTGCACAATAAAGGTAATGTGCTTGAATCATCCCCAAACCATCTCTTCCTCCCTGGTAGTCAAATTATCTTCATGAAACCGTCTCTAGTGCCAAACGGGTGGATGACTGCTACTTTAACAGATTTGTAACAGTGATTCAAAAATTCTTGACAACTAATTTCAACACCTGTTCTTCAGTGGGTGTGCTTCTATTGGCTAGTTTCTTTCTTTCTTTTTTTTTATTCTGAGACACAGTCTTACTCTGTCACCCTGGTTAAAGTGGTGTGGCATCACAGCTCACAGCAACCTTAAACTCTTGGGCTCAAGTGATTCTCTTTCCCCAGACTCCCAAGTAGCTGGATCTATAGGCACCTGCCACAACACCTGGCTATTTTTTAGAGACAGTCTTGCTCTTGCTCAGGCTGGTCTCAAACTCTGGAACTCAAACAATCTACTCTCCTTGGCTTCCCAGAGGTGTTGGATTAGTAAAAGTACTTCTTTTTTTTTTTTTTGTAGAGACAGAGTCTCACTGTACCGCCCTCAGGTAGAGTGCCGTGGCGTCACACGGCTCACAGCAACCTCTAACTCTTGGGCTTACGGGATTCTCTTGCCTCAGCTTCCCGAGCAGCTGGGACTATAGGCGTCCGCCACAACGCCCAGCTATTTTTTTGTTGCAGTTTGGCAGGGGCTGGGTTTGAACCCGCCACCCTCAGTATATGGGGCCGGCGCCCTACTCACTGAGCCACAGGCGCTGCCCTTAGTAAAAGTACTTCTTAATTTAAAAACATTTGGGGATTGTTTTATCTTCTCATAATTCATTTCTGGTTTAATTCAATTCTACTCTAGCCAGAGAACACATGCTTCATAACTCTGAATTCTTCTTCTTCTTTTTTTTTTTCCACAGAGTCTCACTTTCCCACCCTTGGTGGAGTGCTGTGGTGTCATAGCTCACAGCAACCTCACTCTTGGACTCAAGAGATTCTTTTGGCTCAGCCTCCTGAGTAGCTGGGACTACAGGTGTCCACCACAATGCCTGGCTATATTAAGAGACAAAGTCTCATTCTGGCTCAGGTTGGTCTCAAACCTATGAGCTAAAGCAATCCACCTGCCTCAGTTTCCCAGAGTGCTAGGATTACAGGTGTGAGCCACTGTGCCTGGCCTCTAAATTATTCTTCTTAAGAATTGCATTATGGGGCGGCGCCTGTGGCTCAGTTGGTAGGGCGCCGGCCCCATATACCGAGGGTGGCGGGTTCAAACCCAGCCCCGGCCAAACTGCAACCAAAAAATAGCCGGGCGTTGTGGCGGGCGCCTGTGGTCCCAGCTACTCGGGAGGCTGAGGCAAGAGAATCGCTTAAGCCCAGGAGTTGGAGGTTGCTGTGAGCTGTGTGAGGCCACGGCACTCTACCGAGGGCCATAAAGTGAGACTCTGTCTCTACAAAAAAAAAAAAAAAGAATTGCATTATGGGGCAGCACCTATGGCTCAGTGAGTAGGGTGCCGGCCCCACATATGAAGGGTGGCGGGTTCAAACCCGGCCCTGGCCAAACTGCAACAAAAAAAAGAGCCGGTTGTTGTGGTAGGTGCCTGTAGTCCCAGCTACTCGGGAGGCTGAGGCAAGAGAATCACCTAAGCGCAAGAGCTGGAGGTTGCTGTGAGCTGTGACGCCATGGTACTCTACTGAGGGTGACAACGTGAGACTCTGTCTCTAACAAAAAAAAAAAAAAAAAGCGCCTGTAGTCCCAGCTGCTCGGGAGGCTGAGGCAAGAGAATCATGTAAGCCCAGGAGCTGGAGGTTGCTGTGAGCCGTGTGACGCCACGGCACTCTACTGAGGGCAGTAAAGTGAGACTCTGTCTCTACAAAAAAAAGAATTGCATTATGGAGCTTGATCAGCCCTCTCACCATGTGATGCCTTATGCCACCTCAGGACTCTGCAAAGAGTCTTCACTAGCAAGAAGGCTCTCACCATATGTGCTCCTCTACCTTGGACTTCTCAGCCTGCATAACTACTCATGTTTGCAGTTGGAATTGCAACCCAAGATGCTGTAGGTCGAAGTGGTAACCAGTGTGAACAGAACTTTTTTCACAACGGATTGCCCTCTCTCATATGAAAATAAGAAGTTGGGGAGGGAGGAGCAAGATGGCAGCCGAGTAACAGCTTCTTTGTAACTGGGCACAGTGAGACTGGGGAGAGAAGACTCCAGGCATCTCTGGCTGGTGGAATCTGCCCAGAAACATCCTTTTGGGGACATAGGGAGTCAGCAAGAGAATTCTGGACCCCATGAGGAGGACAAAAGCAGTGGAGAACTGGACTCATCAAAACCTTAGTCCAGAGACATGATAACTTAAAGAGCAAGAAGTGGTGAAAGAAAAATTAGGGCAAGGAAACAGATAAAAGAAAACACTTATGAGGAAGAATCAGTAGAAAAATCCTGGCAACATGAAAACCAGTCCAGAGCAACCCTTCCAAGGGACTGTGAGTAGCTAGTACAGAGGATTCCACCTATAAGGAAATGTTAGAAATGACAGAAAGGGAATTTAGAATACAGATGATGAAAACAATTAAGGAAATGATGGAAACACTGAAAGAAACTGCTGATAAAGTGGAAAATGACCAAAAGGAAATCCAAAAGAGAATCAAATGAGATGAACGATATGAAGAATATAGAAAGGATAATAGCAGAGCTGAAAGAACTGAAGCAGTCAATTAGGGAACTTAAAGATGCAATAGAAAGTATCAACAACAGGCTTGGTGCCTGTGGCTCAAATGGCTAAGGCGCCAGCCACATACACCTGAGCTGGCAGGTTCGAATCCAGCCTGGGCCCGCCAAACAACACTGACAGTTGCAACCAAAAAATAGCCGGGCATTGTGGTGGGCACCTGTAGTCCCAGCTACTTGGGAGGCAGAGGCAGGAGAATTGCTTGAGCCCAGGAGCTGGAGGTTGCTGTGAGTTGTGATGCCATGGCACTCTACCCAGGGGTACAGCTTGAGGCTATACCTCAAAAAAAAAAAAAAGAATAAAAAAGAAAGTATCAACAACAGATTAGACCATGCAGAAGAAAAAATCTCAGAGGTAGAGGACAAAGCTCTTGAGATAACTCAGATAGATAAAGAGGCAGAAAAGAGAGAGAAAGCAGAACGTTCACTGACAGAAGTATGGGACTTTATGAAGAGTTCAAACATATGAGTTATAAGTATCCCAAAAGGGAAAGAAGAATGCCCCAGGGGAATGGAAGCCATACTAGAGAATATTATAAGTGAAAATTTCCCAAATATCACCAAAGATTCTGACACACTCCTTTCAGAGGGATATCAAACCCCAGGTCACCTCAACTCTAACTGAGCTTCTCCAAGACACATTGTGATGAACCTGTCTAAAGTCAAGACAAACGAAAAGATTCTTCAAGCTGCTGGGAGTAAGCGCCAGTTGACCTACGGGGCAAATCCATCAGGGTGACTGCAGACTTCTCTAATGAAACTTTTCAAGCCAGAAGACAATGGTCATCTACCTTTAATCTACTTAAACAGAACAATTTCCAGCCCAGAATTCTATCTCCTGCTAAGCTAAGCTTTAAAATTGACAGAGAAATCAAATCATTTACTGATATACAAACATTGAGGAAATTTGCCACAATAAAACCAGCTCTACAGGAAATACTTCAACCTGTTCTACACACTGACCATCACAATGGATCAACAGCAAAGTAAGAACTCAGAAATTAAAGGATAGAACCTAAATTCCACAATGATGCAAAAGATAAAACTAAGCAATGGACTCTCACAAAATCAGATGAATAGAACACTACCACACTTATCAATTATCTCAATAAATGTTAATGGCTTGAATTCCCCACTGAAGAGGCATAGATTGGCTAATTGGATTAAAAAACACAAGCCATCTATTTGCTGTCTGCAGGAAACACACCTAGCTTCAAAAGACAAATTAAAGCTCCGAGTTAAGGGTTGGAAAACAATTTTTCAGGCAAATGGAATTCAGAAGAAAAGAGGAGTTGCAATCTTATTTTCAGATCCATGTGAATTTAAAACTAAGTCAAAAAAGACAAAGATGGTCATTTTATATTGGTCAAGGGAAAAATACAACAAGAAGACCTTTCAATTCTAAATATTTATGCACCCAATTTAAATGCTCCCAGATTCTTGAAAAAGACCTTACTCAGTCTGAGCAATATGATATCCTATAACATCATAATAACATAATAACATAATAAACTTTAACACTCCTCTTACAGAGCTGGACAGATCCTCTAAACAGAAATTAAACAAAGATATAACGGACTTAAATGAGACCCTAGAACAACTGTGCTTGATAGACGCATATAGAACTCTCCATCCCAAAGATAAAGAATACATTCTTCTCATCGGCCCTTGGAACATTCTCCAAAATTGATCATATCCTAGGCCACAAAATAAACTTCAACATAATCAAAAGAATTGAAATTTTACCTTGTATCTTCTCAGACCACAAGGCACTAAAAGTGGAACCAACTCCAACAAAAACCTTCAACCCCACACAAAGGCATGGAAATTAAACAGCCTTCTGTTGAATGACAGTTGGGTGCAGGAAGAAATGAAAAAGGAAATCATTAACTTCCTTGCATAACAACAATGAAGACACAAGCTACCCAAACCTGTGGGATACTGCAAAAGCAGTTCTGAGAGGAAAATTTATCGCTTTAGATGCCTACATTAAAAAAACAGAAAGAGAGTGCATCAACAAACTCAGAAGCCATCTTATGGAATTGGAAAAAGAAGAACAATCTAAGCCTAAACCCAGCAGAAGAAAAGAAATATCCAAAATTAAATCATAGCCGGGCGTTGTGGCGGGCGCCTGTAGTCCCAGCTGCTCGGGAGGCTGAGGCAGAGAATCGCATAAGCCCAAGAGCTGGAGGTTGCTGTGAGTCCTGTGATGTCATGGCACTCTACCGAGGGTGGTAAAGTGAGACTCTGTCTCTACAAAAAAAAAAAAAATTAAATTAAATTAGAGATCAATGAAATTGAAAACAAAAGAATCGGGGCGGCGCCTGTGGCTCAGTCGGTAAGGCGCCGGCTCCATATAATGAGGGTGACGGGTTCAAACCCGGCCCCGGCCAAACTGCAACCAAAAAATAGCCAGGCGTTGTGGCGGGCGCCTGTAGTTCCAGCTACTTGGGAGGCTGAGGCAAGAGAATCGCTTAAGCCCAGGAGTTGGAGGTTGCTGTGAGCTGTGTGATGCCACGGCACTCTACCGAGGGCCATAAAGTAAGACTCTGTCTCTACAAAAAAAAAAAAAAAAAAAAAAAAAATCAGGAAAACAAAAGAATCATTCAGAAAAGTAATGAAACAAGGAGTTGGTTTTTTGAAAAATAAATAAAATAGATAAACCTTTAGCCAGACTAACTAGAAATATAAAAGTAAAATCTCTAGTAAACTCAATCAGAAACGATAAAGGGGAAATAACAACTGATGCCACAGAGATACAAGAAACTCTATGCCCAGAAATTTGACAATGTGAAGGAAATCAATATTTGGAATCACATTCTCTCCCCAGACTTAGCCAGGAAGAAATAGAGCTCCTGAACAGACCAATTTCAAGCACTGAGATTAAAGAAACAATAAAAAAATCTTCCAACAAAAAAATGCCCTAGTCTGGATGGCTTCATACCAGAATTCTATCAAACCTTCAAGGAAGAGCTTAGTCCTGTACTGCAGAAATTATTCCAAAAAATTGAAGAGGAAGGAATCTTCTCCCAACACATTCTACAAAGCAAACATCACTGATACCAAAACCAGGAAAAGACTCAGCTAAAAAGGAGAATTTCAGACCAATTTCACTAATGAATATAGATGTAAAAATTCTCAACAAAGTCCTAGCCAATAGATTACAGCTTATCATCATGATCAAGTAGGTTTCATCCCAGGGATGCAAGGCTGGTTTAACATACGCAAGTCCATAAATGTTATCCTCTGTATTAACAGAAACAAAAACAAAGACCATATTATCCTCTCAATAGATGCAGAAAAAGCATTCGATAAAATCTAGCATCCTGGGGCAGCACCTGTGGCTCAGCAAGCAGGGCATGGGCCCCATATACCGAGGGTGGCGGGTTCAAACCCAGCCCCGGCCAAACTGCAACAAAAAAATAGCTGGGTGTTGTGGCGGGCGCCCGTAGTCCCAGCAACTCGGGAGGCTGAGGCAGGAGAATCACCTAAGCCCAGGAGTTGGAGGTTGCTGTGAACTGTGTGATGCCACGGCACTCTACCGAGGGCGATAAAGTGAAACTCTGTCTCTACAAAAAAAAAAATCCAGCATCCTTTTCTAATTAGAACACTGAAGAGTATAGGCATACATAGCACATTTCTTAAACTGATCAAAACTATCTATGACAAACCCACAGCTAATATTTTACTGAATGGAGTAAAACTGAAAGCTTTTCCTCTTAGAACTGGAACCAGACAAGGTTGTCCTCTGTCACTGTTACTATTCAACACAGTGCTAGAAGTTCTAGCCAATACAATTAGGCAAGACAAGGAAATAAATGGCATCCAAATGGGAGCAGAGGAGGTCAAACTCTCCCTGTTTGCTGATGATATGATCTTATACTTAGAGAACCCCAAAGACTCAACCACAAGACTCTTGGAAGTCATCAAAAAATACAGTAATGTCTCAGGATATAAAATCAACGTCCACAAATCAGTAGCCTTTGTATACACCAGTAACAGTCAAGATGAGAGGCTAATTAAGGACACAACTCCCTTCACCTCTAACAAAAGAGATGAAGAACCTCTATAAAGAAAAAGAATCCTAAGAAAGGAAATAGCAGAGGATATTAACAAATGAAAGAACATACTATGCTCATGGCTGGGAAGAATCAACATTGTTAAAAAGTCTATACTTCCAGGCGGCGCCTGTGGCTCAGTGAGTAGGGCGCCGGCCCCATATGCCGAGGGTGGTGGGTTCAAGCCCAGCCCCGGCCAAACTGCAACAAAAACAACAAAAAAATAGCCGGGTGTTGTGGCGGGTGCCTGTAGTCCCAGCTGCTCGGGAGGCTGAGGCAAGAGAATCATGTAAGCCCAAGAGCTGGAGGTGCTGTGAGCCATGTGACGCCACGGCACTCTACCAAGGGCAGTGAAGTGAGACTCTGCCTCTACAAAAAAAAAAAAGTCTATACTTCCCAAAGCAATCTACCAATTCAATGCCATCCCTATTAAAATACTAACATTGTACTTTCAAGACTTGGAAAAAATGATTTTGTGTTTTGTATGGAACCAGGAAAAAAACCGTATTTCCAAGGCAGTTCTTAGTAGTAAAAACAAAGCTGGGGGCATCACCATACCAGATTTTAGGCTGTACTACAAAGCCATAGTGGTCAAGACAGCATGGTTCTGGCACAAAAATAGAGACATAGAAATTTGGAATCAAATAGAAAACCAGGAAATGAAACTAACATCTTACAACCACCTAATCTTCGATAAACCAAACAAGAACATACCTTGGGGGAAAGACTCCCTATTCAATAAATGGTGCTGGGAGAAATGGATATCCACACGTAAAAGATTGAAACTGGACCCACACCTTTGTCCACTCACAAAAATTGATTCAAGGTGGATAAAGGACTTAAAACACTGGAAGATATTGGCCTGGGGAAAGACTTCATGAAGAAGACTGCCATGGCAATTGCAACAACAACAAAAAGAAACAAATGAGACTTAATTAAACTGAAAAGCTTCTGTACAGCTAAGGAGACAACAACCAAAGCAAATAGACAACCTACACAATGGGAAAGGATATTTGCATATTTTGAATCAGACAAAAGCTTGATGACTAGGATCTATAGAGAACTTAATTTAATCCACATGAAAAAAGCCAACAATCCCATACATCAATGGGCAAGAGACATGAATAGAACCTTCTCTAAAGAAGACAGACGAATGGCTAACAAACATATGAAAAAATGTTCATCATCCCTATCTATTAGAGAAATGCAAATCAAAACCACCCTGAGATACCATCTAACTCCAGTGAGAATGGCCCACATCACAAAATCTCAAAACTGCAGATGCTGGCATGGATGTGGAGAGAAGGGAACACTTTTACACTGCTGGTGGGACTGCAAACTAATACAACCTTTCTGGAAGGAAGTATGGAGAAACCTCAAAGCACTCAAGCTAGACCTCCCATTTGATCCTGCAATCCCATTACTGGCCATCTACCCAGAAGGAAAAAAAATCCTTTTATCATAAGGACACTTACCCTAGACCAGCAGTTCTCAACCTGTGCGTCACGACCCCTTTGTAACAATGAAAATACATTGCGGCATTAGGAAGGTTGAGAACCAGTGCACTAGACTGTTAATTGCAGTTCAATTTATAATCGCCAAAATGTAGAAACAGCCTAAATGCTCACCAACCCAGGAATGAATTAACAAGCTGTGGTATATATACACCATGGAATACTATTCATTAAGAAAATGGAGACTTTACAACCTTTGTATTAACCTGTATGGAAGTGGAAGACATTATTCTTAGTAAAGCATCACAAGAATGGAGAAGCATGAATCCTATGTATTCAATTTTGATATGAGGGCAATTAATGACAATTAATGACACAGTGGGAGTGGGGGAATAGGAGAGCAGAGAGAGAAAGAAGGAGGAAGGGGTGAGGGAAAGGAAGAGCAGAGAGAGGGAAGGAGGGAGGCAGTCGGCCTTGGTGTGTGCCACACTTTGGGGGGGCAAGACACGATTGTAAGAGGGACTTTACCTAAGAAACGCAATCAGTGTAATCTGGTTTCTTGTACCCTCAATGAATCCCCAACAATAAAAAAAAAAAAAAGGATTGCATTATGGTATTTGTCTTTTTTTTTAATTGTCATTGTCTTTTTTTGTAATTATATTTTTTATTATTTATTTATTTATTCATGTTATTTATTTATTTATTTTTTGAGACAGAGTCTCTATGTCGTCCTCAGTAGAGTACGGTGGTATCACAGCTCACAGCAAACCTCAAACTCTTGGGCTTAAGTGATTCTTTTTTTTTTTTTTTTTTTTTGAGACAGAGCCTCAAGCTGTTACCCTGGGTAGAGTGCCATGGCATCACAGGTCACCGCAACCTCAAACTCCTGGGCTCAAGCAATTCTCCTGCCTCTGCCTCCCAAGTAGCTGGGAGTACTGGCGCCCGCCACAATGCCAGGCTATGTTTTGGTTGTAGCTGTCATTGTTGTTTGGCAGGCCTGGGCTGGATTCGAACCTGCCAACTCCAACGTATGTGGCTGGCACCCTAGCCGCTGAGCTATGAGCGCCAAGCCTTATTTTATTATTTAAAAAATAATTTTAGCTACACAGTCTCACTCTGTCACCCAGACCGAATGCAGTAGCAAAAATCAGCTCACTGCAGTCTCAAACTCCTGCCTGAAGTAATCATCCCACGGCAGCCTCCTACATAGCACTTCAGGTGCTCATCTCCCTTCCTGGCTAGTAATCATTTCTTTTGCACTTTAAAATAACATGTATTCTGCAGTTGTTGGATGTAGTGTTTTATATATGTCATTTTCGTCAAATTTGTTTGTGTTGTTCAAATCTGACAGACTTCTTCATATTTTAATTAGAACATTTAAATCTGGGCAGCGCCTGTGGCTCAGTGGGCAGAGCACTGGCTCCATATACCAAGGGTGGCAGGTTTGAACCCGGCCCTGGCCAAACTGCAGCAAAAAAATAGCCGGGTGTTGTGGTGGGCGCCTGTAGTTCCAGCTACATGGTAGGCTGAGGCAAGAGAATCGCTTAAGCCCAGGAGCTGGAGGTTGCTGTGAGCTGTGTGACACCACGGCACTCTACCGAGGGCCATAAACGCTGTCGCTACAAAAAAAAAAAAAAAAAAAACATTTAAATCTGTTTACATTTGGTGTAATTATATTTAACTCTGTCTTATGTTTTTTGGGGTTTTGTTGCTGTTGTTGTTGTTTGAGACAGAGTGTCACTATGTTGCCCTCAGTAGACTGCCATGGCTTCACAGCTCACAGCAACCTCAAACTTTTGGGCTCAAGCGATTCTCTTGCCTAAGCCTTCCAAGTAGCTGGGACTACAGGTGCCGGTCACAATGCCTGGCTATTTTTTGTTGTAGTTGTCATTGCTGTTTGGCAGGCCTGGGCCGGGTTCTAACCCTCCAGCCCCTATGTATGTGGCTGGCACCCTAGCTGCTGAGCTACAGGTGCCTAGTTTTATGGGTTTTGTTCATTTGTTTTGAGACAGTCTCTCACTCTATCGCCCTGGGTAGAGTGCCGTGGCATCAAGGTTCACAGAACCTCCAACTGTGGGGCTCAAGCAATCCTTTTGCCTCAGCCTCCCAAGTAGCTGGGACTACAGGTGTCCGCCACAACACCCAGCTATTTTTTTCTATTTTTTCTATTAGAGATAGGGTCTTGCTCTTGCTCAGGCTGGTCTTGAACTCCTGAGCTCAAGCATTCCACCCACCTCAGCCTTCCAGAGTGCTAGGGTTACAGGTGTGAGCCACTTGTCTGGCCCTTTACTCTTTTTTTTTGATCAACATAATTTAAGTGTGCCACAGAAGTTTAACTATAGGTTCAAGTGTGCTGTGAGGTAAAAAAAGGTTGAGAAACACCGAGCTAGAGCAACAGCAGCTCACTGTGATCCTATCAAGGCTTTGTGAGGCTTGTCTTTTTGAGTTTTGTCCTTGCCATCGTACTCTCGGCACAAGGCCCTTCTGGTGTCTTACTGGCAGCCCAGGGTGTTTAGCAAGGCCACCCCTGCCTAGGCTGTGCTGCATCTCCATTGTCTCTCTGGGCTCTGCACGACTTCCGAAACTTTGTTCTGCCCTTTGCCCTCTCAGTGGCTGTTCGCTGCTGTTGTTTCTTGAACTCTTGCCCTGTGCAAGTACACTTAGGTCATGGGCTTGAGAACAGTTGTGTACAGACTCTCTAGACTTCTTTCTCTGCAGTTTCCTTTGCCCCAGGATTTTGTCTTTATGTCCCCAGCCACAAACTCTGCACCCTGTCTTTTCAACTCAGCTCTCTTTTTTTCTACATCAATAATGGGAAAACACCCTCCACCCAGCTCTGCCCATATCACCATCTCCCCTGCCTTCATGAGCAGCCCCGCCTCTTGCTTGGTCCAGTGGTTCATTCAGCTGGTTCACGAAGGCTGGTTTATCTCCTATAAGCTGTGCAGCTGTGGCTAGAAGTGGGCACCCTCCTGCTGCTTCTCTGTCCTTTATGAATGACCACGGTCCCCTGGAAGCCAGTGGGACCTGGCAAAATGAGTCAGCACATGTTTCTATTGCATCTGTGTGATAACCCCCATCCCTGACCCTTGGTCCTTTGCTCCTCCAGCATCATCCTGACTACCCTGTCTGCTCCCACACTGGCCCCTGGCCTGCTCTCCAGAGAAACCACACTGGAGACCATCCCTGAGTCATACCACTTGTCACTATGAGGTTATCCTGCTTGGTTCTAGCTGATATATTTTCCCTTGGGCAGACTGTGTGGTCTATCTTGCCCCACAGGAGGCCCTGTCTAGATAGGGCAGGCAACTGGCCACCACCATCACACCCTAACTCCCTTGGGCCCAATTCTCTAAAGCCTAGGCAGGTGAAGCAGTCACACGAGATTTGGGCACAGAGACAATGTAGCTAGAAGGTAACAAGGACATTGGAACTGGACTGCAGTTACGATGAATTTCTTCCAGAAACAGCACCCTAGCACAGCCAGACCCTATGGACCTTCCCTAACCTGCTTGTCCTCTGTGTGAGGCTCCTCTCGCTGAAACAGGTGACCATGGGCTTGGTGTCTCAGCACAGATTTTTCTCACAGTCCTGGATGGAGGTCCGAGTGTGGGCAAGGCCTCACTGAGTTAACATCATGGTATGGCAAAGCTGGTCCCTCCTGGGGGTACTGGAAGAACCTGCATCCTTGGCTCAGGACCCCTTGTTCCATCTTCAGAGCCAGCAGCACAGCATCTTCCAGTCTCTCTCTGCCTCTGACCCTCCTGCCTCCACTTATGATGACCCTGTGTTGACACTGGACCTGCCAGGTAATCCAGGATGACTTCCCCATTTTAGGGTCCTTAACTCTATCCTGTTAATTTCAGTGGGTTCCTGGAAACAAGTAGGCAGCTAATGCTCTGGAAAATGCTGGCAGGGTCCACAGGGGGCCCAGGGCAGCCAAGCACACTGCTCCACCTGTCAGGCTTGGGGAGGCCAGTTGCCACAGAGAAAACAGCAAAGGTCGGGGAAGAGTCTCTAGCCCACCCAAGCCTTGTATAGGCTACAGGTGCTCAAGAGGGCGGAAGCAGGGTCCCAGAGGGCCCATGTGGCCTCCAGTGATAGCAGAACCAGATGCATGGGCCTGACTGTACCTCTTAGGGTGGGGGGCATCCCCTTGGCAGACCTACCCCTGCCCCTCAATGCCCCAGGTGGGAAGAAGCATGCAGTAGCTCAGGGAAGGTGTGTTTCTTTCCTTTATTAAAAAAAATCATTTGGGCTGTGGTGTGAGGACACACACACCTTCCATGGCTTTGGGGAGGATACAGGTTCCAGTACGGGTCACTGGGGCAGAAAACACATGGGGTGGGGAGGGGTTGTCCCTCCAGCACCTCAGGGCAAGTGCTGACTCAGTGGTCGGGCAGGGCAGGCTGGGCTATAGTATGTACAGAGGGCAGGCCGGCTGGGGACCTGCTGGAGCCCGACCCCAAGTACACAGGACCTGAGGCCCTGCTCTGAGCTTCAGGGACTAGGAGGGGCCTGTCCAGAGAGGCTAGATAGCACTGGCTCTTGGTTGGGTCCCCCAGGTGGATGAGAACGGAAAGCGCAAACCGCTGGCCCTCTGGGCTGGGGCTGGACCTGACGGGACACCACTGCCAGGACAGTACAGGGCTCCAGACCCCCACTGAGGGCCTCAGGCCACAATCCTAGGGTGAGTTGGCGTTGGGGCACACAGCAGGTGGGGCTCCATGTGCCTAATGAACTGACAAACACAAAAGGAGCACGAGACCCACACCCATGGCTCCAGGAGCCCCACACAGCGTCGCCTAGCAGAGAAATGGGATCCCGAGTGCATTGCCATGTGCAGTTAATAGAATAAACATGAAACACCCTTCACGGGCCCTGAGCTACAGGGGCTGCTAACCCTGGCTCAGGCCTGCTTGGGCAGGGCGAGTGCAGCCCAGCCCCGGGTCCTGAGGGATTGTCTCAAAGGGCCCCAGCCTGGCCACCTCCCCTGCTCCTGCGAAATAAGCAGCCTCACTCGTCACCATGGACAAAGGGCAGCCCCCTTCATGACACTGAGAAAGGTGGCAGGGAGTGGACAGATGGCCAAGGGCAGCCAGGCTGGGAGCACAGCATGGGGCAGCCTACATGTAGAGGATGACCTTGGGGACCTGGCTGTCCCCCCACGGGATGGCAGTGCGGCGGGAAGCCTAGGTGTAGAAGATGACCTCGGGGATCTGACCATCTTCCACAGATGTGCCATTGTTGTTCCCAGCAGCATAGCAGAAGGTGAAGCAGGTCTTGGCCCCTGTTGTGGGTGACTCATGGGTCACCTTGCGTAGGCCTTTGGTGCCATAGTGGGAGTCCGGGCCCTGTAGGGGGTGGGCCAAAGTGAGATCAGAACATCCTCACCCCTTGGTCCCCAGACTCTATTGGGCCCAGGAGGCTGAGTCCAGAGACCTCGGACTTCAGCCCCATGTCCGAAATGGCCACCCCGACCCATGGTAGCACCTTGAGTGTGGCACAGGCTGTGTAGTTGACATTGGGCAGCACCTCCACTGGCTCCTTGAACATGACACGGAAGGTGCTGGCTGAGCCATCACAGCTGAAGCCTGTGTCATTCTGGCCCAGGACGGTGTTGCTATCCGTGTGGATGATCTGGGGGGAACGGGGACACTCAGCACCTGGATACAGGTGAGGAACCCTCCAAGCCCTGACCCACTTGCCCAGGGGCCTCGGAGGGACAGGGCAGGGGCTAGGGAAAATGGGCATGGAGTAGAGCTGGGGACAGGGGAAGGACCTGGTGGCAGACCTGGATGTTCACTTGGTAGTCGGTGGGTCCATGGATGGATCCGTAGAGCCCAAAGCCCACCACGAAGATGCGCTTGTTGACCGAGAACCTGCAGCAGCGGGCAACAGAAGCCGGCCCAGTAAACACCCAGGGACTGAAGAGTGACCAGAAGGGGCCTCTGCTATGTTGTGGCCTGAGTCACCCCAGAGGTGGGCACAGCCCTTGGCCTGCAGGAAGATGCCCCCCCCAACCTATCCTCCTCCCCCATGCCCTCTCCCTTCTCCTACCTGCTCCCCTGCCACCACTTCCCCACCACAGCTGGTCCCTGCTTCTGCCCCCTGCGCCCTGCCCCCCACCTGATGCGGTCGCTGGTGCCACTGTAGCCCCAGCGGCTCTCCACCTGCTGGAAGCGATTAATGCTGCACTCCTTCCCGCGCAGGCAGCAGCGTGGCCGGTCAATGAACTCCACGCGGGGCTTGGGGTTGACAGTGAAGTGCAGGAAGAGGCTGACCACCTCACGGTCAACCAGAATGCCTGACTGCGCGGGGCCTGCAGGCACAGAAAGGCATGTGGGAGGAGATGTCTCGAAGGGGTGTCTACACTGGATTTCCAGGATGCAGGGGACCACCACCACTGACCACTCTCATCCACCACCCCTTCTCACGCCTGGGGAACAGCCCCAGAGACCAGGAGTTGACTTAGTCTTGCTCAATGACTATGTGAGATCTCAGGGTCCCACCCCACATGGGATAGGCACCAGCCACACTAGTGCAGGGAGCACCCCTCACTTCACAGTGGCAGAGGTGCCACCCTGCCTGCCACACTGGGACATCGGCCTTGGAGAGGGTCACTCGCAGCTGCCTCTGGCTGGCACAGCTGCCTCCTGGCCAGGGTGCACCCAAATCAATTCTCAAAATGCTTAGACCAACAGGGAGGTAACAATCCCAGCCACATGCAGAAGCAGACATGCGATGGTGACTGGACGGGCCAGACTCTGGGTAGAGAGGCCGGGAGGGGCAAAAGAGTGGACCTAAAGCCTCCCACTCCTGCCCTCCACTGTCCCTCCTCCAGGAAGAACAAGGATATCAGAGAAGCCCATCTTCACTCACTGGGACCAAGGCCTCATTGGGCACCAGGCATTGCCCACCTTCCCAGATCACTCAGGGATTAATGCTTAGCTCAGCCCTGTGATACAGCTGTTTAAACAGAGATTTGAATAACAAGTGAGAAGTCAGGTGGCTCACACCTGTAGTCCCAGCTCCTCAAGAAGCTAAGGCAGGAGAATCACTTGAGCTCATGAGTTTGAGACCAGCTTGAGCAAGAATGAGACTTCGTCTCTACTAAAAATAGAAAAACTAACATGATTGCAAGAGGGTCTTTACCTAACAATTGCAATCAGTGTAACCTGGCTTATTGTACCCTCAATGAATCCCCAACAATAGAAAAAAAAAAAAATAGAAAAACTAGTGGGGTGTTATAGTGGGCGCTTGTACTCCCAGCTACTTAGGAAGCTGAGGCAGGAGGATCGCTTGAGCCCAGGAGTCTGAGGTTGCTGTGAGCTAGGCTGATGGTACAGCACTATAGCCTGGGCACCAGAGTGAGATTCTGTCTCAAAAAATAAAAAAAGTTAAATTAGAAAAAAAAAATAACAGGTGAAATTAGACTTACAGATTAAGTGAATAAGGAAGACTGAATAAAACTATTAAATGAAGAATGATAACAACTGTGTTTTTTTTTTTTTTTTGTAGAGACAGAGTCTCACTTTATGGCCCTCTGTAGAGTGCTATGGCATCACATAGCTCACAGCAACCTCCAACTCCTGGGTTTAAGCGATTCTCTGGCCTCAGCTTCCCAAGTAGCTGGGACTACAGGCGCCCGCCACAACGCCCGGCTATTTCTTGGTTGCAGTTCAGCCGGGGCCGGGTTTGAACCCGCCACCCTCGGTATATGGGGCTGGCGCCTTACGGACTGAGCCACAGGCGCCGCCACACTGTTTTTTTTAAAAAGAAATATCTGCAGGAAAAAAACATACCAGGATGTTATTATGACCACACATGCAGCAGAGCAGGGATGTATCTTGGGCCTTTAGCCTACTCTCTGAGCAAAGATGGTTCTCCCAACCATATACCAAGCGACCCTGGAGGAAGTCGCTGTCTGTGCCACTACCACCCTGCTTTGCATGGGGGCGTGGCTGGATTCACAGAGAGGAGGGATATTTTACTCCACTCACCCAGCACTATCTGACTCAACCACCCTGCGCCAGCCAGGGAGAAGGCTTAATCCTAAAACCAAGCTGGGGAGTGGGCAGATGGGACAATCAGGCCACAGTTCCATTCCAGGGCGGGAAGCCACTTCTGGATTCAACTGTACCTACACCTTAAGTATTCCACTGTCCACCCCCACCACAAAGAAGTGACCATGTGTCCCCAGTGCTGAGCACAGCCTTTGGTGGGTGACTCTCACAGGGTCTTGATACTCCTCTGTAAAATGCAGATGACACAATATCAGGTGTCTCTGTTATTCCCAGATGAGCAAGACATGGCCCCAGGCCTCAAAGAGACAGAGAGCCCTGCGTACAGGCGGAGATAGCACAGACCCCCACCCCTACCACTACCACTACCACCTTTGCAGATGGGCAGCTGCCTCCTCAGGCTTTTCCTGCTCAGCAAGAGCACCCAAGTTGGAGGGTCCCATGAGAGGCACAGCCAGGACCTCTTGGTACTGAGGAGGACACGGAGGTAGCAACAGTTGGGTAATAGCATGAAGGACAGGCCCCTGGGGACAAGGCACCCCCACCCCAATGCCTACTGAATGTTCCTTGACATGTCTTGCACAACCTAGGGCCACCCCCACCCTGGCCAAAAGATGACACGATGAGAGCTGGGGATGGGGCCATGTCCCCCAAGGGACAAGCAGATATTGGTCCTTTGCCTGCATAGTGGGCTGGACTCCCTCAGGCCATTAGATGCGAGGCAGGCACGGGGGCAACAAATGATTTGTCAAAGACTTCCTCTGAGGGCATACCCTCAGACCCAGAGATGATCCCCAGATTAAATGTAGAATACTGAATAAATCTGAAATCACCCAGAGGATCCCCAGATTAAATGTAGAATATTGAATAAATCTGAATTCAGATTAACAAGGAATGATATTTAGAGTAAGTATGCCCCAAGTAGTGCATGGGAGATATTTATGCTAAAAAATTATTTGTTATTATTGCTAAATCTGGTGACCCAAAGTCAGGTAAGATCAGGGGCCATGTGGGCCTGGGAATGATGGGACAGCGAGTGTGCACCAGCCACAGGGCTGCATCTCTTAGCCCCTCTGGGACCTTCCATGACTATCTCACTCCAGGGACACACAACCCCAGGATGTAAGTGGCCACACAAGCCAAACAACATCACCTTGGAGCTCCAGACACTGCAGAAGATGACCCCAAGGCGTCACGGTGGCTGCCCCTGGCCACAGGCGTCACTGTCCACGGGCTCATCATGGATAGTGATGCCTGAGCTGACAAAATGAGAGTCCTGGTACTGGTGACACCAAAACACAACCAGACACTCAGCGGCCAGCAGCCAGCAGTGCACAAATACCAATGGCCTCAAACCTGCCTGTGGACAGACCAGGGCTGTGGAGGCCACAGATGCACCTGTGGGCTCATAGCTCACAGATCAGGTTTGTCACCACCTTTGTATTTTTATGCATTTCCCACGTTTTCCGCAATGAACACAGTGGAGTGCTATTGTCAGCACTGAGAAGCAGGTGTTTGTTCCTGGGGGGGAGTGGAGGCAGATGCACGTAGCCGAGCAACCCAGCAAGGCCATGGGGGGGGTCACACTCCTCCCTTGCCAGCCCCTTGGCCCAGGCCCCCTGGACACTTGTTACCTGCAGCAAACTCCTCGATGGTCATCAGTGGGAAGCGGATAAGGCCCAGGGCCTTGCCCAGAACCTTCCGCTTGTTCTCAGGTGTCACCTGCAGCTGCTGCCGCTGACATTCAGCTTCAGACCAACGGACAACGGCGTTGAACAACCGCACCTCCCGGATGCCCAGAGTGTCACGCTCCAGGACAGCCACCAGTGTGTCTGCAGGGAAGGGCAAGTGACTGTGTAACCAGTGATGCCCACCCTGCAGGAGATAGCTAGCCTGATGCAGAAGTCAGCAGTTAAAGTTAGGAGTTGCAACTTGGTCCCCTGCCTGTGTTTGCAAATAAAGTTTTATCAATACATAGCAACTCCCATACATTTCCCTATCATTTGGGTTGTTTTAAGCTACAAAGGCAGAGGTCAATAGTTTAGACCAGTGATTTTCAACTGGTGTGCTGTGGCACACTGGTGTGCCATGAAAATTTTTATTTTCATTTTATTTTTTGAGATACAGCCTTACTATGTTGCCCTTGTAGAGTGCTGTGGCATCATAGCTCATAGCAATCTCAACCTCCTATGGCTGAAGTGATCCTCATGCCTCAGCCTCCCAAGGAGCTATACTATAGGTGGCCGGATAGTTTTTCTATTTTTAGTAGAGAAAGGGTCTCATTCTTGCTCAGGCTGGTCTTGAACTCCTGACCTCTAGCAAACCACCCATCTTGGCCTCCCAGAAGTGGTAGGATTACAGGCATCAGCCACTGTACCTGGCCCCACGAAAATTTTTAAAGACCATTAACTAAATTATTTTGAAAGAAGTTCAAAGCACAGTTAAGTATATTCTTTTTTTTACTCTTTTTTTTTTTATCAACATAATTTAAGTGTGCTGTAGAAGTTTAACTATAGGTTCAAGTATGCTGTGAGATAAAAGAGGTTAAAAAACACTGGTCTAGACAGACAACATTTGCCAACAAAGCCGAAAATAATGACCATTGGACCCTCTGCTGGAGAAGTTTGCTGGTGTGGTTCTAAGAGAAGGAGATGGTCTCTGTGACTGAGATCGTGGTGACCCCAGGCTGACAGCAGTGCCCTCTTTTGTACCCTTCCACCAAGGCCATACCCCCTGGGCATGTGCTCACCCCAAGCTAATGATGGGCTGTACGTGGCAAGTCTCCCTCGGAGGCCCCCAGCCCAGAGCCCCCATGGTTTTGCCCCCCGATTCTCCAGCTGAGGCCAGCTCAGATCCCGGCGTCTGAGGCTCACTCGGGCCCTGCATGGCCCCTGCTGCAGCCGGCCGTACCCAGGTCAATGTCAGTGAAGCCCTCCGCAGTGATGGCATCCGAGGTGTTCTTATCGATGTTCTCTAGGCACAGGCTAGCCAGCTGTGGCTCATCGAAGAGTCGTGCCTGGAAGAGATGTTGGAGAGACATTGGTGCCCAGCCTGTGACAGATTCACCCAGAAGGCCAAGGCAGGGGCTGAAAGAATCAGTCCCTCCTGGAGAGCGAAGGCCAGAGAAGGCAAAAGCCTATGTCCAACGGCCCCGCCCAGGTCCAGGCCCTGACCCAGGTGGAGGTAAGCAGGCCCGGACCAACTTGGTGAAGCTTCCAGACCACATGATGCCCTCATCCCCCTGCAACTGGAGAGACCATACCCCAAGGCAATGGCTCTACCCCAGAACCTGCAGCAGGGGCATCAAGAGGGCTGTACCAACTGGCGTGGCCACCAAAGGCCTCTCTCCACCCATAAGGAAGAGGGTTCTGGGTCTGTCTACCAGGGAAGGTGAGCCTTCGCCCCATTTGGGAATCCTGTACTACTTGTCCCCTCCAGGTCTCAGGCCCTGCCCACCCACCCTTTGCCCCCAACCAGCCTCATCTGGGTCAGATCAGGAGCTCAGGCCCCACCATGACTGCCTGCCCATCCCCATTCCAAATGCTACTCCTGGACTCCACAGAGCCTGACAGGGGTCCCCTCTAACCCCTGGCCCCTCCCGTCAACCTGCCTCTTCCCCAGGGAGAAGAGGGACATTCCCAAAATGACCTCATCACCAATGGCCTATGGTCAAGATAGAAAACCCTAGGAGAAGACAAACCTGACCAGTCAATGGTCACTGCACCCCACAGCCCTGGTGGCTTCCCATACCCCTTCCCATGAGTCACCCACAACCCCAGCCCTGAGTCTTATCGACACAGGATGCAAAGGGCACTGGAAGACCCTGAAATCAAAGTAAACAATATCATGCTGTAATTTTTTTTTCCAATTAATGCAGAAAAATCCATGAGAACCCAACACCAGTATTTCTCTTCAGGCAGAGTCTGGCAGGCCCTACCCACCTGCGTGAGGAGCATGAAGGCATTGTCAGCTCGGAGATTCTTCTTCAGAAACTCCACGCAGTGGGCCTCCAGAGCGGGCACGGCATACTTCTTAGCAGTATACAGTGTGGTCATCACGGTCTCGGGGCCAATCTGAACCTCGTCTGAGTAGAGAAATCTGAGGGGACAGAAATAGGTGGCTATGAGACAGAGTAAAGTGGCTGAGCCCAGGGACAGTGCCAAGTGATCACTCAGACCATCAGACTTAGCAGCCCTCTTTCAAGCCAGTAGGAGCCAACACCCCACCTCACCAGATGGAAGATTCCCCAAAACATTTCATAAGCAGCAAAGAGTTGGTTGCCCTTTGACCTGGGGACACCTTTAGGCTATCACCTATGGAAATGTGCAAGAAGCTGACCCCATCTACATGCTACTCCATCCGAGTGCACATCTGGAAACCCGTCTACATAGACATCATGCTTAGTGAGAGAAGCAGACACAGAAGGATACACAGTGTGACTCCATTTACATGAAATGTCTAGAACAGGCACATCCACAGGGACAGGAAGTAGGTTTGTGGTTTCCAGGGGCTGGAGAGAGGGTGGGGGGTAACTACTGATAGAGATGAGGTTTCCCTTGAGGTGATGAAATACTCTGGAACTAGATGGTGGTGATGACTGCATGAGTCTGTGAATGCACTAAACGCCCCAGAACTGTACAGCTAAAAAGGATAAATTGTTACCAGAGTAGAGGGCAATAATAGAGTTGATACCTTAGTGGCCTCACACGCTAGGGATAAAATATAATAAAATAAAATAAAATAGGATTGTGTGGTCAGTGAAATACATCTTTCAAAAACAAAGCTGGTAGGGCCAGGTGTGGTGGCTCATGCCTGTAAACCTAGCACTCTGGGAGGCCGAGGCAGGTAGATTGCCTCAGGAGTTCAAGACCAGCCTGAGCCAGAGTGAGACCCCATCTTAAAAAATAGCCAGAGTCTAGGTGCGGTGGCTCACACCTGTAATCCTAGCACTCTAGGAGGCCGAGGCAGGTGGAGTGCGTGAGCTCACAAGTTTTAAGACCAGCCTGAGCAAAAGTGAGACCCCCGTCTCTAAAAATAGCTGGGTGCTGTGGTGAGCACATATAGTCCCAGCTACTTGTTCAGCTGAGGCAAGAGAATGGCCTGAGCCCAAGAGTTTGAGGTTGCTATTAGCTATGACGCCACAATACTCTACAGAGGGTGACACAGTGAGACTCTTGTCAGAAAAAATGAATGAATAGGCTCAGCACCTGTAGCTCAACAGCTAGAGCTCTAGCCAAATATACCAGAGCTGGCAGGTTCAAACCCAGCCCAGGCCTGCCAAACAACAATGACAACTACAACCAAAAAATAGCCAGGCATTGTAGTGGGTACCTTGTAGTCCCAGCTACTTGGGAGGCTGAGGCAAGAGAATCGGTTAAGCCCACGGGTTTGAGGTTATTGTAAGCTGTGAAACCAAGGCACTCTACCAAGAGCGACATAGTGAGAGTCTGTCTAAAATAAATAAATAAATAAAATGAAAAATAAAAATAACCAGGCTTTGTGGCAGGTTCCTGTAGTCCCACTACCCAGAGGCTGAGGCAAGAGAATCACTGGAGCCCAAGAGTTTGAGGTTACTGTGAGCTATGATGCCACAGCACTCTACCCAGGGGACAAAGTGAGACTCTGTCTCAAAAAAAGAAAGAAAGAAAGAAAAAAAGTAAATAAATATCTAATCAGCCAAAGTTAGTGTAAAAAAATAAATAAATAAACAAAAACAAAGCTGGCTGTTCAAGTGGGATGAGATGGTGACACTTATAATGCCAACACTTTGGGAGGTCAAGGTGAGAGGATTGCTTGAGGTCCAAAGTTCAAGACTAGTCTGAGCAATATAGCAAGACTCTCTAAATATATATATATATATATATATATATATATATTAGTTGGGGCTCAGCGCCCATAGTACAGTGCTTATGGCGCCAGCCACATACACCAAGGCTGGCGGGTTTGAATCTGGCCTGGGCCAGCTAAACAATAATGACAACTGCAATAAAAAAAATAGCAGGGTGTTTTGGTGGGCACCTGTAATCCTAGCTACTTGGGAGGCTGAGGCAAGAGAATCACTTACACCCAAGAGTTTGAGGTTGTTGTGAGCTGTGACGTCACAGCACTCTACCAGGGGTGACATAGTGAGACTCTGTCTCAAAAAACAAAAAACAAAAATTAGTTGGATATGGTGGCACACACCTGTAGTCCCAGAACTTTGGGAGGCTGAGGCAGGAGGATCACTTGAGCCCTGGAGCTGGAGGCTGCAGTGACCTATGATGATGCCTCTACACTCCAGCTGGGGTGACAAAGCCTCTGTCTCAGAAAAAACATAAAGCTGCCCCACTGCCCTGGAAATGGACTGGTCAAACAAAGCTGAGCTGTGTTCAGAATACCAGAGCAGGCTCTAGGGGTGGTGGCTGTGGGGTGAGTGAAAGTGAGAACCAGGAGAACAGCCAGTTTAGGGTGAGATCCAGGAAGCAGGTGAAGATGAGGCTTCACATGCATGAGGTATGATTGCTTCTTAGACATTGTAGGGGCAGATGGACCCTGGGGGCAGAGGAGCAGAGGCCTCTGCTGCCCTGGGAGAAGAGGAACCAGCTGTACCACAGACCATAAAGCCCCCAGGGGCCAAAGAAGGGAGGAGCCATGGGAGTTCCCAGGCCATTTGGGCATCTCCTCCCACTCCTTGCATTCACTCACTCCAGGTTAAACAAGGCTGAGACAATTGGAGAAGTCCAGCATTTACTTATTGTTTTAGGAAACAATCCAAGAAGGTGTTATCGGGCACCTCTGTTCCCTCTGTGCCCAGGAGGCCTATTCCTCTAGGAGCCCACACAGAGCGTTTTAGATCATTTCCAGGAGTCACAAACAAGTCATAGTTTGATTACTAAGACTCCTGGGGTTGGCAGAGTGATAGCTCCAAAGACATTCCTAGACTAATCCCCGGAGCGTGTGGCTATGTCACCTCACATGGCAAAGGGCCTTTGCAGGTGGGATAAGGACTTTGAGATGGGAGGTCATCCTGAATGACCCAGAGGCCCAGTGTCACCACAGAGTCCTCACACAAGGAGGCAGGAAGCTCAGAGGCAGAGAGAATAGAAGATGGTGCACTGCTGGCTCTGAAGGGGGAGGCAGGGGCCCCGAGCTGAGGAATGTGGGCAGCCTCTAGACCTTGGAAAAGGTGGGAGACAGGTTCTCCCTTGGAGCCCACAGGAGGGACCAGACCTGCCATGCCTTGACTTCAGGACTTCTTATTTCCAGAACTATAAGAGGATAAATTTGGGGCGGCGCCTGTGGCTCAGTCGGTAAGGCGCCAGCCCCATATACCGAGGGTGGTGGGTTCAAACCCGGCCCCGGCCAAATTGCAACCAAAAAAAAAAATAGCCGGGCGTTGTGGCGGGCGCCTGTAGTCCCAGCTACTCGGGAGGCTGAGGCAAGAGAATCGCTTGGGCCCAGGAGTTGGAGGTTGCTGTGAGCTGTGTGAGGCCACAGCACTCTACAGAGGGCCATAGAGTGAGACTCTGTCTCTACAAAAAAAAAAAGAGGATAAATTTGTGTTGTTTTAAGCCACTATGAATCTGGCAACTCTAGGGACCTCCTGTGAGTGGAATCACACAGAATTTGTCCTTTGTGTTCTCACAAAGGCCTCTCTCACTGAGCATGATGTCCTCAATGTCCATCACCTGTAGCCTGTGTCAGAGACTCCTTCCTTTTCATGGCTGAGGGATATTCCCAAGTGAGGATGGACCATGTTGTGTTTGTTCATCTGTTGAGGGACAATTGTGTTGCTTCCACCTTTTGGCTGTTGTAAATGATGCTGCTGTGAACATGGGTGTGCAAGTGCCTCCTCCAGTCCTGGTCTCAATTCTTTGGGTCTGTACCAAAGAGTGGAATTACTGGGACTCATAGTAATTCTATGTGTAGTCTTTTGAGGATCCATGAAGCTGTTTTCCACAGCAGCTACACCATGTTATGTTCCCACCAGCAGGGCAAAAGCTTCCAATTTTTCCACACCCATGCTAACACTTGTCCTTCCCCTTCTCCCCTTCCTTCCTTCCTCTTTGTGTATGAGACAGGGTCTCACTGTTACCCAGGCTGGAATACAGTGGTACATATCTTAGTCCAGCCTCCCGAGTAGCTGAGACTACAAGAGCCACCATACCCAGCTAATTTTTTAATTTTTTGTAGGGCTGGGTGGTGGCGGCTCACGCCTGTAATCCCGGCACTTGGGAGGTGAAGGCAGGTGGATTGCCTGAGCCACAGGTTCGAGACCAGCCTGACCAAGAGTGAGACCCTGTCTCTAAAAACTAGCTGGGCATTGTTGTGGGTGCCTGTAGTTCCAGCTACTCGGGAGACTGAGGCAAGAGGATCATTTGAGCCCGAGAGTTTGAGGTTGCTGTGAGCCATGATGCCACAGTACTCCACTGAGGGTGACAAATTAAGACTCTGCCTCAAAAATAAATAAATTTTTTTTGTAGGGACAAGGTCTTGCTGTGTTGCTCAGCTGGTCTCAAATTCCTGGGCTCAATCTACTCTCCCTCCTGAGCCTCACAAAGTGCTGGATCACAAGTTTGAGCCCCTGGACCCAACCACATTATACACTTTATTTTTTATTTTTCTTTCAGACAGAGTCTCATTCTGTTGCCCTCAATAGAGTACTGTGACATCATAGTTCACGGCAACCTCAAACTCTTGGGCTCAAGTGATTCTCTTGTCTCAGCCTCCCAGGTAGCTGGGACTACAAGTACCTGCCACAACACCCGTCTATTTTTAGAGATGGCATCTCACTCTAGCTCAGGCTGGTCTTAAACTTGTGAGCTCAACTGATCAGCTCACCTGGGCCTCCCAGAGTGCTGGGATTATAGGAGTGAGCCACCGCAGCAGCCCTACATTATACACACTTGAAACATGTGAATTGTATGGTGTGAGAGTTATATCGCAACATAAAAGATCCAAAGTAATTTATAAAAAGGGGAACCTCCAAGCCCACCCCTTACCACATAGGCCCGTTCTGGAAATCTTCATGGAGCAGTGGGCTCTGGAGCTGGGATTTCCAGGGTCTCCATTCTCTGAATCTCTTGATACCAGCTTCTTCCCTCAGGTCCCATACCCCCACATCAGAAGGGCCCAAAGAGCCTTACTTCAGCAGGGCCAGGAAGGCAGCCGGCTCCACATCAGGCAGCTCGATCTCAGTGGACGTGGTGGCCATTCCCCCATTGAACATCGCATCGAAAACAGCACTGCCCACGGCCAGCACAAACCTGGCACGGGAGAGAGGAAGACACTGGTCAGCTGCCACTGCACAGCTGGCAGGAGGGCAGGGGGGTCCAATAGCTGCAGTGGGTGTGTAAGGATGGCTGCTCTCCTGGGGACCCCTTTGCCAGCCCCCTGCAGACACTGTGCCCAGCACCCTAGTGGCAGATACTTCCATAAAGCAGGCATCAAGAGCAAGGCAGCAGTTCAGATGGGTCAGTAGCAATGAGAGGCCACAGCTGAAAAGACATTCCTGAGATCACATGGGGCCTGTTCCCCTCTGCCCAACCCAGTTGACATCTGTCCATCCAAGTCACTACTCTTTCACTTATCCACTCACTCACGCATTCACCCACTCATCTTCTTTTCATCCACTCATTCATTTGCCCATTCACTCCCCCATCCATCTACTCACTCATTCATCCACTCACAATCACTCATTCACTCATCCACCAATTCACTCATTCATTCACTCATCCACCTACCCATTCATTCACTCAGTCACTAATTCACTCACTCATTCATTTACTCATTCATCTACTATCTACTCACTCGGTCACTCATTTACTCATTCATTCACTCATTTAACTTGCTCACTCATTCATTCAGTCACTCAATCATTTCCTCACTTGCTAATTCACTTTCAATCAACATCCACTTCTCAGAGCTGCAAGCTCGGGGCCTGGCTCTCATGGAGGGAAGCAGACAAAAGTCCGAGTGGTCATACAGCTCCAGAGTTGGGTAAGAGGGAAGCAATGTGACATTTCAAACAGCGCAAAGCCTAGGGCAGCTCTGTGGGATCATCTATGCTGGGCTGAGTCTCCGGAAAAGAATGTCAAGGCCCAGGGACCAGTACCAGCATAGAGGAGAAGGCCTGTGGGCCCCACTTAGCCTGGGACTGCTATGGAGCTCACTTAGTAGCAAGAGGCTGTGGTGGGTACAGACAGGCTGTGGTGGGGTCTCCTGGCCCTCCACAGAAGCCAGCTGTGACCCCAGCACTCAGCCTAGCTGAGAGGCAGGGGAGAACTCCACACTGACCAGGATAAGATAGCAATACTTGGTGCTGTACACATATGGTCCTCACAGAGCAGAGTTGGGGGAGACATCCAGCTACATGGCTGGCCTGTTAGTTGCAGAGTGCCTGCCCTCAGCCTGTGAGGTCCCACAATCCCTCCCCCAGGGTCCCCACTATGGCAGATACTGACTGGGTTCTGGGAACCCACCCCCTGCCCAGAAACCTCTGAGCCAGTCCACATGCCCCAGGTTGGGCAAAGCTCACAAGCCCTGATGGGAGTGCCTCTCACTCCCACAGGATGACACTTCCCCTTGTCTCCTGGGGATCTCAGGTCCAGAAGGCTGGGCTCCTACTGTAATCACCTCATTGCCCTACCAGGCCCTCAGCATGTCTAGCTTAGCTCCTAGGGCCAGGTCAGAAACCGAGAATGGTTGGTTTATTAGTATCCCCCAAAAGGGTGTCCACACCAACCTAGAACCTCACACAGAACCTACTGGGGAAAAGTCCTGTGCAAGTACAATTAGTTGAGATGAATCCCACAGCTGCTATCCTTACAAAGAGATGGCCATGTGGGGATGGAAGCAGAGACTATGGTAATGCAGTCACAGGCCAAGGGATAGCTGGAGCCCACAGGAGCTGGGGAGGTAGAGAAGTCTTTCCCCTGAGCCTATGGAGGGAGCCCAGCCCTGTCACACCTTGATCTCAGACTTCTAGGATCCAGATTGAGGAGACATCTTGCTCTTCCGTACCACCCATCTGTGTTGTGCTATGACCGCCACCCAGCTGCCTGCTAGTCCCACTGCAAGGTTGGCACTGTCACCATGCAGCCAGTGCCCTAGGCCCATGTGCTTCAATCCCACGTGATGTTTCAGAAATAAAATACCTTTCTTCTTCTTATTTTTTTTGAGACAGAATCTCAAGCTGTTGCCCTGGGTAGAGTGCCATGGCATCACAGCTCACAGCAACCTCAAACTCTTGAACTTAAGTGATTCTCTTGCCTCAGCCTCCCAAGTAGCTGGGACTACAGGCGCCGGCCACAACACCCGACTATTTTTTTGTTGTAGTTGTCACTGTTTGGCAGGCCCAGGCTAGATTGGAACCCACCAGCTCCAGTGCATGTGGCTGATGCCCTAAGCTGCTGAGATACAAGTGCCAGGCCAGAAATAAAGTACCTTAGTGTGGGTCTTTTCTTTCTTGATTTAAAAAGCATCTTGTTCTCCAGTGGGGAAATCTTTTTTTTTGAGACAGAATCTCACTTTGTCACTCTAGGTAGAGTGCTGTGGCATCAAAACTCATAGCAACCTCAAACTTTTGGGCTGAAGTGATCCTCTTTCCTTAGCCTCCCAAGTAGGTGGGACTACAGGTGCTTGCCACAATGCTCAGCTTTTTTTTTTTTTTTTTTTTTTTGAGACAGAGCCTTAAGCTGTCACCCTGGGTAGTGTGCCATAGCATCACAGCTCACAGCAACCTCCAACTCCTGGGCTCAAGCGAATCTCCCGCCTCCACCTCCCAAGTAGCTGGCATTACAGGCATCCACCACAATGCCCAGCTATTTTTTGGTTGCAGCCGTCATTGTTGTTTGGCGGGCCCAGGCTGGATGCAAACCCAGCAGCTCAGGTGTATGTGGTTGGCACCTTAGCTGCTTGAGCCACAGGCACCGAGCCAGCTTTTTTTTTGAGACAGAGTCTCACTATGTTGCCCTTGGATAGAGTGCCATGGCATCACAGCTCACAGCAACCTCCAACTCTTGGGCTTAAGCAATTATCTTGCCTCAGTCTCCCAAGTAGCTGGGACTATGGTGCCTTCCACAACGCCCAGCTATTTTGTTACTGATGTCGTTGTTGTTGTTGGCATTGTTGTATGGCAGGCCCGGCTGCCAGGTTCAAACCCACCAGCCCCAGTGTGTGGCCAGTGCCCTAGCCACTGAGCTATTTTTTTAGAGGCAGGGTCTCACTCTTGCTCAGGCTTGTCTCAAATTCATGAGCTCTGGTGATGCACCCACCTTGGCCTCCCAGAATGCTAGAATTACAGGTGTGAACCACTGCACCCAGCACGGTGGGGAAATCTTTTGATGCTTCAAAAACGGAAAGCAAGAGACACCACAGTCAGCCCAACGTGGGCTCTCTGTGCCTGGGATGGAATCTTATCTACCTTGACACAGGCAGTCAGGGGCTCCAGCCAGCACCTCCAGTACCCAACTCAGATGCAATAACAGGTTCCCAGGTTTCAGGTCCCCTGAGGACACCCAGCCCTCAGTCACCCTCATGAACCAATCAGAACCAGCCACCCACCCATCTCCTGCTGGCTCCTGTGCAAGTACCTCGTGCCTACCAAGAGCCCCTAGCCCCACACCCCACTGGCCTCCCCATCACACATCTTTAGCCCACTTCTCCTTTCGAAAGAATAAAAAACGCTTGTCCATGCAACAACCTGTACTCAGAGGTTCACAGCAGCACAATTCCCCACAGCCACAAGATAGAAACAGCTCAGGTGCCCAAGGACAGGTGAGTGGATGAACACATGTTCATCTATACAACAGAACATCACTCAGCCATGACAAGGCTCTGACCTTGAGGACATGTTGCTCAGTGAGAGAAGCAGATGCAGAAGGACATATCCTGAGTGATTCCACTCACAGAAGGTTCTTAGAGGCACCAGAGTCATACAGACAAAGTAGAATGGTAGGTGCCAGGGGCTGGGGAGCAGCTTCAGAGTTAGTGTTTCATGGGGACAGATAATATTCACTACGAAAGACAATCCTACGAAATAACTAAACAGGCAGAGCACAGTGGATGGTTCAGGCCTGTAATTCCAGCAGTTTGAGAGGCTGAGGTAGGTGGGTGAATCACTTGAGTTCAGGAGTTCAAGACCAGCCTGGGCAACATGGCCAAGATCCTGTCTCTACAAAAAATGTTTTGAGTACAGTGCCTGTGGCTCACTGAGTTGGGTGCCGGTCCCATATACTGAGGGTGGCAGGTTCAAACCTGGCCCTGGCCAAACTGCAACAAAAAAATAGCTGGGCCTTGTGGCAGGCGCCTGTTAGTTCCAGCTACTCGGGAGGCTGAGACAAGAGAAAATCGCCTAAGCCCAACAGCTGGAGGTTGCTGTGAGCTGTGACACCACAGCACTCTACTGAGGGCGACAAAATAAGACTCTGTCTCTAAAAAAAAAAAGAAAAATGTTTTGAAAATTAGCCAGTAGTGGTGGCAACCTACAGTCCCAGGTTACTCAGGAGGCTGAGGCAGGAAGATCACTCGAGCTCAGAAGTTTGAGAATGTAGTGAGCTATGATCACACCACTGAGCCTGGGTGACAGATGAGACACTGTCTCTTAAGAAAACAAACAAATAAACAAAAACAAAGCAAAAACAATAATTATCAAAGTTGGTAACTTTGGGAAGACCAGTTTCCCCTATAAATTCCTTTAGGACTTAACCAACTGATTCTGAAGATCAAAAGGAAACACTAGGGCCTCGGCACCCATAGCTCAGTGGTTAGGGTGCTGGCCACATATACCGAGGCTCGGGGGTTTGAACCTGGTCCAGAACCTGTTAAACAACGACGACTCGAACAAAAAAATAGCTGGGCATTGTGGCAGGCACCTATAGTCGCAGCTACTTGGGAGGTTGAGGCAAGAGAATCGCTTAAGCCCAAGAGTTTGAGGTTGCTGTGAGCTGTGACGCCATAGCACTCTACCAAGAACAACATAGTAAGACTCTGTCTAAAACAAAAAAAAAAAAAAACGAACCACTAGGGCCAGGCAAAGGTAGTTCACACCCATAATCCTAACACTCTAGGAGGCCCAGATGGGGAGGATCCATCACTTCAGCTCAGGAGTTTGAGACCAGCCCTGGCAAGAATTAGAACCGTCTCTACTAAAAACAGAAAGATTAGCCAGGCATGGTGGTGCGTGCCTGCAGTCCCAGCTACTCAGGAGGCTGAAGCAGGATTGTTTGAGTCCAGGAGGTTAAGCCAACAGTGAACTATGATGACATCACGCAAATAAAAAAAAAAAACCACTAGGCCAGGGGCCAGCCCACTACTGGTCTTTGTAAACAGTTTTGTTGGAGCACAGCCATACTCATTCATTTACATGTTATTGATTCATGGCTGCTTTTGTGCTGCTACAGAGACAATGTGGCCCACCAAAAATATTTACTTTCTGGCCCTTTACATTAATTTGCTGGTGTCTGTGTTAGAATTTAAGTTTTAAAATGAAAGAGATTTTTTTTTCAGCCATATTCACCCCCTGTAGCCAGCACTGTTTCAAGTGGACATCTGTAGAGTGGATGGATAGATGGGTGGATGGGTGACCAATTCTAGAAGAGTAATTGTGTGCGACCAGCTGAAAGTCTTGCCAAAGGACAAAACTGGGAAGAATTTGCTTAGCAGTTCTCAAACATACCAGAAAGTAAGAATCATCAAACAATGTCTTACTGGACTAAGTATACACAAACTGGCCGATGAAATAGAAGAGACCCTAAGACAGATTTTTCCGCTTTCTAGATAGTTCTCTGCCTTGCTCAAGGCCCAATGATGGAATGAAGATATACATATAGGGGCGGCGCCTGTGGCTCAGTAGGTAAGGCGCCGGCCCCATATACTGAGGGTGGCGGGTTCAAACCCGGCCTCGGCTGAACTGCAACCAAAAAATAGCCGGGCGTTGTGGCGGGCGCCTGTAGTCCCAGCTACTCGGGAGGCTGAGGCAAGAGAATCGCTTAAGCCCAGGAGTTGGAGGTTGCTGTGAGCCGTGTGAGGCCACGGCACTCTACCGAGGGCCATAAAGTGAGACTCTGTCTCTACAAAAAAAAAAAAAAGAAGAAGATATACATACACACACACACACACACATATATATATAGAGATACATATATATATATATTTTTTTTTTTTTTTTTTTTGAGACAGAGTCTCACTTTGTCACCCTCGGTAGAGTGCCGTAGGGTCATAGCTCACAGCAACCTCAAACTCTTGGGCTCAAGCGATTCTTTTGCCTCAGCCTCCTGAGTAGCTAGGACTACAGACACCCACCACAACACCTGACTATTTTTAGAGACGGGGGTCTTGCTGTAGCTCAGGGTGATCTCCAACTCGTGAGCTCAGGCAATCCACCTGCCTCAGCCTCCCAGAAAGCTGGGATTACAGGCGTGAGCCACTTCACCTGGCAGAATGAAGATATTTAGATACTACCCTGTTTTCCCCAAAATAAGACAGTGTCTTATTTTAAGGTGTGCTCCCAAAGATGCGCTAGGTCTTATTTTCAGGGGATGTCTTATCTTTCCTGTAAGTAGGTCTTATTTTCAGAGGATGTCTTATTTTCGGGGAAACAGGGTAATCTTATGGGACTGGCTGATCTGCACTACAAAAGTACCACCCTGAAGACACTCAATACTTCCTTTGAGCCCCCCTGACAGAATAGACATTTAATTCCATCAGGTTACCCAACCCATATTTACTGAGTACCTACTGTGTGCCAGGCCTCCAAGCAAGGCTTTGAAGAGATAACATTGGATGTGGGCTTATCTGGGACTAGAAAATAGGCCAGAAGCCTTGTGGAGTCACTGGCCTCCTCTCCTGCCACAAATGCCAACCTCTATGCTGTGGTCCCAGGCCCTCCCTCTGCCACATCTATTTCACCCTGCCCTAGAGCTCAGGCTACATAGAGCCCCAGCCTGCAACCATGCCCATGCCTGGGCCCCCAGAAGACTACCAGTCCAGACCACTGGGAGAGCAGCCCTTCTAGAAGTTTCTGCAGGTCCCTGCCATGCTTTGCATTTGTAAGCCAGACTCTACTGCATTGGCCTGCTCCTTCCCATAAGGTCCTCTTTCTGTCTGGGATCACAACTGGGACCCCATGTGGCATGTAGTTCTTGCTTCTCCCTGGGCCCCTCTGGATTTTGAGTTTCTCAGACATTCCTTGTCTTCTGTGACCTTGGCAGTCTGAGGACTGGCCAGGTGTCTTGCTGGTCATCTCTGCTCTGGGTGTATCTGTTTTCTAGTTATGAGACAGGGTGTAAATGATTTCTTATCACTGCTGCAAGAAATGACCACAAACTGGGCAGCTTAAAACAATAGGTATCTACACTTGCACAGTCTTGGAGGCTGAAGTCCAAGACCAAGATGTTAACAGCAACACTGTCCTTCTGGAGGCTCCTCCCTGCCTTTTCCAGCTTCTGGGGGCTCCAGACATACCTTGGCTTATGGCCACATCGCTTGGTCTTCCCCCTCCATCTTCTATGCTGATTTCTCTTTTGTCTCAAGGACACTGGTCATTGGATTTAGGGCCTACATGGATAATCCAGAACAACCTCATCTTGGGACCCTTAATTTAAGATTTTTACCAAATAAGGTCACATGGGTTCTGGGGATTAGGATATGGACTTTTAGGGGGGTGCCATTTAGGCCATTGGGGTTATGGGGACATCAAATCAGGGGCATCTCACACCCACACATCACCTGTGATGCTAACTTTGGCTATCTGGTGGTGGTGGGGGGTCCCGGGATCCCCACAGCCAGGTTACTTCCTTCACCTTTCTACTCTGCTCTTTACAGCAAGTCCCTAAGGCCAGCCTGCTACGGATGTGGAGTGGGGATAACATCCTCTAGAAGTCTCTGCACTTGCTGATTGGAGCTCTTCTGGGGGGAAGTACCACCTCCTCACCCATTGAGGTGTGTTCTTTCCCACTGCTGTCTGTTCTCACGGCTTTAAAGGTACTGTCTCATGCTTTGGATCCATTCCCACCTTCTATGTTTGCGTAGAGGACGAGTCCTCTGAAACCGTTAGAAGCACTTCATCAGATCCATGCCTTCCCGAGGCCACAGAATGGATGCATCTGAGTGAGCCCATTTTACAGGTGTGGAAACTGAGTGTAGCAAACTTGGGCTGTAATACTCAGCCACGCATCTCAGCCCCAGTCCAGCAACACCCCTTCCAACCAAGCCTATCCTCACTTTATAACACTCAACTAGATGTCTGGGAGACCCGGTGTCCCACAGTATGGCCCAACTCTCCCTCACCTGGCAAGCTGCTTCCTTACTTGGTCATAGGGATGCACCTCCTCCCCAAGAGGAGCTGAATCCTCTCCTTTCCATTCCTGCCACTCCTTGACAAGCCTATTGTCCCATCTTAAGTCTGTGCCTGCTGTTCCCGAGGCTTCACTCCTGGGCCCTGGCAATGGGTTGCTCCATACCTCAAAGCAGACCTGGCCACTCTGGACCACCCCCGTGGTGCTCCTGCTCTGGCCTTGCTGTGGTTCCCACCTGCCCACCTCCTCTGGGCCTGGAGCTCACAGCCTGGCCCGGGCACTGTATACACTGTAAGCATCATTCACTCAGGGAGTAGTCATCCCCTCCAGACCCTTCTGAAAACACTAGGTAGAAACAGCGAACCTTGAACCGCCAGAAGTTCCAATTGTGCAGGTCCACTCATATGTGGATTTTCTTCCACCTCTGCCACACATAAGATAGCAAGACCCACCACTCCCTCTCCTCTTACACAGCTTGAAGATGACAAGGATGAAGACCCTTATGATGACCCAGTTCCACTTCATGAATAGAAAATGCATTTTCTCTTCCTTATGATTTCCTTAATAACATTTTCTTTTCTCCAGCTTACTTTATTACAATATCTAATGCATCTAACACACGAAATATGTGTTCATCCACTATTGATGGTCAACAGGAAGCTATTAGTAGTTAAGTTTTTGACTGAGCAGGGGTAGGCGCCCCTAACCCTGCATTGCTCGAGAGTAAGCAGTACCATGCCCATCCCACTTTAGTCAACCCTCTATCTCCTGCCAGATCCCTCCCGAGCACCGGCAAGGCCAGACCCCTAGCCTGCTTCTCTCTGGGGATCTTCACTCCACCTTTATTGTCCCTACATTGCTACCAGCCAACAGGCCCTCAAATGCAGTCAACTACATGCCCCAAGGTCAGCCAGCACCTGAGGAGTCTCATCCAGTCCCCTCAAACAGAAACCTTGGTATGCTCTAATTCCACCTGCTGCCAAGCGAGATGCAGCTGCATGCATCCCTCCCCCAAAGCTCCAGAATAACAAGCCCACCAATGGGGGTACAAACCAGGCAGCCCCCAATTCCAAGCTTGTGGGAGGGAGAAAGGGAGAGGGGCATAGCTCCTCTGGATGACAGGGAAGGGGTAGGCCACAGGAGGTTCCAGGGACCCTCCACAGACAGGAACCTCTGAGCACTACAGTGGGGAACACCCAACCGGAGGAGACTCAGCTGTACATAAATATCCAAGAACTGTCTCCATGTTCTCTACATACAGGTCAGGAAGGAAAGACAGCTCAAGGTAGGCCCCAGGGAACATTCCAGGCCACATCGGCCCCATAGGCAAGAAAGTCTGAGCCCCTCCCCCCACACCTCCCGTGAAGTGGAGGGCAAGGCAAGAGGGAACAACCAGTGGGCTGCCAGGAGGCTGTACCCCAGACAGTGCCCTCTGAGGCTCAGAAATTCCTTTTCCAGAAAGGCAGTCTAGGGAGGGTCCTAGATTGGGGGTGGGTGTCCCATAGCTGGAGGTGGGGTTTCTGGGAAGGAGGGATTTGCAAGATGGGAGTCCTGGGCATTTTGGGCAGGGGTCTGGGGTTGGGGTGAGGATTCAGGGAGCAAGGATGGAGCAGTGCAGGGCCAAGGGGCAGCCTCAGGCCCAAGGGTCGCCTTCCAACTGTAGCTGAGGAGGGATCAGTGAGATGGCAGGTGGCAGTCTCTAGCTCAGGTGGTGTGATCCTAAGAAGGGTCTCAGGTTCTAAAGGGTTGGGGAGAACTGTGGCTGCAGTCTTTCACCTGAGTGGCAGGGCCCTTGGATCCAAAAACACGGGACAGGGAGCCCAAAGGTATGAGGGTCTCTGATGGAGATCTCAGGGCTCGGGGTCGTAAGCTGGGGGACACAGAGGTGGCAAAGCCTGGGTTTGGCAGGGGTTGCAGGCGGAGTGGAGAGATCAGGGGTCCGGGAATACGGGGGTCCCTGAACACAGGGATGGAGGATCACAAAGAGGGGGGCCTCGGATGCCAAGTGGAGGGGTCCCCGGGCGGAGGGTCCTGGAAGCAGGGTCCCGAGTGGGGAGGGTCCCCGGACGGAGGGTCCCGGGTGGAGGGGCCGGGTCCCCGAGCGGAGGGCCTGGGCGCAGGGTCCGGTGCGGGCGGGGTCGCGCGGCCCACCTGTGCGCTGGGATGCGCTGGGAGCTGAGCCCCTTGCCCACCAGGAAGTGCACGTCGCACAGCACCTCGTTGTTGAAGAGGAAGGCGAAGCGCTCCTGCACGGTGGGCTTGGTGGCCTGCCAGTTGTACACGGGCTCGCGCAGCAGCGCCGCCGCCCCCGGGCCCGCCGCGTCCTCGGCCCGCTCCCCGCCCGCGGCCTGCGCGTCCGCCCCGGGGCCCGGCTGGGAGGGCGCGGCGGGGGCGGCGGGCCCGGGGGCGGCGGCGGCCGCGTTGCCGGGGGCCAGGGCGGCGGCATTGGCGCTGGGCCCTGGGGCGCCCCCAGCGCCCGGGCCGACCCCGACCCCCGGCGGGCAGGACGCGCGCCCGCCGCTCCCACCCGCCGCCATCTTGTCGCTGCGGCGCGGGCGGGGGAGGGGAGGAGGAGGAGAGAAGGGGAGGAGAGGAAAGAGGGGAGGCGGAGGGAAAGGGAAAGGAGAGAGGGGAAGGGTCGAAGAGGGGAGGAGTCGAGGAGGGAAGCGGGAGGGAGGAGGGGTGGGGAGAGGCTGCAGACAGGGAAAGGGGAGGGAAGAAAGGGAAGGGGAGGGAGGAGAGAGGGAAAAGAGGGAGAGGGATGGGGCGGAGAGATGGGGGAAAGAAGGGAGAGGAAGTTAGGAGGGAAGAGGGAGAAGAGCGGTGAAGAGGGGAGGATGGGCTGGGAGTTACAGAGGACCCCTGTTCCACCCTGTACCTAGACCCCTTCAGGGCCTTGGAGCCAGGATCACAGTCCAGACTCTACTCCAGAGCCTAGATCCCAACCCCAACTAGCTCCTAGACCCCAACTCAGAGGTTAGACCCAAGAATTCAGAGCCTAGACACCAGACCCAGATACAGGTCCAGAATTTGGCCCCCACACCCCAGGATGCAGGCCCCAGACTCAGATCCTCAATAGTAGCCCCCAGATGTTGAACCTCAGACTCTGGAGCCAGCTGGTCTGCCTACCCAAGGAGAGGCTACTCTGTACAGAAGTCAACGGAAGCCCCAGAAGTTGCTGGTGTATTGGGGGGTATGTTCTGTGCATTCAAGACTCAGAGATACATACACAGGGCCCCTATAGGGGCCTGGTGTGAGGGGCAGTGTGGATGGAGCTGGGACTTCATCAAAAAGCTAACCATGACTCTGCGCCTGTAGCTCAAGCAGCTAGGGTGCCAGCCTCATACACCAGAGCTGGTGGGTTCGAATCCAGCCCCGGCCCTCCAAACAGCAATGATAACTACAACCAAAACACAGCTGGGCATTTGGGCTGTAGTCCCAGCTACTTGGGAGGCTGAGGCAAGAGAATTGCTTAAGCCCAAGAGTTTGAGGTCGGGCGGCGCCTGTGGCTCATAAGGGATCGGGCGCCATCCCCATATACTGGAGGTGGTGTGTTCAAACTTAGCCCTGGCCAAAAACAAAAAAACTGCTAACCACATCCATGGTGTCACAGTGGATGAATACCACAAAGATGAGGCATGGAAGGCAGAAACAAAAGTAGAGCATAAAACTGGGTTCCTCGAGCAAGCTGGGGTGCAACCTAGGGAAGTCTTCCAGGAAGAAGGTTGGGAAAATGGAAGATGCCTAAGCTAGGCAGAATCCTGAACTCAGCCTCAAGTATCCAGGAGGCCCAGTGGGGCAGAGGGTTGGGAAGAGGTCATGGCAGTCAGTAGAGAGCCAATACCTCATGATAATTTAGCATCTGTTAAGTAGATCAGAGACCCCTACACTCCCTGCGATCTTAGTCCTGTTCATTCATCCACTATCTGTGTGGGCTGTGGCTCCATGACACCTGCAGAGCCACTGGCAGGATATTCCACACCTAGTGTCCAGTCTCTGTCAAATCTTATCTGTTCCTTCACTTCAGAAAGATATCATATCTGGGTCACCACCAGAGCTGGCTTCAGGGGTTTCTGGCCCTTGCATCCCCTTACGACTCTCACCCTGTCACCATCTGGGAAAATTCTTAGGTTTTTCTTTTTTTAAGAAATAAAGTCTTGGGTGGCGCCTGTGGCTCAGAGAGTAGAGCACAGGCCCCATATACCGAGGGTGGCAGGTTCAAACCCGCCCCCAGCCAAACTGCAACAACAACAACAAAAATGGCCGGGCGTTGTGGCAGGCGCCTGTAGTCCCAGTTACTCGGGAGGCTGAGACAAGAGAATCAACTAAGCCCAAGAACTGGAGGTGCTGTGAGCTGTGATACCATGGCACTCTACCAAGGGTGACAAAGTGAGACTCTGTCTCTAAAAAAAAGAGAGAGACAGGCTCGGCGCCTGTGGCTCAAGTGGCTAAGGTGCCAGCCACATACACCTAAGCTGGCGGGTTCAAATCCAGCCTGGGCCTGCCAAACAACAATGACAGCTGCAACCAAAAAGTAGCCCGGTGTTGTGGCGGGTGCCTGTAGTCCCAGCTACTTGGGAGGGGAGGCAAGAGAATCGCTTAAGCCCAGGAGTTGGAGGTTGCTGTGAGCTGTGATACCACAGCACTGTACCCAGGGTGACAGCTTGAGGCTCTGTCTCAAAAAAAAGAGAGAGAGACACAGTCTTCCTCTGTTGCCCAGTCTGGAATAAAGTGCCATCATCACAGCTCACTGCAGTTTCCAACTTCTGAGCTCCAGCGATCAGCCAGCCTCAGCCTCCCAAGTAGCTGGGAATACATGCATTCCCCACAGTTCCTGGCCAAAGTTCTTAGTTTTTGAACAAGAGACTCCACATTTTCACTTTGCAATGTCTTCTGAGAATTCTGTAGCAGTCCTCCACTCCTCCTCAGGTTGTTTTAGAATCATCTATTTTCCTTCAAACTCTCTGCTTGAAGTCCTGCAGGTGCTTCCCTGGCAAAGATACCCAACTCCCTCGTTCTGAGGACACCTTCCTCCCCCTTATGTTTGCAGCCCCTAGCTCAACTTTCTAGCCCCACCTCCCAGAAAAGGCTGCCTCCAGCCTTGGTGCAGGATTTTATAAAATCCCACTTGCTTATTGGCTACTTTGTTCTTCAGGGTTGAGAAATTTATCTAAATCCAAACCGTAAAACTTTACAGCCATGGATATCAAACAAAGGCAACAAAGACATCCCAAACCTAGAGATTAAAATTTATTTTTATTTTTTTATTAGATCACAACTGTGTACATTACTGCGTTTATGGGTACAATGTGCTGGGGGGGGTTCTTTTATTTATTTATTTATTTATTTTTTACAGACAGAGTCTCAAGCTGTCGCCCTAGGTAGAGTGCTGTGGCATCACAGCTCACAGCAACCTCCAACTTCTGGGCTTATGCAATTCTTTTGCCTCAGCCTCCTGAGTAACTGGGGCTACAGGCGCCCACCCCAACGCCTGGCTATTTTTTTGTTGTAGTTTGGCTGGGGCCAGGTTCAAACCTGCTACCCTCCGTATGTGGGGCCAGCGCCCTGCCACTGAGCAACAGGTGCTCCCCAAGCATCTTTTTTTTTTTTTTTTTTGTAGAGACAGAGTCTCAGTTTATGGCCCTTGGTAGAGTGCCGTGGCCTCACACAGCTCACAGCAACCTCCAACTCCTGGGCTTAAGTGATTCTCTTGCCTCAGCCTCCCGAGTAGCTGGGACCACAGGCGCCCGCCACAACGCCCGGCTATTTTTTGGTTGCAGTTTGGCCGGGGCCGGGTTTGAACCCACCACCCTCGGTATATGGGGCCGGCGCCCCACCGACCGAGCCACAGGCGCCGCCCTCCCCAAGCATCTTCTTAGTATATGCAGTTGGGATATACAGGCTGACCAAAAAGTTTGTGTGCAATTTACTATGTTAAACTATTTTAAATTGCACACCAACTTTATGTCCACCCTGTATAATTTGATAAAGGGGTATTAGCCCTTTTGTGTGGAGATGCTGAGAAATAGTTCATCTGAATAAAATCAGGCTTGAATATAGTACTTGTTACTTGATAAAGAACAAAAATCCTTGTTCTTCTCTATTGAGGATAAACATCCACTTTCATGGTATTGAGACTCACATAGCTTTAATTAACGATACTTACTGATGAATATCATATTTAGTGGACTCCTGTACCCCTTCAATATCACCCAGAACTTTTTTTTTTTAATTTCAAATAATCTCCGATAGATCCACAACTTTGAGAAGCATCCCTGCTTTCCCAAAACAAGATATTCCAGGAAGCAGCTGGGTGCAGTGGTTCACACCTGTAATCCCAGCACTCTGGGAGGCTGATGTGGGAGGAGTGCTTGAGCTCAGGAGTTTGAGACCAGCCTGAGAAAACTGAGGCCCTCCCATCTCTACCAAAAATAGAAAAATTAGCTGGGTGTGGTAGCACACACCTCTAGTCTCAGGTACGTGGAACCTGAGGCAGGAGCATTGCTCAAGCCCGAAAGTTTGAGGTTGCTGTGAGTTAGGCTCAAGCCATGCACTCTAGACCAGGCAAAAGAGCAAGACTCTGTCTAAAAAGAAAAAAAAAAAAGATATTCCAGGAAGTCCTTTATTACACCTTTCCTGACTCAAAACAGAAAACCAACTATTCTCCAAAGATAAATGTATTAATAACCACTGCTTGGCTGTTGGGGAGACCTCTCCAATTATTGTACACAATTTTTTGGTGGAAAAGCCCTCTAAAGACTATTTCAGTGATCAACTAGAAAATATACATTTTAAAGATAATGGGTTCATGTTGCTATTTCCAATTAACTCTAACAAAACTGCATTACAGGTGCCCTCAGCAGCAACAGCCTCTCTATGGGCCTAACGCGGTGCTCCACCTGTTGTTATAAATAAAGTTTTATTGGCACAGTCATGCCCATTCATTTGCAGGTTATCTATGGCGGCTTCCCCACTTTAAATAGCAGAGCCAAAAATATTCACTATTTGGCGCTTATTGAAAATGTTTGTTGGGCAGTGCCTGTGGCTCGGTGAGTGGGGCTCTGGCCCCATATACTGAGGGTGGTAGCTTCAAACCCAGCCCAGCCAAACTGCAACAAAAAAATAGCCGGGCATTGTGGCAGGCGCCTGTAGTCCCAGCTACTTGGGAGGCTGAGACAAGAGAATCACCAAAGCCCAAGAGCTGGAGGTTGCTGTGAGCTGTGAAACCATAGCACTCTACTGAGGGTGAGAAAGTGAGACTCTAGCTCTAAAAAAAAGAAAGAAAGAAAGAAAGAAAATGTTTGTCAACCTCTGCCTTAAAAATACCTATTTAAGGCTCAGTGCCTGTGGCTCAAGCGGCTAAGGTGCCAGCCACATACACCTGAGCTGGTGGGTTTGAATCTAGCCTGGGCCCACCAAACAACAATGATGACGGCTGCAACCAAAAAATAGCTGGGCGTTATGGTGGGCACCTGTGGTCCCAGCTACTTGGGAGGCGGAGGCAGGAGAATCGCTTGAGCCCAGGAGTTGGAGGTCGCTGTGAGCTGTGATGCCACAGCACGCTACCCAGGGTGACAGCTTGAGGCTCTGTCTCAAAAAAAAAAAAAGAAAACTATTTAAATTTTTAGCCTCTCATTCCAAAGTATAATTTTACCCTTTTCTTTCATTATTAGGTGAACCATATAAGTTTCTGCAGATCTGGATTATAACTTGTGTAATTTCTTTTCTTTCTTTCTTTTCTTTTTTTTTTTTTTTTGTAGAGACAGAGTCTCAGTTTGTCGCCCACACAGCTCACAGCAACCTCCAACTCCTGGGCTTAGTCCATTCTCTTGCCTCAGCCTCCCAAGTAGCTGGGACTACAGGTGCCCGCCACAACGCCAGGCTATATTTTTGGTTGCAGTTTGGGTGGGGCAGGTTTGAACCCACCACCCTCAGTATATGGGGCCAGCGCCCAACCCACTGAACAATAGGTACCGCCCCGTAATTTCATTCTTTTTTTTTTTTTTTGCAGTTTTTGGCCGGGTCTGGGTTTGAACCCACCACCTCCAGCATATGGGGCTGGCACCCTACTTCGTTGAGCCACAGGCGCCGCCCCCCCTGTAATTTCTTATTTGTTTTACCTGTCAACATAAAATGTAAACACAGACCAGCATCAACAGTATCTAAAAAATACAGAAATTGAGAATAAGAATCTGAGATAACAGCTTCCACAATGAGTGTGGGTATCTTCCCTCCTGTTTGGTTCAGGGATTAGCATGTGATCAGACTGGGCCAATGAAGTGAGAGGAAAAATCTGCGTGGAAGCAGGGCACAGTGGCTCATGCCTCTATTCCTAGGACTTTTTTTTTTTTTTTATTCCTAGGACTTTTTGAGGCTGAGGCAGGAGTTCAAGAGTTCCAGACCAGCTTGAGTAAGAGTGACATTCCATCCCTACCAAAGATAGAAGAACTAGCCAGGTGTTTTGGCAGGTGCCTGTAGTCTCAACTACTTGGGAGGCTGAAGCAAGGGGATTGCTTGAGCCCAAGAGTTTGACGTTACTGTGAGCTATGACTTCAGAGCACTCTACCCAGGATGACAGTAAGACTGTGCCTCAAAAAGAGAGAGGCAGGGGGTGGCGCCTGTGGCTCAGTTGGTGGGGCGCTGGCCCCATATACCGAGGGTGGTGGGTTCAAACCTGGCCCCGGCTGAACTGCAACCAAAAAATAGCCGGGCGTTGTGGCGGGCCCTGTAGTCCCAGCTACTCGGGAGGCTGAGGCAAGAGAATCGCTTAAGCCCAGGAGTTGGAGGTTGCTGTGAGTTGTGTGATGCCATGGCACTCTACTGAGGGCCATAAACTGAGACTCTGTCTCTACAAAAAAAAAAAAAAAAAAAAGAGAGAGAGGAAGGAAGGAAGGGAGGAAAACAAAAAGAGAGAGAGCAAGAGAAAAGTCTGCCTGGGGACTTTCTGGAAGAAGCTGTGGACTAGTCTGAGTGCAGTGGTGTTTACAATTAATTGATCACAATTGGTTGCAGATTGGTTGCAGATTCCTTTGTTCCTTCTCCATTTCCACTGCTTCACTTGACTAGTTAAAAAAAATGCTGGGTGGAGCCTGTGACTCAAAGGGGTAGGGCACCAGCCCCACATGCCAGAGGTGGCAGGTTCAAGCCCAGCCCTGGCCAAAAACTGCAAAGAAAAAAAAATGCTGTGGAGTGATGAGGAGTGGGGCTGACCTCCTTTAAGTGGCGGACAGAGCCATTGGAAGAACTCTGGGTCAGGGATGCCATCGCTGAACTGCCTTGATCAATCTGTGCCTGAAGGCTGATCTACCTTGGATCTTTTTTTTATGAGACAGAGTCTCACTATGTCACCCTCAGTAGAGCGCAATGGCTCACAGCTCACAGCAACCTCCAACTCTTGGACTTAAACAATTCTCTTGCCTCAGCCTCCCAAGTAGCTTGGTAGGCCCAGGCTGGGCTCCAACCCACCAGTGTATGTGGCTGGTGCCCTAACCACTGAGGTATGGGTGCCGAGCCTAGCTTGGACCTTTCTGTTCTGTTAGCTAAAAAATGTTATTACTGTGTTAAGCAGATTGAATTAGGTCTTTTTTTTTTTTTTTTTCACTAAGTCACCCTCACCCTCAGTACTGTGGGGTCACAGCTCATAGTAACCTCTAACTCTTGGTTTTTTTTTTTTTTTGTAGAGACAGAGTCTCACTTTATAGCCCTCGGTAGAGTGTCGTGGCATCACACAGCTCACAGCAACCTCCAACTCCTGGGCTTAAGTGATTCTCTTGCCTCAGCCTCCCGAGTAGCTGGGACTACAGGCGCCCGCCACAACGCCCGCTACTAACTCTTGGTTTTAAGCAGTTCTCTTGCCTCAGCCTCCCACGTAGCTGAGACTACAGGCACCCACCACAACACCAGGCTATTTTGTTGTTGTTGTTGCAGTTGTCATTTTTGTTTAGCAGGCCCGGCTGGGTTCGAACCGACCTGCCTCTGTGTATGTGGCTGGCTCCCTAACCACTGAGCTATGGGCACTGAGCCCAGTTCTTATCTGTTAATGGTATTTATCTACTGAAGGATCCTGGTGGTGAGCTCTAAGCAGTTCACTCTATGAAACAGAATGGAAAGTCATTCCATGTCTGAAGGTTTCACAAAGAGACCCTGCAACTAACTGCCCATCTGCAATGGAAATTGTACATGGTGGTAAATTAAAATTCAGATACACTCAGCTTGATCATCACACACACCCCCAGTTGATTTATACTCATTCTGCTGTCGGGGAGCTTGTGGACTTGCCAAGTTTTATGGCTGGGTCAGCAGATGATAACCCTAAGAATGTGCAACTCTTCTTGATATATATATATATATATATATTTTTTTTTTTTTGTAGAGACAGGGTCTCACTTTTATGGCCCTCGGTAGAGTGCCGTGGCCTCACACAGCTCACAGCAACCTCCAACTCCTGGGCTTAAGCGATTCTCTTGCCTCAGCCTCCCGAGTAGCTGGGACCACAGGCGCCTGCCACAACGCCCGGCTATATATTTTTTTTCTTTTTGAGACAGAGTCTCACTACGTCACCCTGAGTAGAGTGCTATTGTGTAACAGCTCACAGCAACCTCAAACTCTTGGGCTTAAGTGATTCTCTTGCCTCAACCTCCCAAGTAGCTGGGACTACAGGTGCCTGCCACAACACCTGGCTAATTTTTGTTGCAGTTGTCATTGTTGTTTAGCTGGCCCGGGCCTGGTTCAAAGCCACCAGCCTCGATGTATGTGGCTACCGCCGTAACCACTGTGCTATGGGCGCCGAGCCATCTTCATGATATTACTGATTTGGGCAAAGGTTATAAATGGCATTGAGGGGCGGCACCTGTGGCTCAGTGAGTAGGGCCCTGGTCCCATATACCGAGGGTGGCAGGTTCAAACCCGGCCCTGGCCAAACTGCAGCAACAACAAAAAAATAGCTGGGCATTGTAGCGGGCGCCTGTAGTCTCAGGTACTCGGGAGGCTGAGGCAAGAGAATCACCTAAGCCCAAGAGCTGGAGGTTGCTGTGAGCTGTGACGCCAGGCACTCTACCAATGGTGACAAAGTGAGACTCTGTCCCTAAAAAAGAAAAGAGCAATACTGCCTGGAGGCACAGAGAGGCCAGTGGAAGACTTACAACCAATTTCAAAAGAAGAGGTATTTATACCCCTGCAGGCCTTTGTGTCTGTCTCTCTCACTTTATCTCCTTCATGAGAGGGACCCACTTCCAAGTCTCTTTGGAAGTGCTCTAAACTTTCTTTGTTCTTCCTAAATAAAATTTCTCTTTGTTACACTGAAAAAAAAATAATGCTCATCCAGGTCAGGCTCAGTGGCTCACAGCTGTAATCTCAGCCCTCTGGGTGTCTAAAGCAAGAGGATCGCTTTAGCACAGGAGTTCAGAGACCAGCCTGAGCAAGAGCAAGACCCCATTTCGACTACAAATAGAAAACTAGCTGGGCATGGTAATCTCAGCCCTCTGGGTGTCTGAAGCAAGAGGATCGCTTGAAGCAAGAGGATCGCTTTAGTACAGGAGTTCAAAGACCAGCCTGAGCAAGAGCAAGACCCCATTTCGACTACAAATTGAAAACTAGCTGGGCATCCTGACATGTGGCTGTAGTCTCAGCTTCTTGGGAGGCTGATGCAAGAGCATCTCTTGAGCCCAAGAGTTTCAGGTTGGTGATGCCACTGCACTCTACCCAGGGTGACAGAACTAGACCCTGTCTCAAAAAAAAAAAAAAAAAAAGCCGGGCGCGGTGGCTCACGCCTGTAATCCCAGCACTGTGGGAGGCTGAGGAGGGAGAATCGCTTGAGCTCAGGAGTTTGCGACTCGCCTGAGCGACAGTGAGACTCCGACTCGTGAAAAAAAATGGAAAAACCTAGCTGGGCGCCGCGGCGAGCGCCTGTAATCCCAGCGGCTTCCGGAGGCTGAGGCAGCGGGGTGCCCGCAGCCCGAGTCTGAGGTTGTGGTAAACTACCACGCCCACTGCACTCTGCTCAGGGGCATAGGGTGGGACCCTGTCTCAACAACAACAAAAAAAATTACAAGTTTTCCTTTAGGTCCTAGCACCTTTCCAAAGACACAAAGATTATCTGTGAAGGCACAATGTTAAGCCTGCCCCAGACTCAGGGATTGCAAGTGGAGTTTGTCAAAATTTTTTGCTACAGGTCAATGACTTTTTTTTCTGTTTGCGGATCAAACAGGGCTCCAAGTCCATTGCAGTAACAGCCCTGTCTACGTGGTGGTGGCCTCTAGAGGGCTCACCATTTCTTTCTGGAGATTCTCCCAAGTTTTATGAAAACTATCATTACCCAGCAGAGTGGGAGGTCATCTTCTTCCTTCTCCTCACCCCCATCCCTTCCCACTGACCCTAGGACACTAGGGCTTTCACATAGGGATATTATTTACCAAAAAATGCCTGACATTGAAGAAAAAACTTGGTTAGTCAGCAAAAAATGTAAAGGCAGCAACTGAAGAAGATAAGGATATACTACCCAAAATATGCCCCCTTGGCATAAGATATATTTTGAGCTAAAGATATTTGAGTTGCATAAATTCTTTACCTTCCTAAACGTAGATAATTTTTTTTTCTTAGAGATAGGCTCTCCCTCTGTCACCCAGACTGGAGTGCAGTGGTGTTGTCATAGCTTACTGCAGCCTTGAACTCCTGGGCAATCCTGCCTTGCTTCAGTCCCCAGTAGCTGGGACCATAGGTGCATACCATCAGGCCAGGCTAATTTTTCTTTCTTCCTTTTTATTTATTTATTTATTTATTTTTTATTGAGACAGAGTCTCACTTTTTAGCCCTCAGCAGAGTGCTATGGCATCGTAGCTCACAGCAACCTCCGACTCGGGCTGAAGCAATTCTCTTGCCTAAGTCTCCCAAGTAGCTGGGACTACAGGCACCCTCCAAAACACCTGGCTATTTTTTTTTTTTTTTTTTTTGTAGAGACAGGGTCTCACTCTGGCTCAAGCTGGTCTCAAACCTCTGAGCTGAGGGCAATCCACCTGCCTTGGCCTCCCAGAGTGCTAGGATTATAGGCATGAGCCACCATGCCCAGCTGGGATCTCACTCTTGCTCAGGGTTCTTTCAAACTCCTGACCTCAATCAATTTCCCAGTTCGGCCTCCCAAAGTACTGCAATTACAGGTGTGAGTCACCATTCCTGGCCAATACTTCCATTTCATTTTTTTTTTTTTTGTAGAGACAGAGTCTCACTTTATGGCCCTCGGTAGAGTGCCGTGGCCTCACACAGCTCACAGCAACCTCCAACTCCTGGGCTTAAGTGATTCTCTTGCCTCAGCCTCCCCAGTAGCTGGGACTACAGGTGGCCGCAACAACGCCCGGCTATTTTTTGGTTGCAGTTTGGCCGGGGCTGGGTTTGAACCCGTCACCCTCGGTATATGGGGCCGGCACCTTACCGACTGAGCCACAGGCGCTGCCCTTCATTTCATTTTTTTTTTTTTTTTTTTTGGCCGGGGCTGGGTTTGAACCCTCCACCTCCAGCATATGGGACCGGCGCGCTACTCCTCAAGCCACAGGCGCCGCCCTCATTTCATTTTTTTAAGACAGAGTCTCTCTGTCACCGTTGGTAGAATGCCATGGTGTCATAGCTCACAGCAACCTCAAGATCTTGGGCTAAAGCAATTCTCTTATTTCAGCCTCCTGAGTAGCTGGGACTACAGGCGCCCACCACGAATACTAGCTTTTTTTTTTTTTTTTTTTTAGAGATGGGGTCTTGCTCTTACTTAGGCTGGTCTCGAACCCTGAGCTCAGGAAATTCACCCACCTCGTCCTCCTAGGGTGCTAGGATTACAGGCATGAGCCACCATGCCTCACACCCAATACCTAATTTTTTTTTTTTTTGTAGAGACAGAGTCTCAGTTTATGGCCCTCGGTAGAGTGCCGTGGCATCACACAGCTCACAGCAACCTCCAACTCCTGGGCTTAAGCGATTCTCTTGCCTCAGCCTCCCGAGTAGCTGGGACTACAGGCGCCCGCCACAACGCCCGGCTATTTTTTGGTTGCAGTTTGGCCGGGGCCGGGTTTGAACCCGCCACCCTCGGTATATGGGGCCGGCGTCCTACCGACTGAGCCACAGGCGCCGCCCCCAATACCTAATTTTTTAATGGCTTTATTGAGATAGAATTCACATACTATATAATTTGCCTATTTTAGGTACATAATTCACTGGTTTTAGTATATTCCCAGATATGTGCATTCATCACCACAATTATTCCATCACTTGGAATTGCAATCTCGTCCCCATCAGCAGTCACTTCCCACCCCTTCTCAGCCCCTTATGTCCCCAAATACACTTCTCATCTCTGTGTTTCTGCTTGTTCTGGACATTTCATATAAATGTAATCACACACTGTGTCCTTCTGTGTCTGGCTTCTCTGACTGAACATGATGTCTTCAAGGTCCACCCACCTTATCACCTGTGTCAGAGCCTCGTTCCTTTTCAAGGCTGAGTAGTATTCCACTGTGTTGAACTGCATTGTGTTTATCCATTCTTCTCTCAGTGGACCTTTGGGTTGTTTCCATTCTTTGTCCTCTAAGAATAATGCTGCTATGCATATTCATGTATAATTTTTTGTGTAGCCCAGACCTACATAGTTTCAAGGCACTTGGGTGCTGGAGCTTTTTTGCTCCTACAGCATAACCTAGCATATCCTGACAGAGTAGACAAAGAGAAATGCATCTGAGCCACTGCTGTGCATCTTTCCTTTCTATCACAAACATTTACTGGGTTCTTTACTATGTACTGGGCCCTGGGAGAGAGAGGACTGTGCAGGTAAACCAGATACCAGGTGCGTATTTCTCTCTCTCTCTTTTTTGAGACAGAATCTTACTATGTCACCCTTGGTAGAGTGTCGTGGTGTCACAGCTCACAGCAACCTCCAGCCCTTGGGCTGAAGCGATTCTCTCTCTCTTTCTTTTAATTATTATATTTATTTATTTATTTATTTTATTTATTTTTTTTTTTTTTGCAGTGTTTGGCCAGGGCTGGGTTTGAACTTGCCACCTCCAGCATATGGGGCCTGTGCCCTACTCCTTTGAGCCACAGGCGCCACCCCCTGAAGCAATTCTTTGCTTCAGCCTCCCAAGTAGCTTGGACTACAGGCACCCGACATGACACCCGGCATTGTCATTGTTGTTTAATAGGACCAGGCCAGTTTTGAACACGCCAGCCCCTGTGTATGTGGCTGGTGCCCTAACCACTGAGCTACAGGCACTGAGCCAGCATGTCTTTTTTATTATTTTTGAGGTATAACTAACACTGCCTTGGCAGGACACCATGACTCACACCTATAATCCCTGTACTTTGGGAGGCTGAAGCAAGAGGATCACTTTAGCCCAGTTGTTGGAGGCTGCAGTGAGCTATGATGATACCACTGCACTCTGTCCTGGGCAACAGAGTGAGAAGTGAGACTTCTAAAGAAATAAAAAAAAAGGGGCAGCGCCTGTGGCTCAGTGGGTAGGGCGCCGGCCCCATATACTGAGGGTGGCGAGTTCAAACCCAGCCCCCGCCAAACTGCAACAAAAAATAGCTGGGCATTGTGGCAGGCGCCTATAGTCCTAGCTGCTTGGGAGGCTGAGGCAAGAGAATCGCTTAAGCCCAGGAGTTGGAGGTTGCTGTGAGCTGTGTGATGCCATGGTATTCTACCAAGGGCGATAAAATTAGACTGTCTCTACAAAAGAAATAAAATAAAATAAATGTTACTGTCCCTGTAGTCCCAGCTACTCGGGAGGCTGAGGCAAGAGAATCAGCTAAGCCCAAGAGCTGGAGGTTGCTGTGAGCTGTGACGCCATGACACTCTACTGAGGGCAACAAAGTTGAGACTCTGTCTCTAAAAAATAATAATAAAATAAATAAATAAATGACACTGTCTTAACATACCTGGCGGGAGATTGTTTCCACGATGATGGCCTTGTTTTCTTCCCTCTCATTAAGAGGTGGGTCTATTTCTTCATGTCTTTGAATCTGGGCTGGCTTCGACCAAGAGAACTCAATGAAAATGACTTTATGCTGTTCCCAGGGAATGAATTTGTGCTTTCCCCAGCTCTCACAGTTTCTGCTTCCCATCTCTCAACTCACTTGTGCTTATGGAAAACAGGTGCTATTCAAGGAAAGTGTGACCACCTTGTTGGGCATCAAAAGCCCTGGAAGATGGCCGGGTGTGGTGGCTCATGCCTGTAATCCCAGCACTCTGGGAGGCCAAGGTGGGTGGATCACTTGAGTTCACAGGTTTGAGACCAGCCTGAGCCAGAGCGAGACCCTGTCTCTAAAACTATCCAAGTGTTGCGGTGGGCCCTGTAGTCTCAACTACTCAAAGTCTGAGGCAAGAGAATCACTTGAGCCCAAGAGTTGGAGGTTGCTGTGAGCTATGATGCCACAGCACTCTACCTACTGAGGGCAACAAAGTGAGGTTCTGTCTCCAAAAAAGAAAAACAAAAAAAGAGCACAGAGAGGCTAAACAAATATGTGAAGAACCCATCTTAGAATTACACCCTCCTTCTTGGGTCACATCAGTTAATACCGTGTGGATCTAAGACAACCTTCCCAGGCAAGATGAACCACTCAACTGAGCCCTTCCCAAATTCCTGACCCACAGAATCATGAGCAAAATCAAATGATTGTTTTAAGCTACTAAGTTTTTGGATTGCTTTTTTTTTTTTTTTTTTGAGACAGCATCTCACTATGTCACCCTTAGTAGAGAGCTGTGGTGTCACAGCTCACAGCAACTTCAAACTCTTGGACTTAAGCGATTCTCTTGCCTCAGCCTTTCTAGTAGCTGGGACTACAGGCACCCAGCCATGTTTTGGTTGCAGTTGTCATTGCTGTTTAGTAGGCCCGGGCTGGGGTCAAATCGGCCAGCCTCGGTGTATGTGGTCAGCACCCTACTTGCTGAGCTACGAGCACTGAGCCTTGGATTGCTTTTTGCTCAGCCATAGACAATTGGAACATGCTTCTTCTTCCAATTCCTTGCTAGGGAAGTGTGCTAGACCCCTCACTCCTCTCAGTCATGAGTCCCTGCCACAGGGTAGGTGGGGTGTCACCCCAATCTTGGTCCCTCCTCCTTGGGTACTGTGTCTGGTATCTGTCCCCCCAGGTGATGGATCCAAACTGCAGAGCCAAGCCCCTCATTAGCTCCTACAAGAAATCTCACACCATCCATGTTTTCCTTTTCTGCCAGAGGAAAAGTCTCACCTGAACTCTTCCACCCTTCACCATTATTCTGCCTCCTTTACCCTTCCCAAAACATTCTGGATTCCCAAATTCTTCTTGCAGTTCCCACAGAGAGATCCAGCCCTGCCCACCCCACCCAATCATGAAGCCAAAACCAAACAAGACCAGACTAAGAGGAGTAAAGAGGCAAGCCTCTGCTCACAGAACCTGATGTCCCCTGACATCCCTGGTGTGGTGTGGAGAACTACTTCTCTCCTTAACAGCTGGTAAAGAGAAACCTGCCTTTATGGTAAGGTGCCCCAAGAGGGGTCTGTAGGCTTGGATTTTGTGTAGGGGTGGGAAGTTTTTCTCCATACTGTATGAAGGGGGAGGCCAGGCATGCAGAAGAGGGGACATTCATCCCAACAGGGACAAGGAGGAAAGACTGACTGTGAATTAAAGATAAGAAACTTGCTTAGAAGAAAGGCAGTCTAACAGCTGGAGACTCTCTGACTGTTTGGCTGTGATTGGACATCATCATACCTCAGTTTTCCCATCTGAAAAATGCTTCCTCCTCTCTACTTGGGATGCTCAGATGCCCCCTCTAGGCCCACAAATGATAAGACAGGGGGTTCTCCATTCCTATTGAGTTCTCATCTCCTGCCTCCCCTCCTTTCTTTAGGGTGGCAGTCCCAGTGATCCTCACTAATTGTCATTCACTGTTGCAGAGTTCATTGCCACAGTGGCTGTCACAGAGCACAGGACCCTGGGTATGAACAGCACCAGTGAAAGGCAAAGATTCAAAAGACAGAATGAGCCCTCCTAATACATTGACCCTCCCTACCCCATTTTACAGAGGAGCATAGTGAGGCCTACCCGGAGCCTTCTGCTCATTTGGCCTCTCTGGGTCAGAACAATGGTCAGCCCAATGTGCTCTTATTTCCAAGCAAGAACTGAGGACAAGGGTAGGCGCCTGTGGCTCAGGCAGCTAAGGCGCCAGCCACATACACCTGAGCTGGAGGGTTCGAATCCAGCCCGGGCCTGCCAAACAACAATGACGGCTGCAACCAAAAAAATAGCCGGGCGTTGTGGAGGTGGAGGCAGGAGAATCGCTTGAGGCCAGGTGGAGGTTGCTGTGAGCTATGATGTCACAGCACTCTACCCAGGGCGACAGCTTGAGGCTCTGTCTCAAAAAAAAAATAAAGAACAGAGGACAAAAATGGAGTGTGGTGAAGTGTTTTGCTAGTAGACCATGTTCCTGGACAGCATGTGAAGTAATACTGGCCAGGTCTGGGAGAGAGGGTGGATTCTATCAATGTCCACATCCTGGGACATTGTAGCAGAGACTTGTAAAATGTTACCATTGGGGGAAATCTGGGTAAAGTGTTATTTCTTAGAACTGATGTATCTACAGTTGTTGAGGCAGACATTTCAATTACAAAATATCTTAATATCAGAGAAGTGGTAATAGGGAAAGATTAACAATAAATACTAAATATATATATATATATATATATCTTGATGAAGGAGGTATTGGGCACCCCCTTCCCTTATATTTTGCACCCACGCCATTATGTGCCTGGCCCCAGGCCACATCAAAGGGACAAAGTCAGCTCGGTGCCTCTAGCTCAAACGGCTAAGGCGCCAGCCTCATACACCTGAGCTGGAGGGTTTGAACCTAGCCCGGGCCTGCCAAACAACAATGACAACTACAACTGAAAAATAGCCAAGTGTTGTGTTGGGCACCTATAGTCCCAGCTACTTGGGAGGCTGAGGCAAGAGAATCGCTTAAGCACAGGAGTTGGAGGTTGCTGTGAGCTGTGATGCCACAGCACTCTAATGAGGGTGACATAGTGAGACTCTGTCTCAAAAAAAAAAAAAAAAAAAAAGATGGGACAATCATCCCAGGGGACAGGGTAGAAATAAGGACCAGGTCAACTCAGCGGATGACCCCAGGTTGGGGGTGCTGGAACTTACAACCTCTATGCACTCGAGGAGGGTTGGTTTTAACACGGAGACAAAATGCTGCCGATGAAGCACTTGTACTTGCTTGTCTGTCTGTGACTCTGACTGCTCAGTGGACTCATTCACCCTGGAGAGGATACTCTCCCCTGGGTCTTTGGAAAGGGCATCAGGATGCTGAGCCCTCCATGGCCTCCTGAGTCAAGGGTGCAGGAGTCTCTGCAACCCCTCCCTCCATTGGCATCTGAGCCTTCTGTCATCCCACAAATGGTGTTTGCCAAAGGGAAACTAAGGCAGGGGAGAGATGGAGTTGTTGCTTTCACATTCCATGTAGGAAAACCACATCTAGATGGAGAAAAGAATGGATGTAACTGAAACTTCACCTCATCCTCCCAAGGCTGCTCATAAAACCCAAAGCCAACATGGCAAGGAGTGAGATACCTATTCGATAGAAAGAACTGCAACCTAGAGAGGGGACAATGACAGAGGACCAACAAGACAAGGTGGGGAAGGATCGCTCTGACTCAGGGCTGGCAGAATCCACCCAACCACTCAAGCCCCATGTGTGAGTTCGGCGCATCCAACAGATGCCCAGCCTCACTCTGAAACTGCTGACTGAGGAATCAGAGAGGTTTCCTTTGGCCGTTAGACAACTGAAGGACAAAGAAATGGGATGATCCCCAGGGTGGCTCACCATAATAACTATCGACAATCACAGGAACAGAAATGTGAGTCCCTCTGCACTGCAGAGGGAGGAGAGATATCCTGTTGGTCTCCTCCCCACTGCTGAGGTGATAGATCATTCTTTAATGTGTTTTTTGAGCATTTACTATGTACTAGATGCCATACAGACTTAGTATAGCATAGCCCACAGCAACCTCCAACTCTTAGGGCCCCTTCAAATCACAGTTGTGATGAACATGGGATTTTGACATGGTGGGATTCAGCTTGCTCTCACGACCCTTACTGCCCCAACTCTAACCAGGCACCTGGTGATCCCCAAGCTTGTGGCTTCATTTACCAAAGTAGAGTCTGGGCCTGGAGGCTGGGGACAGCCATAGTGACACATGAGAAATGCTTCCAGTTCCTCCCACTCTGTAATTTTCCTGCTACTCCACAAAGAAAAGAGATGTGGAAGAGGGCGGGAGCAGCAGAGAGGAAACCACAAAAACAAAATCTGGAGCAGACGCTCAGAGGACATGCTGTCCCTGGCAGGCGGCAGGGGGCAGGGAGCGGTCAGCCTCGTGTGGCCTGGCAGGGCCGGGCAGGGCTCAGTGCCACCAGGGAGGGTGGTGACTTGGCACAAGGAGCCTCCTCTCCCACTCACCCTACACACAAACACAGACACGCCATGCCAGGCAACAAGCAGGCCAGGGAGTCTAGCCACTCTCCATGAATTCATTCATTCCTTCACTCATTCATTCATTATTGGCTGAGCAAACAATATGTGCAAGATCATGTTCGTGAGAAGGGATCATACAGCCTTCAACCTTGGTAGACTAGTAACCCCAGAGCGAGAAATATTCACAGTTGGTCAGACAGGTTGAAATAGGGAAACACCTGTGGCAGTGCCCCCTGAACTGGGGGCTGAAGGATGCAGAGGAGGGACCAAGTGCCAGGGAGGTAGGAAAGCTTTGAGTGAGTACCAAGGCTGAACATCTGGAAGGGGCTGTGCTAGAGAAAGTGGGAGGACAATGGGGTTTATGGTGGAGGCTTGGAGCCCTGGGTGGGCACCAGAATCCACAGGAACCCATAGAGGAAGTGCTTTGTCTTGGCACTGTGGGCAATGAGGAGCCATGGGAGGTGTTAGAGTAGGGCAGGTTAGAGCTTCCTTTTAAGTTGTTAGGAGAAATGAGATAGAGAAAAGAGGTGGAGGAGGATGGAGGCTGGGGGCCCTAACTTGGTGGGCATGAGACAGAGAGGTGATTTTGAGAGGCAGATTTGGGATGCATACCCAAAGGATGTGAGGGGGAGACAGCAGGAGATAATAAAAAAGACCACAGGCTGGAAGGGGAAGAGAGACCTCAGGGCAAGGGTGAGCTTTGATGAGGCCTGGCTGGATGAATGAGCAGAAGGAGGTTGTTGGCGGGACAGCTGGGGAATTCTGTGGGCCACCCTGTCCACTGGAGTCTGGCCAGGTCCAGTCCTGCAATAGGGAAACCAAGGCCAAAGGGCCAGCCTTTGCTTCAATGGTCCCAAGATCCTGCCTGTAGGGTCAATGGTGATCCCCCACTCTGAGTCTCAATTTCCAGCTTGTGCTGTGGGGGGGAGGGGGAGCCAGGCCAGGATCCTGGGCTCCTTATCCCATGCCTGCTCTCCCCACAGCTCAGAGGATGGCCAGAGAGACGGCATGGATTTTGGAGGCCAGTAGGGACCAGGGGGTCACCATGCGGCACTCTGCAGGGAGTGACAACCCCCACCCCATGCCTCAGCAATCGGCTCTCCCATCAACTGCTCAAGGCCCTTCCCAGAACATGGCCACAGCTGCTGTCCTTGTCTATGCCAAGCCTTGGAGTCCACCACCAGGGCCATTTATAAGAAATGCTAGAGGGTGGCACCTGTGGCTCACGGAGTAGGGCGCCTGCCCCATATACCAGAGGTGGCGGGTTCAAACCCGGTCCCAGCCAAAAACTGCAAAAAATAAATTAATTAATTAAATAAAATGATCTTTTTTTTTTTTTTTTTTTTTTGAGACAGAGCCTCAAGCTGTCGCCCTGGGTAGAGTTCTATAGCATCACAGCTCACAGCAACCTCCAACTCCTGGGCTCAAGGGAGTCTCCTGTCTCCGCCTCCCAAGTAGCTGGGACTATAGGCGCCCACCACAACGCCTGGCTATTTTTTGGTTGCAGCCGTCATTGTTGTTTGGTGGGCCCGGGCTGGATTCGAACCCGCCAGCTCAGGTGTATGTGGCTGGCGCCTTAGCCGCTTAAGCCACAGGCGCCGAGCCAATAAAATGATCTTTAAAAAAAAAAAAAAAAAGGGCGGTGCTTGTGGCTCAGTGGGTAGGGTGCCAGCCCCATATGCCAAGGGTGGTGGGTTCAAGCCTAGACTCGGCCAAACTGCAACAAAAAATAGCCAGGTGTTGTGGCAGGCACCTGTAGTCCCAGCTATTCGGGAGGCTGAGGCAAGAGAATTGCCTAAGCCCAGGAGTTGGAGGTTGCTGTGAGCTGTGACGCCATGACAATCTACCGAGGGCAATAAAGTGAGACTGCCTCTACAAAAAAAAAAAAAGAAAGAAAGAAATGCTAGAACAGGCAGCTTCACAGCCTCCGTCCTCTTCTACCTCCTTCCTCCTAATGACCTAAAAGCAATCTCACCCCACTTCCCTACTCTAACACTTCCCATGGCTCCCCATTGCCTATGGCACCAAAACAAAGTGCCTCCACTCTGGGCGGCGCCTGTGGCTCAAGGAGTAGGGCGCCGGTCCCATATGCCGGAGGTGGTGGGTTCAAACCCAGCCCCGGCCAAAAACCAAAAAAAAAAAAAAAGTGCCTCCACTCTGAGAAAACTGAGGCTACACAGAAGTCTGGATGCAGCTGGGAAGTGGATACTTGGTCACTGGAGAGGGGATGGGGGTGACTGCCGATTTAGGGACAGGGCTTCCTGTAGTTGTGGGATGTTGTATAATTGGATTAGAGGTGATAGTTGCACAACTCTGCATATACAAACCCCCCACTGAATTGTAGGCTTCAAATGGGCACTGCCTCCCTTTCTCATGCCTGCTCCCACTCAGGGTCCTGGGGTGACCCTGGGTCTCCACTACCCAGATGGTATTTTGCTTGGCTTTGTTCTGAACTGTTACCCTCTTGTAACCCCACCTGGCCAGAAACTGAGGCACACAGCAGTCTGGATGCAGATGGGAGTCAATATCCTTAACCATTAGGCATTACTGCCCCTTCCACTCCCACCTCCAGGGTCTCAAGTCCCTACCCTCAACACAGAGTCCTGTACACAAGGACTCTGTTATAGCTGAGGGGGTAGTCCCAAGAGAGGGAAGGGGCCAGCCACTCAGGAAGGTATGAATCACTGGGTTACATTGCTTAAAGGCAGCTGTAACAAGGTCTCCCACTCTGTTCCCCAAGGATATCTTGCCCCTACCTCTACTCTAGGATCTGGTCCAGCCTCAGCCTCAGGCAGAACCATAGACCAAGGCAAAGGTGGTACCACATGGCCTTCAAGGCAGGCCAGCATCAGTCTGGCCACTTTCCCTTTGGATTCTTGGAAACTTGTTCCCAGAGTTCTTTTGAGACCCAGCAGCCATATTGTAGGGAAGCTCAAGCCACACCAGGAGGCTCCTTGCAGGCAGCAGGCTGAGCCCTGCCATGGAGTTGTGTGAGTGAAGATGCCTGAGGAGAATGAGCCCAGCTTTTTACCTCTTTCTTCCTAGCTAAGGATCCTGGGGGAGGGAAACCAATGTGGCCTTTCCAGATTCCTGACTCACAGCATCACTGGCAATGTGGCTTTTGTACCAGTAGGTTTGGGCCAACTTGATTATGAAGCAAAAAAAATCCAGAATTCAGGCACACCCAAGTTTTTATGACTTTTATTAAATCCTTACAAAACAGAATACAAAATTCTGGCATTGACGGTGGAAAGGAAAACTTTGAGCTCTATCAGTTCACCTGGTACAATGGAATTAAAGTGCTTGGATGTTTTTTCCCCCAGTTTAAAAAATTTTTGAGGTTTTCTTTTTGTTGTTGTTGTTGTTGTTTTTTAAAACAGCTTAACATCGATACACGGCCATTCTGGCCCAGGCTCTCCAGGATCTTCTGCTCATTCACAGTAACGTTCTGACTAGCCCTCCAGGTGGCCATGCGACAGGGTAGGAGGGGAGAGGGAGGAAGTGACTGTCCCACCTTCAGAAAAACAGAAGCTGCTAGCCGCTCAGCTTTCCAGATACAATGACCATTGGTGCCTGCGGCATTTGCTTGTTCTTTTATACAAAAAAGGCAGAAAATCCCCAGTTGCAAAAGATGGAATCACTGAAGGTGAGAGATGACAAGAGGTCTTTGGAAAGGCCATCCACAGATATAGGCAGGCAGGGGACTGGGGAGTACATGTCACCCCCACCAGCTACCACAGACTGTGACAATTGTAGGAGACTTGGGAGGGGGAGAGGAGGTTAGGCCGAAGGTGTCTGAGCCCACCACCCACAGGCCCCTCCGACATTCAAGTATTCTTCAAGAACAGGGAAGCAAAGTCAACTGATGTTTTCTTTAAAAAACTAACTAAACACGACGAAAATCCCCGACCATAGATTTAGAGGCCAGAGGGGCTACCTCAAGAAACACCTGAGCACAGCCCAGGGCTGGGCTGGCCTGGAGGGGGCCATGGGGAATTGGCTGGTAAGCGACACCCCACCTGCCACCCCCCTGACCAGAAGAGCCACATGTGCACATAGAAAATGGAAACTCGTATTGCATAGTACTTCACCGCCAGAGCTCGGGGTTGGGGGACAAAGCAGACCCTTCCCTGCCATTCCTGGGTGCCCGAGGCCGTGGTAGCGGCGGCTGCTTTCCTGAAGGTGGGCAGACTGAAAACACTGCCCTCACGGGTGAGGGGATGCAATGGGACCCCCAGGTCTGACCCCAGCTTTGGTGATGGGGAGTGGGCCAACAGCTTCCATTCCAGACCCGAAGGGGGGCACAGGGGCAGGACGTGGCCATGGTCAGACTGAGCCCTGAGAAGGGGCACTCGGGTGCCCAGAAGGGGTGTCTTGGGGACCCCCAGGTTGGCTGACGGGTGCCTGTCCAGCCCCTCCTACCCACCTTGGTGTGGCAGATCCCTGGCTCCTGCCGCTTCAGTCCCTGGTTGGGTAGCAAGGGGGCAGTAGGTCAGCTGCAATTTAAGGTGAAGGTCAGAGGCTGAATCCTGCCATCAGGGGCCTGGACAGCCAATCCTAGAGGAAGCCCTGATTGTCAACTCTCACAAGGTCAGGGAACTTGGGTGAAGGGTGGGGTGGGGGATGCCCTCCCCCCTGCCTGCCCACACCCAGGCCTACCCTCTTGAGATAGGGGGCCCCCTGTCCCTGCCAAACCACCAGGGGTGTCTGGAGTGAGAGATAAAGGAGCTGCTATTCCATGACAGGAGGGGGAAGGAGAGCCTGTCCCTGAAAATACTGAGGGCTGGGGAGGCAGACATGGGGGAAGGGTGTCCTGGGCCCCTCAGCTCTGGAAGATGGCAAATTGGCTGGAGGCGGGCTCTCCTGAGTCACTGTGCAAGCAATGGGAGTAAGGAGGGGGTGGCCGGGTGCAGGTGACCTGGGCAGCGGGGCACGCCAGACCTTCAAAGTATAGGTGAGTTTGGGGAAGAGTAGAAACCCAGCCACACACACCCTCTGCTCTCCTCCCCATCAAAAGGAAAAAAAACAAAACAAAACAAAAGGAATGAGGAGGTGGGAATAGGAAAAAAAGGGAAAAAAAAAACCCAAAGCAAAAACCTATTTAAAAAAAAAAAAAAACAAAAAAAACCCAGCCCCTCAGCTGGGCTTAATGCCTGGGAATGCAGCCAAGGGGAGCAGCTCCCAATAGCTTAAAAAAAAGTTTAGATAAGGGGGGCACCTATGTACAGAGGGAAGGTGGGAGGGCGTCAGGCGCGGTCTCCCACGAGGACCACGGGAGCAGCAGACAGGCTGGCTCTCTGCCGCCGTTGAGCCAGCTTGGACTCTGAGGGTGGGGACAGCTGTAGGCAGCGTGAGGTAGCTCGGACGAGGACGGGCTGGCCCTGCCCCGCGGCCTCCTCCTCCGCCAAGTCCTCTTCACGTTGGGCCAGCTGCCGGTTCATGGCAATAGCCTCAGCCGCGAAGGACGTGAGGTCTTTGGCACAGCTGTTCCTATGGAGGCAGAAGAGGGGAAAGTTGCTGAGGCCAGATCCCATGGGGTTTGAGCAGTGCCCTCTCCCCTCACCCTGGGCCTCTCTGGGCATCAGAACCTCATTGTCGGCCCTAGCAAGTCACCCAATATGAGGATATCTAAGTGCTTGGGTGTTTTTCTCCCACTATTTTCATCTTTTGAAGCATCTTAATATTTAACACCCCCCTCTGGACTTGGGAAGCCCCAAGACCCTACATAGGCTCACCTCTGCAGGACCATGGGTGTGGGCAGGGTGTTCTCCGGGGCGCACTGCAATGAGGCAGAAGAGGCAGGGGCTAAAGTGGGCCCAGCAAGCCCAGAGGAAGCCCTTGGGCTCAGGTGGCACTGAGGGAAACCCTGAGTACAGCCCCATCTCCAGGACCCAACCTGCAGACACCACGAACTGGGGCTTCATGCATACCTGCACAGGGACCCTGAACCTGGCTAGGGGAGGGATGCTGTGTGACTCTAGTAGGGATCACAGGGTGGGGATGGGTTGAACAGCTCAAAAACCATGCCCCTTCTGGTTTTCAGCCCAAACCCACCCTCAAAGCCCCCTCTTTCTCAATGCATAGGTCTCCAGATTGCTCCTGGAATGGGTTTAGAGCTCCTTCTTGCTATGGAAAAATAGAGTGACCTATGTTCCTGTTTTTAGTAAAGCCCATTGCCCTGGTGGCCTCATTCTCTTGGGGCAGCAGATGACTCCTGGGCCTGAGAAATGCAGTGGGTAGGGCAGAGCCCTGGACTGAGATTGGCCAGGCACGAGGCCCTCCTGCCCTATCACTCTCAGACCCAGGGCCAGCCAGGCTAGGATGATCCTCTGAGCCACTGCTCCTGCCAGCCCCTATGTGGCTGGCCACTTGGTGGGGTAGCAGTGGACCCTAGACCCCACTGCATCTCTGGGCCTCTGTGCTACAGTCTCAGGGCTTTCCATATACTTGTATGGGACACCTGCAGCCCCAGGTCCTCCCCAGTCCCTCTGAGGCTAGTGCTCACCCCCTGCACCCAGGGGTGCTGCAGGACTTGGGCAGCGCTCAGCCGCTGCTTGGCGTCACGGACGAGCAGCTTAGAGATGAGGTCTTTGGCGGCAAAGGAGATGTGGGCCCAGTCCTTATCGGGGAACTCATACTTGCCCTCCTGGATGCTCTCGAACAGCATATTCTAAGGGGCACATGGGGGGGAGGGGTCAGCTGCAGATGGAAAAGTTGGGCCAGGCCCCTGCCACCCAAAGGGCAAACTGATCTGGGATGGGTGCAGGTCTGCAGGACCCAGGGTCCTGAGACAGGCTGGCATGTCCAGGAGCTTTGGGGCATCACAGGAAAGTGAAGGGACACAGACCCAGAGGTAGCTAGGAGGTTGAGCCAGCAGAGGTGGCAAGTGGGAGTTGGGTTGATTTACAAAGGTAGCTCCCAGAGGCACCAGGCTAGGAGTGCTGAGCCTTGAGCCTTGGGCAGGAGGCCCAATCCAATCACCTCAACTTCAGATGTTGCCTACCTCTTTGCTCCCCGACCCCTGTCCCTGACTCCCTTGGGCTGGGAAACTCAAAGTGTCTTCAGAAACTCTGGAGAACGGGTGGGCATTGCCCTATAGATCTTATCAGTGCTTGGTGGTCAGGGGGCAGGTCCCTGGGTAGCAGGGGTGCACAAGGCAGGTTCCTAGGAAAGGAGGGATGCATGGGTAGGCCTCCAGGTGAAGAGAAATGCTGGGGCACACAGCGCAAGCCCCCAAAAGACGAGTACATGGAGTAGGGGGTAGGTCCCCATAGGAGCAGAAATGTAGGGGCAGGTCACCCGGAGAACTGGGGTGCAAGGAGCAGGTCTCCAGGGGCACACAGAACAGGCAGGTCCTGGGGTAGGTGACAGGGGCACAAGGGGCAGGCCCCAGGGCACAGGGCAGCCCCTCACCTGGCAGGCGGGGCAGGCCTCGCCGCGGTCCCAGCCGCAGTCACTGCCGCAGTGGCCCACGAAGGGTGGGTAGCCGCTGAGCAGGATGTACAGGATGACGCCCAGGCTCCACAAGTCGCAGCGCTTGTCATAGATGCTAGCCTCCTCGCTGAAGGCCTCCACCACTTCTGGAGCCATGTACTCTGCCGAGCCGCACTGCGGACCGACCGGAGCAGGCGAAGCGTGTCACTTGGGGCTGGCCCGCGGCCCGCCCTATCATGCTCGACCCAACCAATCAGAGGCTGCTGGCAGCCCACCCTGCCCAATCAGCAGGTGCTTGGAACCCACCCAATCCTGCCCGGCCAATCAGCGGTAGGAATTTGGGACCCACCCCGCCCCCGCCTGACCAAGGCCCCGACCCACCCCCAGCCCATCAGCAGTTGTTGCTAGGCGGAAGCGGAGCTCAGCTCCGCAGCTCCAGCGGCCAGGGGCCCAGGCCAGGCCAGGTTCCGCAACCGCAGAAACAAGACTGGATGGGGTGTCAGTCCTCTGGGTTCCACCCCACCCCCACCCCTGGGGCATCCGGCCGCGCGGGCCCTCACCGGGGTTAGCAGCTCCGGGGTAGAGATGGGGGAGCAGTCTCCATTGAGCTTGATGCCGCTGCCCAAGTCAAAATCGCAGATCTTAACAGGGGACACCTGGGCAGGGTGGGAGGCATGAGGCTGGGGTCCACCGGGCTGGCCAGTGGGCAGGGCTGTCCAGCAGGAAGGGCTTCCCCCAGAGGCAGGAGGTGCCGGGAGCTGACCGCACCTGGCCAGGGTGCCTCACCTGGTTGGGGTGCTCACAGAGGATGTTTTCCGGCTTTAGGTCCCTGTGGGCAATGCCTGGGGGAGAAGCAACAGAAGGGCGATTGGGGCTATGGACGTCTTCCCAGAGACCTGGGCAGGCGGACCAGACCCTGAACTGGGGACTCACCTTTGTTATGCAGGAAGTCCAGGGCACTGGCCACATCCTGCACCACCACACTGGCCTCTAGCTCATTAAAGTGCCTCCGCTTGTGAATGTGACTCAGGATAGAGCCTGGGAAGAGGCCATGGCAGAGGGAGGGCAGAAAGGGTCACTTCCCGAGGCCCTGAGCTAGTCCACAGAACCCACACTGGCTCCTTGGATCCACAGTCCTCAACCCAGAGCCACCCTGCAGACAGGGTGCTCGGACCCCACAAACCCCTGCGTCCCATGTGCAGAACCCTCTAAAAAGTCTTTCCTGGAGGCCCTGAATCCCATAAGAACCCAGCCCTCCCTCCCCACAAGCAGGAGCCCACACTTACCACCCCGCATCTTCTCAAATACTAGGTAGAAACGGTCCTCCTCCTCGAAGAACTCAATCAGCTCTAGAACATTCCTGGGGTGGGGATCAAGAGAGGACCTGAGACTCCCTGAGGCCCTTGGGCACTCACTACCCAGCCTCTCTGAGCTCACCCACCCATAGGAAGGCTGGGACTGGGCCAATGGGCCAGCTTTCGCCTTGCCCACCTGGGGCCATCAGCCACACTGTCACTGGGACCACCCACAATGCCCAGCCTAGTAAACAGCGTGTGCTTAATATATGCTTGCTGGGGATAATGTAGCATTTAGGCCCATTCGTTTACTGAAAGGTAGCTCAGAGCCTGGCTGTGGCAAGACCAGGTCACCTCACCTGTGTCCCTGGCACTGATACAGCATCTCCACCTCCCGGAAAACCCTGCTCCGAATGTGGCCTGGTTGCTTCTCAATGATCTGAAAGGGGTCAAGGGGACACGCCACCTGGGTCAGCTGGACCTTCCAGCTGGCAAGTTTCTGGCAAGCCCCTGCCAGAAACTTCTCCTGTACAACACCTGAAACTCCACTAGGGCTCAGACCTTTGACCTCTGAAAAGCAGGGCTTTCCTAGAGGGGTCCAGAATTTGCCGGAAGTCAAAACTTTACAGTCAGCAGGGGACATGGTGAAGTGGAACATGAAAGAAAAGCTGATAGGAAAAAAGCTGGTGGGGCAGCTCTCCACCCCTACCCTGCAAAACATCCCCACAAGGCATGAGGACCAGCTCAGGGCCTTGGGAAGTAACCCTTCCTTGGACTGGTGGCTGCCCCTCTTTGACAGGGAGACCAGTCATCTTTGCTTCCACAGGACCCATAGAACTAGGGAGACCCTCAGGGTGCCTGGCTGCCAGCCTGGCTGGGTCCCACATGCCATGTGGCTGCAGCACCAAAGCCTGTATTCCTGGCTCCACACTAGCGTGGCAGGTGCCTCCCCCAGGTCCATCAGCCTGTGTCTGTTTAGGCCAGACCTGAATGGCTGAGACCCAGCTCCTAGGAAGGGCCTCAGAGCTTCAGGAAGCCTGAGCCCCAAACCACTGCCCTCTGGCACCAGCCACTCTAAGGACCAGAGGGTTCTACCCCTGCCAGACGCCCCCAGCCACCTTTGCTGGCAGAGGTGGAGGTAGAGGGTGCCTGCCAGTTCTCCCTGGTACCTGCTGGACATCTTTTCCCAGGCTGGACATTCCAGCCCCTTTCCCACTAAGCAGGAGGGTGGGTAGAGGGTAACCACACGTGCCCAGGGCTCTCATTACAGTGGTCTGGTGCGGGAGGGAATGTGTTCCACCTAGACCCCCCAGCTAAGGCCATGCATTGTGCCACATGTCTAGTGATAGACACACCTGTCCCAGCCAGGGGCAACAAATAATCTGACTCCAAAGTCTCCTGGGAACCCCCTCACCTCCCGAGTTGAAACCAAACCTAGTCATGTCTCTTGGGAGGCCGGCTAGGATGGCCACATCAGGGAGCAGAGTACAGTCCGTCCTAGAAAGGAGCTGCCTGCTCTGAGGGCCCAGCTGGGGGTCAGCACCCCTCTGGTGGCCCTCTGAGCTCTGCCTCCCTGGGCAGATGCCCTGAACCCTCAACCCACAGGACCAGGCCATGCTCCTCAATCCATAGGCTCGGTGAACCTGCTGCCCTGCCCAGAGCCCAAGTACTTTTTTCTCCTCTGCCCAGAACACCTCCTCCTCCTGCCGACCCCTAGCTGGGCCAGCTCCTCTGGACTTCAGTGGTCAACCTCTTCACACCCCCACCAGGAAGCCCCCTGATCTTGGCACTGACCACACTGGGTCAGGGGCAAGAGGACTGTGGAGGCAGCCCCAGGATGGTAGTCAGGAGCCCCTGTGAGGCTGCATGGTGTAACTCAGGCTACCTCACCCCCCCCAGCCTCAGTTTCCCTATCTGCCAAACCAGGACAGAAAGTTAAGTCTGCCTGGTAGGACCCTTTGGAGGAACATACTCAGAAGGAAGCCTGCTGTACAGAAGTGCTCTCTGAGTGTCTAAGTCTCTGGCACCTTTGTCCTGCCCCACCTGGAAGCTCTCAGGGAGCAGGGGCCACAATTGCATCTGTCACCACCTGTCACTGCTGTGGTCCCAGTGCCTGGCCAACAGTTTCCCTTAACTTGAAAACACAAGGCTCACTCCTCCCTTCACCATGGCTGGCCCACTCCTGTTCCACTTTTTCCTCTGAAAAAGCCACCAGTGTGGCTTGAACTCCTACCAGGGTCTGCAGCCTTCCAGCTGGCCCCGCATCCCTAGGAGCACCTGGCTCCCTTCCTGGGCAGCCCTGGTACTGGATACAGGGTCATGAGGGAAGCCTGGAAGGTATCTTTGAACACAATATCTGACTGTGTGCCCTCATGTGCAAGGTCATGAGGCTACTACCAGGGCCTCAGCAGCCTCCTGCACCCAGACCACTGGCCTCACCCTGGCCTCAGAGGTGTCCCAGGGATGGGGGAGGTCACATGGGTTTTCCCAAAAGCAGAGCCCCCTCTGTCACCTGCTGGACACAGCTCAGAAGACCTGCCTGAGGGACCCAGTAGGTAAGTGTCACCTCTGGCCAAAGCCCCCAGCTCTGGGCAACTACCGGTACCTGGCACAGGGTCCTTGGCCACCTGGACATAAGGTGAGCAAGGGCCACCCCTCATTGCCACTCCTGCCTAGACTCAGAGGTGCAGTGGGGGCTCAGCAGGGGCTGACCCAGATTCCCAGAAGTGGCCTGAGTCACCAGGCCCCAGGACCATTTTTAGACACTGGTTTTCCCTGGCTGTCAATCTAAGAACTTGAGTGTTACCACCTCTTCCTGTCCCCCTCAGCCAATAGCAGATCCCAGGGGCTGCCAGAAAGGGCCATACAAGCGGCTCCAACTCCTGGAGCTTACCTTGACAGCATACTCCTGGTTGGTGATGAGGTTGACGCAGGTCTGCACACGGGCATGGGCACCTTCCCCGAGCACGTCCTCCTGCAGCTGGTAGACATCTGGGGAGCGGCAGGGTAGGCATGAAGGGACCTGTAGCCAGAGCCACCTCCCCACTATCTGCCTCTCTACCACCCCATGCCTGCTGCCCCTCTCACCTTCAAACCTGCCCGAGAAGCTGTCAGTGGCTCGTCCCCGCTTCTTCTTCTTGCCCCTCTTCTTGGCATCTGGGATGTCAATGGGCTGGCTGGCAGGCATGTCTGCAGAGATACACACCCACTGTGGCTCAGGAGGGGGCTCTGACCGACCCACACCCACTGCCACGGGGAATTTGGTGGGTGCCTTGTGCACCCACTCTCTTAGGTGTCTCACCAGGGCGGGTCTCGCACTGCAGGCTGAAGTCAGAGTCCTCACAGTCCCCAAGGTGGGCCTGGTCTAGGGAGAAGGCCAGGTCGAAAGGGTTCTGCCCCTGCAGGAATGGAGAGGACAGGAGAGAACACTTAAGACCAGGCTGGTGTGGAGAACAGTCCAGCTCCAAGGCTGAGACCACAAGTTAATTACCTGGAGAAAAACTGAGTCTGCTCCTTGCTCACACTGGACACCAGAATAAACTCCCCATGGGGCAAACGGTTCAGACCAGGTGATTCCCAGCACCTGGGACTCCCTTCCTCTCCCCCTCCCCACTCAGGGTGTGTATTTAAACTTGTGCAGCCTCCTAGGACCTCAGCAGGGACACAGGGTATCTTGGAGGTCCACAAATCCCCTAACTCAGTAGTTTTCAACAAGGGAGAATTCTGACCTCTCAGGGGATATGGGGCAATGCTGTGGACACTTATGGTTGTCACAATTGGGGCTGCTCCTGGCACAGAGTGAGTGGAGGTGGGAATGCTGCATAGCACCCTGCAGATATTTGTAGCCCAAAGGCCCCAAATATCAACATGTCGAGATGGAGAAGCCTTGTTCTCAACCATGAGGAACCTGACCCTCCGCCCCCAGCCCAGGGCCCCTGGGCATTCCCGGGAGGGTGTGCAGTATGGGGCAGGGACCGATGCAGGCAGACAGCTGCCTGGGGCCCTACCTCTGATGCCAGGGCTGAGTCACTGTGGGGCCCAAGCCACATTTCATGCCTCGGTTTGCTCATCTGCAGAATGGGGACAGCCCGGCTGACCTCTGGGGATCAAAGGCAGCAGAGCAGCACAGGGAGGTGACTCACTGGGTGGGGCTCCCAGCCTGGGCAGCCATGTCTGCCTTCCCACAACCTGCTGGGCTGTCTCAGGCCAGCTCAGCTCTTCCCAAGCCCCAATTTCCTCATCTCCTTCCCTACCCTGTCTGGAGGGTAGAGGGTGCATGTATTCAGTCTCTGTCAGCCCTGTCTCCTGCCTGCATAAGTCTCAGGCCCACCTGCACACCTGGGCCCCCAGTACACCTCCTCACACCCGCTCTATCTGGAAATTGCCCAGAATCGCCACCCCCAGCTCTGTGTAGCTGAAGCCTCCATATCTTCTGAGGGCCAGCCCTGAATTCATGCTTCCAGTCCCCAAAGCAGTGACCACCTCAGCACGTGGCACTACGCCTGCTGATGGCCAGTGTTTAGCCACATCTCTGCCTGGTCCCTGGGGGCACATGGCAGAGACACCCATGAGTGTGCCAGGCCCTGCCCAGGCTACGGCCTGCGTGGTCTGGTTTCAGTCCAGACACCCTGGAGGGACCCCTTCACAGGCTTTGGTACCCAACTAAGAAGTACCTCCCTCAGGGAAGAGCTGTGGCCAGCAGGATTTGAATTCAGGACTGTCCCACTCAACAGAATGGAGCTTGGATGAGAGACAAGGCAGCCCTGGGACTACAGGGAGGGTATGAAACCCTCAACAGGGTGCAGGAAGCCAGAGGTCCAACAGACCTTTCTGGGCCCCCCAGACAGAAGGTGGCTGGCACGAGTACATTTCTGCAGAATAGGCGTGATCCAGTCAGGGGAAGGGTCCCTGGTAGTAGGGGTCCAGGCCAGTTTCCTCTCATGATTGAGGTCTAATATCCAGGTCAGCCTCCTCCAGCCAGGAGGGCCCTAACAGGCAAGGGGGCCTGCAGATGGAGTGGTGAGTCCTAGTCTCAGCAAGGATGCTGGGACCTGGGGCCAAGTTGCTGGCCCTCTCTGGGCACCAGACAAAGTGGGGCAGGGCTCTGACAGATGGGCCACCCACCAGAGAAGGCACCCCAGGAGAGCCTCAGGGAAACCATGAGGGCCCTGTGCAGAGGGTCCCCACAGATGCCTGCACCTGGAACCCAGGAAGCCTGGTGGTAGCCAGAGAATAGAAGGGTCTGAGAACCATGCTGCCTTCCCAGCCTACTGCCCACTCTGCGCCAGGCAGATAGTTGCTAGGAGGCTGGGAGGAGGGGACCCTCCAGCTAGACCCACAAGGAGGCAAGGACTCTCAGCTCCAATAACCGTCCCAATCTAGAGGGGCTGCTGGGCCCAGAGCAGCCACCACACAAGGGAGGTTACTAGAATCAAAAGCCAGCCAGGGCTCTACTTACCCTCTGACCTTGACCTAGTGACCTGCCCTTAGGTAAAAGGATTCAGGGACCTCAGGGCCCAGTCTGAGCATGGCTTTATCTGGTCACTATTCCCACAGCATCCAACTCAGAAAAGTGGAGACAGATGGAGTGGCCAGAGCAACTGTGGTGAATGGACAGATCTGTTGTCAATAGGTGCTGGGTACCATCACTCCCATTCCCACAGGAGGGCTCCAGGCAAACCCTGCTGTCTGGGAACCTCCACTTTCCCATCTTAAAAGGTGGAAAATAAACCCGCCATGCTTGCACATGTCCTGATGGGACAGGAAGGGCGTCTCAGTAGAGGTGGCCCTGACCCAAGGGAGCAACTGTGCATGGTGGGGGTCATGGGAGGGGTCACTCTAGTGACCAAGTTCAGGCCACATGGAGGGGGACCTCTCTTGGCCCCTCAGTCCACCTCGGAGTGGAGCTGTCTGGTGGCCATGCACAGAATCAGCTCATAATTCCAAGCATGGGTAGTCTCAACCCAGTCCTTCCTGGAACTGGCTGCAGGACGAGAGTCAGCAGGCCTTGGCAGGAGGCTGCTGGAACCATCCAGAAAGTTTGGGTTTGCTTTGGCTGCTTTGCTTAGTCCTGTGTGCTGACCTGGCCTCGGCTCATGTCCAGCCCCAGGAAGGGAAAGCCCACTGTCAGAGATGTCTCAGGTCCACCCATGTCCCGCCCAGCCCTGGACACTCTGAGGGCAGCCGCTACTCTAGGAGAAAATGTAGTGGCAGGCATTCGGGCAGGGGTGAGGTGACTGGCCAGGGACACTGGCTAGACAGGACTGGGAATTTTTCCTGAGCAGTCCCCACTTGCTCCTCCCATCCTGGTGCTCAGCATGTGTGTACACACCACACACACACACACACACACACACACACACACACACACACACACACACACACACACACACACACACACACACACACACACACACACACACACACACACACACACACACACACACACACACACACACACACACACACACACACACACACACACACACACACACACACCGACTTCTCCACTGGGCAACAGGTCCCTGCCCAAGGAAGCCCAGGGAAGCCATTACATAACCTGGCCAGCGGGGTGGGGCAGGCAGCTGACATCACTGCGTCCCCTGGGCCAGGCCCTGTGGGGCCCCTACCCAGCACCTGCCATCCTTACCCTGCCAGGGTTGCTCATCTGAGACTAGGACTGGGCAGCAGCCACTACCAGACTGCCATAGAAACTTCCTGCTCTGACATGAAACAGCACTTGGGTCTGTGTGTCCCCCCACCACTCCCCACCTCACAGGCCACCTGGGGGTGGATGTGAGGGATACCCAACCTGGCCCAGGGATTCTCGAGGAAGATCCCGCAAGCCACATCCGGTGGTGACAGGGCTGTGGCCTGCTGAACCTTCTGCCCCAGTGGACAACCAACTGGGATTACAGGGGACACCCACTGGGTCTGGTATTATGAAGAAGGTACCCCAAGGGCTACATGCCAAGCTTGGGACAGAACTGCGGCCTGCTGATTCCAAGCCCTCCACAGGTGAAGGGGGCTTGCAGGAAACACGCAACCAGAGGCAGAGACATCTCATCCCACTTGGGGTTCCGGAAGGAAGAACCCCAACGCCACAGCTGGGGAAAGGTCTTCGGCCTGTTGATAACCCCATCAGCACACACCTGGCTGGGACAGCCCCAGACGTAGTGCGGGGGACCTCGCATGAGCCCCGGGCTGATCCTAGAGGCTGGTTCGGCGCCCTCTCCCACAGGCCACCCGGGTAGTCCAGCACTGGGCGCCCTCCAAACCTATCTCGGCCCTCACCTTGAACGAACGGTGGAAGCCCTGAAGTTCGGCTGTTTTCTTCTGCACCATCTTCTGTCCGGGCCCCGCCAGCGGGGGAGGGGACGGAGGGCCCGGGGGGCGGCCCGAGGGCGGACGGCCGGGCGGGGGGCGGCCGGGGAGGGGACCCTGCGGACGGGAGCAGACAAAGGGAGGGCGGTGAGCAGCGGCGGCCGCTCAGCCGGGAGCACGGCCCGGGCGGGGGCGGCGATGGCTCCGCTGGGCCCGATCCCCGCGGCGGATCGGGGTTCCTGGGGTTGCCCGGGGCTCGCACTCACCGGGGTCGGGCTCGGGTCGGGGCCGCAGTGCCGCCGCCGCCCGACGTCGCGCAGCCCGGACCCCGCTCCGCGGACCGCGCGGGGAACAGCGCCGCCGCCGCCGCCGCCACCGCGGACTCCTCTGCCTGGGCCGCCGCCACCGCCGAGAGGAGCCGGGCGCGCCGCCGCCGCCACCGCTTTTATGGACTCGGCCCCGCCCAGGCCCCGCCTCCGACGCAGACCCCGCCTCCCCCGACACTCCCCCGCGCTGGTCGAGGGCGAAACGTCGTGGGGGTAGGGGGACAGTATTCCCGGGCTCCAAGTGCGGCTGCGCGACGCGGGCGCGGGGCGTGTCCGCGTTTCCTCGCCCGCGCCTGCGCTGTGCGGCGCATGGGTTCCTGGCGCGGAACCCGGTCAGCGTGGCCGGATCAGGGGTTCCCCGGAGACCTGTGGGACCTTGGAACCCAGCCAAGGCCTCCTGTTGTCAGTCGAGGCCTGGGATATATTAACTCCTTTGCGCGAAGCCCCTGCTGTAGAACCTACCGTGGTTAGGGAACAGCGCCACCCCAGCTGCCCCCTCGCGTACCACCAACGCGCTTCGAGGCCCAGATGCTCTCTCCTCTTGGTGTTGGGGGACCAGCCACCACCACCTGCTTCTTGCCCCAGCTGGGCCACCCCTATGCTAGGAGCAGAGGGCACCCCCAAGAGTTCGACCCGTGCTTGGTAGGACCCAGAACAGGGGGCGGGGACTGAGATCTGTGAAGAACCCTTCCTTCACTCAGGGACAGCGTTTCAGGGAGAACTCTGGAACCTCAGACTGCAGAAGAGCCCGAGGGGTGAATGAAAGCCAAGGCGGGGGGTACAACCGAATCCCACTTTGTCTGGGGTCCCCAAACCAGGCTTGGACAGAGGGAATCAGCCCCTCTTGAGCTGGACCAGCTCTCCATACCTCCCCACCAGGCCCCATGCCTTGGGCACACAGGGTTCACTTGCTGGACGTAATGTTGTTTCTGTTCTCCGAGCCCCAGCTTGTCCTTCCAGAAGCTTCCTACAGCCCATCCTTACTGTCCCCCAAACAGAATATGAACTTGGAGAGGCTGGAGACCTAATAACTTGAAGCCGGTTTGGCACCTTCTCTTGTTGGGCAGCCTCTGTTTACTTGCTGCCCCAGGGGATAGCGCTCAGGCCACAGGGGCTGGGGATGCTGGGAGGGACCTGCAGGGATCTCCCCAGCCAGACCCCAGCCCTTGGTGTTTCTATGAGTCTTGGCAATAGAGGGGCATACAATCATGAGCCCCTAGCCTACCCCCTTCTTGGATATGTGTGTGTGAAGACACACACATCTTGGCTTCAGGTGCCTGAGGTGGGGCTACTAGACCTGCCTGCCCAGGAGAGACCTCAGGCTTCTTCTCCCCACACTCATTTGGCTGTCCCTCCTCACTACCTATGTGTAAGTAGTATACCTGTGGCTCTGTTGTGCAGGGGGCAGGCTTTGCTGTAATGTGCACTTTCTCCATCATGAGGACAAATACAGAGAGGGCCCTGACACTCCCCCAGAATGTCAGCATCAGCTCTGTCAGCTCTCTAACAGCACAGATCTTTCCACTGCTGTGTGCAGTGTCCTGACTTGGTGCACATGGGGGTGTTGCCCAAATAGTGCTTAAAAGAAAGGACGTGATGTTTGAGTGTTTGTGCACACTCAGTGAGAGCTTCCTGTGGCTGCTGTAACAAAGGACCACAAATGGGGCAGGGGGCTCAAAACAAGAGATTTATAGAAATTTATGTTCTTAGGGTGGCGCCTGTGGCCCAGTGAGTAGGGTGCCGACCCCATATACTGAGGGTGGTGGGTTCGAACCTGGGCCAAACTGCAAACAAACAAACAGAAAGAAAGAAAGAAATTTATGTTCTTAAAGTCCTAGAGGACAGAGGTCTGGAATCAAGGTGTGGGGCTTCCTCCAGAGGTTCTAGGGAAGGATCTTTTCTGCCTCTTTGAGCTTCTGGGAAGTCCATGTTCACTTAGCTTGTGGCCACACCAGTCTAATCTCTGCCTCTGGCTTCAAGTGTCTCTGTGTCTTTTTTTTTTTTTGGCTGGGGCTGGGTTTGAACCCCACCTCCCATATATGGGGCCAATGCCTACTCCTTTGAGCCACAGGCACCGCCTCTTTTTTGTTTTTTTTTTTGAGACAGTGTCACTGTCGCCCTGGGTAGAGTGCTATTGTGTCATAGTTGGTAACAACCTTAAACTCTTAGGCTTTAGCAATCCTCTTGCCTCAGCCTCCCCAGTAGCTGGGACTACAGGTATGCACCACTGTGCCCAGGTAATTTGTCTATTTTTAGTAGAAATGGGGGTCTTGCTCTTGAGGTCAGGCTGGTCTTGAGCTTCTGAGCTCAAACAATCCACCCACCTTGGCCTCCCAGAGTGCTAGAATTACAGGCTTGAGCCACCGCACTGGCTTCCTCTTCTCATAAGGACACTGAATCTTAGATTAGGGCTCACCTTCCTCCAGGGTGATCTCATCCTATCTTCCTTATATCTGCAGAGACCCTGTTTTCAAATAGGGTCCTAGTCCCAGGTACCTGGCATAGCATATGGACAAACTTATCTGGCAGACACAACTCAGCCCACATCAGTATGCAGAAACCTTTTCCTGGCCAGTAGCTACAGTGCCAGATTCCTGGTGAGGGTATTGAGCTATGTCCATCCTCATGTGTATGTCGACTGCAAGACACAGACTTCAACTGAGGTCGCTCCCAGTGCCAGGTTTATGGGCCCTGGAGGTGGGGAGGCCAGGCCCCAAGAAGGAAGACCCTCATCTGCCTGAGTGGAAGGGGCCTGCCTGGCTGAAGGCAGTGAGCCTGGGCCCCACCCCAGCCTGGTCCTTCCTCCATTCTTCTGCAGTATGGTCTCGGGTAGTGCAGATGACAGTGGGATACAGGGTGCGTGGAGTGACCAAGAAGGGCCCAAGGCCAGAACAGCACCCCCCAAGTGCTACCAGGGAAGATGGCCAGGCTGAGGGAAGGCTCAGGAGTGCCCTGGGAGGTTTGGCTCCTAAAAAGAGGACAAACAGGAAGTGAGGCAGGCAGCAGGCAGGCGGGGCACATCAGGGAGCCATTCCTACCCCACCTCCTGCTCCCAGCTCCACTAACAGACCTGCACCTGAAATGCACACTCCCTAAGAGACGAGGACAATGGTCTCTGGCCCCACCATGACCCAACATCTCCCCCATACTCCTTGTGTCCCCCATTTTGGTGTGACCACCAAGCTCTGCTATATGTGGGGGACAGTGTCTGAGCCAGGTGGCTTCTTTCTCTGCCTTCAGCCTTCCTGGCTCCACTCCCTGGCTGAGGAGCTCTCGCCAGGCCCAAGCCGGGTTCAGCTGTGGTTTACCATCCTGGGACATCACAGCAGGGTCAAGCCAAGTCTTCAACCAGCATGGGTGCACCTGACCAAAGCTGTTGGGGGCTGGACTGTGGGCTTTCTTGGTGCTCCTGCCCCCTGCCACCCAGGGCACTAGCAGGCATTCTTATCCAGGCAGGTGGGAATCAAACCAGCAGTACCTTGACCACCCTAGACCTATTTTGGGGTGTGCTGGCAGATCAGGCCCAGGGAGATGGGGGAGATGAGAGGGGCCAGAGCGGCCACACAGGACAGGAGGTGGTCTTTGGGGGAGGTGGGCAGCAAAGTGGGTTTTGAGACCCAGCCCCAGGATGCCTACTCTGGCTGGGACAGCTCTGCCACAGTCTCTGCTTCTGGTGCCTTCTTACAGCCCCCACAGGCCACCAATGTGCACCCACTGTCCCTCACCAGAGACCCCATTGGCCATCTGATCAGTGCCCCTTCTTCAGGGTTCCTGGGGCCCTGGCAGAATGGCACACGGGATGCATAGGTATGAGTTTGTGTTCCCTGCAGGCCAATCCCAGGGTATCCCTTGTCCCTAGCCCCTGAACCACCGGCCACCCTCACAGCCACCTGTCCGGGGGCCCAGACCTGGGAGGGGAATCCTTGCACATGCCTGCTGGGCAGTTTGGCCTCCCCTCCAAGATGGGGGCAGGCTCCCTCATGCCTGGAGGGATGACAGGTGGGTCATGACAGGCCCACCAGGTGTTGCACCTCCTCTTGAGACCCCAGCAGGATGGAAGCGTGGAAAGCTCAGCCAGCTTGGATCCTAGAGGGCCCCTCCTGCACCTGGCCTTGGAGCAGGCTCTGCCAGCCTGAGCCCAAAGGTGCAAACCTGCTTTCTTGGGGAGGGGGTCCTGTTGGCCTCCAATCAGCTCCTGAGAAGCCCCTTGTTTTAGCCCATGTTGTTCGTAGGTCTCCCCAAAGCCCTAGAGGAAGTTCCCAGGCATGTCTTGGACTTGCCAGCCAGGGCCTTGGTTTCCCTTGGCCTTACTTGAGCCAGTGGGAGGCAGACTGGCAATGCAATGGTCACTTTGACACCCCTCCTTCAGGCCTGGGTGGGTGGCCAGAGCCTGAGGTGTTTGGGGCTCTGTTATGCAGAGTATACAGGAGTTCAGAACCCCTGTAACCCAGAAAGGAAGGCTACCAGATCTAGAAAATAAAATTATAGGGCACCCAGTTAACTTTGCATTTCAGACAAACAACAGTTAACTTTTCAGTAGATATCCCAAAGCTCCAGGCATAAGTATACTCCAGGTGATTACTCACTTGTTGTTTATCTGGGATTCCAAGTTAGCCCATTGTCCTGTATCGTATTAGGCAATCCTAAAAGGGAGTGACAATAAAGACCTTTACGCCAACATGAAAAAAAAAAAAAACAAGTCAAGTTTGGTATGGGTTGTGTGAGTATGAGCAGGTTGACTGTTGGGTGTGCCTGAGAGAGGCACCTGCCTAGGTCCTCATGGGGCCAGCATGTGCGTCCGTGGGAGTGGAGTGGGGCCTGTGCATACCTTCCTGTGTGTGCACACACTTTAGTGTGCAGTGGGTGCCCATGGGAGCCCTCCTCCTGCTTCCCACATATCTAGGGAAAAGAACTGTAGTCAGGGGGTGGTGGTATCAGCTAAGTGAGAGGCCTGGGCAGAGTCATCCTGGCCTCCTGCTAGACTAGACCTCTGGCCATACAGCAGGGACATCTGATGCAAGTGGCTGCAAGTGCCCCTTCCTGCAGGCTGACTCACCCTCACTTCATTCCAGTGGCTGAGCAGTTCTGGGGACAGAGCCAGGGCCCGCTGTTCTCCACTGGGGGCTGGGAGAGAGGGGCAGGGCAGATGTGGCCAAGACCTTGGGGCTGCCCATCTGCCCAGGCTGGCTATGATACAGGAAGGGTAGAACTGTGTCCATGGGATCAGTCCCTGTACAGTTCCCAGAGAACGTGTGGGGGCAGGACCAGGTAGCTGGGCAGGGATTATCTAGAAGATGACCAAAGGCCACAGCCCTGCAGCAGTGACTGTGGAAGAAGCCCTTGGCTGTTAGGTTGGTAACCTGGTTTCCTCTCCTCCTCCTCCAAAAGTGTTATTACCCTCTTTTGGAGCCCAGAAGACACCCACGTGGCTCTCAAGGGGAGCCTGATGTCCTGGTCCCAGCCGACCTGTTCCTAACAGGGACTGGGCATACTAAGGATCCCAGTTTGGGGGGTGGTCTCAGGGTACACGTGCAGATCTTGGGAGGGGAATGGCCATGGGACCTCCTATAGCAGATGGGATTAAATTAAGGATCTCAGGATAGTGAGATCACCCTGGATTACGGGGCTGAGGGGGAGGGCACGAGGAGGCAGGAGGGTCAGAAGCAGAGAGGGACTGGAAGATGCTGCGCTTCTGGCTCTGAAGGTAGAGGAAGGGGCCCTGAGCTGAAGGATGTAGGCCTCTAGACACTTTGGAAAAGGCGGGAAATGAAGCATCCAGGAGGGACCAGCCCAGCTCACACCTTGATTTTAGCCTGGCTAGCCCTTGTGTTGGACTCAGACCTGCAGAGCTGTGAAAGCATCCTTTCCGGTCGTTTGAGCCTCTACAGTGGTGGTAGTAGCTTGTGACAGCAGCACCACGGAGGCATCCGGAACCCCCATTTTTCAGGAAGAAGTGAGGTAGGTACAGCCAGTGAGCCGGAGGCAGCACCTGGACCTCCGATTGTCTCGGGCCCTGCAAGGTCTGGGGACACAGCGGTGCGTCCGGGAGGGGACGTACGCCCTCTCCTTTCAGGTGCACTGTGGTGTTGCCCGAACGCAGGAGCCTCCGCAGATGCCTCTTAGCCTGGTCGTGACCGCCTCCGGGCAGCCTTCACCCCTGTCCTGGGGTACCGGCTGCGCGCGCCTGCACACTGGCTGGCTCAGGTACCCGGACCCCTGTGCCTGGAGGGGCAGGCGAAGGTTGCCAGGCAACGTATTTGTGTCATCCAATCTGGCGCGGTGGCCCAGGCTCCATTGATAAGACAGGCGGTTCCCTGGAGCTGGACCAATACAACTCAAGATACCGAGAGTGAGGCGTGGTCACAGCCTGGTCTCTAGCCAATGGAATTATTGTTGTCGGAGTCGTGCGAGCAGGGCTTTACCCCTTTTAAAGGGGCCGCGCGCGTTATTGTGAGCCTCGCTCCTCAGTGGGTTGTGGGCAGAGGTCTGGGATTAGAGACTGGGGCTCAGCGAGCCGAGCTCAGCTTTACCTCGTCTTCTGTCAGGCTGTGTGACTCCGGGTCAGGCTTTGGTCTACCGAGCCTCGGGGTTGTGGGGGAGGGGAGGCGGCATCCAGAGCCGGCTGTTCCCTAGTGCCTGCTCCTGCACTTATGCGGCGCCCTTAGTGTGCACTTGGACCTCCTGCAGCAGTCAGCCCCTGTGTAGGGGACGGGGGAGGGGGCAGAGGGCCCCCCCAACCCCTGAGAGGAGGTCGGCCAATCTAGGTCTTGAAGCTGGGGTGTGACCCCAGTCCTGGGCTCCTGCCAGAATCTCTTCTTCAGCAGCCAGGAAACAGCCCTTCTGTGTACCGCTGCCCCTATGGAAAGGTCAGGGAGGGTTGGTCCCCCAGGTCACAGGATCCATGTCTCAGAAACTGTGCACTGGCTCAAAGCACAAGGGGAGAGTGGTCTGGATCTGACCCCCCCATCCCCCCAAGTGGACTCGGGGACAGCAGCTACAACCATTACATCCCTCCACCTCAGGTGCGGCTTCCTGTCCTCTCTCTCTCTCTTTTTTTTTTTGTTTTTGAGACAGAGCCTCAAGCTGTCGCCCTGGGTAGAGTGCCTTGTCATCACAGCTCCCAGCAACCTCCAACTCCTGGGCTCAAGCGATTCTCCTGCTCAGCCTCCCAAGTAACTGGGACTACAGGCGCCTGTCACAATACCCCGCTATTTTTTGGTTGTAGTTGTCGTTTGTCAGGCCCGGGCTGGATTTGAACCCGCCAGTTCTGGTGTTTGTGGCTGGCACCCTAGGCTCTTGAGCTACAGGCGCCGAGCCTTTTTTTTTCTTTCTTGAGACAGAATCTCACTATGTCACTCTCAGTAGAGTGCTATGGTGTCGCAGCTCACGACAACCTCCAACTCTTGGGCTTAAGCGATTCTCTTGCCTCCGCCTCCCAAGTAGCTGGGACTACAGGCGCCCTCCACAAAGCCCAGGTATTTTTTTGTTGTAGTTGTCATTGTTGTTTGGAAGGCCTGGGCCAGGTTAGAACCTACCAGCTCTGGTGTATGTGCCGGTGCCCTATCTGCTGAGCTACAGGTGCCAAGCCATCCACTCTCAATCATGAATTTGAATCATAAATCAGAAAGAACATTGGCTGTCCCTCAGAAGTGATTCACGAGCCCATTCACCTGATACTTTCTGTGTCCCCAGCCTGCAGTGTCCCCAGCCTGGAGCATCTCCAGGTAGCCTTCAGGGACTAGATGTGCTAGAGCCCAGCCCTCCTGCCAAGCCTGTCCTCAAGAATGGGGGTGGCCCTTTTTGGCATGGGAGGTGCACATTCACAGTCATGTGGATGTCTGTGAGGAATGTTATTTAGCCAGCCTTCCAAGACCAGTTCAGACATGGGAGTCACCATACCTGGCCTCACTGGCCATGTTTCAAACACTAAATATCTACCTGGGATTAGTACAAGTCTATTGTGTGAGACCATTTTTATAAAGTCTACAAAAAGGCAAAATTAAACATACATTGCTTTAAGCATATACACATATGAGGTAAAACTATACAGAAAAGCATGGGAGGGGCGGCACCTGTGGCTCAGTGAGTAGGGCACTGGCCCCATATGCCGAGGGTGGTGGGTTTGGACCCAGCCCCAGCCAAACTGCAACCGAAAAATAGCCGGGTGTTGTGGCGCGCGCCTGTAGTCCCAGCTGTTTGGGAGGCTGAGGCAAGAGAATCGCGTAAGCCCAAGAGTTAGAGGTTGCTGTGAGCCGTGTGACGCCACGGCACTCTACCGAGGGCGGTATAGTGAGACTCTGTCTCTACAAAAAAAAAAAAAAAAAAAAAAGCTTGGGAAAGAATTTTTTTTTTGAGACAGAGTCTTACTCTGTTACCCCGGCTAGAGTGCTCTGCCGTCACAGCTCACAGCAACCTCAACCTCTTGGGCTCAAGCAATCCTCTTGCCTCAGCCTTCCAAGTAGCTGGAACTACAGGCACCTGCCACAATGCCCAACTATTTTTAGAGATAGAGTCTGGCTCTAGCTCAGGCTGGTCTCGCACTCCTGAGCTCAAGCAATCCACCAGCCACAGCCTCCTAAAGTGCTAGCATTACAGGCACGAACCATGGCACAAGCCTAATAATTTTTTTTTGTTTTTGAGACAGAATCTCAAAGACTCTCAGTAGAGTGCTGTGGGGTCATAGCTCACAAGAACTTCAGACTTCTGGGCTCAAGCAATTCTCTTGCCTCAGCCTCCCAAGTAGCTGTGCCCACCCGTAACGCCTGGCTATTTTTTAGAGGCAGGGTCTCGATCTAGCTTAGGCTGGTCTCAAACTCATAAGCTCAGGCGATCCACCCACCTCGGCCTCCCCGATTGCCTGGATTATGGGCGTGAGCCACTGTGCCTGACCCAGGCTAATAATTTTTATTTTTTTATTTTTATTTTTTATTTATTTATTTATCTTGAGACAGAGCCTCAAGCTGTCACCTTGGGTAGAGTGCTGTGGCATCACAGCTCACAGCAACCTCCAACTCCTAGGCTCAAGTGAGTCTCCTGCCTCCGCCTCCCAAGTAGCTGGGACTACAGGCGCCCGCCACAACACCCGGCTATTTTTTGTTTGCAGCTGTCATTGTTGTTTGGCGGGCCCAGGCTGGATTCAAACCCACCAGCTCAGGTGTATGTGGCTGGCGCCTTAGCTGCTTGAGCCACAGGCACTGAGCCTTTTTATTTTATTTTATTTTATTTTTTTTATTGAGACAAAGGCTTACTTTGTCACCCTTGGTAGAGTGCCTTGGTGTCATAGCTCACAGCAATCTCCAACTCTTGAGCTCAAACGATTCTCTTGCCTCAGCCTCCCTAGTAGCTGGGACTATCAGTGCCTGCCACAACGCCTGGCAGGCCTGGGCCAGAATCAAACCCACCAGCCCCGGAGCATGTGGCCAGTGCCCTAACCAATGAGTTACAGGTGCCCAGCTTAATTATTTAAAAAAAATTAAAATTTGGGTTTGGCGCCTGTAGCTCAGTGGTTAAGGCGCCGGCCAAATACAGCAGGGCTGGCAGTTCAAACCCGGCCCAGGCCTGCCAAACAACAATGGCAACTACAACCAAAAAATACCCAGGTGTTGTGGCAGGCACCTGTAGTCCCAGCTACTTGGGAGGCTGAGGCAAGAGAATTGATTAAGCCCAAGAGTTCGAGATTGCTGTGAGCTGTGATTTCATAGCACTCTACCAAGGATGACATAGTTGAGCCTCTGTCTCAAAAAAATAAATGAGGCCAGACGAGGTGGCTCACGCCTGTAATCCTAGCACTCTGGGAGGCCAAGGTGGGTGGATAGCTTGAGCTCACAAGTTTGAGACCAGCCTGAGCAAAAGCGAGACCCCATCTCTACTAAAAATAGAAAATCTAAGGCAAGAGGATCACTTGAGCCCAAGTTGGAGGTTGCTGTGGGCTATGACGCAACAGCACTCTACCTAAAAAAATAATTAAATAAATAAATAAAGATTTGGCCTGGTGTGGTGGTTCATGCCTGTTATCACAGTACTTTGGAAGGCCAAGGTGGAAGGATTACTTGAAGCCAGGAGTTTAAGATAAGCCTGAACAAGAGCAAGACCCTGTCTCTACAAAATACAAAAATGGAAAAATTAGCTGGGTGTGGTAGCTCACACGTGTAGTCCTAGATACTCAGGAGGATGAGGTGGGAGGATTGCTTGAGCCAGGAGGATGAGGTGGGAGGATTGCTTGAGCCTAGGAGTTGGAGGCTGTAGTGTGGCAATGTGAGACTTTATGGAAGGGGCTACATGGAGAGGACCTGAGACTAACAGATGTGAGGAACTGGATTCTAGCCTGAGGGAGCTTGGAAGTGGCTCCTTCCCTGGTCAAGTCTCTGGATGAGACCACAGCTCTGGCTGACACTTTGGTTGCAGCCTTGTGAATGCTAAGCAGAGAACCCAGCTAAGCCATGCCTAAGCTTCTAACCTCCAGGAGCTGTGAGATGTTATGCAGCTATAGCTGACTAATACAGATTTCCTAAGTGCACCATAATGAAGTGAGAAAGGATCTCAGTGTGATTCTAGCACTATTCTTGGGTAACCTTGTGAGAGCTCTCACCCGTGGTGCCAGGCAGGGTATCCACACCCTCCTCTCTACTCCCTTAGCTCCCTAGATGCTGGCTGAGATGCCTCCTTCTGAGTGAAGGATCACCCACAGACCCAGAGGATCTGCTTCTGACCTCCCCTGGCCACTGCCCCTGTCCTTCCCTGGGAGAGACCCTTCCTGCTGGACTGGAATGACAGAATCCTCTTCTGGGTAAAGCCCATTTCTGAGTGGGCACTGCATCCCTGATGCCCAAAGGGGCATGTGGCACATGTCACCCAACTGCAGTAGGTGAGGGTGGGCTGTTGGACTTCTAGAATACCAGGGGGTTGGGCTGGGCCCCAGGAAGGCAAGACAGAGGCAGGCAGGGATGACATGGTGTGATGCTGGTGTTTTATTTTTTTTTTTGTAGAGACAGAGTTTCACTTTATGGCCCTCGGTAGAGTGCCATGGCATCACACAGCTCACAGCAACCTCCAACTCCTGGGCTTAAGCGATTCTCTTGCCTCAGCCTCCCGAGTAGCTGGGACTACAGGCGCCCGCCACAACGCCCGGCTATTTTTTTAGTTGCAGTTCAGCCGGGGCCGGTTTGAACCTGCCACCCTCGGTATATGGGGCCAGCGCCCTATTGACTGAGCCACATGTGTTGCCCCGATGCTGGTGTTTTGAGGAGACAAAAGGCGACCAGTGTGCTGGGGGCAGAGCAGGGAGGGTTTGTTCTGCAGAAGGGGCTTGGGAGGGGCCTGGGACAGGGGTAGACAAGGCACCAGGCCCGGCCCATGCAGTGGTCCCAAAGACCACTCTCCAGGCAGTGGTCCCAAAGACATCCCCATCCTTATCCCTGTGACCTATGGCTATGTCACCTCACATGGCAGAAGGGACTCTGCAGATGGGATTGAGTTAAGGACCTTGAGATGGGAGATCATCTTGGATCACCTGGGGGTACCAGTGTCACCACAGGGTCCTCAGAAAAGGAGGCAAGAGGCTCAGAGGCAGAGAGAGACTAGAAGATGCTGAGCTGCTGGCTCTGAAGAGGGAGGAAGAGGCTCTTAACTGAGGGATACAGGTGGCTTCTGGATGCTACTAGAAAAGGCAGGAGTTGGGTTCTCCCGTGGAGCCTCCTGCAGGGACAAGTCCTGTAGACCTATGTTGGACTTCTGACCTCTGAGTTGTCAGATAGCAAATTCTTATGGTTCTAAGCCACCTCATCTGTGGTGATTTGTTATAGCAGCCCCAGGAGACCTTACCCCAGCCTCACCCAGGTCGATCCTGAAGGATTTGAGGGCTTTTGTCTCCTGTGGCTGGTAAAAAGCATCCACCAAAGCTTGTCATCTGGGTAGATGAGCAAGAAGGTGCAGGTGATTTGAGGTGGAAAGGACCTGGCCTGAGCCTGAGCCCAGGCCTCTTGGCAGGCAGATCACAGTTCTTCCATGGCCCCCCTGGGCACTCTGAACCCCTGTGGCCCCTGGAGCCAAGCCTGAGAAACAGACTGGAAAACCTGCTTCAAGAATGCGAGGAGATGAGCAGCAGACAGGGGAACTGTGGGGCCAACCCTGGGCAGAATGTCTGAGGCCACTGTGGGCTGGTTGTGACCTTCCAGAGACATTGCCATGAGGCTGTAGCCAGCTTGGTGTCTGTCACATGCTACAGCCAGCATCAGGCAAGACAGAGAAGTTTCCAGTAATTTAATGAATCACGGCTGGAGGTGTGGGCTGGAGGCTCTGAAGTGACCAACCTGTGGCCTAGGTTCCCCATCCCAATAAAATGCTGGGGATGGCCAAGACTTACAGCCAGGAGAGGAAGGTGTACCCCGTGCCCAGGACCAGAGCTTATATGGACCCCTGAGGCTGGCAGCAGAATCACAGGGACCCACTGGCCTGGCAGGGCGGGGACAGCTGTCCTGCTTTCCAGGACAGACAGCAACATTTTCCTAGCCAGACTTCCTGGGAGCAGAGTCCCCATTCAGGGGAGGTCCTGGTAGGGCAGGTCAACTGCTTTTGTTTTCCATCCACTTCTCTGGCTTGGAAAGAAGGGCAGGCAGCTCCAGAAATATCTAGGAACGCAGCCACGCCCCTGGGGCAGCTGCCCCGGCGGTGGCACCAGAAGGTCAGCAGAGGTGCAATGTAAACAGCGGCTGCAAAACACCAGTGCCAGACACAAGCCTCGTGCACAAGTGGGCACAGCGCGTGACCTGCCGCAGCCATGCGGTAGAAACATCCCAAATGGCTTATCCAGTGGGGAATAGAGAAACACAACTTGGCTCATCCTGGAATGTTATTCAATAATAAAAAGGGACTAGGCTCTGACACAGGCTGCAATGTGGGTGGATTTCAGAAATATCCTTCTCAGTGACAGAAGCCAGACACAGAAGAACAATCCTGTGTGATTCGATTTATATGAAAGATCCAGGTAGGGTGCAGTGGCTCACACTTGTAATCCCAGCACTCTGGGAGGCTGAGATGGGTGGATTGCTTGAGCTTGAAGAGTTAAACACCAGCCTGAGCAAGAGGGAGACCCTGTTTCTGCTAAAAATTAAAAAACTAGCTGGGTGTTGTGGCAGGCACCTGTAGTCCCAGCTATTCAGGAAGCTGGGGCAGGAGGATAGCTTGAGCCCAGAAATTTGAGGTTGCTGTGATCTATGATGCCACAGCACTCTATTCAGGGTGAGAGTGAGATTCTGTCTCAAAAAAAAGAGAGAAAGAAAGAAAGAAATATCCAGAACAGGAGGCCTGGCATGGTAGCTCACGCCTGTAATGCCAGCACACTGGGAGGCCAAGGCAGGAGGATCGCTTGAGCTCAGGAGTTCAAGACCAGCCTGAGGAAGAGCAAGACCCTGTCTCTACTAAAAATGTAGCAAAGTGCTGTGGTGGGTGCCAAGTCCCAGCTACTGGGTAGGCTGAGGCAAGAGGATCGCTTGAGCCCAAGAGTTTGAGGTTGCTGTGAGGTATGACACCATGCACTCTACCTAGAAAGACAAAGTGAGGCTCTGTCTCAAGAAAAAAGAAGACTGGGAGGCCAAGGTAGGTGGATTGCCTGAGCTCACAAGTTTGAGACCAGCCTGAGCTAGAGTGAGACCCCGCCTCTAAAAATAGCTGGGTGTTGTGGTGGGCGCCTGTAATTCCAGCTACTCAGGAGGTTGAGGCAAGAGAATCACTTGAGCCCAGGGGTCTGAGGTTGCTGTAAGCTATGACGCCAGACACTCTACAGAGGGTGACAAAGTGAGACTGTGTCTCAAAGAAAACAAAAAGAGGGCGGCACCTGTGGCTCAGTGAGTAGGGTGCCAGCCCCATATACAGAGGGTGGCGGGTTCAAACCCAGCTCCAGCCAAACTGCAACATAAACAACAAAAAATAGCCGGGCGGGCGAAGGTGGCAAGAAAAAGCCCCTGAAACAGCCTAAGAAGCAGGCCAAGGAGATAGATGAGGAAGGCGTTCAAGCAGAAACAAAAGAGGAGCAGAAGAAATTCGAGGAACTAGAAGCGAAGGCTGCGGGGAAGGGCTCCCTCACCACAGGTGGAATTAAGAAATCTGGCAAAAAATAAGCTGCTCTTCGTGCCTGAGACGATGGTGATTGATTCCTATTTAAACATCTATATTCCCTGTCATAACATCTTTTGCCACCTATAGCTAAAATGAAGTGTTGTCTTATAGCATATTGTACATTTAAGAATAAACTTTTGTAAAAAAAATAAATGAATAATAGCCGGGCATTGTAACGGGTGCCTGTAGTCCCAGCTACTCGGGAGGCTGAGGCAAGAGAATCGCTTAAGCCCAAGAGTTTGAGGTTGCTGTGAGCTGTGATGCCATGGCACTTTACCAAGGGCGACATGAGACTCTGTCTCTAAAAAAAAAAAAGAAAGAAAGAAAGAAAGAAATACCAAGAACAGGCTCGGCGCCTGTGGCTCAAGCGGCTAAGGCGCCAGCCACATACACCTGAGATGGTGGGTTCAAATCCAACCCAGGCCCGGCAAACAACAATGCCGCTGCAACCAAAAAATATCCGGCCGTTGTGGCAGGTGCCTGTAGTCCAAGCTACTTGGGAGGCAGAGGCAGGAGAATCACTTAAGCCCAGGAGTTGGAGGTTGCTGTGAGCTGTGATTCCACAGCACTCAACCCAAGGCGACAGCTTGAGGCTCTGCCTCCTAGAAAAGAAATAATCAAAACAGGGAGATCTGCAGAGACAGGATGTGGATTTGTGGGTATTGGGGCAGGGGAGGGGCTAGAGTGGGGGTGACTGCTGATGGGGACAGGGCTTCCTCTTGGAATGATGCTCTGGAATTAGAGGTGATGGTCACACCACAGTATGAACGAGAGGAAAAACCTCTGTACTCCTTAAATGAGAGGATTGTATGGTATGTGAATTGTATCTCAATAAAGATGTTTTGACCGTGACCAAACCCTAGCACCATGGCTGTTAGTGACCTTGCCCTGGGACAAGCAAACACTGGTAAACCCAACACCCTGGCCAGGTGTGATGGCTCCTGTCTGTAGTCCCAGCACTTGAACAGGCAGTGATAAGAAGATTGCTTGAGGGCGGTGCCTGTGGCTTAGTCGGTAAGGCGCTGGCCCCATATACCAAGGGTGGCGGGTTCAAACCCGGCCCCAGCCAAACTGCAACCAAAAAAATAGCTAGGCGTTGTGGCGGGCGCCTATAGTCCCAGCTACTCGGGAGGCTGAGGCAAGAGAATCGCCTAAGCCCAGGAGTTGGAGGTTGCTGTGAGCTGTGTGATGCCATGGCACTCTACCAAGGGCCATAAAGTGAGACTCTGTCTCTACAAAAAAATAAAAATAAATAAAAAAAAAAAAAAGAAGATTGCTTGAGGCCAGGAGATCAACACCAGCCTGGGCAACACAGCGAGACCCCATCTGTACAACAGCAACAACAAAAATTCAAACCGCCATCATGCCTGTGAACTAACCATATGAACTATGCTACTGTCCCGTGATGCAGCATCACTTAGAAGTTCAGCAGCAAGATTCAGAAGTATGACTTCTGCTTGGTGAGAAAAGTCTGGAGAATCTGTGGGAGGGAATAGATTCCTAGATGGCTTCCATGATGTGCTTCCTGGTGATCATACCCCTGCTCAGGTCCCTACCCTGTGGGAGGACCTATGAACATGAATTTGTGATGGGATGTCCATGGTGCTGCCACCCCAGATCATGTTGCCCGTCTGGCTGACTCTCCCACTTGCTGGCTTAGAGGAAGAAAGTAGTCATTGTTGGGGGATCCACATGGCAGGGAGCAGAAAGCAGCCTCCAGCTGACAACCAGTAGGGCGCTGAAGCCACAAGGAGTACTGAGGATGATGTGAGATCAGATGTGGTTCCTTCTATAGTTAATCCTGCAGATGAGACCCCAGCCACAGCCAGAGCAGAGGACCTGGCTAAGCCATGCCCAGACTCCCATTCCATGGAAAACATGAGAACAGACAGCTGTGTCTTTAATGTCTACTTTTGTGGTAATTTCTCATACAGCAATAGCTGACCGATACAGCTACTTAGTTATTAATAATTGACTAATAGGCTGGGCCCAGTGGTTCATGCTTATAACCCCAGCACTCAGAGAGATCAATGTGGGAGGATTGCTTGAGCTAAGGAGTTCGAGACCAGCCTGAGCAAGAGCGAGACCCCGTCTCTACTAAAAGTAGAAAAATTAGACGGGCATAGTGGTGAGTGTCTATAGTCCAGCTACTTGGGAGGGTGAAGCTGGAGGATTGCTTGAGCCCAGGAATTCAAGGTTGCAGAGAGCTGTGATGACATCACTGCACTCCAGATCTGGTGACAAAGCAAAACCCTATCTTTAACACCCCCCCTAAAAAAAACCCCAAATAATAAACAAAATAAAAAAAGACAAAAACCCTGACTCAAAGCTACTACAGTTTCTCTTAGCGATATCTACTTTCAACCACCATTTCACAGACCGGAAGCTAAGGTTGTACAGGGTATACATTTTTTGTTAGGTTACCTGGCCCGAAAGTTAGGACCCTCTCTGGGCTGTTCCCCTTCTCCAGAGGTACTTAGGTGAAGGCTTTGTAAGTTTCCTGCAGCTGAGTTATTTAAACTTTTGTTAATAACTTCTAGTTTTGTTGCATTTTTGGTCTTGGGGATTTTTTTGTTTGTTTTTTGAGACAGAGTCTCAATCTGTCTCCCTGGTTAGAGTGCCCTGCTGTTTCATGTTTCATTGTATTTGATTAGTTGAAGGCCTGTATAATTTTTGATTTTGTTTTTTAGAATTTCACTTTTTTTTTTTTTTTTAGACAGTCTCACTTTGCTGCCCTCAGCAGAGTGTCATGGCGTCATAGCTCATAGCAACTTGAAACTCTTGGGCTCAAGCAGTTCCCTTGTCTCAGCTTCCCGAGTAGCTGGGACTAGAGGTGCCCACCACAACACCTGGCTATTTTTAGAGACAAGGTTTTGCTCTGGCTCAGGCTGATCTTGAACCCGTGAGCTCAAGCAATCCACCTCAGCCTTCCAGAGTGCTAGGATTACAGGCATGAGCCACCACGCCCAGCCTCACATTTTTTATATAGTTTAATATAAGCTAATATATAAACACTTTAAATATAGCCAATTTATTTTCATATTTATTTATTTATTTTGAGACATAGTCTTTGTTGCCCTTCGTAGAGTGCTGTGGTATCATACTCACAGCAACCTCCAACTCTTGAGCTTAGAGAATCCTCTTGCCTTAGCCTCCTGAGTAGCTGGGACTATAGGCGCCTGCCACAACACCCAGCTATTTTTTGTTGCAGTTTGGCCAGGAATATAGCCAACTTTTTTTTTTTTTTTTGGTAGAGACAGAGTCTCACTTTATTGCCCTCAGTAAATTGCCGTGGCGTCACACAGCTCACAGCAACCTCCGACTCCTGGGCTTAGGCACTATTCTTGCCTCAGCCTTCCTAGCTGGGACTACAGGCGCCCGCCACAACGCCCAGCTATTTTTTTTGTTGTAGTTTGGCCAGGGCTGGGTTTGAACCCGCTACCTTCGGTATATGGGGCTGGCGCCCTACACACTGAGCCACAGGTACCACTCCCAGCTATTTTTTTGTTGCAGTTTGGCCGGGGCCAAGTTTGAAACTGCCACCCTCGATATATGGGGCCAGCACCCTAACAAGTGAGCCACAGGTGCCACCCCCCCCTTTTTTTTTTTTAGTTTTTGGCTGGGGCTGGGTTTGAACCCGCAACCTCCAGCATATGGGGCCGGCACCCTACTCTGTTGAGCCCCAGGCATCGCCCTTTTTTTTTTTTGAAAGAGTCTCAAGTTGTTGCCCTGGGTAGAGTGTCCTGGCATCACAGCTCAACTCATCATCCTCAACTCCTGGGCTCAAGCGATTCTCTTGCCTCAGCCTCCCTAGCTGGGATTGCAGGCACCTGCCACAACGCTTGGCTATGTTTTTTTTGCAGTGGTCATTATTGTTTAACTGGCGTGGACTGGGTTTGAGCCTACCAGCCTTGGTGCATATAGCCGGTGCCCTACCCCCTGAGCTACAGGAGCTGCCATTTTTAAATGCTTTTATGATATTCTGAAAATAAAAGAGGGGATCTCTAGTGTTGGTGAAGAAATTTGAAAGTAGCCAGAAAAGTAACTTTAAAAATTTTACATATAAGGACAGTGTGCTGGCTCACGCCTGTAATCCTAGCACTCTGGGAGGCCAAGGCAGGTGGATTGTCTGAGCTCATGAGTTCGAGACCAGCTTGGGCCAGAGCGAGACCGCATCTCTAAAACTAGCAGGGCATTGTGGTGGCCTCTGTAGTCATAGCTACTCAGGAGGCTGAGGCAAGAGGATCACTTGAGCCTCCAAATTTGAAGTTGCTGTGACCTATGTCACCAGGACACTCTAGCCTGGGTAACAGAGTCAGACTCTGTCTCAAAAAAAAAAAAAAAAAAGGCTCGGCACCCATAGCACAGTGGGTACGGTGCCAGCCACATACCTCAAGGCTAGTGAGTTGGAACCTGGCCTGGGCCAGCTAAAGCAACAATGACAACTGCAACAACAACAACAAAATAGCTGGGTGTGTGGTGGGTGCGTGTAGTCCCAGCTACTTGGGAGGCTGAGGCAAGAGAATCGCTTAAGCCGAAGTGCTGTGTGAGCTGTGACTCCATGGCACTCTACCGAAGGGACCATAGTGAGACTCTGTCTCAAAAAAAAAAAAAAAATAAATAAATAAATAAATAAATAGAAATTCTACATATAGGTTGGACAAGGTGATTCACTCCTATAATCCTCTGTAATCCTAGCACTCTGGTCTGGGAAGCTGAGGTAGAAGTACTGCTTGAGCTCAGGAGTTCAAGACCAGCCTAACAACAGTAAGGGCCCATTTCTACACACACACAAAAATTTCTTTCACCTACAAATAAAATAAATTACATATATATGTAATTTCTACATAGATGATGTAGAAATAAAAAATAAAATAAATTGGGGCGGCGCCTGTGGCTCAAGGAGTAGGGCGCCGGTCCCATATGCCAGAGGTGGCGGGTTCAAACCTAGCCCCGGCCAAAAACCAAAAATAAATAAATAAATAAATAAAATAAATAAATAAAATAAAATAAATTACATATATATGTAATTTCTAAAAAAATATATGTTTTTTCACCCTCGGTAGAGTGCTGTGGTGTCATAGCTCACAGCAACCTCCAGCTCCTGGGCTTAAGTGATTCTCAGCCTCCCAAATAGGTGGGACTACAGGCAGCTGCCTCAACGCCCAGCTATTTTTTTGTTGCAGTTTGGCTGGGACCGGGTTCAAAACCTGCCACCCTTGGTATAGGAGGCCAGTGCCCTACTCACTGAGCTACAGACGCCACCCTAAAACTTTATAAATATAAAAATATATATAAAATAAAAATAAATATCAGTGATTTAAAATGTTTGTTGAATATTTACCATGGTTTATTTCACTTGATTTTCTATTTCATGTAATGTATTTAAGTAGAAGAAGTTTTCTAACTGAGATAGAAGTTAGATAAGTCTTCTATCTTCTCTGTAGATTATACCTTTGGTCAAAACAGATGTACTTTGTCCCATATGAACTTTGACATCCACTTGGACATTAAGATTGCCGCCGCCTCTTCCTGGTAGTTTGTTCTACATTTTTATAACTATATCTAATTGTGCATTTCTACCATTCTATGTATTTTTTATAGCAATTTTATTGGGATATAGTTCATGTACCATAAAATCCCCCATTTAAAGTGTACAGTGCAAGATATTGAGGGTATTCACAGAGTTGTGCCGTTATCAACAGCTGAAGAGAAGAAAATGTCATGATTTTGATTTTAAACTAATGCAAGCTTCTTTATTTTTTAGACAGAGTCTCACTTTGTCCACCTTGGTATAGGGCTGTGGCATCACAGCTCACAGCAACCTCAAACTCTTGGGCTCAAGAGATTTTCTTGCCTCAGCCTCCCAAGTAGCTGGGACTGCAGGCGCCCGCCACAATGCTCAGCTGTTTTTAGAGATGAAGTCTCGCTCTGGCTCAGGCTGGTCGTGACCCCATGAGCTCAGGCGATCCACCCAGCTCGGCCTCCAAAGTGCTAGGATTACAGGTGGGAGCCAGCATGCCCAGCCTTATATGTTGTTTTTAAAAATACACAGTGAACTAAATTTTGCCAATGATCATCATCTATGAAATAAAATTTACTGATTCTGGCTATAAAAGATGAATATACTGAATTATTGTCATCTGAAAATGTAAATTCCTGCCTAGAAAAGTCAGCAAATTATCTTAAAAATCAGAAAAGAAGCCAGTTTCTGAATCAATTCCAAAATCACAAGATGTCCTATATATATCAGACTTAACCCTTTAAGAAATGTAATGGAAAAAATGATGTCATGGAAAAATATCTCATTCATATTAACAACCACAAATAACTAAGTATAACTCTTAAAAAATGTGCTGGTCAGAAATGCCCTACCAAAAAATAGGAAAATCAGGTTTAACGCCTATAGCTCAGTGGCAAGGGTGCCAACCACATACACTGGAGCTGGCGGGTTCAAACCCAGCTGGGGCCTGCCAAACAATGACAACTATAACTAAAAAATAGCTGGGCGTTGTGGCGGGCGCCTGTAGTCCCAGCTACTTGGGAGGCTGAGGCAAGAGATTCGCTTAAGCCTAAGAGTTGGAGGTTGCAGTGAGCTGTGATGCCATTGCACTCTACTGAGGGAGACATAGTGACACTCTGTCTCAAAAAAAGAAAAAAAAATAGGAAAATCAGCCAAGCATTGTGGCTCACATTTGTGATCCCAGCTATCCGAGAGGCTGAGGCAGGAGGATTGCTGGAGCCCAGAAGTTGGAGGCTGCAGTGAGCTGTGATGATGCCACTGCACTCCAGCATGGGTGACAGAGCAAGACACTTTCTCTTTAAAAAAAAAGGGCGCAAGGCTCCGCGCCTGTAGCTCAAGCGGCTAAGGTGCCAGCCACATACACCAGAGCTGGTGGGTTCAAATCCGGCCCAGGCCCACCAAACAATAATGACAACTACAAACAAAAAATAGCTGGGGCCGGGGGTGGTGGCTCACGCCTGTAGTCCCAGCGCTGTGGGAGGCCGAGGCGGGTGGATTGTCTGAGCTCAGAGGTTCAAGACCAGTGTGAGCAGCAGTGAGCCAGAGTAAGACCCCGTCTCTACTAACAATATCAAAAACAGCCAGCACATTGGCAGCGCCTGTGGCTCAAGGAGTAGGGCGCCAGTCCCATGTGCCAGACGTGGTGGGTTCAAATCCAGCCCCGGCCAAAAACCACACACACACACACACAAAAAAAAAAAAAACAGCCAGCACCGCCAGAGGAAGAAGAAAATCAACAAAAAAAGGAGTACTTCAAACAAAGAAGAATGAACAAGCAAACCGAAATTAAAAATAAACAAAAAATTAAAAAAAAATAGCTGGGTGTTGTGGTAGGCACCTGTAGTCCCAGCTACTTGGGAGGCTGAGGCAAGAGAATCGCTCAGCCTGGGAGTTGGAGGTTGCTGTGAGCTGTGACACCACCACACTCTACCCAGGGCAGGCACAGGGCTCGGAGAGGTTTCTCACTACTGGAGTGTTAGCACTCTGAGAGACCAAGGTGGGTGGATTGCCTGAGCTCAGGAGTTTGAGACCAGCCTGAGCAAGAGGGAGACTCCATTTCTAAAACATAGGGGAGTATTGTAGGGGGGCACCTGTAGTCCTAGCTACTCAGGATGCTGAGGCAAGGGGATCATTTGAGCTAAGAGTTTGAGGTTGCTGTGAGATATATTGCCAAGGCACTCTAAGGAGGGCAACTGAATAAAAAAAAAAAAAAAAAAAGTACCCAGACACACCAGGCCAATCCAGAGACAGAAAGTTAATGGCTGTCAGGGATTGGGGTGTAGAAGTGGGGAGTGACTGCCAATGGGGATAGGATTTTTTTTTTTTTTTTAGAGACAGAGTTTCATTTTGTTGCCCACGGTAGTGTCCTGGTGTCACAGCTCACAGCTACCTCCAGCTCTTGGGCTTAGGCGATTCCCTTGCCTCAGCTTCCCGAATAGCTGGGACCACAGGTGTCCGCCACAACGTCTGGCTATTTTTGTTGTTGTTGTTGTTTTTACAGTTTGGCCAGGGCCGAGTTTGAACCTGCCACCCTCGGTATATGGGGCTGGTGCCCTACTCAGTGAGCCACAGGCACTGCCCAGGGATAGGATTTTTTTTGGATGGTGAGAATGTTCTGGAATTCAGTAGCAGTGATGGTTGCATAACTTTGTGAATGCACAGTACTAGCAACCACTGAGTTGTACACTTATAATGGTGAGTTCTATAGTATGTAAATTATACTTCAATTTAAACAATATTAGGAGTAAAAAAGAAAAATGCATAACCTCCACAAGTCCTCATGATGTAGGTTACAAATTTATTTCCTTCCCTCCCTCCCTCCCTTTCTTTTTGAGACATAGGATCTTACTCTGTTGCCCAGGCTGGAGTGCAGTGTCACCATCATACCTCACTGGGGATTCACACTCCCAGCCTTAAGTGATCCTCTTTTTTTTTTTTTTTTGTAGAGACAGAGTTTCACTTTATTGCCCTTGGTAGAGTGCGGTGGCGTCACACAGCTCACAGCAACCTCCAACTCCTGGGCTTAAGCAATTCTCTTGCCTCAGCCTCCCGAATAGCTGGGACTACAGGCGCCTGCCACACGCCCGGATATTTTTTTGTTGCAGTTTGGCCGGGGCTGGGTTTGAACCCACCACCCTCGGTATATGGGGCTGGCACCCTGCTCACTGAGCCACAGGCGCTGCCCAAGTGATCCTCTTACTTCAGCCTCCCAGAGTGCTGGGACTATAGGTGAGAGCCACTGGGTTGGTCACAAATGTATTCTTTTATTTTATGTATTTATTTATTTTGAGATAGAGTCTCACTGTGTTGCCCTGGGTAGAATGCGGTGGCGTCACTGTTCACAACAACCTCAAACTCTTGGGCTTAAGCAATTCTCTTGCCTCAGCCTCCCAATAAGCTGGGAGTACAGGCACCCGCCACAACACCCAGCTGTTTTTTTGTTGCAGTTGTCATTGTCGATTTTAGCTGGCCTGGGCAGGTTCAAACCCTCCAGCCTTAGTGTATGTGGCTGGTGCCCTATCCACTGAACTACGGGCGCCGCCCAAATTCCAAAAGCAATTTTTAAATAATTTAAAGTAATTCTAAATTTCTACTAGAATATCTACTTAGAGAAGTGAAAAAAATACAAAAACAATAAGAAGGAGGAAATTATATAACCTGATAATAAAATTCCTCTCCTTTCATAAGGTATATTAAAACTGGAAGCATATGGTGAATAGGGCACCGGCCCCATGTACAGAGGGTGGTGGGTTCAAACCCTGGCCGAACTGCAACAAATAAATAGCCAGGCATTGTTTTGGACGCCTATAGTCACAGCTACTTGGGAGGCAGCGGCAAGAGAATCATCTAGGCCCATGAGTTGGAGGTTGCTGTGAGCTGTGACACCACAGCACCTACAGAGGGCGATAGAGTGAGACTCTGTCTCTTAAAAAACAAAACAACTATAGGCGTGATTGGCAAGTTCCTAGAAATTTCAGAAACAGACCGATATATAAATAAGTAGTATTTTCAATCTGTGGAGGTTGTATGAAGAGGGGGTTAACTAAAATACTGGCAACAGCCAAGAGGACACTCATTAAACTATGGGGCACACATGAGTGCTTGTCTCTCAACAGAGAAATGCATCCATCTGGGACTCTCTCAAGGCTCCATCCTTCCACGTAGCCAAGAGCCCCTTTCATCACCCTTCTCCAAGACTCTCACCACCCAGGCCTCCCGAGTAGCTGGGAATACAGGTGAGCATCACCACGCTCAGCTAATTTTTAAAATTTTTTTGTTGAGATGGAGTCTTGCTATGTTGCCCAGGTTGGTCTCAAACTGGGCTTAAGTGATCCTCTTGCCTCAGCCTCCCAAATTCCTGGCATTAACAGGTGTGAGCCATTACACCTGGCTTGAATTTTTCTTTTCTTTTCTTTTCTTTTTTGAGACAGAGTCTCACCATGTCGCCCTTGGTAGAGTGCTGTGTTGTCCCAGCTCAAAGCAACTTCAAACTCTTGGGTTTAAGCAATTCTCTTGCCTCAGCCTCCCAAGTAGCTGGGACTATAGGCGCCCACCACAATCCCTGGCTATTTTGTTGCAGTTGTCATTGTTGTTCAGCTGGCCCGGGCCAGGTTTGAACCTGGCACCCTCGGCGTCTGTGGCTAGCACTGTAACCATTGTGCTACAGGCTCTGAGCTGGGAATTTTTCATTTTAACTACTTTTTTTCTTTTTCTTTTTTTTTTTAGAGACAGAGTCTCATTTTGTCACCCTCGGTAGAGTGCTGTGACATCACAGCTCACAGCAACCTCCAGCTCTTGGGCGTAGGGGATTCTCTTGCCTCAGCCTCCCAAGTAGCTGGGACCACAGGTGCCCACCACAACGCCTGGCTATTTTTTGTTGCAGTTTGGCCAGGGCGGGTTTGAATCTGGCACCCTCAGTATATGGGGCCAGCATCCTACCCATTGAGCCATAGGCGCTGCCCTTAACTACTTTTTGTTTTCTTTTGAGACAGAGTCTCACTTTGTCACCCTTGGTAGAATGCGGTGGCATCACAGCTCACAGCAACCTCAAACTCTTGGGCTTAAGAGATTCTCTTGCCTCAGCCTCTCAAACAGCTGGGACTACAGGTGCCTGTCACAATGCCTGGCTTTTTATTTATTTATTTATTTTTGAGACAGAGTCTCACTTCATGGCCCTCAATAGAGTGCCATGGCATCACAACAACCTCCAACTCTTGGGCTCAAGTGATCCTCTTGCCTCAGCCTCCCAAGTAGCTGGAACTACAAGGGCCCGCCACAATGGCCAGCTCTTTTTTTTCTTTTGGTCTCATTTTGTGGCCCTCAGTAGAGTGCTGTGGCATCACAGTTCACAGTAACTTCCAGCTCTTGCTCTTGGGCTTAGGCAATTCTCTTGCCTCAGCCTCCCGAGTAGCTGGTACTACAGGCACCCTCCACAATGCCCGGCTATTTTTTTGTTGTTGTTGCAGTTTGAGCAAGGCTGGGTTTGAACCCGCCACCCTCAGTATATGGGGCTGACACCCTACTCACTGAGCCACAGGCACGGCCCAATGCCCGGCTTTTTTTAGAGATGAAGTCTGGCTCTGGCTCAGGCTGGTCTTGAACTCTAGAGCACTGGGCAATCTACCCTCCTCGGCCTCCCAGAGCGCTAGGATTACAGGCGTTGAGTCACCATGCCCAGCTATTTTTTTTGTTTTGGAGAGATAGTCTCACTTTATCGCCCTCGGTAGAGTGCCGTGGCATCACACAGCTCACAGGAACCTCCAGTTCCTGGGCTTAGGTGATTCTCTTGCCTCAGCCTCCTGAGAAGCTGGGACTACGGGTGCCCACAACGCTGGGCTATTTTTTTGTTGCAGTTTGGCAGGGCTGGATTTGAACCTGCTACCCTCAGTATATGGGGCTGGCACCCTCCTCACTGAGTCACAGGCACCACCCACGCGCCCAGTTTTTTAAAACTATTTATTTGGCCAGGGCTGGGTTTGAACCCACCACCTCCCATATATGGGGCCGGCACCCTACTCCTTTGAGCCACAGGCACGGCCCTTAAACTACTTTTAATTTGACTTTAAATAGTCCCCTGTGACACATGGCTACTACTGTATGGGGCAGAATGGGTGTCAGGCAATTCCTGCCCCAGGTCAAAGATTTCCAGTAACAGGTCCCACCACTGTGCTCTGTGTGCAAAGTATGTCTTTGTAAGGCCAAGCATGATGGCTCACACTCTGGGAGGCTCAGGCGGGAAGATCATTTGAGGCCAGGAGTTAAAGACCAGCCCTAACCAGGACGAGACCCTATATGTACTAAAAATAGCCAGGTGTGGCAGGTGCCTGTAGTCCCAGCTACTTGGGAGGCTGAGGCAGGAGGATCACTTGAGCCCAGGAGGTCAAGGTTACAGTGACCCAGGACAATGCCCCTGAATCCCAGCCTTAGGCAAGAGCAAGATGCTGTCTCAAAAAAAATTTTTTTTTTGCAATCAGCGTATGAGTTTCCTACAGCTGATAACAAATGACCACAAATTTAAATAAAACAAATATATTCTCTTATAGTTCTGGGGTCAGAAGTCTGGCATAGGTCTCACTCAGCTAAAATCAAGATGTGGCAGGGCAGGTCCCTGCTGGAGGCTTCGGGGGAGAAGCTGTCTCCTGCCTTTTCTAGCATCTAGAGGCTCCTGTGTCCCTGGGCTTGGGGCCCCTTCAGACACAGCAGAACAGCATTTTCCAGTCTCTCTGCCTCTAACCCTCCTGCCTCCCTGGATGAGGATCCTGTGGTGACACGGCCCACTGGTAATGTAGGATGACCTCCCATCTCAAGACCCTCAACTCAAACCCATCTGCAGAGTCCCTTCTGCCATGTGGTGATGTATCCACTGTCCCTGGGTATTACAATGGAAACCTCTTTGGGGGCTGTAATTAAGCCAAACAAATAATGAAAATTTAGAAACCCTGTAAATGCCTAAATCCTTGATTTTTTTCCTTTGAGACAGCGTTTCCCTATGTTGCCCTTGGTAGAGTCACAGCAGCCTCAAACTCCTGGGCTTAAGCTATTCTCTTACCTCAGCCTCCCAGCAACTGGGACTACAGGTGCCTGCCACAATGTCTGGCTATTTTTTGTTGCAATTGTCGTTGTTTAGCTGGCCCCAGCCAGATTCGAACCTGCCAGACTAGGTGTATGTGGCTGGTGCCGTAAGCACTGCGCTATGGGCGCCGAGCCTTAAATCTCCAAATTCTTAAACTGGCCCTGGAAATAGTCGAGGTATGTTGCAAAATCAGAGTCACAAGACAGCAGTGGGAAACAGTGGCTTCTCTGGTAGGTATTCTGAGTCATCTCCATGTTTTAGAAGTGAAATTGGTCTCTTCCTGGGGTCACTGTGCCCTCTAGGGGAGGGATGTCACACACACCAATGCCCTAGGTGGCCTTAGTGTTGCCCTTCCCCTGCTTGGCGAGGAGTAGAGTGTAGCCTGAGTTGCAAAAGTCCAAGTTGGTGAGTCAAAGTTGTTCTTCCATCACCTCCTGGAACCTTGATATTTCACATTAAAAGGCCCCTGAGATCCTCACCGGGTCCCCACATATTCAACAAAAGTTTTGTGATAAATTTACCTGCCTAAGGCCACAGAACTGGTGAGCAGCCAGATGGACCACAAAGGACTCCTGTCTTTCCCTCTGCATCTATTTTTTGGCACACAGTTTAAAGTTTTCTGCCTTTTTTTTTCCCCCCAAGGGAAAGAGTTTAAATCACATTTGTTGAGAGCAGAAATTAACTCTCAGGCAAAAAAAATAGAAAATCAGTGTGAGCCCCTTTGTACACCAGCTTTTCCCAACCTCTTTTTTTCCTACATGTTTCTGTCCTAGTGGCCCTGATCTCCTACCCTAAGAAACGCAAATCCCAGCAATATACTGTCTTTATTTATTGGGGGCCCTTGTAATATCAAGATGTTCTCACCCCTGGGCACAAGGCAACCCCTTGACAAGGCAGGAAAACACAACTGACCACCAGCAGCTGTGGAATCCAAAATCCCACAATTTATTCCGAAGTTCACATCTGGCTCGGGAGGGCAGACAGGACAGAAACCCTCCCTGCCACCACCCCGACGTTCATGGGAAGCTGCCTAGCCAGGCCACTGGGGACATCTGCATTCCTGTGGAGACAGTGGTACTGCAGTTTGGGTGTTGTTTTGCAGGGATAAGGAGATACATTCAAACAGTTCTTATTTCTGGAAGTCCTGCAAAGACTGGGCTGCAGTGTCCTTTTCCTGGGTGCTCCAAGAGCTGGACCTCAGACCCAGGTGGTCTCTGCAAGGACCAGGGTGAGTTCCTGGAGCTTTGGACTTAGGCAGTGACAGTGGGTTAATTGCACTTGCTCAATTTTGCAGCAGAAACTGGCAGGAAAAGGTGGACAATGCCCCTCTCTTTTGTGGTCATCCCAAACACCCAGAAATAACCAGAGCTCTGTGTGTTCTGGGTCAGTGTGGGGGCCGTGAGGGAAGGGCTGCCATGGTTAAAGGCTACTGACATTTCTGTTGACAGGTAGGGGCAGTAGAGGCTCATGGAGTGCAGGATATGGTCTCCTTTGGTCACAGGCCCTGGTCTAAGCTCCCAGGTCCAGAGCAGACAGTATTCATGGGTTTTGGTCCCAAAGCCCCTAGGCCACATAGACCAAGGGTTGCCATAGAAGTTGGCAGCATCTACAGAAAGGCCTATTTTAGCAGAAGCAGAGATGCCACAGCAGGGAGAGGAGCCCATGAGGAAAGATCCATGCCTGCAACACTCACAGGAAAAGGGATATTGGTCCACAGAGGGAGGTGCTAACTATGGGCTAAAAAAAATCTCTTTTAAAAAGATATCTAAGATATCTTGCTGGGCACTGTGGTTCATACCTATAATCCAGCACTTTAGGAGGCCATGTGGGAGGACTGCTTAAGGCCAGGAGTTTGAGACCAGCCTGGGCAATATAGCCAGACCCTGTCTCAAAATCTCAAAATGATCACCAATGAAATTGTATACAAGCTGGATATTTTATGACACACAAAAGACCTTTAGGAACTAACTCAAACTTTGGATGCAGGACCCTTGAGGTCCTAGGAGTCCAGGAAACTCCAGATTGAGTAGCACACTTTGGAGGAATGGAATACCCAGAAGTGGGTCAGGAAGAAAAGGGGGTGAGCAGGCCCATGTCGTACCTCTGTGTGAGCACAGCAGTGGCTCTGGTGGGTGCTGCAAGGATCCAGGGCTCAGAGGTCAGGGGAGGTGGATTCTTGCCCCTGGCTGGCCTGGGAGCACCCATCCTCTCCCCTTTTTGGTGGGGCAGGTTTAGGCCAAGCTGCTGGCTGTACCTGGGAGATGGCCTAAGCAGGACCAAGGCCATGGGAAGCACCTGGCTATACTGAGTTGGCCCCCAGCAAGGTCCAGGTGAGGTTGGAGTTGGGGGTCAAAATGGGGATAGAATTTCCCAGGAGGCTGGCAGCCACCAAGGCTGGGGGGCAGTTCAGGCTTCTCTCCAGCATCCTGGGAAGTGGAAATGTTTTCAAAACAGGGTTTTCTTCAATTACTGACAACATGCAGATCCTCCCTTCATAGACAGAGACTGAGGCTCAGAGAGGTGGGCAATGAGGGTGTGGGCCTTCTGTGGCCAGGATGGAAATCAGAGGGGAAGGAACCCACTGTCGAGAGCTGGAGTCTCCTGGAGATGCCCTGACACCTCAGCAGAGGTTAGAGTGCAGGACTCGAGGGATACCAAACTCTTGAGATGCTTCAGTCAGAGAGAGACACTGAGGCTTTCCAGGCATCCTGCTCCAAGTCTCTGTAGCCTGGGTGGAGGTATGGGTACTGAGAGACCCTCAGGGATCTTAGTGGCACATCCGAGCAGTCATTTCTTTCTGTTAAGAGCAAGCAGATATCAGATACAGACAGCCAATCACAAAAAGAGAAACATGGCTAGTGCACACATGGAGTTTCATGGGAATGCAGACAGAGGGGTACCCTTGGGCTTCCCTGAATCCCAAACTGACAATAGCATGCCCTAGACCAGGGAGTACCAAACTATTTCAGAGTCAGAGTCAGTATTTGGGATTTTCAGGCCAGATGGTCCCTGTCACAATGACTCAACCCTATTGGGTAGCTTGCAAGCCACCATAGACAACTGGTAACCTGATTAAGTGTGCCCATGTGCCAATAAAACTTTATTTACAGGGTGGCACCTATTGCTCAGTGGGTAGGGCGCTGGCCCGATATACCAAGGATGGTGGGATCAAACCCGGCCCCAGCCAAACTTCAAAGAAAAAAAAAATAGCTGGGCATTATGGAGGGCACCTGTAGTCCCAGCTACTCGGGAGGCTGAGGCAGGAGAAGTGCCTAAGCCCAGGACTTGGAGGTTGTTGTGAGCTGTGTGATGCCACAGCACTCTACCAAGGGGCATAAAGTGAGACTCTGTCTCTACAAAAAAAAAAAAAAAAATAGGCAGCCAGCCTTAGCGGGCTTTATACAGTCTTTAGCACACTGGAAGGAAAGTTCTGGAAAGCAGCCTGGAAATAAGGATTAAAGTCTTTAATGCATGAATGCTATTAATTTTAAATTCAGCAAAATATTTACTGGTAGGCAAAGCCTTCAAGGGAATATATGACAAGAAGTTGTTTGAAGATGTTTTTTAACCATTTTTAAAACTTAGAAAGAACAGAGTTTCAATGATCTGTGTCAATGAAGGAGTCTCTAGCTAATATTGAGCTCCTATTTCCAGAGGGAAAATTCCTCCAGTGGCACTCCCAGAACTATGACCCTGATCTCCCCAGAGGAGCACACCTGCAAGCCCTCATCCAGGGGCCCAATTATTCAGGTGTGTCCAAGCTGGAGATGCCAGAAGGGGGCTCCTAGATGGCGCCACATCTTTTGTGACCCAGAGCCAGGGCTACCAGTGTCACATCCAGAGTGGGGCTTCCAAGCTGGGACTGCTACTTGCAAGCACTGGGCTTCCTTCCAGTGATGTCTGGACCCTTGTGAGAGTGGCAGTGGGCAGAGGCATGAAATCAGACACCTGTTGCCCTGAACCCCACAGGCCAGGATCCCACAGGGTGTGCTCAGAGCCCCAGAGCAACTGGGCAACCCTGTGCCAGCAAAAGTGTCAGATGTCCCTTACATAAACCAAGTGATCACAGCAGGGCCTCCTAGAGCCAGGATCTGTGTCACTCCCAGGTGAGGAGGAAAGGTCCTAGCTAGCCCATTGTTGTCATATGATAATACCCTTTTTAGGTGGGGTCCACCCTAACCAATTTGGCAAATCCACTGACAGAGAAAGTGGATTTGTGGTTGCCAGGAGTCTGGGGACAGGGTTGGATGAGAATGTTCTGGAATGAGATATAGGCAGTGGTTGAAGAGCACCGTGAATGTAATAAATGGTAATGAATCATACACTTTAAAGTGGCTAATTTTTTTTTTTGCAGTTTCTGGCTGGGTCTGGGTTTGAACCCACCACCTCTGGCATATGGGGCTGGCACTCTACTCTGTTGAGCCACAGGCACTGCCCAATTTTTTTTTAAACACATAATCTCACCCTGGGTAGAGTGCCATGATGTTATAGCTCACAGCAACCTCAAACTCTCCAGCTTAAGTCATCTTCTTGCCTCAGCCTCCTGAGTAGCTGGGACTATAGGTGCCCGCGACAACACCCGGCCAGGTTTTCTATTTTTAGTAGAGACAGGGTCTCACTGTTGCTCAGGCTGGTTAAATGGCTAATTTTAAGTTATGTTAATTAAAAACAACAAAATCGGTCCTCAAAGTCCAGCCAGGCAGCGAGGAGGAGGCTGGGGCTGCCTGGGCAGTAGATGCTACAGAAACTGTGGGATGGAGCCTCCTCCATCTCCCATCTCAACTTTAAGCCACGTTATGGAGTGACCTCTGAAGAGGCTCTGTGGGCAGTGTGGCATCCCCCAGGCTGGGGGCTGGCTCTGCTTTTTGGTGAGGAGTAAGGGACAAACAAGGCATTGATGCCTGTAGTGGGCATCCTCTCTTCTGGGGAGGCTAGTGGGGTACCAGTAGCCTCTGGTTACATTGGATATCAACATCTCTACCATAAGGAATGAAAACAACCCCCTGGGTGTGTCCTGGGTGTCAGGTCCCTTAAGATCTTTTTGCCCAGAATTGAAGGGAGCCACTGCAGTGCTAGTCCCCTTCACCACATCACAAATTCGGGCCCCAATCTGAACAAAAGACACCTGCTTCAGCTGCTGTGGTTTTGCACATGAGACCCGATGCTGAGAACATAATCCCTGCATGTGTCTCCCTATAAAACCTAGTAAACTATACCCTGGGAGGCCAAGGTGGGTGGATCGCCTGAGCTCACGGGTTTAAGACCAACTGAGCAAAAGTGAAACCCTGTGTCTAAAAATAGCTGGGTATTTTGGCTGGTGCCTGTAGTCCCAGATACTTGGGAAGCTGAGGCAAGAGAATCACTTGAGCCCAAGAGTTTGAGGTTGCTGTGAGCCTATGATGCTACAGCACTGCAGCCCCCTACTGAGGGGGACAAAGTGAGACTCTGTCTCAAAAAATAAATAAATACGCCTGTAGTCCCAGCTACTTGGGAGGCTGAGGCAAGAGAATCACTTAAGCCCAGGAGTTGGAGGTTGCTGTGAGCTGTGTGATGCCATGGCACTCTACCGAGAGCCATAAAGTGAAACTCTGTCTCTACAAAAAAAAAAAATAAATAAATAAATAAAATAAAAATAAATAAATGAATGAATGAATAAAACCCAGTAAACCTAAAAATAGATAGGCTAGGGCAGGTGGCAGAGGCCAGCTGGAATCCCCTCGCATTAGATTACCCCCATTTGTAAGTGACACTTAATGGATGTTTTCGGGACATCTGAGTCCAGGACTGCAAAGGTGAAACAAATCAGAAGTACGGTCAAGGTTGGTGAGGAACCTGAGCTCATGCCCAGATTTCTTCCAGGGGGGAACCCTGAATCATTCCTGGCTAATGCCCCATCATAAAGTCTCTGGGACTGAGTCCCAGGAAAGGAGGGGGCCATGTTGCTGGGCTGGCCTCCATGTCAGGTGTCCTGTCTCTGGGAAAGGGTTCCTCTGTTGCCCTCCCACCATAAGCCTGCTCACCAGCGGCTCCAGCTCCTTGGTATCGATGAGGCCGAACTCCTTGACAAAGTAATAGAAGTGCTTATAGCAGGTGTTCACATGGGCCTCAGAGCCCATCTGCGCGATGCGGTCGAAGTGGTGGATGTAAACGTGCACGAACACGCGGAAGAGCCGAGACAGGATTTTCCTCACAGCCTGCAGGAAGTTCTTGGGGAATGGTGTGCCTGGGGACAGGCGAGAGGGAAGTGGGGTGAGGGTGCTGAGAATAGCCAAGGACTGTTCAGGCCGATCTACATCAGAATTCCCTTCCTTTGGAGGTAATAGGATGGGGCTTCCTATGGATGGAAATCACTGGCAAAGACTTAAAAGCCAGGATTTTTTTCTGTGCATATTCTTTTTTGTTTGTTTTGCAGAGAGGGTCTTGCTCTGTCACTCAGGCTGAAGTGCATCATCACTGCAGCCTCCAATTCCTGGGCTCAGGAATCTGAGTTTTGTTTGTTTGGTTTTTTTTTGTTTGTTTTGTTTTTGCAGTTTTTGGCCGGGGCTGGGTTTGAACCCACCACCTGTGGCATATGGGGCCGGCGCCCTACTCTCTTGAGCCACAGGCACCGCCTGGAGTCTGAGTTTTGGCCGAGGCTGTCTCAGTCAGTCTCCTGAGTAGCTAGGAATATAGGCACCACCACACCTGGTTTACTTGTTCTGTTTTTTGTAGGAAAGGGGTCTTTCTATGTTGCCCAGGCTCATCTCAAACTCCTGGCTTCGAGTGATACTCCTGAATTGGCCTCCCAAAATACTAGGATAACAGGCATGAGCCACTGCACTTGCCTTTCAACACTTTGGTGGTATCTACTTCAATTTTATGTACACGTTCCCAGGGATGGAAGAACTCAATTGGTAGAAGTTTTTCCTATAGGTTATCACAAATGAGTGCACAAAGATACATGTTCAAGGAAAGTGGTGACAGCATGGTATGCAGCAAGATCCTGTTAAGAGCCAGTCCCCAGGCTGGGTGCAGTGGCTCATGCCTGTAATCCTAACACTCTGAGAGGCCAAGGCGGTTGGATCTCTTGAGCTCATGAGCTTGAGACTAGCCTGAGCAAGAGTGAGACCATATCTCTACTAAAAATGAAAAACTGAGGCAAGAGGATCGCTTGGGCCCAAGAGTTGGATGTTGCTGTGAGGTATGACTCTATAGCACACTACCAAAACTAACAAAGTGAGGCTCTGCCTCAAAAATAAAAAAATGCCAGTATCCAACAAAGGGATCAAGTAAGCATCAGGGTATGACACAGTTGCTCATCCCAGGGAAAGACCTGAGACATACCAGGTGAAAAAAACTAAATGGGAATGAAAAAGATTTCTTTTTTTTTTTTTTTAGACACAGAGTCTCACTTTGTCGCCATTGGTAGAGTGCCATGGATGCGTCACAGCTCATAGCAACCTCCAGCTCTTGGGCATAGGCGATTCTCTTGCTCAGCCTCCTGAGTAGCTGGGACTACAGGCGCTCGCCACAACACCTGGCAATTTTTTTTGCTGTTGTTGAAATTTGGCCGGGGCCGGTTCGAACCCGCCATCCTCGGTATATGGGGCCAGTGCCCTACTCACTGAGCCACAGGCCCCACCCTGAAAAAGGATTTCTAAGGCTCTTATATTTGGGGTCAGGCCTTGACCTGGAGCTTTCTCAATGGACTTCACCATGAATGGTAAATGGACTTCTAGTTAACATCCTGTTTCTTTCTCTGTATTTAGGGACAAGTTAATCTCTGATGCTGTGCTCTTTTTATTAGCACCTCACATCCTTGAGCACACTAGTACCTGTATTTTTGTCAGTTGTGTATGTCTTTGTAATACAGGCAAATAGGACACAGGGCGTGTGGCAGACCAATTCTGGGGAAGGTCTGTTTATTATCCATGAGAACACTGGGTTTCTTTTTTTTTTTTTTTTTGTGATTTTTGGCCGGGGCTGGGTTTGAACCCGCCACCTCCGGCATATGGGACCGGCGCCCTACTCCATGAGCCACAGGCGCTGCCCAGAACACTGGGTTTCTTCCTCTGCCGTAACAACAGGAGAAAAACAGTGAATTTAATGTGAAAATATGCTCTCAAGACATATCCCAACAATTGCCCACACACTGATGTTTAGTAGTGTCCTTGAAAACCTCTGAAAGCCAAGAGTGCTTTACAAACACTGAGCTGGGTGGGGAATCCTATCCAGGGGGTGGTAATCTTGATGGATCACTGGTCCAGGACAGAACATTAGACTCAATACTCGCACCAGACCTGCAAGGGACTCTGGGTTTACACTGATACCACCCTTCTACTCTACAAAAGAAGTGAAGGTGATGGGAGCCTCCAAGTGCAAGTGGGGTGAAGGAGGAACTAAATTTTTTTTTTTGAGACAGGGTCATGCTCTGTCACCCAGGCTGGAGTGCAGTGGAGTCATCATAGCTCACTGTAGCCTCAAATCCTAGGCTTAAACAGATCCTCCTAGGTCAGGCTCTGTGGCTAACACCTGTAATCTTAGCACTCTTGGAGTCTGAAAGGTGGGGACTGCTTAAGCTCAAGAGTTCGAGATTAGGCTGAGCAAGAGTGAGACCCTGTTTCTACTAATAGAAAAACTAACCAGGCATCATGTTGAGCACCTGTAGTCCCAGTTACTCAGGAGGCTAAGGTAAGAGGATCACTGGAGCCCAAGAGTCTGAGGTTGCTCTGAGCTATAATGACGCCACGGCACTCTATCCAGGGTGACAGAGTAAGACTCTGTCTAAAAAAAAAAAGAAAAGAAAAGGAAAGGAAAAAACAAATCCTACTGCGACAGCCTGCCAAAGTGCTGGGATTATAGGCCTGAGTTGCCTCACCCAACCAAGGAAAAACTATTGAAAGCACGATGTTGGCTGGGTATGGTGGCTCATGCCTGTAGTCCTAGCGCTGTGGGAGGCTGAGGCGGTGGACAGCCTAAGCTCAGAGGTTCAAGACCAGTATGAGCAGGAGTGAGCCAGAGTGAAACCCCATCTCTACTAATATCAAAACAGCTGGACATTGTGGCAGGCGTCTGTAATTCCAGCTACTGGGGAGGCAAAGGGAAAGAGAATCACCAAAGGAAGAATAGTAAAAAAAAAAAAAAAAAAAAAGAACAAAAAGAAAGAAAGCACGATGCTTAGTGGAAAGATTCAAAAATGGTATCTTTAGGACGGGTAAGGTGGCTCACTCCTGTAATCCTAGCACTCTGGGAGGCCGAGGTGGATGAATTACCTGAGCTCAGGTTTGAGACCAGCCTGAGCCAGAGTGAGTCCTTGCTTCTAAAAATAGCTGAGCACTGTGGCAGGCACCTGTAGTCCCAGCTACTCGGGAGCCTGAGGCAAGAGAATTGCTTGAGTTTAAGAGTTTGAGAGGTTGCTGTGAGCTATGACAGCACAGTACTCTACAGAGGGTGATGAAACTCAAGTCTCAAAAAGAAATAAAAAATGAAAAAAGAAACAGAATCTTTGGGCAGCGCCTGTGGCTCAAAGCGTTGGGCGCTGACCCTATATGCTGGAGGTAGTGGGTTCAAGCCCGGCCCTGGTCAAAAACCGAAAAAAAAAAAAAAAAAAAGAAACTGAATCTTTGAGGACTTCACTGCCCATGCTTGCTCTTATACAGGGGGTATAAACTGCAGCCTGAGGGCCAAACCTGGCCTATTTTTGTAAATAAAGTTTTGTTGGCACATAGCCATGTCTTTGTTCACCTATTTCCATGACCATGGCTTCTGCCAAGGTTACCCTCTCCTGTGTTTGCCTCAACTGGCTCCCAAGCAGCATGACAAGAACCGACCTTCTGGGTTGGCACCTGTAGCTCAGTGAGTAGGGCGCCAGCCACATACACCAGAAGGTGGTGGGTTTGAGCCTGGCCTGGGTCTGCTAAACAACGACAACTGCAACCCTCCCCCAACAAAAAAGGGGCGGTGGGTTTGAACCTGTCCCCGGCCAAACTGCAACAAAAAAATAGCTGGGCATTGTGGCGGGTACCTGTAGTCCCAGCTTCTTGGGAGGCTGAGACAGGAGAATCGCCTAAGCCCAAGAGCTGGAGGTTGCTGTGAGTTGTGACACCATAGCACTCTACCGAGGACAACAAACAAAGAAACAAACAAACAATAAAAACTGACCTTCCATGTCTGAGAAGCTGACTGGAGGTGCTCTGTATCCTCCTTGCCCTTCAGTTCTAGGATTCAGACCCCTTAGGACAGCGGTTACCAACCTGGGGGTTGCAACCCCTTTGGACTGTATTAAAGGTTGGCGGCGTTAGGAAAGTTGAGAACCACTGCCTTAGGAGCTGGGCAGCACTTCAGAGTGTCCCAGCAAGTCTATAGACCAGAACCCCATGGAGCATGGGCACCGATGGAGTCCAGGCCATACCCAGACCCAATCTTGGGGGATGGAGGGAACCAGGAATCCCTTTTTTTTTTGCAATTTTTGGCCAGGGCTGGGCTTGAATCTGCCACCTCTGGCATATGGGGCCAGTGCCCCACTCCTTTGAGCCACAGGCGCCACCCCAGGAATCCCTACTTTGGGAAAAGGCTGATTCTGGGACACCCTGTTTCGAGATGGGCATTTAAGAGCCCTCTGTTAGTCTCACTGGCAGGTGTAGGCAGGGCTGATCCCTCATGGAGGCTCCAGGAGAGGGACCTTTTCTTTTCTTTTTTTTGAGACAGAGCCTCAAGCTATCACCCTGGGTAGAGTGCTGTGGCATCACAGCTCACAGTAACCTCCAACTCCTGAGCTCACGTGATTCCCTTGCCTTCTCCTCCCAAGTAGCTGGGACTACAGGCGCCTGCCACAACGCCTGGCTATTTTTTGGTTGCAGTGTCATTGTTGTTTGGTGGGCCCTGACTGGATTTGATCCTGCCATCTCAGGTGTATATGGCTGGTGCGTTAGCCATTTGAGCCACATGCGCCAAGCCATTCTTTTTTTTTTTTTTTGAGATACAGTCTCAAGCTGTCGCCATGGCATCACAGCTCACAACAATGTCAAATTCTTGGGCTTAAGCGATTCTCTTGCCTCAGCCTCCTGAGTAGCTCGGATTACAGGCACCTGCCACAATGCCCGGCTATTTTTTTGTTGTTGTTGCAGTTGTCATTGTTGTTTTAGCTGGCCTGAGCAGGGTTAGAACCCGCCAGCTTCGGTGTATGTGGCCAGCACGCTACTCACTGAGCTATGAGTGCCGCTGGAGGGACCTTTACCTTCTTGCCTTTTCTGGAAGCCACCATAGCCCTGGGCCCAGGACACCTTCTTCTCTGGGACCCTGCCCTGCCCTGCATCAACTCACCAACATTAGTGGGGAAGAGGTCCTCATTGTTGATCTGCACCTCAATCCAGTCCATGAGTAGGTCCATGTACTTGGGGGCAGACAGCGCTGTGGGCTTCCGAAATCTGTGCTCGTCTTGCCAGCGGTACTCATACCTGGGGCCCCCTGACATGATGGGGCAGGACTCCTCCGTGCAGCCATCACTGATGGTGCCGTAGATGAGGTTGACACGGTTGAAGAAGTCCACTACGTGCACGGCCACCCAGTCATTGAGGTCCTCACCTGGGGGCAGTTGCACGGCAAGCCTCAGGTCCAGCCCTGAGTTCAGTGATGCCTGGGCCTTCTTGTGTAGCTCGAAGCGCTGGGTACCCGGCTCAAACTTGCGCTTGGGGCGGAAAGTCTTGTCCTTATTGAAGACTTGTTTTAGGAAGGGGTTGGACATCTTGGCAGTGCCTACTGACTCTCAGAATGTTTCCTCTGAGAGATCCTGCAAGGCTAGTTCCCAAGAGGCCCTGGAAATCTCACCAAGCCCTGAAGCTCTTCTTGGAGATCTAAATACAGAGAGGCGAATAATTAGGATCTGCCCCAGGTAACAGGTTTTCCTGGAAACTTGGTTCTAGAGGCACAAATGGGCTGGATTTAGAATATTCCCTAAGACTTTCAGTTTTAAAGAATCTTTTTTTTTTTTTTTTTTTTTGATATAGTCTCACTCTGTCACCTTGGGTAAGAGTGCCTGGGTTGCATCATAGCTCACAGAAAGCTCAAACTCTTGGGCTCAAGTGATCCTCTTGCCTCAGTCTCCTGAGTAGCTGGGACTACAGGCGTCTGCCATAATGCCTAGCTAGTTTTTCTTTTTTTTTTTTGTAGAGACAGAGTCTCACTGTACGGCCCTCGGGTAGAGTGCCGTGGCGTCACACGGCTCACAGCAACCTCTAACTCTTGGGCTTACGCGATTCTCTTGCCTCAGCCTCCCGAGCAGCTGGGACTACAGGCGCCCACCACAACGCCCGGCTATTTTTCTGTTGCAGTTTGGCCGGGGCTGGGTCCGAACCCGCCACCCTCGGCATATGGGGCCGGCGCCCTACTCACTGAGCCACAGGCGCTGCCCTAGTTTTTCTATTTTTAGTGGAGACAGGGTCTAACTCTTGCTCAGGATGGTCTCAAACTCCTGAACTCAAGTAGTCCTCTTGCCTCGACCTCCCAAAGGGCTAGGATTACAGACATGAGCCACCATGCCTCGCTAGTTTTAAAGAATTTCACCAAAAATGGCTTGGCACCTATAGCTCATCAGCTAGGGTATCAGCCACATACAACGGAGCTGGCAGGTTTGAATCTAGCCTGGGGCTGCCAAACAACAACAACAAAAAATAGCCGGGTATTAGGCGGTACCTATGGCTCAAGGAGTAGGGCACTGGCCCCATATATCGGGGGTGGAGGGTTCAAGCCTGGCCCTGGCCAAAACTGCAAAAAAAAAAAAAACAGAAGAAAGAAAAATGGCCGGGTGTTGTGGCGGGCACCTGTAGTCCCAGCTACTTGGGCAGCTGAGGTGAGAGAATCACGTAAAGCCCACGAGTTTGATGTTGTGGTGAGCTGTGATATCACGGCACTCTACCCAGGGCGACACAGTGAGACTCTGTCACCAAAAAAAAAAAAATTTTTTTTCACCAAAAATGATGTCAGTTTCTCAGTGGATAAAATAAAATCTCCTTGTGGCATGGCCCGAATGCCTCAGAGGAGAAGATGCCAATAGCCAGGGCGCTAAATGACCCAGAGTGGCCAAGTTGCTCCTCTGAAGTCTGACCTGGATCCTCCGAGCATAATAAGATACCCACAGTGGTTACAAGTGATTGCAGCAGGCTGAACTGTGCCGTCTACCAAGGAATGTCCATGTCCTGATGATTGGAACCTGTGAATGTGATCTAAGGTTGGGATGAGGTCACCCTGGATTATCTGTGTGGGTCCTAAATCCAGTGACAAGTAACCTTATAAGAGACAGAGGGAGACAACCCTAGGAAGATGGTGGCAGAGATCAGAGTGATGTGTCTGGAAGCCACAGAATGCACAGGATGGCCAGCAACCTCCAGAAGCTGGGAGAAGACTGGGACAGATTCTCCCTCATGACCTTAGAGCTGCAATTTTCAACTGGTGTGCCATGAAAAGATCTTAGGTGTGCTGGGAAAAATTTAAAGAATCATTAATTAGGCTTGGCGCTCGTAGCTCAGTGTTTAGGGTGCCAGCCACATTCACCAGGGCTGGCAAGTTCGAACTTGGCCTGGGCATGCTAAACAACAAAAACAACAACAGAGAAAAAATAGCCGGGCATTGTGGCCAGCACCTATAGTCCCAGCTAGTTGGGAAGCTGAGGCAAGAGAATTGCTTAAGCTCAAGAGTTTGAGGTTGCTGTGAAGTGTGATGCCATGGTACTCTACCCAGAGCGACACTGTGAAACTCTGTCTCAAAAAAAAAAAAAGAAAAGAAAAAAATTAAAATTATTTTTGAAAGAAGTTCAAAGCACTGAAAGTATATTCTTTTTCTTACCTTTTTTTTGAACAATGGAATTTAAGTGTGCTATGGAAGTTTAAATATAGGTTCACGTGTGCCATGAGATAAAAAAAGACTAAAAAACCCTGCCTTAGAAGGATCCAGTCTGGCCTACACCTCAACCTTGAAATTGGATTTCTACCTCCAGAACTATGAGAGGATGATGTTCTGTTGTTTCTATGTCTTCCCCCATGTGACCATGTCCAAATCACCAGATATTATGTTACAGCCCCTAACCTAGTATGACCTCATCTTCACTTAATTACATCTGCAAAGACCTCACTTCTAGGGCAGCGCCCATAGCTTAGTGGGTAGGGCGCCTGCCAGATACACTGAGGGTGGGTTCGAACTCGGCCTTGGCCAATGACAACTGCAACAAAAAAATAGCCGGGTGTTGTGGCGGACACCTATAGTCCCAGCTACTTGGGAGGCAAGAGAATCACTTAAGCCCAAGGGTTTGAGGTTGCTGTGAGCTGTGATGCCACCGCACTCTACCCAGGGCAACAGCTTGAGACTCTGTCTCAAAAAAAAAAAAAAAAAGACCTCACTTCTAAATAAGGTCACTCAGGGAAGTTATAGATGGACATGAATTTTGGGGGTTATGCTATTCTCCACAGTACATCATCTAAACAAAGAATCCAGCCAGGCGTGGTGGCACTGTTTGTCACCCCAGCACTTAGGGAGCCTGAAGCAGGAGGATCACTTGAGCCCTGGAGTATGAAGCTGTAGTGAGCTGTGATGATGCCACTGAACTCCAGCCTAAGCGACACTGTCTCTTAAAAGCGAGATCCTGTCTCTTAAAAGAACAAAACAAAATAAAACAAGTTCTCCATCAGTGCCTCTAAGCCTTGTGGCTCAGCAGCCACCTGCTGGGGCTCTGGGTGGGGCCTTATGTCTCCTGCCAGCCTCTCCCTGAGACTCCTCAAGTGCAGAGCAGTGACAGTGACACAGTGTTTGACTCCACCCTACAGTGGGAAGTGAATCTCACAGTGCATGTGTACCTGGCTTACATTCACAATGGGGTCCCTGTGTCACTGCCCTCATCATTATCACTGTTAGGGTGATGGCCTACTGACTCTGTGCTTTGTTCTCCATTGGCAGGCCCAGTGTGGACACTGGATTCACCTGCTGCTGCCAGGGTATGCCTTTGGCTGTGACAGAGGGGTGAGGGCCTAGAAAAAGAAGTGACAGAAGGGGAAGTCTTGGAGGGGCAGAAGCTGCAGTGCCTGCGCCCCACCCCGAAGCCCTGCAGTACTGCCGTGCAGGGCTCCAGAACACCCACCCCCAATGATAATACATAACCATTTACAATGTTATAATAAATTCCACTATTTTCTTCCCCCTATTTCTCTAAACCTAGAATTGGGTGGGATGAAAAAAAAATTGGGTAGGATAAGTCTCCTATGGGTGCTGTAACAACCTGTCACAAATTAGGGACTTAAATCAACACAAATTTAACACTAGAAAGTTCTAGAGGCCTAGGTGTGGTGGCTCATGCCTATGATCCCAGTCACTTTTTCTTTCTTTCTTTCTTTTTTTTTTTTTTTTTGTAGAGACAGTCTCATTTTATGGCCCTCGGTAGAGTGCCATGGTGTCACACAGCTCATAGCAACCTCCAGTTCTGGGTTTAGGTGATTTTCTTGCCTCTCCCTTCCAAATAGCTGGGACTACAGGTGCCCACCCACAACACCTGGCTATTTTTTTTTTAGCAGTTTGGCTGGGGCCGGGTTTGAACCCGCCACCCTTGGTATATGGTGCCAGTGCCTTGCTCATTGAGCCATGGGCACCACCTGATCCCAGACACTTTGTGAGACCAAAATGGGAGTATCACTTAAGGCCAGGACTTCTCGACCAGCCAGAGTGACATAGCCAGACCCCATCTCTATAAAAAATAGAAAAATTAAGTGGATATTTTAGAGGTTGCCTGTGAAGCCAAGAAGAGGAGCCGGCTTCAGCCCAGGAACTAGAGGCTGCAGTGAGCTAACTGCACCATTGTACTCTGGCCTGGGTGATAGATGAAGACTCTGTCCCCACATAGAGAAAGTTCTAGAGTTCAGCTGTTTGAAACTGGCTACCAGGATGGCCAGGAATGGTCTAGATCAGCGGTTCTCAACCTGTGGGTTGTGACCCACAGGAACTGTATTAAAGATTCGCAGCATTAGGATGGTTGAGAACCACTGGTCTAGATCCAAATGTTCAGTGTGCTGAGCGTAGTGGCTCATGCCTGTAATTCTAACAGTCTGGGAGGCTGAGGTGGGAGGATCCCTTGAGCTAGAGAGTTTGAGACCAGCCTGAATAAGAGAAAGACTCCATTTCTATTTTAAAAAAATAGAAAAATTAGCCAGGTGTTGTGGAGACTGTCTATAGTCTCAGCTACTCAAGAGGCTGAGAGAGGAGGATCACTTGAACCTCAGAGTTTGAGACTGCCATGAGCTAGGCTGACACTATGGCACTCGAGCAGCCTGAGGGGACAGAGTGAGACTATCTCCAAAAAAAGAAAAAGAAAAAACAAATGTTCTCACTGCAGAGAGGGAGAAACGCTGCAGCATCAACTCTTTGGAAGAAAAATAAGGTAAGGTAAGGACCTTGAGATAGGAGGTCATCCTGGATTACCCAGAAGGTCCAGTGTCACCTCAGCATGCAAGGAGACAGGAGGGTCAGAGACAGAGAGACTAGAAGATGCTGTGCTGCTGGCTCTGAAGGGGAAGGAAAGGCCCCTTCTCCCTCCTTCAGAAGAAAGTGGGTGGCCTCCAGATGTTGGAAAAGGGGGGAGGTAGGTCCTCCCCTGGAGCCTCTACCAGCTACCAGCCTTGCCACACCCTGACATTAGCTCAGGTCAGATTTCTGAGGTGACAAATGTTGTGTTCAGCCCCTTAGTGTATGGCATCAATAGGAGCCTCACACAAGAGAAAACAATAAAAGGCTACTCTGATGTCCACAGGAATGACAGATGGGAACAAAGTGCAGGTCCCTCCCCAAGGCACCCTGAGCCTTCTTGTCTCTGCAGCTTCTGGGTCATCTCTCCTGCCCACTGAGGCCCTGCTGTCTCCCTGGGTGTAGAAGGTAGACTTGGAGCAGCACAGACACAGACAAAGCAGCTGGGCACTGTGTGCACTGTTCATAGGAGAAACCCTGTGAAGGACGGATGGGACCTCTTCATCTGCACTAGGATGGCCATTATCAAGAAAAGTGGTGACGGCAGTGTGGGCCAGGATATGGATAAGTCAGAGCCTCCCACATAGCTGGCAGGATGTAACATGGTGCAGCTACTGTGGCAAGTTCCTCAAGGGGTTAATCAGAGACACCTTCTGACCCAGCAGTCCTACCCCAAGGATCTACCTGAGAGAAAGGGACACACGTGTCCATAAAGACTTGCCCACCCAGGTCCACAGCAGCACAATTCACAACAGCCAAGTGGAGAAATAGCCCAAGTGTCCACTGAGGGGTGAATGTACAAACCCAACCTAGCCCACCCACACAATCGTCGTAACTCTGACACAGGTGGATGGACCATGAGAAAATGTTCAGGAAGAGAAGCCTGACACAGAAGGACACACAGCATGAGATTCGATTTATATGAAATGTCCAGAACAGGTAGATCCACAGAGACGGAATGGGTCCTTGGGTGCCAGGGGCTGGGGAGTGACTGCTGATGGGGACAGGGCTGCTTTTAGGGGGAATGATAGTGTTCCAAATTTTTTTTTTTTTTTTAGAGACAGAGTCTCACTTTATGGCCCTCGGTAGAGTGCCGTGGCCTCACACAGCTCATAGCAACCTCCAACTCCTGGGCTTAAGCGATTCTCTTGCCTCAGCCCCCTGAGTAGCTGGTACTACAGGCGCCCGCCACAACGCCCAGCCATTTTTTGGTTGCAGTTTGGCCAGGGCCAGGTTTAGAACCCGCCACCCTCGGTATATGGGGCTGGCGCCCTACCGACTGAGCCACAGGCGCCGCCCAAGTGTTCCAAATTAGAATGTAGTGGTAGTTGCACAACTCTATGAGTGTCCTAGAAACACTGAATTGTACACTTCAAGGGGGTGCATTATATGTATATGACTTGTATCTCAATAAAACTGTTAGATTAATACAGAAACATGGCAGGGGTGGAGGGCTTGGCCTAGCTTCTGGTAAGGTACTTTAGAAGGAGAACTAAATCTGCCATCTCAGGCTCAAGCTTAGTAAAGTAAAGGGCTGTCTTCCTTTACCGAGAAATGTCAACACAACTACAGCAAAGTCTATAACATAAAAAGGCTCAGGTCAATGATTTATCACAGAGGGAACCCTTGGGTAAGACACTTGGGAAAGCCACTCAGGCAACCTGTGCACAGGAAAGAAGACTCAGGTTCTCCCACCATGTGTGCTGACCAGAAAGGCCAGACTTCCCCAAAGCTGCCCTGGGGCTCTCGGCCACTGTTGTTAACTTCCTGACACCTGGATGAATACCCAACTAAGTGCTTTATACTTTACACTGTCCAGAAAGAAAAGGGCTATGTCCATTTTACAGACAGAAAAACCAAGGCCCACACAGATCTTTGCCCCTCAGCACTATGGATGTTTGGAGTTGTCCTGGGCACTGCAGGGTGCTGACAATCGTCCATGCCTCCACTTCCTCCATGCCAGGAGTGTCCTCAGTATGACAACCACAGCTGTCTCCAGAAATCACCTAATGTCCCCTGGGGGTGGATCACACAACTGGTAGGTAGATGGGCCAGAGCTTGAACGCTAGTCTGTGCAGGTGAAGCTGCACCTGCCTCACCAGGCAACTCTGTGGCATAGAACCTCTCAGGGACATGGGCATCCAGCTGTCTGATCCTGAATCTAGTGACATATGCCCCATAGGTGGGGCCCTTCCAATACCTGGCACAGAGCCCTGTGGATGCTTTCTGGCTCTGAGTCCAAGGGCAGCTGACCCTTCCTGGTTTTGCTGGGTGGGCATGAACCCAGGCACATAGGCAGCCATGAAGGTTCCTACCCACCAGCTTTCCAAGGCAGGAGTGATCCCACAGCCCAGCTTCACAGGGGGCATGCCTGATCCAAGGAGGCCGTTTTTGTGCTTTTCATAGGCTACCTGGAGCTGGGAAGCCCAGGATAATCTCACACTGGGGCCGAGCAAGTAAGAGCCAGGGTGGGAACCCCCAGCCCACTGTCTGTGATCACTGACTGCCCTGTGTCCTGCACCTGTCCAGTTGGTCAACCATGCAAACCTGAGCTGTCTTCAGGCTACTCCAAGTACAGTTCAAGGTGAAGAATCCTCTACAGGCAAATGGGAAAAGAAGCTCCTGTCTCTGTGTCCACAAATGGTCACTTTCAGGCTATTGTCCACCTGGCAGTGAGTGGGACAATCCTTCATACTTGGTCTTATCTCAATCTCCAGATGCTCATGCATATGGGGTGAGCATTAGCCTCATTTTACCAATGGGAAAGTAAGAAACAAAGTGGGGATGCAAAACCCCATGGGCCAGCAGGGCAGAGCTGGGCCCAGGCCAAGAGCCACCAAGACTTGCCTAGTTCCTGTCTCACTTCTTGACCCCTTCACGACTGTCAGACTTTCTAACACAATGAGAATAAAGAAAAACTCTACTAGGCTTGGCGCCTGTAGCTCAAGTGGCTAGGGCATTAGCCACATACACCAGAGCTGGCAGGTTCAAATCCAGCCCAGGTCCGCCAAACAACAATGAGAACTATAACCAAAAAAAATAGCTGGGCGTTTTGGCAGGCACCGGTAGTCCCAGCTACTTGGGAGGCTGAGGCAAAAGGATCACTTAAACCCAACAGTTTCAAGTAAGGGTGCTGTGAGCTGTGATGCCACGGCATTTTGTGGCGGGTGCCTGTAATCACAGCTACTGGGGAGGCTGAGGCAAGAGAATTGCCTAAGCCCAGGAGTTGGAGGTTGCTATGAGCTGTGACACCTTAACACTCTACCGATAAAATGAGACTCTGTCTCTTAAAAAAAAAAAAAAAAAAAAAACGGAAAAGAAAAGAAAAACTCCACCCACTGCCACCACCACCATGGCCGCACAGCTGTTGATTTTGAGACCTTTCCAGTGCCAGTGTTGCAGGCTGGCCTAGAATGATGGGGAGGGTCTTCCAAGGGCCTCCTAGGCCTCTGCTAGACCAGGGCCAGTGTAGCCACTCTGGGCTGACTCCAGTCTGAGAAGACTCCCTTACTGGGCCAAGCCTTAGGAAGAACTGTCACTATAGGCCTCAGCATGTCTTTTCTACATCTATTTTTTTTTGTTTTTGTTTGAGACAGAGTCTCACTTTGTCACCCTTGTTAAGAGTGCCACGGCATTAAAGCTCATAGCAACCTCAAACTCTTGGGCTCCTCTTGCCTCCGTCTCCCAAGTAGCTGGGACTACAGGCGCCTACTACAACACCCAGATATTTTTAGAGATGGGGCACTCTTGCTTAGGTTGGTCTTGAACTCCTGAGCTCAGGTGATCTGCCCACCTCAGCCTCCCAGAATGCTAGGATTACAGGCGTGAGCCATCTTGCCCAGACCTTTTTCTACATCTTTTTGCCCATCTACCACATTCACACCAGGACCCTTCCGGAAAACTGGGCCGGGTGGCTTAAGGGGCTTACAAAGGTCTTGCTTGCATTTCTGTCTCCTCTGAGAAAGTAGAACCATTTCTTTCCTAAATGGAAGTAATTATTTTCTGAAAAACTTCCTGGATGGGCAGAGTTCCCCATCCTAAGCAGTTTTCTATCAGAAAAAAACACCTTCTGGGTAGCCAGCACAGGCCCCCAGGCAATGACCTCCCCTGTCAGTACTTCTTGAGCCCTGCTCACCAAGTCCGAGGCTGTTCTCTCTCCTCTTGTCAGAAGCCTTCCAGGGTCTGCTGGGAACAACGTCGGGGATGGCCTTCTCAGAATCAATGCCACGCCCCTCAGTTCCCCTGGTCTTTCCACAAGGAAGATTCAAGTGGCCTTTAAAAACTGCTAGAGGCATAGAAGGTAAGATGACAAATTCCCCCACCCCAGTACATATTCTTGTTTTCTTCTGAAAACAGAACACAGCACAGCACAGTTCCTCTAAACAGCCAACTGGGACGGCCCTCCCTGGCTGACGTGCAGTAGCAGCTCAGGGCTCACAAGCACCCACATCCTTCCGGAGGCTTCCACATCCTGTCACTGCCTTGGGGACTGGTACCCCAGAGTGCAAGAGAGACAAGCCCGGAGTTCAGAAGTCAGCTGTTTGTTCTAGATCAGTGTCCTACGCTGGCTCCCAACCTAGCTCCAGCCCCAACACTTGGCTGGAAGATACTCAAAGCTCAGAACCTGTCCTTTTAAAAAAGGCAGTCTTCTATAATCTAAATGCTTATTTTCAAATATTACAACTGCTATTGGTGCTGGAAGACCATCCTCAATCCTGTAGGACTCACAAGAGGATGGCTGTGGCTTTCCTGAATCCCATTTATTTCTCAAGAAGACAGAAAGGCAAGCAGGATCTTTGCTCTGGGCGCCATCGTTGCTTACTGAGTGAAGTTCTCCAATTTCTACTGTACAAAAGCAGACAAGAGGAAGTAAGGAGCCCTGGGCCAGGTGTTGCTGAGGAGTTAGCATATTTTTCTAACCCTCCTAGTCATCTTTTCTTTTTCATTTTAAGATTAAGATATAATTCATATACCACAAATTTGAATTTTTTTTTTTTTTTTGTAGAGACAGAGTCTCACTTTATGGCCCTCGGTAGAGTGCCGTGGCCTCACACAGCTCACAGCAACCTCCAACTCCTGGGCTTAAGCGATTCTCTTGCCTCAGCCTCCCGAGCAGCTGGGACTACAGGCGCCCGCCACGCCTGGCTATTTTTTGGTTGCAGTTTGGCCAGGGCCGGGTTTAGAACCCGCCACCCTCGGTATATGGGGCCGGCGCCTTACCGACTGAGCCACAGGCGCCGCCCCAAATTTGAATATTTTAAAGTATACAATTAAGTGGGTCTTAGTATATTTGGAGCTGTGCATCCACCAGCTCTAACTCTAGAACATTTTCATCACCCCAAAAAGAAACACCGACCCCCATCAGCAGTCACTCCCCAACTTTCCTGTTACAGGCTGAATTGTATTCCCCCAAAAGATACCTTCTAGTCCTAAGCCCTGATGCCTTTGAGTGGGAATTTCTTTGGAAAAAGGGCCTTTGCAGATATCATTAGTTGAGATGAGATTACACTGAAGTGGGCCCTGATCCAGGGACTGGTGTCCTTAGAAGATGACAGAAAATTTGACACAGATGCACAGAGGAAATGGGCCAGGGAAGATATAGGCAAAAACTGCAGTGATGAGGCATAAGCAATGCCCAAGACACCCCACCCCAGACAGTGACCCCACTCCACTGTCCATAATGCTGAGGAGAAAAAGCTTGTTCTGCAAAGAGCAGAGGTACTTTTGGTCTGTTCGCTCTGTTTCCCTCTTTAATAATTATTTTTATTTAATTAAATAATTAAAAAAAAATTTTTTTTGAGACAGACTCTTACTTCGTCGCCCTCAGTAGAGTGCGTGGCATTACAGCTCACAGCAACCTCAAATTCTTGGGCTCAAGCAATTCCCTTGCCTCAGCCTCCGTAGTAGCTGGGACTATAGACGCCCGCCACAATGCCCAGCTATTTTGAGAGGCAAGGTCTCACTCTGGCTCAGACTGGTCTTGAACCTGTGAGCTCAGACAATTCACCCATCTCTGCCTCCCAGAGTGCTAGGATTATAGGCATGAGCCACAGCGCTTGGCCTTAATTTTCTTTTTTTGCAGTTTTTGGCCGGGGCTGGGTTTGAACCTACCACCTCTGACGTATGGGGCCGGCACCCTACTCCTTTGAGCCACAGGTGCCGCCAATTTTTTTTTTTTTTGAGACAGAGTCTCATTTTGTTGCCCTCAGTAAGTAGAGTGCTATGGTGTCACAGCAACCTTCAACTCTTGGGCTCAAGCGATTCTCTTGTCTCTGCCTCCCAAATAGCTGTGACTGCAGGTGGCCACCACAACGCTCGAATTATTTTTTAGAGATAGGGTTTCGCTCTTGCTCAGATTGGTCTCAAACTCCTGAGCTCAGGCGATCTCCCTGCCTGGGCCTCCCAGAGTGCTAGGATTACTAACAGGTGTGAGCCACCTTGCCCAGTGAGTAATTATTTTTATTTTTTGAGAGACAGAGTTTCACTATGTTGCCCTCAGTAGAGTTCTGTGGAGTCACAGCAACCTCAAACTCTTGGGCTCAAGTGATTCTCTTGCCTCAGCCTCCCAAGCAGCTGGGACTACAGGTACCTGCCACAACGCCTGGCTATTTTTTGTTGCAGTTGTCCTTGTTTAGCTGGCCCAGGCTGGGTTCAAACCCGCCACCTTTGGTGTATGTGGCTGGCGCCGTAACCACTGTGTGCAGAGCCAAGTTAATATTTTTAAATTGCTAACCTTATTACTAGTTAGTAGGCAGCAACTGTGGTTGTCAGAGGGGAGAACACATTCCTGTCTCTTCCTATTATGTTTCCTTTAACTCCCTGAGAAGGCATTTCCCTACTCATTGTAGATGAAGGCTGGGCAGGGGCCACCCTTCCTATCTGATGGTGCTGCCAGGGAGGGTTGAAAGGGATTCTCTTCTTCCAGCTTAGTGATCATCACAATTCTTCTTTTTTTAGACAGGGTCTCATTCTGTTATCCAGGCTAGAATGCCATGGCCTCACCCTACCTCACAGCAATGTCAAATTCACGGGCTTAAGTGAACCCTCAGCCTCTCAAGTAGCTGGGACTATAGGTGTTTATCATGACACCAGGCTAATTTTTTCTATTTTTAGTAAAGATGGGGGCTCACTCTTTTATTTATGTTTTTTTCTTTAAATTTTGCAGTTTTTGGCTGGGGCTGGGTTTGAACCCACCACCTCCGGCATATGGGGCAGGTGGCCTACTCCTTTGAGCCATAGGTGCCGCCCTTTATTTACATTTTTTTTTTTAATTTTTAATTTCAGCTTGCTTGTTCATTCTTCTTTGTTTGAAGTACTCTTTTTTATTGTTCATTTTCTTCTTCCTCTGGCAATGCTCTGCTGCTTTTGATGTTAGTAGAGACAGGGTCTTACTCTGGCTCACTGCTGGTCATACTGGTCTTGAACCTCTGAGCTCAGGCAATCCACCCACCTCGGCCTCCCACAGCGCTAGGACACAGGCATGAGCTACCACGCCCGGCCTATTTACGTTTTTTGAGACAGAGTCTCACTCTGTTGCCCTGGGTGAATTGCCGTAGCGTCATCATAGCTCACAGTAACCTCAAACTCTTGGGCTCAAGTGACCCTCTTGCTTCAGTTTTTCTATTTTTAGTAGAGACAGGTCTTAATTTAGTAGAGACTCTTACTCAGGCTGGTCTTGAACTCCTGAGCTCAAGTGATCCTCTCACCTCAGCCATCCAGAGTACTAGGATTACAAGCGTGAATCATAGCTCCTGGTGATCTTGACACTTAACTCACACCTTTGAGTGGCTATACTGTGCAGCTTTTGCTGTTATTAATAAACTGACCTAACATTTGCATCCCCTAGAGGGAGAACACTCGTGAAACTCATCATTTCCTGTAAGGCAGGAGGAACTGGCTCATCCTTGCACACCAGGAAACTGAGGTTCAGTACCCTGCCTGAGGGCAAAAATGATCCACCCCCAGTGTCCACAGTCCTGGGGGTTGGGCCTCCCAACCCTGGCCCAGAGCCCCACACAGGAAATAACAGTTCACTACTCTCCAGTCAATGAAATATGACACTAGAGGCCAGGCATGGTGGCTAACAGCTGTAATCCTAGTATTCTGGGACGCCAAGGTGGGCAGATTGCTTGAGCTAACAAATTCGAGACCAGCCTGAGCAAAAGGAGACCCTGTCTACTAAAAATAGAAAAATTGAGGCAAGACGATCGATCGCTTGAGCCTAAGAGTTGGAGGTTGCTGTGAGCTATGACACCAGGGTACTCTACCCAGGGCTACAGCTTGAGACTGTTCCAAATAACAAACGGCTTGGCGTCCATTGCACAGTGGTTATGGCGCCAGCCACATACACGGAGGTTGGTGGGTTTGAACCCAGTCTGGCCCAGCTACTTGGGAGGCTGAGGCAAGAGAATTGCTTAAGCCCTAGTGTAGGAGGTTGCTGTGAGCTGTGACACCATAGCACTCTACCAAGGGCAACATAATGAGATTCTGTCTCCAAAAAAAAAAAAAAAGTGTTTGATTTTAACATACTTTTTTTTTTTTGTAGAGACAGAGTCTCACTTTACTGCCCTCGGTAGAGTGCCATGGCATCACACAGCTCACAGCAACCTCCAGCTCTTGGGCTTATGTGATTCTCTTGCCTCAGCTTCCCGAGCAGCTGGGACTACAGGCGCCCGCCACAACGCCCGGCTATTTTTTTTTTTGTTGTTGCAGTTTGGCCGGGGCTGGGTTTGAACCCGCCACCCTCAGTATATGGGGCCGGTGCCCTACTCACTGAGGGCATGTTAAAGTATTTTAACATACTTTTTAAATTAAAAAACAAAACATAAGGTCTGCATTAAGTCAAGAACATAGAGAAGAAAACTACAACTTATGGGTGACAAAAGGGAAAGAAATGCAAGTGTGACCGACCCCACATGTCAAAGAACCCCATGGCTGCTGCAGGCAAGATCAAGGGGCCTGTGGCTTCCAACAAAGTCATTCCCACACCCATCTGGCTAAAGAGAAAAGCCATGAACTTGAGCCAAACCTTACTACCAGGAGGAGATTTCTCAATCGTTACATAATCGAAGCTGGCACACACCCATGTGGTCTTAACAGGAATGAGACAATGGTCCTAACGTGGAAGGAAGGACATCCGATATCCAGTATATGGAAAAATAAGTCGTAAGAAAGCATGGATATCAGGGACTTTTTATTAAATAATAATAAAAACTGATTATATTGGGTGGCACCTGTGGCTCAGTCCGTAGGGCGCCAGCCCCATATACCGAGGGTGGCAGGTTCAAACCCGGCCCCGGCCAAACTGCAACCAAAAAAAAAAATAGCAGGGCGTTGTGGCGGGCGCCTGTAGTCCCAGCTACTTGGGAGGCTGAGGCAAGAGAATCGCTTTAGCCCAGGAGTTGGAGGTTGCTGTGAGCTGTGTGAGGCCACGGCACTCTACTGAGGGCCATAAAGTGAGACTCTGTCTCTACAAAAAAAAAAAAAAAAACTGATTATATTTATGAAAATCATAAAGATGAACTACTATTTTCTCTGCAAGATGAAATTCCTTTTATGAATCTATGATAAACATACATTTAGTTTTCCCAGTCTGGGTATATAAGAAAAATAAAATAATCAATTTGGCAGAATCAAAAGAAAAGAAAAGAGGTCAGATATGGCCCCCAGAAAACAGAAATGTATTCTTTCCTAGGATACAGCTGGGCATACACTGAACCACAGGGACCTATGTGTATTCCAGAGTCTTCCCTGGAACTCCTGAGTTGCAGAAGTGAAGGCTTCCTTCCTAGAATCCTGTTTCTGAAGTCGGATTCAATTTTTCTGGTTAAGCCAGTTGAACTTCTAAATTCCAGAAAAACAGGGACAGAACTCCTAGGCTGTGAAATGTCTAAAATTTCCCAAAGTAAAAACCCAACTTCTCAGTCGGCAGCATAGGGAATTTTCCTGAAACTTCCCTTTTATGAAGCCTTTAACATAGGAGAACAGCGCCCTAAAAAATGATTAGTGGCCAAGTTTTCAAAGAAACTTGGTGGCCTAGTTTGGTTTTACATATGGAACAGACCTCTTTCACCTTGTTTATAGAATTTGAAACATTTACAAAGTTCAGGAACTAAAACAGCACTTTCAGCTGTAATCCTACCACTCTTGTAGGCCGAGAAGGGGGACTGCTTGAGCTCAGGAATTCGACACCAGCCTGAGTAAGAATGAGATCCTGTCTCTATTAGAAACAGAAAAATTAGCTGGTCACTGTGGTGGGTACCTGTAGTCCCTGCTACTCAGGAAACTGAGATAAGAGAATCTCCTTAGCCCAGGAGTTTGAGATTGTTATGAGCTATGACGCCACTGCAATCAACCCCAGGGTGACCGAGTAAGACTGTCTTAAAAAACAAATAGGCTGGGCGGCGCCTGTGGCTCAAGGAGTAGGGCGCTGGTCCCATATGCCGGAGCTGGCGGGTTCAAACCCAGCCCTGGCCAAAAAAAAACAAACAAACAGGCTTGGTGCCCATAGCACAGTGGTTATGGTGCCAGTCACATTCACCCAGGCTGGCGGGTTTGAGCCTGGACCTGCTATATAACAATTTATTATTATTTTTTTGCAGTTTTTTTTTTTTTTGGCCAGGGCTGGGTTTGAACCCACCACCTCCAGCATATGGGGCCGGCGCCCTACTCCTCTGAGCCACAGGCACTGTCTATCATTTTTTATAATAATAAAAAAATAGGGGGCGGCGCCTGTGGCTCAGTGAGTAGGGCACAGGCCCCATATGCCGAGGGTGGCGGGTTCAAACCCAGCCCTAGCCGAACTGCAACAAAAAAATAGCCGGGCGTTGTGGCAGGCGCCTGTAGTCCCAGCTGCTCGGGAGCCTTAGGCAGGAGAATCGCGTAAGCCCAAGAGTTAGAGGTTGCTGTGAGCCGTGTTTGACGCCACGGCACTCTACGCGAGGGCGGTACAGTGAGACTCTGTCTCTACAATAAAAAAAAAAAAAAAAATAGCTGGGTAGCTGAGGCAAGAGAATCATTTAAGCTCAAGAGTTTGAGGTTGCTGTGAGCTGTGACACCACAGCACTCTACCGAGAGACATAGTAGGACTCTATCTCAGGGGGAAAAAGAACAAACAAATAAATAAATAAAATGGCACTTTCACAAACTTCCTGCAAGATTAAAATAATCCCTTATGCTTTGCTAAGTGAGAAACACAGGTGACCTCAGAAGCCAGGTTGCCAAAAACTAAATATTTTTAAAAAATTCAGTTTGCCACAGTTACTTTGGGGTACCTACTATGCAAACGCTGGGGTAGACTTTTTAAGAGATGTCCCTTCCTTGGCTTTGCACCTGTAGCACACTGGTTATGGAGCCAGCCACATACACCAAAAGTTGGCGGGTTCGAACCCTGCCCGGGCCAGCTACCAAAAATGACAACTGCAACAAAAAAATAGCCGGGCCTTGTATGAAGGGGCACGGTTTTCTGCACCACAGAAAGGTGGCTTTGTTTCGTATATGCTGCTTGAAGTACGTGAACCTAAGACAGGAAAATTCCATTCTCAGCTATAAGCCAGACACTGGGGTTAATTCCTCCCTGCTTGCTAAAACGGCAGAGGCAGAAACACAGCGGTTAATTCTTCCCTGCTTGCTGAAAAGGCCTTGAGAAATGATTCCCTGAGGTCCCCCGCCAAGTCATAGCTGGAGATTTCACACCTATCTAGAACTGAACTGTTGCTCTTCATTCCCTAATTTCAAATTACACAAAAGTTTCATTTAACCTTTTAGGGAAGTGGGTGAACAGAACAGACAGCCTGGTGTCCTTGTAGTTTACCTTTAAGTTAAATGCTCCAGACTTAGAAATGATGTGTATGTGCTTTGCAACATTTATGCTGAGAAGAAATTTTTTATGGCAGTCTCAATTAGTGCTTTTCTTCTTTATTCTTACTTATTCTTATCTGATGAGTTTGGATATATAATACAGTAAATAAAGATGAACAATTGCTGTGGGCCTGAGCGAGCTCCAGACTTCAAGCCTTAATTAATAAATAATTCATTCTGCTTTTGTTCTTTATTCTTACTTATTCTTATCTGATGAGTTTGGATATATAATACAGTGAATAAAGATGAACAATTGCTGTGGGCCTGAGTGAGCTCCAGACTTCAAGCCTTAATTAATAAATAATTCATTCTGTCTGCAGTGATACTTATGTCATTGATTGGGCTAGTAGATAGCAACAGTTGTGGCAGACGCCTGTAGTCCCAGCTATTTGGGAGGCTGAGGCAAGAGAATCGCTTGACCCCAAGAGTTTGAGGTTGCTGTGAGCTATGATGCCATAGCACTCTCCTGAGGGCAACAAAGTGAGACTGTCAAAAAAAAAAAAAAAAAAAAAAAAAGGCTCAGCACCTACCTGTAGCTCAGCAGCTAGGATGCCAGCCACATACACCAGAGCTGGCGGGTTCAAACCCAGCACGGGCCTGCCAAACAACAACAACTACAACCAAACAAAAACAAAAACAAAAACAAAAACCCGGCGTTGTGGTGGGCACCTACAGTCCCAGCTACTTGGGAGGCTGAGGCAAGAGAATCGCTTAAGCCCAAGAATTGGAGGTTGCTGTGAACTGTGGCACCATAGCACTCTACTAAGGACAACATAGTGAAACTTTGTCTCACAAAAAAAAAAAAGATGTCCCTTTCTATGGAGGGTTCAAATGAAAAGTATATAGGCTGGCTCAGTGCCTGTACCTCACTGGTTAGGGCGCTGGCCACATGCACCAGGCTGGTGGGTTTGAACCTGGCCCAGGCCTGCTAAACAACCACAAAAGAATAGCCAGGTGTGTTTTTTTTTTTTTTTTTGCAGTTTTTGGCTGGGTTTGAACCCTCCACCTCCGGCATATGGGGCCAGCGCCCTACTCCTTTGAGCCACAGGTACCGTTCCCGTGTGGCAGGCGCCTATAGTCCTAGCTACTTGGGAGGCTGAAGCAAAAGAATTGCTTAAGCCCAAGAGTTGGAGTTGTTCGGGCCTGCCAAACAACAATGATGGCTGCAACCAAAAAATAGCCGAGTGTTGTGGCGGGTGTCTGTAATCCCAGCTACTTGGAAGATGGAGGCAGGAGAATCGCTTGAGCCCAGGAGTTGGAGGTTACTGTGAGCTGTGATGCCACAGCACTCTACCCAGAGCAACAGTTTGAGGGGCTCTGTCTTAAAAAAAAAAGAGTTGGAGTTGTTGGAGCTGTGATAGCACAGTACTCTACCAAGGGCAACATAGTAAGACTCTGTCTCAAAAAAAAAAAAAAAAAAAGGGCGGCACCTGTGGCTCAAAGGAGTAGGGCACCAGCTGCATATGTGGGAGGTGGCGGTTCAAACCCAGCCAAGGCTGGCCAGAAATTGCAAAAAAAAACAGAAAGTATACAAGCCACCAAAAGACACGGAGGAAGCTTAATGCATATGACTAAGTGAAAGAAGCCAGTCTCAAAAGGCTGGATGCTGTAGTATTTCAACTATAAGCCATTTGGAAAAGGCAAAACTATAGAGACAGTAAAAGATCAGTGTTTGTCAGAGGTTGGGGGAAAACAGGATGAACAGGTAGAGCACAGAGATGTTCGGGGGGCAGTGGAACCACTCTGTGGGATGCTGTAATGGGGGACACATGTTACTATACATTGATCCAAACCCATGGATGAACACCACCATGAGTTAGCTCTAATGTGAGCCGTGAATTCTGGGTGATGCTTATGTGTCCATGGGGGCCCCACCCTGTAGGAGTGCTGAGAATATGGGAGGCTGTGTGGGGGGGGCCAGGAAACATGGGGACTTTCTATACCTTCTGCTCAATTTTGCTATTAATCTAAAACCCCTCTTAAAAATATTCTATTAAAAAATTGTTGCTGACATGAATTCATCCATCACTAAACACCAGTATTTGGCTAAGTCCTTTGACTACTTCATCCCATTTATTTAAGAAATATCTAAGGGTGGCACCTGTGGCTCAAAGGGGTAGGGCGCTGGTCCCATATGCCAGAGGTGGCAGGTTCAAACCCAGCCCCGGCCAAACACCACACACACACCAAAAAAAAAAAAAAAGAAAGAAATATCTAAGCACTGGCTCAGCAATGGTAGCTCAGCGGCTGGGGCCTCAGCCACATGCACTGGGGCTGGTGGGTTCGAACCCAACCGGGGGCTGCCAAACAATGACAACTCCAACAACAAGAAAATGGCAGGGCTGGGCGGCGCCTGTGGCTCAGTGGGTACAATACAGGCCCCATATACCGAGGGTGGCGGGTTCGAACCCGGCCCCAGGCCTGCTAAAACAGCAGTGGCAACTGCAACAAAAATAGCCAGGCATTGTGGCAGGGTGGCAGGAGCCTGTGGTCCCAGCTACATGGGAGGCTGAGGCAAGAGAATCACTTAAGCCCAAGAGTTGGAGATTGCTGTGAGCTGTGACGCCAGGACACACTACCAAGGGCGACAGAGTAAAACTCTGTCTAAAAAAAATAATAAATTAGCTAGGCACAATGGCTTACAGTTTCAGCTATTCAGGAGGCTGAGGCAGGAGGACTGATTGAGTCCAAAAGTCTGAGGCTACAGTGAGCTATGATCACACCACTGCACTCTTCTCAGAGGACAGAGAGAGACCCTGTCTCTAAAAAATAAAATACAACAAAATGGTGCTGCCCAGAGCACTTGCAACCTTAAGATGTGCAGAAAGGAAGAAGGAAGCAGTTGCCAATTCTGGGGTGAGGGTGGGTCCTGCCCCTTCCACCTATGAATGAGGTCCCAAACCAGACAGTACAGGTTTCTGGCTTGAAAGATATGCAAAAAGTGCATGTGTGTCACATCTCAAATCTTTTAATAGGTCGGTTGAAAATTAAAACTTAGACGGACATGGTGGTGTGTGGTCGGTAGTCCCAGCACTTTGGAAGACTGAGGCAGGAGGATCTCTTGGGCCTAGGAGTTCAAAACAGCACTGAGGCATGATGATGCTACTGTACTCCAGACTGGGCAACAAAGAGTCCCTATCTCAAAAACAAATGCACAAACAAGCTAAAACCTAAATCAAATTAAAAACTGTTAAAAGAAAGAAGAAAAAAAGGGTAAGAAGGAAGAAGGGAAAAGTGATGTGTACAAAGGCGAGAATCTTCCCCAGAATAATCAGTGGCTCTCTCTGGATCTATGTCCTGTTCTGTGACTGCATTTTTCCGATCTCGCCTCTTTTCGTAGCAACTCTTTCACGAAATACATAGTCGTTTATCACAATTTCAAGCCTTACCGCAGGAAAAAGAGGGGCTTTTAGAGCCAGGGAGCTGAGCGGCGTCCCCTCAGCTGCCCCCTTTCCCCGGACCTGCCACGTGCTCAGGGAGGCTTTGGGAATCGCATGAAGAAGGGCTGCTTTGAGGCGCCCGACTCCGCGTGGGTTCGTGGGGCCTCAGAGTAATTTTAACCCAAACCCGGAGGCTCGGAGTCCTGCGCGAGGGGAGTGAGTGGACGGGAGTTGGCCCTAAACTAGCATTTGTACCTACAATTCGACCCAGCGCCCAGTCTGACCCTCTTGAGGATCCCGTCTGCCGGCCGCCCGCGTTCACGTCGCTTTAGGACTTACCTGACCTCCTCTAGCCCGCCGGCCGGCTACACACCTGCCTGCCTCGCCCCGCCTCTGCGCTCGGACCATCCGCCTCACAGGGCCGCGGAGGGACACGGATCACATAAGCGCAGTCTGACCGCGCCCGCGGGGAACCGGACCTACTTTTCTTAAAGGGACCGAGGCCTCCATAGGAAGCGGCGCGCGGTATTCTCCAGGCCGGTCCCGTGGGGTCTGGGCGCGTGACGGTGAACAGAGTCTGGTCCCAGGAGACTGCCTTGGAGGCGGGACACCCTGGTGGGGGTTGGGGGCGTCGGACACACTCTCCGTTGCTTAGCAACCGGGGCCTGCCGCTGACGCCATTAGCTGAACTGTGGCTCGCAGTCTGTGGGCCACACCTTGTGTTGAGGCAGCGCCGGGCGGGGCCTCTGGGAGAGCGGGCCGGAGGAGGAGTCTGCTGGAGGAGGAGCTGGCGCCTGCGTTGGAGATGCGTGGGCAAGGACTTGGGGGAGGGACCAATCCGGAAGCAGAGTCCTCTCTGAGTGGCAGTTCATGGGCGGGGCCTAGAGGTGGATCGGGTGCGGTCAGTTGTCCGTTGGGGACGGGTGGGCGGGACCGGGTATGAGAGTCCGGAGGACCGAGACACGGCTAAGAGCCCCAGCGGGCGTGGTCGGTTGGTGCGCGGCCGAGAGGCGTGGCACGGGAGCGCCGTTGGTTGGTGCGTGGCCGATGGGCGTGGCGCGGGGGCGCCGTTGGTTGGCCGGCGGCGGGCGGGGGCGGGCCATGGCCCTGTTGCTCTGCCTGGGCATGACTGCGGCGCTGGCCCGCGGCTGCCTGCACTGCCACAGCAACTTCTCTGAGAAATTCTCCTTCTACCGCCACCACGTGAACCTCAAGTCCTGGTGGGTGGGCGACATCCCCGTGTCGGGGGCGCTGCTCACCGACTGGAGCCAGGACACGATGAAGGAACTGCACCTGGCCATCCCGGCGGAGATCAGTGAGTGCCCGGCCCCGATCACCCAGCAAGACTCTCGGACTGGCCGCTCACTGACTCCTTCTCTGCCCGCAGCCCGGGAGAAGCTGGACCAAGTGGCGGCACTTGTGTACCGGAGGATGGACCAATTGTACCAGGGAAAGATGTATTTCCCGGGTGAGAGGCGGGAAACTGAGGGAGGGCTCGCAGGCCCAGGACACCCTCACCTTCGCCCGCCCCCGGCACCTGACCTCCCTCTCCTGCTTGCGCCTATCAGGGTACTTCCCCAATGAGCTGCGAACCATCTTCCGGGAGCAGGTGCATCTCATCCAGAACGCCATCATCGAAAGTGAGCAAATGGGGGTGTGGGAACTGCTGTTCAGGGCCTGGGCGGGGACTACGTTTCAGGTCCGCACAGGGCTTGAGGTCCTTCGAAGCTGGAGCCGGCCCGTGGAGCTGGGCTTGACTGGGGCTGGAGTGACAAGGCAGCCAAATCATGACAGAAGGGTGCTGGAGGGCAACCCCCAGGTGGGGCACCCCTGTCATCCCATAGTCACGAGCACAGCCCAAAGGATAAATGCCACCACTTTCCTGGCACCTCCCCAGACTTCCCTAGAGGCTCCAAGAGTGTTGCTACCATCCTGCTGAGGTTTGCACCACCCCATGCTAGGCACCTTCTCACGGATCCCTTTCCTCTAGGTCATGGACACATATACATAAAACTGGGTGGCTGGAGAATGGGCCCTGAGCCTTTGGCAGAGCTGGGGGCTGCAGGGTAAGACAGCAAAGTTCTCCCCTTCCACAGGCCGCATCGACTGTCAGCGTCACTGTGGTGAGTGAGCCTCCATTCAAGGCCAAGAGATACAATGGTGGTAGCAGCTCAGGGCCCTGGAAGCTGAGAGGAGGCTGGGGTGACCTCTCATGTGTTGCAGGCATCTTCCAGTATGAGACAATCTCCTGCAACAACTGCACAGACTCCCATGTCGTCTGCTTCGGCTACAATTGCGAGTAGGGCTTAGGCATCAGCCTGCCTGTACTGAGGGCCCTGATGTCCCCGGCTCTCCTGAGGGAGGGTGGAGTCTGGGCCCAAGGACACGCCACCTCCATGCCTGTGTCCCCACAGGTCCTCGGTGCAATGGGAGGCAGCTGTGCAGGGCCTTCTCAATTACATGTGAGTTGGAGGAGGTCTTCTGGGCAGCAGCAAACTCACCACATAGGCTTGGGGAAGGGACACCAACACAGGGCACTTGGCCCCCTGACTCCAAACCCATTATCATTGTAGAAGTGACTGGCACAAGTAAGTCCCCTCCTCAAACCCAACATGCCTTACCTGAGGCAGTGTGCGCATGTGAGCATCTAGCTGGTGAGTATGTGAAAGAAGCTGGCTCCCGAGGCTCCCATGTCCTAGGGGGACCACAAGGAGGCAGGTCCTGGATCCTAAGAGTCTCTGAACTCAACTAGAGGAAGGGGGTGGGGGTGGTATCCTGGCTAAAGGATCCCTGTAGTGTCCGGTTCCAGCTTGCTGCACTTCTGGGGCAGAGCTGTGGCCAGAGCCCAGGAGGGCTCCCTACAGCACATGGATGCAGGTGCCCCTGGAGAGCCTAACTGGGCCCCATCTTGTCTTTCAGACAGGACAAGAGCATGAGGTAAGGCCACCCCAGTCTGGCCTTCCAGAGGGGAGGGAGGGGCAGAGGGAGTGAGCGGAGAGGTGCCATGTGTCCTCCAGTTCAGCGGGCACCGTGGGCAGGGCTCTCTCTGAGCCTGGGACATGCCAATGTCACCTCTGCAACCATGCCTATGTGGTCATTTCATGAACAAACCACTGCTGCTCCTCCTCTGGGCCTGGGACACACAGATCCACCCCAGCCTTGTGAGTGACCCAGGGAAGGGAGGCCTCCAGGGTCTGGGTACACCTAAAGCCAGAGATCAAAGCCCACTTGCCAATGTGCCATTGACCCCCCCCCCATTCCCTTTCACTATGCCAGTCACCGGGGTGACCCACCCTAGTTATCTTGGGGTGAAGACAGGGCCTTGGCCATGGACGGGACCACCCATGTCCTGTTTGAGAGGAGAGGTCCAGGGCTCCCCAGGGATGAGGCAGAGAGGCACCAGGAAGAGCTGAGACACCCTTAATCATCCCATAGCCTGATATCACCGAGCTTCACATGTCTGGAGCCCCAACACCTGGCCAACCTGACTTTGGAGATCGCCTCTGAGTGTCTGACCCAACACTGACAGCCAGAAGGCCTGCCCCCAGCACGACGGGGGATTCCCCTGGACTGTCCCAGCCTATCCTTCTGGAACAGGCTGGCTGCTGCCTCTGATCCCCCTCTGACCCCTGATACAGCCCAAGCCGGCCTGGGCAGGAAGGGGAAGGGATGGGTTTGTACATAGCACCGGTACCTGGCAGGACCACAGAGCTATTTGATGGGAGGATTAAAGTGCCCGGACATTTCCTATGGAAGCACAGTCCTTACTTTGGGTGGGAGGAGGCACTTGGGGGGGGCTGAAGGAACTGGCAATGTACTCTGGGGAGGCCTGAAGATGTGCAAATGAGCCAGGTAGGCCGGCTGGGGCAGAGACATCCATAGGGCCTCAGAGTTCTGGAACCAAGATATTTTACTATGACTCACCTGAGCATAGCTGGGGGGCTTGCAGAAGTGTACAAAGGGGATTCTTTATGAAAGCTGAGGCTGCAGTTTGGTGGCAACCAGAGCCAGCTGCACCCAAGGCAAAGGGACACGAGACCCGTAGGCTCTGCTTCCTCCATTCTCTGTGGTGGAGACTGTGGCTGGCCCTCCTGGCTGAGCAATCACTGACACAAGGGGAGCCTTGGGAAATTGTGCAGAAGGGTGATTCTGAGTGCCCTTGAGCACCCTTGCTTTGTCCTGTTTTCACTTGTGTGACCTCAGCCTGGGTGGTTTCCTTACTGCTTCAGGATTCCTCTACCTTCCCTGTGCCTGGCACAAGAGGCAGCTCGGGACCTGGTCCTGTCCCCCAACAACTGTCCTGTGGCCACTGTGTGCATGGGAATGCCCATGTGCAGGTCAGGAATGGAATGGGGGGTGAGGGGACCCCAGGACACCCTTAATAGACTGCAGATCCTCAGAGCTAAACATGGGAGCCAGAGCCAACCATGCCCTGGCTAGTATCGATACCAAGAACTTCCTTTTGGGTCCCTCTGAAGGATGCCAGCAGCTCAGGACATGGGAAGAGGCTCATGGCTGGCGTTTCTAGGGCATGGTGCTGTGGAAGGGATGCAGGAGTGGGCCCTGAGCCAGGGCTGGGTCCAGGGCCTTGTTTGGGTCAGCATACCTCACCTTCCCACTTGGGGTTTACTTCTAAGATGAATGTCCCCAATCTACATGGCATAGTGGAGAAGCAAGGCAAAGTGACACAGGCAGGGCCAGTTGCTTTCCTGCCTCTGACCTCCACAGCACCTGAGCAATGCCTGGTAGTGGCCCTGCAGTACTCTTGGTCCCAAGAGCCTGGAGTGTATGCTGGGGGCTTAGGTAGCCTCCAGGGATGTGAGTCAAGGCAGAGGCTCAGGCTCTGCAGTGGCTATGACCCCAGCAAGGGCAGGAGACCCCACGTAGAAATGTCTATTTTGCAGCTTTATTGGATCATCTTGACACAAAATCATTACAGCAGCGTGATATGTCTCTCTCTTCATATGGGAATGTCAATAGCAAATAAATTCTTATGTAACACATCATACAATTTCAAAATTCTAGAATCAATACATGGGATTCTGTAATAGATTATGCTACATGCTAAAGTGACAATTTTCATCAAAAGGAAAAGTTAAAATGTCATGGAGGACCATTATCTCTGAGGAAGGAACGTTCAGTCTTAGCCCCAGTAGTCACCTGGGGAACGGGCAGGTGGGGTTCCCTGATGAGGCTACTCTGCCCACAGGCAACATTCCTGGGACCTATCTGGAGGTCAGTCCTCATATATGTCCTCCAATGTCCAGCCTAGGCCCTCCCAGCAGCGATGGGATGACACAGGGAGGAGCCTTGTGTGCATGGCAGGGAGCAGAGGGTGGGCATGTGGGATTGGACAACTCAACCACTCACCCGAACCCAAGCCCAGAGAGACATCTGTCAACCAGGAAAAAAAGGAAATGGAAAGGTCCAGCCCAGTCCTCTCATGATGCTGACTATAGCCCCTCCTTGGCACCCATGGCCATTTCCTGCATGCAGCATGGCCAGTGGCCTGAGTCTTACAGACCATGCCTCCACCATGGGTTCTGGGGAGAAGGGCCTCCCACAGCAGTTGGCCCACCCTTCACCTCTATGCAGACACCGTTGGTCAGGATATCAGGGAAGAGGCAAGGGAGGAGAGGAAATGGGGCTGCATCAGTCCTGCCTGCTATGCACCCCTCATCCTGATGCCCGCTAGACCCCTAGCCCAGATGATGGGTGCACTTGCTCCACAGGCTGTCCCTTTGACCACATTCAAGGACTCAGCCCCCAGTGTGGGCTCAGGCAGGGATCCCCCTGTTGGTCTGGGGACTGAAATGGAGCTTCTTGCTAAAGAGTGGGAAGAGTCAAAATGAAAAGGATGGCCAAATAAATCAACGTGACACACAACCTTGATGTCTAAACAGCAGATGATGATGGAGTTAAATTAATGCTCAGGCTTGGGTACTGTACACACAACAGAGGAGTGGCAAGACGCACCAGATCTCCGGGTCCACTGGCGCCTGCTACACAACAGGCGCTTAGGTGGGGCTCCCAAGTGGGCTCAGCATGTGGCCAGTGTAGTTTTCATCTCTTCCAGTAAGTTGTTCAGCAGCGTTGCTTCGGTGCACTTCCCATCAACCGAGACAGAGTTCTCACCCTGCATGAGGGAGAAAGACGGGCATTAAAAAAGCTATATGCAAGGCCAGGCATGGTGGCTCATGCCTCTAATACCAGCACTCTGGAAGGCCAATGCAGGTGGACTGTCTGAGCTCAGAAGTTCAAGACCAGACTGAGCCAGAGCAAGACCCCGTCTCTAAAAATAACCAGATGTTGTGGTGGGCACCTGTAATCACAGCTACTTGGGAAGTTGAGGTAAGAGAATCTCTTGACCCCAAGAATTTGAGGTTGCTGTGAACTAAGATGCCATGGTTCTCTACTGAGGACAACAAAATAAGACTGTCTCAAAAAAAAAAAAAAAAGCTAAATGCACGTACAGTCTCATGAGCTTATGTGCTGTACTTTTAATCTTGCAAAATACTTTCTGGATGGTGGTAAAAGTTGCACAACACCGTGAATGTACTAAATGCCACTGAACTGTGTATACTTAAAAATAGTTAAGATGATGGGCAGCGCCTGTGGCTCAAAGAGTAGGGTGCTGGCCTCATATGCTGGTGATGGCGGGTTCAAACCCAGCCCCGGCCAGAAAAAACTGCAAAAAAAAAAAAAAAAAATAGTTAAGATGGTAAATTTTTTGTGCTTTTTATCACAGTAAAATAAGTCAGAAAAAAGGCTTGACGTCCATAGCTCAATGAGGGCACCGGCCACATACATCGAAGCTGGCGGGTTTCAGCCTGGCCTGGGCCAGCTAAAACAACAATGACAACTACAACCAAAAAATAGCCGGGCGTTGTGGTGGACGCCTGTAGTCCAGCTACTTGGGAGGCCGAGGCAAGAGAATCACTTGAGTCCAAGAGTTTGAGGTTGATGTAAGCTGTGACGCCACATCACTCTACAGAGGGCGACATAGTAAGACTCACTCAAAAAGATAAAATAAGGGTCTCAGCTACTTGGGAGGCTGAGGCAAGAGAATTGCCTAAGCCCAGGAGTTGGAGGTTGCTGTAAGCTGTGACGCCATAGCACTCTACCAAGGACAATAAAGTGAGACTCTGTCTCTAAAAAAAATAAATAGATAAATAAAATAAGGGAGGTGCCTGTGGCTCAAAGGAGTAGAGCGCCAGCCCCATATGCTGGAGTGGCGGGTTCAAACCCAGCCCTGGCCAAAAACTGCAAAAAATAAATAAATAAATAAAATAAAAAATAAATAAATCAGAAAAAAAAATGTAGTTGAAAACTTTCCAAAAGTTAAGAAAGACATAAATACAGAGATTCAAGAAGTTCAGCAAACTCTAACAGGAAGAAACCCAAAGAAATCCACTCAGATTCACCATAAACTGCTGTAAACTAAAGACAAAGAGAATTTTTACAGATAGAAAAAAATGATGCATTCTCTATACAAAGAAATGTTCAGATGACTACAGATTTCTCATCAGAAACCAGGGATGTCAAGTGGAAATGACACAATGGTTTTTTTTTTTGTTTTTGTTTTTTTATTCTGGAGACAGAGTCTCACTTTATGGCCCCCAGTAGAGTGCTGTGACATCACAGCTCACAGCAACATCCAGCTCTTGGGCTTAGGCGATTCTCTTGCCTCAGCCTTCCGAGTAGCTGGGGCTATAGGTGCCAGCCCACAAAGCCTGGCTATTTTTTGTTGCAGTTTGGCAGAGGCCAGGTCTGAACCCTCCACCCTCAGTATATGGGGCCGGCGCCCTACTCACTGAGCCACAGGCGCTGCCTGACACAACAGTTTTTAAAGTATAGGAAGAAAAGAATTGTTAAAAAAAAAAGAAAAAAGAATTGTTAAGCTAGAATTCTATATCCTGCAAAACTAGCCTTGAGGAATAAAGGCAGAATAACACTCATAGGAGGGAAAACAAAGAACTGGCTGCTAGTAGACCTTCTCTAAAGGAATTAGTAAGGGAACTTCTTCATATACCAAAAAATGTACCAAAAGAAATTAAAACATTAGGAATAAAAACGGAACCTAAATTATAAACATGTGCAAACATAATAGACTATTCTCCACTTTAGTTCTTTAAAATGTATTTGAAGGGAATTGGTGTGCTTTCATTTAATAGGCACAATGTAAGAGTATATGGCAAACATCCTGGGTACAGGACACAATTATAACAGGGACCTTACCTCACAACACAACATTGTAACCTAATCATCTCTACCCTCATATTAATCTGAAAAAGATTTTTTTATTTTTTTTTTTGGAGACGGAGTCTTACTCTGTAGCCCTCGGTAGAGTGCCATGGCATCGTAGCTCACAGCAACCTCAAACACTTCGGCTCAAATGATCCTATTGCCTCAGCCTCCCAAATAGCTGGGACTACAGGTGCCAGCCATGACGCCCAGCTATTTTTTTGGAGAGTAGGTCTTGCTCTGGCTAATCTTGAACTCTTGAGCTCAAGCAATCAACCTGCCTCAGCCTCCCACAGTACTAAGATTACAGGTGTGAGCCACTGCACCCTGCCTATTTATCTGAAATTAAAAAAAAAAAAAAAAAATGTATTTCAGAGTTGAAAACCAAAACATTCACTGGTATGACCAACTTTTCCATGATTGTAAACATAACACAAATTACAACTAGTAAATAGACGGGCTGACAGTTGATATCCTGATGGGGTGGTTAAGATTTTATATTCCACTAAAAGTAGTAAAGTATTAATTCCAAGTAGACTGAGCAAAGCTAAATTCTGGTAAGGGTGTCCAACCTTTCAGCTTCTATGTACCACATTGGAAGAGTTTTCTAGGGCCACACATTAAACACAGAAACATTAACAAAAACAGATGAGTATAAAAAATGAACATCTGTGCGTAATTATTGTGATAGCCACTACCATAGATAGGCAGAAAATCCTCATATAATCCGCATACAATCCACAAGCCATTGAGATACTCCTGAGACCCTAGAAACTCATATATAAAAAGTACAAACAGTATCAAAAATAAAACAGATATTTACAAATGGAATGATAAATAATGCTCACATAAGTCAAAAAAAGGCAGGAAATGGAAAAAGAAAAGAAACAAAAGAAAATGGCAGACTGAAACTCCAATGTTAGCTATAATTAATTGCTTTAATTGTAAATGGTCTAAACACACCAATTAAAAGATAGAGATGGTCAGAGGCGGATATGGAAGCATGTTCCAAACTGGAAATTTTTTTTTTTTTTGGCTGGGGCTGGGTTTGAACCCACCACCTTCAGCATATGGGGCCAGCGCCCTACCCCATTGAGCCACAGGAGCTGCCCCAAACTGGAAATTTAAATATGTTAAAGGTACATTGCAACATAGAAACACAAATCAAAGAAAGCTGGAGTAGCTACACTGGTATCAGATAGACTCCAGAGCAAAGAAATTACTAGGGACATTGCGTATTGACAAAAAAGTCAATATACCAAGAGTATATAATTGTCTGGCTTGGTGCCTGTAGCACAGTGATTACGGCGCCAGCCATATACACCGAAGGTGGCGGGTTCCAACTCAGCCTGGGCTAGCTAAACAACTGCAACAACAAAAGGAGGCCGAGACAAGAAAATCACTTAAGCCCAAGAGTTTGAGGTTGCTGTGAGATATGATGCCACGGCATTTTACCGAGGGCAACATAATGAGACTCTGTCTCAAAAAACAAACAAAAGGCTCAGTGCCTGTGGCTCAAGTGGCTAAGCTGCCAGCCACATACACCTGAGCTGGTGGGTTCGAATCAAACCCAGGCCGGCCTAACAACAATAATGGCTGCAACCAAAAAATAGCTGGGCATTATGGCGGGTGCCTGTGGTCCCAGCTACTTGGGAGGCAGAGCAGGAGAATCACTTGAGCCCAGGAGCTGGAAGTTGCTATTAGTTGTGATGCCACAGCACTCTACCCAGGGCGACAGCTTGAGGCTCTGTCTCAAAAAAAAAAAAAAAAGTAATTGTCTATACACCTACAACAGTGATTCAACATACCTGAAGAAAAATATGACAGCAATTTTTAAAAATATATATATTGTTTTTTGTTGAGACAGAGTCTCAGTTTGTCATCCTGGATAGAGTGCCATGGCATCATAGCCCACAGCAACCTCAAACTCTTGGGGTCAAGTGATCCTCTTGCCTCAGACTCCCTAGTAGCTGGGACTACAGACACATGCCACAATGTACAGCTAGTTTTTTCCATTTTTAGTAGAGATGAGGTCTCACTCTTATTTAGGCTGGTCTCCAACTCCTGAGCTCAAGCAATCCACCTGCCTTGGCTTCCCAGAGTGCTAAGAGTACAGGCATGGGCCACCACGCCTGGCCCCAGAACTTTTACTTTTTTTAGAGTGCCGTGGCATCACACGGCTCACAGCAACCTCAACTCCTGGGCTTAGGTGATTGTCTTGCCTCAGCCTCCCAAGTAGCACCTGCCACAACGCCCAGCTATTTTTTTGTTACTGCTGCAATTTGGCCAGGGCTAGGTTTGAACCCGCTACCCTCGGTATATGGAGCCAGCGCCCTACCCACTGAGCCATAGGCGCCGCCTTAGAATTTATATTTTTAAGGAAGAAATAATGCTAATTACATACAATCTCTCAAAAAACAGGAAAGGAAGAAATTCATTTTGAGGCATTATCCTGATGGCAAACAAGATAAAAGAAGAAAACTAAAGACCAATGATCCTCAGAACACAGACTTGGTGGTGCCTGTAGCTCAGTGAGTAGGGCGCCAACCGCATATACCAAGGGTGGCGGGTTTGAACCCAGCCCCGGCCACACTGCAACAAAAAAATAGCCGGGCATTGTGACGGGCGCCTGTAATCCCAGCTACTAGGGAGGCTGAGGCAAGAGAATCGCTTGAGCCCAAGAGCTGGAGGTTGCTGTGAGCTGTGATGTCACAGCACTGTACCAAGGGTGACAAAATGTGACTCACTGTCTCTAGAAAAAACAAAACACAGACTTAACCCTTAACAAAATATTCACAAATTGAATTCAGTATTAAATATGTTGAAAGAAATGATCCCACAGAATGTGCGTGAGAGGAGCCCCACAGTGGAGGGTAAGAGAGAAGCCACTTCATTCTGGAAGCATAGTGGAGAGAGGCTGTCCTGCAACAGCATGGGGGCAGGGTTGGGAGCCTGACCCAGACATCCACCACACCAGGGGGTGAGTGAGCAGCAGGCAGGAGAGCAGAAGGAAGTCCCACCTAGCAGAGGGAAGTCTGGGCTGCTGAGTGAGGCTGAGTGAGTGCTACAGTTTCCCTCTAACACCTGTCCTCCCTGAGCCTCTCCAGGCCCTGAAAGAGGTCCAGGCATCACCCTGGACTAACCTTTTTCACCAAGAGACAGACGTGATGGCCCTGGATGGAGCGGCTGTACATGGAGGCACAGGAGTCCACTCGTTCCACAACTGCAACAGAGCAATAAGTAAGGCCCTGCCTTCCCAGAACAGGGTCACCTCCTTGGGGCTGCCCACTGCAGCAGCCACAAGAGGCCAGAAGAGGCAGTTAGGAGATAGGAGTCCAGGCAGGAGCCTGGCCCAAAGCGCCCCCCACCCCACCAGAACTCCGAAGATGTGAGCCTTGGTACAAGGGCTGCAGGCTAGGCTCTAACAAGGAAAAGGTTGTGCTGAGCCAGCAGGGCTAGGGTTGGTGCCTAGTCAAGGGAGAACTGTATGTGTGTAAACACCTTGCCATCCAATCAGCCTCCTCACTTTCCTTACCAGAAAAATGATGGTGAAAACAGATCTTTGTCAGAAGGTTCTGGAAGGACATACTAATGCCGTCGACTCTGATCGAGCTCATGCTCAGGTCCCCAGACTCCAGCAACTTGGCAAAGGCATCACTGTGGGAAGGACATAGGACAGGGATGGGTGACACCAAGCAGGGGCCAGGCACTTGGGATGCCTAGCACCAATGCAGACTGAACTCTGCCACAGATAGTACGTGGCAGGACACTCCTTTGTGTTCCTGGGGCCTGAGAGATCTCCACATCTCAGAATGAGACTGTATTTGGAGACAGGTCTTTAACTTTTAGAGACAGGGTCTCACTCTGCAGCCCAGGCTGGGTGCAATGGTATGTTCACAGCTCACTGCAGCCTTGAACTCCCAGGTTCAAGTGATCCTCCCACATCAGCCTCCTAGGTGTGAGGCACTGCCCCAGGCTTGAAGACATGTCTTTAAAGAGAAGATTAAGGTTAAATTAGGTGACGGGGGAGGTCCTAATTCAGTGTCTGGGGCCCTTATAAGAAAAGCAGATGAGGGGCAGCACCTGTGGTTCAGTGGGTAGGGTGCCGGCCCCATATACGAGGGTGGCGTGTTCGAACCTGGCCCCAGCCAAACTGCAACAAAAAAAATAGCTGGGTGTTGTGGCAGGCACCTATAGTTCCAGCTACTTGGGAAGCTGAGGCAAGAGAATTGCCTAAGCCCAGGAGCTGGAGGTTGCTGTGAGCTATGTGATGCCACAGCACTCTACTAAGGGCGATAAAGTGAGACTCTGGCTCTACAAAAAAAAAAGCAAAGCAGATGACAACACAGACATGCATAGAGATGACAACACGTGAGGATTCAGGAAGAAAGCAACAGCACATCAGCCAAGGTACAGGGCCTCAGAAGGAGCCTACCCTGCCAGCACCTTGACCTTGGACCTTCAGCCTTCAAACTGTAAGAGACTAAACCTTTGATGTCTAAGTGCTGTCAGTGGCCTTTCTTACGGCCACCGAAGCAGATGCAGACATGAGGCAGCAGGACCTGTCATGCCAAGGACAAGCTGGTGAATCGATCCTTTGTCCTCAACTTTACCAACTCAGGTCAAAAGATGCCTCTGCCTAAGTGCCTGGTCTGTGGTCTTGGTTATGGCCACCTAAGCAGGTGCGTCATGAGGCAGCAGGACCTGTCATGCCAAGGACAAGCTAGTAAATCAAGCTTTTGTCCTCAACTTTTACAAGTCAGGTCAAAAGATGCCTCCAAGGTAACTAACTCCCCAAAATGCCTCAGGACTTGGGTACAGAGGGTCTAGATCACAGAGGCAGTGCACCTGTAGCAGGGCGTTGTGGTCAAGTACGAGGAGCAGCTGAAGTGCAGTTTGAAGTCCAGCTTCTCATGGGTGGCGCCTTCGTCATCCTGTAGCAGAGTGGAGGTCTGCAGCTGAGTGGGGAGCCTTGCCTCCTAAAACCCTGACACCCCACCAAGAGGGGCAATGGGGAGTAGCAGCCAGCCTGGGTCCTGGGGGAATCTCAGCCTGCAGAGCGAGTTCCCCTTCACCAGCTCGAGCCCCAAAGTGCCAGGTGCAAACAGCATGTACCTTGGCAATGAAGGAAAGGGTACCCTTGAGCTTCTGGGCCATGACGATGCTCTGAATGGTGAATACAAACTGGGCTTCGTTCGAGACACCTGGTGGGACAATTGGGAACAGGGACTGAGCCTCAGCCTGTGTACCCTGTGCCTGATGGGAAGCCAGGTCCACCCCAAGATGTAACAGGGTTCAGAAGCAAAACACAAGGGGAAACTTGTGTCCCCACCTCAGCCTGAACCTGGTCTCACTCCCACTTCACAGATGACAGATTTCCCCACAAGAGCTGGGGGACCAAAGAAGGCTCAGGCTTAGAGAGCCCTGTGAGACCAAAAATGCTTCACGGGCTCACCTGGAGGCAGCTGGAAAGGCACGGGGACACCATCATGGACAGAGGCGCCCTCTGGCCGGGCCATCTTCGCATTGAGTGAATCTAGCACATTGAGCTCCATGTTCTTGAGGAAGCTGTTACTCCGATTCTCCAGGATGACAGCCACAGTGACCTGGCTGTCCCTCTGCAGGCTGCTCTGCACATCGTATGTCTGCAGAAGTAAGGCCCAGCATCAACCAGTGCTGTGGGTTGGGGGAAGAGTTCCTCATAGGAAGGAGAATGCTGCCTGTCTCTGGTGACCACAGAAGCAACAGATGTTCTGTATGTGCAGAAATGTACACACTCCCTACCCCGAGCACCTCCTTGTAATCACTGAAGTGACCCTCCCATCAGCCCTGGCCTGTAGCAAGCACGGGTCCAGCATCACTATAGCCAAGGATGGCCTCCCAGGGACATCCCCTGGGCGCCCCTTGGGTTTCCACTAATCCTTTGTGTTAAAAGAGAATGCTGCCCATCCCCCTCTTGGTGATGTCTGTGTCACTCACCATTTTAATGTAGGAATTTTCAGCAAGAAGCGAGTAGCTAGACATAGGCTGGGGAAGAAAAAGATACTTCAGGTTGAGTTGAAAGGACTCATGAGCTCCATCCCTTGGACTACAAAAAACTCTGGGCCAGGAGCATCAGAGGGGGCCAGCACTGGCTGCCCCAGATGGTAGAAACACAGCCTCTACCACAGGGGTCCCAATGGGCTAGGCCAAGGATGCTTGTGAAGCCCCAGGGGCCCACCACCCTCCATGGGGGCTTGGCTCCTTCCAGAATCCACTCAGTCTCTCCCAAAATGAAACCACAGGAGCTGGAAAAACCCCAGCCCCAGCCGCCCTGCTGTAGGAGGGGCTGGGTGCTGAAGTACCCCTCACCGGGAGAGGTCCCTCTTCGAGCGTGCCATTCTGCACAGGTTCCCCGGCTGCCTCCTCGCTGCCTGGTGGCTTCTTCCTGGATCTCTTCTTGTCCTTGGACCTTTCTTCCTTCTCCTTCTTATGCTTTTTCTTCTTATGCTTGGAAGATTTCTGAGGTGGGAAAAGTCTGGGGTCAGCAAGTGGCACACCACAGGGAGCTGCTGCAGCTGCTCAGAAGGCACAGCAGCACCCAGCACTCTCTGCATGAGAGTGGGCCATGGGGTCCAATGGCATCAGGGTGGGGGTCACTCGTGCCAGGCTGTGACTATAGGACAAGCTGCAGCCCAGGACCACGGAGACTTGACCAGATCAGACCCAGCTATAGCAAGGACCTCACTCCCTGGCCAGTGGCAGGAGCTAGTATAGCTCAGAACTAACAGTCACCACTGAGGGGCAGGACAGGAAGAATCCTAGAACATACACAAGAGAGAAAGCATAGCACACAGCCATACAGAAGCTCGTACACCAACAATGCCAGCAATATAATTCACAAAAACAAACCAGTGCCTATCAATAGATACACACACATACAACGTAGTGCATCCCCATAGGGAATATCACTCAACCACAAAATGGAAGGAAGCTCTGACAGGCTACAATGTGGATGGACCTTGAGGACACTGTGGTCAGTGAGAGAAGTCAGAACAAAAGGACACACAGTGTGATTCCATTTATAGAAATGTCTAGAACAGGCAGATCCCCAGATCCCCAGACACAAGACATAGATTCATGGTTAACGGGGACTGGGAAGGAAAAGGTAGTGACTGCTAATGGGGAGAGGTCTTCCTTATGGGGTGATGGAATGTTCTGTAATTAAGAGACAGTGGTTGCATAATTGTCATCTTTTTTTTTTTTTTGTGGTTTTTGGCCGGGGCTAGGTTTGAACCCGCCACCTCCGGCATATGGGACCGGTGCTCTACTCCCTGAGCCACAGGCGCCGCCCATAATTGTGATCTTAAGAATACTGAATTGCACACTTAGGAAAAGGGAATTTATGGATTATGAATTATATCCCAAAAACCTGTAATGAGAATATAAAACCATAACCACCAACAAAAACCACTGTGAGGCTGGGTGCAGTGGCTCACAACTGTAATCCTACCACTCTGGTAAGTGGAAGCTAGTAGATACCCTGAGCTAAGGAGTTCTAGAGCAGCCTGAGCAAAAGCGACACCCAATCTCTAAAACTAAATGGGCATTATGGTGGGCACCTGTACTCCTAGCTACTTGGGAGGCTGAGTCAGGATTGCTCAAGCCCAAGCCCAAGCCCAAGAGTTCCAGGTTGCTACGAGTTAGGCTGAGGCCATGGCACTCTAGCCTGGGCAACACAGTAAGACTGTCCCAAAACGGCTGGGCATGGTGGCTCATGCCTGTAATCCCAGCACTCTGGGAGGCCAAGGTGGGCAGATCACCTGAGCTCACGAGTTCGAGACCAGCCTGAGCTAGAGCAAGACTCTGTCTCTAAAAACAGCCAGGCATTGTGGTGAGCGCCTGTAGTCCCAGCTACTTGGGAGACTGAGGCAAGAGAATCACTTGAGCCCGCAAGTCTGAGGCTGCTGTGAGCTATTACACCACAGCACTCTACCAGGCATGACAAAGTGAGCCTGTTTCTGTTTCTTTTTTTTTTTTTCTGTAGAGAGATAGTCTCACTGTACCGCCCTCGGGTAGAGTGCCGTGGCGTCACATGGCTCACAGCAACCTCTAACTCTCGGGCTTACGCGATTCTCTTGCCTCAGCCTCCCAAGCAGCTGGGACTACAGGCGCCCGCCACAACGCCCGGCTATTTTTTTGTTGTTGTTGTTGCAGTTTGGCCGGGGCTGGGTTTGAACCCCCCACCCTCGGCATATGGGGCCGGCGCCCTACTCACTGAGCCACAGGCGCCGCCCCGTGAGCCTGTTTCAAAAGATTGCATACATGAAGATGGGTGCTGGGCTGCCCTTCTTGTGGCATCCAGCACAAGCATCCTCACCATGTGGGTGGTGCCTGATGCATGTGGCCTGAGGGACAGACCCATCCCAGCCCACCTGGGTTTTCCCTCTCTGCAGCCTACAGGGTGTCTGCCCTCAGGCCCTCACCCTCTCCTGGTCTTGGTCCTCGTCATCTTCTTCGTCCTGTGCCTCTCTCTTGGGTTCTTCCAGCTCATCTTTGGGGGCAGCTACGATGCTTGTGTTTGCACTGAGCGGTGTGTCCTGCAGGGAGGTAGGAGGGGGATACTAGAGGCTGCTTACTATATCGTACCCTGAGCAGCTCCAGATACCAGGCTTACCCTCAGCCCTGGGCATCCACTGAGTCCTGTGCCCTCAACTCCCTGAGTGACAGAGGACTGGCAGAGATCATAGACACTGAGGTCCAGCTGTTTTTCCCTTCCTATCGGGCCCTTGCTTGGTACTGCAGGCCACAGGAGCCCCCCACTCCCAGCTCCACTAAGCACTCAACACCCTGGTTCCCATGTGCTGATGGGGAAGGCACAGTGCCTGGCCAGGAGACCTCAGAGCTGTGGCTCTAGGTTCTATCCCAGGCGCGACCTCTGAAGACATAAAGACACCTGTCAGGCTCTTACCGTGGATGGGAGTGTGGCAGGTGGTGGGGTGGTAGACAGCCAGAAGTCCAAGTCCTCGCCCTAAAACCACAGAAAGATGGGCTTTCCCAACAGCAGCACATAACAATCAGGGGGGAGGGCTCAGGGCAGCCCTACCCACCCCCGGTGCTCCCACCAGGGCCCTGAGCCAAGTCATTAATGAGATGAGCTAACAGTGACAATAAGTGTTGAGACCTGACTATGTCAGCCACCTCTAGCTCTGGCTATGGTTGTTAAAGGAACATCCATGCACGGATCCATGTACCTGTATGTGCCCTGTTCCTGCAGTCGGACAGCCAGAAGCAGCCCACACATTTGTCAATACAGAACAGACCACCCCTCCCACCAGTGGTTCTAACAGTGTGAACTAGCCCCACATATATACGCTTTTTGGGGGTGGGGTGGGGACACGCTTCTTTAAAATAAAATGGCATGTTTTTCCTGTGTGAAAACGTGTGGGCGCTGAGAAGGTTTTGCAGCTGCCAGGTGGCTTCTTGGCCTCAACCAAGCTCTGACAGGTCTGGTGCTGCTGAGGACTCACACACATGCAGGTAGTCTGGTCCTCATGGGCCTCCTCTAACATAGCCCATGGGTGGCTCCTTGTTGCCCCACGGCATATGGTGGGGAGGCCAGTGCACCTCTACCCTGGCTGAGAGTCATCTGTGTCCCATGTACTCACCACTGTCCCTGAACCCTCACCCTTCCAGAGCAAGGAAGGAAAGGAGGGACAAGACTCTAGTCTGGGTGCTACCTTACCTTCTTCTTCTCCTTTTTCTTCTCTTTCTCTCTCTCTTTTTCTTTATGCTTCTTCTCTTTCTTTTTAAGTTTTTTGCTCTTTTTTTCTACCACAGCAACGTTTTCCTTTTCAGGGGACTTGGAAGTTTCAGTGTCCCTGTGCTTCTGCACAGGCAGCTTCTCACTGTCGGCCAAGGGCCTTGTTGGGGGTGAGGTTGCGAAGGTGAGGTGGGAGCATAGACCTCAAAGCACCCAGGGTACAGAGCATAGCCCCACACCTCCCAACCAGTCCCAGCACAGCCTAAGGCCCATTCGGGCCAGGCCTAGGGTCCCTGCTGATATCTCCATGGATGGGCCCTGACAGCCACACCCACCCTACCCTGGCACAAGGACCTCCTCACTGACCCAAGGTAGAGGACCTTGGAACCCACAGTTGGTCAGGGAAAGTCTTGGGCAAGAAGATGGGTGACTAGACACTGCCTAGAATAGGAGAGCCTATTCTACACAACCCTACCTGTCCACCCTACCCAAGTCCAGCCCCCAGGCAAGAGGAGGTGCCCATCAGTCTGAAGCTGGCCACAGAGCAGCCCCACCAGCCCACGCACCAGAACACTTGCAGCACCCTTCCTTACTTATCCAGGTCGATGTCCAGGGCCCTGTAGGGGTCGTTGGGGTCTTTGTCATCTTCGTCACTAGGCAGAGCATTCTGAGGGGACAGAGAGGAACATGGTGTCTGTGGCACCTGCCCTTGTTGCCTGGTGAGGTCCTCTCACTCTCTGACATGGATACTGCTGGAGAAAACCAGGAGCACGCGTGCAAGGGGCACACAGACAGTGACATGGCTCCATCAGAGGATGCTGAACAGCATCCACATACACCTATGGCCGCTGGGCCCTAGAAATGTAGTAGACATATGTCTGCCCTGGAGGCTGTAAGGAGGGCCTCTGGCCTCCTGGGGCAAGATGTGGGAGGCATCCACTCACGGCCAGTGAGGGTCTCCAGGACTCGGGCCAGGGCAGGCTCAAGTACAGGGAGATGCAGAAAAAAGACACCTCACCTAGTGCCCTCTCTGCCCAAGGCCACTACAGTGAAAGCCCCCAGCTAACCTCAGGCATTTCCTCTGTGACGATGTCCACCTGCTGAGCAGGTGCAATGTCCTCATCACTCTCAGTGGGCAGCGAGTTGTGGCAGCACTTGCCCTTTTTCTCTTTGTCCTTCTTCTTCCTCCTGCGCTTGTCCTTCTCCAGCTTCTGCCGATGCCTCCGCTCCTCCTCCAGCTTCACATACTGGTCCGACAGGGGCAGCCCTGGGGGTGGGCAGCGGGCTCAGTGTGCAACTGAGCCATGGGGGGATGGATGGCAGCAGCCCTGGGAGCAGCAAGGCTGGTAGACACTTGCCTGGGACCTTCAGCGGGACTGAGAGATCAATTTGCACCACCGGGATGTGCTCCACGCCTGGTACGTCCTGGTAGCGCTGCAAAGGCAATCACACAGCTTTACGGAATGCTGGGCCAGTGTGGGTGTGCCTTAAGAACACGAGCCTCAGGGCAAACAAGTCACCCAGTGACATTCCAAGGAGTGCAGGGCCCCAGGGCCCTGGGCTATAAGACAACTCCTGTCCCTGGCAGTTTCTCAAAGACAGGGCAAATGTTGTCATTCAAATAAGATAACAGAAGTAGAGTTTTCCTTTTTTTTTTTTTTTTAATTTTTTTAATTTTTTTTTTTGGCCGGGGCTGGGTTTGAACTGCCACCTCCGGCATATGGGGCCGGCGCCCCACTCCTTTGAGCCACAGGCGCTGCCCCTTTTTTTTCTTCAGAATCCTTTTTGCTCAAATTAGAAAAGCAACACAGGCTCAAAGATAGAATGAGGCAGCATGTCATGCCCACGAGGAGGACTAGTATCAGAAAATTGGACAACACCCAATGCCACCAAGGCCAGAGAGAACGGGAACTACATGGGGTGGGATGGAACTGGACAGCCAACCCAGAAACTGCCAAGGCTCCTGCAAGGATCCACACTTGCCACGTGCCACATGCCCCCCAAATCCACTCCCAAGATCTGCCTCAAACAGCTGGAAACTTGAGGATCCCCCAAACCCTGGGACATGAAAATGCTAAGCAGGACATGCTCCACAGGGACTCGGCAGAGGGCAGCAGGTGACATAGGGTGGCAGTTGCATGACAGGCCAAAATCTAGAATGTGACAGCACCAAAGGATGTGCCTAATGTGTGCTACCTTCCTCCCAAGAGGCACCAACTCTTCCCCCTCTCAGCATGGAAGCCCATGCTCCTGCTGGGGCCCTGTCCTTCCTCTCTCTCTTTCCCGCTCTGCAGTGGCCAAGAGCCCTACGCTACTGTGCATCAGTGGATATTTCCACCCTGCGACCTGATGCTCCCTGAGGACAGGCCACCCAAGCTACTGCTGGTGGTCAGGGATGCTCACCCCTGGGTACCTTTAGGACACAGGGGAGCTAAGCAGCCGTCGTCCCTTAGGGACATTTGTTTAAGAACCTGTCTCACCTTCTGTGGGGATGGAGAACTCTTGATGTAGAACGGGTTGTTGGCCTGCTCCTGCTTCCGGGCCTCTCGACGCTACAGGAACAACAGGACTCACAGTGAACATGGGTGAATCAGCAAAGGAATGTCTAGCCCCAGGGCAGGAGAGGATGGATCTCTTATTTTTACTATCAGCCTTTTGCTAACAAGGACACCAAGGCCCATGGCTGGATAGAATACGTGTTGTGTGGAAAAGGCATCTCTGATAGTCCAAGAGACAAGGAAACCAGTTGCCTCCCCCACAGGAGCAGGCAGAGGCAGGGACCCAGAGCTACTGAGCACTAGGTCAGTGTCCAAAGGCTCATCCAGGAGGGCACAGGAATGCAGGATTCAGCACCTCCCTGGGCATCTGCTACTTGAAACTGGGATAGGAGGAAGACCTTGAGGGCAGACAAGGTGGGACCCACTGACTTCAAGAGAAAAGGGGCTAACACAGGAGCATCCTGGTAGCTTGGAGATGGGATAGGTACCACCTTAAGAGAGGGACCCAGAGGCTAGACTTTCATACTTGCCCTTTGGAGCCATGCAGACCTGCATGTTTTTGGTTTTTTTTTTTTATTTTTAATTTTTATTTATTTATTTATTTGCAGTTTGGGGGCAGGGCTGGGTTTGAACCCATCACCTCTGGCATATGGGGCCAGCGCCCTATCCCTTTGAGCTACAGGCACCACCCAGACCCTGCATGTTTTAACAGCATGTCACAGCAGCAACCCTAAGAGGTCACAGGCCCAGCCAAGCATTCCCGCAGGCCACATGGCCCATGGTGAGGTCAGGCTAACAGGTTCTCCTAGGGCGGCTCCAGGACCCAGAGAAGCTGCTCCCCATTTCAATGAGACCCAACCTTTCCTTCATGTGTCTGCTTAGGGCATAGGAAGCCTATCTAGCAGACTCCCAGGATGAAAAGGGTCAGATGGAGAAGGACAGACAGAGAGTGACAGACAGACAGGGAAAGAATGAGGTTAAGACACTGCCCCTCACCCGGGCCAGCTCTTCCTCATCCACTTCTGGTGGCCGGTGTTTGGCATGCCGTTGCTCCTCCTCATGGAACATGGCCTTGGGCTTCTCATCCTCAGACTCACTGTCTGAGAGGGGCTCATTGATCCAGGCATCCAGGTCCAGGCTGCACCAGACACAAAGGTCACACAGTGGCCCTGGCCTCCCCAGCCAGCTAAGCATTGTACCGAGATGACCTCAGGCATCCACACAAGAAAGGTCACTGTGTGCCTAGCCGAAGCCTAGGCCTCCTCAGACACAGGAAAGTTGATAGCCCATGCAGGCATATGCTGCCCAGAGGCTCACAACAAGGGCCGAGACAGACCCACTTTCTGGGCACAGCACCAGGCCCACAGGTGGCCGCACAAGTGGCCAGTGCACATGTCAGTCCATGTAGGGGGATGCCAGCCCGAGGGGCACCTCCTGCCCCTTCTGGCTGACAGTGGGTGCTGGATGGAGTTAGCAATATCCCCTGTCACCAGGAACCACAGCAGCAGGCTGTGGCTACACAGCCCTGCACGTTCTCACCCTTCAGGGACTGGAACTTTCTTCTGGGCCTTGGGAGCCACCGGATTCAGCTCCCCAGCAAAGAGGGCACTCACTTCTTCTGCCACAGGCACACCCTTGGCCTGTAGTTTCTGGACATGCTTCACCAGCTGCAGGATGCAGGACGCCTGAGGGGACATGGATGGGTCACAAATGACACTCAGAAGGCCACTTGGCCAACTTTGTGGCCCAGCTCCCTAGGATGGCAATGCACAGCCACATCAATCATGGCCCAGCCCTTGCACCACTGTCACTGCTATGAAGAAGAGACACATCCAGAGAGCAGGAACATAGGAGAGGGAGCTTCATGCCTCAAGTGAAGATGCCCCTTGCTCACTGGGTCTGCACCCCGAGAAATCTGATGTACCATCTAGCAGGTACCACGTAGCACTGGTGTGTGGTCTAGTTCACAGAGAACCCATGTTGCCCATAGGACACCAAAAGAAGCGAGAGAAGAACACAGGCCCTTCCTAGGCCCCCCAGCAGGAGAATAAAGAATAATCTGTGTCCCTTTGGAGGAAGTTTGGGGCCTGGCTGGCCTTGAAAGGTGGATGGGTGACCAGAGCCACCAGGTATTCTGGTTCCCCATGGAAACGGAAAGGCAGGCACCTAATTAACATAGTATCTTCAGTGGTTTTTCAGAACCATCCCTGTGGAAAATGCAGATAAAGGAGGAACGACTGGAGAAGCTGAAGTCTGACCCTATTCCTTTGTTCTAAATGTTCCCAAGCTACACAATGGCACACAGAGGCTAAGACAGACACTGAAGACTCCCACCAGGAGAGGATGGGAGATGAGGGATGAAAAATTGCTTAGTGGGTGCAAAAAAACTTTTAGAAAGATTTAAGAAAGAAAAAAACTGGGTGGCGCTGTGGCTCAGTGGGTAGGGCGCCGGCCCCATATACTGGCGGTGGCGGGTTCAAACCCAGACCTGGCCAAACTGCAACAAAAAATAGTTGGGCATTCTGGCAGGTGCCTATAGTCCCAGCTACTTGGGAGGCTGAGGCAGGAGAATCGCCCAAGCCCAGGAGTTGGAGGTTGCTGTGAGCTGTGACACCATGGCACTCCACCAAGAGTGATAAAGTTAGACTCTGTCTCTACAAAAAAAATAATAAATTAAAAATAAATTAAAAAAAAAAAGAAGAAACAAACAAACTAAAAAAAAGAATAATTTCCCAAGGGCCTGTCACACCCATCTAAACATTCTTTTCCACTAATCCAAGAACCTCTGGATCTACCCCCCATGCCTGCCTCCTACTTTAGAATATGCCTTCTGGGCCAAGCCTGCTGGAAATGTCCTACCCCTAGAAACCATGGCTTGCAAGATACCTGGGAGTCTGGGACTAAAGTGTTAGCTGCCCATCCTCATTCTGTGGAATCCTGCAAGAAAACGTCCCTTCGTCCTCCACCCTGGGTCACACAGCTGTGTGGCCCCCCAATGCCTCGTTTCCCAGCTCAGGCACTTGGCCACCTGCTGCTCACCAAATAGGCCAGCAGGGTCCCCATCTATCTTGCATCACAGAGAAACCTGCTGCCACCTCTGAAGACACCCATTCTGGCTGATCAACCCCCAGTCCAGGTGAGTAAGACGGTGACAAGGAGATTTCACCAGCTTGCTTTGGGAAAAGGTAAGAAGGCACCACATGTACTGGCCACTGTTGGACAAAAAGAACCATCGAGGGCTCTCCCCAAGGCCCAGTCCCTATTGAAGACACAGCTGGTCCGACATGGAACCCAGTGTGCACACCTGGCCTTACCCGCTCCTGCACCTCCAGGTCTGCGCTCTGCACAAACTGGGGCAGCCGGTCCACCATGAGCTGGGTGACCGCCTGGGCTGCCTCCATTTCTGAGGCCTGCTCCTTCTGCTGCAAGATGGATGCGTACAGCTTGACAACGTTCTGCACATACACAGCCTGGATGTGGCCAGGCAGCGTGGTGACTTTGGGCCGCAGCATGGCCTCCAGTGTGTGGTGGGGCTCCTGCAGATGCCTGAGGGACAGGAAGCTGGGATGAGGAACTGAGATGAGGCCTGGGCTCCTTATGAGAGGGATGACTGTTTCCTAACCAGAGGTCAAGGGCTAGAAAATGGGATTTCTAGCGGGAAAATCAGAGACCATAAATGGCCTATAATAGGGACACGGTAAAGACATTTGAATTACAGAACAGCTGAATATAGCGAAGTTAGAGAACAACGGAAAGGAAGACCCTAGCAACCCCATGGGCTGGCTCTGGAAAAGTAGAAGGGAGAGAACAAAGAAGAAACCTGAGGGGAAGGGCGGCGCCTGTGGCTCAAAGGAGTAGGGCACCAGCCTCATATGCCAGAACTGGCGGGTTCAAACACAGCCCCGGGGAAAATGAAGTGATCTGTGAGAACAAAGTGTTCTGTTTATTGCTTTTTTTTTTTTTTTTTTGTAGAGACAGAGTTTCAGTTTATCGCCCTCGGTAGAGTGCCGTAGCATCACACAGCTCACAGCAACCTCCAACTCCTGGGCCTAGGCAATTCTCCTGCCTCAGCCTCCCGAGTAGCTGGGACTACAGGCGCCCGCCACAATGCCCGGCTATTTTTTTGTTGCAGTTTGGCCGGGGCCGGGTTTGAACCCGCCACCCTCGGTATATGGGGCCAGCACCCTGCTCACTGAGCCAAAGGTGCCGCCCAGTTTATTGCTTTTTTTTATGGTCAAAAAAATGTTTACAGTATACTTTTTACCCAATAAGAGTGATAAAATTAGGCGGTGCCTGTGGCTCAAGGAGTAGGGTGCCGGTCCCATATGCTGGAGGTGGCGGGTTCAAACCCAGCCCCGGCCAAAAACCACAAAAAAAAAAAAAAAAAGAGTGATAAAATTATTCATCTCCAGAATATTCACTAAGGTATTCACTAAGCTACAGCAAGTCCAGGGTGGGACAAAGGCTGAGAGTGTGGCAGGGAGGAGGTAGAAAGTGGCCAGGGAAGCAATAACAGAATAGAAGGGGCAGCTGCCCTGTGGTGCTTGTTGGGACAGGCCTGGGCAGGAGGGGCAGGAGGGCAAGAGGCAAGGAAGCCAGCAGCAAATCTTACACTTTTCCAAGAAAAATTAGGAATCCAGATTTTTTGAGACACAATCTCACCCTGTTGCCCTGAACAGAATGCCATGTCATAGGTCTAGCTCACAGTAACCTAAAACTCCTGGCCTCCTGCCTCAGCCTCCCAAGTAGCTGGGACTGACACCCTGTCCCCACTACCAGGGCAGACGTGGACTACGTGGGGGATGGTCTCACTACTGCCCACCTCCAAGGCATCTGAGCCAATCCCAGGTCCCACCTGAAGCTTTCACGGGTGCAAGGGTCCAGCCCCCCTTCAACAGCCCCCCAGGGCAGAGGAAACCCTGTGGACAAAGATCGCTCTCCGTCAGGTACACTGGGGGTGTACCATTTCATAGAGCACAGAGTGGAGAGAGTACAGCACCCCAGCTATGTGAAAGGCAGTGGCAAGTGCTTCAGCTCCCTCGGAGCAGGAGTACCACAAGACTGTGAGGCAGCAGGGTGGTTCCAGACAGTGGGAAGGTCCACTGGGCACACCCCTATCTCTGAATGTAAGGTGCTTGGGGGAACCAAGTATGCCCTATCACGCACTCCTCATGCCCACTCACTCTGAAAACTCCCCGCAGATCCAGGCAGCGGCATACAGCACCTCACAGATCCCATTCCTCTGGGTGCTGCTGGCCACCAAGTGGGCACTGTCAAGCAGTGAGGACATCTGGGACACAGCAAACTTGCGAATGGCCTTCACACGGATGGCCACATCCAGCATCTGTGCAGCAATAAGGTGGCCATGGCGAGTTCCCTCCAGGCGCGTCAGCTCCACCAGGATGCTGATGTACCACTCGAAGTTGGTGATGTGCTGGTAGTTGGACTGGCTACAGATGTCGATAATTTTGGTGAGCAGCTCATCACGGTAGGTAGTCCCCTCAGCCTTGTCTACGTGGGTCATCAGCTTCTTGACAATCTCCATTAGGTTCTTCTTAGATACCTAGTGGGAGGTGGGAGGGGACAGGTGAGGAAGGGCCCAGCTCTGGCCTGTTTTGTGAACACTGAGATGGAATCCAAGGGTTGTAGGCAGACCCAAGTCTGTAAGTCTATGCCAGGGAGGTAGCACACCCCTGTGATGTCAACTGGGTGAGGCACACATGGCCTCTGAGTATGGCGGCAGCAGGCTGACCCCCCACAGCCCATCCAATGGGTTTGGCCCATCCCCCAAGTCCACATGGGCCCCTGAAGCAGAGGTCAGACCTTGGGCACGTGACTCTGTCCAACCTCATCCCCCACTACTGACCCAGAACGTAAGGGTCTTATGACACATGTGTGCTCTTCAGGACACACAGGTGGGGAAGGCCAGGCAGGTAGGCAGGGCACGCACCATCCCGTACAGCAAGTCGAGGGCCCGCAGCCTGATGGACTCGTCCTTGTCATCCAAACACTGCAGGATGAGGTCCTTGTGGGACTGCACAGACTTGGGGTGTGTTTTCAGGATCTTAGACATGGCCAACAGCCCCAGATATTTCACTGTGGAGATGGCAAGAGGTGATTAACCCCAACACAAGAAAAGTGCTAACACCATGGCAGGGAACAAAGCATGTGAGGCTGATCTCTATCTTTACCTTGGACAGCAAAATCCCAGAGGAGGAAGAAGGGTACTCTGTCTCCTACAAAGGCCTTTACAGGCAGTGTGTGCCCAGCCCTTTCCTGAAAACAATCTGGCTTCAAAATGAGCATCCTAACTACACCCTCCACACCTGGGCCCAGGTATAAGAGGGGAAGCGCTGAGCTGAAATTCCTCACCCTGTAGAGATGCAAGCAGACAGGAGAGCCAAGTGCTGCACTAATTGACAAATCAATGCCACATTCTCCAAAGGATGCAGAGTCTTGTACAAGAAGGATCAGATGCTTAGTGAGTAGGCATCGGTATGGCCGTCCACCTGCCCAATCTTCCTGCTTATGGGGCTTCACTATGAACTCCCAAGCCCCATTTCTCCCCTGGGACTGGGCAGGTCTTTCTCAAGGATCCTGCACTGGCTATCTGCACATAGCTCAGCACACCAAACCCCTGAAAACCTTCCAGCGCAGACACAGAAAGGCTGCCCACAACATGGGAACAAGAGGAGTGGGCACAAGTAGGTGGGGGCTGTCTCTGAAGCCTGTCAGTCTACTAGTACCAAAGTCAGTGTGAAAGGGGATTGGGCATCACTGACACTGTATATGCTTTCTTCTTCTTTTTTTTTTTCTTTTTTGAGATAAGAGTCTCGCTTTGTAGCCCCTGGTAGACTGCCATGGCATCATAGCTCACAGCAACCTTAGACTCTTGGGCTCAAGTGATTCTCTCGCCTCAGCTTCCCAATTAGCTGGGACCACAGGTGCCTGCCACAACACCCAGCTATTTTTAGAGGCAGGGTCTCGATCTTGCTCAGGCTGGTCTCAAACTCGTGAGCTTAGGTGATCTGCCTGCCTCGGCCTGCCAGTGTGCTAGGATTACAGGTGTGAGCCATCATGCCTGGTCACATGCTTCACATGCTTTCTTCTTACGCTGGGAAGAGACCAGAGCTTATAAAAGGTTAGGACACAGAAATGAAGGAATGGAAAGGAGGAACAACTTACAGTTCTGATCAGAGTCTTCTATTAATATCCTTAATTTTTGAACACAAAGCTGAAAAGAGGGAACATAACATTGGATGCATTTTCTGAAACCAAGTGTGAGTTCAGTTAGACCCTTGACCCCAGGTCTTTTAATCCTCCAGTCCTCCCCTACTCTGGGCCAAGGTCTCATATCAGCTCCACTCCACAGGCCAGAGGTTAAGAGAGAAGTGGGACATGCAACCTAACAGGAGGTGGGGGAGAACTGTCTGGAACAAGGAAGGGGCTAGGCAACCTGGGGCCTCACACAGGCCCCGCTCAGCAGGGGACAACAATGAGTCTGCACCTGCTATAAGGACAGGCTGGAAGAGGACAGATGCTGCTGCCCTCACCAGAGACACTAAGCAGGAACATTCATGGAGGTAGGAGCACATCCAATAGCATGGTGTGCCTCCTGGGGAAGAATTGGGATTTAGGGACTTACTTTACCGTATTAATCATGTAACTAAAATGAACTTGAACCAAACAAAGAAAACAAGGATACAACCATCCCAATAACCTCGAGGCCAGTCGGAGAGCTGCTAGGGCTCTGGGCTTGAGTGGACATGGCATTTTACAAGCCATGATTGTGAGGCTGATGATTCAGGGGTAAAGCAGCTTGGGGACAGGGATGGGCTGTCCCCAAACACAGATAAGACAGAGGGACACAGGTTGGCAGCTGCCAGGGTAGCTGGGAGCCACCAGAACACTCAGGCAGGAGTGCCTTGACCCTAACTCAAATGGATACACACACAAAAGAAATGCACACAACCAGGGTAGGCATCAGGCACACAGCTTGCTCAGGGCACAAGGAAGGTCATGTGGGGAGGGTTATCCAGTGAGCAGAGGAAGGTGGGTGTCCAGCCCAAGGAAGAGCACATCTGGCCCTGGGTGGCAACCCACAGGCCCCCAGACCTGTCCCCTGGACGTACCTGGATGCTGGCACTGTGGTTGGGCATGCCGGAGGACAGAGATATAAGCACTGAAACAGATAGCCAGGTCAGTAAGCCACCATGCCCATGGCCACTATGCTGACCTCCAAACAGTGTATCCACTATGGCTCTTGCCCCTTGCTGAGTGAAAGGGAAAGGACAAAAGGCAGAAATGCCACCATATGTGGAATTGCTCCTCCCAACTGCTGCCCACCCAGAACACGGCTGGCACAATGGGCTGTGTCACCAGAAGGCACTGGTGAAGTTGCCCTGAGAGAGGCCAGGAGCCTGGACAAGGGCTTCTCATGTCTGTGAGAGAAGGGGCTGTTGGGCCTGAACTGGTCCTGCAACAATCCTGGTCTGTGTGCAACGCCTGAAGTCCTTTGAGAATCTTGGCAAAGGCCAGGTTGTGAGGTAAGCTGGTGTGACCAACCCCAGTGGAAACCCAGGCAGAAGTCTCTATGACCTTCCCTGGGTACACTTCACGTGTGTCATCATGGCTCACTGCTGGGGCGTGTACAGCATGTCCTATAGGACTCCACAGGGAAAGGGTTTTGGAAGCTGGGCCTCCCCTCCCCATCCCTTTGCTGCCATGAACCACAGCCACCAGGTCAACAGTGTGCTAAGTCCCAGAATCCTCCCTGCACAGCACTATACTAGGTGCCAGAGAAGTGCCAAGTCTACATTCTTGCCCCTGCCCCTCACCAGGTCCCAAGGAGTCAGGCAGGCTGAACTCGATCACAGCCCTACGTGTTGGGCATATGGCCTCCCATCCAGGGCAAGTCCCATGAGAACTCAGGCTACATGGAATGTCAGGGCCATGCCCATGTGTCAGCTCCTATACAGCCACTTGAGAGCCACTATTCCTTGGGTATGCCTAGCCCTGGAGATGACTCACTCGTGACTACTACCTCTCCCTGCACCCTAAATTCTCCTGCCCCATCACAGGGACTCTTTTTTTTTTTTTTTGAGACAGAGTCTTGCTATGTCACCCTTACTAGATTGCTGTGGCATGATTCTCTTGCCTCAGCCTCCCTTGTAGCTGGGACTACAGGCACCCACAATGCCCAGCTACACATGGCCACTTCTGATCCCCCTGCCCTACCACACTCTCCTCCAAGGTAAGGGTCACCTACCACACTGGAGCCTCAGGGCCTTTCACAGCCCACACAGCTCTGTCACAGACACTGGACCAGGGATGGCATCTCATGAATTACCAAATGTCAGGGCCCCCCATGGGTCCCACCTGGCCTAGGGCTTCCTACTGGCTTCAGATAGGCAAGCAGACCCTGAGCGTCACAGAGCCTGGACTCTGACACCAGTTCACAGGAAACATGCCAGCAGACTGGCAACCCTGCCAGGAATCACAGCTCTGGTTGTTCAACAGGCTGGCAGCACAAGCTTAAGGAGTGGACAGGACTTCTCATTTACCATCCACACGCACTGTGACAGACCAACTTCTAAGGAGACCATCATGACCCCTGGGGGCAAGGAGCATCAACTACACATCCCTGGCAGCCTGGCCAGTCCTAATGGGCAAATTATGATTCCACCTTACATGATGTTTTTATTGTAGGTACCAACATTTAGTACCTATGGTGAAACATGCCTCAGATATGCTTTAAATTCTCGGAAATCACAATCTTGGTGGATCTGACAGTGAACCCAGAGCAGCAGGAGGCCAACAGCTCTGGGAGGCAGGAGATGACTCTCACATCCCAAAGGGACTCCAGAATGTGGCTGGGGCTGAGCTGCTCCAGAGCCCTGAACAAATAAATGCCCAACGTGGAGGGTGGTGGGGAATTGGGCAGAGATATGTGACCACCAGGAGGCCCTGCCATCCAGCTTTCTGCCCCTCTCCCCCGAGACTCCCCCAGCTTGGAGGTCCTCAAGGGAACCCCCCCAAAAGGATAATCACCCCTTCCAAAACAGGACACATCAGCCTCACCTGCAATCACAGTGTTCACACATTCATATAGAAGGGACATGGCAGACGTGCTGTGAACGGAAGAAAATAGTGGTGTGAAGACCAATTGTCATAGCAGAGTAGCAGTGTCTGCTGGACACTTAGCCCCATGGTCCTCAGGAAGGTGACCATACCATGCTCTCCAAAGCCCCGTCATGCATAGGCAGTCTATAAACTCGCTTTCCCAGGAAGGAAGTGTGAGAAACCCGAATATAGACGTATGCTACATGACATCTCAGGCACTGCCAGATGGCATGTGTGAAGTAGTCTGGACAGTACCCTCCTGTACTACTTCCGAGTTCAGACATTTTTAGAGGCATGAACACTCCGGCCTTGTGCTGCACTTGCCCCTCAGCACCGTCACCTGCCGGTGGTGCAGCCTCTGAGTAACAGGTGAGTGGCTGGGCAGGGGGGAAGCAGGCTGTGATGATCACACACAAGAACTGCTAAAGACATATCTCCAACATTAGGGAAGCCTGACTGTGTCTGAAATTAATGTCCCTGCCTGTGGCCCGGTTTACCCCCCTCCCTGCATACTCCTGTCGCTGGACTCCTGGCCCCAGCACTCCCCATGACAGCCAGTGGGGCTGGCCTGTCTCTGTCCCACAGGCAGCCTGGCCTGGAAAGGCTCCCCCCTAGAGGATATCACCCACTAGCCTCTCAGTTCTGTGACACCCAGACGACAAGTCCAATTTCTTAGACGTGGTCAAGCTGTTAATAGGGAACAGGTAGACACACAGGTAAAAGCCTCTGAATTGTGATGTGTTGAGTTTGTGCCTTTCACTGAAGGACCAGAGGCTCCTAGATCTGACTCCCAAAACCAGTGAGGGTCAGAGACAGGACCTGGACATTGGTCAGATACGAACCACAGGGCATCTGCCGATGTGAGCAAGTTTCCCAAGTGTGGCCAGGGGGTTGGATGACCAGGCCTAATTAGGCCCCCACCAGGAATAACAGTGCAGTGTGAAAGGCACACTGCGAACACATCTCAGCCCTTGCATTTCTGGCCAGGTGGGGCTGCCACAAGGCCAGGCTGGTCTTGGCCTGTGCCCACCTGTGGATGAGGTTGGTCAGAGGCTCGATCAGCTTCTTGCCCAGCCGTGGCTCCAGAGGGGTCAGAGCACCAAACTGTGGGGCGAGAGGAGCCGCGTCACCACCACCACCCTGTGGGCTGGGGTCCAGGCAGACTCAGGCGCCCACAACTGCACCAGCCAGGACCCCAATGGGTGAGATGTGTGCAGTGAATGAAGAAGCATCCCAGGCGCTACTTGCCAGCTTTATGATCTTGATGAGGACCCAGTTATTGGTAGACGAGGTCATCAGCTTGAAAAACAGCGGGGCCAAGGACAAGTAGTTCTTGGGGTTACGTCTGGCCAGCTCGCAGATGACGTTGACAGCAGCTGACTGAACCCCTGGGGAGCAAGGGGGTCTTTGTCAGTAAGAAGGGGGGCATCCTTGTCAACAAGGAGGGTTGTCTTCACCAATGGGAACCTTGTGGTGTGGGCCTAAAAGTACAGGTATAAGAACTGGTGACTTTCACCACATACACAGCCAGCCAGAGCAGCTAACAGTGTGGGTAAGGAGTTGTGCAGATGTGCGTGCGTGCGTGCGTGCATGCAGAACGCGCGCGCGCGCGCACACACACACACACACACACACTTCCTAGTTCTGTGACACTCCAGTAGCAAGAAGATCGTGGTGCCCAGATCTTCACAAGTGAAAGAAGCAGCACCACTTCGAGAAATGTAAATCTCAGAATCAGGGCAGAGAAGGGGAATGTGAACCTGGGATCCTGTAGTGACAGAAAGCAGAGAAATGCTCAAAAAATAAGGGGAAAAGACAGGTGGGCACAGGAACCCACATCACACGACACCCAATGGCCAACATGTGACAATTCCAACAAAAATATTCAAGAAGAAGGTGTTGGATTATGGCTCACAGAATAAAAGAAATACCCACCAGACCAACCTAATGTAAAACAACAAGTGAAGAAACAAGTGAATGGGAGGAACAGAAGCCTCTCCATCCCTAGGATTTTAACAAATAAATGAAGAAGAGAATGGAGAGGGAAGCATCGTCCTTCAGACACTGAACAGGTTGAGGTTGGGCCACCAACAGAGGCTGAAATTAGCAAAGAAAGGAAGTATTCATGAGTCACAAAATACCTCCCTACAAGACACCATCAGCTACAAAGGGAGAAGCAGCAGCTCAAGGGGAGAAGTTGGCCTGTGCTGCCTGACCAGTGGTTGCAGCGAGGGCCAACACTGATGAGACACGCCGGCCCCACAAGCCTGGAAATGGGCCCGGGTGGACACATGTCTCCTCCATGGGGCTCCTGCCCAGACAGCAGCTTCTCAGACTGACCAGGAGGAAACAGACCAAGGTACCTCAGGGATGTCTTGTAGGACAACTGATCCCTTCTCTACAATAGAGCCAAGATCACAGGAGACAAAAACAAGGGACTAAGATCAAAAAAGGTCTTGACAGGGTAGCACCTGTGTCTCAAAAGGGTAGGGCACCAGCCCCATATGCCGGAAGTGGCGGGTTGAAACCCAGCCCCGGCCAGAAATTGCAAAAAAAAAAAAAATCTTGACAATGAAACGCTATCAGACTAGAAAGGGGATGTGCAATGAAGACTCTGGAGCTTCTGAAACCCTCGGAAATTCGCAAGTGACAGGAATGACTTGTTATTCTGAGTTTATGCTAACACAATGGCTCAGGAAGAGGACTGTTCACCAAAAAGACCATCTGTGGGAATATAGGGTCAGGGACCTTGAACCCCACGCTACCATCCTGACCTCTGGGGCGGGGCCGGGGAAGAAAGTGAGTCCCAATCACACGGCCAGGCCCCTGGTCTCACTCATCATTGTGCCTGCATGGTGAGACCCCAAAGAACTGGGGAGGCCACAGTGTGGGGGCATCCTGACTACTGGGCACATGCTGTGCTGAGGACAGCCCCCTAGAGTTTTCTGTGGTACCCTGTGGCCCTCTCCACGGTGCTCCATCATCTGGCTGCACCTGTGCTGGCTGTTCCATCCTACAACTGACATCCTAAGCACAATGCTTCTGAGATTTGGTCTAGTGAATCAGGGGTAGCAGGAGCCCCTGAATTTGCAGCCGAGTGATCAAAGGTATGGCTAGCATCTGCTGCTGGGGGCAGGCTCCGCAAAGCTGGTGAAGGAGAGTTCAGTCTGTGCTGGACCAACAGTGTCCTGTCAATGTTTGTTTTGTTTCCTTGTCTTGATTTCATTTTGATCATACAAGGCAGAAAATTCTGGAGAGCCAGGTGATGAGCTTATGGGAATTCTCTATACTATTTTTCAACTTTGTTGGAAATCTGATATTATTTCAAAATAAAAAGATAGCGCAGGGGTGGAGGGTTCAAACCCAGCCCCAGCCAACTGCAACAAAAAATAGCCAGGCAGGCTCGGCGCCTGTGGCTCAAGCGGCTAAGGAGCCAGCCACATACACCTGAGCTGGCAAGTTTGAATCCAGCCCGGGCCCGCCAAACAACAATGACGGCTGCAACCAAAAAATAGCTGGGTGTTGTGGCAGGCGCCTGTAGTCCCAGCTACTTGGGAGGCAGAGGCAGGGACTCCCTTGAGCCCAGGAGTTGGAGGTTGCTGTGAGCTGTGATGCCACAGCACTCTATCCAGGTCCGCAGCTTGGGGCTGTCTCAAAAAAAAAAAAAAAATAGCCAGGTATTGTGACAGGAGCCTGTAGTCCCAGCTACTCAGGAGGCCTGAGGCAAGATAATCACTTAAGCCCAAGAGTTGGAGGTTGCCACGGCACTCCACTCAGGGTGACAAAGTGAGACACTGTCTCTAGAAAATAAATAAATAAATAAAATAAAAAAACTCAGCTCTAAAAATCCCACCCTAATCTTCCTGATCAGAGAGGACGTCCTGTACAGGGAAGAGGTACCCCCAGAAATGTCTGACCAGCCATCAGCTTGGGGTACTATCAGACAAGGTTTGGGACTCACTGACTGAGCCCACCCAGCCCGAGTTCCAGTTCGGGTCATGTTTGCCCTTCCGAAAACAGAGCCAGCAGACTAATCACTCTCCAAGTTTGGTTTCCACAGACCTGAGCCAAGTGCCTCCTGAAAGTGAGAAGGCTTTAACACATGCACTCCCAGCCATGCTGCCCAACGCATGCCAGGGATGGGATGACTATTCAAATTTAAGATAACCTCTCTGAAACTACACCCTCTGGTCACTAAGCTGCAAATGCTCAACAGCCCTGCAAGTCTGAAGGTGGCTCCCATGTGGATAACATGGTCTGGCCATGTCCTGCACTGCAAAGGTCACCTGGCAATGCTAGAACCAACCATCTGGCTGGCTCCCCACCTTCCCTGGATTGGGAAGCTGCAGGCCCATGGGGAATACAGGGCTCTGCTGCCTTACCCTCACCATGAATGTGCTGCACTGAGTCTCACTGTCCCCAGGGCCCAGGAGGAACCCGCAGCTGACCACTGGTCATACTGAGCCTCCCAGCTCTGCCCACTGTATGTTGAAGTTACCACAGCAGAAAAGCCCCAGAATGTCCCATGGGGAGAAGCCCTCCCACCTCCTCCCATCACAGTTCCCAGAGCTAAGCCACCCCACCCCGACCTTAACTCAAATCCACAAACCAGGGTCGGGGTCTTCCAACTTTTCCTTGAGCCGGGGGAAGGCAGGGCGCAGTGACTCGGGGTACTTCAGGAACACCTTGTACATGATCAGCACGGCCTTCTTCCTGATGTAAGGCTTGGTGTGCGACATCTGCTGAGACAGCGGGCTGCAGTCTACACCAGGTACCTCATTGCTGCCATCACTCCCCCCACTCCAACCCCTCCAGTCAGGGCCTACCCATCCCACGGACCACAGAGTAGATCTCAGAGGGAGCAGAAACCTGCCCATGCACCTGTGCTCTAGGCCTGGGCCTTGGAGGGAACAGGGAGGCCCGAAAGGTCACACAGGGAACCCTGGTCTGCCTAGTCAGTGCCTATAGTCCTATCAGCATGGCCAACCCCTAAGCAGGATGCCAAGGACCTCCCTACAGGCCTCTCCTGGGCTGTCCAGCTGTCTTCTCACCCTCGGTGGTCCCTTCCTCACCTGCTATTAGGCCCTGGGGAGCCCCCTCCCTCCACTGCTTGCCCCTGACAAAGCCCTTCCTGCCCACTATGACAGGGCACCCACACCTATCCCTCTGGTGGGCTCTCAACTACTCTAGTATTGGGAGAGCAATATGTCCGGAAGATCATACAGCTCCCGTCTCCATGCTACATGGATTCCCCACTGTATTGCTGAGGGTGCAGTGGACAATGCAGCACCAGGGAGGTTGGATGTGGCCCTGGGGCCACAGGCTGCTGACCCATGACCTATAGCTGAGCAGGCTGCACCCACAATCTTTAGGGCCATCAGCCAAGATCTAAGCATCTCTTTGTGACCAGGCTGGTAACGCAGAACCCACTCTGAGAGGAGGCCGGAGCTCCTTCCCACTCCATGTGGTCCTGAGTTCTAAGTGAAAAGGAAGAAGAGTCCTGCTAGAAGACTAACTGGGCACACAACAGAAGGTCCAAGGGCTGTCATTTCTCAAACTCTGGTGTTCTCAAAGGCCATCTGGGACCCCTGTGAGATAAGGACCATTGTCTGCCTGTCATCCTAGCACTCTGGGAGGCCAAGGCGGGTGGATTGCTTGAGCTTACAAGTTCAAGACCATCCTGAGCAAAAGCGAGACCCTCCTCTCTACTAAAAACAGAAAAACTGGGCTTGGTGCCTATAGCACAGTGGTTATGGCGTGGCCACATACACTGAGGCTGGTGGGTTTGAACCCAGCCCAGGCCAGCTAGGCAATAATGATAACTACAACAGAAAAATAGCTGGGCATTATGGTGAGAGTCTGTAGTCCCAGCTACTTAGGAGGCTGAGGCAAGAGAATCACTTAAGCCCAAGAGTTTGAGGTTGCTGTGGGCTATGATGCCAAGGCACTCTACCGAGGGCAACATAAGACTAAAAAAAAAAACTGAAGCAACAGAATCATTTGAGCCCGAGTTGGAGGTTGCTGTGAGCTATGACGCCATGGCACTCTACCCAGGGCGACACCTTGAAACTCTGTTTCAAAAAAGACCAGCTTGGCAGCTGTAAGGTATAAGGGTGAAGAAGGCAGAAGTGCCACTAGCATGAGCATCATAGCAAGGAACCAGTATCCTTCCAAGTCCTGGCCCACCAGGGACACCCACTTCCTACCCTACCAGGAAGATTTCAAAGGTGAGCTCAAAACCAGGCCTACTTCCACACCCCTGCCCGTTCCTAAAGGGCCAAGCTTCCCTGCTGTAATGCTTTAAACTGGGCTCCCTAGAACAGAGGTGCAGGGGTGGTGGGCATGCTTGCAAACTCACCAGTGTCATGATGTCATTTGCCAGGTCTCTGGCAAGATCTGGGGTGACAAAACAGGACAGACCAGTCAGTGCAACGCCAGTGTCATACTGGCTGGGGCTGTTCAAGTCCTGGAAAGGGAGGGAGAGGGGTTCAGTGGGCAGGTGCCATGGCTGTCACCATGCACATTCCAGAAGATTCACCTGCTTAGGGTGCAGTTGTGCCTACATCTGCCGCAGAGGGCTCTGCGGAGCTGAGCCTGGACAAGGAACAATTTATAGCCGATTTGACACTGTCACCAAGAGAGGAGATAAGGCAGGCCATCTGCAGACAAGACAGGGTCTGAGGAGAACTGGAAGCTCCGCATCTAAGAACCAGTCCAGTCTCTGGGCACCTCACAGGACAGAAGCGCTCACTCACTGATCTGCAAGCCTGGGAGAGGGCTGCCCCGATTCTGAGCGTGGCCCACGGCCCAAGTTGTAGTCAGGGCCACCTGCTGCCCACTGCTGACCCGAGGGGTGCCAGCTGGCAGATACCAGTGCCAAGCCTACCCTACCTATTACCCAGGCACAGAGCAGGTGGGAGCCCCACAGTACAAGACCCCCAGAGATAACCTCCAGAAGAGACCAAGAGACCCTGCGCCCCTCTCAAAGCTGGGAAAAGCTCCAGCCTGAGGACAATTCCATCTTGGGACCAAGAGACAGAGGAGAAGCCGGCAGCCACCCATGGCCTGCTCTGGACTCACACTCCCCAGCTCCCAGTCCCCAGAGCTTCCACTCACACATGGGCCCATGTCCAGCCTCTGCACTAAGGGAAATTCTCTCACTACCACAAACTTGCTCTTGGGGGGGATTTTCTTTCTTTTTTTTTTTTTTAATTTAATTTAATTTTTTTTTTTTTTTTTTGGCCGGGGCTGGGTTTGAACCCGCCACCTCCGGCATATGGGACCGGCGCCCTACTCCTTGAGCCACAGGCGCCGCCCGGGGGGATTTTCTTCAAGGAGTGTGCTGAGAACCATTTTAAGAGCTGGGCTATAAATATAGAAACACAAGCTCTAAAAGCCACTGCACTGCCAGCTGAGGGGGTGAGGCAGCAGCAGAACCGATGGTACAGCCATCGCTCCTTCTGTGACTGGATTTTTCCTTCAGTACATTTCACCACAGGGTCAGAGAAAGGGAGCAAGGGCTCCCTGGGCAGGTCTGTCCAGAGATGTCCAGGTATTCATGAAGCAGCCAGAACCCAGGACCCCCATGGAAGGAGTGTTTCAAAGTCACAGGTTTGGGCTCGGTGCCCGTAGCACTGTGGTTGTGGCGCAAGCTGCATACACTAAGGCTGGCAGGTTCGAACCTGGCCTGGGCTAGCTAAGACAACAATGACAACTGCAATAAAAAATGGTCAAGCATTGTGGCGGATGCCTGTAGTCCCTGCTACTTGGGAGGCTGAGGCAAGAGAATCACTTGAGCCCAAGAGTCTGAGGTTGCTGTGAGCTGTGATGCCACAGCACTCTACCAAGGGCAACATAGTGAGACTCTGTCTCAAAACAAACAAACAAAAATAAGTCACAGGTTTGTTTAAAGTGACACAGGGAACACAAACATCTGGAAGTGCATTCCTGTCATGATCCTACACAAAGGAAGCAGAGTGCTAAATGGTACAGAGCTGTGGCCATACAAACACCATTCCTAACCAAGCAGAAGCATCGTGTGCTTCTGTGAAAGGTTAAGTCTCAGGCAAAAGCAGCACCAGGACCTAACAGAATGGCTGAGCGTGATTCCTGGGGAAGAGCTGGATGACCTAAGGCTCAGGTGAGGTGCTCACACAGGAGCTGGCTGGGCACCAGGCACCTGAGTGCCCAGGACACCACAGCACTCCACCGTCCTCATCCCTGTCATCTGCTCATTCACCCAGCAACCCACTCTCTTCCTGCTGGGCACCCCAACCAGTGCTAATGGACCTTCAAGCCCTGTGGCATCTAGACCACAGGATGCACATGGCCAAGGCAAAATACCTAGTTCTACAACCCTGCTCAGAACAGAGCCAGGCAGGGATCTGTACCTCTTCCTGTGTGGGTGACAGTACACACCAGCATCTGCATGGCTGCTCCTCCACATGCCAGGAGTCCCCAGTTTGAGTCACCATCTCATCTCCCACAGGTCTAGCCCTCAAACTGGGAATCTGGGAGCCAGGGCTGGAGGCCTGAGGGGTAGGTCGGGCTGAGAGAGGGCCAGCTGCCCATGGATGGTGGGTCTGATTCTCTTAACACCCCAACTACCCCATAACGATGGGCAAACAAAAGATGCACGAAGTGGCTCGGCACCTGTGGCTCACGTGGCTAAGGCGCCAGCCACATACACCCAAGCTGGAGGGTTCGAATCCAGCCCGGCCCCGCCAAACGACAATGATGGCTGCAACCAAAAAAATAGCCGGGTGTTGTGGCAGGCGCTGGCAGTCCCAGCTACTTGGGAGGCAGAGGCAGGAGAATCGCTTGAGCCCAGGAATTGAAGGTTGCTGTGAGCTATAATGCCACAGCACTCTACCCAGGGCGACAGCTTGAGGCTCTGTCTCCCAAAAAAAGATGCACAAAGTGCTGGGGCCAAAGGGGAAATTTATTACTTGATCTTTAAAGACTGTTTTCAAATGCAAAAAAAATTTTCCATACAACAGAAAATGTGTACATCAGGTAACTCAACCAGCTGACAGGTAGCTCATACCAGTAATCCCAGCACTCTGGGAGGCCCAGGTAGGAGTTCGAGACCAGCCTAAGCAAGAGTAAGACCCCGTCTCTACTAAAAATTGAAAAATTAGCTAGGCATCACAGCAACCATCTGTAATCTCAGCTACTTGGGAGGCTGAGGCAGGAGGATGAGCCCAGGAGTCTGAGGTTGCTATGAGCTAAGCTGACGCCACTGTATTCCAGCCTGGACAACAGAGTGAAACTGTCAAAAAAAAAAAAAAAAGAAAAAGAAAAACAACACCAGACAGAAAGCCACCCTTAGTCAGGGAAAGGAACATGACCTCAGGAGGCACTACCACAAGGGGAAGTAGGATGGAAAGAAAGAAAGCAGAGTAACCACAGAGGCAAGCCTCAGTGTAGAGGAGCCTACTGACCTTCCAAGATCAGGAAAGGGGGTGTTGAACCCTCCAGCCTTGCAAATCCACCAGGGAGCAAAGCCCAACCCACTAAGGCCATCTCTTCACGTCTTCTGAGAATCACAATGGCCTACGGAAACTGTACCTGCTTGCTAAGATGCAAGATGCATAAGGTCTGTCAACCCTCAGACCCAAGAGCTCCTACTTCCTACTCTAGCACACATGCAACTGGGAAACCAGCAGATAGACAGAGCTTGATGGGAGTAGACCTACACTCGTCCTCAGTACAAGGAACCATGGGGAAGGCCTACCTTGCGGATCTGATTGGTGGTCAGCATAATGACATCAGTGCCCTCATGAAAGCTCTGGGAGGCAGCGAGGTAGCCAATCCGCTGTGGAGTGGAACAGAAGAGGGCATCAGGGTCCAGACCCACCCACCCTTCCTCAGGGCCATAGGTGGGGGGGGGACAATAGGAACCCCCATCTGACTGGAAGCCATATGTGAACTAAGACAGGTTTCTTACAACTACAGCAGGAAGAAATTCACATAAAGTTTAGAACATACGATTTTTGAAACACAAAGTTCTATCAAAGTTTGTCAAAGCCACCCATCCTATCACTAATGTTCTACACATTAGTGATACTTACAAGCAGCTAGGAACTGCTTTTCCAACATAGTAAGACTCAATGTGGTACTTTATGGCAGCTCAAATCCCTCTACCAGGCTGAAGTGATACCTAAAACCACACTCACAAAGCATATGATGATGCAAATAAACACACCTGCATAGGGAGCTGCCACAAATGTTGGCAAATACATTTAAAATAGTGTGCAAGCCCAATTCATAATTGCTAAGTCATGGAAAAAGCCCAAGTGCCCATCGATCCACGAATGGATTAATAAATTGTGGTATACGTACACCATGGAATATTATGTATCCTTAAAGAAAGATGGAGACTTTACCTCTTTCATGTTTACATGGATGGAGCTAGAACATATTCTTCTTAGTAAAGTATCTCAAGAATGGAAGAAAAAGTATCCGATGTACTCAGCCCTATTATGAAACTAATTTATGGCTTTCATATGAAAGCTATAACCCAGTTATAACTTAAGAATATGGGGAAAAGGGAGAGGGAGGGAAGGTGGTTGGTGGGATCACACCTGCGGTGCATCTTATAAGGGTACATGTGAAACTTACTAAATGTAGAATATAAATGTCTTAACACAATAACTAAAAAAAATGCCAGGAAAGCTATGTTAACCAGTGTGATGAAAATATGTCAAATGGTAAATAAAACCAGTGTATGGTGCCCCATGATTGCATTAATGTACACAGCTATGATTTAATAATCAAAAAAAATAGGGCGGTGCCTGTGGCTCAAGGAGTAGGGCGCCGGTCCCATATGCCGGAGGTGGCGGGTTCAAACCCAGCCCCGGCCAAAAACCACAAAAAAAAAAAAAAAAAAAGGCCAGGAATGGTGGCTCACGCCTGGAGTCCCAGCGCTGTGGGAGGCCGAGGCAGGTGGATTGCCTGAGCTCAGAGGTTCGAGACTAGTATGTAACAGCAGTGAGCCAGAGTAAGACCCTGTCTCTACTAACATCAAGAACATCGCCAGAGGAAGACAAAAAAGAGTACTTCAAACGAAGAAGAATGAACAAGGAAGTTGAAATTAAAAATAAAAAAATTTAAAAAAAAAAATAGTGTGCAATTTTATTACATTTAAAAAAAAAAATTTTTTTTAAACAGTCTCACTTTGTCACCCTTGGTAGAGTGCTATGGCATCATAGCTCACAGCAATCTCAATCTCCTGGACTCAAGCGATCCTCTTGCCTCAGCCTCCATGTAGCTGAGACTACAGGCACCTGCCACAATACCCAGCAATTTTCAGAGACAGGGTCTTGCTCTAGCTCGGGCTGGTCTAGAACCCATGAGCTCAGGCAATCCACCTACCTCGGCCTCCCACAAGGCTAGGATTACAGACGTGAGCCATCACGCCCGGCCCTAATAATTGTACAATTTTAAAATTGCACATGAACTTTATGGACACCCTGTATTTTATTTCTTTTTCTTTTTTTTGAGACAGAGCCTCAAAGCTGTTGCCCTGGGTAGAGTGCCATGACATCATAGCTCAGAGCAACCTCAAACTACTGGGCTTAAGCGATTCTCCTGCCTCCACCTCCCAAGTAGCTGGGACTACAGGCGCCCGCCAGAACACCTGGCTGTTTTTTGGTTGCAGCTGTCATTGTTGTTTGGTGGGCCCGGGCTGGATTCCAACCCGCCAGCTCAGGAGTATGTGGCTGGTGCCTTACCTGCTTGAGCCACAGGCACTGAACCACCCTGTATTTTATTTCTTCACCAAGTGTGACCAGCAGGGAGAGTGACTGTGTCCAGCAAAGGGAGACTGAACGTGACTGTGGTAGTGACCACAGACAGGAGCTCAAGGCCCTTGGACTAAAAAGCATAGGTGGCACTCACCCACTCAGAGGGTATGTGTCCTGACAGAAGGCCAACAAAAACTTTCACTTGTCCAGCATACGATGGCTCACACTTATAATCTTAGCACTCTGGGCAGCTGAGGTAGGTAGATTGCTTGAGCTCAAGAGTTCAAGATCAGCTAAGCAAGAGCAAGACTCCATCTCTACTAAAAATAGAAAAACTAGTCAGGCATTGTGTCGGGTGTCTGTAGTCCCAGCTACGTGGGAAGCTGAGGCAAGAGGACTGCTGAAGCCTGTAGTTTGAAGTTGCTGTGAGCTATGAAGCCATAGCACTCTACCCAAGACAACAAAATGAGACTCTGTCTCAAAAATTAAAAAAAAAAAAAGAAAGAAAGAAAAGCTTTCACTCAACCCAGGACTATCTCAGGACACATACCACCCATGTCTTGGGCCACAGTAAGAAAAACTATTTTTCAGATTATTTATTGACATTGAGATATGCTTATATGATAATGAAAAGGACAGACTAGGTGCAGTGGCTCATGCCTGTCATCCTAGCACTCTGGAAGGCCCAGGCAGGTAGCCGGCCTGAGCTCACAGGTTCGAGACCAGCCTAAGCAAAGAGCTAGAACCCATCTCTAAAAATAGCCGGGCATTGTGGCGGGCCTGTAGTCTCAGCTACTCAGGAAGCTGAGGCAAGAGAATCACTTGAGCCCAAGAATCTGAGGTTGCTGTGAGCTATGATGCCATAGCACGAAGGCAACAAAGTGAGACTATCTCAAAAAAAAAAAAAAAAAAAAAAAAATTGTTTACAAGGAGGATCACTATAATGTAAAGAAAAAATGCTCATAAAATGTCAAAGAGGCAACAGGACACACTCTTGGCAGAATGACCAGTACATTTTGGGGGAGTTAAATGTTTATCTAAATTTGTAACCCCTTGCTGGCACCAGTCCAGTTAGGAAAACTGGACTGTGTCATATGCCAGCAAGGCCCTGACCACAGAAAGGATCTTCAAGGACACTCCTCCCACCCTGCCAACATCTCATCCCTGAAGCCCACCTTGAATGTGAACTTGGAGGCACTCATCACTTCTATGATGTTGAAGGCTGCCCAGCTGATGTCGTACCCCAGCATCTGTAGCTGTTATCAGAGGAAGATAGTCATTTTTTACTCATAAGCAAAACTGTACAAGGAATTTAAGCCATGACATCTAATATTCCCTCCCAGCACATAGAAGGAAAACTCCATTCACAATTTCTCTCTCTTTTTTTGAGAGAAAGAATCTAACTCTGGGGCGGCGCCTGTGGCTCAGTGAGGAGGGCGCCGGCCCCATATGCCGAGGGTGGTGGGTTCAAACCCAGCCCTGGCCAAACTACAACAACAACAACAAAAAAATAGCCAGGCGTTGTGGCGGGCGCCTGTAGTCCCAGCTGCTCGGGAGTCTGAGGCAAGAGAATCGTGTAAGCCTAAGAGTTAGAGGTTGCTGTGAGCCGTGTGATGCCACGGCACTCTGCCCAAGGGTGGTACAGTGAGACTCTGTCTCTACAAAAAAAAAAAAAAGAATCTCACTCTGTCACCCAGGCTACTGTGCAATGGTATGATCATAGCTCTCTGCAGCCTGAACTCCTGGTCTTCCTACCTCAGCCTCCCAAACTGCTAGGACTGTGGATGTGTGCCACCACACCCAGCTCCATTCAGTCTTTTTTTTTTGTGGTTTTTGGCCGGGGCTGGGTTTGAACCCGCCACCTCCGGCATATGGGACCGGCGCCCTACTCCTTAAGCCACAGGCGCCACCCTCCATTCAGTCTTTTTTTTTTTTTTTTTTCTGGTTGCAGTTCAGCTGGGGCCAGGTTTGAACCCACCACCCTCGGTATATGGGACTAGCGCCTTACCGACCGAGCCACAGGCACCGCCTCGGAGTTTGATTCTTTTTTTTTTTTTTTTGGCCGGGGCTAGGTTTGAACCTACCACCTCTGGCATATGGGACCGGCGCCCTACTCCTTGAGCCACAGGCGCTGCCCTCCATTCAGTCTTAACACACAAAGTTCATCCATCATGCATCCCTGGGGCCTTTCCTTTTTTTTGGGACAGAGTCTCAAGCTGTCACCCTGGGTAGAGTGCCATGGCATTATCATAGCTCACAGCAATCTCCCACTCTTGGGCTCAAGCCATCTTCTTGCCTCAGTTTTTCTATTTTTAGTAGAGATGGGGGTCTCGCTCTTGCTCAGGCTGGTTTGATCTCCTGAAATTCAAGGAATCCATCTGCTTCAACCTCTCAGAGTGCTTGGATGACAGGTGTGAGCCTCTGCACTGTCCAGACTTTCCTTTCTTTTTTTCTTTTTGAGACAGAGTCTAAAGTTGTCACCCTGCATAGAGTGCCATGGAGGCATAGCTCACAACAACCTCAAACTCCTGGGCTTAAACGATTCTCTTTCCTCAGCCTCTCAAGTAGCTGGGACTATAGGTGCAGGCCACAATGCCCCGCTTCTTTTTTTTGTTGTAGTTGTTGTTTAGCAGGCCCAAGCTGGGTTTGAACCCACCAGCCCCAGTATATGTGGCTGGTGGCCTAACCACTGAGCATGGGCACTGAACCCAGCCTTTCCTTTCTTTCTCTCGGCTTGGTGCCCAGAGCACAGTGGTTACAGTGCCAGCCACATACACTGAGGCTGACGGGTTCGAAACCGGCCTGGGCCAGCTAAACAACAATGACAATTGCAACAAAAAATAGCCAAGTGTAGTGGTGGGCGCCTGTAGTCACAGCTACTTAGGAGGCTGAGGCAAGAGAAGCGCTTAAGCCCAAGAGTTGGAGGTTGCTGTGAGCTGTGACACCATAGCACTCTACCAAGGGCGATATAACTGAGACTCTGTCTCAAAAAAAAAAAAAGAAGGGGGTGGGGTGGGGGGGCATCGGCCCCATATACCAAGGGTGGGCCCCAGCTAAATTGTAATAAGAAAATAGCTGGGCATTGTGGCTGAGGCAAGAGAATTGCCTAAGCCCAAGAACTGGAGGTTGCTGTTAGCTATGATGCCACAGCACTCTACCGAGGATGACAAAGTGAGACTCTGTCTCTAAAAAAAAAAAAGAATGAAAGAAAGAGAGAGAAACACTCTTACTTTTAAAATCTACAGGAACAGCTGGGCACTAACACTCTGGGAGGCCTCAGGGGGTAGATTGCCTGAGTTCACAGGTTTGAGAACAGCCTGAGTAAGAGCAAGACCCCCCATCTCTAAAAACAGCCAGATATTGTGGCAGGTGCCTGTAGACCCAGCTACACGAGAGGCTGAGGCAAGAGAATCACTTGAGCCCAAGAGTTTGAGGTTGCTGTAAGCTACAATGCCGTGGCACTCTACCAAGGGCTACAAAGTGAGACTGTCTCAAAAACAAACAAAAACTACAGGGACAAACTAGTAACAGACCCTACAAGAAGGTAAGCATCTGTAGCTGAGATGCAGGCACTAGCTGAGGTCCCTGCAATACTTGTTGATGAGCTCCTCCAACTAGCCATGTGAGATGAATGCCTACACCAGGGACTCTCCATACAAGCCCATCATCTACTTGTCTCTGACAAGGAAATAGGCCCAGCGTAGGAGGGTGCCCCCAGCTCATGTGTTGACCTGGAACTGCAGCCAAGCAGGGAACCTGACCTCTTGGTAGGAGCTAAGAGTGCAGTAGAGCGGCATGTCCACTCAGGAGAGAGTCCCCCAAGACCCTGGGCAGGCTAGGGACAGCCTGAGCTGTCACCCACCCACATCAGCTACCTGATAATCACAGCAGGCCTCTCTAGGACACCAAGTTATTCATTCCTGCATGGCTCAGTGACAACAGACATACAGCAGACCAGAAAAGCAGCCTGACAGCTGTTAACAGGGTCCAGGCTGAGGGCCTCAGAGCAGCCGTAAAGTATAGTACTTACATATGTCAGCTTGCAGACAGCATTGGCCTTCACTGCAATGTTGTCCTGCTTCAGTTCTTGCTTGATTTCATCAATGCACTGAGAGATGTATTTTGCCTAAAAAGGGGGAAAAAACAGAAATTACAAATGTCTAGCTAAAACAGTTAAAAGTAACTATTTCAGGGCGGCACCTGTGGCTCAGTGAGTAGGGTGCTGGCCCCATATACCGAGGGTGGTGAGTTCAAACCCAGCCCCAGCCAAACTGCAACAAAAAAAATAGCCGGGCATTGTGGCAGGCACCTGTAGTCCCAGCTACTTGGGAGGCTGAGGCAAGAGAATCACTTGAGCCCAAGAGCTGGAGGTTGCTGTGAGCTGTGATGCTACAGCACTCTACCGAGGGTGACAAAGTAAGACTCTGTCTCAAAAAAAAAAAACAAAGTAACTATTTCAGAATAAAGCCAGACACAAAAGGCCATACAGTGTATTTATGAAATGCACAGAACAGGCAAATCCACAGGGAAGTGGATTCATGGTTGCCAAGGTGGGGACAGGGTGGAAAGAGAAGTTTCTTTCTGGGGTGACCAGAATGCTCAATAACTGGGTAGTGGTGGTGGGTGTACACAATTCTTTGTGCTTATCCACTCCTCCCATGAGATCCTCCCTATCTTTCTACTGCTGTGACACTTGCTGCCATGAACACTTGTGCACGTTTTCCAGTGGATGTGTTCTGGCTCTCTGGAGCCTACTTGCTAATTCAATGTGTCTACTATTGTTGCGACCAGAGACACGAACAGCAGCTTTGCCGTGGGTGTAAATTCGCTCCTATAACTATTAATAATATACTACCTGAGACAAGATGGTTCTGAATCAAGCAGAAGTGAGGCACAAGGTCCACGATGACAAACAACAGCCCTCTCACAGTGGCTGTCATGAGGCTCTTATTGAACTGTGAGAAACAAGCAGAGTTGGCTGGGTGCAGTGGCTCACGCGTGTAATCTTAGCATTCTGGGAGACTGAGGCAGGTGGGATCACTTGAGTCAGGAGTTCAAGAAAAGCCTGAGCAAAAGTGAGACCCCTTCTCTACTAAAAATAGAAAAACTAGCAGGGTGTCAAAGCTGGTGCCTATAAAGTCTGAGCTACTTGCAAAGCTGAGGCAAAAGGATCACTTGAGCCCAAGAATTTGAGGTTGCTGTGAGCTATGATGACTCCACCACAGCACTCTACCCAGGGTGACAGAGTAATACTCTGTCTCAAAAAAAAAAAAAAAAAGACAGAGAGAAATAAAGAAAAGAAACAAGCACATTTGGCACCACCTCAGATCCAAAGAGAACCCAGCCCAACCTCCACGAGGACAAGGTGGTCATCACAGGGTCAGGAGTGATTCCATCAGCTGATATGGGAGGGTTCCACACCTGCAAAACCAGTTTGACCCTGGACACCCCCGCACACCAAGCACCTGAGAAAGCACAAGGAGCCCGCTCCATCACCTGACCATGGGCAGAAGAGCTGCAACTGTTAAAACCCTGTCCTGCCATGCCTCTGACTTCAGGGTTCAACATTCATCCTACTGTACTGTCCAACACACTGCTCCCTCCCCAGAGGTTCTCCTGTCCCAGTCCTCTGCCCCTGGCTTCACATCTTCCAGGTGCTCCTGTGCATGGACAGCCCCAGAAGCACCCGCCATTCCTGTGTCACCAGGGAAAAGACCCCACCCAGCCTGAAACCCTGGCCACCACCAGCACAGGCACAGAGGAAAGAACCACAGCCATGTCTGTGTGCCCTTCCAGCCATGGGGTCCTGTGCTGAATATTTCATGCCTGAGATGCACTACATTGGAACCAGTGTCATCCTACCCTTCCAACATGCTTCAAATTACTAAATCCTACTCAAGGGATCCTCAGCTCCTATCCCTGATATACGGGTGACCCTTTCCTGACCCGACAGGTTCATAACTGTTAATTTAAAAAGGAAAGAATGAAAAGACTACAACCGTTGAGAAGTCAGTAGGCAGGCACAGTGGAAGACAGCCTGGGCCCCCCAAAGCTAAGCAAGGAATTGCCACATAGCTAGTAGTTCCATTCCTGTGTGTGTGCCCAAGAATACTGAAAACAGGTGTTCAGGCAAAAACTACTATATGGATGTTCATTGTTATCACTATTCATAACAAATTAAAACAGAAACAAGCCAAATGTTCATCAGCTGATGAATGGGTAAACATAATGCGACAGGGTGGTGCCCATAGTTCAGTGAGTAGGGTGCCAGCCACATACATTGAGGTTGACGGGTTCAAACCCAGCCCAGGAAAGCTTAAACAACATAACAGGGTGGCGCCTGTGACTCAAAGGAGTAGGGCGCCGGCCCCACATACCGGTGGTGGTGGGTTCAAACCCAGACTCGGCCAAACTGCAACAAAAAATAAATAAATAGGGCGGTGCCTGTGGCTCAGTCGGTAAGGCGTCGGCCCCATATACCGAGGGTGGTGGGTTCAAACCCGGCCCCGGCCAAACTGCAACCAAAAAATAGCCAGGCGTTGTGGCGAGCGCCTATAGTCCCAGCTACTCAGGAGGCTGAGGCAAGAGAATTGCTTATGCCCAGGAGCTGGAGGTTGCTGTGAGCTGTGTGAGGCCACGGCACTCTACCGAGGGCCATAAAGTGAGACTCTGTCTCTACAAAAAATAAATAAATAAATAAATAAAAATAAAACGACAAATGCAACAGAAGAAAAAGAAAAAAAGCTGGGCATTCTGGTGGACGCCTGTGGTCCCAGCTACTTGGGAGGCTGAGGCAAGAGTATAGCTTAAGCCCAAGACTTTGAGGTTGCTGTGGGCTGGGACGCCATACCAGGGCAGCAGCCTGAGACTCTGTCTCAAAAAACAAAAATAAAAATAAATAAATTGCTGTGAGTCCTGTGACATCATGGCACTCTACCGAGGGTGGTAAAGTGAGACTCTGTCTCTACAAAAAAAAAAAAAAAAAAAAAAAAAACCACTACCAGGAGATGGTGGGAATAAGCAAAGTGACAGTGCTGGATAGAGTCCTGTTTCTTATGGCTCTTCCCCAAGCAAAGAGACTAAGAGAGAGCTACCCACATCTGGACACAGACTCAGTCCAAATTTCTAGTTCACCCAGAACAATGTATGTGTGAGGTATATTTCAACAACCTAATTGATGCTTAAAGGAATAAACAGGTAGGGTGCAGGGGCTCCCACCTATAATCCCAGCACTTTGGGAGGCTGAGGCAGGAGGAACACTTGAAGCCAGGAGTCTGAGGTCAGCCTGAGCAAGACAGATCCCATCGGCTCGGTGCCTGTGGCTCAAGCAGCTAAGGCGCCAGCCACGTACACCTGAGCTGATGGGTTCAAATCCAGCCCGGGCCCACCAAATAACAATGACAGCTGCAACCAAAAAATAGCCGGGTGCTGTGGCGGGTGCCTGTAGTCCCAGCTACTTGGGAGGTGGAGGCAGGAGACTCACTTGAGCCCAGGAGTTGGAGGTTGCTATAAGCTGTGATGCCACAGCACTAAGCCTAGGGCGACAGCTTGAGGCTCTGTCTAAAAAAAAAAAAAAAGACAGATCTCATCACTATAAAAAGTTTAAAATATTAGCCAGATATTGTAGCATGAGCCTGTATGCCCAGCGACAGGCAATCTCCAGTTTATTAACAAGATAAGTTCTATGTTCTATGCGTTTCTTAAGTTGAAGGTGTATGTAAATTGGAACAGGTACATTTACCAATTACCTGTAATAGCCTCCGTTCATAAATGCAAGTCATATGTCAGTTGGATGTTTATAACTTGGGGTCTGCTTGTACTTAGGAGACTGAGGCAGGAAGATCACTTGAGCCCAGGGTTTTGAGGTTGCTGTGAGCTATAATCACAACACTGTATTCCAGCCCAGGCAGAGTGAGACCTTGTCTCAAAAAAAAAAAAAAAAAAAAAGAATCTAGAGTCTACAACGTATCATTTTCCATTTTTGTTTAGTGTTTAGAGACTGGATCTCAGCATTGTCCCACTTCATCAAAAGACAAAATCTCAGCAGAGATATTAAAGCTAAACAAAATAACCTAATGGAAATTCTAGGATTGAAAAATATTATCTGAAATTAAAAATTTCACTGGATGGACTTAATAGTAAACTGAAGGTGACAAGACAAAGAGTACAGTATTTGAAGCTGTAAAACAACAGAGTCATCCAGTTTGAAAGAAAAAAAAGGTGTGAGGAAAGATAAACAGAGTGGCTGGGCACAGTGGCTCAGGCCTGTAATCTCAGGACTCTAGGAGGCTGAGGCAGGAGCAGTACTTGAGCTCAGTAGTTGGAGAACAGTCTGAGCAAGAGCAAGACCCTAGCTCTACTAAGAATAGAAAAATTAGCCTACAGCCAGGTACAGTGGCTCATGCTTGTAATCCTAGCACTCTGGGAGGCTGAGGTAAGAGAATCACTTGAGCCCATGAGTTTAAGGTTCCTGTGATCTATGACACCACAGCACTCTACCAAGGGCAACAAAGTTAAAACTGTCACAAAAAAAAAAAAAAAAGGTGGCGCCTGTGGCTCAGTTGGTAAGGCGCTGGCCCCATATACTGAGGGTGGCGGGTTCAAACCTGGCCTTGGCTGAACTGCAACCAAAAAATAGCTGGGTATTGTGGTGGGCGCCTGTAGTCCCAGCTGCTCGGGAGGCTGAGGCAAGAGAATCGCTTAAGCCCAGGAGTTGGAGGTTGCTATGAGCTGTGTGATGCCATGGCACTCTACCGAGGGCCATAAAGTGAGACTCTGTCTCTACAAAAAAAAAAAAAAAAAAAAGCAGCAGCAGCTCAGCAACACCCAAACAGGACATATACTTGGCTAGTCAATAAAGGACCCCATACCTAATTTGAAAAAAAAAAGGCAGCCAGAAAAAAATGACCCACTAAATACAGGAGTACCGGGTTTTACAGGGCTGCTGACAGTCATCAGAAACAATTGGGGCGGCGCCTGTGGCTCAAAGGAGTAGGGCATTGGCCCGTATGCCGCAGGCGGTGGGTTCAAACCCAGCCCAGGCCAAAAACCGCCAAAGAAAGAGAAAGAAACAATGGAAAGTAGGAGAAAGTGGAACATCCTCAAAAACACCAAGGGGAAGAACTATCAAAGAGTATTTGTCAGAGAAAACACCCTTTGGAAAAAGGCAAAATGAAAGAGCTGAACATCAATCACCATGCACCTCACAACCATCCCTGAGAGGACAAATTGGATTTGTCCAATTTGTCCAATTGGAGCTCAGAAGTGTGAGACCAGCCACAGAAGTGGCTGCCTTTTTAGAAAGGCCCTGCATGGACACAGAAACCTGCTGTGCACAATCACAAGACAGAGCACGCTCAGCGTTCCTACACATGGGAAATAGTCACAAAATACAGACAATAGGCTTGGTGCCCGCAGCATAGTGGTTACGGCGCCAAACACATACATGGAGGCTGGCGGGTTTGAACCCAGCCCGGGCCAGCTGGGCAACAATGACAACTGCAACAGAAAAATGGCAGGGCGCTGTAGCAGGCACCTGTTGTCCCAGCTACTTGGGAGGCTGAGGCAAGAGAACTGCTTAAGCCCAGGAGTTTGAGGTTGTTGTGAGCTGTAACACCACAGCACTCTACTGAGGGTGACATAGTGAGACTCTGTCTCAATAAAAACCCCCCCCAAAACTAAATACAGACAATATTCTGGAAAAATAAATATAAAAAAAAATAAAACACTCGCTTGAAGTGTTTAAATATTTATCTTAGACTGAGTTATATGAAGTTAAAATAAGGCACGTAGGAAGAGAATGACAACATTAATCTTTTATTTGAAAGCAGCACTGCTAACAGAGAAGTAGAATATGTATTCCCATTTTCACGAGAAGAAAACAAAAATTAATTGGTCAGGGTAAAGAGACTTCATTTGGGGGGTAAGGAAGGGAGGGGATTATAAACGTAAATTAAAACAGGCCAGGCTCCGTGGCTCATGCCTGTAATCCTAGCATTCTGGGAGGCTGAGATGGATGGACTGCCATGTGTTCATGGCATGATCGGAGTACCATGATCATGGGTTCAAGACCAGCCTGACCCAAGAGTGAGACCCGGTCTCTAAAAGTAGCTAGGCGTTGTGGTGGGTGCCTGCAGTCCCCGTCACTTGAGAGGCTCAGGCAAGAGAATTGCTTGAGCCCAGGAGTTTGAGGTTGCTGTAAGCTGTGACGCCACTGTACTCTACCAAGGGCGAGAAAATGAGACTCTGTCTCAAAAAAAAAAATTGGCTCAGTGCCTGTAGCTCAAGCGGCTAGGGCGCCAGTCACATACACTGGAGCTGGTGGGTTCAAGCCCAGCCAGAGTCTGCCAAACAACGACAACTACAACCCAAAATTAGCTGGGTGTTGTGCTGGGTGCCTGTAGTCGCAGCTACTTGGGAGTTTGAGGCAAAAGAATCGATTAAACCCAGGAGTTTGAGGTTGCTGTGAGCTGTGATGCCAAGCACTCTACAGAGGGCAACGTGGTGAGACTGTTTCAAAAAAAAAAAAAAGAAAAAAAAAAAGGCGGCACCTATAGCTCAGTGGGTAGGGCGGCAGCCACATACACAGAGGCTGGCGGGTTGAAAACTGGCCCAGGCCAGCTAAAACAACAATGAAAACTGCAACAACAACAAAATAGCTGGGTGTTATGGACAGTGCCTATAGTCCCAGTTACTTTGGAGGCTGAGGCAAGAGAATCACTTAAGCCTAAGAGTTTGAGGTTGCTGTGAGCTATGATGCCACACACTCTACCCAGGGCGACAGCTTGACACTCTGTCTCAAAAAAAGAAAAACAAAAAATAAGTTAAAGCTATCTTAAGGTATAAATTAGCCAGGTGTTGTGGTTCTCACCTGTAATCCTAGCAATCTGGGAGGCTGAGGTGGGTGGAATGCTTGGATTGCCTGAGCTCAGAAGTTCGAGACTTCAGCAAGATCACGACCCCCATCTCTCAACAAATAAAAATAATAATAACCAAGCATTGTGGCAGGCACCTGTAGTCCCTGCTACTTCAAGGCTGAGGCATGAGAATCACTTGAACATTAGGAGTTTGAGGTTGCTATGAGCTATGACTTCATGGCATTCTACTGAGGGTGACAAAGTTAAGACACTGTCTCAAAAAAAAAAAAAAAAAAGATAGGGCAGCATCTATGGCTCAGTGAGTAGGGCCCCATATACCAAGAGTGGCGGGTTCAAACCCGACCCCGGCCAAACTGCAAAAATAGCTGGGCGATGGGCGGGCGGCGCTAGCCCCATATGCTGTGGGGTGGCAGGTTCAAGCCCAGCCCGAAACTGCAAAAAAATAAATAAATAAATAGCCGGGTGCCTATAGTCCCAGCTACTTGGGAGGCTGAGGCAAGAGAATCACCTAAACCCAGAAGTTGGAGGTTGCTGTGAGCTGTGACGCTACAGCACTCTACTGACAGCAATAAAGTGAGACTCTGTTTCTAAAAAATAAAAGAAAAGAAAAAAAGATAAAGTAGCTAGATATCACTTGATATTTTTCACCAAAAAAAAAAAAAAAAGGAAATTAGAGGTACAGTATGATGAAATTTCTCAAATTTCTCAGCCAGTTACACACCAAAATTTACACTTCATCGCAAAACACATGAAGTACTAAAACACAGGTACTGGTTTCAGGATCTGTTCAATTGTTTTGCAATTTAATTTAGAACATAGAATAAGTACGTCCTCTCTATAGGAACTCCTTGGGGCTGTGAGACAAGCCATTTCAACCAAGGGTAGACATCAGAATTTCCTGGGGCATATTTTCTTTTTCCTTTCTTTTTTTTTTTTTTTTGATACAGAGTCCCAAGCGGTTGCCTGGGTAGAGTTCCATGGCGTCACAGCTCACAGCAACCTCAAACTCTTGGGCTTAAGCAACTCTCCTGCCTCAGCCTCCCAAGTAGCTGGGACTACAGGAGCCCGCCACAACGCCCAGCTATTTTTTGGTGTAGTTATCATTGTTGTTTGGTAGTCCTGTACCGGGTTCCGAATAGGGTTTGAACCCGCCAGCCCTGGTGTAGCCACTGAGCAACAGGCACCAAGCCACATGTTTTCTTTCTTTTTTTTTTTTTTTTTTGTAGACAGAGTCTCACTGTACTGCCCTTGGGTAGAGTGCCGTGGCGTCACACGACTCTTGGGCTTATGCGATTCTCTTGCCTCAGCCTCCCGAGCAGCTGGGACTATAGGCGAGCAGCTGGGACTACAGGCGCCCGCCACAACGCCCGCCTATTTTTTTGTTGCAGTTTGGCCGGGGCTGGGTTTGAACCCACCACCCTCGGCATATGGGGCCGGCGCACTACTCACTGAGCCACAGGCGCTGCCCTGTTTTTTTTTTTGAGACAGAGCCTTAAGCTGCCACCTTGGGTAGAGTGCCATAGCATCACAGCTCACAGCAACCTCCAACTCCTGGGCTAAAGCCATTCTCCTGCCTCCGCCTCCCAAGTAGCTGGGACTACAGGTGCCCGCCACAACGCCCAGCTATTTTTTGGTTGCAGCCGTCATTGTCGTTTGGCGGGCTCAGGCCGGATTCGAACCGGCCAGCTCAGGTATATGTGGCTGGCGCCTTAGCAGCTTGAGCCACAGGCACTGAGCCACCACATGTTTTCCTTTTTTTTTTTTTTTTTGTCGAGACAGAGTCTCATTTTATCGCTCTTGGTAGAGTGCTATGGCATCACACAGCTCAAGCAACCTCCAACTCCTGGGCTTAGGTGATTCTCTTGCCTCAGCCTCCTGAGTATTTGGAACTACAGGCGCCCGCCACAACGCCCAGTTATTTTTTTGTTGCAATTTGGCTGGTGCCAGGTTTGAACCTGCCACCCTCAGTATATGGCCCTGGCGCTCTACCCACTGAGCCACAAGCACTGCCCCACATGTTTTCTTTTTTTAAAGTTCAGATTCTCAGGCTCTCCTCTTCCCTCCATCTTCCAAAAAAATGAGTCAGACTCTCTGGGGTGAGATAGGATAATCTGTATTTACAGGTGACTTGTGGTACTTTCCAGCTCAGAGCCCAATGAACTGGACTCCTGGCACTTACCAGAGGTATTTTTCCAATGGCTCCAGGGGCACCATATGGCTGCCTATGGTTGGTCCTGAGCTGCTGCTGGCTAGAAATCCACCTGATGTGATTCTGGGGCTAGCTCATCCTGCTCATGACAGTGAAGCCTGGCAACTCTCACACTTTCAGAGGGCTCTGATGTGGTTTAGACCACTAGCACCTACCCTGTTTCCCCGAAAATAAGACCTACTTACTTTCCTTGTAAGTAGGGTGCCGCCCTTTCCTTGTAAGTAGGTCTTACTTATCCCCTGAAAATAAGACCTAGCGCATCTTTGGGAGTACACCTTAAAATAAGACACTGTCTTATTTTTGGGGAAACAGGGTAGTAAGCACAGTGATGGGGCTACATCATTATTTCCATGGCATAAGTATCTTGGACCAGAAAATTCCAGGAGTCTTTTTTTTTTTTTTGAGACAGAGTCTCACTATGTCACCCTAGGTAGAGTGCTGTGGCGTCACAGATCACAGCAACCTCTAGCTCTTGGGCTTAAGAGATTCTCTTGCCTCAGCCTCCCAGTAGCTGGGCCTACAGGCACCCATCACAATGCCCTGCTATTTTTTTGTTGCAATTGGCCCTGGCTGGGTTCCAACTCTCCGGCCTTGTTGTATGTGGCTGGCACTATAACCACTGTGCTATGGGCACCAAGCGAGGAGTCTTTCCCGCTGCTGGGGCAGGGAAAGGGAAACACCAGGAATCTGCTCCATCTTGCCAAGAATAACAAAATTATCATCTATGATCACCATCATTTCACAATGAAAAGACATTTTAACCCAAAAGCAGGAAAGTCCATCTTGAAATGAAAAGTTTCTTCTATGGAATATATTGTCACTTTTCTTTCTTTTTTTTTGAGACAAAATCTCACTATGTCGCCCTTGGTAGAATAGAGTGGCTTCATAGCTCACGGAAACCTCAAACTCTTGCAGTTAAGGGATTCTCTTACCTCAGCCTCCCAAGTAGCTGAGACTACACGTGCCCATCACAACACCGGGCTATTTTGTTGTTGTTGTTGCTGCAGTTGTCAATTGTTGTTTCTTAGCTAGCCCAGCCTGGGTTCAAACCCACCAGCCTCGGTGTATGTGGCCGGCGCCCTGCCCACTGAGCTATGGGTGCCGCCCTATTGCGACTTTTTTTTCTCCTTTTTGAGACAGAGTCTCATTATGTCGCCTTTGGTAGAGTGGCACAGTGGGACAGCTCACAGCAACCTCAAACTCTTGGGCTTAAGCAATTCTTTTGAATCAGCCTCCCAAGTAGCTTAGCAGGGCCAGGCTGGGTTCAAACCCGCCAGCCTCAGTGTATGTGGCCGGCACCCTAGTCACTGAGCTACAGGCACCAAGCCCCCCACCCACCACCTTTTTTGTGAGACAAGAGTCTATGTCACCCTCAGTAGAGTACTGTCGTGTCACAGCTCACAGCAACCTCAAACTCTTGGACTTAAGCAATTCTCTTGCCTCAGCCTCCCAAGTAGCTGGGACTACAGGTACCCACCAAAATGCCTGCTGTTTTTTGGTTGCAGTTGTTGTTCAGGACGCCTGGACCAGACTCAAACCCGCCAGCCTTGGTGTATGGGGCTGGCGCCCTACTCACTGAGCTAAGGGCACCGAGCCCCTATTGTCATTTTTCGAATAATAGGATGCTGTCCTCACTTTATGTTTTATTTACCTCAGTGTGATGGCTCAACCATCCCCACAGCCAAGAGCATCCGCGGGACCTAAGAGATGCAAAGCCACGGTCTGACTCACCAGACACCTGGGTCTATAGTAACTCCAGTCATTAAAGACAGTGAGGCATGCATAGCAATGCAAGAAAACGCAAGCTGGCCCCCCAACCTTCCCTTGGCAGTTCTTAGCTTCCTTTACATATGTAGCTGCTCTGGCAGCAACAAAAGGTCCTGGCCAATCCTATAACAGACTGGACATGCCTATGAGGCAGCACTGTCACCGTGTCACCATTACAAACCCTCAGGCTCAAAACCATAGAGACAGCAGATCACTTGTTCCCAGGGCACAAGGTTTAGCGCAATGGTTTTCAACCTTCCTAATGCCGTGAACCTTTAATACAGTTCAAAGGGGGCTCAACCCGCAGGTTGAGAACCGCTGCTTTAGGGAGTGAAGAAAATGTGCTGATGGTTGTACACTTCTGTAAACACACTGAAATCCACTGAGTTTCGTGCTTAGAACAGGTGAATTTTATGGTACAGAACCCCTATCTCAGTAAAACTGTTCAAAGGAAAAAGCACCTCGGCTCAACCGGATCACAAGATGGTACTTGGCCTCTGACCTGGCTTAGCTGTGCCTCCTTCTAGAACAAACACCTGTGCTACCTTTGTCATGTACACAATCATGGACTGCAAGCCAGCTGGTCTCCACAGTGGACAACAGGCCCCACTGAGCTCGCATGTAGGGGGCGGGGTTCATGGTTGTTCGCCCAGTGAACTCCAAGGGCCTATAACTCTCAAAGTGGAGGTGGGAAATGACCTTCCACTACCAGACACAAATTCCAGCCTCTGGGCCCCCTAACAAGGCGCCACCTGACACCATGCGATTGGTTTTAGGGATAATACACGAGTAAGAAATGGTGAAGTTCCAGCTAGATGGTAACTCCTTGAGGTTGGGAGGGTGGCTGTCCTGTGTTCACCACAAGTCTGGGCAAAGCAAAGGAGGGTCCTCAGGCCTGGCATGGACTGGGAGGAAAGGGGGTGGCAGGAGGAACAGCTGGACATAAAGCAGGCCACACAGCCAATGACCAACCTTATACCTGGCTCACTGCCACCTTGGTTAAGTCAGATACCAGCAGATCCCAGAGCCCCTAGAGCAGTGGTTCTCAATCTTCCTAATGACGCAATCCTTTAATACAGTCTAAAGGGGTCACGACCCACAGGTTGAGAACCGCCGCCCTAGGGCAATGATTCTCAGCAGGCAACTCCGCCTCCAGGGTTGTCATGACTTGGGCTGGCCTCAGTGTCTAAGTGAGCAGACCTGGGCTAGAGCACACTCAGGTCTGGTCCCTCTTGGGTCCCAGGCTCACACAAGTGTAGAGCAGTGAGTATCACCCACTGCTGGCTGCACATGCAGGCATAGCCACTGCCACATGGACCCCCACCAGAGCTCCACATCTCATTCCTTCTAGTCATCCCCACCCAGGCTCCATGCCTTCTATCTAGAGGGTAAAACAGTCAAACAGAAGAGGCCAAAGTGCTGAAAGGAGCTTCATGAAGAATGCAGGTGACTCAGATACTATGAAAAGTAAAACAGTGAACCAGGTTGACAGTCAGAGGTGAGATTACAGCCACCCTACCTCCTAGCCCCATCCCAGGGGGCCATTCCACCATGCTACAAGATGGTGGTATGGCTAGATGCCACCTAGAAACAACCCACATGTCCACAGATAGCAAGACAGATGAATAAAGTAGCCACATGATAGAATGCAGCACCCACAACAAGGATGACACTCATGACAGGATACCCAAGAAGCCAGGCAGCAAAAAACATCACTTTCAGCTAAATGATGCTCTACAGCTTAGAGGGGGGTGGTGGCTCACACCTGTAATCCTAGCAGTCTCGGAGGCCAAAGCAGGTGGATTGCCAGAGCTCATGAATTTGAGACCAGCCTGAGCAAAAACAAGACTTTGTCTCTAAAAAAAAAATAGCCAAGTGTTGTGGCAGGTGCCTGTAGTCCCAGCTACTCAGGAGGCAGAGGCAAGAGAATCACTTGAGCCCAAGAGTTTGAGGTTGCTGTGAGCTATGACACTATAGCACTCTACTGAGGGCAATAAAGTGAGACTTTTTCTCAAAAACTAAATAAATAAATACAGTTTAGGGACAATGTATTTAAGTGACAAAACTTAAGGAAATTATACTGACAAAACTCAAAATAGTTGGATAATTACTACAATAACTGACTATACAACATTCTACACATTCTTATTTCATAATTAAAAAGGCTAGGAGGGCGGGCAGTGCCTGTGGCTCAGTGGGTAGGGCACTGACCCCATATTCCAACGGTGGCAGGCTCAAACCCAGCCCCGGCCGAACTACAACAAAAAAAATAGCCAGGTGTTGTGGCAGGCGCCTTAGTCCCAGCTACTCGGGAGGCTGAGAAAAGACAATCGCCTAAGTCCAGGAATTGAAGGTTGCTGTGAGCTGTGTGATGCCAGGGCACTCTACCAAGGGTAATAAATTGAGACTCTGTCTCTACAAAAAAAAAAAAAAGAGGCTAGGAGAGGAAAAAAAGCAAATCTAGGAAATGAACCTTCTGGGTCCAACAGCAGTGATAATGTGGGGACAGGAGGCTCCTGAATGAAGGGGAGGGCATTCAGGTTCTTTTCTTTTGGAGACAGAGTCTCACTTTGTCACCCTTGGTAGAGTGCCCTGGCATCACAGCTCACATCAACCTCCAACTCTTGGGCTCAAGCTTCTCTTTTGCCTCAGCCTTCCAAGTAGCTGGGATCACAGGTGCCCTCAACAATGCCCAGCTATTTTTATTTTTTCAGACAGAGTCTCACTGTCACCCTCAATAGAGTGCGGTAGCGTCACAGCTCACAGCTACCTCAGACTCTCGGGCTTACGCGATTCTCTTGCCTCAGCCTTACAAGTAGCTGGGACTACAGGCGCCAGCCATAATGCCCGGCTATTTGTTTGTTGCAGTTGTCATTGATGTTTTAGCAGGTACGGGCCAGTTCAAACCCTCTAGCCCTGATGTATATGGCTGGCACTCTACCCATTGAGCTATGGGTGCCGCCCAGCCCAGCCATTTTGAGACAAGGTCTCACTCTGGCTCAGGCTGGTCTTAAACCTGTAAGCTCAGGCAATCCGCCCACCTCAGCCTCCCAGAGTGTTTGGCAAGTGCTCCTTCACCGGGCCCAGGTCAGTGGTTCTTAACCTGGGGACCATTGTGATCCCAGACGACACTGGATGATGTCTAGGATTATCTGTCGTTGTCACACTAGGGGGTGCTCCTGACGTGGGGTGGATGGAAGCAGGGATACTGCTCCATACCCTGCAGTGCCTAGTACAGCCCCTCCCCAGAAAAATCATCCAGCCCTAAATGTCCACAGTATCCAGGGGAGAAACCCTGATTTAGAGGAATGACGGATTATTACTAAAAGAAAAAAAACTCAATTCAAACTTTGTATATTTTTTCTCCTCAAAAGCTGTTAAAAGAAATTTGTGTGTGTGTGTGTGTGTGTGTGTGTGTAGAAACGGAATGTAAGGTTGCTGTGAGCTAGGTTGAAGCCCTCTAGACTGGGCAACAGAGTGAAAGAAAGAAAGGAAAGGAAAGAAAGAAAGAGAGAGAAAAGAAAAGGGGTGGCGCCTGTGGCTCAGAGGGTAGGGCGCCAGCCCCACATACTGAGGATAGCAGGTTCAAACCTGGCCGTAGCCAAACTGCAACAAAAAAATAGCCAGGCATTGTGGCAGGCGCTTGTAGTCCCAGCTACTTAGGAGGCTAAGGCAAGAGAATCACCTTAGCCCAGAAACTGGAGGTTGCTGCGATGCCACAGCACTCTACTGAGGGTGACAAGGTGAGACTCTTTGTCTCTACAAAAAAAAAAAAAGAAAGTACAGTAACTGTATGTCCACAGCAAGTTATGTCTATAGTTATTTCCTTACTATGTTGACCTGGCTGGTCTCAAACTCCCGGCCTCAAGCAATCCTCTGGCCTCAGTATCCCCAAGTGCTAGAATTACAAGTATGAGCTACTGCACCCAGTCTTCCTTTTTCTTATTTAGCACAATCCATTAAATCGAATTTATAACCCACTAAGGGTTGGCAGTCTGAGGTTTGGAAAATAGCAAACTAGACAACCTTTTGGGCCATTCTGGTGCCTACAGAAGACAGAAGACTGCATGCTCAGAACCATTCAGCGAGGACACAGGGCACTGCCCTACCCATGTTACAGGTAAAACAAAGCAAGGGGCTCTCCTGAGTCACCCAGTTAAGGAAGTCCAAGAACTTGGACTCAAGTCCCCCAAACTTCATACAATTTCCATTCAACCACTGTGCCTTTTCATGTGGCTTTTAAGGTTTCTGCTAAGCCTTGTTTCTACAATGTCACACAGAAGTTTTAGCAAAAAAAAATGTTTTAATGGAAACTTTTGGTGGGGCTCAGTGGCTCACACCTATAATCCTAGCACTCTGGGAGGCTGAGGCGGGTGGATCCCTTGAGTTGGAGACCAGCCTGAGCAAGAGCAAAACCCAGTCTCTAAAAATAGCCAGGTGTTGCACTTGGGAGGCCGAGGTGGGTGGACTGCCTGAGATCACAGGTTCAGACCAGCCTGAGCCAGAGCGTGACTCTGTCTCTAAAACACAGCCGAGTGGGCTCAGCGCCTGGGGCTCAAGCAGCTAAGGCAACAGCCACATACACCTGAGCTGGCAGGTTCAAATCCAGCCCAGGCCGGCCAAACAACAATGATGGCTACAACAAAAAATAGCCGGGCGTTCTGGCCGGCGCCTGTTGTCTCACGTACTTGGGAGGTGGAGGAAGGAGAATCGCTTGAGCCCAGGAGTTGGAGGTTGCTGTGAGTTGTGATGCCTGGCATTCTACCCAGGGCAACAGCTTGAGGCTCTATCTCAAAAAAACAAAACAAAAAAAACAGCCAAGTGTTGTGGCAGGAGCCTGTAGTCCCAGTTACTTTGGAGGCTGAGGCAAGAGGATCACTTAAGCCCAAGAGTTGGAGGTTGCTGTGAGCTATGACACCACAGCACTCTACCCAGGTGCTGGATGGGAAGCTAGAACCTACTTTGTAAAGTAAGGAAGTGGGACTACAGTTGTCACTGGACTGCCATTCACTGTCTCCAGTCAAGAGATACCACAGCCACAGACATACATCCAGAAGTGAACCCCTGAAAAATGACTTCTGGCTCGGCGCCCGTAGCACAGTAGTTACAGCACCAGCCACATACACCGAGGCTGGCAGGTTCGAACCTGGCCCAGGCCAGATAAAACAACAATGACAAATGCAACAATAAATAGCTGGGTGTTTTGTTGGGCACCTGTAGTCCCAGCTACTTGGGAGGCTGAGGCAAGAGAATCGCCTAAGAGTTTGAGGTTACTGTGAGCTGTGATGCCACAAGCAGTCTACCGAGGGCAACACAGTGAAACTCTGTCTCAAAAAAAAAAAAAAAGAAGAAGAAGAAGAAAGAAAAAGAAAAAGAAAAATGACTCCCTAGGCCATAAGAATGGTCTTCATTTTTTTTTTTTTTTGTAGAGACAAGAGTCTCACTTTATCACCCTTAGTAGAGTGCAAGTGCCGCGGCATCACACAGCTCACAGCAACGTCCAACTTCTGGGCTTAGGCGATTTTCTTGTCTCAGTCCTCTCGAGTAGCTGGGACTACAGGCACCCGCCACAATGCTCAGCTATTTTTTGTTGCAGTTTGGCGGGGGCTGGGTTCAAACCGGCCACCCTGGGTATACGGGGCCAGCGCCCTACTCACTGAGCCACAGGTGCCACTCCCAAAAAACAAGTTTCTTATACCAATACCCCATTGAAGGAGCCAAGCCTGGGCTATGGAGAAGGCACCATCCATTCACACCAAGGCTCAGAGGACTTCCCAAGGATGACAGAGTGGGAAGGTCTTCCACTGAACAGACCCTGTGACCCACCCTTAGGAACCCAGAGCGGGCTTCTCAGTGACACCCACTAAAGGTTGCGCAGGCCTAGGAGATCCTACCTGTGCAGAACAGCCATCTCAGTGAGTGAACATCCAAATCTGCTTTGCCACACTCAGTAAATAAAATCTAGGCCAATCAGCTAGTCTTTCAATTAAAAAATGAAATGAAGGTGGCGCCTGTGGCTCAGTGAGTAGGGCGCCGGCCCCATATGCAGAGGGTGGCGGGTTCAAACCCAGCCCTGGCCAAACTGCAACAAAAAAATAGCCGGGCGTGTGGCGTGCGCCTGTAGTCCCAGCTGCTCGGGAGGCTGAGGCAAGAGAATCGAGTAAGCCCAAGAGTTAGAAGTTGCTGTGAGCCGTGTGACGCCACGGCACTCTACCTGAGGGCAGTACGTGAGTCTCTACAAAAAAAAAAAATGAAATGAAGACCACACATAAGTTAACTACACAGAATGAAAAGGCAAGGTGCAGTGATGACAAGGGGAGGGGACTGTGGAAACAACAAATATAACCTCATTTCATTGCAGACGAGGTGATACCACCTCTGAAAAAAAATGCAACCACGTGCCAAGAATTCAGGTTCCCAGCCAAAAACAGTGGCTCATGTCTGTAATCCTAGCACTTGGGGAGGTCAAGGGGGGTGGACTGCTTAAGCTCAGGAGTTTAAGACCAGCCTGAGCAAGAGCAAGACACTTGGGAGAATGAGGCAAGAGGATCGCTTGAGCCAGGAGTTTAAGGCTCCTGTGAGCTATGTCATTCTCCATCCAGAATGACAGTGAGATTCTGTTTCAAAGAAAAAAAAAAAAAATAGATTCAGGTTCCCAGGGTGGGGACCTGAGTTAAAGGGATGTCCTGGCAAATTCCTGAGTTTCTCTGCCCCTCCTGGGTGCCATTGTAAGGACAACAAAATACAACAGCTGCTTTCCTTTAAAACAACCAGGCTGTCCAGGCAGAGAAGCAGGCAGGCAGACACACAGCAGGAAGCTATTCAATACTTGCACTGCTTAAGTGCCTCTTTCAATGAAGCTGGAGGCCTCATGGCCACTAACTATCCCCATTCTTCCCAAATCTAGGTCACAGGTTGAGAGAAGGGAGGGGCGGGAAGGAAAGGGTGCCCACAGTTACCATTTCGCTTCTGGAAAACCATCTTCTTGGTTTTCAGATTCCCCATTCCAAATCTTCTAGCCCTAGCTTTCAGATTCCCCATTCCAAGCTTCCCCTCGGCTACTCCCTCACTGCTGTCCTCCCAGAGGCAGCCCCACCTTCCTGGGTAAAAACCCCGCCCGGATCCCACCCAGGCCCCAGAGACCTGGACGTTTACCCTCCAGGGGCAGCCTAAGAACCCATGCCGCGATTTCCCAAAGAGGATCCCCTCAGGAGGTCCGTAGGCGGGGCCTTGGACCCCAAATTTTTCATAGGTGATGCGGAAACGCATACAGGTTGGAGATTCTCTGCTCGGAGACGTGGTAAGTCTCTTGTGGCGGGACAAGACAGGCCCAAATCTCCCCCCGAGTCAGTAAACTGAGCTCTGAAGGCAGGGCACCTAGCAGCGGGGCCGGGGGCTTTCCCCAGGAGATCTAACACCCATGGGGGCCCGGAAGCCGCTGCTCTGACTCCTTCACCCCTCGAAGTAAAGTGAGGCTGGGGGAAGGAGGAGCTGTGCGGCGCTCTGGGATCTGGAGCGGCGCCAGCCGAGGTCGGGCTGAAGGCCGAGTAAAGCCAGCGGGCAGGACAGGGCAGGGCCGGGGCGGTGACTAGGCCAGGCCTCCCCGCTCGGCGCGCCGGGCTCACCTCGTCCTCCTTGTGGTTGCGGATGCCACGGACCAGGTCTTGCAGGTTCTTGTCGAACATGCGGTCGATACTGCCCTTGACCATCTTAAGGGCCATCTCAGCGGGTGACGGGCTACTGCCCCGAGAAGCCCGCAGAGCAGGGAGGGAGCCCGGAGACCACACCTGCCGCCCACGGAGCACTGCGCTGCCGGCCGCCACGTCGGGGCAGGCTCCCAAGCCAGGGCAGCGGCGGGAGTCCGTGGACGGCGGCGGAAGCGCCGACCCGCTGAGCAGGGGCCGCACTCCTGCTCGGGGCCGCTTGCAAATGGCGGATAAGATGGCGGCTGGTCAGCTGACAGCAAGCTTTGAGTCCCAGCCGACCCGCCCCCAGAAGCCCCGCCTCCCCCGGAAACCCCGCCTCTGCACCGCCGGGACTTCGTGTTTCCCTGACGACGGCAGGCCGCCCAATGGAAATGTGGGCACCACCCTTTCTGGTGCCTCAGCCAGGCCCCTAAGGGCTCAGCGCTCTGCGCTCGCATTGGTTAGTAGCCTCTTAAATCACACCCAATTCCTCGTTCCGTGTTCCAACCACGCCTCCTTGGAGCAATGGCCCTAAACGGCGCTCGCCTAAGTGACAGCTGTGGGCGGGCCCTAGAGTGGGCGGGGCGCCCACGTGGAGCTTGGCCTGCAAGTTTTCACTGGACTATCCTGCTCCGCCTTTTCTGAATGTAAAAGCCAACGCTACCAGACTCTAAAACCAATGTTGGGGTGAACCAAGCCTGTGTTTCCCACAACCTCACAAAATCCTGTGATTTTGGACAGGTCGGGGTGACTCACGGCTGTAATCCCAGCACTCTTGGAAGCCAAGGGGACTGGATTGCTTAAGCTTAGAAGTTTGCGACCAGCGTGAGCAAAAGTGAGACCCTGTCTCTATTAAAATAGAAAAACTCTAGCCGGGCGTTGTGGCGGGCTCCTGTAGTCCCAGCTGCTTGGGAGGCTGAGGCAAGAGAATCGCGTAAGCCCAAGAGTTAGAGGTTGCTGTGAGCCGTGTGACGTTATGGCACTCTACCCAAGGGCAGTACAGTGAGACTGTCTCTACAATAAATACATAAATAAATAAATAAATAAATAAATAGAAAAACTCGCCTAGTGGCGCCTGTAATCCCAGCTACTCGGGAGGCTGCGGCAAAAGGATTGCTCAATCCCAGGCGTTTGAGGTTGCTGTAAATTATGAAGCTAAAGCACACTACTCAGGGCGACAGAGACAAAAAAACAAAACAAACAAAAAAAAAACCTTATGATAGGGATTAACATGCTCACAGGAAGAAAATGAGGCCAGAGCTTGGACTTCAAGGTGGTCACCAATTCTTTTTTTTTTTTTTTTTGAGATAGAACCTCAAGCTGTAGCCCTGGATAGAGTGCGGTGGCATCATAGTTCACAGCAACCTCCAACTCCTGGGCTCAAGCGATTCTCCTGCCTCCACCTCCCAAGTAACTGGGACTACAGGCGCCCACCACAACAGCCGGCTATTTGTTGGTTATAGCCATCATTGTTGTTTGGCAGGCCTTGTAGCTGGCGCTTTAGCCGCTTGAGCCATGGGCGCCAGGCCTTTTTTTTTTTTTGAGACAGTTTCATTTTGTCACCCTTGGGAAAGTGCTGTGGCATCATAGCTCACAGCAACCTCAAACTCTTGGGCTTAAGCGATTCTCTTACCTCACCCTCCCAAGTAGCTGGGACTACAGGCGCCAGCCACAACACCTGGCTAATTTTTTAGAGCCGGGGTCTCCCTCTGGCTCAGGCTGGTCTTAAACCTGTGAACTCAGGCAATCTGCCCACCTCGGCCTCCCAAGTGCTGGGATTACAGATGTGACGCCTGGCATGGTCACCAATTCAATAAACATTTATTGAGGTCCCACTGTGTGCCGGGCATGATAAAGGACACAGGACAGACAGCAGTGGGTGAAGTACACTGAGTCCTTGCCCTCTGAGACACAACATTAAGAAGGTTTAAAAAAACAAGCCAGGGGGCGGCACCTGTGGCTCAGTCGGTAAGGCGCCGGCCCTATATACCGAGAGTGGCGGGTTCAAACCCAGCCCCAGCCAAACTGCAACAAAAAAATAGCCGGGTGTTGTGGCGGGCACCTGTAGTCCCAGCTACTTGGGAGGCTGAGGCAAGAGAATTGCTTAAGCCCAGGAGTTGGAGGTTGCTGTGAGCTGTGTGATGCCCATGGCACTCTACCGAGGGCCATAAAGTGAGACTCTGTCTCTACAAAAAAAATAATAATAATAATAAGTATTTAAAAAAAAAAAAAGAACACATTTTTAAAAAAGAAATGTTGGAGCCCGGCACTCATAGCTCAGTGGTTAGGGCACCGGCCACATGCACCAGGGCTGGTAGGTTGGATCTCAGCCTGGGCCTGCTAAACAACAATGACAACAACAACAAAAAAATAGCCGAGCTTGTGGCAGGTGCCTGTAGTCCCAGCTACTTGGGAGGCTGAGGCAAGAGAATGGCTTAAGCCTAAGAGTTGGAGGTTGCTGTGAGCTGTGATGTTATGGCACTCGAACAAGGGCAACATAGACTCTGTCTCAAAAAAAAAAAGATGCTCGGCACTTGTAGCTCAGCGGCTAGGGTGGCCATAGTCCCAGCTACTTGGGAGGCTAAAGGCAAGAGAATTGCTTAAGTCCAAGTGTTTGAGGTTGCTGTGAGCTGTGACGCTAGGGCACTCTATGGAGGGAGACAAAGTAAAAAAAAAAGAGGGGCGGGTATTGTGGCTCATACCTGTAATCCCAGCACTTGGGAGGCCAAGGTGGGTGGATTGCCTGAGCTCACAGGTTCAAGACCAGCCTGAGCCAGAGCAAGACCTCATCTCTAAAAATAGCCGGGCATTGTGACAGGTGCCTGTCATCCTAGCTACTTGGGAGGCTGAAGCAAAAAAATTGCTTAAGCCCAAGAGTTTGAGGTTGCTGTGAGCTGTGATGCCATTGCACTCTAGGGATAGCTACAAAGTGAGACTCAAAAAAAAAAAAAAGCTGGTGAGTTGCCTGCAACCTCTGAGATGGCCAGCAGAGTGTAGTAATAGCCAGGCTCAGAGAAAGGGCTGCTCCTCTACAATGAACTTGGCCTGGAGCCCTGAGTTCTGGCACCCCTAGGAGGTTGGCACTTGTATCATCAGTCCCATCTCCAGCCCAAAATTTCTTCACTTATCCACAAATGATCTACCTATCCATTAATTCATTCAATACTCCACCCATCCAACCATTCACCTCCCTGTCCATCTACCTATCCACCCACTCACCCTTCCATCTACTCATCATACATCCATCTACTCATCCATCCACCTGTCAACATACTGTATGCCAACTTTGGCAAGAAGCAGAGATGGAGGACAAAGCCGAAGCCAGGAGAAGTTTTGGGGCAAAGTAATCCAGGCAGACTTCAGGACAAAGTGCAGGGTCTGCTCAAGCTTAGCAGGTGGAGAAACAGAAAAGAGGCTGGCAGGACTGGTAGGCATTGAGGAAGGTGAGCTTGGTGGCTTTGGTAGGGGCAAGATCAAGCATCATTTTATAGGAGCATTCATTGAGCGACTATAGCATACCTCACATGTCTTATATTTTGATCCTCATTACCACACATGAAGGCCACCTCCTCTTGTTGTTGATAGCAGAGGCTCAAAGAAGTAATGTTCCCTAACAAAACCCCCACAGTTCTCTGATTCTAACCCAGGTCTCAAACTATTCTACCCCTCCAAGCTGGTGGACCAACTCTGTCAGATTTAACAGATTATCTCATCTGCTGGTATCACAACTTTGAAGACCTCTCTTAACCCAGTGGAGGGGGACCTCTGGTGTATTAGTTAGCAAGAGTTGTGCTGGGTGGTGCCTGTGGCTCAAGGAGTAGGGCGCTGGTCCCATATGCCAGAGGCGGGTTCAAACCTTAGCCCCGGCCAAAAAACAAACATACAAACAAAAAAAAAGAGTTGTGCTAAGACTGAAAAATGAACTCCAAATCTCAGTGGCTTATACCATGATCATCTACTTTTTTTTTGTTTTTTAGACAGAGTTTCAAACTGTAGCCCTGGGTAGAGTGCTGTGGCATCACAGTTCACAGCAGCCTCCAACTCTTGGGCTTAAGCGATTCTCTTGCCTCAATCTCCCAAGTAGCTGGGACTACAGGTGCCCGCCACAACACCCGGCTGTTTTTTGGTTGCAGTTGTCATTGTTGCTCAGCAGACCCGGGCCAGGTTCAAACCTGCCACCCTAGGTGTATGTGGCCTGTGCTCTTGCTCACTGAACTAGAAGTGCTGCCATGATCATCTACTCTTATCTTGGGTCAGCTGGGCATCCAGTAGATCTAATCTTGGCTTGACTGTTCTTCCTTCCAAGCTTCAGGTAGCTCCAGGCACATTCCATAAAGAATGTGTGGGTAAACATTCAATAACTAGCTATCAGGGTAGAGACAGTTATTTGTCAATTTTGCCAATGTCTTTGGTGTAAATACTTCCGTTGTGGCTGATTTCAAGCCACCTTTGTTTTTTTTTTTTGTTTTTTTTTTTGAGATGTAGTCTCAAGCTGTCACCCTGAGTAGGGTACTGTGGCATAGCAGCTCACAGCAACCTCCAACTCTTGCGCTCAAGTGATTCCCTTGCCTCAGTTTTTCTATTTTTAGTAAGGACAGGGTTTCACTTTTGCTCCGGCTGGTTTTGAACTTCTGAGCTCAAGCTGCCCCCACCCCACTGCCTTGGCCTCCCAGAGGGCTAGGATTACAGGCATCAGCCACTGTGCCCAGCCTCAAACTACCCTTGTGATATCAGTATGTGCAGATTTGGAAAGAAATGCACAGTAGCAGGACTTTTTATGTTACTTTCATCATATACCCTGTTTTCCAGAAAATAAGACAGTGTCTTATTTTAAGGTGTGCTCCCAAAGATGCACTAGGTCTTATTTTCAGGGGATGTCTTATTTTGGGGAAAACAGGGTAGATACATATATTGAAACAACATGAGTGACGGGCATAGGAAACATAATAAATAACACCAAGAAAAAAAAGAAAAACACCAAGAAAACATGGCAAAATAGTAAAACAAATAGGAATATAGGTGATCCTCGGGTTACAACATCTGACGCAGGACTCCTATTTATGGACAGAGGCTATTGTAGGTAATAGGTAAATGTACCTGTTCAACTTATGTACAAATTCAACTTACAAACAAACCTACAGAACTTACCATGTTCATAACCTGGGGGACTGCCATAGTGAGTTTTGAGAATATATGACTTTTGTTTTAAGTGTAATTTATTTAATCGTATGATTATATCATTTTTTCTTTTCTTTTCTTTTCTTTTTTTTTGAGACAGAACCTCAAGCTGTCACCCTGGGTACAGTGCTGTGGCATCACAGTTCACAGCAACCTCCAGCTCCTGGGCTTAAGCGATTCTCTTGCCTCAACCTCCCAAGTAGCTGGGACTACAGGCGCCTGCCACAATACCCGGCTATTTTCTGGTTGTAGTTGTCATTGTTGTTTGACAGGCCCGGGCTGGATTTGAACCCACCAGCTCTGGAGTATGTGGCTGGTGCCTTAGCTGCTTGAGGTATAGGCAATGAGCCACACTTTATCTTTCTTTTTTTTTCTTTTTGAGACAAACTATTGGCCTCAAGCAATCCTTTAGCCTCAGCCTCCCCAGTAGCTAGGACTACAGGTGCCCACCACAACACCCAACTGGTCTTTCTTCTCTTTTCTTTTCTTTTTTTTTTTGAGGCAGAGTCTCACTTTTTTGCCCAGGTTGAGTGTCATGGCATCATTGCACACACCAAACTCAAACTCTTGGACTCAAGCAATCCCATTCCTTCAGCCTCCCAAGTACCTGGGACTACAGGTGCCTGCCACAACGCCCAACTATTTTAAAAGATGGGGTCTAATTCTTGCTTAGCTTGTCTTTAACTCCTGAGCTTAAGCAAGCCATCTGCCTCAGCCTCCCAGAGTACTAGGACTATAAGCATGAGCCACTGTGCCCAGCCCATTTGTATGTCTTCTATGGAGATATGTCTTCCAAACCTCTGCCTGTGTTTCTATAGTTATTCACCTTTTTATTATTGAGTTGTAAAAGTTGTTTATATATTCTAGATACAATTTCCTTATCAGATACATGATTTGTAAGTATTTTCTCCCATTCTCAGGTTAGTGCTTCACTTTTTCATTGATGCTCTTGTAGCAGGAAAGGTTTTTATCTTGATGACATGTAACTTATCTCCACTATGTATGTATGTATGTGTATTATATATATATATTTTTTGAGACAGTCTTGCCCTACTGCCCAGGTTAGAGTGCAGTGGCATAATCTTAGCTGACAGCAACCTCCAACTCCTGGGTTCAAGCAATCCTACTGCCTCAGCCTCCTGAGTAGCTGGGACTACAGCTATATACCACCACACCCAGCTACTTTTTTTTTTTTTTTTGAGACAGAGTCTCACTTTATCAGCCCTGGCAGGATGCTGTGATATCACAGCTCAAACCTTTCCTGCTGTAAGGGTAACATTGAAAAAGTGAAGCAGGGCGGTGCCTGTGGCTCAAGGAGTAGGGCACCGGCCCCATATACCGGAGGTGGCAGGTTCAAACCTGCCCCGGCCAAAAACTGCAAAAAAAGAAAAAAGAAAAAGTGAAGCAATAACCTGTAGGATGAGAGAAAATACTTGCAAATCATGTATCTGATAAATAACTTGTATCTAGGCTCAGCGCCTGTAGCTCAAGCAGCTAAGATGCCAGCCACATACACCTGAGCTGGTGGGTTCAAATCCATACTGGGCCCACCAAACAACAATGGCTGCAACCAAAAAAAAAAAAGTCAAGTCATTAATATGTTCTAGATACAAGTGTTTTTTTTTTTTTTTTTTGGCCAGGGCTGGGTTTGAACCCACCACCTCCGGCATATGGGACCGGTGCCCTACCCGCTGAGCCATAGGCGCCGCCCAATATATTTCGTTTTTCTTAGGTGACAACAAAGGACACCTACTACTACTAGGTGCCCAACAGAATGCTGGGCTACTTTTAGGAATGGAGTCTTGCTCTTGCTCAGCCTGGTCTGGAACCTGCGAGCTCAGGCAATCCACCCACCTTGGCCTCCTCCTTGTGAGCCACCTCACTTGGCCTGTTTGGTTTTTTTTTTTGTTTGTTTATAATTATTTTCCTACATAATGTTGTATTGCTTGGTTTTTGTCAACAACGTTTGTTGAATGAATACATGAACATAAAGCAATTGTGACAATGCTACCTGGCAGATGGGGAATCCTCAGAGGCTCAGGTCACCCAGCAAAGCCACAGAGGACAGTGGTAACTCACTCAGCCTGACCCAGTGGGGCAGGGAGGGTAGGGCATGGCAGTGCCAGGCAGGTCCTGGCCTCCCCTGGACAGTTGAGGGGTGAGGGTGAACTGAGCCCAGGAAAGACATGGAAGGTGGAGGGAGGAGTTCTGGGAAGAGTCCAGGCAGTCTTTCCTGGCCTGGGTTGGCTCTGACTATCCCTAGAATGGAGAAAATGTGGCTGGGGGAGGGGTTGGGTAGAGAGCAGGTGACTGAGAACCATGGTCTAGGGGGCGCCCCACTCAGGATATGAGGAGCCTGGGAACTCTCTTCAGGGAAGGAGGGAAGGAGAAACAGAAAGAGACAGAGACTAAGAGAGACAAAGAGATACAGAAAAAAAAGAGAAGGGCGGACGGGGTGGCTCATGCCTGTAATCCTAGCACTCTGGGAGACCGAGGTGGGTGGATTGTCTGAGCTCACAGGTTCAAGACCAGCCTGACCCAGAGGAAGACCTTATCTCTAAAAATAGGTGGGTGTTGTGGAAGGTACCTGTAGTCTTAGCTGCTTGGGAGGGTGAGGCAAGAGAATCGCTTGAACCAAGAGTTTGAGGTTGCTGTGAGCTATGGCACTCTACAAAGTGTGACAAAGTGAGACTTTGTCTCAAAAAAATGAAAAATAGAGACAGAGACAGAGAAACACAGAGAGATAGACACAGAGCCAGAGCCAGAAAGAGACAGAGAGACAGAGGGCCAGAGATAGACAGAGACAGGGACAGAGAGAGACAGAGAGAGAGAAGGGAAGAAGAGGAAAGAAAAGCGAAAGGAGAGGGTGGCGCCTGTGGCTCAGTGAGTAGGGCGCCGGCCCCATATGCCGAGGGTGGCGGGTTCAAACCCAGCCCAGGCCAAACTGCAACAAAAAAAAAAAAATAGCCGGGCGTTGTGGCGGGCGCCTGTAGTCCCAGCTGCTCGAGAGGCTGAGGCAAGAGAATCGCGTAAGCCCAAGAGTTAGAGGTTGCTGTGAGCCGTGTGACGATACAGTGAGACTCTGTCTCTACAAAAAAAAAAAAAAAAAAAAGAAAAGCGAAAGGAGAAAGGCAGTTTCCTGGTGCCAGCTCGGGCTGAGTCCTAAGGGAAGAAGCTTAAAATATCTGGCAGCTATTCTTTCTAGGCAGGGGCTGAGCCTGGGTTTCTAGGACTTGCAAAGGATGCCAAGCAGGGAGGGGGCAGAGACCCAGCTATCTGGGAGCTCAGGGTTGTCCCTAGAGGGGAACATGGTCCATTCCCTCTTGGCTGTGGGAGTAGAAGAGGGGATTATCCATCCTGGAGTCTTCCAGTCCTGTAACTGGACAACCCTTCCTCTCCCAGCCTCTTTCTTTCCCCACTTCCTTGGAAATTTGTTCTCATAGCCACCAGGGGAATCCATTTTTAAAAAGGTTTTTATTTGGGGCGGCGCCTGTGGCTCAGTCGGTAAGGCGCCGGCCCCACATACCGAGGGTGGCGGGTTCAAACCCGGCCCCGGCTGAACTGCAACCAAAAAATAGCTGGGCATGGTGGCGGGCTCCTGTCGTCCCAGCTACTCGGGAGGCTGAGGCAAGAGAATCGCTTAAGCCCAGGAGTTGGAAGTTGCTGTGAGCTGTGTGATGCCATGGCACTCTACCCGAAGGGCATAAAGTGACACTCTGTCTCTACAAAAAAAAAAAGGTTTTTATTTGGCCAGGCATGGTGGTTCATCCTTATAAATCCTAGAACTCCGGAAAGCCAAGGCAGGAGAATTGCTTGAATTCAGGAGCTGGAGACCAGCTTGAGCAAAAGCGAGGCCCCATCTCTACTAAAAATAGAAAAACTAGCCAGATGTTGTGGCAGGTGCCTGTAGCCAGCTACTGGGGAGGCTGAGGCAAGAGGATTTGTCAGGCCCAAGAAACTGAGGTTGCTGTGAGCTATGACAACTCGGGCACTATACTCAGGATGACAAAATAAGACTATTCCTAAAAAAAAAAAAAAATGTGTATATATGTGTGTGTGTGTGTAATATAGCCGGACGAGGTGGCTCACACCTATAATCCCAGCACTCTGGGAGGCTGAGGTGGGTGGATTGCCTGAGCTCACAGGTTCAAGATCAGTCTGAGCAAGAGCAAGACCTCTCCTCTAAAAAATTAAAAAAATAAAAATAAAATAAAAAATAGCCGGGCATTGTGGTGGGCACCTGTAATCCCAGCTACTCGGAAGGCTGATCAGCAAGAGAATCGCTTGAGCCCAAGAGTTGGAGGTTGCTGTGAGCTGATGCCAGGGCACTCTACCAAGGGCAACAAAATGAGACTCTATCTCAAAAACAAAAACATAACAAAAAACAAACAAACAAACATTACACAATTATGAAAGGGACTCTACCTAACAAATGCAAACATTGTAACCTGATTCTTTGTACCCTCGAATTAACCTGAAACAATAATAAAAAAAAAGAAAGCTTTTGGGCGGCGCCTGTGGCTCAGTGAGTAGGGTGCCGGCCCCATATGCCGAGGGTGGCGGGTTCAGACCCAGCCCCGGCCAAACTGCAACAGAAAAATAGCCGGGCATTGTGGCGGGCGCCTGTAGTCCCAGCTGCTCGGGAGGCTGAGGCAAGAGAATCCCGTAAGCCCAAGAGTTAGAGGTTGCTGTGAGCTGTGTGACGCCACGGCACTCTACCCCCGGGAGGTACAGTGAGACTCTGTCTCTACACACACACACACAAAAAAAGCTTTTTATTGATAAACATACAAAAAAGTTCATGACCAAGTGTCTGGTGCCTCAGATAATACTAATGTACACAGCTATGATTTAATAAAAAAAAAAGTTCATAATAGAACAGTTCACAAAGTCATGGCCCTTTTTTTTTTTTTGTCGCCCTCGGTAGAATGCTGTGGCGTCACAGCTCACAGCAACCTCCAGCTCCTGGGCTTAGGCCATTCTCTTGCTTCAGCCTCCTGATTAGCTGGGACTACAGGTGCTCGCCACAACGCCTGGCTATTTTTTTGTTGCAATTTGGCCGGGTGGAGGTTCGAACCTACCACACTCGGTATATGGGGCTGGCACCCTACTCACTGGAGTCACAGGCATCACCCAAGTCATGGCCCTTTTAACATACCCAGCTCCACAGACCCCACCTCAATTCCACAGCCCCCCACAGGTGGCCACTGACTGAGTGCTGCCATCCTCTTGACTTCATGCTTGTGGAGTATATCTTCCTTTAGAGCTGACCTCTTTCCCAAAATGTAGTTTGGGAAATCATCCATGTGCATATGTATAAGGTGGAACGATCGTTCTACAACATCTGTTTGCTGTATTGTTTGAGAATAGTTAATGCTACTATGGAGGACAAGAGAAAGAAAGTGCCAGTGGGGCAGCGTCTGTGGCTCAAAGGGGTAGGGCACCGGTCCCATATGCCAGAGGTGGCAGGTTCAAACCCAGCCCTGGCCAAAAATAAAAAAAAGAAAGTGCCAGTGGAGGGTTTAATTTTTTTTTTGAGACAGAATCTCAAACGATTGCCCTAGGTAGATGTCCCATGGCATCCATAGCTCGCAGCAACCTCAAAGTCTTGGGCTCAAGCGATCTTCTTGCCTCAGTTTTTCTATTTTTTGGTAGAGATGGGTTCTTGCTTTTGTTCAGGCTGGTCTTGAACTCATGAACTCAAGCTATCCACCTGCCTCCGCCTCCCAGCGTGCTAGGATTACAGGTGTCAGCCACTGTGCCCAGTCCTGGAGGGTTTAATTTTAATAAGAAAGAGAGAGATCAAAATAGGATGGTGAGATCTCCTGGATGTGTTAAGTCCACATAAGGAGTCACGGGAGGGCTTGTAACTCCTGAGACTTGGAAAGGCACTGTGGACAATGAGGCTGCATCTTTCTCTGGACACTGTAGGGTGCTGGGCAGCATCCTTGCCCCCCTCCAGTCCATGCCAGAAGCATCCCCCCCCACAGTGTGACAACCACAACCACAACCACTCAGACATCTCCCAGTGTTCCCGGAGGGGTAAAATCATGCCTTGTGGAGAACCTCTCATCTAGATAGCAAGGTAGTAACTTGTAAGATCAGGACAGACAGCATGAGTGGAATCTATTGAAAGAGGAGAAACAGCCACAACCCTGCTCCCCTTAGCAGTAAAAGTTAATGATCTAACTAGTTATCAGTTAATCACATCACCCAGTCAGTCCATGGATCCAACACCATGAAGGCCATCACGACCCTGAGCTGAAAAAGAAAATATACCAGATGGACAGTTTGAGAAAGCTGCAATCATTGAGTTCTTCAACTAGAGATCAGAGGGCTAGATGATGTATAGCTAAAGACAGTAACTTTGGGAGGGTATAAGAACTCTGTGATACTTTCTCATTGTTAAGTTAAATTTGAGAATAAGCTCCCTGTCTTCCTGGGATTCTGAATCTTGGTAACAAAGGATAAAACTCGAACCCACAAAGCTCATGCTCCTGGTTCTGGCACCCGGTTACACTACACTACAATAAAAAGTATGGAACAAGGCTGGGCTTGGTGGGTCACACTGGTAATCCCAGCACTCTGGGAAGCTGAGGCACGTGGACTGCCTGAGCTCACAGGTTCAAGATCAGCCTGAGCAAGAGCAAGACCCTGTCTCTATTAAAAATAGAAAAACTAGCTGGCTGTTGTGGCAGGCACCTGTAGTCCCAGCGATTTGGGAGGCTGAGGCAAGAGGATTGCTTGAGCCCAAGAGTTTGAGGTTGCTGTGAGCTGTGCTACTGCAGCACTCTACCCAGGGTTACAAAGTAAGACTGTGTTTTTTTTTTTTTTGAGACAGAGCCTCAAGCTGTCACCCTGGGTAGAGTGATGTGGCATCACAGCTCACAGCAACCTCCAACTCCTGGGCTCAAGCGATTCTCTTGCCTCATCCTCCCAAGTTGCTGGGACTACAGGTGTCCTCCACAATGCTCGGCTATTTTTTGGTTGCAGCTGTCATTGTTGTTTGGCGGGCCCGGGCTCAATTCCAACCCACCAGCTCATGTGAATGTGGCTGGCACCTTAGCCACTTAAGCCACAGGTGCCGAGCCAAGACTGTGTTTAAAAAGAAAAAAAAATGGCCAGGCACTGTGGCTCATGCCTATAATCTAGCACTCTGGGAGGCTGAGGTGGTGGTTTGCCTGAGCTCACAGGTTCCAGAACAGCCTTGAGCCAGAGCAAGACCTCATCTCTAAAAATACCTGCACATTGTGGCAGGTGCCTATTGTCCCAGCTACTTGGGAGGTTGAGACAAGAGAATTGCTTGAGCCCAAGGCTTTGAGGTTGCTGTGAGCTATGAAGACATAGCACTCTAACCAAGGGCGACAAAGTGAGACTCTGTCTCCAAAATTAAGAAAAAGGAACAAGGGCTTACTGTGGCTCAGTCAGTAGGGTGGCAGGTTCGAACCCTGCCCCAGTCAAATTGCAACAAACAAATAGCTGGGCATTGTGGTGGGCACCTGTACTCCCAGATACTCAGGAGGCTGAGGCAAGAGAATCACCTAAGCCCAAGAGCTGGAGGTTGCTGTGAGCTGTGATGTCATAGCACTCTACTGAGGGTGACAAAGTGAGACTCTGTCTCAAAATAAAAACAAAAAAGAAAGAAAGGAACAAACAAGAAACTGAGTTAAGAACATGCTGATCTGAGACTAATAGAGATGGCATCCCCCAAATAGCCATCCATGGTGACCCTCCCATTCAATGTCCCATGAAGGCTAATACAAGGGTGGGCTGACCCAGGGTCTTCTTCAGGAAGACTATGTGGAAGAGTGTTGGCTCCAAGCATTTTCCCCCTGCTCTAAATCCTCAGCAAGATGGCTGTCAGGGCAATGGGAGGGGCACCCATCATCAAGTTCAGGCCATCTGGCAAGTACTCTTGCTGGAGGTGCCACACCTGAATCCCATCTTCTTTCAGATGTTGGGATTCAACTTGATCCACTACTATGTGAGTAAGCAGAGATGGATGGAATTTTCAATAATAAATACAGAAAATAAGGCCCAGGGCAGTGGCTCACACCTGTAATCCTAGCACTCTGGGAGGCTGAAGCGGGTGAATTGCCTGAGTTCACAGGTTCAAGACCAGCCTGAGCCAGAGCGAGACCTCGTCCCTAAAGATAGCCGGGCATTGTGGTGGGCGCCTGTAGTCCGAGCTACCTGGGAGGCTGAGGCAATAGAATCACTTAAGCCCAAGAATCTGAAGTTGCTGTGAGGTGTGATGCCATAGCACTCTATCGATGGCGACAAAGTGACACTCCATCTCAAAAGTAAACAGGCTCTGCGCCTGTGGCTCAAGCGGCTAAGGTGCCAGCCACATACACCTGAGCTGGTGGGTTCGAATCCCGGGCCCGCCAAACAACGACGGCTGCAACCAAAAAATTGCTGGGCATTGTGGCGGGCGCCTGTGGTCCCAGCTGCTTGGGAGGCAGAGGCAGGAGAATTGCTTAAGCCCAGGAGTTACTGTGAGTTGTGATGCCACGGCACTCTACCGAGGGTGACAGCTTGAGGCTCTGTCTCAAAAATAAATAAATAAAAATAAACAAATAGGGTGGCACCCGTGTCTGAATGGGTAGGGCACCGGCCCATATACCAAGGGTTGGTGGGTTCAAACTGAGTCTACAGCCCTGTATAGCCGGGCATTGTGGCGGGCGCCTGTAGTCCTGGCTACTGGGGAGGCTGAGGCAAGAGAATCACCTAAGCCCAGGAGCTGGAGGTTGCTGTGAGCTATGACGGTACAGCACTCTACTGAGGGTGATAAAGTGAGACTCTGTCTCCAAAAAATAAATAAAAATAAACAAATAAACAAATAAAAATAAATAAATACATACATACAGAAAATAAACAGAGTAAGTATCTTTGGCTTTGCTGGCCAGATGTGCTTCAGACTCCCTTCAACTCATTCCCTGTAAACATTCGCTCATCCACCACCTGTTCTGTGTCTGGTTCTGAATTGGCCCCAGACAGTAGGATACTGTGTGAGGGCACCAGAGAGGCTGAGTCTACAGTAGGGTTCAGGAAGGTTCCCTTACTGGGTCCTGGCTGAGTCTACCCTCTGCCATTAAAACTCCACCTGCACTCAAATGTCAGTCTCCCATGGGACCTTGGGTCAGCTACACCCTCAGAAGTTTCAACATGGAAAAGACAGCAGGTGGCTCAAGGAGTAGGGCGCCAGCACCATATACTGGGGTGGCGGGTTCAAGCCTGGCCCCGTCCAAAACTGCAAAAAAAAAAAAAAAAGAAAAGAAAAGAAAAGAAAAAACAGCAGGTGCTCACTGGTAACCACGGGTGGCTGCATTCCTCAGGAGGTCTCCAGAAGCAGCACCAAGGGGGATGCAGCTATAACAGAGAGGATTTATTTTAAGGAACTGGCTCCTGCAATCATGGGGCAGCAAGTCTGAAATTTTCAGGGCTATTGGACACTAGGGAAAAATCAATGAATGCTACAACTTGGAGGCAGAATTCCCTCTTCCTTGCAGATGGGGACCTCATTTTCATCTTCTCTTAAGGCTTTCAACTGATTGCATGAGATCTGCTAAAGAGAAAATGACTCAAGGACACTTGCTAAAGCATAGTAGGGCAGACTTGGTTCAGGACGCTCCTCAGTATAGGGTTTGAACTTCATTTTTTTTTTTTTTTTTTTTGAGACAGAGTCTCACTGTGTCGCCCTAGGTAGAGTGCTGTAGCATCACAGCTCACAGCAAACTCAAACTCTTGGGCTTACGCGATTCTCTTCCGTCAGCCTCCCAAGTAGCTGGGACTACAGGCGCCTGCCACAACGCCCAGATATCTTTAGTGATGGGGTCTCCCTCTGGTTTAGGCTGGTCTGGAACCTGTGAGCTCAGGCAACCCACCTGCCTTGGCCTCTCGGAGTGCTAGGATTACAGACGTGAGCCACTGCGCCCCACCAGTGTTTGTGAGGTTTTTTATAAGGTGTGTGGGGCTGTGGGAATCAGTTTCTCTCGGCAGTGGGATTCGAACTCACAAACAGACTGGGTCCCGCCCACAGGGTCTCCCCTGTATCCACTTTGCAGGGGCGGGGAGCGGCCGGGGGCAGCCGAGGACGTGCGTGCGTGCGTGGGTGCTAGCGGGCGGGCGAGTCCACGGGAAGGAGTGGCAGGGGGGTGGCACCCATGGCGCGGCGGGCAGGGCGGAGGGCACGCGCCGGCCTCCTCGCGACAAGCTCCCCCGCGCGCGCGCGGCGAGTGGTTCCGCCCGGCCCCCGGCTCATTGTGTTCGCCTCACGCCGGCCCAAGATGGCGGCGGCGCTGAAGGCCCCGGGCCTGTGACCACAAAGAGGGAGTTGGGGGCCGGACGGGAGCGCCGCGGCAGTAGCGGCGGCCGAGGCCAGGCCCCCCTCCCCTCAGTCTCCCGCCCCTCTGTCCTGCCCGCCCACCTCCGCCTGCCCTCCCGCCGGCAGCCCCGCCCCTCCCCCCAACCGCCCGACTAGCATGGTGCTGCGGCCGCGCTCGCTGACATGGGGGAGAAACTGGAGCTGAGGCTCAAGTCGCCCGTAGGGGCCGAGCCCGCCGTCTACCCGTGGCCGCTGCCGGTTTACGTGAGTGCCTCCCCCTCCCCGTCTTCGTAGGTCGCCCCTCCCCCGCCGTCCCCGGGCCTCCCCAAACTGCGCGCGCCGGGACCCTCCCCCCGGGAGACTGAGCGGCCGGGCTCAGGAGTCACTGTTGGAGCCCCCTGTTCCCGTATCCCTGGGAGCCCCGCGGCCGTTTCCCGGGGGGATGGCAGCTCGCGCGCGCTCAGAGTGGGAGCGAGCTCGTGGGCCGCCCAAGCCGGCCTTGCTGCTGTTGTCCCCGCGGGGCCGCCCCAGGGCGCCTGCGAGCTCGGCGGCTTTCCTAGTTGACGTTTCGACCTGAAGTTTTGTTGGCCGACTGGTTCTTGGCGCTGTCAGTTTGCTCAGTTCCTTTATTTTTGAGGACACCTTTTCCTGTTCCTTTCTCCTGGCCTTTTTTTTTTTTTTTTTTCAATAATTAGGAATTTTATCCCGCCAATCTTGAACGAGCAGGGCCGGCCTGACCTTTGGGAATTAGGAAATTTTGATTTCTTGGTCTTGAGTGGGCAGTACCGATGTGACCTTTGGAAATCAGGAATTTTTGTACCCCTAATATTGAGTGGGTTAGGGGTGGATGGACCTCGGGAAGTTAGGAATTTCTGTCCCCTTAATTTTGGGGACCTTTGGAAAAACAACAGGCCGGTGGAAACGTACAAGGGCGTCCCCCTAGTGGTTCCAGAAACCCACTCGGGGCGCCGGGATTCTGTGTCAAGGCGTCGGCCCTTGGAGACGGTGTGCATGTGTCCACCCGTCCCATTCTGTCCTTCCACGCTCGGGGCTGGGCAGCTCGCGTTTTGGGTAGAAGGTGGAGCAGGTGCCGTTGGTAAGCTATTTGGGGGCGCCTTTTTCTGCACGCATCGTGTTTTGGAGAATCTGCATGAGAGGCTCTGGCGGGGAAACCCACATGCCGCGGGACTCTAGGGCGCTCTCGTGTCAGTTTTTGGAATCGTGGTGGCTGGGGGGCGGAGTCAGGGCAAGATGAGCGCCCGGATAGCCGGGGTTGGCTCCGAGCCCCGGGTTCTGGCAAGTTGAAGGGTTCGGTACGGTTTCCAGCTCTCTTCGTGCTCTGCCGCGCTCAGTTCGCGTTTGGCCCGCGTCCAGAGGCTATCTGAGATCGACCCTGGGGCTCTGGCTTTTCCGGTAGGGCAGCTCCGGGTGTTCTCCTGGGCGTCTTGGGCAGGGATCAGGCGGGGAGACATCCAAGGACAGAAACTGAAAGTAGAGGAGGCGCCCAGTGCTCTTACCGGTTCCACCTTCAGCATTCCACGCCTTCCAAATCCTTCCCGCCTCTGCCTCCCTTTCTCTGTGGCGCACTTATCCTGGGAAGTAGTAGAAGGCGTCTGGCCATTACATTGTTTTAAACTTAATTTTATTTTTGCAGTTTTTGGCCGGGGCTGGGTTTGAACCTGCCACCTCCGGCATATGGGGCCATTGTCCCATTCCTTTGAGCCACAGGCGCTGCCCAATTTTCTTTTTTTGAGACAGTGTCTCAAGCTGTCGCCCTTGGTAGAGTACTGTGGAGTCACAGCTCACAGCAACCTCAAATTCTTGGGCTTAAGCGATTCTCTTGCCTCAGCCTCCCAGGTAGTTGGGATTACAGGTGCTGGCCACAAGGCCCAGCTATTTTTTTTTAAGTTGTCCTTGTTTGGCGCCCGGGTGCTGGATTCGAACCCACCACCTCCAGTGTATGTGGCTGGCGTCCTAGCCGCTTGAGCTACAGGCACCGAGTCTGAACTTAATTTTTATTTCTTCTTCTTTTAGTTGACATACAATATGGTTCACTATAGGACACACTGCTGTGAGTTTTGATAAGTCATGGAGTTCCTGAACCATTATTGCAATCCAGATGCCATACTATTCAATCACCCACCAATTCACCTCCCAAGTAGCTGGGACTACAGGTGCCGGCCACAACGCCCAGCTATTTTTTGGTTGTAGTTGTCATTGTTGTTTTGGCAGGCCCGGGCTGGATTCAAACCCACCACCAGCTCTGGTATATGTGGCTGGCGCCTTAGCCACTTGAGCTACAGGCGCCGAGCCCACCTCCCACTTCTTGACTAAACTGTTCTTTATTTTATTTTAATTAATTAATCAATTCATTTTTTTTTTTTTTTTTTTGAGATAGAGCCTCAAGCTGTCGCCCTGGGTAGAATGCTGTGGCGTCAGACAGCTCACAGCAACCTCCAACTCCTGGGCTCAAGTGATCTTCCTGCCTAAGCCTTCTGAGTGGCTAGAACTACAGGCACCTGCCTAATTTTTTTTTTTTTTTTAGAGGCAGATTCTTACTTTGTCGCCCTCGGTAGAGTGCTGTGGTGTCACAGCTCACAGCAACCTCCAGCTTTTGGGCTTAGGTGATTCTCTTGCCTCAGTCTCCTGAATAGGTGGGATTACAGGTGCCCATTACAATGCCCAGCTATTTTTTTTTTGTTGTTGTTGCAGTTTGGCCGGAGCTGGGTTTGAACCCTCCACCCTCGGTATATGGGGCTGGCACCCTACTCACTGAGCCATAGGCACTGCCTAGTCTTTTTCTTTTTTTTTGAGACGGAGTCTTACTATGTTGCACTTGGTAGAGTGCGGTGACATCACAGCTCACAGCCACTTCAAACTCTTGGGCTTAAGTGATTCTTTTACCTCAACCACCCAAGTAGCTGGGATTCTCTTGCCTCAGCCTCCCACCACAACTGCTGGCTATTTTTTTTTTTTTTTGTTGTAGTTATCGTTGTTTAACAGGCCTGGGCGGGACCAGCCCCCACTAAACTATTCTTATCTGAAGTTTTGCCTTTTTCAGAAGGTCAAAGGAATGGCTTCAGCTGTATATAGCTTTAGATCCAGTCAGGGCTCACTCAGAATGAAATTCTGAAATTCATCCAAGTTGCTGGGGGTTTCAAAATTATTCTCTTTATTGTCTTTAGTCAAATCTATTAGGGGGCGGACCACAGATTGTCCATTTGCCTGTTGGTCACAAGATATGTGGACTGTTTTTCAATTCTTGGTGATTAGGATGAAACTGCGTTAAACATCTGCTTGCAGGTTTCTATGTTAACTTCAGTATTCATGTCACTTGGGAAGTTTTTCAGGAGTGAAACTGCTAGGCCTTTGCTTAAGTGTGCATTTCACATCTCTCCATCTTAAAAATTGTCATTTTTGAGCATTGAGAGAGTTAAGAAAGTCCACTGGAGCCTGATATCCAGGCCTTGGGCAGGGGGTCTTGCCAGCTGCCTTTCCACTTTTCCCCAGTACTAAAGTGAAAGTTCATTTGGGTGATTTGTGACTTGACTGACTGCTGCCCCATTGTAAATAAGATCTTCCACTGAGGTCTGGCAAGAGCTGGCTTTCTAGTGGCGGGTGAGACTGAGCTGCCCGGCATCTTTCCCTCCCTGGCTACACACCACTTGGCAGGGGACAGGGTGTGCTGGGCCAGAAGGCAGGCAGGTCCAGCAGAATTCTTAGCCTTAGTAGCCAGTAGCTACCTTCTGTAACCTTGAGGTGATAACTTCTAACTTTCCACGTTCCCATTGAGTAATCTGGCTGCTTATGAGGAATGAGAGACGGTACTTCCTAGGATTTCATGTGTTAGCACTCTGTGAGGCCAAGGCGGGAAAACTGCTTGAACTCAGCAGCTTGACTTGGGGAGTTGGAGTCAAGCCTGATCAAGTACAAGACCTGGTCTCTATAAAAATAGAAAAATTAGCCCAGCGTTGCAGTGGGTGCCTGTAGTCCCAGCACTCAGGAGGCAGAGGCAGGTGAAGGTTGCTTGAACCCAGAAGTTTGAGGTTGCTATGAGCTATGATGATCCCATGGCACTCTAGGCTGGGCAACAGAGTGAGACTCTTATCTTAAAAAAAACAAAACAAAACAATTAAAGGAATCTATGGGTTGTTAAGAATTCTTTGATTGTTGGGCGGCACCTGTGGCTCAGTCGGTAGGGCGCCGGCCCCATATGCCGAGGGTGGCGGGTTCAAACCCGGCCCCTGCCAAACTGCAACCAAAAAATAGCCGGGCGTTGTGGCGGGCGCCTGTAGTCCCAGCTACTCGGGAGGCAGAGGCAGGAGAATCGCCTAAGCCCAGGAGTTGGAGGTTGCTGTGAGCTGTGTGAGGCCACGGCACTCTACCAAGGGCCATAAAGTGAGACTCTGTCTCTACAAAAAAAAAAGAAGAAAAAAAAAAAAAGAATTCTTTGATTGTCACAAGGACTGTTTCTGAAGCTTAGTCTTTCTGAAATGAAAGCCAGAGCACTCAGAAGACTACACATCTGAAAGGACCAAGACAGTTTATTCATAACTCATCCAAAAGCCCCACTGGGTACCTTCAGTGTTCCTGGGGACATAGAAGACAGGAAGCCAATATTCTTAGTTTCAAGAAATTTATAGAAGGCTAGGTCTGGTAGCTCACACCTGTAGTCCTATGGCTCTGGGAGGCTGAGGCGGGTGGTTTGCTTGAGGCTTGGAGTTTGAAACTAGCGTGAGGGAAGTGAGATAGCTGGGCATCCTGGCAGACGCCTGTAGTCCCCGCTACTTGGAAGGCTGGGACAGGAGGATCACTTGAGCCCAAGAGACTGAGGTTGTGAGCTATGATTCTCCCCAGGGCAACAGAGTGAGACTCTGTCTCAAAAAGAAAAATCTATGGAGAAAAGGCAGGTAGAGTATAAACAAAAGAATTGAACACTGGGAGGCCGAGGCAGGTGGATTGTCTGAGTTCACAGGTTTGAGACCAGCTTGAGCAAGAGTGAGATCCCATCTCTAAAACAAAAAAAATTGCCAGGCATTGTGGCAGGTACCTGTAGTCCTGGCTACTTGGGAGGCTGAGACAACAGAATCACTTGAGCCCAGAAGTTTGAGATTGCTGTGAGCCATGATGCCATGGCACTCTACCGAGGGTGACAAAATGAGACTGTCACAAAAAAAAAAAAAAAAAGAATTGAACGGATACTGTGCTGAATTTAGTGAGGTGGCAGAGGGGGAGCTGTTGGTTTTGCTGTGGGGGAGGCTTCTTGGGGGAGGGGGTCCCTGTAGGGGGAAGTGGAAACAAGCCTTTGTCCGCACTTGGAAATTGGGTTTGCCCTTGCGAATAGATGGGGGAGGGTGTCTTTTGTTACATACCTTTAGCTTCCAGGATAGCTGCTTTCCCAGAGCAGCTTGTGGTGACATTTCTAAGGCAGGGTAGCCTTGCCAATTTTGTGGGAATAGCACAGGTGGCATTTTTGGTTGTCTGGCAGCTGCCCTCAGGGCAGTGGACCCCAGAAGGGAGAGGGCCAAGAACTGAAAGCGCTGGGAGTGGGACCTTCCCTTTCCTGACTCACTGGGCTGTGGGTGGGCAGAGAGTTGCCTGCTGGCTGCTGAGGGCGCAGAATGAGCCATCCTGGCCATGACTCAGAAGTTATTTTCTGACACTGACCTCCATGAGTGTGTGAGTGTCCTGCTTAGTCTGAGCTCATGTGGGAGGCAGATTAACCTTTAGACTACTTTGTGTGGGTAAAGGAGTTGTCTCTTTAGAAAGGTAATGAATGGTACAAAAAACCTTATGTTCCATGTTGATGTCATAATAAATACTTGCTATTTCCTTTCTGGTAGCTTAAGAAGGGGGAATCCAGGAATAAGACCCCAGGTCATTCTCTCCCTAAGAACTGTTTTTTTCTAATTCTTTTTTTGAGACAGAGTCTCACTTTATTGCCCTCTGTAGAATGCCATAGCATCATAGCTCCCAGCAACCTCCAACTCCTGGGCTTAGGCGATTCTCTTGCCTCAGCCTCCGGAGTAGCTGGGACTACAGGTGCCCACCACAATGCTGGCTTTTTTTTGCTGCAATTTGGCCAGGGCTGGGTTTGAACCTGCCACCCTCCGTATATGGGGCCAGCGCCCTACCCACTGAGCCACAGGCCCCTGCACCCTTTTACTTTTTTCTTTTCTTTCTGTCCTAGAAGGACAGATTTAAATTGCCCTGAATAGGGCGGCGCCTGTGGCTCAAGGAGTAGGGCGCCGCCCCATGTGCCAGAGGTGGTGGGTTCAAACCCAGCCCCAGCCAAAAAAACTGCAAAAAATAAAAAATAATAAATTGCCCTGAATATAGGACAAAAAAGAGAGGCAGTTCCTTTGGGCGGCTCCTGTGGCTCAAAGGAGTAGGGTGCTGGGCCCATATGCTGGAGGTGGCGGGTTCAAACCCAGCCTTGGCCAAAAACTGCAAAAAAAAAAAAAAGAGAGGCAGTTCCTAAGTTGTTTATCTAGAATTATATTAAAATAACATAAGTGATCGGCTGGCTGTATACATTGTTCTTCTTTGTATCACAAATTTTATGACCTTGAATATAAAGGGTGATGCCTTTGGACAGTAGCTCTGGGAGGAGTAGGGGTGGCTGAAACCCTCTGTTCCCTTCTCTGGGCCTGGTAAGTGTTGAATACCTCACAGATGAACTGCTTTTCTCTTCTCAATCCTCTGGTCATATATAGGAAAAAAGCCAACTCAGTTTCTCCTGTATTTATTCAATAATCAGCACTTCTGTGACCAAATTTTTTGGGGGTTTCTCCATCCACCGGCCCACCCACCAGTTCTGCAGTTGACACCAGCTGGGGGGTCCTTCAGTTCATTTCCCACACCCTATCTGGAGTTAGTATCAGATCTCACAGGTTGAGGGTTAAGTTGTGATACTAACCCCCATTTTTTTTTTTCAGACAGAGTCTTTTTTTTTTTTTTTTTGTAGAGACAGAGTCTTACTGTACCACCCTCGGGTAGAGTGCCGTGGCGTCACATGGCTCACAGCAACCTCTAACTCTTGGGCTTACGCGATTCTCTTGCCTCAGCTTCCCAAGTAGCTGGGACTACAGATGTTGAGACAGAGTCTTAATATGTTGTCCTTGTTAGAGTGCCAAGGCGTCATAGTTCACAGCAACTTCCAGCTTTTGGGCTCAAGCGATTCTCTTGCCTCAGCCTCCCAAATAGCTGGGACTACAGGCGCTCGCAACAATGCCTGGCTGTGTTTTGGTTGCAGCCGTCATTGTTTGGCGGGCTGGGCTGTATTCCAACCTGCCAGCCACTTGAGCCACAGGTGCTGAGCCTTTTTTTTTTAAGAGACAGAGTCTTATTTTGTTGCCCTCCGTAGAGTGCCATAGCATCACAGCTCACAGCAACCTCCAGCTCTTGGGTTTAGGCAATTCTCTTGCCTCAGCCTCAGAGGTAGCTGGGACTACAGGCACCTGCCACAATGCCTAGCTATTTTTTTGTTGCAGTTTGGCCGGGGCCGGACTTGAACCTGCCACACTCGGTATATGGGTTCGGGGCCGTTCTCACTGAGCACAGGTGCCGCCCATGCCCAGCTATTTTTTTGTTGCAGTTTGGCTGGGGCTGGGTTCAAACCCGCCACCCTCAGTATATGGGGCTGGCGCCCTACCCACTGAGTCACAGGCGCTGCCCGAGACCTCTTTTCTAAAAATAGCCGGGCATTGTGGTGGGCTCATGTAGTCCCAGCTACTTGGGAGGCTGAGACAGGAGAATTGTTTGAGCCCCAAAGTTTGAGGTTGCTGTGAGCTATGATGCCACGGTACTCTACGAAGGGCGACAAAGTGAGACTCTGTCTCCAGAAGAAAAAAAAGAAAAGAAAAGAGAAAAGAAAGCTCCATTATCTGTCCGGGCAAGATTGATTGCATCAGTGGTCACACACTCCCTATCACTAGTGGATGAGGGGCAGACCCACCTGGTCCTTTAATCCTGCTTGGTTGTTCTGGTGACCTAGCCTGTCCCACCCTGTCCAAAGCTACCTGGGGTGCCCAGCCACCAGTCAGCTTATTATCATATAGCAAGACACTTAACACTTAGGAGACTCCTAAAAACCAAATATTGTAGTGTCACACACTCCCAGTCCTAAAAATCTTACAAAGAGCACCTGTTTTCTTTACCCAGTTCCCTCACTGGTAACATCTTATGAAATATTAAATAGCATAATTATATATTTGATGGGGCGGTGCCTGTGGCTCAGTGGGTAGGGTGCTGGCCCCATATACCAAGGGTGGCGAGTTCAAACCTGGCCCCAGCCAAACTGCAAAACAAAAAAATAGCCGAGCATTGTGGTGGGCACCTGTAGTCCCAGCAACTGGGGAGGCTGAGGCAAGAGAATTGCCTAGGAGTTGGAGGTAGCTGTGAGCTGTGACCAGGGTGATAAAGTGAGACTCTGTCTTTAAAAAAAAAAAATTATATCTTTGATGTGGATATAGGCAGGACACCCTTTCCTTGCTAAATTGTCTCCTGGGAAACCTCCCTCCTTGCTCTTTTTGTCTGACATGCTCTCTTTTTTAGGTGCTGTCTCTTTCCTCCCTGCCTATGTTTTGATCTCTCTAGTTGGGAGAAGTCTGTACCTCTTTTCCCCTCATTTCTCTTCTCTTGCAGTGGTTATACACACACATCTTAGCCTCTGCTGTGCCTCATCTGTCCCCTCAGACTATTGCTGTGATACAGGGTTCCCTCCTTCCCATTCAGGGCTGGATAGGAACCCCCATTTTGTAGGCCTGGGCAATGTCTTTATTTTTTTAATTTTCTTGAGACAGAGTCTCAAGCCATCACCCTGGGTAGAATGCTGTGGTGTCACAGCTCACAGCAACCTCAAACTCTTGGGCTTAAGCGATTCTCTTGCTTCAGCCTCCCAAGTAGCTAGGATTACAGGCGCCTGCTACAATACCCAGCTATTTTTGCTTGTAGTTGTCCTTGTTTGGCGGGCCTGGACTGGATTTGAACCTGCCAGTTCCCATGTATGTGGCTGGTGCTCTAGCCCCTAGAGCTACAGGCACCGAGCCAGGCCTGAGCAATTTCATGTAAGCCACCTGGCCTTTTCTGAAGGGAACGCCCTGCCATTTCCCTGGAGCTAGAGAGACTACATTCATTCGTTAATACTTCATTAACCTTGAAAAGTTATCTCCCAGACGGCGCCTGTCTTTCAGTGGGTAGGGCGCCTGCCCCATATACTGAGGGTTGTGGGTTCTAATTGACCCTGGCCAAACTGCAACAACAAAACAAATAGCAGGGCATTGTGGCGGTGCCTGTAGTCCCAGTTACCCGGGAGGCTGAGGCAAGAGAATCACCTAAGCTCAGGAGTTGGAGGTTATTGTGAGCTGTGTGCCAGGGCACTATACTGGGGGCGCCAATGTGAGACTCTATCTCAAAAAGAAAAAAATACCTTATTACCCCTAGACTGAGGCCCCACATGGAGACATCCTGCTTTTGGAAACTCTGTCTCAAAAAAAAAAAAAAAGAAAAGTTAACTACCAAGTCCTGGCCAAATGTGATTCTCTAGAGACCTCATACCCATGCAGCACAGTGGCTCATGCCTGTAATTTTAGCACTCTGGGAGGGGAGGAGCTCATAGGTTTGAGACCAGCCTGAGCAAGAGCGAGACCCTATCTCTAAAAATAGCCAGGCATTGGGTGCCTGAAGTCCCAGCTACTTGGGAGGCTGAGGCAAGAAATCACTTGAGCCCAGGAGTTTGAGGCTGTTGTAAGCTGTGATGCCAGGGCGCTCTACTGGGGAACACCAATGTGAGACTCTGTCTCAAAAAGAAAAAAATACCTTATACCCTTAGACTGAGGCCCCACATGGAGACTTCCTGCTTTTGGTTATTCGCTCTTCCAGAAGCTCTGTTGCTTTTTTTTTGAGACATAGTCTCATCATGTGCCCTTGGCGCCCTGGTGTTACAGCTTATAGCAACCTCCAACTTCTTGGGCTTAAGTGATTCTCTTGCCTCAGCCTCCCAAGTAGCTGGGTCTACAGGTGCCCACCACAACGCCTGGCTATTGTTTTTTATTGTTCTCTTTGCAGTTGTCATTGTTGTTTTAGCTGGCCCAGGCTGGATTTAAACTGCCAGCCTCAGTATATGTGGCTGGTGCCCTACCACCGAGCTATGGGCAGTGCCCTCTGGTGCATTTTATTCCTTCTGTATTCCTTTCTATCTAATAAATCCTATCTTACCACTGATCTGTGGTCTGTGGGTTCATTCTTTGAATCCCTGAGACCAACGATCTACTGCAGAAAGAAATTCTGGTAACACCTGCAGGTCACATCAGTGAGTGTGATGTCCTGCAGGCCCATGGCACTGATTGATACATGCTGCTGGTCTTGACTGGTGGACCTGTTGCTGAGAGTGAGGCACTGGGGTTGCTGGAGCAGTGAGGACCTATGTCCTGTCCTCTTTGTGGTCCTCTGAGACCCATGGAGGCCTGTAATGCACCCCAGCTAACTCATGTGCTCTTTGGGTTCCTCCTCTTCCTTCCCAGACTCTGCTGTCTCCATTTGTGTCCCCTGTTGCATTTTTAGCTGTAGGCATGGTTCTTTGTACTTCTTGGGGTCCTGTGCCCTGGGGCTGGCTTGAGTCCTCTTTCTTGTCCACAGCAGTGGGGACATTTATGACCTGGAGGTTAGAATACTGAGCCTGTCACTCCATCACTTCCACGTGACTGTGGAATATAACCTGTCTTCTGTGGCTCTGTTTCCTTATCTCTAAAGAGAGGGCTAGGTTTGTTGTGGGACTGGTGGGGTGGAGCACAGAGAGTGTGTTAGATTTACCAGGAGCTGATGGGTGGAAAATGTTTAATGTTAACTTTGGTAATGCTTTTTTTTTTGAGGCAGAGCCTCAAGCTGTTGCCCTGGGTAGAGTACTGTGGTGTCACAGCTCACAGCAACCTCAGACTCCTGGCCTTAAGTGATTCTCTTGCTTCAGCCTCCCAAGTAGCTGGGACTACAGGTGCCCGCTACAAAGCCCAGCTATTTTTTGGTTATAGTTGTCATTGTTGTTTGGCAGGCCCAGGCTGGATTCCAACCCGCCAGCTTCGGTGTATGTGGCTGGCGCCTTAGCCACTTGAGCTACAGGCACCGAGCCTGTTTTTTTTTTTGAGACAGTGTCTTAGGCTATCACCATGGGTAGACTGTCATGGTGTCATGGTTCACACCAACCTCCAACTCATGGGCTCAAGTGATCCTCTTGTCTCAGTTTTTTTATTTTTTATTTTTAGTTTTTAAATCTAAATTTATTTTTTATTTACTTATTTTTTTCTTACATTTTCCTTTCTTCATAGACGGTCTTACTATGTCGCCCTCACTAGAGGGCTATGGTGTCACAGCTCATAGCAACCTCCAACTCTTGGGCTTAAGTGATTCTCTTGCCTCAGCCTTCTGAATCGCTGGGATTATAGGCACCCACCACAACGCATAGCTATTTTTTGGTTGCAGTTTGGCTGGGGCAGATTATTTTTTTATTTTTTGAGACAGAGTCTCAAGCTGTCACCCTGGATAGAGTGCTATGGTGTCACAGCTCACAGCAACCTCAAACTCTTGGGCTTAAGCAATTCTCTTGCTTCTGCCTCCCAAGTAGCTGGGACTACAGGTGTTTGCCATAATGCCCAGCTATTTTTTGTTGTTGTTGCAGTTGTCATTAGTTGCTTTAGCTGGCCCAGGGCAGGTTCGACCTCCAGCCTTGCTGTGTATGGCTGGCGTCCTATCCATTGAACTACGGGTGCTGCCTTGCCTCAGTTTTTCTATTTTTTTTTTTTTTTTGTAGAGACAGAGTCTCACTGTACCGCCCTCGGGTAGAGTGCTGTGGCGTCATACTGCTCACAGCAACTTCTAACTCTTGGGCTTTCGCGATTCTCCTGCCTCAGCCTCCCGAGTAGCTGGGACTACAGGCACCCGCCACAACGCCCGGCTATTTTTTTTGTTGCAGTTTGGCCGGGGCCAGGTTTGAACCCCCCACCCTCGGCATATGGGGCCGGCGCCCTACTCACTGAGCCACAGGCGCCGCCCAGTTTTTCTATTTTTTTTTTTATTTTTATTTTTATTTTATTTTATTTTATTTTATTTATAAAATATGGAACGCTTCACGAATTTGCGTGTCATCCTTGCGCAGGGGCCATGCTAATCTTCTCTGTATCGTTCCTATTTTAGTATATGTGCTGCCGAAGCGAGCACCCAGTTTTTCTATTTTTAATGGAGATGGGGGTCCCACTCTGGCTCAGGTTTGTCTTCAATCTATGAGCTCAGGCCTACCCGCCTCAGCCTTCCAGAGTGCTAGGATTACAGCCATGAGCCCCTGCGCCCGGCCCGTGGACATAATTTTAAAAACCTGATACTTTAGGCCGGTTGTGGTGGCTCAGAGTGCTTAATCCTAGCACTCTGGGAAGCCGAGGCGGGTGGATTGCCTGAGCTTACAGGTTTGAGACCAGCCTGAGCCAGAGCGGGATCCTGCCTCTAAAAATAGCTGGGCATTGTGGCAGGTGTCTGTAGTCCCAGGTACTTGGGAAGGGTGAGGCAAGAAAATCTATTGAGCCCAAGCACATTGAGCTGTGACTTTAGGGCACTCTACCCAGTGGGACAAAGTGAGACTATGTCTCCCCCCAAAAAACCAACCAAAAAACAAACAAAAAAAACTCCTGACACTTTTTGTCAAAATTCAGATAAGTAGTGGGATCAGGCCTGTGAGTAGCCACTGCACTCCTGCCTGGGCAACATAAGTGGACTCGGACACTCAGTTCCAGGCTGTGTTTGTGGGGCCTGGGGTGGGGTGCCCAGAGGACCCCTGCATCCTGAAGGTAGCACACAAGTGGTTTGGAAGGGTTTCTGCATTGGACAGGTCTTTTGACTATAATCTGTGAGGACTGTTTAGTGGAATGGTGTTTCCCCTGCCTTGTCTCCATGAGGCCAGGACGTGGGGTGAGTGTGGGACACATTCCTGGCCCCACAGGTCTTTATTCACCATGGGATGAATGTGAAGGGACACTGGGGCTGGGAGTACAGCATAAGAGACTGGTTCTAGAAAGGTTCAACAGCCAGCAGGGGAGGTTCTACCCCCATGGGACATCAGTCTGGAGACACTTAATGGTTGTCACCACCACTGGGGTGGGGGAAGCCCGGGGATGCTGCTCAGCACCCCACAGCACACAGGGTGGTCCCAACACAGAGTGTGAGACCCTGGACACCAGCAGCACTGAGGCTTAGAGGTGCTGCCTTGTACAGTGTGCATCAACGTTGTATTCCTTGGGTCAGCTGTTTTTATTTCTTGGGGTACTAGTGATGGAAATCCAGGCTTGCTTTCTGAACACATCCATGCTAAGTACTGTCAGCAGTTCTTTTTTTTTTTTTTTGTTTGAGACAGAGTCTTGCTCTATGGCTTCATCAGACATAGCTCACAGCAACCTCAAACTCTTGGGTTTAAGTGATTCTCCTTGCCTCAGCCCCCTGAGTAGCTGGGATTACAGATGTCCACCACAATGCGTGGCTTGTTTTTCTGTTTTTAGTAGAGACAGGGGTCTCGCTTCTGGTCAGGCTGGTCTCAAACTCATGAGCTCAAGCAGTCGGCCTGTCTGGGCCTCCCAAAGTGCTAGAATTACAGGTGTAGCCACCACGCCTGGCCAATGTCAGCAGTTCTTGTTAGGACTGTTGTAGTTTCCTCACTATATCACCTCGAGGAAGAAACTGAAGCAGAGTTAATGTAGGTAGGAAGCTTATTGGACAAATAGGACTGCTGTCCCGACACAGATCCTAGTTGCCCTGAGTTTAGGCTGGACTAATAACAGTTAGGAGGGGATTTCGAAGTAAGAAAGCAGCAACAGTTCTTACTATGCTTCATTAAAATAAAAGAAGGTGATCAATGGCTTGTGTTCTTTGTGAAGATAATTGGGTGAGGGTCACCGTGGGCTATTGGGATAACTTCTTCGAGGTTTATCAGCCAGGCTAGAGAACTTTGGGAAGGACAGGAAGGACAAAAGGCTTATAAATAATTGCCCTGGGGCATTGATACTCCCGAGGACTCTTCCTGGCTCTCTGGGCCTGTTGAATTATGCGTATCTTTCCCCTACTGTTCAGAGCTCCTTTCCTTGGTCAGTTGATTGAGAGAAACCTGGGTGTGTGCATCTCTGCTTTGGTGCCCAGGTTTTGGGGGTCACCATTTCCTGCCCTCAGAGTGCTTACTTTCCAACAGGATAGACAGGGGCCATGCCAGGTCTGGGACTTAGGGCAGTCTTGCTGTACCAAATGTGGGAGGAGGAGCAGGGGGCAAGCAGGGCCTGGGTGAGGTGCTGTGGTACTTTTTCCTTTGGTTTAAAAAAAAAAAAAGCCTTATTGAGACAACTCACATACCATAAAAATCACCCAGTAAAAGTGTACAATTCAGGGCGGCGCCTGTGGCTTAGTGGGTAGGGGGCCAACCCCATATACCGAGGGTGGCGGGTTCAAACCTGGCCCCGGCCAAATTGCAACAAAAAATAGTCGGGTGTTGTGGCGAGCGCCTGTAGTCCCAGCTACTCGGGAGGCTGAAGCAAGAGAATCGCCTAAGCCCAGGAATTGGAGGTTGCTGTGAGCTGTGTGAAGCCATGGCACTCTACCGAGGGCGATAAAGTGAGACTCTGTCTCTACAAAAAAAAACTGTACAAATCAGTGATTTTTAGTATATTCATAAATTGTAGATTGTGGAGCCATCACTACTATCTAATTCTAGAACATTCTAGTTACCCCAAAAGCAGCCTGTCCCCATCAGCAGACACTGTCCACCCTCTCCCTAGCCTCTGGCAATCACGAATCTACTTCCTGTCTCTGTGGATCTGCCTGTTCTGGACATTTCATATAAATGGAATCAAATATTGTGTGTCCTTCTGTGTCTGGCTTCTCTCACTGAGCACGATGTCCTCAAGGTTCATTCATACTTATATATATACTCTGTGTCATAACCAGTGTCATAGCCTCCTTCCTTTTCATGGCCGAGTGATATTCTAGTGTGTGGATGGAACAGACGGTGGAGCTTTGAGGTCCTCAGTTTGGCATGGTCTGTGGTGATAATGGCAGGAAGAGTTCTAGTGAGATCTTGTGGTCCACCTTATGGACCAGTCTTGTGCCCAGTTTCCCTCCTATGTCATTTCATAGTAAGCTGGGCACTTACAGAGGACCTCTGGTGGTTGCTGGGCAGCCGCAGTTAGAGGGGCTGGAAGATCAATGGGTTTCGTCTTGTCTGACCTCAGGCTGCATGGTGTGCTCTGGTCCTGCTGCAGTCTGAGCCCCTCGCTCACTCTCCCTCCTGCAGCAGCCTGTCTTAGTTCTGTTGTGAGCTGCATGGACTTAGGCCAAGTGCTTTGGGGACCATAATTTCAGAGTCAAGTCTAAAGATGCTCTGCCAACTAAAGAATGCTGTGGAGTGATGCCACAGAGATACCCCTTGAGTCACGTGGATCTGGTAGCCATGTTAAAAAGGGTCAAAAGAGGCTGGCAGGTCAGACAGATTTCTATAACATATTCTATTTAACTAAGTCTAAGCAAAATATTATCATTTTTACATGATAAAATTGAGTGAGGCCAGGAGCGCTCATGCCTATAATCCTAGCACTCTGTGAAGCTGAGGCAAGAGGATTGTGTGAGGCTAGGAGTTTCAGACCAGCCTGAGAAACCGCAAGATCACATTTCTACTAAAAATAGAAAAATTAGCTGGGCATTGTGATAGGCATCTGTAGTCCCAGCTACTTTGGAGGCTAAGGCAGGAGGATTGCTTAAATTCAGGAGTTTGAGGTTGCTGTGAGCTAGGCTGACACCATGGTATTCTAGCTTGGGCAACAGAGTGAGACTTGTCTCAAAAAAAAAAAATAATTTGAGTGATTTTTACTGTGTGTGTGGGTGTGTGTATACGGAGTCTGGACTCCATGTACCTTTACTTGGCTGGCTACGTGTCATATACTTATGGCCCCTGTGGGGCTAGTGGCTACTGTCAGGATAATGGGACTCTGGAACCCATTTTGCTGTGGAGTCCCTTCCCTAGCCCCCACAGTGCAGTCCCCGAGGGGGCATTGCACAGTGATCCCAGGAGTGCAGGGCACCCTTCATTTAGAGTTTGGGTCCCACTGGATTGTCTTGCGGGTCTTTTGGTCAGCGGCTTGGGATAAGAGCCAGGGGTTGTTGTGCCCACTGTCTCACCACCAGGAAAGTCCTGCTTCTAAGAGAGACCTATTCCTTCCACTTGAAGTCTGGTGCTCCGGCAGGCTCTTTATCAGAGTATTGCCTCTCCTCATTGATGGGATAGATCCTTGTGTCACTGATTCTCCATGGCATATGGGGATGGGGGTTGGGAGGGTGTTCATTCATTGGTGATCCTTTGCCAAATGGCCCAGCCTCGCCTAGGTTTGGGGTTTTCCTTGTTACTTAGCATTGCAGTCTGCTGTCTCAGTTGTAAGCCGCAGTAGGGGAGAGGCTGGCTGGCTGGCAGAGTATTTTTAGCTGTGGTTTTGTCTTGCGAATACTTTCTTTGTCATAGCCCTGTGCAGGTCATAGTTGGTCTTGGCGCAGAGCCCTCCTTCCTGGTGACTCATTGCCTGGCTGTGTTTCTCACAGTTACGTACTTCATTTGAGCAGAAAACCTTCCCTGAGAGTCAGATGAATCACAGGTATGAGAGATAGGAAGGTGCTGTTAAAGCATTGACTCAGCACCCCCTGCCCCAAGAAAAATTACTTGGAGAAACGTCATTTGCCCTTTTCTGTTCTCCTTCGTAGCCTGACATTATTTTAGTGGGACAACATTGTCACACAGAAGCAGCAGTGGGTGGACTTGACCTTTGTTGTAGCCCCTGAGCCCATTCCAGCTCTACCCCAAAGAGAGCCTGTCCTTCAGCTCAGGACACAGTCCCCCAGCTGAGCAGTGTGCGGACATTGATGTGCATGTCCTTTTGTGTTTTTTTTGCAGTTTTGGCTGGGGCTGGGCTTGAACCCGCCGTCCCCAGTATATGGGGCCAGCCCCCTACTCTTTAAGCCACAGGCACTGCCCATTTTTTTTCCTTTTTTTTTTTTAAAGACAGTTTCACTTTGTTGCCCTTGGTAGAATGCTCTGGCATCACAGTTCACAGCAACCTCCAGCTCTTGGGCTTAGCTGATTCTCTTGCCTCAGTCTCCCAAGTAGCTGGGACTACAGGCACCCACCACAATGCCTGGCTATTTTTTTTTTTTTTTTTTGAGACAAAGTCTCACTCTGTCATCCAGGCTAGAGTGCTGTGGCCTCAGCCTCGCCCACAGGAACCTCAAATTTCTGGTCTCGAGCAATCCTCTTGCTTTAGCCTCCTGAGTAGCTGGAACAATGCCCGGCTAATTTTTCAACTTTTAGTAGAGATGGGGTCTTGCTATTATTCAGGTTGGTCTTAAACTCCTGAGCTCAAATTATCCTCCTGCTTTGGGCTCTCAGAGTGCTAGGATTGTAAGTGTGAGCCAAGGTGCTGGCCACAATTTTTTTTTCTGGTAGACAGGGTGTTGCTATGTTTCCCAGTCTGGTCTTGAAGTGCTGGCCTCAAATGGTCCTCTTTTCTCTGCCTCCCATGTGTGAACCACCATGACTGGCTGTGCATATGCCTTTGAAGTAGTTTCTGCTTCTGCCAAGGACAGGTCTAAGAGCCAGAGATAGCTGGTGGTGACTGTGCTGTGTAGATTGGGAGCTGTGAGCCAGCTCTGACTCTGTTGTGTATATCTCATCAGGCATTTCTGAACCTCAGTGGTCAAGCAGAGATGTCACTCTTCTGTGTGGGTGGGACCCTGACAGAAATCAGAGGTCTGGGAAAGGGCCTAGCAGAGGGAGGCCTGTTGCAGAGTGTCCAGGGGACAGATAGGGAGCCAGTTGCAGAGTTGGAGTGACCTCTCCAAGGTTCAGTTTTCAGAAGCACACCGCTAGATTCAGACTAATAGTCTGTGATTCATAAACCTCCACATGGAAGGCCTATACTTGGTTTAAGGCTCTCACTGTCTTGGAATTCTTTATTTATTAATTTTTTTGAAACATAGTCTCAAGCTATCACCCTGCATACAGTGCTGTGGCATCACAGCTCACAGCAACCTCAAATTCGTAGGCTTAAGTGATTTTCTTGCCTTACCCTCCCAAGTAGCTGGGACTGCAGGCGCCCGCCACAACACCCGGCTGTTCACCCACCACGAACCCGCCAGCTCTAGTATATGTGGTTGGTGCCTTAGCCGCTTGAGCTACAGGCGCCGAGCTAGGTACCAACAGCTAGAGTGCCATGGTGTCAGCCTAGCTCATAGCAATCTCAAACTCCTGGATTCAAGTGAACCTCGTGTCTTGGCCTCCTGAAACAGACCTTTCCCCCTGAGACTGAGGTCCTAAGCTAGCCTTGCATTCCTTACTACTGTGACCTCCTTACTCCTATAATGCCCTCCACAGCTCTCTTTCCCCTTTGCTGTGGGGTCTGCTGGGCTCCTCCTTCATAGGTCTTGGTGGCCAGTATGGATTACCCTCCTGTTGGGTGGCCAGAGGTTCACTTGGGTCTTATTAAACTTGGACTGGCAGCAGTGTAGATGAGTCAGGTGAAGGTCTCATGAGCAGTCTTTTCCTCCTGTGATAGTGGTAAATGATGGGCAGCATTTACTTTCATGGAAGGTTTTTTTTTTTTTTTTTTTTTTTGGTCGGGGCTGGGTTTGAACCCGCCACCTCTGGCATATGGAGCCGGCGCCCTACCCCTTTGAGCCACAGATGCTGCCCTCATGGAGGTTTTTGTTAAACTTTTTTTTTTTTTTTTAGAGACAGAGTCTCATTTTGTCGCCCTCAATAGAGTAATGTAGTGTCACAGCTCACAGTAACCTCCAGCTCTTGGGCTTAGGCGATTCTCTTTTGCCTCAGCCTTCCGAGTAGCTGGGATTACAGGCGCCACCACAATGCCTGGCTATTTTTTTGGTGCAGTTTGGCTGGGGCCGGGTTTGAATCCGCCACCCTTGGTATATGGGGCCGGCGCCCTACTCACTGAACCACAGGTGCCACCCTGTTAAAACATTTTTTGAGGCTGAGCTCAGTGCCTCATGCCTGTAATCCCAGCATTCTGGGAGGCAGGTCGATTGCCTGAGCTCACAGGTTCCAGACCAGACCTATCAGGAGTGAGACCCCGTCTCTAAAAGTAGCTGGGCATCGTGGTAGGTGCCTGTAGTCCCAGCTACTTGGGAGGCTGAGGCAAGGGAATTGCTTGAACCCACAGAGCTTGAGGTTGCTGTGAGTTATGATGCCACCGCACTCTACTGAGGGCGACAAAGTGAGACTGTCTCAAAAAAAGAAAACAAACAAAAAAAATCATACACTGTAAAATTCATACCCTTTAAAATGTGCAGTTCGCTGGCTTTTTTTGTTTTATTTTTTTTGAGGCAGAGTCTCATTTTGTTGCCCTTGGTAGTGTGTTGTGGTGTCATAGCTCACAGCAATCTGAAACTGTTGGGCTCAAGTGATCCTCTTGCCTCAGTTTTTTCCCTTTTTTAGTGGAGACGATGTCTTGCCCTTTATCAGGCTGGTCTGAACTCTGGAGCTCAAGCAATCTACCTTCCTTGGCCTCCCAGAGTGCTAGAATTACCGGCATGAACCACCATGCCTGACATTTCACTGGCTTATAGTGTATTCACATAGTTGTGTAATAAACCACAATCAGTTTTAGAAGGTTTTTTTCTTTTCTTTTTTTTTTTTTGAGACAGAGTCTCAGTTTGTCATCCTTAGTAGAGTGCTGTGGTGTCATAGCTCACAGCAACCTCAAACTCTTGGGTTTAAGTGATTCTGTTGCCTCAGCCTCCCAAGTAGCTGGAACTACAGGCACCCACCACAATGCCCGGCTATTTTTTGTTGTTGTTGTTTAGCAGGCCCTGGCCCAGTTCGAACCCACCAGCCCCAGTGCATGTGCTTGGAGCCCTAACCACTGAGCTACAGGAGCCGAGCCCTAGCTATGTTTTAGAGATGGGGACTCACTCTAGATAAGTAGCTCAAACTCCTGAGCTCAGGCAATCCGCCTGACTCCATCTCCCAGAATGCTAGGATTACAGGCATGAGCCACTGCACCTGGCCAGTTTTAGAAGGTTTTCTTTTTCTTTTTTTTTTTTTTGCAGTTTTTGGCTGGGGCTAGGTTTGAACCCGCCACCTCCAGCATATGGGGCCGGCACCCTACTCCTTTGAGCCACAGGTGCTGCCCAAACTTTTTTTTTTTTTTGGCTGGGGCCGGGTTTGAACCCGCCACCTCTGATATATGGGGCCAGTGCCCTACTCCTTTGAGCCACAGGCGCCACCCTGTTTTAGGTTTTCATCTGCACAAAGGAGCCCTTTCCCCATCGATAGTCACTCCCATCTCCTTCCCCAGCCCTGTGGATCTGCTTCTTCTAGACATTTCGTATAAATGGAATCTCATTTCATATAAGTGTATCCTCCTGTGTCTGACATCTTTCAGATATAGATATTGTGGCCATGGGGAATGTGGAGGCTCTAGCACCTCTTGATGGGGACGGGTGGGGCCTACTACCATAAATAGTTGAGGAAATGTGGTTTTCAGTGGTTTTTGGGGGAAAGCATGAGGGAAGGATGCCCCTCCAGACTGGTCTGTGTACCAAGGTTCTACCACCTCATGAGGGATAAGGGGTGGGGATCAGTAGATCCCTGCCTTCATGTCCTCCTTTTCTGTTGTCAGTGGCATAGCATACTCATGGCACTGGTGGGCATGTGCTGGACTCTGTTTCTTTTTATTTTTTTCTTTGATATGGGGTCTTCCTGTTGTCACCCAGGCTGCAGTGCGATGGCATTACCATAGCTCGCTGCAGCCTTCAACTTCTGGGCTCAAGTGATCCTCTTTCCTTGGCTCCCAAAGTCCTAGGATTATAGGTGTGCACCACCATACCCAGCTGTGGCTTTATTTCTCATTGATGGCTATTCAGTCAGGCTGGCCAGTCCCTGTAGAAGGGCGGACTTGTCTGTGGCATGGGCCTTGGAGTGGTAGTAGAAGTCCACATGTTGCATCCAAAGACCCAGACAACCTCCCTCTTGGTTTCTACCTGTTCTAGGTTTAGGGGAGGTTGTCTGTATGTGGGTTTTGTGGTATTTCCCCACTTTATAGATGAGGAAACAAGTTGAGGAAGCTCAGTCAATTGCTGTTACAAGAGGACCTCCCCGAGCATGACTCCTGGACTAGACAGGAGGGCATGTGGGCATGTGGAGGTTGGGTGAAGTGCTTGCACTGCCTGGGGTGTGAGTGAGGAACCAGCCAGCCACCAGAGAGAGGGAACAGGGAGAACAGCTGGGATGGGAGCCAAGGACTCTGCCCCAGGCCTCTTCCCTGCTGCCTGTTAGGAGGACAGCATGCCAGGAATAGGTTGTCAGCAGGGCAGAATTTCCTGCATGGTCTTGGGGTATTCCTGGTGGTCCCTGTCTGGAAAGTGGAGTTGGGAGCCACATCAATAGGAAACAGAGATTAAGAAGTGGACAGCTTCACTCATTTAGGAAGAAGGGGCAGCCTCCCCTGGTTGCCCAACATCAACTCTGAGATCACACGGCTCAACAGCTCTAAACTGTCCCTTTCCTTTTCAGGACAAACATCACGATGCTGCTCATGAAATCATCGAGACCATCCGGTGAGTCCCTGGCACCGGCTGGTATGGCGTGAGGGGCGCTTGTGAGGCAGGGTGTCTATAGAGCTGTGACACAATGCCGTGTGACGTAGTTTTATGTGCGTTCAGTCAGCTTCCTCTGGAAGTGCTCAGGTTGAGACCTTTAGAGATGAACGGCAGATATTGCCTGGGACCTTGTCCCTGTGTGCCTTCAACTTGCTTGTCACCTTTCTGGCCTGCTCTCTGGGATTGCATCTGTGTATTTTGGGCCTACTGTGTTTTTCTGCTTTACTAATAGTCACATACCAATGGGTGAGGTCAGGGGCTTGCAAAAACAAAAGGGCTCTGATTCCCCCACCCCCATTGGTATGCAGCTGTTTTAAGGAGGTGATTAACAATGATTAATATTAGAAAGTCAAGTAACTTTTCCTTCCCCCATAAACCCCACTTGGTTGTGATGTGCTGCTGAATTCAGTTTACTAACCTTAAAGGAGTTTTGTGTCTGTGTCCAATTTCCTTTCTTGTAATGACTTTCACACCCTTTCTCTCTTTCTTTGGTTTAAACGGTATCAGGTTAATGCTGACCTTCTAAAACTCTGAAAATGTTTTTGTAGAAATAGTATCATGTCTTCTTAAATGTTTGATGGAATTCCTCTTTGAGTCTGGAGATTTTTTTGTGAGGAGGTACTTGATTGTGAAATGGAAGCTATAGAGGTGTCTGTAGTCTCACCTACTTGAGAGGCTGAGGCAGGAGGATCACTTGAGCCCAGGACTTTCAGGTTACAGTGAGCTATGATGAGCGTCTTTGTGCTCTAGCTTTGATGACTATGACAGTGGGAGCTGGTCTCTTTAAAAAAAAAAAAAAAAAGGAAATGGAGGCATTCATTAATTGGGATAGTGGTATAGTGCTATTAAAAACTGTTTCTTTGGCTTGGTGCTTGTAGTTCAGTGGTTAGGGCGCTGGCCACATACACTGAGGCTGACAGGTTTGAGCCTGGCCCGGGCCTGCTAAACAATGACAACAAAAAAATAGCTGGGTGTTATGGCGGGTGCTTGTAGTCCTAGCTACTTGGGAGGCTGAGGCAAGAGAATCACTTAAGCCCAAGTGTTTGAGGTTGCTCTGAGCTATGATGCCATGGCACTCTACTGAGGGCTAACATAGTGAGACTCTGTCTCAAAAAAAAAAAAAAAGAACGTGGTGACCTATAATCCTAGCACTCTGGGAGGCTGAGGTGGGTGTATTGCTTGAGCTCATGAGTTTGAGACCAGCCTGAGCAAGCAGGAGACCCCGTGTCTAATAAAAATAGAAAAACTGTGTGGCGGGCGCCTGTAGTCCCAGCTACTCGGGAGGCTGAGGCAAGAGAATCGCTTAAGCCCAGGAGTTGGAGGTTGCTGTGAGCTGTGTGAAGCCATGGCACTCTGCCAAGGGCCATAAAGTGAGACCCTGTCTCTACAAAACAAAACAAAACAACAAAAAAAAAAATAGAAAAACTGGACTTGGCACCTGTAGCTCAGTGATTATGACACTGGCCACATACACCAGGGCTGGCTGGTTCAAACCTGGCCTGGGCTTGCTAAACAACAATAACAACAACAACAACAACAACAACAAAATAGCTGGGTATTGTGGTGGGCGCCTGTAGTCCCAGGTACTTGGGAGGCTGAGGCAAAAGAATTGTTTATGCCCAAGAGTTTGAGGTTGCTGTGAGCTGTGATGCCTCAGCACTCTACCGAGGGTGATGTAGTGAGACTCTGTCTCGAAAAGAAAAGAAAAAGAAAAAGAAAAACTGAGGCAAGAAGATCTCTTGAGCCCAAGAGTTGGAGGTTGCTGTGAGCTCTGATGACATGGCATTCTACTCAGGGCGATAGCTTGAGACTGTCTTCAAAAAAAAAGTGTTTCTTTTTGTGTCTGTTTTAGTAATTTTGACCTTTAGGGAATTTGCTTATTCCATCCAGGTTGTTGAATTTGTTAGCATACCATTTTTTTTTTTTTTTTTGCAGTTTTTGGCCAGGGCCGGGTTTGAACCCTCCACCTCTGGTATATGGGGCTGGCGCCCTTCTCATTTTGAGCCACAGGTGCCACCCAGCATACCATTTTTTATAATATGCTTATTTTCCTCTTACTGTCTGTAAGTTCTGTAGTGATGACTCCTCTTTCATTGTTCAAGATTGTGTCAGGGCCCCAATAAGGTTTACTTGTGATTGGTATGTTTTCTTGTTTCTTACTCTGTTAGTTCCTCTCCATCTCATTTTTGCTTGCAGTGTGTTTGTTGAAGAGGCTTTGGTGTATTTTGGGAGTAGTTAATTCTTCAAATAATAGTTCTCTTTACTTTCTAGTTGATAAATTGCTTTTCAGGCTCAGATTTGAGCCACCGTGTTTCTCAGACTAACCCTGTAACGTGCATTCATTTAGCTCCTGATAGCCGCCATCATTGGACATTGAAGACACATAAAATCCATGTAGTTTACAACTTCACCATAAATTTTCCAGCATTTGTTTTGATAGAATGCCTCCCTTTTCTCCTTCACATTTCAAGTTGAGTAATAGGGTTTTTTTTTGGCCAGGCATGGTGACTCATGAGAGAACCTTGTTTCTACTAAAAATAGAAAAATTAGGCTCGGCATCCATGCACAATGGTTATGGTGCCAGCCACATACCAAGGCTGGCGGGTTTGAGCCTGGCCTGGGCTAGATAAACAGCAATGACAAGTGCAACAAAAAATAGCCAGCGTTGTGGTGGGTACCTGTAGTCCCAGCTTCGTGGGAGGCTGAGGCAAGAGAATCGCTTAAGCCCAAGACTTTCAGGTTGCTATGTTCTATGATGCCATGGCACTCTACCCAGGGTAACAGCTTGAGACTCTGTCTCAAAAAAAAAAAAGAGAGAGAAAAATTAAGGCTAGGTGCTGTGGCTCACTCCTGTAATCCTAGCACTCTGGGAGGCAGAGGTGGGTGGATTGCCTGAGCTCATGAGTTCAAGACCAGCTTGAGCCAGAGTGAGACCTCATCTCTAAAAAATAGCTGGGCATTGTGGCAGGCGCCTGTAGTCCCAGCTATATGGGAGGGTGAGGCAAGAGAATCACTTGAGCCCAAGAGTTTAAGGTTGCTGTGGTTGTGACCCCACGGCACACTACTAAGGACAACAAAGTAAGACTGTCTCAAAATAAGTAAATACTATCTGGGCATTGTGGTGCGTGCCAGTAGTTCCAGCTACTTGGGAGACTGACTCAGGAGGATCACTTGAGCCCTGTTTAAGGTTGTTATGAACTACCCTGTTTCCCCGAAAATAAGACAACTCCGAAAATAAGACCTACTACAGGAAAGATAAGACGTCCCCTGAAAATAAGACCTAGCGTATCTTTGGGAGCACACCTTAAGATAAGACACTGTCTTATTTTCGGGGAAACAGGGTAGGCTGAGGCCATGGAACTCTAGCCTGGGGCCATGGAACTCTAGCCTGGCAACAGAGTGAGATTTTGTCTCTAAAAAAGGGAGGGGGGAGGGTTGTTTTACACAGAAGGTACCAAAAACAATACCTACATACTTTTAAAAAGGAAAAAACTGTATTTAAATCGTAATATTCAATGACTGGGTAAGGTGACTCGTGTGTGTAATCCTAGAACTCTGGGAGGCTGAGGCAGGAAGATGGCTTGAACGTAGGAGTTCGAACCCAGCCTGAGAGAGAGAGAGAGATAGACCTTGTCTCTACTAAAAGTATTTAGCTGGGTGTTGTGTGGGCTCAGAAGTTCTAGACCAACTTGAGCAAGAGCAAGACCCCATCTACTAAAAAAATAGCCAAACATTGTGGTGAATACTAAGTCCCAGTGACTTGGTGGCTGAGGCAGGAAGACGGCTAGAGCCCAGGAGTTTGAGGTTGCAGTGAGCTAGGTTGATGCCAAGGCAGCAGAGTGAGATGCTGTCTCAAAAAAAGGGGCGGGGGCGGGCTTGGCACCCGTAGCACAGTGGTTACTTAGCCAGCTACATACACTGAGGGTGGCGGGTTTGAACCCGGCCCAGGCCAGCTAAACAACAATAACTGCAACAAAAAATAGCCGGGCATTGTGGTGGGCACCTGTAGTTCCGGCTACTCAGGAGGCTGAGGCAAGAGAATTGCTTGAGCCCAAGAATTTGAGGTTGCTGTAAGCTGTTATGTCATGCCACTCTACCAAGGGTGACATTGTGAGACTGTCTCAAAAAAAAAAAGAAAAGAAAGGAAAAGTGAACGTAGAAATTGAAACCTGAGTAGTTATGTTCATTGCTGTTTCTGCTTTTCTGTTTCAGATGGGTCTGTGAAGAAATCCCGGATCTTAAGCTTGCTATGGAGAATTATGTTTTGATAGACTATGACACCAAAAGGTAAGTGGGTCTCTGCTCATCTGCCCCCTCCCCTGGGGACAGGCTCAGTACTCCATGGGGACACAGCATATAATTAGCTCTTCTTAGATGGTTAAAGCCCAACTGAAATTTCCTTTTAGAGTTGGCTGTAGCTTCCATAAAGTTATTTTGGGAGGAAATGTTTATCAACTATTGGCACAGGCTGTTGGGGGAGGACATAATTTGAAACTGCACGTTGTGGAAACTTGAGTTGGTATGTGTGAAATCACCCAAGTTAGCAGTCATTCTTTTTATAGCAGGCAGCTGACTGCCAGAAGTCAGTGCTCCCGCCTGAGAACCTGTGCTGTGGGGCTGGCCTGGGAGGCTCAGGCACAGCCCCGTTTAGCTCACAGTAGGTTTGGTGAGTAATTGTGTTTTCAGTCCTGTTGCTGCTTCTAGCAATTTCTTCCCAGCACCTTCTAGGTCTCAGAGGAGAGACTTGTGGGTGGAGAAGGACAAGGTTGTCTCTGGAATGCCTATTTGGGATTGTTTTGTTTTTCTTTGAGAAAGAAGGACATTCCAGGTTCATACTTATTTCACTTCTCAAGAGATCTCAAAGAGACAGGGCAGTCCTCCTTCAAGGGGGTGTGTTGCCTTGAGCTTGGGTAACTCCCTCCAACAGAAGATCAGACTCAGAGGAGCCCTGAAGCCCCCACTAACCCAGCACCTGGGTGTGATTTACCTCATCCACCATTTCACAGTCATATGCGGAAGGGACTTTGTACTCTGGTCTGCAGTTTCAGGCTTCTTAAATGTAGCTCCTGTCCCCCTAGCCTTGAGCCCCTACCTTTCCCATCATTAGCACCCTTGTTAATGAGCAAGAGAAATTGTGTTCATTGCTTTCCTGGAGCAGGGGATACCAGGGGTCTGCTAGCTTGCGGGCCCCTCCCTGCTTAGCAGAGCTGCAGACTCTGGGAAGCCCCTTGGGTCCTCAGGTATGATCATTTGCTGGCGGGGGTGGGGATGGGGGTGGTGGGTTTCCACAAGATCCAGGGAAACATTGCTGATAACATATAAAGGATGTGGTGAAGGGTATAGCCACAGGACATGGCCTGAAGGGTCAGGTCTGGAAGTCCTAAGTTTAGGAGGAGTTTCTGTCCCTGTGGAGTGAGGCACCACTCTCCCAGAATGTGAATATGGTGACCAGCCCAGGAACTTTTTCTTTTTTTTTTTTTTGCAGTTTTTGGCCAGGGCTGGGTTTGAACCCGCCACCTCTGGCGTATGGGGCCGGCGCCCTACCCCTTTGAGCCACAGGCGCCGCCCTAGCCCAGGACCTTTGTCAACCCTGTCCTTATGCAGATGTGATTGTTAACTCTGGCCTATCTCCCCAGAGGATGGGTGAGGTGGTTGAAAATTTTAACTGCTCGTAATGTCTCGAGGTTAATGGTGACTGGTTCCCATTGATGTCCCTGTCACTTAGAAAACTCCAGAGATTAGGGGCTCTGTGTAGGCACCCAGGGACAGAGACTAGACAGTTGTTTCCTATGATGCCATAGTCTCTGGGATGAGTGGGCATCCAGTTAGGCTGGCCTGACTCATACAGGTCCCTAAGTCCAATTTAAGTCACTTGTTCATGCTGGTGCTCATTTGCCTAGCCCTGAACTGTCCATGTGTTGGATGCTTTGTTGGCTGCAGCCCTGCCTGGGGGTGTGTGGGTGTACTTCCCCTCCAATGCTCAGTCCATTTTAAGGAGGCATAGAAGACTAGAAGGACATCAAAGGCTGGCGAGAGGAGTGGGGTAGCCTCCTGGATCTGCCCAAGGGACCAGTATGACCTCAGGGTTGAACGTGTAGTGGGAGTTCTGGTTTTCTCTTAATGTCCTGCCTGAGTGATGAGCTGAGTATGAGTGCCTAGCTCCTCTGAGCTTCTGCATCTGCACATCCTTCTAGGAGAGGCTCTTCCAGGGAGTAAATAAGTTTTGGGTGGGTTCCATGTGTGAGGTCAGAGGCGAGATATAAAAGTTTTTATACAATGAAATGCAAATGCAAAATGATGAACTGCATAAGAAATATGAGGTAGAGATTTTAGGTCTGTTTAATCCATTCTTCCCTTCTGCACATTAGGAGATAGGCCAGAGTGAGGGTATGTGTGAAAGCTGTGTATGATAGGGCTCTGCCCAGACCCGGGTTGGTTATGACACTGCCTGCCTTATCTTCCCAGTCCTGCAAGTGTCCTGTGTCCCTGGAGCATGGTCATACTAGCCTGGACTTTCAGATTTCCATTTCAGGGCAGGGATGGGCTTTGAGGTTATGAGCGGTATCTTTGTTCACTATTTGCTGTTAAGTTCTCTGGCTTGTTCACCTGTAGCTGCAGTATAAGGGAATTGTGCACTTGTCCTTTTGAGTACTAATTTTTCTGTTAGAAAGGGAAAATGTGGGGCTGCACCTGTGGCTCAGTGAGTAGGGCGCCAGCCCCATATATCGAGGGTGGTGGGTTCAAACCCAGCCCCGGCCAAACTGCGACAAAAAATAGCTGGGCCTTGTGGCAGACGTCTGTAGTCCCAGCTACTCGGAGGCTGAGGCAAGAGAATCTCCTAAACACAGGAGCTGGAGGTTGCTGTGAGCTATGACGGTACGGCACTCTACTGAGGGTGATAAAGTGGAACTCTTGTCTCTAAAAAAAAAAGAAAAGGAAAATGTGGAATATGGCCACACACAGAACAAATGCTCAGTTTATTTATTTAGGAAGAGAGGGCTGTGCAGCTGGGAGCTCCCTTGTGTGAAGAGGGTCCAAATGTTCTAGCCTTGTCCGGCTGGCTTCTCAGGGAGAAAACTGCTCACATGTGCGTAAGAGTGGCAGGTGAATGGGTCCTGAGCCAGCCTTCCTTCCCGAGGCCCAGGGGCTCCCAGCACAGTGGACTTGAGCTGCCATGCTCTGGAGGGACCATCCTGGCCACTGCAGGTGCACAGTCGTGTCCCTGGCCTCCACCCACATGTGCCTTGCCAGATGTCTTCTAGGATGTATGATAGTGTTTTCTTTCTTGTTATTTTTTTTGGAGACAAGAGTCTTGCTCTGTCACCTTGGGTAGTGTGCCATGGCATCATCATAGCTCACTGTAACCTTAAACTTGTGGGCTCAAGAGATCCTCTTGCCTCTGTTTTTCTATTTTTGGTAGTGACAGAGTCTCTCTTTTTAGTAGTGCTTTTAGAAATACTTCAGAGTCTTACAATGTCACTGTTGGTAGAGTGCTGTGGTGTCACAGCTCACAGTAACCTCCAAATCTTGGGCTTAAGCGATTCTCTTGCCTCAGTCTCCCGAGTAGCTGGGACTATAGGTGCCTACCACATGCCCAGCTATTTTTTTGTTGCAGTTGTCATTATTGTTTAGCTGGCTCGGCCAGGTTAGAACTCACTAGCCTCGGTGTATGTGACTGGCGCCATAACCACTGTGCTACAGGCACCGAGCCATCTCTTTTCTTTGTTTTTTCATTTTATTTTATTTATTTTTTTTAGGCTAGTCAAGTGAAGTAGTGGGAGTGGAGAAGGAACAGGAATCTGTAACTGGTTGTGATTAATTAGTTGTAAATACCACTGGACTTGGACTAGCCTTTCTTTTTTTTTTTTTTTTTGAGACAGTCTCACTTTGTCGACCTGAGTCTCACTCAGTAGAGTGCTGTGGTGTCATAGCTCACAGAAACCTCCAGCTCTTGGGCTAGGGCGATTCTCTTGCCTCAGCCTCCTTAGTACCTGGGACTACAGGCGCCCGCCGCAACGCCCGGCTATTTTTGTTGCAGTTGCCACTGTTGTGTTAGTTGACTGGGGCCGGGTTCAAACCTGTTACCTTCCGTATATGGGGCCAGCGCCCTGCCCACCGAGCCATGGGCGCCGCCCATTTTTTTTTTTTTTTAAGAGACAAAGTCTCACTTTGTTGCCTTCAGTAGAGAGCTGTGGCGTCATAGCTCACAGCAACCTCCAGTTCTTAGGCTGAAGCGATTCTCTTGCCTCAGCTTCACAAGTACCTGGGACTACAGACACCCGCCACAACGCCTGGCTATTTTTTGGTTGTAATTGCTATTGTTGTTTGGCAGGCCAGGGTTGGATTTGAACCCACCAGCTCAGGTGTATGTGGCTGGCGCCTTAGCCACGTGAGCCACAGGCGCTGAGCCTGGCCATTTTTTTTTTTTATTGCAGTTGTCATTGTTGTTTAGCAGGCCCAGGCAGGGCTCGAACCCACCACCTTTGGTGTATGTGGCTGGCACCCTATACTCACTGAGCTATGAGTGCTGAGTCTTTTCTTTTCTTTTTTTCTTAGAGACAGAGTCTCACTTTGTCGCCCTCAGTAGAGTGTTTGGCATCACAGCTCACAGCAACCCCCAGCTCTTGGGCTTAGGCGATTTCTAGCCTCTGCCTCCCGAGTAGCTGGGACTACAGGCGCCTGCTACAATGCCCAGCTATTTTTTTGTTGCAGTTTGGCTGGGGCCGGGTTCGAACCCACCACCCTCAGTATAGGGGGCCGGTGCCCTACTCACTGAGCCACAGGTGCCACCCCTCTTCTACTCCTCTCCCCTCCCCTTCTTTTCGTCTCTTCTTTGCTTAAGCTAGAGTGCCATAATGTCACCCTAGTTCATGGTAACTTCGAACTCTTAGACTCAAGAGATCCTCCTGCCTCAGCCTCCCAAGTCACCGGGACTACAGGCATTCACCACAATGGCCTGGCTGTTTTTTCTATTTTTAGTAGACATAGGATCTCACTCTTACTCAGGCTGATCTCGAACTCCAGAGCTCAAGTGATGCTCCCATCTAGGCCTTCCAGTAGTGCTAGGATTATAGGCATGAGCCACCACCCACCACTACAAGTTTCTCCTTTAGTTTTCTTTTTCTTTTCTTTTGAGACAGAGCCTCAAGCTGTCGCCCTGGGTAGAATACCGTGGCATCACAGCTCACAGCAACCTCCAACTCCTGGGCTCAAGCGATTCTCCTGCCTCCGCCTCCCAAGTAGCTGGGACTATAGGCGCCCACCACAAGCCCAGCTGTTTTTTGGTTGCAGCCATCATTGTTGTTTGGCGGGCCCTGGCTGGATTCGAACCTGCCAGCTCAGGTGTATGTGGCTGGCGCCTGAGCCTCTTGAGCAACAGGCGCCGAGCCTCTCCTTTAGTTTTCTAATGCATCCTATTTGCTGGTGGGGACCTGGCTGCTAGAACGATGAGTGGGTTACTGCTGACAGAGACCCTGCAACAGTTAATCCTGCTCTTGTGCCCAGAGCTTTTCACATCCAGAAGTTCAGACTGCTGTGATGGATAGGGGTCACTTCTCACAGGGCCCTGGCAAGGCTACTGATTCTTGATACGTGGCTATGATAGCTACAAGTTGCTGGGTCTTCTGGGAGAATTTTGTGACCTTTAGAAGGTGGACACGTGCATATTAAACGAGGTTGAAGAGTCACACCTGGCACAAAAATCTGGGACTATTCAGTAACATTTAAAGACTTTTAGCAACTTTTTTATTCTGTATTTGGCACGTTACTTTTTTTTTTTTTTTTGAGACAGAGCCTCAAGCTGTCGCCCTAAGTTGAGTGCTGTGGCATTTCAGCTCACAGCAACCTCCAACTCCTGGGCTTAAGCAATTCTCCTGCCTCCGCCTCCCAAATAGCTGGGACTATAGGCGCCCGCCACAATGCCCGGCCATTTTTGGTTGCAGTCGTCATTGTTGTTTGGCAGGCCCGGGCTGGATTTGAACCCGCCAGGTCAGGTGTATGTAGTTGCCACCTTAGCCACTTGAGCCACAGGCGCTATGCCAACTCCCAGCTATTTTTAGACGGGGTGTTGCTCTGGCTCAGATTGGTCTTGAACCTGTGAGCTTAGGCAGTCCACCCACCTTGGCCTCCCAAGTGTTGGGATTACAGGCGTGAGCCACCATGCCCAGACTGTGTGAGAATGTTTTTTTGTTGTTGTTGTTGTATATTTAGAGACAGTCTTTGTCACCCTCGGTAGAGTGCATCACAGTTCAGAGCAACCTCTAGCTCTTGGGTTTAGGCGATTTTTTGCCTTAGCCTCCCGAGTAGCTGGGGCTAGGAGTGCCTGCCATAACACCTGGCTATTTTTTGTGGCAGTTTGGCCAGGGCTGGATTTGAACCCACCACCCTCACTCAGTATATGGTGCTGGTGGCCTGCTCACTGAGCCACAGGCGCCGCCCTCTGTGTCAGAATTTTTTTTTTAGAGACAGAGTCTCACTTTGTTGCCCTCGGTAGAGTGCCTTGGTGTCACAGCTCACAGCAACCTCCAGCTCTTGGGCTTAGGCGATTCTCTTGCCTCAGCCTCTCAAGTATCTGGGACTACAGGTGCCCACCACAACGCCCGGCTACTTTTTGTTGCAGTTTGGCTGGGGCCGGGTTCGAACCCGTTGTTGCCCTCGGTATATGGGGCTGGCACCCCACTCACTGAGCCACAGGTGCCGCCCTGTATGTCAGAATTTTTTAAGATGTTTGTGCATATAATCAGCCAGAGCTGTGCTGTCACCAATGATTGGCCCTGGTTGTTCTGCTTCTGATTAAGTGGGGGCCAGAAGCTGGGTAGATTTGGCTCTTTCCAGCCAGGGAAGGGACAAGGAACCCAGGCGGGTTTCTGTTCACATGTGTTTGGGTACATGAGGGAAGGTCTGGTGTTGTCCCACCCTGAGATCTACTGGGCACCTTGGTGTGAGTTTAACCTGTGAGCTCAGCCTGCCCGGGATCATGGTACTTGTCCATCTGCATTGGCTACCATTTTCCCCTCATTGAATTGGAAGTGAGGCTTCCTGCCCAAGGGTTGCATTGGTTAGTGGCCTTTTGCATGAGCACCCATCCCTATTTGACCCTGCCCAGGTTAGGGCCTGGGCCCTCCCTATGAAAGTCCTAGGGCTTGTGCTGGGCTTCCAATGACCAGTGCCATCCCTTTGCTTTTCAGCTTCGAAAGCATGCAGAGGCTCTGTGACAAGTACAACCGGGCCATCGACAGCATTCACCAGCTGGTAGGTGGCCCTGCCCATCTGTTTTCTGTGGGTGCATTTGTGCCTCTCATCCCCATCCCCTTGGTGGTTTTCACAGTGCTGGCTCTGGATCCCTCCAGGCCACTGAAGTCACCACCAGGTAGTGTTGGGGCCTTTTCAGAGCCCCAGGGATTTGAAGGAGCGGTAGGGTGGGAACCTCTGCTATCATGACAGATGTGGCATTGGATGTCTTCAGCAGGCAGGTCCGCCATCAACTGGGGGGTGCTTGCAGGGTGGAAGCCAGTTGCAGTTTTCTGTGAGGCTTCTTCCTGGAGCCCTATGTCTGGACCTATCTGCGCTCCCATGTTCTGTCCCCATGGCTGTGGCAGAGGTGGGTGGCTAGTAGCCACCTTGGAGCCATGTGGAGACCTGCCTTTAGCTATCCCACAGTGGGTGTGTCCTAGGTTCTGCCCATGTGGACATCTCTCGAGACTCTTGTACAAAAGACAGGTGGGACATTGGGCTGTGGATGCAGCAGAACATTGCCAGGAAATGCAGGGTCCCGGTGCAGGAGTTTTGGGCAGGCATTGGGTGCCATGGTGGCGGGGAGGCTGTGGGGGGCTGGATGGGTGGCCACTCATGAGCTGGGTAGCACGAACGTCTCTGGAGCTCTCAGAACAAGGTTGGCCTGGATGTGTGTTGGTGACACCTTCCCCGCCATCACAGATAGCGAGCAGTGAAGTGCCAATTAGGAGATTTGAGGCATACTGGGGGGGTCCTCAAGTGGCTTGTGGCACCAGGCAGCCTAGGATAGGCCTGTAGTATTAGTCTCTACCCCACTGGTCTGGACCAGAGGGTCCTACCACTTTGCTCTCAGGCTGATGTGGCAATTGTACATGGGTCTGCCTAGCTCTTCTCCCCACAGAGCTGGGATCTGGTTCCTAGGTGTCTGTTCCAGTGCCACAGACAAGTCCAAGGGGCTGTGCACAGACCCTCCTACACTATTCTTATGGGGAGTCCATGCTGTTCATCCTCAGAACGATATCTCTGGCCAAAACCTGTGTCCTGGGGGTTCTGGGTGGCCAAGCAGGGGTTGTGTGTCAAGCCCTGGGCTGCCTTGCTCGGAAGAGAGTTACTGCAGGGACCACCTGAGCTGTTGGGCTAGATAGGCCATTTTGGTGTCCTGACCTTGGAGTTGGAAGTGCTGGCACTTTCTGGGGTTCTCAACTGATTTCTTCTTGCTAAGAGATTTTTGGTGAAAGATGGCCTCTCTGAGGCCAGGATGCCTCAGCCCATAAGGCTAGAAAAACCTCATTGTCTTGTGAGGTGGCCCAAGCATCAGGTGCATGGGGGTGCTCCCCTACAGGCAGGGAAGCCCACACCCTTGGGACCCAGGCTGCAGGTCAGGCTTGACCACAGGCTGCGTGTCTCTGCTTCTCACAGGAAATGGGTGCTGGGTTAGTAAGTGAACCATGCAGCAAGCACCCAGCAGGCTGCTGTGCCAGGGAGAGGCAGGAAGGAACTATCTCACACCCGCTTGTCCCAGCTGCCAGTTAAACCTGAGAAAGCTTGTGCGTGTATGCTTATGCACGTGAATGCACATACTCATATAACCACACTCAGGAAGATGTGTACTCCCATGAAAGGACCCAGGTCTTGGTGTGGAGGGGCAGCTTGTGGCCTTTGTGACATGTCTGTGCCCTCCCTGTCCCCAGTGGAAGGGCACCACCCAGCCTATGAAGCTGAACACTCGTCCGTCCAACGGGCTCCTGCGGCACATCCTACAGCAGGTCTACAACCACTCGGTGACCGACCCGGAGAAGCTCAACAATTATGAGCCCTTCTCACCTGAAGTATATGGGGAGACCTCCTTTGACCTGGTGGCTCAGATGATTGACGAGATCAAGATGACTGAGGATGATCTGTTTGTGGACTTGGGGAGTGGTGAGTATGGGTGTACTTTCTTAGTGCCTGGGTGCATGCACTTGGAGAATAGTTTAAGACTTGAGAAGGGCCGAGGCTCTAGGGCCCTCACCCTCAGGACTTGCATTTCCCCAGCCCTCACCCTCGTGCACTTGGCAAGCCTGCTATACACAGTAGCTGACCTTGACTCAGCTCTGTAGACCTTTTGGGAGCAGCCCCTGGGGCTCTCTAGGGTTCCCTCCCCTCACAGGTGTTTGGGCATTCTCTTCCTTCCTAGGTTGCTGCTTGAGGTGCTTCTGTGTCCTCTAGGGCCAGCCCCCAACTTTGCTGGTGTTCTTCTTCCCTGTCTCTGCACTTGTGGCCATCCTGGGTTGGGGGGGCCTCTGTGTCTGGCTCGTGGCTCTATGAGGATGCAAATGTGGCTGATGTTGGTCCACTCAGATCCCTGATTGGACCACCCAGTTGAGGTCATGATGCCTATAGTTCACAGTCTGTCACAGTCAGACTGTGTAGCACCTTCTGGAGCACTTGGCTTTCGCCAGGCACCTTGGACCTTAGCAAGATACACAGACCTCAAGCTTGTAGATGCAGAAATATTGTCTCAGATAGGCCTAGCCTTGGTGCTGAGGAAGGGGTCCCAAGGACAGGGATAGAGGTAACTTCTTTGGTGACATTATTCTTAGTGTAAGCTACTTCTTCTGTTTTTTATTTTTTATTTTTTTTGAGACAGAGTCTTGCTCTGTTGCCCAGGCTAGAGTGTTGTGGTGTCAGCCTAGCTCACAACAACCTTAAATTGCTTAGCTCAAGGGTTCCTCCTGCCTCAGCCTCTCAAGTAGGTGGGACTACAGTTGCCTGCCATCATACCTGGCAAATTTTTCTGTTTTTAGTGGAGATGGCATCTCTTTTTGCTCAGGCTGGTCTGGGACTTATGAGTTCAAGAGATCCTCCTATCTTGGCCTTCCAGAGTGCTGGAATTACAGGTGTGAACCACCACATCTGGCCAGTTTAAGCTCTTTTTAAGCAGTTAATTGACCAATTGGTATTTGTTAAGAATTCATACCTGTACTGAGCAGTCACCAGGACATTAAAGAAAAAGAAAAAGAATTCAAGGAGGTGCCTGTGGCTCAGTGAGGAGGACGCTGGCCCCATATACCAAGGGTGGCGGGTTCAAACCCGGCCCTGGCCAAACTGCAACAAAAAAATAGGCATTTTGGCGGGCGCCTGTAATCCCAGCTACTCGGGAGGCTGAGGCAAGAGAATCACCTAAGCCCAAGAGCTGGAGGTTGCTGTGAGCTGTGATGTCACAGCACTCTACCAAGGATGACAAAGTGCGACTCTGTCAAAAAAAAAAAAGAAAGAAAGAAAGAAAAAGTTCAGAAGTGAGTTATCTTTCTATACAGCCTTTTAAAGCCATGCAGTTTAGGTGTAACTACTGTTTCCATCCTTTCCTGCTACTGTAACCGACCATCAGAGACTGGGTGACATATAAACAGCACACTCAGTTCTGGGGGCTAGAAGTCCAAGGTCAAGGCTCTGGCAAGGTTGGTATCTGGTGAAAGCCTGGAATCAGCTTCTGAAATGGTGCCTCCTGCTGTGTCCTCACAAGGCAGAGGGGGAGAGGGGTCATTTTGTGAGGTGGCCTAATCACCTCCTGGGGTCTCACCTCTTCATTGCCCTGGGAATTAAGTTTCAGTGTGAGATTTAAAGAAGATGGATCTGCAGCCCATAGGCTTGTCCTTTCTGAATGGACTCCCAGCGTGCTCAGGCTCAGCTTTGGACCCTGATGCATGTTTCTGATTAGCGTGCTTATGGTTGTTCACATTCAACATGGTAAGCAAAGTGGCTCAAGACATTAAGTGATATGGAAATTGACTTCCCAGGAGGAGAGAGGGTTTTACTGATCCCCTATTCCCCCAGTGGGGGAGGGCAGACCTGGCCCTTGCTTTCTTGTCTAGTCCACCATGCGGTATGTGAATGCTGTGGTTAGAGACTCTGCTCTGGCTTACAGGGTCCTCTGCTGCACCCCCATCCCTACTTGAGCCTTAGCCAACTCCCATTGAGCTTTCTGGAGGAATTCAGATTTGGTCAGCCCCTGCCAGGCACTGCAGTGGTCACCTGGAGGTAATTCGCTGTCCTGAGGTGCTTCCAGGCCTGCTGAGTCTCAGGGAGCTGTGTCTGAGTCTGAATAGGGAATAGCACATGGGGTTACATTCTGTTTTGGGGGATCTCAGCATTGTGTCCATGGGAGACAAGTTGCACCAGCCGTCCTGCTGCCCTTTTGGGCCTGGCTCCTTGGAGGCCTCATATGTAAGCCCAGAGGGCATCCTGTAGCTTCTTCGTGTAGTGTCTCCAGTAGGCCTATCTTCTTCCCTGGGCACTTTGGGTGTCTGATGTGCTATAATCTCTCTCTGATTGAAGGTGTGGGCCAGGTCGTGCTCCAGGTCGCCGCAGCCACCAACTGCAAACATCACTATGGTGTCGAGAAAGCAGATATCCCAGCCAAGTACGCAGAGGTGAGTGGTTGGAGCAGGCACCTTGGGTGGCTTCCTTGCCCAGGTGGTATTTCCCTGGGCCTGAGAAGTTTGGCTGAGTTGAGGTGAGGGCTTGTGTGTGCAGTGCCTCTTGCCTCTAGCAGGTCCAGGTGGGAGCTCTGGTGGGGGTATGCCTTTGTGGTCATTGCATGGCCTATAGCAGAGATGACTTGGTTCCACCCCTGGCACAGCTCCTCTGGGCAGCCCTCCCAGGCTCCCTTCCTAGCAGGGGCCAGCCTGCTGTGGGCCTCTTTGCTGGGGCACTGGCCTCCCTGCTTTCCCATTGTCCCTGGTCTGCCTGGAGGCAGGGTTAGGAGTTGGCAGTGGATGCATCTGATTGGGGTTCTTGCCCATAGAAAATGTTTGGAGTTTGGGATGCACAGTGGATTCTGGTTGATTGAGAGTTGGAAGCATGGGCAGGCCCACAGTCGCCCCTGCCTGGTTGTGTGTTCCCTGGGGGGCTTGTTCAAAGACTAAAGCTTGGCTTGGCGCCTGTGGCTCAAGCGGCTAAGGCGCCAGCCATATACACCTGAGCTGGCAGGTTTGAATCCAGCCCAGGGCCCGCCAAACAACAAAAACAGCCAGGCGTTGTGGTGGGCGCCTATAGTCCCAGCTACTTGGGAGGCAGAGGGAGGAGACTTGCTTAAGCCCAGGAGTTGGAGGTTGCTGTGAGCTGTGATGCTACAGCACTCTACCAGGGTGACAGCTTGAGGCTCTGTCTCAAAAAAAAAAAAAAAAAGACTAACGCCTGTCAGTTTGACTGTCTCTGTGGGCCATCTGGGCTGTGGATGTGTGGAGGGCCTGCCTGACTGGGTCTGTAACGGGCTATTTGGTTTCTTTCTCTCCAGACCATGGACCGAGAGTTCAGGAAGTGGATGAAATGGTATGGAAAAAAGCATGCAGAATACACAGTGAGTGCCATCGCGCCATGCCCCGAGGCTACCACGCCAGCGCCAGCCCTTGTTTCCTCTTCTCCCCTCATCCTTCCTTTTTTGCTGTGGTCGACACGTGGCGCTTTCTCTTACTCCCTCCCGAGTCTCGTGGGCTGCCTGGCACAGCCTCCTGGGGCTGGCACGCAGGAGCCTCTGTTGGCACCTTCCCCTTCTTCCCTCTGGTGGGAACCCTTTTGTCTGCCAAATCTGGGTGGTGAATAGAACCATATGAAGGACAAGGGGTTTTCTGTTCAGTGGCACAGAGGCCTCTGAAACTGGTTGGCTCCATGAGATAGCTCTAGGGTCACTTGGGGGCCATGGTTTCTCTCCTTGCCTATCCTTGCTCGAGATCGCCTTATAGAGGGCTCCAGTCTCCCCGTTGACAGGGTGGCACATGTGGTGTGGATGAGGTTTCTGCCTGGCCCTTGTGTGATGTGGTCTCCTGGGAGCTGCATGGATGTCACCTGTGCAGCTGTTCATGTGGGTGCCAAGCACCTGTTCCCGGTGGTGGCTAAGCGTCTGTGGGGTGCACTAGGGGCAGGCCAGGGGTACTGGGTCTGTAATGGGTTGTTTGGTTTCTTTCTCTCCAGACAGCAGGAAGGATAATTGTCATGATTCAGGTGGTTGATCATTTAGAAGGTACTTCTACGAGTAGTGGCTACTTTTCTGTTCTCTTGACTTCTTCCTGCTCTGTGCTCACTGTAAGTCCCCTCTAGCAGCAGAGCTCAGCATTATGTTTGCACAAATGAGAGACATGGCCATGACAGGTGCCAGTCCCAGGGCCACATCCCAGGTGCAGGTACAGTGTGTCTGCTCTGATGTCCTTGCACGTCCCTTGCCTGTGAGTGCTTCAGTCTGGGTCCCTCACTTCTGCCCTCATCAGAGGCTGGATTGCTTAGGTTTCCCGGCCCTGCCTCTTGGACATGAGACCCACTCACTCCTCTCCCTTTCCAGATGTCAGCACAATAAATCCCCATGGGATGCTGACTGTGGAGCAGGACCCATAAGGTGTTGGGGAGCAGGAGGGAGGCTGTTTGTTTCTCAGGAATGAGGAGGAGCTAGGAATACAGGCCAGCACTCATCCAGGGGGAGGCTGTGGCTGCCGAGGGAGGTCTCCTGAGGCCCCCTAATGAGATTGGAGGAGCTCTGAGGACAGGACACTGGTAGGATGGTTTGTGGTGGTTTGAGGGTTAGTAAACTCTAGCAGGGTGCTCATGACAGGATAGTCTGAGGCTATCCACTCATCCTAGGTGCTGGCAGTGACCTAGTTAGGGGTTGAAATTTGCTTGTTTTGGAGTCTATCTGTGACAAGGCTCTTACTATTCAGAAAGGACACTGGGCCTGTCTTGATGAGCAGGGTGGGCAGCGGATTGGCCCCAGTTGGTATCCGTGTACTTCTTGTGTGTTTGTGCTCTCTGCCTGACAGCTTTCGAGTATGTCTGTTTGGCACTCCCTTCCTTGGATCCTGTGAGGTTCCTTTGCATCTGGTGGGCGAATGGGTAGCTGGATCCCTGAAGGCCAGAGCAGTGTTGAACACTGAGTAATGGTGGTCTCTGGTGGACCACCATTGAGAGCCTGGTGGAACTGGAGTTGCTAGGGCCAGTGTAAGGCAAAGCTTGAGCTACAGTTGGAGGTCCCTCCTGGAGTTGGTACCTGCCCAGCTACACAACTCCTGGAGGCTGAATGGGTGTGAGGAAAGTGCTGCTGGAAGTGGGTTTCCTTTCATGTGTTACAGAGGACAAATAGAGTTCTTTCTTTCATATTTATAGAAAAATGGAGCAGAAAATAGTTTCCCCATAATTGCTGTGTGGTATTGTGGTATGTTTATTGCAGTTGGTGAACCAGTGTTAAATTGTGGTGTTTTTTCTTTCTTTTCTTTTGTTTTTTTGAGACAGAGTCTCATTATGTCGCCCTAGGTAGAGTGCTATGGCGTCACAGCTCACAGCAACCTCCAACTCCTGGGCTCTAGCGATCCTCCTGCCTCAGCCTCCTGTGTAGCTGGGACTACAGGCCTGTAGCCTTCCACAGTGCCTGGCTAGTATTTTCTGTTTAGTAGAGACAGGGTCTTGATCTTGCTCAAGCTGGTTTCAAACCTCTGAGCTCAAGAGACTGTCCCGCCTTGGCCTCCCAGAGTGCTAGGATTACAGGTTGAGCCTCTGTGCCCAGCTTAATTTTTTTTTTTTTTTTAGAGACAGAGTCTCACTTTATCACCCTCGGTAGAGTGCTGTGGCATCACAGCAACCTCCATCTCCTGGGCTTAGGCGATTCTCCTGCCTCAGCCTCCCGAGTAACTGGGACCACAGGCACCCACCACAATGCCCGGCTATTTTTTTTTGTTGTTGCAGTTTGGCTGGGGCTGGATTTGAACCCGCCACCCTCAGTATATGGGAACAACGCCCTACTCACTGAGCCACAGGCGCTGCCCTAATTTTTTTTTTTTTTTTTTTGAGACAGAGTCTCACTTTGTCAACCTCCATAGAGTGCTATGGCGTCACAGCAACCTCAAACTCTTGGGCTCAAGCAATTCTCTTGCCTTAGCCTCCCAAGTAGCTGGGACTGCAGGCACCCGCCACAACGCCTGGCTATTTTTTTGTTGTCGTCATTGTTGTTTAGCAGTCCTGGGCCATGTTTGAACCTGCCAGCCCCAATGTATGTGGCTGGCGCCCTAACCACTGAGCTACAGGTGCCAAACCCAACCGACTTCTTTTCTTTTTTTTGAGACAGAGCCTCAAGCTGTCACCCTGGGTAGAGTGCTGTGGCATCACAGCAATCTCCATCTCCTGGGCTCAAGCTAGTCTCCTGCCCCCACTTCCCAAGTAGCTGGGACCACAGGTGCCTGCCACAATGCCCAGCTATTTTTTGGTTGCAGCCATCATTGTTGTTTGGTGGGCCTGGGCTGGATTCAAACTCACCAGCTCAGATTTATGTGGCTGGTACCTTAGCCACTTGAGCCTTAGGCACCAAACCCCAGCCTAATTATTATTATTTTTGAGACAGAGTCTCACTGTGTCACCCTCAATAGAGTGCTGTGACATCACAGCTTATAGCGATATCAAACTCTTCGGCTTAAGAGATTGTCTTGCCTCAGCCTCCCAAGTAGCTGGGACTATAAGCACCCACTACAGCGCCCAGCTATTTTTTTGTTGTAGTTGTCATTGTTGTTTTAGCAGGCCCAGGCTGGGTTTGAACCTGCCATCCCCCGTGTATGTGGTTGGTGCCGTAACTACTGTGCTACGGGCACCAAGCCTAATTTTTTATTTTTATTTTATTTTATTTTATTTTATTTTATTTTATTTTGAGAGACAGAGTCTTACTTTGTTGCCCTTAGTAGAGTGCCATGGCGTCACAGTTCACAGCAACCTCTAGCTCTTGGGCTTAGGCCATTCTCTTGCCTTAGCCTCCCAAGTAGCTGGGACTACAGGCACCTGCCACAATGCCTGGCTATTTTTTTGTTGCAGTTTGGCCAAGGCTGGGTTCAAACCTGCCACCCTCAGTATATGGGGCCGGTACTCTACTCACTGAGCCACAGGCACCGCCTAATTTTTTATTTTTAGTAGAGATGGGGTCTAGCTGTTATTTAGGTTGTTCTCAAACTTCTGAGTTCAAGTGATTGTTGGCCTCTGTCTCCCACAGTGTTAGGATTATAGGTATCAGCCGCCATGCCCTGCCAAATTGTGTTACCTGAAGGCCGGAGTGGTGGTTTGTGTTCATACTTTGTGCTGTATGCCGTTTGGTTTAGGCAGATGTACAGTCGTGTCACTACCCTCGAGATGTCCTGTGCTCCACTGTTCCTCCCTCCCCAACCTGGCAACCTCTGATCTTTTTATTGTCTTTTGTAGTTTTGCCTTTTCCAGAGTGTCCTATAGTTGAAATCATATTGTATGTGGACTTTCAGAGTGGCTTCTTTCACTTGGGAATATTCATTTAAGGTTCCGGGGCGGTGCCTGTGGCTCAAAGGAGTGGGCACTGGCCCCGTATACTGGAGGTGGTGGGTTCAAACCCAGCCCCAGCCAAAAACTGCAAAAAAAAAAAAAAAAAAAAAAAAGTTTCCTTCATGTTTCTTCATGGCTTAGTGGCTTCTTTCTAGCCCTGAATGGATCTCAGTGTCTTTTACTCACCTGCTATAGAACATCTTGGTTACTTCCAAGATTTGGCAACTATGAAGAAAGCTGCTACTAATATCTCTTTGAATTTCTGTGCAGACATGTTTTCAGCTCCTTTGGGTAAGTGCTAAATAGCATGATTGGTGTATCCTACCATAAGAGTACATTTAGTCTGGAAAGAAACTGCTGAGCTGCCTTCCACCGAGTCCACGCTGGTCTGCATTTCTACTACAAAGGGTGGGAGTGTATTAACTTTGTGTCTTGAACATTGGGAGTGATATTAGTTCCAGGAGTTTCTTTCTTGTTTTTTCTGGATTTTCAACATAGATGGTCATGTCATCTGCAAACAAAGACAGTTTTACCTTTTCCTTCCCAGCCTGTGCAGCTTCTGTTCTCTTGTCCTTATGTGTAATGAGAGCTTTGCAGTAGAGGTTGTAGAATAGAGGTAGGACGAATAGGGTAGCACTCCGTTTGTGCTCTTGGTGTGGGGCAGTACGGACCTTTTCCCATGAGATGTGATGGTAGATATCGGAGTTTGTGGATATTTCATGTCAAGGTGAGGAAATCCCCTCTTAGTTTTTGGAAGAGTTTCGTCACGAATAGATGTTGGCTTTTTTTCGATGGCTTTCCACAGTCCGTTGATAGGATTGTGTGGTTTCTGTTCTCTCACATGCTGATACGACCTTGTAATCTTCTTTATACATTGTTGGGTTTAGTTTGCTGATGTCGTCTTTCGTGTCTTTGGTGCCAGTCTCAGGGAAGGCTGGGGAGCTGCGGTGAGTTAGGAAGTATCCCTCTGCCTCTGTTCTCTTATAGCAGGACTTGCACACTTGCACATCTAGGGCTCAGGGCCCAGCTGTCCTTTCCTTCTCTTGGTCAAAGCTTCTTCCGGATTTCTCTCCCCTCAGTGAATGGTGAGTGTCGTTCTCTTTAGTCTTCCCCCCAATATGTGTCTGGTGCTCATCATTCAGGCTGTCCCGGTGCTAAGCTCATTTGGTTTCCATCCCAGGATGTTCCTGGCTGCCTGGTGACTGTATCAGCTGGCACCCTTGCTGGGAGTTCCCAGATGGTCACCATTTTGTTAAGGCTTCACGTGCCTGGTGGGAGAGCCATGCGGCTTCAAACATAGTGTGGGAGTTCTCATCTATGGGATCCTCAGCAGCCCTCAGCTTTCCTGAGTGTAGTGCAAGTGCCTCGCTGCCCCTCCTGTTGGAGGAGGAGTCAGGAAGCTAGAGTTGGTAGGGCTGTCCTGGGTGGATCTTTCTCCTTCCTTCTTCCTCATTTTTGTCACTGGGCAGCAATAGTACTTAGCCTGCTGGGCTTATGCTCAGCAATGTGCCTGAGAATGGCGCTTTCTGGTGTGGCACATAGCAGGTGCTTCTCAAGTGGTGGAGCTGCTCTCACTATCTGGCCTCGTATAGGTTAGGATGTCATAGTCATGCCAGTGGCTCCTCATATGTGGTTGGGAGCAGGATTTGGGGGAAAAGATGCTACTCCTTGTGGTGTCTAGAGCAACCTGCTTCAGGGAGGAGGTGGCCTCTGTGCCAACCTCTGCCCCAGCATTGGACTTCATTTTCTGAGAATGCCCTTGCAGCAGCCAACCTTGCCATCAGTCAAATGGCACCTTTTTTGGCAGGAACTTATGCCCTCATATTTAAGAAAAGCCCTCTGAGCAGCTTCCTGTGGCTTTGATGAGGTGCCTGGTTGGCAAGCTCTGAGTCCTGCCTTCTGTTCCTCAAGAAGTTGAGAGGAAAACCCCAACAGGAGCCTGAAAATAATTCAGCACACTTTTCCAGGCCCAGAGCCTGCATCTGGGCCAAGGACCACCTGCCACCCTTCCCGTGGAGACCTGGCATATGCCCTCCCTCTCTGATGTCCCGCCTTGTGAGTCTCCTGCTATTGCCAACTCTACCCAAGTCCCTGGAGCCAGCCTTGGGGTAGAAATTGGTCTAGGCTCCTTGTAGTTGGTTTCTTTCTTTTCTTCTTTTTTGAGACAGAGTCTCATTATGGTGTCCTAGGTAGAGTGCCGTGGCATCACAACTCACAGCAACCTCAAACTCTTGTGCTTAAGCTATTCTCTTGCCTCAGCCTCCCATGTAGCTGGGACTACAGGCATCCGCCACAATGTCTGGTTATTGTAGTTGGTGTCTTTCTTTCTTTTTTTTTTATTGTTGAATCATAGCTGTGTACATTAGTGCAATCAAGCGGTACAATGTGCTGGTTTCATATACAATCTGAAATATTCTCCTCAAACTGTTCAACGTAGTAGTCTTCATGGCATTTTCTTAGTTATTGTATGTAGACATTTGTATTCTGCCATTAGTAAGTTTCGCCTGTACCCATTTTAAGATGCACTGTAGGTGTGGCCCCACCCATTACCCTCCCTCCACTCTAACCTTCTCCCTCCCTTCCCCTTCCTTGGCCCTTTCCTCATAGTCTTGTGCTATAATTGGGTTATAGCCTTCATGTGAAAGCTATAATTTAGCTTCATATTAGGGCTGAGTACATTGGATACTTTTTCTTCCATTCCTGAGATACTTTGCTAAGAAGAATATGTTCCAGCTCCACCCATGTAAACATGAAAGAGGTAAAGTCTCCATCTTTCTTTAAGGCTGCATAATATTCCATGGTATACATATACCACAATTTGCTAGTCCATTGGGCACTTGGGCTTCTTCCATGGGTCGATGGGAAGATGGGCACTTGGGCTTCTTCCATGACTTAGCAATTATGAATTGGGCTGCAATAAACATTCTGGTACAAATGTCTTTGTTATGTTGTGATTTTTGGTCTTCTGCGTATAAATCTAGTAAAGGAATTATAGGATCAAATGGCAGGTCTATTTTTAGGTCTCTGAGTGTTCTCCAAACATCCTTCCAGAAGGAACGTATTAGTGTGCATTCCCACCAGCAGTGTAGAAGTGTGCCATTTTCTCCACATCCACGCCAACATCTCTGGTTTTGGGATTTTGTTATGTGGGCTACTCTTACTAGGGTTAGGTGATATCTCAAAGTAGTTTTGATTTGCATTTCTCTGATGATTAAGGATGATGAGCTTTTTTTCATGTGTTTGTAGATGGTGCATCTGTCTTCTTTAGAGAAGTTTCTCTTCAAGTCCTTTGCCCACCCTGAGTTGGGATCACGTGTTCTTTTCTTGCTAATACGTTTGCGTTCTCTGTGGATTCTGGTTGTTAGACCTTTATCGGAGGTACAACCTGCAAATATTTTCTCCCATTCTGAGGGCTGTCTGCTTGCTTTACTTACTATGTTCTTGGCTGTGCAGAAGCTTTTTAGTTTGATCAGGTCCCAGTAGTGTATTTTTGATACTGCTTCAATTGCCTGGGGAGTCCTCCTCATAAAATATTCACCCAGGCCAATTCCTTCAAGAGTTTTCCCTGCACTTTCTTCAAGTATTTTTTTTTTTTTTTGTAGAGACAGAGTCTCAATGTACCGCCCTTGGGTAGAGTGCCTTGGCCTCACACGGCTCACAGCAACTTCCAACTCCTGGGCTTAAGCGATTCTCTTGCCTCAGCCTCCTGAGTAGCTGGACTATAGGCGCCCGCCACAACGCCCGGCTATTTTTTGGTTGCAGTTTGGCTGGGGCCGGTTTGAACCCGCCACCCTCGGTATATGGGGACTGTGCCTTACCGACTGAGCCACAGGCGCCGCCCTTACGTTTAAATCTTTTATCCAGTGAGAGGCTATCTTAGTTAATGGTGAAAGGTGTAGGTCCAGTTTCAATCTTCTACAGGTTGCCAGCCAGTTCACCCAGCACCATTTGTTAAATAGGGAATCTTTTCCCCACTGAATGTTTTTAATTGGCTTGTCAAAGATCAAATAACGGTAACTAGCTGGATTCATCTCTTGGTTCTCTATTCTGTTCCAGACATCTACTTCTCTGTTTTTGTGCCAATACCATGCTGTTTTGATCACTATCGATTTATAGTACAGTCTCAGGTCTGGTAGCATGATTCCTCCTGCTGTGTTTTTATTGGTGAGTAATGTTTTGGCTATTCGAGGTTTTTTCTGATTCCATATAAAACGAAGTATTATTTTTTCAATATCTTTAAAATATGACAATGGAGCTTTAATAGGAATTGCATAAAATTATCTATTGCTTTGGGTAGTATAGACATTTTAACAGTGTTGATTCTTTCCAGCCATGAGCATGGTATGTTTTTCCATTTGTTAACATCTTCAGCTATTTCTTTTCTTAAAGTTTCATAGTTCTCTTTATCTAGATCTTTCACGTCCTTTGTTAGGTATACTCCCAAATATTTCATCTTCTTTGGCACTACTGTGAAAGGAATAGAGTCCATGACTGTTTTTTTGGCTTGGTTATTGTTGGTATATATAAAGGCTACAGATTTATGGGTATTGATTTTGTAGCCTGAGACATTGTTATATTCCTTGATCACTTCTAAAAGTTTTGTAGTAGAATCCTTAGTGTTTTCCATATATATGATTATATCATCTGCGAAGAGTGAAAGTTTGATGTCTTCTGACCCTATGTGGATACCCTTGATCACCTTTTCTTCCCTAATTGTAATGGCTAAAACTTCATTACAATGTTAAAGAGCAGTGGAGACAATGGGCAACCTTGCCTGGTTCCTGATCTAAGTGGAAATGATTTCAATTTAACTCCATTCAATATGGTATTGGCTGTGGGTTTGCTGTAGATGGCCTCTATTAGTTTAAGAAATGTGCCTTCATACCAATTTTCTTTTTTCTTTCTTTTTTTTTTTTTTTTGTAGAGACAGAGTTTCACTTTATGGCCCTGGGTAGAGTGCCATGGCATCACACAGCTCACAGCAACCTCCAACTCCTGGGCTTAAGCAATTCTCTTGTCTCAGCCTCCCGAGCAGCTGGGACTACAGGTGCCCGCCACAATGCCCGGCTATTTTTTTGTTGCAGTTTGGCTGGGGCTGGGTTTGAACCCGCCACCCTTGGTATATGGGGCCTGCGCCTTACCGACTGAGCCACAGGTGCTGCCCTATACCAATTTTCTTAAGTGTTCTGATCATGAAGGGATGCTGGATATTATCAAAAGCTTTTTCTGCATCAATTGAAAGAATCATATGGTCCTTATTTTTTAGTTTCTTTTTTTTTTTTGTAGAGACAGAGTCTCACTTTCTGGCCCTCGGTAGAGTGCCGTGGCCTCACACAGCTCACAGCAACCTCCAACTCCTGGGCTTAAGCGATTCTCTTGCCTCAGCTTCCCGAGTAGCTGGGACTACAGGCACCCTCCACAATGCCTGGCTATTTTTTGGTTGCAGTTTGGCCGGGGCCGGGTTTGAACCTGCCACCCTCGGTATATGGGGCCTGTGCCTTACCGACTGAGCCACAGGCGCCGCCCCTATTTTTTAGTTTCTTTATGTGCTGAATTACATTTATAGATTTATGTCTATTGAACCAGCCTTGAGACCTTGGGATAAATCGCACTTGGTTGTGGTGTATAATTTATTTGATGTGTTGTTGGATTCTGTTTGTTAGGATCTTATTGAGTATTTTAGCATCAATATTCATTAGTGATACTGGTCTATAATTTTCTTTTCTTGTTGGGTCTTTCCCTGGTTTGGGGATCAAGGTGATGTTTGCTTTGTAGAATGTGTTTGGTAATATTCCTTCTTTCTCTATATTTTGGAAGAGGTTTAGTAATAAAGGTACTAGTTCTTCTTTAAAGGTTTGGTAGAATTCTGAGGTAAAGCCATCTGGTCTTGGGCTTTTCTTTTTAGGGAGATTTTGTATAGTTGATGCTATTTGAGAACTTGATATAGGCCTGTTCAACATTTCCACTTCATTCTGGCTAAGTCTTGGTAGGTGGTGTACTTCCAGATATTGGTCACTTTCTTTCAGATTTTCTTTTTTTTTTTTTTTTGTAGAGACAGAGTCTCACTGTACTGCCCTAGGGTAGAGTGCCGTGGCATCGCACGGCTCACAGCAACCTCTAACTCTTGGGCTTACGCGATTCTCTTGCCTCAGCCTCCCGAGCAGCTGGGACTACAGGCGCCTGCCACAACGCCCGGCTATTTTTTGTTGCAGTTTGGCCGGGGCTGGGTTCGAACCCGCCACCCTCGGCATATGGGGCCGGTGCCCTACTCACTGAGCCACAGGCGCCGCCCTTCTTTCAGATTTTCATATTTCTGAGAGTAGAGTTTCTTGTAGTATTCGTTAAGGATTTTTTGAGTTTCTGAGGGGTCTGTTGTTATTTCATCGTTACCATTTCTGATTGATGAAATTAGAGATGTTACTCTTTTTTTCCTGGTTAGGTTGGCCAAAGGTTTATTTATTTTATTGATCTTTTCTTTTTTTTTTTTTTTTTGGCCGGGGCTGGGTTTGAACCCGCCACCTCCAGCATATGGGACTGGCGCCCTACCCCTTGAGCCACAGGCGCCACCCTATTTTATTGATCTTTTCAAAAAACTAACTTTCGGATTTATCTATCTGTTTTATAATTCTTTTGTTTTCAATTTCATTTAATTCTGCTCTGATTTTGGTTATTTCTTTTCTTCTGCTGGGTTTGGGGTTGGAGTGTTTTTCCTTCTCCAGTTGTTTGAGATGTCCCATTAAGTTATTAACTTCCTCTCTTTCCGTTTTCTTGAGGAAGGCTTGCAGTGCTATAAATTTCCCTCTTAGGACTGCCTTTGTAGTATCCCATAGGTTCTGGTAATTAGTGTCTTGATTGTTGTTTTGTTCCAAAAATTTGGTGATTTCCTTCTTAATCTCATCTATAACCCATCTATCCTTCAGCATAAGGTTGTTTAGCTTCCATGTTTTTGTATGGGAATGCAGGTTCCTGTTGTTATTGAGTTCAACTTTTATTCCACGATGGTCTGAGAACATGCAAGGAATAATTTCTATTTTTTTAAATTTGCAGAGGTTAGATTTGTGGCCTAGGATGTGGTCGATTTTGGAGTATGTTCCGTGGGCTGATGAAAAGAATGTGTATTCAGTTTTGTTGGGATGAAATGTTCTGTAGATGTCTGTCCAGTCCAGATGTTGAATGGTTAAGTTTAAATCTAAAATTTCTTTGCTTAGCTTCTTTTTGGAGGATCTATCCAGCACTGGTAAAGGGGGTGTTAAAATCTCTAACTACTATGGAACTGTAGGAAATCAAGTTGCTCATGTCTATTAGAGTTTGTCTTATAAATTGAGGTGCGTTCTGGTTGGGTGCATAAATATTAATAATTGAAATCTCATCACATTATTACCTTTAACGAATATGAAGTGTCCATCCTTATCCTTCCTTATTTCTGTTGGTTTAAAGCCTATTGCATCTGCGAATAGGATTGCAACGCATGCTTTTTTCTGCTTTTCATTTGCCTGGAGTATAGATGACCATCCCTTCACCTTGAGTCTATATTTGTCTTTTAATGTAAGATGCGATTCTTGTATGCAGCACATATCTGGCTTGAGTTTTTGTATCCAGTCAGCCAACCTGTGCTTCTTTAGAGGACAATTTAAACCATTCATATTAATTGAGAATATTGATAAGCCTTTTGAGAGTCCGGTGGACATTTTTAATCCTTTTGCGACTGTGGAAGTTGGAATTTGATCACAATTTTCTGGATGGGTTTACTTTTGTGGTGGAGGATTACGCTGGTCTTTGTGGAGGATAGGTCTGAGAATATCCTGGAGAGCTGGTTTAGCAAATTTCTTCAACATGTGAATGTCATTGAAGTATTTAATTTCTCTGTCATAAATGAAACTCAGTTTAGCTGGGTACAGGTTCCTGGGTTGAAAGTTATTTTGTTTTAGGAGATTAAAAGTCAATGGCCATTGTCTTCTAGCTTGAAAGGTTTCAGCAGAGAGGTCTGCAGTTATTCTAATATTCTTGCCCTTGTAGGTGATGGTTTTCTTTCTTCTAGCTGCTTTCAGAATTTTCTCCTTCATATTAACTTTAGTGAAATTGATTATGATGTGTCTGGGGGATGTCTTATTTGGGTTGAGTTGTGTTGGAGTTCTGAAACTGCTATCTGAATTTCAGAATCTCTTGGCATGTCTGGAAAGTTCTCCTTCATAATCTCATGGAGAAGAGACTCTATGCCTTGTGAAGCCACTTTGTTGCTTTCGGGGATCCCTATAAGACGAATATTAGTTTTCTTTGAATTATCCCAGAGCTCTCTGAGAGAGTGATCTGTTTTTGCTCTCCATTTCTCTTCCTCTTTGAGAGTTTGGGAGCGTTAGAAAACTTTGTCTTCAATGTCAGAAATCCTTTCTTCTGCTTGCTCCATTCTGTTACTGAGGGATTCTACTGTGTTTCTCAGATCTTTGAGGGCTGCAACTTCTTGTCTCAATGTGTCAAAATCTTTGGTCATTTGGTCTTTGAATTTGTTGAATTCTTGAGATATCTGTTGGGTTACTGCTTGGAATTCTAATTCGATCTTATTTGCTATCCAGATTCTGAATTCGATTTCTGACATCTCAGCTATTTGTTTTGTGCATGGGATCTTGTGCTGTGTCTGCCCTATTGATCCTTGGGGGAGTTGATCTACTCTGATTATTCATATTGCCATAGTTTTTCTGTTGATTTCACCTCATGATTGTTTTTCACCGTTGCCTCTGGCCATCCTCAGAGTTGGGGAGGTGTCTCTCTAAGATTGGATCCCAGCGGATCACTCTATTGTTGCTGAATCTTTGTAGGGAGTGACCCTGTGTAGTTCCTCTGGGGCTGCCCCTGCCAGGTAGTTCTGGTTGTGAAAGCAGCTCCAGTGTGTGACACCTGGATACAGCAACAGGGTGGGAGGTGGTGCACACGGTTCTGGGAGTGCCTGGCGCCTAGTGACTTTGACACAGGGAGCCAAAGACTCCAGCAGTCTCTGGCCAGGAGAAGGGCTCTGCACAGAGGCAGGGAGGGCTCCGGAGTGCATGCGGCTACCGGAGTCCCTGGCCAGATGAGAGGGCCGGTGTGGAGGCCAGGAGGGTATAGAAGGGAGGATGCAGGGTTGCGCAGCTCCCGCAGTTTTTGGTCAGGGCATGCGGAGGCCCAGTGGGCGCGGGTCGCAGGTTGGGCATCGTGGCGCAGCTCTTATGGAGGTCTGGATGGCGCCAAGCCCAGGAGTTTGAGGTTGCTATGAGCTGTGACGCCACAGCACTCTACCCAGGGCAACAGCCCAAGGTTCCAGTGTGCCAAAACCAGTCTTACTCTGCCCCTGAGGGTTAATGCTGTAAGGCAGCTCAGTGCCCGCCTTTAGGCTGCTCAGTCACTAGGTTACTAGCTCCTGCCCAATCCTTGCTCTGAGACCCTGAGTGCTGAGCTTGCCAGGGAAGTTCTCTCACAATGGCTCCCTGCGGCCCAAAGCCGAACACTATTAGCTCCGTCCAGCTCAGCGGCTCAGTCTGGGGCCCTAGACAATGCCCAAAGTCCTCCACACTCCTGCTCAAGCTCTCCCCAAGGCAGTTCAACTGAGTGCCTCTCCAAAAACAGCGAAATAGTTCACAGGTAAGGCCTTTCTGGTTTGCAGTCTCACTGCTGCTTGTACTTATGGCTGCTGGCGGGATTAGGTCAATTGAACACACGCAACCACTTGCCAGTTGTCCACTGTTTTTGTCTCCTCTTGGGGTCCAGAAGTCCCTTGCTGACTCCCTGTATCCTCAAAGGGATGATTATAGGCAAATCCCACCAACCAGAAATGCCTGGAGTCTCATCTCCCCAGACTCACCGTGCCCAGTTGCAGGGAAGCTGTTATTCGGCCACCATCTTGGATTCTTGTCTATTGTAGTTGGTTTCTTGAGTCCAGAGTGGTCCCAAAGCAAGGGACACCTTGGGTGGCTATGGCATCACTGAAGCACAATGAGAGGAAGGCCACAGCTATGGGTGGAGCCACCTCTGTACTGGCTCTTTTTTTTTTTTTTTTTATTAAATCATAGCTGTGTACATTGATATGATCGTGGGGCATCATTCACTAGCTTCACAGACCGTTTACCAAGTTTTTGTACTGGCTCTTTCTGGTCCTCTGTGTAAGATTTGTTACCCTCTTGGGATGTGCATGCAGGACTGTGACAGGGCTGACGACAGGAAGGGGAGGCTTCCACCATAGCACGGTCAATCCAGGGCTGTGTTTGGAGACCCCCACATAGCCCAACCCTTCACTCACTATGTATTGAGTCCACTGTGGCCTCTGTGGGCATCAGGCTGTCCAGGGACAGGCCCTGGTGAATGTACCTGGCTACTTGGCATGTTGGCAAGATGATAGGGCCATAGAGGTACCCTCCTGATGGCACTTCCAGCCCTTTCTGGGTTTGGATGGGGCCTGCGTCAGTCTCCCCACTGGACTAGTGCTTCATGGAGGCCAGGGCTGACTTGCTAGAATGGGGTACACCTGCTAGGTCTGAGTATGACCCTCCTCTATTGGCTGGCCATGTAGAGGATGTGTGGTAGGCTTTGGGGCCTCGAGGAAGACCATCATTTGTAGCATGCAACATTGGTAGGTCTCAGTTATGTGGGCACCAGCCTGGGCCCCATCCTGAGGCGTGAAGGTCACACACATTCCCTCCTAATGGTGTGTATTGGGCCATATTAACACTGACTTCCGGCCTGGCATGATGGCTCACGCCTATAATCTTAGCACTCTGTGAGGCCGAGGCAGGTGGATTGCTTGAGCTCAGGAGTTTGAGATGAGCAAGAGCGAGACCCTGTCTCTACTGAAAATAGAAAAACTGGCTGAGTGCCTGTAGCTCAAATGGCTAAGGTGCCAGTCACATACACCTGAGCTGGCTGGTTCAAATCCAGCCCAGGCCTGCCAAACAACAATGACAACTACAACCAAAAAATAGCTGGGCGTTGTGGCAGATGCCTGTAGTCTCAGCTACTTGGGAGGCTGAGGCAAGCGAATCGCTTAAGCCCAGGGGTTGGAGGTTGCTGTGAGCTGTGACGTCATGGTACTCTACCCAGGGTGACAGCTTGAGGCTCTGTCTCAAAATAAATAAATAAATAAATAAAAATAGAAAAACTGGCTGTGTAGAAAGGCTCACGCCTGTAATCCTAGCCCTCTGGGAGGCCAAGGTGGGTGGGGTGCCTGAGCTCACGAGTTCGAGACCAGCCTGAGCCAGCATAGCTGGGCATTGTGGTGGGTACCTGTAGTCCCAGCTACTCTGGAGGCTGAGGCAAGAGAATCGCTTGAGCACCCAAGTTTGAGGTTGCTGTGACCGTGACGCCACAGCACTCTACTGAGGGCGATAAAAAGAGTTTGGGGTTGCTGTGAGCTATGATGACACCATGGCACTCTACCCAGGGCGGCAGAGTGAGACTGTCTGACAACAAAACAAAGCAAAACCCACAGACTTCTTGGGAGGGTACTATCATCAGAAGGTCACTGTCTGCCTATGCAGGGACAGACGGGTGCCAGGGGCTGGGGGAGGCCAGGAAGATTCTGGAGCAGTGCTGACACCTGTGGCCTCAGGTGGGCTGTGGCATGGAACAATGTGGCTTGGAGGGTTGGGATCTTCCCTGGTCAACTAGACCCTGAGGAGAGAGTGGCCATATGAGGGAGAGGCTGAAGGCACCACGTTGGGGTCCTAGGGCAACCCCAGATACAGTACAGTGACTCAGCAGATCACTGGCAACTGTGGTTCACGATAATGAAAGGACTTAGCAGAATCAGCAAAGGTAACAAGTGCAACGGGTGAGTTGGGCAGCCAAGGCCTATCATCCAGAACCCTCTCTGCATGGAGTCGTGCAGGATGTGCTCCATCCCTAACAGTGAGCCATGACAACATGCTTGCAGTGTAGCCAGGAAAGCTCTCAGGGCCCCCATCTGGGATTTGTGGGTCCTAGTCACAAGACGTCTCACCTCATCCCACCTGGCCTATGCCAAGATTCCAGATGCCAGAAGAACACAGGGCTCAGGTATAGACCATGGTGTTTGCAGGAGCAGTTTAGGCCCAGCAGCCTCTGCTGTCAGCAAGGTAGAGGTACCCTGCCCAGGCTCCTGGACACCCTTAACACCCTTGCCAGTGCCTTCAATGGACACAGCCTGAGGTGCCAGCTCTGTTCTGCTGAGCACCATTGGGGGTATTGCACCTAAGTCACTTGTCTGGTTTTGGTTGGCTTATATGGAGGTGCCAGGATGATGCAAAGGGCTGCTGAGGGTAGAGGGAAGCAAGAGATGGGGATGCTGGGGCCAGGGCCTGGGGATATCGAGGTGTTTAGCACCTTTGGTGCAGGTCAACCTGCCCTTCTCATCTCATGTCCTGTCCCTTCCAACTGCGGGTAGCCTGGTTGCATGGCCTTGTCACGGTGGCGCAGCCATATGCTTGTGGGACTATCTCTACTCAGTATCTTTCTGTCTAGAGTGAGATGCCCTAGGCTAAGCACCAGTCCTGTGGTGCTGTGTGAGGTGGGTGTTCCTGTCACTCCATGGCCCTCAGAGTGCCAGTATGGGCCTCTGTCATGACTCATAATTTGGCAGTCTTTGGCCTCTAGCTCCTGGCAGCCAGGAATCCACTTCCCATCTCTGTGGATCTGCCTGATCTGGACATTTCATATAAGCAGAGTCTTACACTGTGTGTTCTTCTGTGTCTGGCTGCTTTCACTGCATGATGTCTTTAAGGTCCATCTACATTGTAGCCTATGTCAGAACTTCATTCCTTTTTTTAATTTTGCTTTTTTTTGAGACAGAGTGTCACTATGTCACTCTCAGTAGAGTGCTGTGGTATCACAGCTCACAGCAACTTCAGACTCTTGGGCTCAAGCAATTCTCTTGCCTCAGCCTCCCTTGTAGCTGGGACTTTTTTTCATTTTTTTTTTAAATTTAGGACTAATAGGGTAAAAACTATTAGGTTATATAATTTACACATGACAGGTAAAATTTAGAATTGTAGCTGTGTCCTACGCCCAGTGAATGTGCCATATATCCATGTATTGGACCCATTGGAAGTTACTGAACTCCTTACATTTTCTCCCCTTCATGAGTTTAATGGAGATTTAGAGCCTCCTTCCTTTTCATGACTGAGTGATATTCCAGTGTCCATGGACCACGTTTTGTGTATTCATCTGTTGATGGACACTTGGGTTGTTTCTATCTTTTGGCTATTGTGAGTCACGTCATTTGTCATAGGTGCTTATGTGCTGATTTCTGTGTGAATGTATTTTTACTTCTCTTGGGAATGTATCTAGGAATGAAGGAGGTGATAAGTTTTTGAAGAATTATGAAACCATTATGTTGGTTTTCTGAATGTCCTGTCTCTAGACAGGTTACTGAGAACCTTGCAGACCTTGGTCTATCGAGGGCAAAAAGTGACATTAGTCTGCTAACCAGAATCACACGGGAATGGGGAGTCAAGTTGTAGAAAGAGCTCTGTCTGGCAGATGTTGGCATACCCCAGCACCATGTGGCTTCTCTTGGGAGTGGCTTGAGGTTAGCACATTGGGGCCCTCTGGCCTTGCCTCAGGATGCTACTGCTGGCTGCTTCGTTCTGAGGTGACTGGAGCTTCTGCTTTTGAGCTTCTGTAGGAAAGTGTGTGGACAGGGTATTGGGGTTTCCTAGAGTATACTTCTATGTGGCCTTAATGACTTTCTGTCCATGTGGGCTCTGTACTCCTCCTGAAGTGGGTGCTAGAGCATTTTCCCAGCATCTACTGTGGCCAGATCCCTTGGAGGTCTTGCCCAGCCTCCACTTGACCCTCCACTGTCCCCTCTTGCCCTCAGAGCAGTGGCTGGTGGCACTCTGGGCTCCTCCCACAGTGAGCAGCTATGTGCCCATTTCATTGTTCTTTCATGGGGCAGAGCGGGCGGGGCAATTAAACCAGATGAGCCTGCCGGGATAAGCTGGCTGCTGTCTTCTCTTTCAGTTGGAAAGAGGCGATTTCCTCTCCGAAGAGTGGAGAGAGCGGATCGCCAACACGAGGTACGTGGGGAGTGGGGTACGGTGTTAGGGTAAGTGGTGGGGCCATAAGGGAAGACATAGGGTGGGGTGGGGTCCCTGAACTCCCTGGGCTTCCTTCATGCTAGGATCTCCTTCCATTAAACGCCCCTGCCTGTTACTTGCCTTCAAAGTGGCACTTGTTACCAGCAGGCCCAAACCCAAGCCCCATGCGCTGGCTCCTCCATGCTGGGTCTTCCTGTCTTCCTGTCTCCTTGTTTCTCCCTCCTTGATGGGCCAGTCCTGACTGTTATTGTACCCCTGGAGTAGCCCTGCTCCTATGCGCCTCACTCAGAGCCCCCTTGGCCGAGCACCCAATGCCTTGGTGCCCTGTGGCTCATAGAGCCATGTCTCTGAGTTCTTCCCATCTACATATTCTGCCTGTCTTGCTGGATTCATGTCCTCCAGTACCTCTGGGGTCCCTCTACCCTTTTGGCCCCCTGCCCATCTAGGTGCGCCTGCCTGCGTGGTGTCTGCTGCACCCGGTGATTTCTTTGAGGGTGGAACGTGGGAATCTCCCAGTGATGCTGCTGGGATCTACCTGAATTTGGCTGGGCCTGCTGTGCCCATGCACAGGTGCTCTGACCGCTCAGCTCCTCTATGACTCTATCCAGCAGGGTCTCCTATGGGAGCTCCCCAGTTCATCTGTTTTGCACCATTGCCACCATCCCTTAGAAACCTGATGGCTTTCCTGGCATCCTGTTGACTCCCCAGTTGTAGTTCAAGTGGGCCTTGCACCCTTGGCCTTGAGGAGTCACGTCTCTGCTTGCCTTTTACCTTGTTGGTGGCTCTGTGTGCTCTGCCCTGTGGCTGGGTCCTATCTGCCCTTCCTGTAGGTGCAGTGTAAGTGAGCCTTGGCCGTGCTGATTCCTGGCTGGGGCATCACCTAGGGTCCTTGTGGGGACCAATGGCGCTTTCTCTTGCCTTGGTTTACTTTTCCCTTTCATGTGTCTGAAATGCAGCAGGGTGATAGCTTTGAAGCTAGTTCTCTTGGTGCTTCCTTCTCTGAAAACACCAGTTCCTGAGGGTTATTTCTGTCTCCCACAGAAATAACTGAATCTAGCAGTTCTGGCTTCTGACCTGCTCCTGCATAGACCTTGGGGAGAGTCCGAGTCAGGTGGGGACAGTGAGCCCAGCATCCTAGGACCTGTGTGCATCTTGGTATTTGTTAGCAATGCCCACAGATGCGTCCACTTGGGGCCACACTCGCAAATCTCACTCTTCTGCTGGGTGGCAAGACAGAGCCTCTGATTCCTCTGATTCGCATTTCCATCCCTCCTGGCTACTATTTTTCCTTTCTGTGGCCTGAAGGTCCTTCTCACTGTTCTAAATACCTGGGAGGCATTGCTGGTAAATGTTTCTAAAATTCTCAATTTTAAAACTATCATGATTCAAAACAAACTGCTCACACTATTTTCTGCCACATTCCAAGGAGGATGTGCTTTTCTTCTGTCCATACATGTGAGCTCCTTGTGGTTCGCATGGGGGACTCTTATGGCCCTGGTGGGTGGGCTGGGGTATGGGCAGAGGTTGGCACTGGCATCTGCACACTGCACTGGGACTCATATGCCTGTGCTAATGGAGCCTTCATGTTACTCAACTGGAACATTGTTTTGCAGTGTTATATTTGTGAATAACTTTGCCTTTGGTCCTGAGGTGGATCACCAGCTGAAGGAGCGATTCGCAAACATGAAGGAAGGTATGTGTGTGTGCCTCTGACCCGTCCTGTCATGTGTCTGCCTCATGTGTCATCCCAGACTCCCAGAGTGCCTAGTCATGTTCCTGAGGGGGATGCAGCTAGGGAGACCTCTAGGCATCCTGCAGAGGTCTCGGGTGCGCCGCTCCCTTTGTTTTCTCACTGTCCCTTAGTTTACAATGTCTGGTTGGAAGTAGGAGCTCAGCACTCCCTCCCGAGGCCTGTGGCTGGCACTATGAGGAGCTGACACAGCCTGGGCACAGGCCTTGCTGGATTTGGAGCCTCCATTTTATACTCCACCCTACAGCGTGTCCTGTATCCTGACACTTTGGGTGGAACCCCAGCTGAGGTGCTGGCTGCAGGTCCCCCATGGCCACCAGGGCCCCCACTAGTCCTGCAGCAGGATGACAGGGCAGGTTCCCTGCCCTCTGGGGAGCAGTGCCTTCCTCTCCCTATGCCTGCTTCCCACTGTTGCAGCTCTCGGGTGCCCTCCTAAGGCAGGGAGATAAGTGCAATGGGTTTCCCCCCCACCAGCTTTGTGAAAATGACAGGTAGACATGACAAGCTGCTTCAGAAAAACCCAGTTTTCTACCTTCAGCACCAATGACCTGTGTCCCTAGGGGCTTGGTGTACAGATGTGTGTGTGCGCACTCATGCCCCTCCTGTGAGCATAAGTGTGTTAGAACAGTGTAATCCTGGAATGTCTTAAAACTTTAACTGAGGGTACATGTCCTTCTTTAGCTAAGTACCTCTCCTGGGCTCAGGGCTCCCACAGGAGGGGCCAGGATTCTTGAGGCCCTGACACCTGTTCTCTGCCCACTGCCCCGCTGCCCAGGAGCACCTCTTCAGGGACTTTCTCCCTGATTTCCAGGCAGAACCCAGGCCTGGTACTAGGTAGTGGCCACTGCAGTGATGTCTCCTTTTTTATCTCCCCCTCCACCTGTTTGTAATGGTGCTAGTCTGGTGTGCTAGGTACCTGGTCCTCTGGGTGTCCCGAGTCCTTGCTTGGCTGGTTTTCTCATGTGTGTGTTTTTTTTGTTTGTTTGTTTGTTTGTTTTCAGACAGAGTCTCATTCTGTCACTGTAGGTGCCAGCCACAATACCCAGCTAGTTTTTCTATTTTTAGTAGAGACAAGATCTTGTTCTTGCTCAGGCTGGTCTCAAACTCCTGAGCTCAGGCAATCCTTTCTGTCTCAGCCTCCCAGAGTGCTGGGATTACGGCCCTCATGTGTGCTTTGATGTGTCCCTCCTTGCCCTGCTCCCTGTGTGCTGGATGATGAGTCATTGCATGTGCCCAGTAGGTCTCTGGCAAGAACACAGCTTCCAGATGTCCCTACAGTGTCCACCCCACCCCTTAGTTGGATTGTGGCAGATGAAGAATGGCTGTCATCTTTGTGAGGCAGAGATCCTAATGTGCCCCAAGAGGCTGGCTCTGTGACTTTTTTTTACTTGACTCTATTGATCTCTGAGTTTTTTGCTCTTTTCCTGACACAGCAAGGTCACTGGCCTGACGTCATGTGTGTCCAGCCCAGCCTTGGAACTCTCCCTTCCCCATTTCTACTGGTCATGGTGTGGCACTTAGAAAGCAAGGTGCCTGCCGGATGCTCCTGGTCAAGGGGCAAAGTAGCTTTGGGAGGAGAGAGCTGACATAGGGAGGGGAGGTGTGTAAATGCATTCATTTTGAGTTTTTCAACTTTAGCTTTATTATTTTTGATTTTTATATTTCTCTCTTTTTTTTCTTTTGGAGACAGAGTCACTATGTCGCACTCAGTAGACAGCTGTGGCGTCATAGCTCACAGCAACCTCAAACTCTTGGGCTTAAGTGATTCTCTTGTTTCAGCCTCTCAAGTAGCTGGGACAATGCCTGGCTATTGTTTGGTTGTAGTTGTCATTGTTGTTTGGCAGGCCCGGGCTGGGTTCGAACCCACCAGCTCTGGTGTAATGTGGCTGCTGCCCCAGCTGCTGAGCTATAGGCGCCGAGCCATTTGTCTCTTATTCTTACACTGAAAAATTTGGTTCCTTAAAGTGTTAATGTATTTACTTATAATGTTTTTCCTGCAGTTTACATGAAAGTTTTATAATTATGGTTGATAGTTGATAAATTAATAGCAGACTTACTGAGTGAAGGTTGAGGTTTCTCTGTGGTTCGTTGTGTCCTTAGAATTTATCACATTAATGATGTATAGACAGACTCCTGTTAAAGAGTTAGTTGAGGTCTTAAATAATTATTTTTCCTTGTGACTGGTATTCGTTTGAATCTGCAGTTGGGCTTGGTTTATTTGTGTACAGGTTGGGGGTTACCCTTTGTCCTTTCAGGTCTTACTCTGGGATGTGTGAAGTGTTTTGCCCACATTCTGTAGCCTGGAGAGGGCCCATCCCTGTCCCCCTGGCAGGCTCCCTTCTCAGGCCTTCTGCTTTGTCTTTTATGTGGGCTTTTAAAGAACCAGCTGTGTGCACACTGTTCTGTCCCTCTTTCCTAACTTAACAAGAAATCCTGGAAATCACTGCAGACACACCAAGCAAGCTCTACCTCCAGCTGCACCTTCCCTGGCAGTGGCCATCTCAAACTCTGGACTTTGGGACTGTCCTTTGTGGGCCGAGCCTGCAACTGTCTGAGGAGCTTCCTCTGCGGATCCTGCCCTCAGTGTGCGAGTGCTGGGTCAGGGTCTATGTGGTGGGATTTGGAGAAGACTTGGGGACATTTTTTGAAGGGAGATTATTTGTATGACAAGCTCATACATGGAAGGTAGTGGATGGTTTTGCTTCAACTTGTAAGAAGACTTAGAAGAAGATGGGTCTCAGCTGTGGTTTCCATGTGTTCAGTGTTTCTTTCCTTCTGTGTGACTTGTTCTGTGCTAGTGTCTGTGTGTGTTTACTTTCCCATACATGGCAGTGATCAATGTTTGTGTTTCAGGTGGCAGGATTGTGTCCTCAAAACCCTTTGCACCCTTGAACTTCAGAATAAACAGTAGAAACTTGAGTGGTAAGACACTGTCATTGCTCTAATTAGTGTCAATAATTTATTTTTCTTTTTTAGATAGAATCTCACTCTGTTGCCCAAGCTAGAGTGCCTTGGTGTCAGCTTAGCTCATAGTTAACCTCAAACTCATGGGCTCAAACAATCCTCCTGCCTCAGCCTCCTGAGTAGCTGAGAGAATAGGCACCTGCCACAAGGTCTAGCTAGTTTTTCTACTTTCAGTAGAGACAGGGTCTTATTCTTGCTCAGTCTGGTTCTCAGATCAAGAGATCTTCCTGCCTAAACCTCCCAGTGTGGTGGGATCACAGACGTGAGCCACCATGCCTAGTGCTGATAATTTTAAACATTTGATGTCTTTTATCACAGGGCTCTTCCTGGGCCCTGTGGATATTGGTTGGGGCTGGGGTGGGTCTGTCCTTGGCAGTTCAGGGCACTGAGCAGCATCCCTGGCCCCCACCTGCTCTGTGCCAGGAGTACCCCCTATTGTGACAACCACAGATGTCCTCAGACACGGCCCAGGGGCTGCTGGAGGGAATTTCCCTGGGTGAGAGTTTCAGGGAGTTTGTCCACAGAGCCGCTCACCCATGTGCTTAGATGGTCAGAGCAGGCTGTGGCCATGTGGATAGTAGAGACCTTAGACTGCAGAAAGCCTGCAGCAGGGATGAGCTGGCCCCTTTAGTGCTTCTTATGGGTTGAGCAGAGGCTGCTGACTTGTCAGCTCCAGGCCATACTGCTGGTCAGCATGGTCGCCCCATAGGGCAAGACCAGGTCAGGGCTGGGTACTCAGAGGTGCAAGTGGTAGTAAGTGCTGGCTACTCTTTTTTTTTGTAGAGACAGAGTCTCACTTTATGGCCCTCGGTAGAGTGCCATGACGTCACAGGACTCACAGCAACCTTCAGCTTTTGGGTTTACGCTATTCTCTTGTCTCAGCCTCCCGAGCAGGTGGCTGGGACTACAGGTGCCTGCCACAATGCCTGGCTATTTTTTGGTTGCAGTTTTGGCCGAGGCCGGGTTTGAACCCACTACCCTTGGTATATGGGGCCGGCACCCTACTCACTGAGCCATAGGCGCCACCCAGTGCTGGCTACTCTTGCAGTCCTAATCTATGTTTGCTTCAACTTGTAAGAAGACTATCCAGCTTTTGGATAATTCTTTTTTTTTTGGACAGAGTCCGTAGCTGTTGCCCTGGGTAAAGTGCCGTGGCGTCACAGCTCACAGCAACCTCTAGCTCTTGGGCTTAAGTGATTCTCTTGCCTCAGCCTCCCAGGTAGCTGGGGCCGCAGGTGCCCACCATAATGCCCAGCTATTTTTTGTTGTTGTTGCCATTGTTGTTTTAGCTGACCCTCTAGCCTTGATGTATGTTGCCAGCACTCTACTCACTGAGCTACGGGTGCCTCCGTTTCTAGATAATTCTGCAAGTTCTTTAGATCTCCCTCAGTTGGGCTTATCTACAGTTTACCTATGACAAGCCCTTTCAGCTTAGAGGAGGTCACAGACCAGGTGCTGGAGACACCCTGGGCCTCTGGGTGGCTGTGGGGCCTGGACCTAGCGAGGTGGGAAGATACTGCCCCAAGTCTTATGATGGGAAGGGGGAAGGTGATGTGGCTCAGGTCTATTTCCTGTTCTGCCTGTCTTTGAGGTGATGAGCTCCTCCTCTGCCTGTTGCAGGCTCCTATGGTAGTGGTTAGGGTCAGGGTGCTGTGCATAGAGGCCTACAGGCTGGGGCAGCTATGCAGCTCTGTGGTAACCTTGCCTATTGTGTGCAGACATTGGCACGATCATGCGTGTTGTGGAGCTGTCACCCTTGAAGGGCTCGGTGTCATGGACGGGGAAGCCGGTCTCCTACTACCTGCACACTATCGACCGGACCATAGTGAGTGTCCTGGCTGTACCCCTGGCCAGCAGCCCCTATGACCCTGCTGGATATAGGAGAGCCAAGTCAGCTTCTGTCCAGGGAATCCCAGTCCTGACCACCCACCACCCTTGCTCCCAGCTCTCAGCTCACTCTATGTCCAGGGAACAGGACTCCAGGTCTTCAGGTCAGGCTGGGAGACCCCTTTCTGCCTATCTTCCGCACGGTCCTCTGATACAGCCCAGGGCCAGCCTGCTCTCCCCTCTGTGTGCTTCTCCCGGTAGTCCTCCTCTGTGCCTGCTCTCCCCTCTGTGTGCTTCTCCCGGTAGTCCTCCTCTGTGCCTGCTCTCCCCTCTGTGTGCTTCTCCCGGTAGTCCTCCTCTGTGCCTGCTCTCCCCTCTGTGTGCTTCTCCCGGTAGTCCTCCTCTGTGCCTGCTCTCCCCTCTGTGTGCTTCTCCCGGTAGTCCTCCTCTGCCAGGCAGCATTGCCCCAGCCTCAGGCCCCTCCTTTGCTTTAGCTCTAAGGTTTCTGAAGGTGGGACATGGGGCTAGTTTTTCTTCATCAAGTTTTGCCACCTTTTTTGGACCTTTACATACAGTAAAGCCTTAATTTGGATCCCTTCTGGGGAGCATTGCTATAAGTTGGGGGCTGACTGCCCAGCTAGATGTGCCCTGCCCCCTCTCTCTGGAGGTGACTAGAGTTCCTCAAAGGGACTGGGACTGTTCTGCCCTGTGATGTGGGGGCTTCACCTACACATGTGGTCACCTGTGTCCCATGAGAGGAGCTGCTTTTTGGCACTGGGGCCATGCGGTCTCTGCTCTGTGATCCAGTCGGCAAAGCTGGGAGCCTGGGTTGGGAGAGTGGTGATGTTTCTCTGCAGAATGTCATTCCCTCTTCCAGGGGTGACGTCACGTTCTGACAGAATGTGCCTGTCCAGTAGGTCTAAGTGGCCCCAGTGCTCAGCTGCAGCTTGTTGGTGAGCTGAGGATGGTTCTTGCCATGGCAGGCTTGGGTCACACACTCGTCTGCCACCAGCTGTTCCAGCCATGCTCTGTGATGCTCTGTGTCCCAGAATAGCTGATGTTATCTGGGGTGTCTCATTACTCCCAACAGAGTTTGGGACTCAACTTCTAATAAGAATTTTTCTTTTCTTTCTTTTTTAGCTTGAAAATTATTTTTCTAGTCTGAAAAATCCAAAACTCAGGGTAAGTGTGTATGTTTTCTTCCATGGATGTTTTCATCCATGAGCTAATAGCATGGATGTGCTGCTGTATGAAAACTTGAGAAATTCCCAAATGGCTGGATTAAGGCATGATAACTGTGGCTTTTCACACCACTGCATCCTTTACCTGTCTCTGTCTTTCTTTTCTCTACACTGTCCTCATCTTCGATGGGTTTACCTGGGCCAGTCTTCTTATAATAATTTGAGGAAGGTAGTTTGGGTGAGCTGTGGTCTTCTTCTTCTTCTTTTTTTTTTTTTTTTGAGACACAATCTCATTGTGTCGCCCTAGGTAGAGTGCTGTGGCATCACAGCTCACAGCAACCTCTAATTCTTGGGCTTAAGCGATTCTCTTGCCTCAGCCTCCCATGTAGCTGGGACTACAGGCGCCCAGCCACAACGCCCAGCTAGTTTTTATTGCAGTTGTCGTTGTTTAGCTGGCATGGGCTGCGTTTGAACCCACTACCTTCGGTGTATGTGGCTGGCGCCGTAACCAGTGTGCTACGGGTGCCGAGCCAGTTGTGGCCTTCTAAAAGTTATTTTCAGTGAAGTACAGAATTGCTGTGACCTGTGCTTCTGCTGCCCAGGGCCAGAATGTTCTTTGCTCTCCTTGCAGAGTGTTGTTTCTCAGCACTGCTGTCAGTGTCCTTCCCTGTAGAGAAGGGTAGTAAGTTCTGACTTGGAAGAAGGCAGTAATAAAACCTGCTCTGATGCTTCTCCAGCCTCAGAGTTGTCTGTTTTGTTTGACGCCAAAGCAGAAAGGATGTCTTTCCAAATGCTTTTTCTTTCTAAGGTCAACCCACCCAGCTCAGTGCCACCTCCATTCACAGCCATGGATCCTTCTGAGGTCCTCTGTCCTTCCCACCATCCTTATTAGGTGTCTTAACAAATATAGTAATAATTGCTCCCTTGAGAATACAGTGACAGCTTAAGTTGGTTGGTGTTTTCTAGCATTTTCTTTTTTTTTTTTTAAGAGACAGAGTCTCATTTTGTCACCCTCGGTAGAGTGCCGTGGTGTCACACCTCACAGCAACCTCCAGCTCTGAGGCTTAGGTGATTCTGTTGCCTCAGCCTCCTGAGTAGCTGGGACTACAGGCGGCCGCCACAACACCCGGCTGTTTTTTTGTTGCAGTTTGGCTGGGGCCAGGGTTGAACCCATCACTCTCGGTATAGGGGGCTGGCACCCTACTCACTGAGCCACAGGTGCTGCCCAGCATTTTCCTTCTTTAAACTACGCTGTTTCTAGTGATAATCACCTAAGAGAACGGTATCTTGGTAGAGCCTCAGTGCATCTCGCCCAGAAGGGAGTTGGGGCAGAGAGACAGGGAGGGAGGCATCCTTGTGCCTGAGGGTGTGTCTTCTATGTGGCTCCTAGTTCAGAGACTACCTGCCTTATTATTGGTGCAAGCATCTGCATCTGAGCGTGCTGCCATGAGTGTGCGTGCCACGGCTATGGGGCTGTGGGCTCACTGGTGTCTGTGTGTGTCAGTTCCGTTGTCTGTGCTATGGGCAGAATAGTTGAAGTGCAGAGCCAAGGCTCATGGCCCCTCAGGTGCAGAATCTAAGTACCCTGTGGGTGCAGGAGGGTCTCTGACATATCCCAGCACTTTCCAGAGTCATCTAGCTCTTCCTTTCCAGGAGGAACAAGAGGCAGCTCGGCGCCGGCAGCAGCGAGAGAATAAAAGCAACGCAACCACCCCGACCAAGGTGCCAGAGAACAAGGCAGCCGGCCCCCCAGATGCCCCTGTGGTAAGCCCTGTCCCAGGCACAATTGGGTAGGCGTGGCTGCCACCAGGCCTTCTGCAATTGTCCTAGGCATGGCTGGGAGATTGGCCCCCTGGGTATCCCGCTATTACACCTACTCTGTGCCCTGTGCAGGATTCTGGTGCTGAGGAAGATAAAGTCGGAGCCACCGCCACCAAAAAGCCGTCTCCTTCTAAAGCCCGCAAGAAGAAGCTGAATAAGAAAGGGAGGAAGATGGCTGGCCGCAAGCGTGGACGTCCCAAGAAAATGAACACTGCAAACCCCGAGCGAAAGCCCAAGAAGAACCAAACTGCACTGGATCTCCTGCACGCTCAAACTGTGTCTCAGACAGCATCTTCCTCACCCCAGGGTGAGCCCTTCTTAGGGGTTGTGACCCTCCTCTGGATCATAGGTGGCTATAGTGCCTTTGTGATGGCCCCACCCCAAAGTTTCTTTCCCATCTGGAGAGGGCTATGTGGAAACTGCACACCTGCTGGGGATGCTGCAAGGTGTCTTCTATGGCCAGTCCTGGAAGGGCCTCACCAGTGGGCATGAGGATTTTTTCACCATGTTGTGCCAACCGGAGTCTGGTGATGTAAATGCCAGTGGGCAGCGACGCTGCTCCCAAGCAGCTAAGACCCTGAGTAGAGGGAGACTTCCAGAGGGGCCTTTGTCTTGGTGGTCAGGACTGCCAAGACGCAGCATTTGGTGGAGTCTTTGGACTCTAGGAAACATGTTGCACCTCCTTAAGAAAGCTAGGGAGTCTGTAAGGTGGTTCTGGGGCTCTGTGAGTGTGTGTTCAGGTTAACACATGGACTGGTTCTTTTGTGCAGATGCCTACAGGTCACCTCACAGCCCGTTCTACCAGCTACCTCCGAGTGTGCAACGGCCCTCCCCCAACCCACTGCTGGGGGCGCCCACCCCACCTGCGCTGCAGAAGCTGCTAGGTGAGCTTGTGCTATGATTCCCAGAGCTGCCTGGTAGAGGGTGCCAGGATTGTGCTGGTCCCAACCAACAGAGTGTTTCTTACCTGGCAGCAGCCCCTGTGACAGTCTTGCTGCACTCTACTTAGATAGCAGGCTTGAGGTCTGGCCTGCTAGAGGGGTCAGCAGAGGGAATCTGGGGTTGTCTGAGGTCAGCATTCTCACCTGGCTGCCATATGTGAAGTCTGGGGACATCTTTGGTTGTCACAATGAGGGCACTGGTGGCATGGGGTGGGTGGAAACCAAGGACACTGCTTAGCATCCTGCAAGGTCCAGGATAGCCCCACCCCAGACCAGGGAGTAGCCAGCTAGTCAGGGGAGAGAGGCCTGGGCAGTGTCCCTGGACTTGAGGTGCTCCCTGTGGCACAAGGGTGTAGGCATTCCCTGCTTCATTGAGCTTGTGACACTCATGCAATGGCTGGAAGAGTGAGGAGCCCCAGGATCTGCCCAGGTGAGGGGGAAGGCCCTGGGCTGGGTCAGGCACTAAAACAGCCACTCTGCTGTGTCACAGGCTTGTTTCTGCAGCGCTGCTTCCTCGTCCTTGTAGCCTTGTAGGGCAATCATTGTGTCCAAGCTCTACCCTGATTACTCCTTTCCAAAGGCATGTCCCACGTCTCTCTTTCTAGAGTCCTTCAAGATTCAGTACCTGCAGTTCCTGGCATACACAAAAACCCCCCAGTACAAGGCTAACCTGCAGCAGCTGCTGGACCAGGAGAAGGTGGGTCCCACCAGTACCTGTGGCCCTTCTTTCTGCAAGGAGATGAGCTCTGGTCCTGCTGTCCCAGCACTTGCTTCATGTGCCATGGAGGCCCCTGGGAGGAGCAGGCTCTGCTTGCTACCCCTCCCTGCTCACCCATGGAGAGTTAGCCATCTTTGGTCAGGGCCCTCAGTAGCCTTTAGTGCCAAGTGGGTATTATTACCTCCCAGATGAGGATCTGTAGCTCAGAAAGGCTGGGTTATTCCCTGGTTCTGTTTGTCTTCCCACATTGCTCTTTGGCATGGTTCGTCTGACCATGACAGCTGGTCTGTAAGTGACTGTACTAGTGTTTTCCAGATGGCTGGTGAGCAGAGTTGAACCCATAAACCACCTTGCTGCCTCCTTTCTTTTCTCAGTTCAGGAACGTAGGAGATGGAAAGAGCTTACGTGTTTCTTTATTCAGTGATTTTTTTTTTGGAGACAGACTCTCAAGCTATCGCCCTGGGTAGAGTGCTGTGGCGTCACAGCTCACAGCAACCCAACTCTTAGGCTTAAGCGATTCTCTTGCCTCAGCCTCCCAGTAGCTACAGGCTCCCGCCACAATGCCCAGCTATTTTTTGATTGTAGTTGTCATTGTTTGGCAGGCCCAGGCTGGATTCGAACCCGCCAGCTCCAGTGTATGTGGCTGGCTCCCTAGCCACTGAGCTACAGGCACCGAGCCTATTCAGTGATTCTTAACAGTTCAAAAAGGGTTCTTGCTGTCTAAAAATATTTCTGGAAAGATGCTGAAATGGCCCATGATCCCATAGTCTCACTATATCTGCACCTTAGTTTTTTGTTTGGACTTTTGTTTTAAAAATTAATGAGGCTTCTGCCATACTTGGCACAGACATACACACATTTCGCCCTATTTGGTTGACATCTCCTAAGGTGTCATTTTCCATTGGTATCTGAAGGGTTTCACATTTAATTGGCTCCCTGTATCATGTTATATTTAGGAACCCCAGCCCTTCCCACATAGATAGCCTCTTAGGATGTTCTGATTTCTGCTGTTGTAGCAGCAGACTTCCTTGTGAATTCATGGGAAAGGGCTGTTTCTGGTGCTTACCTGGGGTGGATCCCCTAAGGCAGTGGCTGGTCTCTGTGTGGCTGGAGCATGTGCTGCATGGGGCTACCAGGCTTTTCATCAGTGTATCTGAGGGTGTTGTAGAGGGCTGGGCCCTTCCCTGGTGGCCCCCTGGTGACCTGCTGGTCTCCCTAGGAGAAGAATGTGCAGCTGCTAGGCACGGCTCAGCAACTACTCAGCCACTGCCAGGCGCAGAAGGAGGAGATCAGGAGGCTGTTCCAGCAGAAGCTCGATGAGGTAGTGGCTATGCCACCAATGTCTGAAGCAGGGTGGCATGGGGTGGGAAACTGGGATAGCTGGGGGTGGCCTAGACCCGGTATGTTTCCCATCTGGCCTCCATGCCATTATGAGCGAATCCTCCAGACAGGGAGTGGCCTTGGGTCTGGGAAGCTAAGTTGGGCCCTGAGTGCCCACCACCCATGTGTCCTTGTATCTGCAGCTGGGCGTGAAGGCTCTGACCTACAACGATCTGATCCAAGCCCAGAAGGAGATCTCTGCACACAACCAACAGCTTCGGGAGCAGTCAGAACAGCTGGAAAAGGACAACAGCCAGCTGCGCAACCAGAGCCTGCAGCTGGTGGGTTCTCACTGGGTGGGGTGGGAGACTTAGAATATCACAGAGTACACAGGGGCAGGGTGGCTCTCACTGAGCCTCCCGTCTGGGCTCTATCACTGCTTTGTCCTGAGATTGCCTGTGCAGCTTCTAAAACTCTGGCAGGGTGTTAGGGTGGGGGGCCTGGGTCCTGCCCAAAGGTCTTGCTGTCTTTTTAGCTCCCCCTGTTCCCTTCCTGGGCTCCTGTGGGTATGCAGAGCTGGCACAGATCTGTGTAGCCTCTCCTGTGGGAACCCATGGATATATGGTGCTGAATGGCAGCAGCCTTACTTACCAGGCCATGGTGCTGGTTCATGTACCCGCCTCTCCCCACTTTGCCCAGCCCAGTACAGCACTGAGGTCATGTCTGCACGTCCTAAAGGAGCCTTCTGGAGTTGCCTCTGTGCTGTAAGCACACAGGCTCCTGGCTACTCGAGGGATCCCCGCCCCATTCTCTCTATGACCACCCAAGGTATGCCAGTGTGCCAGGCTTATTGCTGCAGCTATCCTGCCCTTGTCCCCACAGCTCAAGGCTCGTTGTGAAGAGCTGAAGCTGGACTGGGCCACACTGTCCCTGGAAACGCTACTGAAGGAGAAGCAGGCTCTGAGGAGCCAGATCTCAGAGAAGCAGCGGCATTGCCTGGAGCTGCAGGTGGGCAAGCATGGTGGCAGGGCAGTGGATAGAGGGACGTTCCCTGATGCTCTGACTTGGGCTGTGGGCACCTCGTGTTCACTGTACTGGGTTCCTGTGCACCATGTGGGAGGTTCCAGCTTGCTATTGTCCCCTCATTTGGTGACTTAGGACTCCTTTGGCTGAGTACTCAATGCTAAACCTGAGGTCTTCTGGCCGCCTTCTAGTAAATAGCTTTTGGAAGAGTTACCAAAGAATTTGCTCCTTTTTTCTTTTTCTTTTTCTGTTTTTGAGTCAGACTCTCAAGCTGTGGCCTTGAATAGAGTGTCATGGCGTCAGCTCACAGTAACTTCCAACTCTCAGGCTCAAGTGATCCTCTTGCCTTAGTTTTTCTGTTTTTAGTGGGGACATGGGTCTCGCTTTGCTCAGGCTGGTCTTGAACTTGTGACCTCAAGCTATCCCCCCACCTTGGCCTCCCAGAGTGCTAGGATTACAGGTGTGAGCTACCACACCCAGCCAAGAATTTGCTGTGGCTCGGCACCTGTAGCACAGTGGTTTCGGCGCTGGCCACATACACTGAGGCTGGTGGGTTTGAAGCTGGGCCAGGCCAACTAAACAACAATGACATCTGCAACAAAAAATAGCCAGGTGTTGTGACGAGCGCCTGTAGCCCCACCTACTTGAGGCAAGAGAATCGCTTAAGCCCGTGAGTTTGAGGATGCTCTGAGCTGTGACACCACAGCACTCTAGCAAGGGTGACATTTTGAGACTCTTTCTCAAAAAAAAGAAAAAGAAAAGAAAATAGTTTGTGACTAGTCTGATCAAGAGTGAGACCCTATCTCTACCAAAAATAGAAAAAACTAGCCGGGCATGGTTATACACACCTGTTGTCCTAACTACTCGGGAGCTTCAGGCAGGAGGATTTCTTGAGCCCAGAAGTTGCAGGCTGCAGTGAGCTGTGATGATTCTTCTGCATTGCACCCTGGGTGAGAATGAGACCCTGTCTCTTAAAAAAACAAAATAATAGGGCAGTGCCTTTGGCTCAGTGGGTAGGGCGCCGGCCCCATATACCGAGGGTAGTGGGTTCAAACCTGACCCTGGCCAAACTACAACAAAAAAATAGTTAGGCGTTGTGGTGGGCGCCTGAGGTCCCAGCTACTCAGGAGTCTGAGGCAAGAGAATCGCCTAAGCTCAGGAGTTGGAGGTTGCTGTGAGTTGGGAGATGCCACATCATTCTACCGAGGGCTATAAAGTTGAGACTCTGTCTCTACAAAAACAAACGAACAAACAATAGCTTGTAATATTTGATAGTAACAGAAATGTGTCCACTGAGGTGAGTTAGACAAAGGCATGAGAAGGATAAAGAGGCATAACATACTGAGTTTCCTTTCAGGGTGCTCCCAGGAGTTGATTTTCATGTAGGTAGCTGTCATGCAGTAACAAGGATAAAGCAGAAAGATGAATGGCCATTAGTGTTTGAGTTACAGATTCCATCTATGAGGGCTCTGTCCTTCTGGTGTGTTTTCTGTCCTTGGTGCACAGTTGCTGTGTAGCTGGGCCTGTAAGGTCTTTTCAAGTATCAGATTATTACTGTAAAATAATAATTCAATGGTTTTTCTTTATACCAAAGACTCATCTTCAGGCTTCCTTAAAAGCATACTGCTAAAAGTAGATTTCTTGGTGTTTAAAGGTTTTATAATGTTCTGATGCAGTGTGGCTAGATGTGCCTGCCAGCCTGCTAGCACGTTACAGGGAAGGAGTTTGGAGGCCTCATTCCTAGAGCTAGGCCTGGTCCACATGGGTTTGCCTAGAGAAGGAGTTTCTCTAAAGAAGGAGTTTTGGTTCTGACTCTGTCACAGTGTTTTCTGTGTAGTAATGAAGCCACATGTGTCCATCGTAGAAAAGGAAGTAAAAAAGATAAAACGAATAAATCAAGAGGAAGAAATTTCTTTCATGCCCACAGCCCAGAAAGAAAACACTGTTCCATCTGAAAGTGGCGTGATCCTTCCAGAAGTTTTCCCTGTTGCTTTTATACTTACAAGTTTGTTTTAAACAGAAACCACTCTGTGTCTGTCTGTTTCTTGCTATTCTTCGGGACCTATTTCCTTGTTGACAAGTATATATCTACAATACTATCCTTGACAATCACATGTTATTATATCTGAGCTTTCCCACCCCTGACTCTAGACAATTGGTTGCTGTGAGTTTTTTGTACTCCCCAATTGATTGGCATCTCCATAGCTCGCTCTGGATGCCATCCTTGGCAGGTCCTTGGGATTGCACCCTGGTAGTGGCCAGGTGGGGTGGGCCTGCGTTTGACTCCTCCCTTCTCCCTTAAGATCAGCATTGTGGAGCTTGAGAAGAGCCAGCGTCAGCAGGAGCTCCTCCAGCTTAAGTCCTGTGTGCCTCCTGATGACACCCTGTCTACACACCTACGTGGGAAAGGCACCCTGAGCCGAGATCTGGAGGCTGACCCCGGCCGGCTACACCTTGAGCTGGACTGTGCCAAGTTCTCGCTGCCCCACTTCAGCAGCATGAGCCCGGAACTCTCCATGAATGGCCACGCAACCAGCTATGAGCTCTGCGGTGCCCTGAGCCGACCCTCATCCAAGCAGAACACCCCCCAGTACCTGGCCTCCCCCTTGGACCAGGAGGTGGTGCCTTGCACCCCAAGCCATGGTGGCCGGCTGCGACCGGAGAAGCTGTCTGGCCTAGCTGTGCCTGACTACACTAGGCTCTCCCCAGCCAAGATTGTGCTGCGCCGGCACCTGAGCCAGGACCATACAGCATCGAGCAAGGCGGCCACCAGTGAGCTTCATCCACGGTGAGTGCCCACGAGGGGTGAGGGTTCGGTCCTTGCTGCTGTAGGGGATCTTCCCAGTGGGAGCTCTTCATTTTGAAAGAGTTTTGGGTGTTTGCTGGGCTCAGGAATGACTAGGCCTTCTCCTTCCAGAGCTGAACACACCAAGGAGAATGGTCTTCCCTACCAGAGCCCTGGCACATCCAACAGCATGAAGCTAAGCCCTCAGGACCCACGGCCTCCTTCCCCTGGAGCCTTACAGCTTGCTGGGGAGAAGAACAGTGAGAAGGTAGGACCCCCACCCTCTATCTGTGCTTCCAGGGCTCACACCAGTATTCTATTAGCTTGGGAAGGGCAAGACCAACTGCCTATGGCTTTGGTGTAGCAGGAGAGGAGGTCTTTCCTGGTCACCCCAGGGTGGGGCATACTGTGGGGTCTTGTCTGGCCTGGAGGAGAACCTGTGTGTCCAGTGGGGGCAGGTACTATGGAAGGTGTGGGGTTGGGGCATAGTCTGCCCTTGGGGCTAGGAGCATGCAGAGGCCAGCTCAGGAGGCCACTGCCTAAGGGGACCTGCCGTGGGGGCCTGGCCAGTATGTATGGGGATGGACTGTGGAGAGGGGAGGGGGAAATCTTCCAAGGGAGCAGGTTGGGGTGGGAAGGTGGGGCCATCTGCTTGACATCCTCTGAAAGTGACAAGAATATGATTTTCTTTTCTTTTCTTTTTTTTTTTTTTTTGAGACAGAGTCTCACTATGTCTCCCTGGGTACAGTGCTGTGACGTCACAGCTCACAGTAACCTCAAACTCTTGGGCTCAGCCTCCCAAGTAGCTGAGACTATAGGCACCTGCTACAATGCCTGGCTGTTTTCTTGTTCTTGTTGTCATTGTTGTTTAGCAGGCCCTGGGCATGTAGCTGGCACCCTAACCACTGAGCTACATACGGGCACCGAGCCAGAATAGTGATTTCCAGTGGCACGCTGGTGTACCAAGAGGGGATCTTAGGTGTGTTGTGAAAATTTTAAGAGGCCATTAATTAAATATTTTTTGAAAGTTCAGAGCACAGTAAGTGGGTTGTTTTGTTTTTGTTTTTGTTTTCAGGCAGAGTCTCTGTCACCCTGAGTAGAGTGCTGTGGCATCATGGCTCACAGAGATCTCAAACTCCTGGGCTCAAAGTGATCCTTTTGCCTTAACCTTCCAAGAAGCTGGGACTTACAGGCGCCTGCCACAATGGCCAGCTAGGGTCTTAACTCTTGCTCAGGCTGGTCTCAAACCCCTGAGTTCAAGCAATCTACCACCTTGGCCTCCCAGAGTGCTAGGATTACAGGGGTGAGCCACCTTGCCTGGCCTTACTATATTTTTTAATCAACAATATTTAAGTATGCAGGGGTTGGACATAAGAGGGAGTTTACCTAACAACCGCAATCAGTGTAGCCTAATTCTTTGTGCCTTGAATGAAACCCAAATGATAAAAATAAAAAATAAACAAATAAATTTTTTTTTTTTTTTTTTGGAGACAGATCCCTAAGCTGTCGCCCTGGGTAGAGTGCTGTGGTGTCACAGCTCACAGCAACCACAAACTCTTCAGCTTAAGCAATTCTCTTGCCTCAGCCTCCCAAGTAGCTAGGACTACAGGCACCTGCCACAACGCCTGGCTGTTTTTTTGTTATAATTGTCAATTGTTTCTTGGCAGGCTTGGCCTGGATTAGAACCCGCCATCTCTGGTGTATGTGGCTGGCACCCTAGCTGCTGAGCTACAGGCACCAAGCCAAAAGAATGAGTCAAGAGAATCGCCTAAGCCTAAGAGCTGGAGGTTGCTGTGAGGCGTGAGGCCATGGCACTCTACCGAGGGCAAAAAAGTGAGACTCTGTCTCTAAAAAAAAAAAAATATATATATATATATTTAAGTGTGCCATGGGAGCTATAGGTTCAAGTGTGTCATGAGATTAAAAAAGGTTGAAAAACACTGCTCTAGAACATTCCATTGCAGCCTTCAAGAGGCCCTGAGTCCATGGGGAACAGCAAAGGGTACCTTGGCAGCCAGGGGGCTCCAGCTGAGAGCCCAGAGGGGCTATTGGGGTGCCTGTGTCTTGATGACTATGCCATGACCTGGGGCCTGCTGATGTATGTGGCTGCCTGTGATCTGCCTGTAGGGTCTAAAGGAGCGTGCGTATGGCAGCAGTGGGGAGGCTATCACTAGCCTGCCAGTCAGCATCCCGTTGAGCACAGTGCAGCCCAGCAAGCTTCCTGTCAGCATCCCTCTGGCCAGTGTGGTGCTGCCCAGCCGTGCAGAAAGAGTGGTGAGTGGGCTGCTTGGGGTTGCGGCTCAAGGGTGTCCCCATGAGCCACACTGAGATAAAATGGAGTTTGGAGGGTTTTGCAAGATATAGGCCTTTTTTTTTTTTGTTTTTTGAGACAGAGCCTCAAGCTGTCGCCCTGGTAGAATGCCATGGCATCACAGCTCACAGCAACCTCCAACTCCTGGGCTCAAGTGATCCTGCCTCCACCTCCCAAGTAGCTGGGACTACAGGCGCCTGCCACAACACCCGGCTATTTTTTTGGTTGCAGCCGTCATAGTTTGGCAGGCCTGGGCTGGATTCGAACCCACCAGCTCAGGTGTACGTGGCTGGCACCTTAGCCACTTGAGCCACAGGCGCCAAGCCCATGTAGATCTTTTTTTTTTAATTGCATGCTGTTAAATGTCTTGCACGCTCTTAATGCATGAAAAATAGAATATCTAAAATACTTACTTAATTATGGCATATTTTACAGTTTTTATGGCCAGTTTTTTCTTCCTCACAAGGCCCTATTTGCTGTGGTGGCCATATCCTTGAATGCACACATAATGCTCCTGCCCACATAGGTGGTTGTAAAGATGACCATAATGTGTAACATGCAGCAGGATTTTGTGGGCAGTGAGCCATTTGGATTTTTTTCTTTTCTTTTTTTTTGCAGTTTTTGGCCTGGGTTGGGTTTGAACCCCCCACCTCCGGTATATGGGGCCAGCACCCTACTCCTTTGAGCCACAGGCACTGCCCGGCCCCCCCTCCCCCCCTTTTTTTTTTTTGTAGAGACAGAGTTTCACCTTGTGGCCCTCAGTAGAGTGCCGTGGCGGCACACAGCTCACAGCAACCTCCAGCTCTTGGGCTTAGGCAATTCTCTTGCCTCAGCCTTCTGAGTAGCTGGGACTACAGGCGCCCACCACAACGCCCAGCTATTTTTTTTGTTGCAGTTTGGTTAGGGCCGGGTTTGAACCTGCCACCCTCAGTATATGGGGCTGGCGCCCTACCCGCTGAGCCACAGGTGCCGCCCTGGTTTTTTCTTTTTTAATGAATACAATTCATCCACATTCAGTGGTTTTTAGTATATTCACAGAATTGTTCGACCATCTACATCTTAATTCTAGAACATTCCATCACCTCCTGGAAGAAGCCCCATCCCCATCATCAGTCACTGCCCATCCCCTCCACCAGCCCCAGATGACCATAGATCCATTTCCTGATACTGGGTTTTCCCTCTGTAGAGGAGTACGCCGAGTCCTGTGCCACAGCCCCGAGACTCCTCATCCACACTTGAAAAGCAGATTGGTGCTAATGCCCACAGTGCTGGCAGCAAGAGCCTTGCCCTGGCTCCCACAGGTAAGGCCCATCCTGCCCCAGCCTAGTCCTAGCTGAGCCACCCAGGGCCCACCACATAGGCCTCTGCTCTGCTGATCTTCAGGTGGGTGGGCCAGGGTGCTAGGTGTGGAATGGGGTTTCTCAGGGTGAGGACTGTGTGCTGCCACCTTCACTTCCAGATAGTGCCCTTGCCCTTTCTTGCTCCCCTGAATCTGGGGTGCTAATCAGGCTCTGCTCTGGCCTCAGCACTTTTCCATAGAGCGGTTTTAGCTGCAGCCCCAGGGAGCCCCAGAGAGTCAGGTCTCCCTGACCCTGACACTCGTGTCACTACTTTAGCCCTTGTTTTGCCCCCCTTCCATTAGATGTAATCTTGTCATTCACCCAGCTGTGAAGCTTGGGGATCTCTGAGACCCACGATTTAGGGTCAGCCAGGTATAATGGTGCCTTATGGCAAGTGGCTGTGGACATCAGTTGCCTGCTTTTCACTGGGTTCTGGTTCTTCAGAAAGCTCCCACCCACGAGCCTGTTACGTTAACACAAGGCTCTGTAAACATTTTCTTTGAACAATAAGTAATGTTGTATACTTTTGACATAATCATTCATCCTACCATTGAGTGTGAAAGCAGGCTGTACCAATATGAAAATGAGTGGGTGTGGCTATGTACCAATACAACTTTATTTACAACAACAGGCTGTGGGCCAGACTCCTGGTTTGCTGGCCCTGTACTAGCACATACTGTGATGTGGTAATTACCTTTTTAGAAGTAAAAAGTAATATGCAAGAGGCCACTGTTTAGATAGGATTCTTCCCTTGGTCTCTTGGCATGGTGCTTGGGAGGTCATCTTCTCTCTTCCCTAAGCCTGGAGGAACCCAAGAATGGACCATCCTATGCCCAGCACTGGCTGCACAGGATCATTTTCTCTGAGGCAATTAGGACATCAGGAGGTGTTTTTTCTTTCTTTCTTTTTTTTTTTTTAGAGACAGAGTCTTACTTTGTCACCGTTGGTAGAGTGCTGTGGCATCACAGCTCACAGCAACTTCCAGCTCTTGGGCTTAGGCGATTCTCTTGCCTCAGCCTCCCGAGTAGCTGGGATTACAGGTGCCCACCACACTGCCCGGCTGTTTTGTTGCAGTTTGGCCGGGGCTGGGTTTGAACCCACCACCCTCAGTATATGGGGGTGGCGCCCTATTCACTGAGCCACAGGTGCTGCCCCAAAAGGGGGTTTTTAACCAGGGCTTTGGAGGCATGTAGAATCAGGCTTCTGTCTGGCCCAGCATGCAGAATGGGAATGGTAGGTGTGGTCATATGTATGTCTGAGGATCATCCCTCCTATGGCTAATCTCATGGCGGGAGCTTGTGGGCTCAGGGTAGGGGCTTGTCCTACCTCCCTGAGTACCACAGTGCCAGTGATCCCACCTGACCTAGGAGATCCTGTTGGGGGCCGGAACTGGTGATAAGCTCCTGGCCTGGGCATCTGCGCTTCCCTTCACAACTTGTTGTGTGCACCCATGGGCTGGGGAGAAGGGGCTGCCAGAGCAGGCCCCTGGCCTTAATGGCTTCCACAGTATGGAAGTTTTTTTTGTTTTTCTTTTTGTTGTTTTTGTTGTTTTGAGACAGAGTCTCACTTTGTCACCCTTGGTACAGTGCTGTGGCTTCCTAGTTCACAGCATCCTCAAACTCTTGGGCTTAAGCAATACTCTTGCCTCAGTCTCCTGAGGAGCTTGGGACTACAGGCGCCTGCCACAGCACCCGGCTGTTTTTAGCAATGGGGTCTCTTGAACTCATAAGCTCAGGCAATTCACACACCTTGGCCTCCAAGAGTGCTAAGATTATAGGTGTGAACCACCATGCCCAATTAGCATAGACATTTCTGAGCACAGAGCTATCCTCTGTAGCTAGGAGGGAGGTCACTCTGGGGGTCAGGCAGCTGGGAGCTCTTCCCTAAGAGGTGTCTCTGGGACGGGGGCATGACTGGGCACACCTTGCTATCCAGGGCCACTTAGCCTAGAGTCAGCTCAGCATAGATGTCTCAGTATAGATGATGTCTTAGCTATACCATGGAGGGGCTAGGCAGGTCACCCCTGAGGCCAGGGCACAGATGCACAGAGGCTTGAGCCCTGAGTGTCTGGAGAGGGGTCTGGCAGGGACAGCCCCTCTCATCTGCCAAGGGCACTACTGTGGTACACTCAGGGTTGGGATGGGATCCAGGGAAGTGAAGGCCCCCAAGACCCCACAGTGTGGTGTGGCAGGTCCCTCCCACTTCTGACTCCTTGTCCTCTCCCAACTCCCTCTCTTTCCATGTGACCCCAGAACCCTTAGTGTCATTTTCTCCCATGCAAGATCACCCATAGGACCTTACAGATCCATACCCAGGGAGGCCATTTCTGATTCTAGGACCGTCCCTGACCCCAAGACACTTGGGTTGTTTTCATCTTTTGGGCTGTTGCGAATCATGCTGATATAAACATGGTTGTACAAAGAGTTCTTTGAGACCCTAAAGTAGAGGAGGATTCTGATTTCTCTACATTCTCACCAACACTTATTTGCATGAGTAGATGTGAAATAATATCTTACTGCTTTTTTCATTTATGTCCTGACACACATTGTCTCTGATGTGGGCAGCCCCTTCCTGAGGCCGGGCTCCCTTCTCTGCCGGGTGGGTTCTAGCATCCATGTACCTGGGCTTGAGCCATCCTGCTTCCCCTGACAAATTGTCCCCTGCAGGTTTCTCCTATGCTGGCTCGGTGGCCATCAGTGGGGCCTTAGTTGGCAGCCCTGCACCACTCGCGCCTGGAGCTGAGCCTGCTACTTTTGAGGAGTCCTCCAGTTCAGGGAGTCTCTTCGCCACTGTGGCGTCCCGGAGCTCGACGCCACAGCACCCACCCTTGCTGGCTCAGTCCCGCAGCTCCCGCCCAGCCTCTCCTGCCCACCAGCTCTCCTCCAGCCCCCGGCTGGGTGGGGCCACCCAGGGCCTCCTCCCTGACATCAGCAAGGGAGACCTGCCCTCTGACACCGGCTTTTTAGATCCGGAGAGTGAGGCCAAGCGGAGAATTGTCTTCACCATCTCCACTGGCATCAGCTGCACCAAGCAGTCACCTTCTAGCAAGCACAGCCCTCTGAATGTGGGTGCCCGTGGGGACTGTGGGCAGAGCCATGGACAGGACAGCCGCAAGCGGGGCCGTCGAAAGAGAGCATCTGCTGGGACCCCCAGCCTGAGTGCAGGCGTGTCTCCCAAGCGTCGGGCCTTGCCACCTGTGGTTGGCCTCTTCACACAGCCGTCGGGGTCCCCCCTCAACCTTAACTCCATGGTGAGGACATGGACTCGGGCACGTGGGAAGTAGAGAAGAGAGACCAGGATGGGGTTGGGAAGTCAGGAGGGGCCTGATGGCACAGCCCCACCCAGGTGAACACAGGTCAGGAGTCATATGTTCCACCAGCGTGTCAGGAGGAATCATGGTAGAAACCCCATGACGTGCATCAGGTACCCCAGGTCAGGGACCCTTCTGTCTGTGGGGCATGTTTGCATCTGCTTTGTTTCTGGGCCCTCAGGTCAGTAACATCAATCAGCCCTTGGAGATTACAGCCATCTCTTCCCCTGAGAACTCCCTGAAGAGCTCCCCCATCCCCTACCAGGACCATGACCAGCCACCCGTGCTCAAAAAGGAGCGGCCCCTGGGCCAGACCAATGGGGCACACTATTCCCCACTGACCTCGGACGAGGAGCAGGGCTCGGAGGATGAACCCAGCAGTGTCCGGTAAGTCGGGGTGGGCATGTCCACCTGCCAGGCTGGTTGTAGGATTCAAGTGCCAGGTGGTGCTGGTTCAGAGGAGGGTATTTACTTTGTAGGAAACACCTTTGGGAAAGGTCCTAGGAAGTTGCGGGCCTTTTTCCTATCCTCTGTGTAACATGGATTTGGTTCTGTTGCCTGAATGGCTGGGCAGGCTTGCTTCCCCGGAACTGTGTTCAGAATTAGGTACTGACACATTACTTAATTTCACTGGATTGGGAGAAACCAAGTGAGTAGAGTTGCCACAGCAAGAGAAAATTTTTTGTTTTGTTTTTTTGCAGTTTTTGGCCGGGGCTGGGTTTGAACCCGCCACCTCCGGCATGTGGGGCTGGCACTCTACTCCTTTGAGCCACAGGCACTGCCCACAATAGAAAAATTTAAAAAATGTTTTTGAAAAGTCTTATCAGCACATCTGGCTCAGTTTTATTTGTTTTTTATTCTGTTTTTGTTTTTGAGACAGAGAAGAACTTTGTCACCAAGTGCTGTGCCATCACCTAGCTCACAGCAACCTCAAACTCTTAGGCTCAAGTAATTCTCTTGCTGCAGCCTCCTAAGTAGCTGGGACTACAGGTGCCCACCACAATGCCTGCCTGTTTTTTGGTTGTAGGTGTTGTTGTTTGGTAGGCCTGGGCTGGATTAGAACCTGCCAGCTCTGGTGTATGTGGCTGGCACCTTAGCCACTTGAGCTACAGGCCCCGGGCCCCATACCACCCATTTATATAATCCAGAGGTTTTTAGTGTTTTCACAGGGCTGTATAAACATTACCATTATCTAAATCAAGAACGGTCCATCAGGCCATGCGCAGTGGCTCACACCTGTAATCCTAGCACTCTGGGAGACCGAGGCAGATGGATAGCTTGAGGTCATGAGTTTGAGACCAGCCTGAGGAAAAGCGAAACCCCATCTCTACTAAAAATAGAAAAACTGAGTCAAGACGATCACTTGAGCCCAAGAGTTTGAGGTTGCTGTGAAGTATGATGCCATGTTACATCTACCCAGGGTGACAGCTTGAGACTATCTTAAAAAAAAAAAGTTCTGTCATCTCATCCCTGGGAAACTGGGAAACACTGGCTCCCCATCCTCCCCAGACTCTGACACTCACCATTCTACTTTCTGTCTTTTTTTTTTTTTTTTTGTGGTTTTTGGCTGGGGCTGGGTTTGAACGCCACCTCCGGCATATGGGACCGGCGCCCTACTCACTGAGCCACAGGCGCCGCCCTACTTTCTGTCTTTGTGGATCTGCCTGTTCTGAATGTTTCATATAAATGGAATCTCACACTGTTCGTCCTTCTATGTCTGGCATCCCTCACTGAGCACGATGTCCTCAAGGTCCATCCGTGTTGTGACCTGTACCAGAACCTTATTCCTTTTCATGGCTGAGTAATATTATACTTGGACCACATTGTGTTCATACCCTCATCCACTGATGGACACTAGGGTTATTTCTACCCTTTGGGCTGTTATGAATCATGCTGATATGAATATGGGTGTACAAATAGTTCTTTTGAGACCCTAAAGTGCACAAGGATTCTGATTTTTCCACATCTTTGGCAATATTTTTTATTCTAGCCATGAGTAGGTGTAAAGTAGCATCTTATTGTAGTTTTTTCATTTATTTATTTACTTAAATAGATTTGGGGATACAATTGGTTTTCCATTACATGGATGAATTGCAGTTTTTGGCCAGGGCAGGGTTTGAACCCACCTCCTCCAGTATTTGGGGCCAGCGCCCTACTCCTTGAGCCACATGGCTGAATTGCATAGTCATTGTAGTTTTTAATTTGCATTTCCCTCATGCCTAATGATGTCAAGAATTTTTTCCTTTGTTTATAGGCCAGTTGTACATTTTCTTTGAAGAAATATGTATGCTTTGTCTGTTTTTTATTTTTTATTTAGAGACAAGGCACTTCTCTGTCATCCAGGATAGAATTCAATGGTGCAATCATAGTTCACTGAAGCCTTGTAGCTGCCATTTTTAATTAGGTTTTATTGTTGTTAATTTATGAGAATTCTTCATGGATTTTTTTTTTTTAATTGAGACAGAGTCTCACTATGTTGCCCTCTGTAGAGTGCTGTGACGTCATAGCTCACAGCAACCTCAAACTCTTGGTTTAAGCAATTCTCCTACCTCAGCCTCCCAAGTAGTTGGGACTACAGGCGCCTGCCACAATGCCCACCTTTTTTCTGTAGCAGCTGTCATTGTTTAGCTGGCCTGGGCCAGGTTCGAACCCGCTAGCACCATAACCACTGAGCTATGGGCGCCAAGCCGGATTTTGGATACAATCCCTTTATCATATTTATGATCTGTAAAAGTCTTCCCTCCTCTCTGGGTCTTCCTTTTCACCTTGCCTTTGGTGTTCTTTGAAGCTGAAAGGTGGTTAACTTTTGAGGAGATCCCATTTGTATCTTTTCTTTTTGTGTCTGTGCTTTTGCTATTGTATTTAGCTCATCTTGTTTTGTCCTATTTTACACATGTAAGTTATATTAAAAACATGTTTGGGGCCTGGGTGTGGTGGCTAATGCCTGTAATCCTAGCACTCTGGGAGTCATAGTGGGAGAATTGCTTGAGGTTAGGAGTTTAAGACTAGCCTAAGCAAGGTGAGATCTTGTCTCTACTATAAATAGAAAAATAAGCAGTGTGTGGTGGTACATGCCTGTAGTCTCAGCTACTCAGGAGGTGAGGCAGGAGGATTGCTTGAACCCAGGAGTTTGAAGTTGCTGTGAGCTAGGCTGACACCACAACACTCTAGCCTGGGCAGCAGAGTGAGACTCTTTCTCAAAAAACAAAAAAAAAAAAACAGGCAGCGCCACGTAGCTCAGTGAGTAGGACACCAGCCTTGGTGAGTTTGAACTTGACCCGGGCCAGCTAAAGAACAATGACAACTACAACAAAAAGAAAAATAGCTGGGCGTTGTGGTGGGCATCTGTAGTCCCAGCTACTTGGGAGGCTGAAGTAAGAGAATCGCTTAAGCCCAGGAGTTGGAGGTTGCTGTGAGCTATGATGACATGGCACTTTACTGAGGATGACACAGTGAGACTCTGTCTCAAAAACAAAACAAACAAAACATTTTGCATTTGGGTTCTCTGCTTTAGTGTGGGGAACGTCCAAGGTAGTGATTCCAGAATCTTTTGGAATTCCTCTGTATTCTGAGGTCATAGTATTCTCTGAATATATGTTGAAAATGTTAACACATAAAATATGTGATTTGATGCACCTGTGATCCTTAGTTTGTCATAATGTTCTCTGCATAGTTGTGAGCTTGCACTGCTGCAGGCGTGGAGACATGAGGAGGGGCTGATGAAAGGAGAGAGCAGAATTCCCAGTGTTTGGAATTTGCTTCCTTTAGTCTGCTGCTATGTTTTGGAGTCCCTGTCAAGACAGTACCCTGAGCTTGGGCCACTTCCCAGCACAGTGGGAATGCTTTGGCCTAGTTGGGCATCCAGCCTCAGAGTATGCCCTTTGCCTCTACAGCCCTGACTTCCTCAGGCCAGTTGGTATTCCTGTTCCTAAAGCTCTTCAGTGCACAGTTGGTGGTTTTTTTTTTTTTTTTAACAATGTTTTAATTTTTATTTTAGATTAATATGAGGGTAGAAACAGGTTACAATGTTTGTGTTGTAGAAATAGCTAAGGTAGATACTAATCAGACCAAAAAGCAGGAAGTGTCAAAGCATCCATTTCCCATGATACATCAACACAGGAGAATGGTCGTGCTGCACTGGTCGTGCTGCACTTCTTGCACATCCTGCTACACAGTATAATGTTTTATAACTTTTCCCCTGGAACATCTTCAGTACACTTCTTTGTTTGAATCCCAGTAAATATCCTTGGAATCTAGAGTCAGGGCCATTCAGGGCCATTCAGGGCGGCACTACCACACTGTGACAGTATATGCCTGCCAGGATCCTCACTTGTATAGTTGTTATTACACTGAGTATTTCCTTTTTTTTTTTGAGACAGTCTTACTATGTCGCCCTGGGTAGAGGGTAGAGTGCCGTGAGGTCACAGCTCACAGCAACCTCAAACTCTTGTGCTTAAGCGAGTCTCTTGCCTCTGCCTCCCAAGTAGCTGGGACTACAGGTGCCCGCCACAAGGCCTGGCTATTTTTTGGCTGCTGTTGTCATTGTTGTTTGGCGGGCACGGGTTGGATTAAAACCTGCTAGCTCCAGTGTATGTGGCACTGAGCCTACACCAAGTATTTCATGTCTTTTCTCTACTGCATGTTCCCAGAAAACTTTAGGTTCTACCCTGCAGGGGGTCACCTCATTCCATGTTACAGAAAAAAATATAAAAGAATAGTAACCATTAGAACAGTACTGTCCAAATCATTAAAATGTTTAGGTACTCAGGAAGAAGAGATTCTATTAGAGAAGTCACTTCATCATGTTACCTAATAATTCTTAGACAATTTAAGATAGTTTAATATTCACGGCATGGCAACATTTGTTTGTTATACAGTCATCAAAAAATTATAAACTATTCAGTTTTATTAATACAAATTCATCACCCATAGCCTAAATAGTGTGCATTTTGAAATCCACCACATGCTTATTAACAAGCGGTCAGGAAGCATTATTTTTTGTCTAATACAGTGATCTTAGAGTTAAGATTTAATTTAAAAACAAGCCTAATTAGTGGAAATTAACGTGAATACTTATATAACCTTTCAAACAAGTTATTTTCACTTTCCTTTGATATCTGTAAAATGTTTTTTTTTTTTTTTTTTTGTAGAGACGGAGTTTCACTTTATTGCCCTTGGTAGAGTGCCGTGGCGTCACACAGCTCACAGCAACCTCCAACTCCTGGGCTTAGGCGATTCTCCTACCTCAGCCTCCCAAGTAGCTGGGACTACAGGCGCCTGCCACAACGCCTGGCTATTTTTTTTTTTTTTTTTGTTGCAGTTTGGCTGGGGCTGGGTTTGAACCCGCCACCGTTGGTATATGGGGCTGGCGCCCTGCTCACTGAGCCACAGGCGCCGCCCTGTAAAATGTTTTTATTTTGATATCAAATAACATTCAAGACTTTTATGTCCTCTATCACATCAGATAATGCTGAAGACTTCTGTTTTATTCTACTATAAGGATTTACAATCACAGTTGGGTTTCAAACATTAATGGTCTCTTCTTTTTCTTAGAATTGAGAGAAAAATTGCAACGATCTCCTTAGAAAGCAAATCTCCCCCGAAGACCTTAGAGAATGGTGAGTAGTTAGTGTTCCTGGATGCCCAATGCCAATCCTCTGTTTGGCTTGTGTGTGGCCAGGCTGGGGCCAAGCTGGCCTTTTAGAATTGTCTCTGGTGCTGCTTGGTATAGCCCAGGACTCTCCTGGGCAAGAGGAGTACCTATTGAGCTGGCCCCTGTTGGGTGGTGGCCTGGAGGCCTCATCATATTCCTAGCTACATGGGCTCCTGTCTCTGTGTGCCTTGCTCCCCAGGCTGCTCTTCATTACCTTTACTACCCCTGGAGCCTGTCTTCCTATGCCTGTGCTCCACCTTGGCTTGCCTTGGGATAGCCTGTCTTTGCTACTCAGAGCCATATTTGCACCTTAGTGCCTTTCTCTTGCTGGGAAGCTCCAGTTCTGGGCCCACGTCTGATCCCGCAGGGTTCCTCCCCACATCAGTTCCCCACCCCAGTTGTGGGCCTGTGTAGTGGGCATAGCCCGATAGCAGCATCTCCTGGGCAGCCTCAAGACGGCCCAGGCCTCACATTTCTGCCCATCCACCCTGTCAGGTGGCAGCTTGGCAGGAAGGAAGCTGGCGCCCACGTGTGAGCCTGTCAACAGCAGCAAGTGGAAGTCTACCTTCTCACCCATCTCCGACATTGGCCTGGCCAAGCCTGCAGACAGCCCGCTGCAGGCCAACTCTGCCCTGAGTCAGAGCTCCCTGTTTGTGCTTCGGCCCACCTTGGAAGAGCCTGGTGCCTCTGATGCCAAGCTAGCTGCTCACCCCAGGAAAGGCTTTCCTGGCTCCTTGCCAGGGGCTGATGGTCTCAACTCGAGCCCCAACCCTTCCCATGGCTTTGCCTTCAGCGGGGGCCTGGCCACAGAACTTAACCTCCATAGCTTCAGTGATGGTGCTTCTCTCTCTCATAAGGGCCCTGAGGCCCTGGGCTCCCCCCTGAGCTTCCCTTCACAGCGGGGCAAAGAGGCCTCGGAGACCAACCCCTTCCTCAGCAGGAGGCAGCTGGATGGCCTGAAGGGTGAGGGCTGCAAGGGCAAGGAGGCCGGTGAGGGCGGCCCAGCCCTGTGTGGGCCTGCCGAGAAGGTGCCCCCACCACTGAGCAACAAGGCCACCAAGGGCCGTGACCGCGAGCTTGACCTCAAGAATGGCCACAACCTCTTCATCTCTGCAGCGGCTGTGCCTCCTGGGGGCCTCCTCAGTGGCCCCAGTCTGGCCCCGGCAGTATCCTCTGCAGGCAGCGTGGCGCCTCCCACCCAGACTCACCGGCCCTTTTTGGGCACCTTCACCCCAGGCCCGCAGTTCACACTGGGGCCTGTGTCCCTGCAGGCCAACCTCAGCTCAGTGGCAGGCTCATCTGTGCTACAGTCCTTGTTTAGCTCCGTGCCGGCTGCCACGGGCCTGGTACACGTGTCCTCCGCCGCCACCAGATTGACGAACTCACACGCCATGGGCAGCTTCTCCTCCGGGGTGACAGGCGGAACAGTTGGAGGTAGGCAGGAGTACACCTCTCCCGCCTTTCTTGGTGCCTGAGGGCAGGGTTCTGGCTCCTAGCAGGTGGCAACTCCTTCCTGGACAGCTGTCATCAGTCACCAGTGGCCTTGCAGGTTCCCTTACAGGGTCCTCCACAGGGCAAGCAACTGTGCCCACAATTCCCCTTGTCTGCACTGGGACCTGCTGCCTCATTCTTGTGAAGTCCAAGAGATGGTTTGTATGGGCAGTGAACTCTTCCCTGAGCCACTGTCAGGTTCTCTGGTTTTAACGGCGTCCTTCTTGTTTTCAGAAGGCCACAGTGCACATGGTCACTAGGGCATTACTCTCTCCCATGGAGGTCACCTGTTTAAGAGTGACCGCCCCAGGCTTTGGCACCGCCTGGGAGCTGGTGTTGTAAGAGCGAGTCCTGCGGCAGACGCAGGCGGGAGCGGAGCCAGGCTGGAACTGCGCCCTGGGCCGGGCGGGCTCCCTGCAGGGCGGGCGGCAGGTGGGCCCGGAGGGGCAGGCGCCCACGCAGGTAAGCTGCTGCCTGCACTGCCGCTGCCTGCGCTTGAGCCTGCACGCACTGGAGCTGTGCCCGTGACTTGCTTCCCCTGTGTGTGTATGTGTTTCTCTTCGCTTTGGCTGGATCGTGCCCACTTGGTGAAGCTGAGTTTTTCTCTCCTGTTTGCAGGTGTCTTTAACCACGCGGTGCCTTCCGCCTCTGCTCATCCGTTTGGAGCCCGTGTCGGCCGTGGGGCTGTGTGCGGCAGCGCCACGCTGGGCCCGAGCCCACTGCAGGCGGCGGCCAGCGCCCCGGCCTCTTCCTTTCAGGCCCCGGCCTCCGCCGAGCCTCGGCCGCCCCCTCCGCCTCCCCCGCTCCCTCCACCTCCTCACCTGGGCCGGCCCCCTGCGGGGCCCCCCAACCTCCATGCACCCCCTAATGCTGCCTTGCCTCCTCCCCCTGCGCTGCTGGCTGCTAACCCTGAGCCCGTGCTTCTGCAGAGCCTTGCGTCCATCCCGCCTAACCATGCTTTCTTGCCCCCCACCTCTGCTGCCTCCCTGCAGCCTGCTAACGCCTCTTTGTCTGCCAAGCTGGCCTCCCTCCCACACAAGGGCGCCCGCCCCGCCTTCACGGTGCACCACCAGCCCCTACCCCGGCTGGCCCTGGCGCAGGCCACACCTGGGATCCCACAGGCCAGCACCACGGGGCCGTCCGCTGTGTGGGTTTCCCTTGGCATGCCACCTCCTTATGCCGCGCACCTTTCGGGGGTTAAGCCACGATAAAGACTTGCTTAGCTAGCAGTTCATATTGTGTAAGGTAAGGCCAGAGCCACACCAGCTGGCTCATTTGAGACTGAACTGCCCTTCCCTTGGCAGAGAGGTCGGCTGCAGGGTCCAGCGGAGGGGCCAGGGGCTCTGAGGTAGACAGAGGGAGACAGTTGCCAGAGGAGGACCTTAGGATGCATGGAAAGCGTGCTGCCCACAGTGTGGGCCTGTGGAGTTCAAGAGGAGTGTTTTGGGGCTATGGCTGCCCACAGCTACTCTCCATAGACTCTTTAACTCTGGCCCTGCAGGGAGCCCTGGATCTGCTGTGGCTACAGTGGGCAAAGGCTCATAGTAGGGGCCTAGTTATCAGAGTGGTCTCCATATTCTGTTCCCTTCAAGCTCAGGTGACCTGGGAAAGTTGTGCAGTCCAGCCTAATTCAGGGCATGTGAGATGTGGCAGGCATTTTGGCAGAAGCATTGTGGGGCACCAGGAGGGTATGAAGGGGTCCCTGTGCGGGCCTGAGCATACCTCCTAGGGTAGAGGTGAGGAGCCTGCAGCCTTAAGGCCACTGTGGCCTTCTAGTTCCCTAAATGCAGCCTTATTGACTGAATCCAAATTTTACAGAACAAATCCTTTTATTAAAAGTGGTATAGCAGAGTAAGACCAAGCTTTTCTTGCCTCGTTTGGAGCTTAAAAAAGAATAATCTTGAAACCAGGAGGCCTGGGTATTAAGAAAATACACAGCCTCTGAGGCTCCTTGGCACCTTGTCCACCTTCTAAGATGGGTATGATCTTGATGAGGTTCCTGCCTGTCAGCCCACCAGCTCTTGAAAGCCTAGGGTGACAGGAGAGGCCATCAGTGTGGGCTCTGTGGCCTGCACTGGGCTTACGGCGCCTTGTGGCCCCTGGTGGACAGTTGAGCAGCTCTTAGCCTCACAACATCAGCACTGACTCGGAGCTACCAGTGTAGACAGCATCACCTTTGGGGCCAGGAAGAAGTTGGGGGTGAGGTTATGCTGGTGGGTACAAGGCAGTGCATCCCACCTCCTTCCTCTGAGGAGATAGTGCTGCCCACCCACTGGGCCAGGGCTGGGCAGCATCACTGTGGAAGTGGCAGTGCAGTGCCTGCTGCCCTCAGCTGCAGCCTGTTCTCCCACATGTATGAGTGGAAGCAGACATAAACTTTGGCTACTTGGTGGGCTACCTTCAACCACCTTAGGACTGGCTGTGCCAGGTCCTGTCAGAGTCCTGAAGATAGGGTGGCTATAGCTGGACTTGACCTCACATCCTTAGAGGTGGTGGTGTGGCTAGGCTGCACATCTCACAGGGCTGCTGGAGCAAGGCAGGCAACTGGCTGGATGTGTCCCTGTGTCAGGATTCCCAATGTCAGCCCACAGGGGTCACACCTCCAGCACAGGGAGCTTGCTCCATGCCTGTTTTAAACAGTCCCCCTCTGTGGGCAGCCTCCCAGCAAGCAACCCTGGCCCAGTATGGCTCGTGCACGTAGGAGACCATCGGTCCCCTGGCCTGGGTGCGTGTTTGGGCACCTTATAGGTGTTAACAGCTCTTCCTCCTTCTGTGCCCTCTGCAGGTAACTAGGATTTCTACCTCAACCGCGAGACCTATGCAAGGATGGTGTGGACCAAGGCGCCCGCTGCACGGTGCTCGCCGGCCTGCCGGGGCCCCCCTAAGGCAGCGCGGAGGATGGAAGGATGGAGCTCTACTGTGAATCTCGGCACACCCGCAGGAGAGGCTGGGCCTGGTCCAGTTTGTACTGTCAATAGTTTTAGATAAAGTATTTATCGTTTTTTAAAAAGTATAAACAATTCTGACTTATTTTATTCCATCTAAGTCGTCAGAGGCAACCTATTAAAAAAATATAAATATCTATATATAAGAGGATCTATATATAAAGAAACGTGTTTGAAGGGCTGGCCTGCCAGTGGAGAAGCCCACCTGTCCCGGTGCTATTGTCCCCAGGCCCGTGCCCCCCCACTGTGCTTGGTGCTGACTAAGATGCTGACCAATGCTGATGCCAGTTCTCAGAAACACCTGCCTACTGGCTCCTGCCACCACTCCGTTCCTATACCAAAGGCATGCCTGCCTGTTGTGACGCTCCTTAAAGGCGGCCTCTTCCCAGAGGGGCCCAAGCCAACCTTTCAGACCCTTCCTCCTTTAAGTCCCTGTGCCTGCCCTGGATCACCCCCTCCTACTCTGTCACTGTGAGCACACCCAGACTGTTAACCCTCAGGGCTTAGGATCGGTGCCTTTGGCATATGAACAGGGTGTGTGTGGCAATGTGGCATTCTGCAGCTGAGAGTAGTAGGCCCCCAGCTTGGCTCCATGGTCTGTTCTGAGTGGTGCTCTGAGGAGGGGTCACCCTAGACTGGCTGGGTTGGCCTGTGTAACAAGTGCATTTACTTTGTATTTCTTTGCTGTTGTGGGCTCGAATTATGCTATGTGATGTGGGCAGGCCAGTCATGGGTCCCTGGTGTTTCTGTATAGGAGAGAGTCACGCTGATAAGTGGCAGTATTTTATAGATGTGATGAAAATTTATACATTTCATAGACTTGACTGCATTTATTTTTAGATGATATAATGCACAGTGAACTTAAAAAAAATGAAAGAAAAGGGGAAAAACCTTTTATTTATTCAAAAGTGTACACCACAGACCCTGCCTTGTGCAGCCACAGGTGCCCAAAGCTGCTGCATAGCCTGGTGATTAGGTTTGTGTTCAGTATTCGTGTCTGTAGGTTTTTGTAGCTCCTGTGGGTACAACAGAGCTCAGACATGTCTGCTGGAGCCTTATGTCTCTGGGCCTCGGGTTGATGCTGTTGCACCCCCTCCCCTCCACTTTAGTAGCCTGATGGGGCTTTGGACTGGAGAGCAAAGGCTGAGCTTGGCGGGAAGGCAGGACAGTCTGGCTATGTGAAGGGTTTGGAAGCCCTAGGTCCCCTGATTATGGTCAGTGTTGGCCAGAGGCCACCTGCTAGGGTTGGTAAACAGCAGTTGGTCCTGGTGCTTCTGACCCTGAGGTGTGTGCCCTGAGCTTCAATGGGCCCGTTCACAAGTGTTTCACTCTGGAGACCTTGCTTTCCAAAAGGGCCATGAGTTATCCCAGTGCTTCCCATTCCCTTCTGCCTTACTGGGGCCCAGCTCTGCTAGCCTGTTGGACATGGCCAGGGCAAGTATCCCCCAGCAATGGGGGGAGCTCCTGGAGAGAGCCCTGTCCTCAGTTTCCACCTGAGGGCAGGAAGCCTGGAAGAAGCCTGTTCATCCAAAGGGGCTGGTCTTCTCCCATCCCACCTAGACCCAGCGCTGCCCCCTACAGCCTGTGTCTCAGACCCCCTCCACCCTATCAGTAGATTCTGAAGATGGTGCTCATGACCTATATTTAAAACTGGCCTGTTCTCCCGTAGGTGGCCACTTTGGCTCCTTTTCCTCCACGTTGGTGCTCTCAGTTCGTAGGTGCTGTGCCCTGGCCTTCAGGATAGGGCAGCCACCCAGCGTGGCTCCCTCAGATGCTGCAGGGTTAAAGCAGAGGTGGTCTAGAACAAAATATATTCTTTTATAAACACTGAACGCTTCTGCCTGCCACTCCCAGGGACATGGCGGCTTGGGTGCCAGTGCAGGTCCTGTACTGCTGGGCTTCTGATGGCCCATGTGCAACTCACCCACCTAGAAACCCATGTCTACATGTGTACTTCAGCTTTGAAACATGAAATGCTTTGTGTTCAGGACACACTGACACTGATGCTGGGTCTCAGGTGCAGCTGGCAAGGGTGGAAATCCCCTCCCAAGCCTACTGAGGGTCACAGGTGCACTGACACATTACTGATGAACCCAGCCTCCCCTCCTTTGCCCCCGTTTCATCAGTCCCAGGACAGATGCCCTTAGAACGTGTAGGGAGGCAGGCAGTGGGCACAGGATGGCCATAGGGCCTGGTGGTCTCAGGCGCTGGCGCCTGGGTGGAATGCTGTTGCTGACAGCAGGCCACTCCAGGGAAACCTGGAAGGCTGTCAGGTGGCCCTTGCTCAGGAACCCCTAAGAGTCCTAAGATAGCCCTTGAGGCCCTGCTAAGGGGCCTGCCTGGCCAGTAGGATCCAGCCAGCAAATGGTGACTTATTTATCTGCCCACAGGACCAGTCCTTCTGCTCAGGGGTCAACAGGGGACCCCCCCCCCCTTCCCATCCACCTATCATTTGGTCAAATGGTCCTTCCAATCAGGCTGCTGCTTTTTCTCATGTCCGAGAGACTTTGTAACTTGAAGCTTTGCATTGTCTTTACAGAAAGCTCTGATTTCAGTTGCGTGCATTGTCAAAGTAGCCCTGTGAGCTGCTGCCTGGCCTCTCCCATGGCATTCCTGCTGCGTTCTGCATTTCCACCTTCAGATGCTGTAATAAAAACTTTTCACCTGAAACTGGTCTGAATGGTTTCTTCCTGGTGACACAAGGCAGCAGCTGTGGGTGGGAGGGACCACGTCCAGTTGAGTCGGTCCACTAGAACACCCTGCCTTCCGACCAACTCAGACCCAACTGACTTCAGGCCCTGACAACATGAGCAAAACCCTTGGCCTTTGCCTGATCCTATGGGTGAAAAGCCAGTAGAGGTCCCAGCCACACCCAAGGGCAGTCCCTGAACACCAAGGGTGGGACTGCAGGTCACCTTAGGATTCGTGTGACCCACTGCATCCCCATCCCTGGGATCCCAGCCTCCCACACCTTTCCTGGCTCAGTCCCTATTCCTCAGGCACTGAAAACACTGAAGCCTGGAGGAGACATCATTCTCTGAGTACCTCATCTCCTTCAAAGGAGAGGGCTTCCAGTCTGGGGAAGCTGCCCTGTTCCCTCAGCCTTCGCTTCATTACCACCCAGCATGGAAGAGAGGTACCTTTATTTGAATAAAACAAGCATGCTGACCCAGGCTGACTGCCTCTGCAGGGTTCAGGCAGATTCACAGCTGAGGGAGAACTAGCTCCCTTGCCATTCACAGCATCATCTAGCTTAGTACATTCACCTGGCACAGAACTGGAGCCACAGAGGACCAGGTGCATGCCAAGCCCTTGCTGGACACAGCTAAGGATTCAGGGCAGAGCTCCTGGGAGTGGATACTTGTGCCAGGCAGCAGCACATGACAAGGTGCTAGACCAGTCCAAGAGGTCCTGAGGCACAGGGAGAGAGGCTTGCCAGGTGGTTTTCCCCAAAAGACAGCCCCTGCCCACCTGTACCCGCCTCAGGCTTTGGAAGTCTTTACAGCAAACAACTCCCCCTTAGTCCAGGCTTGGCCCAGTAAAACCAGGGCCTGGCAGGAGGTCCAGCTCAGGGGGGACAGGGCTGACTGCCCATGCCCTGGTCTCATGCCTTCAAGCTGCTCAGCTGAAACCTGGCCTCCTCTGATATGCCAAACTGCTCCAGGGGATCCTGTGGGTCAGACGGGTGCCATAAGCTGCGCCTTGGAAGACCACCCCTGCCACCTCCAACCAGGCACACACCTTGCCTGTCATCTTCTGGATCTCGTTCCTGTAGAAGATGAGGCTTCTTCGCATAAACTCATAGCTGCAGGAGAAGGCAGCGCTCTGTTAGGTTCCCATTTTGTATAGCTGTTGTGCCCCAGTCCCCAGCTAGGCCCACACACCACTTGGCCCCACCTGGCCCGATGCAGAGCCTCCATCCACTCCTGGCACTGCTCCTCACTGCAGCACTCGAAGTAGTATTTCCTCTCCGGGTCCTCCATGAAGCCTGGGGAGGGAGCCACCACTGGTCCATTCCCGCTCTGCCAGCTACAAGGCTCAGCTTCCTCTTGCCAGAGCCCCAAAACTATCTCCCCTCTGACCCCAGCACCCGATCATCTCTCTGCCTGTCAGAGGTTGAACATCCCTAAAAGACACATTCAAGCCCTGACCTGCAGAACCTATTAATGTGGCCCTATTTGGAAAGTTCATCTTTGCAGATACAATTTGTTAAGATCAAGTTATTAAGATGGGCCCTAAATACTGACCAGCCTCTTTATAAAAGATGTAAATTTGGACATCAAAGACGACGCAGGGAGAACTGCCTGGAACACGAAGGCAAAGACCAAGGTGCTGCTTCTACAAAACGAGCGTCAAGGACTGATGGAGGCCACTAGCTCAGAAGCCTCAGAAGGAAACAGCCTTGCTCCAGAGTTAAGTTTCTGGTACTCAAACCACCCAGTCTACAGAACTGTCACAGCAACCCTGGCACAACTGTGCACCTTCCCCTGTATACTTGGAACATCCCACAACAACTGGGGAGAACCCTACGAAGTCTCCGCACTGGGCCAGGTATCCTGGAGAGCAAAGCTAGAACTGGACTGGAGAAAAGGTGCTTGTGGCGGTTCAGCAAAGGGCTCGGCTGGGCCGCCCAACCGGCCCTGTGGGCACGGCCCGGTCCACGGGGAAGGAGCCTCCAGGGGACCAGGCAGGTGTACAGGCGGCCCGGGGGAGGCCCTGGCCTTGAGGTGTCCGGGGACAGTGGACTCACTTATGGAGAAGCCGCTGAGTTCTTCCCGGGCGACGGTGCAGCGCTCCAGCAGCAGAGCTCCGACAGGCTGCGGGGACACGGACAGAATAAGCTGAGAGTGCGCAGGTCCCACAGTGACCCCCAACCGACCCACCACCCCCATGCCCCTAACCTCGGCCTCGTCCGTGCGGAAGTAGAAGAGAAAATTCACCACCAGCTTCACTAGCCGCCGCTTCACCACTGCGGGCACAGAGCAGGCTCAGGGCGGCCGTGGGACCCCACCCCGGCCTCCCGTTCGTCCGCGCCCCGGTTCCCGGCCCCGCTCACCGCTGCCCTTCTTGGGACCCCGCATGCCCAGCTCGGCCGCCAGCTCAGCTGGCTGGCGGGACAACGCCTGCAGCTCTTTCTCGTTGTAGCGCATGGTGCCGCGGGGAACCGGAACCCAGAGCCGGCCCTCCCGGCCGTGATCCCAGGTCGCGCCGCGGTCGGCGCCAAAAAGGTCTCGGGACGCAGTTCCGGAAGCACCATACAAGCTGCTGCGCCTGTGCGTCCGGAGCCCACCGTCCCGCGGAATCCAAACGGCAGCTGTCGCGTAACCTTGAAATAGAAAATAAACCGGATCCAGAACCAAAGTAATTTCCCTGTCCCTTGCGACTGGCGGCGGGCTCCCCTACGGCCATAAAGCGCAAGTGGAGGAAACAGTAACCTTTCAGGGACGCTCAACTAGCCTCTCGCAACAGTCGGCCTCTCGCGGCCCGAAGCTTACAAGGAGCGTTGCGCACGCGCACGTCGGCTTCTGCCCGCACTTCAGCCCCGCCCCCTCGCGCCCTGACCCTCACTCCTCCAGAGCGTCCGGCCCACGCCTTTCGCTAGGCCAGGCATGCGTACACGGCAGACCCCTACCGTTTGCCCCGGAAGTGCTTGCTTTGCTCGCGATGCGCGTGCGCAGACCTAAATCGTGGCGGTGGGAGAGAAGGCGGCGGTAGCAAGGCTTTGGGCGCGGGTGAGGAGAAGTGGTGGGTAAGGGCGACGGCCGCCAGCATCCTCAGGTTCCCTAGAAGTGGGTGGATGCGGGAACCTGGCGCCTAATGTGGGGGAGGCGGGCTGAGGGGAGGATGGGCAGCCTTCCTCCTCTCGCGGGTGTCTGGCCTTCTGCGCTCTTCGGCGTCCCGTGCTGGGCGGGACCCTCCTCCCTGCCAGCTTGGCGCTCTCTGAAGACGCGTTGGGGTCCGGTCGGTGATCGCGGCCAAAATGGCTTCGGGCGCCTTCCGTCTATCCCAGGACTTTTCTGAATACTAGTTTATATCCGTTAATTGGCTTTGGAGGGCGATTAAAGGATACCGCAACCCTTAACTGTGAGACGGGAGTAACAGCCTTAGCTCCACGCCGAGGACGTTCTGGAGAGGTTAACTGGCCGACCTTTGCAGGTGCATCCGGGCCAGTCAGACTTACGTGCCGGATCCGCTGCTTTCATCCGTCCTTTGACCGAGAACAGTTAGAACAGCTGTAAAATAGGTGGTTTGCTGGGCTTAAGGAGATAAAAAGTAATACCAGCTTTCTGGTCCAGTCCCAAGGCCCATAGGCGACGTCTTTTCAATTCTCAAAGCCGTTTCCCCTGCTATTTACCTTCATGAAGAACACCCTGTTTTCTGGGTATATCGATTTTTGTTCTTATTTATTTATTATTATTTACTTATTTTTGAGATAGAGTCTCACTTTGTCGCCCTCAGTAGAGTGCAATGAGCATCGTAGCTCACAGCAACCTGAAACTCATGAGCTTAAGCGATTCTCTTGCCTCAGCCTCCCAAGTAGCTGGGACTGCAGGTGCCGGCCACAACGCCCGGCTTTTTTTTTTTGTTTGTTTGTTTTTTAGAGACGAGGTCTCGCTGTGGCTCAGGCTGGTCTCGAACCTGTGACGGCAGGTGAGCCACCGCGCCTGGCCCAGGTATATCAATTTTTAGATACCATCTGCTGATTTCCTGTTGTGGGCGGTGAGATCTTATTTTCCCTACTATTCTTCCACTGCAGTGTCTTCTGTACCCAAAATGAGTTTTGTTTTTGTTTTTTGTTTGTTTTTTGAGACAAAGTCTCAAGCTGTTGCCCTGGGTAGAGTGCTGTGGCGTCACAACTCACAGCAACCTCAAACTCCTGGGCTTAAGCGATTCTCTTGCCTCAGCCTCCCAAGTAGCTGGGACTATGGGTGCCCTCCACAACATCTGGCTATTTTTTGTTGTTGTTGCAGTTGTCATTGTTTTAGTTGCCAGGGGCCAGGTTCGAACCCACCACTCTTGTGTATGTGGCTGACGCCCTACCAACTGAGTGATGCCCCCAAATGAGTTTTTTTTTTTTTCTTGCTTTCTGGTTTAATTCCATACAGTGCCCCCCCCCCCAACCCCATAGCACCTGGGGGGCCGCGGAATACCCTCTCAAGTCCATAAGAAGTCACAGTTTGAAAGGAATGAGAGGGGCAGCTTGGGCCTGCGTCCCAGCACCTAAGCTGCTGACTGATCCTCCAGGTCGGCGTTCTCGGCCAGGTGCAGCTTCTGTATAGAATTACTAAGATCTTCCAGATTGCTAAGCAGCTGGTCCAGGTTTCGGTCAGCCATTGTCGTCTTCTGCTCCTCAGGCAGCCTCTCGGTGACCCCGTCCTCTTCCTCTTCATCATCATCCTCTTCCCCACACACGTCCAGGCTAAAGTGGAGCCGGGCCAGCTTCTCCTGCATCTCGCGCACGTGCTCCAACTGCTCGAAGGAACATTCCCTCCCAAAGGCCTGAAGCCGGCCTGAGTGAAAATCATTGAGCAGGTTCAGTAGTCCCCCCTCCATCTCATAGACATCGGTCACCTCGGTCAGGAAGGAGTGCTGCAGGGGCGTGCCTGCAGAGCCACCTGCACCTCCAGCCAGCACTGGACGGCATTTCTCTTTGCCTACTCTCTTGAACTTAGCCCGCTGCTTGGGGGATGGCAGATGAGGGAGTCCAAGGGCCAAGGAGCCGCTGTGGCTGGTGGGCACAGGGACCCTGCGTAGTGTGCCTGGGGCCTGGCCTGACTGGGTCAGACAGGGTTTGGGACTCCGTTTCTTCTTCTTGTCATCCATTGGGTGCTGGCTGGACCTCAGGCTTGGGAGGGAAGTAACCCACGGAGATCCTGAAGCTTAGGGGTCTCAAGTGATGCTTCCTTTGGTGCGAGGCCCCAAATGAGTTTTTATCATGAGCTTTTTGTCTAATTAGTGATCTCATTTTCTAAGGCTGAAAATATTGTTGGTTGCTAAAGCAAGTAATAAATTCAACTGCACTTGTTTTCTTGTATGCTCCAAATTAATTAACTTTTTTTAATCAACCTGATTTTTATTTTAACTATCGTTAATTTTTTTTCCTCAAAGCTTTAGCATCCTATACACTTACCGAGTGTATTCTCCATAGGTTTGAATAAATTGATTTCCCCTTCTCCACTTTCCTGCCAGACCCCTAAATCTTCCTGCTCCAAATTGGACTCGTTGCTCTGTAGGCTTGCAGCAGAGCTGTTTTCCTAGACCTTTGTGTCATTGCTCTCCTGGGTTGGCTTCTGTTTTCCATCTGGCAATCTTTTCTTTTCTTCTTTCAGAGCCTATCTCCTGATAGCTTTTGAAGTAATAGGTGATTTTGTTGTTGTTGTTTTTTAGTCCCTTATTGTCTGAAAATAACTTTATTTGTCCTCATACTTGGAAGTTTGGCTGGGTACAAAATTCTAGATTGAGGCTTGGTGCCCGTAGGATGGTGGTTACGGTGCCAGCCACATACACTGAGGCTGGTGGGTTCAAACCCAGCTCGGGCCAGCTAAACAACGATAACTGCAACCAAAAAATAGCTGAGCATTGTGGTGGGTGCCTGTAGTTCCAGCTACTTGGGAGGCTGAGGCAAGAGAGTTGCTTAAGCCCAAGAGTTTGAGGTTGCTATGAGCTGTGATGCCACTGTACTCTATCGAGGGCAACATAGTAAGACTGTGTCTCAAAAAAAAAAAAAAAATTCTACATTGAAAGTCTGTATTCAGGATAGTGAAAGCATTGCTTAAGTTCTCAGTGTCTTTCTTGAAAGATACCTATTCTGGGGGCGGCACCTGTGGCTCAGTGAGTAGGGCTCCAGCCCCATATTCTGAGGGTGGTGGGTTCAAGCACGCCCCGGCCAAACTGCAACAAAAAAATAGTGGGCATTGTGGCGGGCGCCTCTAGTCCCAGCTACTTGGGAGGCTGAGGCAAGAAAATTGCCTAAGCCCAGGAGTTGGAGGTTGCTGTGAGCTCTGTCTCTTAAAAAAAAAAAAGAAGATGCCTATTCTGGTTTCTGATCTTTTGTTTCTATTTTTTTTTTCCTGATAGAAGCTTAAGATTTTCCTTGGTGGTATAATGTTTCCTGATCCATTAATTGAGGGTATCTTTATTGGTTGATTCAGGTGGACTCCTTCTATTTGGACAATTAGGTACTTTTAGTTGTTAGATTTTTAATTTATTTGATAATTTATTATTTTTTTAATAATCTCCATTTTTATTTTGTTGGATTCTTTTTCCCCATTTTCACTCTGGAATTTCATCTGGGTTCTTCCTTTTCCTCCTGTTTTTTTTTTTTTTGGAGATAGAGTCTCACTATGTTGCCCTGGGAAGAGTGCTGTGGCATCACAGCAAACTCAAACTCTGGGCTTAAGCCAGTCTCTTGCTTCAGCCTCCCAAGTCACTGGGACTATAGGCGCCTATCACAACGCCCAGCTGTTTTTATTTATTTGTTTTTTGTTGCAGTTGTCATTATTGTTTAGCTGGCCCTGGCCACGTTCTAACCCTCCATCCTCAGTGTATGTGGCTGGCGCTGTACCCACTGTGCTACGGGCACCACGCCCATTTTTATTTTTCAAGGGCTTCTTTTTTTGTTTTAATTTGACTTGTTATCACTTGGCATCCTGTTCTAGTTTCATGGTACAATAACTTCTCTCATAATGAAAAAATATTAACAGTATCTTTGTTGGGGTTTCTATCAAGTCTCTTTTTTCTCAGATATACGTGGTTGTTTAAGAATAAAGTAGTAGGGTGGCGCCTGTGGCTCAGTGAGTAGGGCGCTGGCCCCATATAACAAGGATGGCGGCAGGTTCAAACCCATCCCCAGCCAAACTGCAACAACAAAAAAAAAACAGCTGGGCGTTGTGATGGGTGCCTGTAGTCCCAACTACTCGGGAGGCTGAGGCAAGAGAATTGGCTAAGCCCAAGAGCTGTGATGCCATGGCACTCGACTCAGGGTGACAAAGTTGAGATTCTGTCTCTTAAAAAAATAAATAAATAAATAAAATAGCCGGGCGTTGTGGCGGGCACCTGTAGTCCCAGCTGCTCGAGGCTGAGGCAAGAGAATCACGTAAGCCCAAGAGCTGGAGGTTGTTGTGAGCCGTGTGACGCCACGGCACTCTACCCGAGGGCGGTACAGTGAGACTCTGTCTCTACAAAAAATAAATAAATAAATAAAATAAATAATAATAATAATAAAGTAGTAGACAGTTCTTGTGTGTAAGTGGTGCATCTCATCTAGTGAGTGTCAGCTGCTGAACAGCCTGACAAAAAGCAGGAGTTTTCTTGGGTTGTGGGGAACCCCATGTATAAATATTTGAGAATTCTTCCTTTGGCCTATTTCCACAGAAAGGATTCCTGATCTCCTCCTTGGCTGGGGGCATCAGCTGAGCCTGCCTTTTGTGGACCATGTGGAGGAAGGGATGGGCCTCTCCAGGGCTTAGTCCTTGGGCCTTGATTTAACCCCTGAGTTCCAGCTTGACCCCAGGCTCCCTTGCTCCACTGTGCCTGGCTTTCTATACTTAGAGGCCCTTTTATTTCACTTCTTGTGAGAATAAAATCCATCTTGGGGTTGGAGATGTTGGGAGAACAGCACCTTCCTCAGGGTGTGGCCTCTTTTCTGCTGGGGTGGGGACAGCACAGGTGTTCAGTGGTCTATGTGGCCTGTGTTGTGGATAGTTTTCTCGTTTTCCCTTGGATTAGACTTGGAGAAGTTTGAGTTGGTAAGTAGCTACTAAGTATCTGTTTGGGTTTCCCTAAGCCAGTCAACTATTTCAGCACAAGCTTTGTGTAATACCCCCTCCTCAGGTTCAGGTTTCCAGGCCAAGCACTAGCCACTTAAGAGTTTGACCGTTTAAGAAGCAACTGGACTCTTTCCCAGATAGATTTTAATTCTTGGCTTCATTAATATTTTTCCTTCTGAGACCTGTTCCAGGTCTTCCCAGCCATTACAGGCAAACTGAATTGAGTCAACTTCTGAAGATGAAATTTGAAGAAGTTACCGGGAGCTGCTATTTTATATTATGACTGCTTTTTAAAATCGTTTTTGTTTATGGATCTAATAAAATCTAGATCTCCAATATTTTTAAGCCCAAGCCCCTTAGACATTGCAGCTCTTTTCAGTTTTTGCTTGTACATAATTCATTCTTTGCAGCTAATTAAGCTGAAGAAGCCTGAGAATAAAGTTTGAAAGAAAGGTTAATAAAGTTCTTTGCCTAGTAAAAAAAAAAAAAAATGTTCTGGAAATGTCACTTAAAATAAGTGAGGAAATAAAAACATCAGTACAGATTGGTGGTTCTTGGTGTGGTCATCTGTCCCATCCTGGCTCCTGTGCATCATTAGGCAGTGAGGATCCAAAGATAGATGTCTTCCTAGCCTGCAACGAATTTACATCTGAGCCCAAGAAATAGAATTTAAATTGGGATGAGTAAGTGTAGCCATCTAGAAAGGGAATTGGGAGGAAGGAGTGAACACTACAGGCTGGGGCAATCAGGGAAGGCTTCTTGGAGATGGTAACTTGTTTGTGAGAACTTGGCCTCGTTTTCCCCGATTGGGCCTTCTCTGGGCTCCAAGTTGCTATTTCATTCTGGGCTGTGACCTCACCATCACCCTCCCCCACGGTCACTTGGAGACATGCCTGTAATCTTTTAGGACCCATGTCAGGAGCCTCTCAAGACAGGTTCCAGTTTCCTGTTTCTGTGCCTGACCCACAGAGGCCCCTGGCTTCCTAGACTAGGGGGTGTTGATTCTAGGTGGTGGCCATGCAAGGTGAAGGCTGGTCATACCTGCAGCCCAGAGGAAGTCCCAGTGTACCTACCATACCCTGAGCCATCGTAATCACTTCTTTTTGCTCTCCAGGTATCACGACAGTCTACTGAAGCCCCAAAGCCAGCACCATGGACTTCCAGCATCGGCCAGGCGGCAAGACTGGCAGTGGGGGCGTGGCCTCCTCCTCTGAAAGCAACCGGGACCGGCGGGAGCGCCTCCGGCAGCTGGCCCTGGAAACCATCGACATCAACAAGGTGGGTCCTGCACAAGGGGGCACACAGGTGACTTGTGGTAGAGGGTGGGGGTCCAGGGCAGCCAGGAAGAGATGCTGTGGAGCTCTATTCAAGACCCTGGCCTCTCTCCACCTTGTGCACAGACACTGGTAGGTCAGGTCCTCCCAAGCACTGTGGAAACTGGGGCTTGGGGCCAGATGATTCTCTGGGTGTGCCCATCCTGGGTGCCACAGGGTGCTGAACAGTGCATCTAGCCTCCACCCACTCTGTGTCAGGGCACTCCATCCTCTGTTACGACAGTCAATGTCCCGAGATGTTCTCTGAGGCAGAATTGCCTGGGTGAGACCCCTGGCAGTCAATGTGTGGTTCCCCTTAGACTCCGAAATCCACCAGGATATGCTGAGCTCTTGCTATGTGCTGGGGATTCCCGAAGATCCCCACCGGCCTGCCCTGTGAAGTTGGTTCTTACTGTCCCCATCTCCTAGATTAGGAAACAGGTGCAGAAGGGGATGGCACAACTGTGGTGGTAGAGTCAGGATTTGTTCCCTGGTCTGTCTGCTGTAGCACCTGAGATCAGAAGCACACACCCTTATGCTTCTGCTTCTGGGAAGAAGGAGTCCCACTACCCCAGCTGAGAGTGGGTCTTCAGGTTGTTCATTTGCCATTTGCTTTTCTTCTTCCCGTGTCTGGCTCGCACCAACAGTTGGTCTGTCGATGAAGTCAGGGGACAGATCTCTGGTCTGGGAGACTGTGACCAGCAATGCTGTCTTAGCTCTTCTCTCCTCAGATTCAAAATGGCCTGAGATGTGTGGCCTCAGAGTCAGGAGTCCCTAGCCCTGCTGACATGGCCTGTGCATTTTCACCAGGTCCCAGGTGGTCTGCACACGTGTCACAGAGGCTTCCTGCTGAGACACAGACTCAGGACTCACCTAGATCTGGTCCTACTTCTTAAAAACATTTGACTAGGCCGGGCACAATGGCTCATGGCTATAATCCTAGCACTCTGGGAGGCTGAGGCAAGTGGATAGCTTGAGCTCACGAGTTTGACTCTAGCCTGACCCCATCTCCACTAAAAATGGAATAACTGAGGCAAGAGGATTGCTTGAGCCCAAGCGTTGGAGGTTGCTGTGAGCTGTGATGCCATGCCACTCTACCCAGGGTGACAGCTTGAGACCGTCTCAAAAAAAAAAAAAAAAAAAAAAAAAAGAGCATTTGACTAGACTTGAGGGAGAGCTGTGCTCTGAACATGGGGCAGAACAGCTCAGTGTGGGTGTGGTCCTCTGCTGTCTAACAAGGGTGTTTGTTCCCTCCCCAGGACCCATATTTTATGAAAAATCATCTGGGTTCATATGAATGCAAACTCTGCCTGACGCTTCACAACAACGAGGTGTGTTCTCTTGGCTTTTGTGGGTCTCCCCTGGACCAGGCTTCCTTCGGTGCTGCCCTACTCCATAACTTCCTACCCCAGTGCTATGACACCCAGTCCCTAGCTGTGTGCTGGGGGCCACATACATCCCAGCCACCACACCTGTCCTGTGAGATTGTATTAAAAGCTTAGACCTGGCCAGGCACAGTGGCTCATGCCTGTAATCCTTTTGGAGGCCGAGGCAGGTGGATTGCCTGAGCTCAGGAGTTAGAGACCAGCCTGAGCAAAAGCAAGACCCTGTCTCTAAAAATAAGCTGGGCAGGGTGGCACCTATGGCTGAGTGGGTAGGGCACCAACCCCATATACCGAGGGCGGCGGGTTCAAATCTGTCCCCAGCCAAATTGCAGCAAAAAAATAGCCAGGCGTTGTGCAGGCGCCTATAGTCCCAGCTACTCGGGAGGCTGAAGCAAGAGAATCACTTAAGCCTAGGAGTTAGAGGTTGCTGTGAGCTGTGATGCCACAGCACTCTACCCAGGGCGACAGCTTGAGGCTTTGTCTCAAAAAAAAAAAAAAAAAAAAAATAGGCGGGTGCCTGTAGTCCCAGCTACTTGGGAGACTGAGGCAAGAGAATCGCTTAAGCCCAAGAGTTTGAGGTTGCTGTGAGTGTCGCCACGGCACTCTACTGAGGGCGACGTAATAAGTACTCTGTCTCAAAAAAAAAAAAAAAAAAAAGTCATAAGATTATCCAAGTCTCACTCCATATGTTGGACTGTCGTTCACATTGGACTAATTCATTCCCTAAGGGATAGGTTTTGTTCTGGTTTGCTTCCCAACTCATTCACAACTGCAGACAGTGCTGAGGAGAGCAACCTCCCTCTGCCTGACATTGGGATAATTCTCTGGGGCGGGCCATTCTGGGCACTGCTGGTGCTGAGCAGCGACCCAGACATTGCTCAGTGTCCCCTAAGGGGTTGCAGGGTCACTACTGGTGCAATCTTCCAATGGATCATTGTATCCTGTCCATGTAGGTATTCTCAAAATGGAGTAATGGGGTCACAGGACATGTTCATTGCTGAGCAGCTGTCCCAGCCCAGGTGGATCCACATGCCTAGGAGCATCCCATGCATTCCTAAATACTGACATTCCTAAAACTTCCCTTCCCTCCTTCACACCTGCTAGTTTGGTCTTTCCAGCACTGGTACCCTCTTTGCTCCAGGCCTCTCCAGTCACTTAGTCCCTGGGACAAGCTAGCCTGTCTCATCTCTGGGTGCCCCACTCATAGCATGGTGCCTGCCCTGATAGGGCCTTAGCAGTGGCCCAACTTTGGAATGGAGACCTACCTCCTGAGCCCATGCACTTGGCCTTGAATTATCCTTTTCTTTTTCCACTCCAGGGAAGCTATCTTGCCCATACCCAAGGAAAGAAGCACCAAACCAACTTGTGAGTACCTCACATGCCTTCTGATAGCTGATGGTCTCTGTGAACCCCTCAAATCCCAGCTCCCAGATGGTGAAACCAGAGTAGCCTGGGCCTAGAGCTGGAGTCAGGTCTCTGATCAGTATTGGAGAGCAAAGAGGTGTGAAGTTTTTTGAAGGGCCTTCAGCAAGGGACAATGGGGAGTGTGACAAGAACCTGTCACTGCTTCATCCCAGAATAGATGAGCTCCAAGGTCAGAGCAAAGGGACTGCCAGCACTGGGGCCCATGGCCTTGGTAGTCTGCATGGGGAGGAGCCCCAATGCTGGGTCTGTCCTGCCTGTAGGGCCCGGCGAGCAGCCAAGGAGGCGAAGGAGGCCCCTGCCCAGCCTGCGCCTGAGAAGGTCAAGGTGGAGGTGAAGAAATTTGTGAAGATTGGCCGCCCAGGCTACAAAGGTGAGTCTGTCTGGAGCGGCACCAGCTGGCAGCTGCTGTCACAGCATGAATAAGCTCTTTGGGCTCCAGCACAGAAGCTGGACCCTGACACCCTCATCCCTGAGCCTTAGCACTACTGTGCTCTGGCCTTTGAAGCCATCCCTTACCCATTCACAGCCTCTCCCAATGTCTAAGAGCTGTTTGGCTGGGCTGGGTAAGCATCCATCCTGCCTGGTAGTCCCTTTCCTGGCTGAGCCAGGGTCCACACCCTCCTTACTCTGCTGTCCCATGTGTGCCCTGGGCCCAGATATGTGGAACTTGGCTTCCTCTCTGCACTCTTGCTCTCCTATTAGGGCATCATGCAATCTCATGGGAAATCGTCTTACTCCAAGTAAAGAAGTAAAAACAGTGGGAAGGCACTGGGGCCCTGGTATGTCCACCTTGAACTTGAAACTCGGAAGAGGAAATGGAGAGTTTGTCTAGGAGGCAGCTTAGTGTGTGGGGCCCTTAGCAGAGGGTAGGTTCTCAGTTGGCTATTTCAGAAAACTGGTTAAGTGTTCAGATTGGAACACAGAGATTGTGTTTCTGGGAGTTGGGGAGGAAGGAAGGCAACCTACCCAGCAGGTGTTCTTCACAGACGGTGGGGTATCCCATGTGCTAACACCACAGACAGGACCCTGCAGTCCTAGGACCTGCTTGAGAAACAAGGGCTGGCCGGAGCCCCTAGGCCTAGGTGGGAAGACCATAGTAGGGTCCTAGGCCTGTTCTCAGTACACTGGGGAGACAGGGAGCAGGATGTGCCCTCAGGTCACATGAAGGACAGCCAGGAGACAGGTGGCCCTGCAGGGATGAAGCCACCACACCTAGCAGCTGAGCTCTGATGTACAAGGCCTCTGTGTACAGTGCTGGGGTTCAGGCTAGCCCCATTTGGGTTCCAGAGTGACTCCCAGTCCTGAAGTCCCTGGCTTCTGTCCTCTGGTGTCTCAGTATCCAGGGATGAGAGGCAAGGCCAATGCTAGGGCCTCCAGGGGCTTTGAGACTACCCCTTTGAACAGCATTTCCTGGCAGGCCTTGAGAAGGACCCTCCAACTCCTGTCTTAAATGATATAGGGTAGGTGACCTCGCCTTGTCACACCTTTGCCTCACCTGTAGCACAGAGTCCCGGGGCCCAGCTGCTGTTAGTAGAGAACCCTCCTGGTGACCCCCCCCTCCCCCCGTTAAGTGGGCAGAGTTAGCTAGGGCAACGAGCCAGCCCTAACCTGAGGCTCTTGTGTGTTGCAGTGACCAAGCAGAGGGACTCAGAGATGGGCCAGCAGAGCCTTCTCTTCCAGGTGAGATAAGATCCCCAGGTGTCAGATGTGAGAGGAGGGGCGGGGTCCCAGAGGTGCCTCCTGAAGAGCAGTGTTGTCACCTGGTTGTGTCTTCACAGATCGACTACCCTGAGATTGCTGAGGGCATCATGCCCCGCCACCGATTCATGTCTGCCTATGAGCAGAGGATTGAGCCCCCGGACCGGCGCTGGCAATATTTGTTAATGGCCGCAGAGCCCTATGAGACCATTGCCTTCAAGGTAGCATAGCTGGGGACCCCATGAGATGTGGGATTAAGAAGTGTCCTTAGGCCAGGTGTGGTGGCTCATGCCAGTAATCTTAGCACTCTGGGAGGCCAAGGCATGTGGATTGCCTGAGCTAAGGAGTTTGAGACCAGCTTGAGCAGGAGTGAGATCCCATCTTTTCTTTAAAAAAAAAAAAAAAAATGGAAAAAACTAGTTGGGCACTAGGTGCCTTTAGTCCCAGTTACTCCGAAGGCTGAAGCAAGAGGATCACTTGAGCCCAAGAGCTTGAGGTTGCTGTGAGCTATGATGCCACAGCACTCTACCCAGGGCAACAGAGTGAGACCTGTCCTAAAAAAAGGGTTCTGTACAGTCCAGGTGGGGGCAGCTGCCAACTCACTCCAGGGTGCTCATCCCCTCTGGTGCTCATCACCTCTGGTGGAAGTGTCCCCTCTGAGCCTTCCCTTCTTAGGAGGTGCCTCTAGTGACTCTGATTGTGTTCACAAAGTGCAGACCCTGACGTGGGCTCAGTAAGTGGGTCTGTGAGGTTTTGGCCAAGTTACTTAACACCCCCTCCTCCCAGGCCAGGCTGTTTGAGGGATTACAGTAGCCTGTGTCCTGTGTCTGGACAAGGCAATGACAAGTGAGATAGACTACAGTCTCCTTGGGGTGGTGAAATTGGTAAGCAACTGAGCTAGAGTCTATCTTACACTTTAAGTGAACCTTGTCCCTACAAAACACTTTGTTGGGCTGGGCCTTCCCTAGGGTGCTAAGGAGGAGTCCCCTTAAAGGACAAGAAGCTGGCATCTCAGGCTCCCTTGAGCTTCCTGCCTGAATGTCAGCCCTGCAGCCTTGGGCCCTTATGGTTCTGAAAGCCAGAGACCAGGAGCCCTCTCTGCCCCCCGACCCCCATCCTTGTAGGTACCTAGCAGAGAGATTGACAAGGCTGAAGGGAAGTTTTGGACTCACTGGAACAGAGAAACCAAGCAGGTCAGTTACTGCAAGTCCTGGGTAGTTTGGGGCCTTGTGGCAGGCTCGCTTCCATACCTGGGGCCCTGTTGATCCTCCTGTTTCTCTCTCTAGTTTTTCCTCCAGTTCCACTTTAAGATGGAGAAGCCCCCAGCTCCACCCAGCCTTCCTGCTGGGCCTCCTGGGGTGAAGCGGCCTCCACCCCCGCTGATGAATGGGTTGCCTCCTCGGCCTCCATTGCCTGAGTCTTTGCCACCACCCCCACCTGGGGGCCTGCCCCTGCCCCCCATGCCCCCCACGGGGCCTGCACCCTCAGGGCCCCCAGGACCTCCCCAGCTGCCCCCACCAGCCCCTGGGGTCCACCCCCCAGCACCAGTCGTCCACCCCCCAGCACCAGTGGTCCACCCCCCCACATCTGGGGTCCATCCCCAAGCCCCTGGGGTCCATCCCCCAGCACCAGTGGTCCACCCACCAGCATCTGGGGTCCACCCTCCAGCTCCTGGGGTCCATCCTCCAGCTCCTGGGGTCCATCCCCCAGCTCCAGGGGTTCACCCACCTGCCCCAGGAGTCCACCCTCCTCCATCAGCTGGGGTTCATCCCCAGGCTCCTGGAGTACATCCATCAACTACTGCAGTTCACCCCCAGGCCCCAGGGGTCCACCCCCCAGCCCCAGGAATCCACCCTCAGCCCCCAGGGGTCCACCCCTCAGCTCCTGGTGTCCATCCTCCAGCTCCTGGGGTACACCCTTCAGCTCCTGGGGTACACCCTCAGCCCCCTGGGGTACACCCTCCAACTCCCATGCCTCCAATGCTGAGGCCCCCACTCCCCTCCGAAGGCCCTGGGAATATACCTCCTCCTCCCCCAACCAACTGAGTAGTGACCCCTTTGCCCAGCAAGCCTGGTGTTCTGTGTTCCTGCAGTTTCTCACAAGAGAATTTTCATCTTTTGTACTATCCTGAGCTTAGTAAACAGCTTCCCCCACTCGTGGCAGGGATGATGTGTATGTGTGGCGTTATGGGACCCAGAGGGCTGCTATTGAATGCTCACTGGACCCCACTGTGGGGTCCAACTGTGGTTACTATGTAGCCACCAGGGGATCCTTGTAGGTGACGCAGCATGGCAGCTGGTTCCTGGAGGCCACCCCATGGAGAACAAACCTACTAGCACCTGCCAGCCAGCCAGGAATGGGCCTGGGCACCCACTATTTGGGAGGGGAAACCAGACTACTCGATGCCCTGGGAAGCCTCTAGGCAGTCCCCAGGGGTGGGAAGACCAAGCTAAATTCAAGGCCATCCTCCAGGCCCACCCTCCCAAGGGCCTGAACACTAGCACATTTGGTCTCCTTAGCACCAGTAGCCACTGTTTACCATCTGGCAGCCCAGCCAGTCCCTTCCCCCTCTGGTGGGGAGAGCCCTCAAGGACAGTAAGGGGAGATAGGCTCTGGGGCCCAGTATAGAAAGAGCTCTTTGAGAAGGCTGCTTAGACTCGGGCTCTGCGGGTGCTGGGCATTGTCCCCCAAGGTCACCACAGAGGAGATAGGTCCTACCTCCTGCACAGACATCCCACCCTTTGTCCCATTTAAGCCAAGGCAGTGCTTCCTCTGGCAGCACCCATGATGCATGGCCTGCCTCTCCATTTCCTGGCTCTGTTGCTGGCAGCTGGGACCCCTGGAGCAGCAGAGCTAGCTGCCAGCACAGGGGGTCTCATCTTTCGCGATGATTGGGACTGGCGGCCATCAGGCAGCCCAGGGGATCCCCTGTGCCTGGTGACTCTGGGTGGGGGCAGCAACCACAGTGGAGTCCCCATGAAGGTGGCAGGGTCCCTGAGCAGCTATGAGTGGGCCTTCCTGAGGGCTGTGCAGCAGGCTCACTGGGAGCCCCAAGACTTGGCCACCTTCGGGGTCTGCAACCCAGGTGACAAGCAGGCTTCCCTGCCCCTTCTACAGCGCCTTGGGGCCTGGCTGGGGGCACCACAGGGGCAGCGGCTGCTGGTCCTGCACCTGGAGGAAGGTAGGTGGGCCTAGGCACCACTCACCCTGTAGGGTGGGCTGGGGTCCTTTCCAGAAAGATTGGGTACTAGAGAGCTCCACCCCCAGCAGTCTCTGGCCTGGAGGATGGGCATCCCTCTGTCCTGTCTGGGGTCAGAAGTTGCAGATCCCTGGGCAGCACCTGTGGGTCAGTGGGTAGGGCGCCAGACCAGTATACCCAGGGTGATGGGTTCAAACGCAGCCCCAGCCAAACTGCAACAAAAAAATAGACGGGCATTGTAGTGGGCGTCTGTAGTCCCAGCTCTTGAAGCAAGAGAATCGCCTAAGCCCATGAGTTGGAGGTTGTGAATAAAGTGAGACTCTGTCTCTTTAAAAGGAAAAAAAAAAAAAAAAAGGTGCAGATCCCTGCCCTGAGACCCATTCCTCCCACAAGGAATCCAGTGTGTGTGGCTAGAACTCTGAGTCACCTCCCCACACCCCAGACAGCCTGCTCCTGGGAGCTCCCCGACCTCAGAGGCCCCAAGGTGGCAACCCCACCCCAACCCTGACATTGCCACTCTCCACTGGACGGTCACTCCTCCCTGGCTGGGAGAAGCAGCAGAGAGGACCATCCATCAGTGTCCTTCCAAAGTCCAGAGCTGCAAGGATGGCTCCTGGGTGGGTAGTGGGGAGGATGCCTAGGCTCCTGTTGCTCAGGTATCCCGTTGTGGCTGCAGTGATATGGGAGCCAATACTCTCGCTGAGGTTCCAAGAGCCCCCACTTGGAGGAGCTGGTCCCCCAGAGCTGGCGCTGCTGGTGCTGTACACCGGGCGTGGCCCCGAGGTCACTGTTGCCGGGGCTGGGCTGCCCGGCACCCAGGTACCAGGGAGGTGCACGCCCGGGGTCCCCCAGGAGCCTTCTCGTTGCTGGGGAGGGGCCCAGATTTGTTAGACGTTTCACTTCATAGGAGGAGGGCTGAGTCAAGTCTGGATTTGGGACCGAGTGGTAGGAGGAAGGAGCCCGCAGAGCAGGGCTGGGCACGGCGCTGCTGCCACCCCATTCATCCAGGCCGGGCCCATCCCCACAGAGCCTCTGCCCGTCCCGGGACACCCGCTACCTGGCACTGGCCTTGGACCGCCCGGAAGAAGCCTGGCACGGCTCCGGGCTCGCCTTGACCCTGAGGTCCCGCGGAGACGGTAAGTCCCAGCGAAGAGTGGGGCGGTGGCAGCTACCCAGGCCCCCCAGCGCCTGAGCCGCCCCGCGCCGCCTGTACAGATGCTGCCCGCACAGATACCCCCCTGAGTACCACCCAGTTGCAAGTGCTACTGTTTGGCGACAACCCCCGCTGCTTCACGCGGATGGCCCCTGCCCTGCTCCTGCTGCCCCGGTCCCAGCCCACGCCGCTCCCCGTGCATGGCAAGTTGGATACAGTACCCTTTCCGCCGCCCAGGTGTGCGCAGGCTCAAGTTGGGGGAACAGGGGTTGGTGGGGGAGGCGTTGCCTGGCGCCCGCTCTTAACTTCCCCCACGACGGGTTTCAGGCTGTCCCGGGGGCCTGAGGAGCCGCCGCCCAGCGCGGACCCCTTTCTGGAGACGCTCACGCGCCTAGTGCGCGCGCTGCGGGTCTTTCCGGCCCAGGCCTCGGCGCCGCGCCTGGCCTTGGACCCGGATGCGCTGGCCAGTTTTCCGCAGGGCCTGGTCAACTTGTCGGACCCCGAGGCACTGGAGCGCATGCTCGACGGCGAGGAGCCGCTGCTGCTGCTGCTGCCGCCTGTCGTGGCCACCGACGCGAACCCCGCGCCGCCGCAGGGCCCAACGTCGGCTCCGTGGGCTGAGAGCCTGACGCGACGAGTGGCTGCCGAGCTACAAGCGGCGGCCGCCGAGCTGCGCGGCCTCCCGGGCCTGCCGCCGGCTGTGGTTCCGCTGCTGGCGCGCCTGCTTGCCCTGTGCCCGGGAGAGTCTGGCGGCCCCGGCGGGCCGCTGCGTGCGCTGCTTCTCCTGAAGGCGCTGCAGGGGCTGCGGGCAGAGTGGCGCGGGCGGGACCTGCGCGGGCCGGGCCGGGCGCAGCGCAGCGCTGGGACTGCCACCACCGACGGGCCGTGCGCGCTGCAGGAGCTCAGCGTGGACCTACGCGCCGAGCGCTCGGTGCTTATCCCTGAGACGTACCAGGCCAACAACTGCCAGGGCGCGTGCGGCTGGCCGCAGTCCGACCGCAACCCGCGCTACGGCAACCATGTAGTGCTGCTGCTCAAAATGCAGGCCCGCGGGGCCGCCCTGGCTCGCCCGCCCTGCTGTGTGCCCACCGCCTATGCCGGCAAGCTCCTCATCAGCCTGTCGGAGGAACGCATCAGTGCGCACCACGTGCCCAACATGGTGGCCACCGAATGCGGCTGCCGGTGAGCCCGCGCTGTGCGGACTACTGCCCTCAGGAGCCCGGCGCGCCCCTCCCCCATATTTATTCGTACCCTAGGCATCATCTCAATAAAGACCAGCAGTCACCTGGCTGGGGCGTCCGCGCGTCTTTGAGTGCCGCGGGGCTTCCTTTGCTATCCTTGGGCTCCCACTGTCTCTTTCCCCGTCTGTAGCGCCTCAACCCCATCATTCAGGCCCCGTGCTTGGTTCTGGGGTCCAGGCTCAAAGGAGCAGGCAACGCAGCGTCCGCAGCACTCGCTTTATTTTGCTGAGCCGTGGAGCCACAGCCAAGAGTCGAGAAGTGGTTCGGGAACTAGTGCGCACGACCCAGGCCGGCTCAGTCCCGCCCTTTGCCTACGCTATGCTTTTGGCGGCCCAGAGGCCTGTGCTGCTCATTGGGGCGCAGTGGGGAGGCCCAGGGCTGTCTCTTGCTGTACTCCGCATCCCGGGAGTCTCGCGCCCACGGCTGATGGCTCACTTTGTTAGCCTTACTGGCGGCCGACGGCCTCTCCCTCCTCGGCCTCTCCTCTTTTCTTGGCCTCTCCTTCCGCGGCCTCTCCTTCTTCCTCCGCCTCTCCTTGGGTCCTCGATCTGCGAGGGGCGCGCGATCCTCCCCTGCGGTCTTCCCAGGTTCCTCCTCATCCTTCTCAGTTGCCTCTCGATTTCTGGAAATCTTGGGCCTGTCCCTTGCCTCTGCCTGGGGCGCAGGCGGCCCGGGTAGGGGCGCCCTCGTTGTGAGCATAGGCTGCAAGACAGTGTGGTCCTGGGGTCGGCGCCCACCTCAGCCGCAGGCCTGGCCCCTTTCCCCCTGGATAATATCCCCACTGCCCCCTGTCACTGGAAAAAGTGCTCACCGGGAGCGACGCGGGCTCTTTCCGGGCCAAGCTTGGCGGGGCCCACAGCTCAGGGGCAGGCGCCGGGTCGGCCACTTCTCCAAACACTGTGTCTACGGGGGAACGGGCAGGACGAGAATCATCCAGGGTGGATGGACCGACCAACCCTTTGTCCCTTCCTCTCCTCTAGAGCTCTTCTCTCTGAGACACATGGAGCTACTCTTGCCACCACGTGAGCTGAGGTTGGGCTGGATCCTTCCAAGAAAGAGACGTTCCAAGAGAAGGTCTTGGGAAGTCTCTTTTTCTGGTCACAAAAGGACTGGTCATTCTTTCTCTGTGGGCTGTAGGAGCATCCCTAGCAAGGGAGGGAGGCAGGCCTGCCTGAGATGGGAGAATGAGGCGCTCACTAGCGTCCTTAGCGGTGTGCAGGGAAGGTGGCAGAGCAGTTTGGGGAGGGCCAAGCACAAGATCAGTGGGGAAGAGGGCGCACAGGGCCCAACCCTGGAAGAGAAAGGGTCCCCAAGGTCCACAATGGGAGAAAATCTTGACCATGGTGCGCACCAGGTCCATCCCTGTGGAGGGAGAGAGTGCACAAGGTGGGGGCAGGGGAAAGGAGGTCCAGCTCACCGTCCATCATGGGGTGAGGGGGACATGACAAGGCCCATCGTTTAAGGGGAGATGGGGCACCATGTTCTAGGGAAGGATGCAGGCCTGGCTATGAGGGTGCACAAGACCCTCCCTAAAGAAGAGGCTGCCTGCCCGGGCCTTTTCCTGGAGGGGTGGGCAGGCTCCCAGGTGTCCCCAGACCCAACCTGCTTCTGGAGAGCCCTGCTCACCACGACACAGCTGGAAAGCCGAGCCCAGAAGCGCTACCAGGGAGGCCAGTACCAGGCATTTGTTGAGTGTCACCTCCCCCCAGGGCAGCTCCTCGCTCAGGGCCGGAGGCGGAGGTAGTGGCTGCGGGGGTGAAGCTGCCTGCATCTTCTTGTGAGCAGGGGCGGTGCCAGGGCCTGCAGGGACAAGTGTAGGCAGCCCACGTCCCAGGCACTGGAGCAGCGAAGTGGGTCACCTGTTTCCTGATCCCAGCTCTGCCACACCTGGCTGTGCAGCCTTCAGATACCCAGATGCTTCCATACGATAACTTCCTGGACATTAGGGTGCCTTAGCTTGTGTCATGCATTAATGGAGGCTCCTAATCCAGTTAGTTGCTTCCTGCCACACCTGGAAGCCACCCAGGCAGAAACCTGGGTCACATCCCCCCACCCTTCTGCCCATCCAAGGACCCAGCTTCAGGGACCTGGCTTATGCTGTCCCATGCCCATTCCCCTTCACCCATGCCCCCTGCAAACAGACTTGCTCCAGCTTTCAGCTTCTCCTTGCCAGATCCTGGGGCACCCCTGGCTGCAGGCTCCTTTTCTATCTTCTTGGGCCTGGTATATGCACTTCGGCCTTCACCCATGGTCTTCTGAGGGTCCTGTGGGAAATCACCAGTCGTTCTGGGTGTTTCCTTCCAATCCCAAACCCTTCCTACCCTCCTTGACCAGTTCATCCCTATTCCAAGGGCCTCCTGGGCTGAGACTTAGAGGGCCCCAGCTACTCACATGGGGCCAGCTGCTAGGGTCGGCCAGCCTGGATGTCCCTGTTGGGGGGAACAGAGGGAGAGTCAAGGTGGCAGCGACCCCCAGGCCAATCCCAACCTCTACCCCTGGCTCTGCTGAGCAAGGTGCAGGTGACTGTTACCATTTCACAGAGGAGATGGGCTCAGAGAGAGCTTTACCCAAAGGCAAGAGCACTTTAGTGACAAGGTAGGATTCGGCCAGCACCTGTGATCCTCAGGGGCACCTTACAACCCCTGAGGCAGAAATAGGGGCCTAGGGTTGGACAGAGGGACCACAGTTCAAGCCAGTCCAATATGGGAGACTAAGCTCTGCTCTATGAAGGTGAGCATCCTGGCTCAAGGGCATGCTTGGGGATGGGCTTTGTCCTGCCAGTGCTACCTTGAATCCTGTCCTTCTGGGGCTCAGCCAGCACAGAGAGGTCTTTGCCAGCCTGGCAGCTGCCTAGGCCTCTGTCCAACTCCTCCCAGCCTCTGGTTGCCATGGATCCAGCCAGGGCTGCAGCAGATCCAGAGCTGCCTGGGAGAGGTGGGGAAGGGAGTGTCACATGTACTGAGCCCCTGCTGTGGCCTGGGCCTGACCTGTGTCTCTATGGACATGAGTTGACTGGCCCCTGTGCTCCCACATCTCTGCCTTGGGTACCTTTCACTTGGCAAATTCATCCTCATGTCAGGCATGGCCTGGGCACTCTCCCTGAGCACCCTTCCCTAGCCCCACATGCCTGCTTGGGGCCCCATTCTATAGTCCAGCCTCTTCTGGCTGCCCTAGCACCCACGAGTGCAGCAGCAAAGGCTGCTGGGGCCCAGAGAGGGCTGGAGCCCACCCAAGGCCACACACCAATGAATCAAAGGCACAACCCAAACCAGAACCCAGGGACTATTTTTATCGGTGCCTGAGGCCAGCAAGACAGGCAAAGAGATGGCACAGCCCCTTCTAGGCCTTTGCTCCCATAGGGTCTCCTTCTGGGCCATTCCTGGCACCCAAAACTGCCTAACCCTGCAAATATAGAGGTGTAAGCCCCAGCAACTAGATTTAGCCTAACTGTGTTCCCATATGGCAAATGAGGAAAGTGAGGCTGGAGACACAGCTGGGAGTTGCAAGAGTTTCAAGTCAAACCCTGCTTTTGGGGGTCTCTATGGCCTCCAGGTGCTGGCAGTAATGTGTGCCCATCCCTAGGAAGCCAAGACTTGGAATGGCCTAGAGCAGGGGGTGGAGGAGGGGCCCAAGGGGCAGGAAGGCCAGTGTTTGGCTCCTGGGTGTGTGTGTGTGGGGGCAGCCACAAAAGTTGGGGATCCTCATGGACCTCAGAGACACCCCCAGACCGAGGGGACCCATACTACTGCACAGACCACCCCCAGCCCTGCTTACCCTCAAGCCACTGCGCTGAGCCTTGTGACAGGGTTGGAGTGTGGGGACTGTGGCCCCTCTGACAAACAGCAACAGGTGGCTGGACACAGCCACATGGGCCAATCAGCATGACCGAGGCTGACCCCAGAAGGGAGGGGCTGGCATGAGATGGGGCCAGGGAGTCCCTCACCTACCTGCTATTGGAACAGGACAGGGCATTGGCCTATGGGATTGAGAAGGGGGTGAACCCCACCCCTATTTCAGCCCAGAACCACTGTCAGGCTAGGAAGACTCACCTCCTATCTCTGCATGTGGGACTCAGCAATTGCCCCCAAAGAAAGAGGGGGCACTCTACTCTGGAGGCTGAGGCAAGAGAATCGCCTAGGCCCAAAGCTGGAGGTTGCCGTGAGCTTTGACACTACAGCACTCTACCGAGGGTGACAAAGTGAGACTGTCTCTAAAAAAAAAAAATAATAAAATAAAGTAGGAAAGTGCCATTTGTAACTTAAATTACTTATTTCTTATGAAGTAATTTTTTTTTTTTTTTTTTTGCAGCCAGGGAGATTTATATATAGAGTTTTCCATTTTTAATTCTGGTTAAACAAAATACATCTTTTGTAAACAATCTTATGAAGTGATTATCAATAAAAGTTTGTGAACCACAAAACAGAAAAAAGAGGGGCGGCACCTGTGGCTCAGCGGGTAGGGCGCCGGCCCCATATGCCGAGGGTGGCAGGTTCAAACCCAGCCCCAGTCAAAACTGCAAGAGAAAAAAAATAGCCGGGGGTTGTGGCGGGCGCCTGTAGTCCCAGCTATTTGGGAGGCTGAGTCAAGAGAATCGCCTAAGCCCAAGGATTTGGAGGTTGCTCTGAGTTGTGTGATGCCATGGCACTCTACCGAGGGCAATAAGGTGAGACTCTGTCTCTACAAAAAAAAAAAAAAAAAAAAATAGAAAAAAGAAAGAGGGAGCCTTAACAGGTGGTGGCCAGTGTGTCCAGCAGAGCCCAGGGACAGCAGGGAGGGCTTCCTGGAGGAGGTGGTGTCCCCATCAGTGCAGCACCTGAAGCAAAAGATCTACCCAGTGACCTCAGTTTCCTTATTGGAAAGTAGGGTCACTGCCTCCCAGAATAGACATGGGTGAAGTGAGTTAATCATCATATAGCTGCTCCGTGGCTGCTGCTGCTTCTACAAATAGTTCTATTATCATTCTGCCTGTACCTTAGTACCTTAGTTGAATCAGTTATCAAACGCATCACACAGCCCTGCCTGCAGGTTGTGCAGAAAATTATTTTATCATCTTTGCTTTGTCTTGTTTTTGTTTTTGTTTTTGTTGTTGTTGTTTTAGTTTTTTTGTTTGGAGACAGAGTATCAAGCTGTCTCTCTGGGTAGAGTGCCATGGCATCATAGCTCACAGCGACCTCCAACTCGAGCTCTAACAATCCTCTTGCCTCAGTTTTTCTATTTGTAGTAGAGACAGTGTCTTGCTTCTGCTCAAGCTGGTCCTGAACTTGTGAGCTCAAGCAATCCATCTGCCTCAGCCTCCCAGAGTGCTAGGATTACAGGCATGAGCCACCACGCCCGGCCTGTCATCTTTGCTTTGTCTTGTTTTGATAAATAACCTTATTAGGACAGAATTCACATATCATACACTTTAACTTTTTAAAGTTCAATGGTGTAGTGCCTGTAGCTCAGTGGTTAGGGTGCTGGCCACATACACCTAGGTTGGTGGGTTCAAACCCGACTTGGGCCAGCCAAACAACAATGACAACTGCAACAAAAAAAATAGGCGGATGTTGATGTGGGCGCCTGTAGTCCCAGCTACTTTGGAGGCTGAGGCAAGAGAATCGCTTAAGTCCAAGAGTTGGAGGTTGCTATGAGGTGTGATGCCACAGCACTCTGCCAAGGGCAACACAGTGAGGATCTATCTCAAAAAAAAAACAGAAAAGTTCAATGGTTTTTGCCAGGCCCAGTGGCTTATGCCTGTAATCCTAGTGCCCTGGGAGGCCGTGGCAAGGATTGCCTGAGATCAGGAGTTTGAGACCACCCTGAGCAAGACCACCCCATCTCTGGGACGGCACCTGTGGCTCAGTCAGTAAGGCGCCGGCCCCATATACTGAGGGTGGCGGGTTCAAACCTGGCCCCGGCCGAACTGCAACCAAAAAATAGCCGGGCGTTGTGGCGGGCGCCTGTAGTCCCAGCTACTTGGGAGGCTGAGGCAAGAGAATCGCTTAAGCCCAGGAGTTGGAGGTTGCTGTGAGCTGTGTGAGGCCACGGCACTCCACCAAGGGCCATAAAGTGAGACTCTGTCTCTACCAAAAAAAAAAAAAAAAGACCACCCCATCTCTACTAAAAATGGAAAAATTAGATGGCCATTGTGGTGGGCGCCTGTAGTCGCAGCTACTGGAGAGGCTCAGGCAAGAGGATTGCTCAAGCCTAAGAGTTTGAGGTTGCTGTGTTCTATGAAGCCATAGCACTCTACCAGGGTGACAGAGTAAGACTCTGCTTCACGGAAAAAAAGCACTTGGGAGGCTGAGGCGAGTGGATTGCCTGAGCTCACCAGTTTGAGACCATCCTGAGCCGGGCATTGTGGTGGGCACCTCCAGTCTCAGCTACTTGGGAGGCTGAGGCAAGAGAATCCCTTGGGCCCAAGAGTCTGAGGTTGATGTGAGCTATGACACCATAGTACTCTACTGTGGTCTACAAAGCGAGACTCTGTCTCAAAAAAAAAGTAGAAAAATTAGCCAGGTATTGTGGCAGGCACCTGTAGTCCCAGCTACTCAGGAGGCTCAGGCAAGAGGATCGCTTAAGCTCAAGAGTTATGATGCTGCAGCACTCTACTCAGGGTGACAGAGTAAGACTCTCTCTCAAAAAAATAAATTAAATAGGGTGGCGCCTGTGGCTCAGTGAGTAGGGCGCCAGCCCCATATACCAAGGATGGTGGGTTCAAACTCAGCCCCAGCTGAACTGCAACCAAAAAACAGCCGGGCGTTGTGGTGGGCGCCTGTAGTCCCAGCTGCTCGGGAGGCTGAGGCAGGAGAATCGCTGAAGCTCAAGAGCTAGAGGTTGCTGTGAGTCCCGTGACATCATGGCACTCTACTGAAGGCAATAAAGTGAGACTCTGGCTTTAAAAAAAATAAAAATAAATTAAATAAATAAATATTTTTTAAAAAGGGCAGGGAGGGCCAGGTGCAGTGGCTCATACCTGTAATCTGAGCACTCTTGAGAGGCTTAGGCAAGTGGATCGCTTGAGCTGACAAGTTCGAGACCAGTGTGAGCAAGACTGAGACCTGTCTCAAAAAAACTAGCTGTGCATTGTGGCGGGTACCTGTAGTCCCAGCTACTAGGGAGGCTGAGGCAAGAGGATTGCTTGAGCTCAAGAGTTTGAGGTTGCTGTGAGCTATGTTGCCATGGCACTCTACTGGGGGCAATAAAGTGAGATTGTCTTTAAAAAAACAAGAACTATGATTTAATAATAAAAAAAAGAAAAAAGAAATTAAAATTTCTGTGCATCAAAGGACATAAGAACAGAGTGAAAAGGCAAAACAACAAAGTAAAACAAAAAAAATGTATATGTTGTAAGCAGTTTTTAGTTGTTTTTTCTTAAGCTAGTCTGACAGCTTCTTAGAGTCTGTTCACATAAATTTAATGTGGTTTATAGCAAAAAAAAAAAAAAAAGGCTGGGCATAGTGGCTCACACCTGTAATCCTTGCACCCTAGAAGGCCAAGGAGGGTAGATTGCCTGAGCTCAAGATTTCAAGACCAGACTGTCTACTAAAAATAGACAAACTAGCTGTACATTGTGGTGGGCACTTGTAGTCCCAGCTACTCAGGAGACTGAGGTAGGAGGATACCTTCAGCCTGAAACTGACCAATGCCTGCTAAACAACAATGACATCAATAACAAGAAAATAGCTGGGTATTGTGGTGGGCACCTGTAGTTCCAGCCACTGGGAGGCTGAGGCAAGAGAACTGCTTAAGCCCAAGCATTTGAGTTTGCTGTGAACTATGATGCCATGTCATTCTACCAAGGACAATATAGTGAGACTCCGTCTCAAAAAAAAAAAAAGGTAATTAATTAATTTGATCTTGAAATAAAGGAACTTGACTACAAGGGAAGGGCTGTAGTGACTCGCTGAGTTGGTAAAATGTGAGCATATACTTCAGGCAACATAGGCTTGAGTTGCACGGCTGTCTAGGGAAAAAAAATCATTCCAGGCAGAGGGCATAGCCTGTGGAAAGGCCCAGAAGCAGGACCATATTAGAGGCACATTGGAGGAACAGTGAGCAGGCCCCTGTGGCTGGAGCAGAGTGAGGAGGGGAAGAGACAGAGGAGAGGAGGGTGGGAGGAGATGGGGCAAGTCGGACAAGACCTGGTAGGCTCCTGGGAGGACTTGTGTTTTGACCTTGAGGAAAGTGGGAGCCATGGAGGGCTGTGGGTAGAGAAAGGCTGACATACCATACTTTTTAAAAAATATACTTTTTATTGGCTCGGCGCCTGGGGCTCAAGCAGCTAAGGCACCAGCCACATATACCTGAGCTGGCAGGTTCAAATCCAACTCAGGCCCACCAAACAACAATGATGGCTGCAACCAAAAAATAGCCAGGCGTTGTGGCAGGCACCTGTGGTCCCAGCTATTTGGGAGGTGGAGGCAGGAGAATCGCTTGAACCCAGGAGTTGGAGGTTGCTGTAAGCTATGATGCTACAGCACTCTAACCCAGGGGGACAGCTTGAGGCTCTGTTTAAAAAAAAAAAAAAATATATATATATATATATACTTTTTATTTTGGAATAACTTTAGATTTATAGGAAAGTTGCAAGAGAGTCTGCATCTCATCATCAATGTATTTTCTCTAATTTTAACATCTTACACAATCATGGGACGCTTGTTGCAACTGAGAAACTGACAGTGATGCACTGCTATTAACTGAACCCTAGGCTTCATTTAGATGTCGATAGTCTTCCCCAATGTTCTCTTTCTTGTCCCAGAGCTTCATCCAGGATCCCACATTGCAATAAGTCTCTTCAGGGTCCTCTGGCCTATGACAGTTCCTCAGACATTTTTAGTTCCCTGGACAATCTCTAAGAGGCTGGTCAGGTGTCCTGATCTGGGCATGTCTGTTTTCTTGTAATTAGAGTGACGTTATGGATTTGGGGACAACCACTCAGAGTTGAGGTCCTTTCTCCTCACATCCTTTAGGGAGCACCTCGTACCCAGGAAACATCAACATCACCTGGTACAGGTGGGGTCCCCAGGTTCCTTTCCACTTCCTTCTTAGCCTAGCATCTCCTTGGGCTAAGGAATATTTAATTTCCACCTCCCAGAAAGGCAGTGTCCACATTGTGGAAATGGGGTTCTTCTGGGAGGAAGATGCCATCATTCCTTTTTTGTTTGAGGCAGAGTCTTACTTTGTTGCCCTCATTAGAGTGCTGTGGCATCATAGCTCACAGCAACCTCAAACTCTTGGGCTCAACGGATTCTCTTGCCTCAGCCTCCCAAGTAGCTGGGACTATAGGCACCCACCACAACGCTCAGCTATTTTTTAGAAACGAGGTCTTGCTCTTGCTCAGGCTGGTCTCGAACTTAAGATCTCAAGCAATCCACACACCTTGGCCTCTCAGAGTGCTGGGATTACAGGCGTGAGCCCAGCATTACCATACCTTTTATGAGATCACAGGGGCCAGGCTTGTCATCCTAGCACTCCGGAAGGCCAAGGTGGGTATATCGTCTAAGCTTACAAATTCAAGACCAGCCTGAGCTAGAGCAAGACCCCCATCTCTAAAAATAGCCAGGCGTTGTAGCAAGTGCCTGTAGTCCCAAGAGTTTGAAGTTACTGTGAGCTATGATGCTAGAGCACTCTACCAGTGGCAACAAAGTGAGACTATTTAAAAAAAAAAAAAAAAAGGCTTGGCGCCTGTGGCTCAAGCGGCTAAGGCGCCAGCCACATACACCTGAGCTGGCAGTTTCGTATCTAGCCCCGGCCTGCCAAACAACAATGACGGTTGCAACCAAAAATTAGCCGATTGGGTGGCACCTGTGGCTCAAAGGAGTAGGGCGCCAGCCCCATATGCCAGAGGTGGCCGGTTCAAACCCAGCTCCAGCCAAAAACTGCAAAAAAAAAAAAAAAACAAAATTAGCTGGGCATTGTGGCAGGCGCCTGTAGTCCCAGCTACTTGGGAGGCAGAGGCAGGAGAATTGCTTGAGCCCAAGAGTTTGAGGTTGCTATGAGCTGTGATGGCCCTCTACCCTGGGCAACAATGTGAGACTCTGTCTCAAAATGAGAAGAAAAAAAAAAAAGATCACTTTGGGAGAGGAAGTCAGAACTGCAGGGTAGAAGCAGCTACAGAAACCATATTGTTCCTGTCAGGTCAACAGAGATAGTGGGTGGAACCTCATTTCTCCCCCAAAGTCAGGGGCTCCTTGGTTCATTCTCTGCTTGGATGAGGAACATCTCCCCCATATCATCAGGCACCCCCACAGCTCACTCAAGACTCTTTACCTTATTGACCTAGGGGGAGTCATCCTTCCCCACTCTGCTATTTCCCTTGTGGGTAGAATCATGTCCCCAAGAAGGTATGTCCATCTCCCAACCCGCAGAACTTCAGAAAGCGATCTTAATTGGAGACGGGGTCTGTGTAGATAAAATTAGTTGAGATGAGATAACACTAGAGTAGGTTATCCTGATGAGGTGTCCTGATGAGAAGACACACAAGAGTCACATAGAGGCCGGGCACAGTGGCTCTTGCCAGTAATTGAAGCACTCTGGGGGGCCGAGGCGAGTAGATTGCTTAAGCTCAGGAGTTTGAGGCCAGCCTGAGCAAGAGTGAGACCCTGTCTTGACTAAAAAAAAAAAAATAGAAAAACTAGCCAGGTATCATGGTGGGTGCTGTAATCCCAGCTACTCGGGAAGCTGAGACAAGAGAATCACTCAAACCCAAGAATTTGAGGTTGCTATGAGCTATGATGCCACAGCACTTTACCCAGGGGGACAGAGTGAGACTTTATAAAATTAAAAAAAAAAAAAAGGGGCGGCGCCTGTGGCTCAAGGGTGTAGGGTGCGGCCCCATATACCGGAGGTGGCAGGTTCAAACCCAGCCCTGACCAAAAACTGCAAAATAAAAAAAAAAAAAAAGGTCACATAGGCTCAGTGTCTGTAGCTCAGTGACTAGGGCGCCAGCCACACACACCCAAGCTGGCTTGTTTGAACCCAGCCTGGGCCTGCCAAACAACGATGACAACTACAGCCAAAAAAATAGCCGAGTGCTGCGGTGGGCGCCTGTAGTCCCAGCTACCTGGAAGGCTGAGGCAAGAGAATCATTTAAGCCCAAGAGTTTGAAGTTGCTATGAGCTGTGATGCCACGGTACTCTACCAAGGGTGACATAGTAAGATTCTGTCTTAAAAAGAAAAAAAGTCACATAGAGCAGAAGCCACATGGAAATGAAGGCAGAGACTGAAATGATGGCATCACAAGCCCAGGGATAACCAGAACCCTCATGGGCTGGGAGAGATGGTAAGACCCTTCTCTGGAGCCTCTGGAGCAAGGCAGATGTGCAGACACCCTGAGTTTGGACATCTGGCTGTAGAGGATGAGCTAGAGAGGATAAATTCCTGTTGTTTTTAAGCCCCCTCACTTTGTGCTCACACGTCCTGAAATTTCATTCTCTTTACATGGTTGTGCAGAAAAACCCAGCTCCCTTGCTTTGGGGAGCTCCAGGCTCTCTCTCCAAATGTGTCTCCCCAAAGGTGCGTTTTGAGGCCCATACCCAGATGTTTATGCCCTTACTGCAAATTGTGGGTCAATTTGGCATGCCTAAGGGAAACAGGAAATGAATTTTAGTGGTGAGTCACCACCATCACCATTAAAAATCCTGAGCAAATAAGCCTCCCTGAGTAATGAAAAAACCTGACAAACCAGCCCACCCACATAGCGCATAGTAAAGGCCAGAGGCATCCCTGTCCCTTCTTCACCTGGTGCAAAAACAGCCCTATTTTATTCCTTACCACACATGCCAAATGTGAACATTTAGAAAATATAGACAGTTTATTTATTTATTTTTTTGAGACAGAGCCTCAAGCTGTCACCCTGGATAGAGTGATGTAGCATCACAGCTCACAGCAACCTCCAACTCCTGGGCTCAAGTGATTCTCCTGCCTCAGCCTCCCAAGTAGCTGGGACTACAGACGCCTGCCACAACGCCCAGCTATTTTTAGGTTGCAGCCGGCATTGTTGTTTGGCGGGCCTGGGCTGGATTTGAACAGCCAGCTCAGGTGTATGTGCCTGGCGCCTTAGCTGCTTGAGCCATAAGCGCCGAGCCTATAGACAATTTTTTAAAAAAACCATTTTTTTTTTCTTTTTTGAGACAGTCTCACTTTGTTACCCTCAATAGAGTGCCATGGCTTCACAGCTCATATCAACTCAAACTCTTGGGCTCAAGCGATCCTCTTGCTTCAGCCTCCCAAGTAGCTGGGACTACAGGGGCCCACCACAATGCCCGGCTATTTTTAGAGATGAGAACTCGCTGTGGCTCAGGCAATCCACCCGCCTCCGCCCGGCCTAAAAACCCACTTTTTAAATACCTGTCCTCTTACCGTTCAGATGCTGTTGAATTTTTAGCTCAGTGTGTTTTCCTCTAGGATTTGTTTTTGTAATTGTTCATTTTATTATTAGCTATGTATTTATGAGTGATTATCATTACTGAAGGTCTGAACATCTTGTTTTGTAATCTACCGTTGTTTTTTCTACCTCTTTAAAGTATATTGTGGCTTGGTGAGTCCTCAAAACTCTAAACATAGAAAGACTGTATTACACAGAAATTTCACCCTGTGGTACCTACTCGAGGAATTGAAAGCAGCCTCAGATACCTGGACCCCCACGTTCATGGCTGCACAATTCTGCAGCCACCAAAAGGCAGAAGCAGCCCAGTGTTTACCGACAGGTGAGTGGATAAATACAACGTGGTCCATCCCCACACAGGAATATCACTCAGCCATGACAAGGAAAGAGGCTCTGACCCAGGCTATAACATGGATGGACCTTGAGGACATCGTGTTTAGTGAGAGAAGCAGACACAGAAGGACACACAGTGTGAGACCCCATTTATGTGAAATGTCCAGAACAGGCAGATCCACAGAGATGGGATGTGGATTTGTGGTAAGCAAGGGCTGAGGAGGGGGTGGAGAGTGACTGCTAATGGGGACAGGGCTTCATTTGGGCTGATGTTTAACTTTGTGGGCTGGACTGTTTTCCTAGGTGGCTGCCCCATTTTACATTCCCACTAGTAACATAGGAGGGTTCCAATGTCTCCACATCCAACACTTGTCATTTTCCAATTTGCTTGTTTGTTTGATGGCCAGCCTGGTGGTTGTGAAGTGGTATGACCTCATTGAGGTTTTGCTTTGTATTTCCCTGGCTGATAGCAGTTTTATTTATTTATTTATTTATTTTTGAGACAGAGTCCCAAGCTGTTGCCTTGGGTAGAGTGCTGTGGCATCACAGCTCACAGCAACCTCCAACTCTTGGGCTTAAGCGATTCTCTTGCCTCAGCCTCCCAAGTATTTGGGACTACAGGCGCCCCCCACAACGCCTGCTATTTTTTTTTTGTTGTTGTTGTTGCAATAATTTGGCCAGGGCTGGGGTTGAACCCGCCACTCTTGGTATATGGGGCCGGCGTCCTACTCACTGACCTGCAGGCACTGCCCATACCCTGCTATTTTTTGGTTGTAGTTGTCGTTGTTTGGCGGGTCCAGGCTGGATTTGAACCCGCCAGCTCCAGTGTACGTGGCTGACACCCTAGCTACTTGAGCTACATTTTAGAAAATATAGACAATTTTTTGGGTGGCGCCTGTGGCTCAAGGAGTAGGGCACCGGTCCCATATGCTGGAGGTGGCAGGTTCAAACCCAGCCCTGGCCAAAAAGTACAAAAAAAAAAAAAGAAAATATAGACAATTTTTTTAAAAACCCATTTTTTTTTTCTTTTTTGAGATGGAGTCTCATTATCTTGCCCTCAGTAGAGTGCTGTCATGTCACAGCTCACAGCAACCTCAAACACTTGGGCTTAAGCAATTCTTTGAAGCAAGAGACTATAAGTGCCCACCACAATGCCCAGCTGTTTTTTGGTTGCAGTTGTCATTGTTGTTTGGCAGGCCTGGGCCGAGGTTGAACCCGCCACCTTTGGTGTATGTGGCTGACACCCTACCAACTGAGCTATGGGCGCCAAGCCTGATAGCAGTTTTATGTTCCCATTATTGCAGTTTCTTCCTTTGGATCAGAAGGTTCAGCTCTTCGAGGCTTTGGTGAGACTTTCCTTCAGGTCTTGTTTTGAAAGAGCAGGATGCTTTTTAGACCCTGCTGCAGGAAGCTTTCCCTAGGCCGTGGGCAGGTCCTAAACCTTACTATTATAATAGAAGGTCCCTCGGTATAGGCCATTTTGTGGAGTTGACATTCAGCTAAAGAGAAAAGAAACTAAAAGAAACTACTTGTAACTCTTTTCTCTCAGGGCAGGAGACAAATAACAAAACAGAGGCCATCTGTGACCATCATTCACCCATACTCTTTCTGCCCTACCTGGCCTCCTCCCTCCTTCCTGGGCCACCAGAACAGGGGACATTCTGCCTGGTGTGTAGGGTGTTGTGGCCACTTGTAACCTGAGCACCTAGTAGTCTAAGAGGCTGACATGGGGGGATGCCAGGGAGCTGAGGCTTCCGCACTGAATCCACTAATTCTCTTGGAAGATATGCTATGAGAGGTGGTTGCAAATTTTTCCTTAAAGTTAATTTTGTCCAAGTTCCTAAGGCCTCTGAACTGGTTCTGCTAATTCTGTAAGAGATGGCGTCTGGGGTGGCGCCTGTGGCTCAAAGGAGTAGGGCACCAGCCCCATATGCTGGAGGTGGTGGGTTCAAACCCAGCCCCGGCCAAAAACTGCAAAAAAAAAGAGATGGCATCTGAAAGCGTCAAAAGTCTGGATGTCCACCACTCACATTTAAACCCTTGCTCTACTGCTTCCTAGCTCTGCCTCAGTTTCCTTTCCTATAAAATGGAAACATCACAGAGACCTGTAATATTAATTTTTATTTTTGCAGTTTTTGGCCGGGGCTGGGTTTGAACCCACCACTTCCGGCATATGGGACCGGCGCCCTACTCCTTGAGCCACAGGCATTGCCCTGCAATATTAATTTTTAAGTCTCCAGTTCAGTATTGTTAAGTACATTCACATGTTCTGCAAATGTCACCCCTCTGTCTGCAGAACTTTCTCATCTTCCCAAACTGAAACTCTGCCCCACTGAAACACTAACTCCCAATCCCTCCCCAGCCCTGGCACCACCATTCTGTTTCTGTCTCTGTGAATCTGATGACTCTAGGGACCTCCTGTGAGTGAAATCACACAGGATGCGTCCTTCTGTGTCTCGTTTCTCTCACTGAGCAAAATGTTGTGTTGATCCATTCTTCCCTTGATGGACATGTGAGTTCTTGCTATTATATCACAAAACATGTTGCCATGAACATTCCTGTACAAATATGTGTTTGAATTTCCACCTTCAATTCTTTTGCATATTCACTTAGTTGCGGAATTGCTGGGTCTAATTGTAATTTCATATTTAACTTTTTGAGGAACTGCCAGACTGTTCTCTTTTTTTTTTTTTGAGACCGAGTCTCACTATGTCGCCCTCAGTAGAGTGCTGTTATGTCACAGCTCACAGCAACCTCCAACTCTTGGGCTTAAGCGATTGTCTTGCCTCAGCCTTCTGAGTAGCTGGGACTACAGGCTCCCACCACAATGTCCAGCTATTTTTTGGTTGTAGTTGTTATTGTTGTTTGGCAGGCCTGGGCCGGATTCAAACCCACCAGCTGCAATGTATGTGGCTGGCACCCTAGCCACTGAGCTACAGGCGCTGAGCCTGCCAGACTGTTTTCCACAGTGTCTGTACCACCTTGCATTCCCACCAGCAATGCACAAGAATTCCTCCATCTTCTCCACATCCTTGCCAACAGTTGTTATTTTCTTTTTCTCTTTAAAAATAATAATTGTTCTTGGCCAAGTTTGGCCAAGTACTCACACCAATAATCCTAGCACTCTGGGAGGCTGAGGCAGGTGGATTGCTTGAGTTTAGGAGTTGCAGACCAACCCGAGCAAGAGCAAAACCCTGTCTCTACGAAACATAGAAAAATTAGTGGGACATCATGATAGGCACCTGTAGTCCCAGCTACTCAGGAGGCTGAGGCAAGAGGATCACTTGAGCCCAAGAGTTTGAGGTTGCTGCGAGCTATGTTGCCATGGTACTCTACCCAAGGGCTTCAGAGTAAGACTGTCTCAAAGAAAAAAAAAAACATGCCAGCAGATGTGAAGTGGCATCTTGTTGCGCTGAATCTTTACCATCTTACGCCAGTGAGATTTGGGGTCTATTGGTTTCTGCCCTGCACTCCAGTCTATCCTGACTATATAAACACAGCAGGAGAAAATCTATCTGCCCATCCTCACAAGTAACTGTTTACATGCAAATGAAAACAAAGTGAATTCCCAAACATTTTTTTTAAATGATGTGGGTAAAAATAATCTGCTGCTGGTAGAAGAGTAATGCGTTGCAACATTTCTAGAATTACCTATCCAGTAGTTATTTCTTTGACCTGGGAATTCCACTTCTAGGAATTGATCCCAAGAAAATTCTCTTAAATACAAATATATACCAAGGAGCCAAAGTGCCATTAGTAAAATAACTACAAAACTGGAAACATTAAAAAAAGAAAGAAAGAAAGGAAAAACTGGAAACATTCAAAATGTCCCACATGGCTGAGTACTTAAGTAAATTCCAAGTATTCCAAATAGAATAGAAAATGGAATGTTCTATAGGCAATAAAAATGATTATTAAGATGAACTTTATATAATAGACAAGAGGTGAAAATACCCCAGGGATCCATCAACAGATGAGTGAATAAACACAAAGAGGACCATCCTCACACTGGGATGTTACTCAGCCTTGAAAAGGAAGGAGGCCCTGACACAGGCTACAATGTGGAAGGACCTTGAGGACATCATGCTCAGTCAGTAAGAGAAGCCAGACACAGAAGGACACACAGAGTGAGATTCCATTTATATGAAATGTCCAGAACAGGCAGATCCACAGAGACGGGAAGTGGATTCTTGGGTGCCAGGGGCTGGGGAGGGGCTAGGGAGGACTTCTGACAGGGATAAGAATTCTTTCTGAGGTGATGGAAAGGTTCTAAGATTAATTGTGGTGATGGTTGCATAACCCTGTGAATATACTAAAAGTGACCAATTGTAAATTTTAAAAGGGTATATCAAGCCTGTAATCCTAGCACTTGGGAGGCCCAATGGGTGGATTGTCTGAGCTAACAGGTTCGAGACCAGCCTGAGCCAGAGCAATACCTGGTCTCTAAAAATAGCTGGGTGTTATGGTGGATGCCTGTAGTCCCAGCTACTTGGGAGGCTGAGGCAAGAGAATGTTTAAGCCCAGGAATTTGAGGTTGCTATGAGCTATGACACTATAGTACTCTACTGAGGCTGACAAAGTGAGACTCTGTCTCAAAAAAAAAAAAAAAAAAAGTTAAAGGCCTGGTGCAGTGAGTCATGCCTGTAATCCAAGCTCTCTGGGAGGCCGAGGTGGGTGGATTGCCTGAGCTCACAAGTTTGAGACTAGCCTGAGCCAGAGTGAGACCTTGTCTGTAAAATAGCCGGGCGTTGTGGCGGATGCCTGTAGTCCCAGCTACTTGGGAGACTGAGGACTGCTTGAGCCCAAGAGTTTGATGTTGCTGTAAGCTATAAAAGCATAGCACTCGGGTGGCGCCTGTGGCTCAGTCGGTAAGGCGCCGGCCCCATATACCGAGAGTGGCGGGTTCAAACCCAGCCCCTGCCAAACTACAACCAAAAAATAGCCAGGTGTTGTGGCGGGCGCCTGTAGTCCCAGCTACTCGGGAGGCTGAGGCAAGAGAATCGCTTAAGCCCAGGAGTTGGAGGTTGCTGTGAGCTGTGTGAGGCCATGGCACTCTACTGAGGGCCATAAAGTGAGACTCTGTCTCTACAAAAAAAAAAAAAAAAAAAAAGCATAGCACTCTACCGAGAGCAACAAAGTGAGACTGTCTCAAAAAGAAAAAAAAAAAAGGGTAAATTGTATGTATGTGACTTTTTTCTCAATAACTGTTAGAAAATATTTGGAGTTCCAAGAAACAGATGTACTTTAAATTACACATTAATGCCTCAGAGCCTGTAGCTCAGCAGTTAAGGCGCCAGCCACAAGCAATGGAGCTGGTGGGTTTGAACCCAGCCTGGGCCTGCCAAACAACAATGACAACTACAACCAAAAAATAGCTGGGCACTGTGGCAGGAGCCTGCAGTTCCAGCTACTTGGGAGGCTGAGGCAAGAAAATCGCTTAAGCCCAAGAGTGGGAGGTTGCTGTGACCTCTGACGCCAAGGCACTCTACTGAAGGTGACATAGTAAGGCTGTGTTTCAAAAAATAAAGAAAGAAATAAAATACACATTATTGGGTCCAGGTAGAAAATGGCAGTGGTGGCTCGGCGCCTGTGGTTCAAGTGACTAAGGCGCCAGCCACATACACCTGAGCTGGCAGGTTCAAATCCAGCCGGGACCTGCCAAACAACGACGGTTGCAACCAAAAAATAGCTGGGCGTTGTGGTGGGCACCTGTAATCCCAGCTACTTGGGAGGCGGAGGCAGGAGAATTGCTTGAGCCCAGGAGTTGGAGGTTGCTGTGAGCTGTGATGCCACAGCACTCTACCCAGGGCGACAGCTTGAGGCTCTGTCTCAAAAAAAAAAAAACAAAAAACAAAACCACGCTCTGCAAAGAAGCAATGCACTGGCCTGGGCCTGCTAAACAACCCTATCTTTGGGTCTGCTTTCTTTCCTTTCCTTTTTTTTTTTTTTTTCTGAGATAGAGTCTCACTTTGTCACCCTTGGTAGAGTGCCATGGTTCAAAGCAACCTCAAACTCTTGGGCTCAAGAGATGAGGTCTCACTTTGGCTCAGGCTGGTCTTGAACCTGTGAGTTCAGTCGATCCACCTGCCTCGGCTTCCCAGAGTGCTAGGATTATAGGAGTGAGCCCGGCCCTTTGGGTCTGCTTTTTCATTCTTGTCCCCTCCTTTGGATTTTCCCATTATCCCCTTTTCAGTCTTAAAGGTTTGGTTTTATGTACAGGATTACCTTTGTGTTTGGAGCATGGATTTTGAATGTCAGATTGCCTGGTGAAATGTCACTTCCTTTAGTGCCTTGCAATGTCTGTGGAGTGAATTGTGAACTAGCAAGCCTTCCTAGTATCATTCAGCACCTTGAACCCCTTGGAGCCAGGCCCTGAGGCAGACAGACAGCTCTGCCCACACCTTGCCAGTGGCCCAGAAGGGATGGGAGGCTGATAGGCCAGTGAGCAACTGGGAGGGTGAGGACACCCTGGGGCTGTGCTGGGCAAGCACAGTCTCTATTTTGTCACCAGGAGAACCAGATTTGCTATTCAGCTAACCACCAACCCCACATATTCCACCATTATTTACATAATATTTCCTTTAAACTGGCTCACCTTTTCTTTTTCTTTTTTATTTTTGTAGAGACAGAGTCTCACTGTACCGCCCTCAGGTAGAGTGCCGTGGTGTCACACGGCTCACAGCAACCTCTAACTCTTGGGCTTCCACGATTCTCTTGCCTCAGCCTCCCGAGTAGCTGGGACTATAGGCGCCTGCCACATGGCTCACCTTTTCTTATTTACTAAAATACCTTGGTTTAAAAACGAAACACTTAAAATCCTTGGCCTAAAGAGAAAACCAGCACCACTGCCATAATAAAAGTAAATACAATGAACACGAACCATGTGATTACAGTCTGACTGCATGCTCATGGCCAGTCCCTGATATTAAAAGGTAAGATGAGCAAGTATTGAGGAGATGCTAAAAATCTTAAGGCTGCAAACTGAGACTTGTTGCTAGAGTATCTGAAAGGCCTTCTAGGGAACTTTAAAATGGAAAACTTCTGGGTTGTGTGACTCAGCATTATTTAGTGCCATGGCCTACTACTGTCTAAAATCACTTTGCATCCAACATAAAACAATCCCGTGTGTTAGAGAGTGAAGCCGCCCAGCGGGAGCTAGAGCCATGGAGACACACAGCTGCTGTCAGAGAAGCGCAGGAAGCCCCAGAAGGGAGGAAATCCAGGCCCTTCTCTCCTCCCATCCTCTCCAGTGCCTCCCCTTGGCTGGCCCTACGCAGACACCAAATGGCAAGCAAGCCTGGAGACGCAGCCCCTAGGCCAGCCTCTCAGGGCACAGAGCAGGGCAGATAAGGGTCATAGGGAGGTAGAAGGGAAGGGAAATGCCATGGCCTCCCTGGGAATCCCTGTGCCCAGCACACTTGTGGGCCACACCACCCAGCCTGAAGCCAGAGTGCGGTGGGGACAGCGAGGCGGGAGGGAGAGCAGGGCCCGCTGCCCGGCACAAGGGCTCACTTGCATCCTTTCTGGCCCGCAGTCTCTGTGAGCATCAACAACCTGCACCCGGGCTGTGAGAATGTGAGCGTGCGCAGCCGCAGCATGATGTTCGAGCCAGGCCTCACCAAAGGGATGCTGGAGGTGTTCGTGGCCCCGTCCCAACACCCGCACTGCTTGGCCGACGACCAGTCCAGCAAGGCCATCGACACTCAGAATGCCTATTTGAACGGTATGCAGCACCTGGTCCAGGGAGGGATCTCAGGTTTACCTTTGACAGGGCTTAAGTCATTCCCCAAAGGGAGCTTGTCTCTGCCCCATGTGTCCCATCTGCAGCTATAGTAATTTACATTCCCACAACAGTGTGTAAGAGTTCCCTTTTCTGTACAACCTCACCAGCATCTGTTAATTTTTGTCTCGTATAATAGCCATTCTAGTTGGAGAAGTTGATATCTGATTGTTGTTTTGATTTGCATTTCCCTCACCATTAGTGATGTTAAGCACTTTGTCCTGTATCTGTTGGCACTTTTTCTTTTCAGAAATATTCATTCATGTCCTTTGCCCACTTATTTTTATTTCATATTAATATAAGGATACAAATGATGAGGCTACATTGTTTGGGTTTCTGAGGTAAAGTTCAAGTTGTAGTTGAGCCCGTCACCCAGGACACGTGCAGCATACCCTTACCTTGTGCCCATTAGGTGAGAGCTCACCAGTCCCCTCCCTCCTCCTTTCCCCTTGTCCCTTTCCCTCCTCACCTTTCCCCTCCAACTTGAATATTATTGTGTTTTTATCTCTTGTGGGCATGTAATTGTTTATCTATTGGTTTCATATTAGTATCGAGTACTACTTTTTAAGGATTTTTTTGTTTGTTTTCTTACTATTGAGTTCCTTATATATTCTGGATATTAATCCTTTCTCAGACAAATAGTTTGGTAATGTTTTCTCTCGTTCAAAATGTTGTCTCTTTGCTCTGTTGATTGTTTCCTTGACTGTGTAAAAGTTTTTTATCTTTAGTCGAATTCGTTTGTTTTTGTTGCCTGTGCTTTTGAGGTTTTAGCTGTATTATCTTTGTCCTGAATTGTTTCTCTGTATTTTCTTCTCATAGTTCTATAATTTCAGGTTGTGCGTGTAAATCTCCAATCTATCTTAAGATGATTTTTGCGTATGCTGAGAGATGGGGGTTCAGTTTCATTCTTCTGCATATAGATGCCCAATTTTTCCTGTACCATTTATTGAAGAGGGTGTTCTTTATCCAATTTGTGTTCTTGGCACCTTTGTTGAAAATCACTTGGTGGGGCCAGGTGCAGTGGTTCACACCTGTAATACTAGCACTCTGGGAAGCTAGTGGATTGCTTGAGCTCATTTGTTTGAGATCAGCCTGAGCAAGAGCAAGATCTGTCTTTAATAAAAGTAGAAAAAAATATAGCCGGGCATTGTGGTGGACACCTGTAGTCTCAGCTACTTGGGAGACTGAGGCAAGAGAATCACTTAAGCCTAAGAGTTTGAGGTTGCTGTGAGCTGTGATGCCACAGTACTCTATCAAGGGCGATATAGTGAGACTCTGTCTCAAACAAACAAAAAAAATAGCCAGGGATTGTGGTGCAGGCCTGTAGTCTAGCTACTCAGGAGGCTGAGCAAGAAAGAGGATCGCTTGAGCCCAGAATTTGAAGTTGCTGTGAGCTATGTGCCACAGCACCTCTACGTAGGGCATGGAGTAAGACTCTGTCTCAGAAAAGAAAAGAAAAGAAAGCAAAGCAAGGAAATTCAATTGCCATTTGTGCCCTGGCTCTATGTGTCTATGTGATATTACCAATACCATGCTGTTTTGCAGTAATATAAGTAAAAGTCAGATAATATGATGCCTCCAGCCTTGTTGTTTTCACTCAGGATTACTTTGGCTATGCAGGCTCTTTTGTGGTTCCATATGATTATGTGGTTGTTTTTTCTATTTCTGTGAAACGTGACATTGTCATTTATTTTTTGTTTTGAGACAGACTCTCACATTGTTGCCCTCAGTAGAGTGCCGTGGCGTCACACCTCACAGGAAACTCAAACTTTTGGGCTCAGCAATTCTCTTGCCTCAGCCTCGTGAGTTTCTGGGACTACAGCTATCCGGCTATTTTTAGAGATGGGGGGGTCTTTCTCTTTCTCAGGCTGGTCTCGAACTCCTGAGCTCAAGGCAATCCACCCACCTCAGCTTCCCAAAGTGCTAGGATTACAGGTGTGAGCCACCAGGCCTGGCCAGTTTTTTTTCTTAAAATTTCTATGGAAGAATTAATAAAACATGAGATATATAATAAATACAGCTAAATAACAGGAAATGCTTAGGGAGTATGGAAGTAAATCACAATATCTATGGAAATGTAATAGAAAACAAAGATACTTTAATTTATTCAGGGAAAAGCTTATTTAGTGAATGATCGTGGCATCACTGGTAATTTGTATGAAAGGAAGTAAGGTTGGAACCTATCCTTCAGAGTCTATATTATCTAAAAATACATAGATTAAAACTTTTAAATGTAAAATAAATACTGAAAATTTAGGAGAATGTATTTTTAAACTAGGTAGGTACTGGAAAGCTGGGCAAGGTGGCTCATGCTTGAAATACCAGCACCTGGGAGGCCAAGGCAGGTGGATTACCTGAGCTCACAGGTTCAAGACCAGCCTGAGCCAGAGTGAGACCTTGTCTCTGAAAACAGCTGGGCATTGTGGCAGGTGCCTGTAGTCCCAGTTACTTGGGAGGCTGAGGCAACAGAATTGCTTGAGCCCAAGACTTTGAGGTTTCTGTGAGCTGTAACATCACAACACTCTACTGAGGGTGACACAGTGAGACTCTGTCTCAAAAAAAAGGTTTATAAGTAGGTACTGGGAAACTTTCTAAACCAAGATAGGAAACCATAAAAGTTTTTGGCTTGGCACCCACAGAACAGTAGTTATAGTACCAGCCACACACACTGAGGCTGGCAGGTTTGAACCCAGCCTGGTCCAGCTAAACAATGACAACTGCAATAAAAAATAGCCAGGCGTTGTGGCAAGCATCTGTGGTCCCAGCTACTTGGGAGGCTGAGGCAAGAAAACTGCTTATCTCCATGAGTTTGAGGTTGCTCTGAGCTGTGACGCCATGGCAATCTATTGAGGGTGACATAGTAAGACTCTGTCTCAAAAAAAAAAAAAAAGGAAAGAAAGGAAGGAAGAAAGAAAGAAAGAAAACCATAGAAGTTTTCAGAGAAAACATACCAATTTAGCAACATAACATTTTTTCTAATTTTTTTCTGGCAAGTGAATTCCATAAACAAAGGAAGGGTAGAATAGACTTGGAAAAAACATTTTTAACACATTTGACGGATAAAAGGCTACTATCCATATTTGTATTTGAAAAGCTCACCAAAATTGGTAATCAAAGGGTAAATGTGTGAAATGGAAAAAATGCTAAAGTGGAAAAGTGCTCACATGCTCTCCTGCTACCACTGAAGCCAAGGCCCACACTCGGGGAAGGTGTGTGCCTTCCTCCCGTCCAGCCTCCTGCTGCATCCCCGCCCCCTTCCAAAACACTGCCCTGTCAACACCAGGCTCCCTTTCCCATCATGCTCTAGGGATTCTCAGGAAACTCCTCTCTCTTAAAAACTTGGCCCTTGAGTACCAGAAACCCTTGCTTTCCTGTGTGGGTCACACTATGTCAGAACAAGCAGATGGGGGAGTGTCTAGTGAGTCCTGGGAGGACTCTGGTCACAGAAACTAGTGGGCAAGTGATCTGAGCCTGTAGAAGGTCCTAGGCGTCCCCACCGTGTCTGGATTAAGGCTGCCTTCTCTAGACGGGAGAGAGTGAGTGACGATTTTGAACCCAGCTGTGGAGTGATCGGCTGCTCTGCCATTGAGGGAGAGAGTGAGGGAGGAAAGGACTGAGGAAGAAGTGAGTAAACATTAGGAGGTGGTGAATATTAGTGGATCGAAAGATTGAGTCCACAATTCCAAAAACATTTTTGGAAGTTTCACCATCTATTTGACATGATTAATAGAACTGAAAAGCCTCTTATAAAACTTTATGTTTGAGACATAGATTCGGTTTAAAATAACAGTAAAAAAATAACCACCCCAGCCAGTACTCAGCCATAAAAGTGTTTACTCCTTCATTGAATCAACCCCGTGCAACATGCCTGAATGAAAGGTGTCGTCTCTGCCTGGGTCCTCCTCAGAGCATCCACACTGTGAGCGAGGTCACCTGTCCTGCCCCACCTGTTGTAGGTCTGCCCTCCTATGACTCACCTGTGTGAGAAAATCATCTCCACGCTGCCTTCCTGGAGGAAGCTCAATGGGCCCAACCAGCTGATGTCACTACAGCAGTTTGTGTACGGCGTGCAGGACCAGCTGCATCCCCTGGCCAGCAAGGAGGACCTCAGGCGCATTGCTGAGCAGCTCCACAGCACAGGTGAGGTGAGGGCGCCGCACACTCACGTCTGTCCCAAATTGCAGCTCTTGAAGGTGGTATGAGTTGGGAAGCAGAGTGAAAATGACCCAACTACCCATTAAATTTCCAGACATGTGACTTACATCCAGCCTCAAGTTACCCTTTGAGCTGCAGTTCCCTGCTTTCCTATCTCACTGTAGGAGCTGTCATTTGTCTTGTTTACCAGGTTCTCTTAGTTGGGGAGCACATCGCCTGCTACCCTGGGTGACTGGGTATCTCCTCACTCCCTCTGGGCAGCCGGAACTTCCCTGCTACTACTGGAAGCCCCCAGGATGGCTGCTTTCCAAGGTATGTGAATGTACCATGTCTGAACAGATTCCTTGGGTTCACAATTGAAAAAGGCAGTGAGGTGTTCTCATAGATACAATGTTTGGGGACACTAAGACAGAGATATAGTGCAGACACACAGAGTAATCATAATGCAAGGAACACATTAAAAAAACAAACAAAACCAGCCAGCGATGCCTGCCAGAAATGACCCCAAAATGGGAGTCTTTGCTCTGGCTGTGTTACATTTAACACTGGAGTGTGGTTTGGAAATCTGTTCTGATTACACTATATGCCTGAACCCAGAAAAGGGACAGAGCTTTTGAGTCCCTCCATGAGGTGAAATCAGGAGACACGTAAGGTACTCTGGGCCAACAAGTGTGGATCTGAATATTAAAACTGGAAGCAGCCCTAAGGTTATTGAAAGCCAGAAGCTGCCTCTGCAGTCTCGGCTTCCAGGTCTGCCTCTATGAACCATGTGTTCTTGAGGCTAAACTTGAATCCAATGACCCTGAAAACTGGAGCCTCGGGCAATAATTTTGTCAGCCAGTAAACTCCCCGTTCTACAGCAGCTGATCTGCTGACTCCTCTAGGAATACTTTAAATGATTGAATCTGAGGAAAAAGACACAGGATCAAAGCATAGATTATAAGATACTGCTGGATATTAAAAAGTGTTTTCTTTGTAATAAGAAACTCCTTTCATAGAATTCCCTTGCATTGTAGCATTTGACCAGCACCTTTCTAGATGGCAGCATATAATCTGCTTTATCTGCCATCACCCCTCTCTGCCCTGAGACTTCACAGTACATGCAGACTTAAAGAAGGATGCCAATAAAGGGGCGTCTGCACCATGTGCCCCTCCCCCGGCCCAGCCCTCCCACAGTCCTGCCTTCTTCTGGTCTCTGATCTGCAGATCTCACTCCCATTTCCCCAGGAGCCCTTCTGATGTGTCCCTTCTGGTCCAGGGCCACACTGCATTTAGTTAGCTGTGTCACCTCCTCACTCTGCTCCACTGGGGGACAGCTTTTCAATCTCTGTCTTTTGTGACACTACGCAGACAGAGTCTTTAGGAGGAAATTGCAAAGGGTGCTCCACCCAATGCCATGTCAAATACTTCATAGATATTGGCTCCACCTTCAGGAGTTGTTCCACCTAGGCTAATTTTTAAAAAGAATCTTAGACAGAGGGCAAGTGGAAGGTTTAAGCCAGGCTGTGGGTGGAAAAGTACTCCCATTGTGCACAGAGTCTGAGCCTCCCTGGGAGGAAGGAGTCCACCTTGGGTGGCCATTATCCATAGAACTAGCCCGGAACAGGGGGAAGACAGGATGTGGAACTGTTGGGTAAAGGGAAAGTTACTTCTGCTTTTAGCCACATTTTTTTTTCTTCTGACTTCTGATTTTTTAAAGAAATAAGCAACCATAAACCTGAAGTCACCTCTGGTCACCATCGCCCATCTCATTGCTCTCCCCCTCTCTGGGGCTAACAGTTATCATGGCAGCCTACCTTTCCAGACCTTTTTGTACGGTTAATTACAATTTACATAATGGAATGTAACCTTCTGAATCCTGTTTGAAAAATCTTTTGAAAAATGTAAAGACTTCAGCAACGTTGCAAGAGTAGTGTCATAGACCCTCATTCATGTGCCCTATACTTAAATTGACCAATTGTTTACATTTTGCTACATTTGCTGGATTCTTTTCTGTTTGTTTATTTATTTTGCAGACACTGTAACGTTCCTCCCCTAAATATTTAGCTTGCATCTCCTAAGGGGGATATTTTCCCATATAAGCCAATATAATTGATCATCACTTCCCCAAAAGACAACATTGATACTGTACTATGATTGAATATATAGTCCTCATGCAAGAGTTTGCCATTTGTCCCAGTAATTTTTTGTACATTCACTTTTCTTTCTTTCTTTTCTTCTTCTTCTTCTTATTTTTGAGACAGAGTCTCACTATGTCGCCCTCCGTAGAGTGCCATGGCTCACAGCTCACAGTAACCTCAAACTCTTGGGCTCAAGCAATTCTCTTGCCTCAGCCTCCCAAGTAGCTGGGACTACAGGCTATTTTTTGTTGCAGTTGTCATTGATGGTTAGCTGGCCCCAGCTGGGTTCAAACCCGCCACCTTCGGTGTATGTTTCGCTGGCGCTGTAACCACTGTGCTACGGTGCTGAGCCCATTCACTTTTCTTTACATTTGTATTTATTTTGGGAGTCAGTATCCAGTCTAAAATCACTCACTGCATTTGGTAGCCATTTCTTGTATTTTTTTCTTTCATTTCACTGACCTTTGTGAAAACTCAAGGGTAGGTGTCTGCAATCTCTCTTCTGACACTACCATGATGCTTTTCCCGCTTAGTGTTAACTCTTTGAGAGTCGCCCTGGGTCACCCCTCAGAACATCTGCTCAGACGCTCTCCCTGGGGTCAGGCCCTTTCCTGCTGAGTGGCTGGTGCACCCGGTCAGGGCTCCTTCCCTAAGCCTGACCGCCTGTCCTCCCCTCTGGCAGATCAACATCACCAGAGTGAAACAGTCCAGGATGTGCTTCTCCTGGACCCCTGCTGGCTCTGCACCTAAGTGCTGGAGAAGCTGCTGTCTGTGGAGACCCCGCGGGCCCTGCACCATTACCGGGGTGCTACACCATGGAGGACATCCAGCACCTGGTGCCCGACAGCGACGTGGAGGAGCTGCTGCAGATCCTGGATGCCATGTACATCTGCGCCTGGGACCTGAGCAGCGGGACCATGGTGGACGTGCCCACCCTGATCAAGGCAGACAACCTGCACTGCTCCTGGGCCGAGGAGGAGGCCGAGATGATGGTGTACTGCGGCGTGCCCATCGAGCCAGTGGAGCATCTCAACCCCTTTCCGTGAGGCATCTTTCACAAGGTGCAGGTGAACCTGTGCCTGTGGATCCACCAGGAGAGCGCGGAGCGGGACGTGGACATCTGCCTGTGGGTGAACGGCTGCAAGGTCACCAACCGCGGGACTGAGCTGCTGGTGCTCCTGGTCAACCATGCGGGGCGTGGAGGTGCAGGTGCGTGGGCTGGCGACGGAAAAGGTCAAGCGCTGCCTGCTGCTGGACTCGGTGTGCAGCACCATCAAGACCATGATGGCCACCGCAGCTGCTGGAGCTGCTGTCTGTGAAACATTACCTGAGCCCGCAGTAGCTGCGGAAGCACCAGGAGCCCATCATGATCTACCAGCCGCCGGACTTCTTCCGGGCACAGACCCTCAAGGAGACCTCCCTGACCAACACCATGGGTACAAGGAAAACTTCAGCAGCATCATGTGCTTTGGCTCCCACGACGTCTACTCACAGGCCAACCTCGGCATGGACATCCAAGCGTCCGACCTGAACCTCCTGACATGGATGAAACTGAGTCACCTGCTGGACCGGCCCCATCCCATGGGGAAGAAGTGGTGCCTGCTCGCCATGAACTTGGGCCTACCGGACCTCATGGCAAAGTACAACAGCAGCGGGGCTGCCAAGGACTTCCTCCCCAGCCTGGTGCACACCCTGCTGTGGGAATGGACTTCCTACCCCGAGAGCACGGTGGGCATCCTCATGTCCAAACTAGGAAGCTGGACCGCCAGGACACAGTGGACTTTCTGCGGAAGGCATCCTCTGTGTTCAAAATCAACCTGGAGGGCAAAGGCCCGGAGGCCTACGCCTCCAGCTGCAACAACAGCACCGCCTACAATTCCATTAGCTTGGTGGTGTCCTGGTGAGGGGAGCTGTGACCGCAGAGCAAAGGGGGTGAGGCCCATTCTTGCGCCGGAGATGCCCAAGGCGTTCCTTCCCTCACCCCATCCCGAGGGCTGCCAGCCCCTGCCTCCAGCTGGCCCTCGGCCCCTGATGCCTCCCTCCCTCTCGCCCATTCCCTAATCTGTGGACAGTCTTCTAGTTCCAGAACAGAGCAGACCCTTGACTTTGGCCATTTGAAAAGCTAGTGTAGCTCCTCCGTGTTTTGGACGGCATCTCGCCCTCCAGTACTTTGCTTTTACTGGAATTCTACTGGAATTCCTAACATTTCAATGAACATTTTTTAGCTACTATGTGAATTGTCCTTTAATAACTGACAAGTGCACATTTATCCCAAGTGTGTATTTCCTATACTCTTTGTTATACCATCTCCTCCTCAGCTTCTCTCTTTTATATTTGTAGGAGAAACTCCCACATACGGAATCCCACTGTATAATTGATAAACAGACACTATGTGAGTGCCTTTTTTTTTTTGTAGAGACAGAGTCTCACTCTATGGCCCTCGGTAGAGTGCCGTGACCTCACACAGCTCACAGCAACCTCCAACTCCTGGGCTTAAGCGATTCTCTTGCCTCAGCCTCCCGAGCAGCTGGGACTACAGGCGCCCGCCACAACGCCTGGCTATTTTTTGGTTGCAGTTTGGCCGGGGCCGGGTTTGAACCCACCACCCTTGGTATATGGGGCCGGCGCCTTACCGACTGAGCCACAGGCGCAGCCCCATCCCACATATCTTAAGACAGACCAATCTGAAATCCAAGAAGTCATTAAGACTAAATGCTCAGGGGTTGAAAACACCCCATTTTATTTAGGTGATTAATTATTACTAACACGGGAAGTTCAAAGAGCCCAAATGATTTTCGCATTTCTTCTTATTTTAAAGAAAAGGAGTCCCAATATCTTCCAGTGTTTTTCCTATGCTTTCTTTGAGGATTTTTATTGTTTCATGCCTTAAATTTAAGTCCTTTATCCATCTTGAATCAATTTTTGTGAGTGGGGAAAGGTGTGGGTCCAGTTTCAGTCTTTTACATGTAGACATCCAGTTCTCCCAACACCATTTATTGAATAGGGAGTCTTTCCCCCAAGGTATGTTCTTGTTTGGTTTATCGAAGATTAGGTGGTTGTAAAATGTTAGTTTCATTTCTTGGTTTTCAATTCGATTCCAAGTGTCTATGTCTCTGTTTTTGTGCCAGTACCATGCTGTCCTGACCACTATGGCTTTGTAGTACACACTAAAATCTGGTATGCTGATGCCCCCAGCTTCATTTTTATTACTAAGAACTGCCTTAGCTATACGGTTTTTTTTTCCAGTTCCATACAAAACGCAGAATCATTTTCTCCAAATCTTGAAAGTACGATGTTGGTATTTTGATAGGAATGGTATTGAATAGGCAGATTGCTTTGGGAAGTATAGACATTTTAACAATGTTGATTCTTCCCATCCATGAGGATGGTATGTTCTTCCATTTGTTAATATCTTCTGCTATTTCCTTTCTGAAGATTTCATAGTTTTCTTTATAGAGGTCCTTCACCTCCTTTGTTAGGTATATTCCTAGGTATTTCATTTTCTTTGAAACTATGGTGAAGGGAGTTGTGTCCTTAATTAGCTTCTCATCTTGAAGTCACGAAGAAGACTGCCATGGCTGTCGGTGTCGCAGGGCCACTGACCAGCAGGGACGAGGACACCAACGGAAGGATCAAGGGCACTTTATTGTAGAAATGATACAGCTCGGAAAAAAGCAAGCTCTCCTCTTCCTTCCTCTTCTTTCTCCTGAAATGGAATCTGTACTGCCAGGGTTTGAGGCAGGAAGGTTCACATGGGATTCAGACAGACCCATGGGGCGCCCTGCAGGCAGCTTGCGGAGGACAGGTGAGCAAGCACCCAAGCGTCCCCCCGGGTGGAAAGCCTTAAGTAGTGGCCAGAACAACAGTGGCTCTGAATCACGCCTAATGACCATTACTTAAGAAAGCAGGGACACCTGCCTGACTAATCATCCTTACTTAAAATAATCTGGCTCCTCGTGGCCCTCAGGCGACAAAGCCTAATTGTCTCATCTTCCCTACAGAGTCTAAAACCCTCCTGGAGGGACGCCTCTGTACTGAGTCTCACCGGCTGAGGAGGGTTCCCTGGGCTTAGGGAAGGGGCTCCGTTATAGGTTGCCTAATGTAGTACAAGCAGTTAGCGCGTCATCTGTTTCTGGGGAGCAGCTATCTCTACAGGTTAGGTTTTTCCCATCCCTCCGCTATTTTAGGCCAGCGGCCGTCGTCGTCTTACAGGTCTCTCCACAATGGCAATTGCAGCAACAAAAATAAACAAATGGGACTTCATTAAACTGAAAAGCTTCTGTACAGCTAAGGAGACAATAACCAAAGCAAAGAGACAACCTACACAATGGGAAAGGATATTTGCATATTTTCAATCAGACAAAAGCTTGATTACTAGGATCTATAGAGAACTCAAATTAATCCACATGAAAAAAGCCAACAATCCCATATATCAATGGGCAAGAGACAAGAATAGAACCTTCTCTAAAGATGACAGACGAATGGCTAACAAACACATGAAAAATGTTCATCATCTCTATATATTAGAGAAATGCAAATCAAAACAACCCTGAGATATCATCGAACCCCAGTGAGAATGGCCCACATCACAAAATCTCAAAACTGCAGATGCTGGCGTGGATGTGGAGAGAAGGGAACACTTTTACACTGCTGGTGGGACTGCAAACTAGTACAACCTTTCTGGAAGGAAGTATGGAGAAACCTCAAAGCACTCAAGCTAGACCTCCCATTTGATCCTGCAATCCCATTACTGGGCATCTACCCAGAAGGAAAAAAATCCTTTTATCATAAGGACACTTGTACTAGACTGTTTATTGCAGCTCAATTTACAATCGCCAAAATGTGGAAACAGCCTAAATGCCCACCAACCCAGGAATGGATTAACAAGCTGTGGTATATGTACACCATGGAATACTATTCAGCTATTAAAAAAAATGGAGACTTTACATCCTTCGTATTAACCTGGATGGAAGTGGAAGACATTATTCTTAGTAAAGCATCACAAGAATGGAGAAGCATGAATCCTATGTACTCAATTTTGATATGAGGACAATTAATGACAATTAAGGTTATGGGGGGGGAGGAAAAGCAGAAAGAGGGACGGAGGGAGTGGGGTGGGGCCTTGGTGTGTGTCACACTTTATGGGGGCAAGACATGATTGCAAGAGGGACTTTAACAAATGCAATCAGTGTAACCTGGCTTATGTACCCTCAGTGAATCCCCAACAAAAAAAAAAAAAGAAAAGAAGCCCCTTTTATTTTCCTTGGGTGAACCAAAAAGCCAAATGGAATCTTTGAGCCTGGACACTGGGGAACACAAGAACCTTCGCTATTTCTATGCAAAAGTGAAGGGAATGGTGCCATGAGCAAGAGAAAACCTATAGCAAAAGGTGCATAACTTGTTGCCCCTCTTCAAATTCAAACTCCTTTTGAAGTTCATTTTTTTCACCCAAATTGTCCACAAGAAATATGATTTACTTTTCTAGTGAGAAGAGAAATACTAATGAATAAAAGTAACAACTACATATAGCGATACCCAGAATGGGTTACGCTGAAACGTAAATGTTGGAGCCTTACAGAGTGAAATCTCCTTTCCTTGTCTTAACTCCTCCTCTAAGTGTTGGCCTCATTCTCTCCTACTTGAAAGGAGCTTCATATTGCAGGGATATGGCAGAGGGGAGCTAAAACCAGAGCATCTGCATGTAAAACTCTGGAGGAGGACTCTGATTGGACCAGTTGGGTCACATAGCTGTCCCTGTGCAAATGTCAATGGCTTGAGGAGACAGAGTTACTAGGACTGGGCTTGCCCCAGTGACCCTGGGTGGATATTGGGGGAGGTGGGTAGCAGTTCTCTCCAAGAAGGAGGTTCTGGTAACAGAAGAAGGGGATGGGGGGAGGGTGCTGGGCAGAGAAATGCAAAGCATCTCAAGAGTGTTCCTGCAGACTGAGCATATGGTGACGGGGCCTTTGGGTTCGGAAGGTGTTGTGGTCATACTCAGGAACTATTACAACCCAAATGTCAAGAGCTTAAGGATCACTGAGCTCACTGCCCATCCTGGGAGATGCCCTGAGGGTGTTACATGGGGCAGTCTGGGGTCTTCTGTACCAGAGACTGGTCAGGCTGAAACTGGCAAAGCCCTACCTGAGTAGCCGGCTCTGCCCCCTGAAGGAGGGAAGTAACCGGACAGTAGCTCCTATGGCCACCATAAGAATCAGAAGATGCAAGGTCTTGGGAGCCTGAAAGAAAAGCCAGTCATGGACCCTTTCTCTTGGAATTGCTGAAACGTCCTTAGGCCACATGTTCCTCATCACCCTTGGGCTGTGGTATGGCTGCTCCTGGGTATCAAGTCCCAGCTTTGGTCACCCTGGGGTGTCTGAGGTCTCCAGTATGGACAAAAGCATCCCAAGGATCCAAAGCCTCTATGGTGTAGTCTTGAGGGCACTTGTGGGACTTCCAGTGGACTCAGAATCTGGATTCTCACCCATTCTAAACAGAATCAGATCTCTGGGGGGAATGGTGGTGGTCTTTTCTGTAAAAAGAGGTTCACAATGACAACTGCAGGACTCACAGAAATCATGAGAGTACATTTGGCCTGTCAATGCCCACAGTCCTTACCAGTCTTCCAGATCCTGAAAAGCCACTCCAAAGAACAGGGCCAGGCTGACTATTCCTGCGTAAAAGGCTGCCGGATGCCAGCCAGGCTGTACAAGCCAGAGGGCAGTCAGGACATCTGAGCCTAGAAGTGGAAGGCTTTCATTAAGGGTAAAAAGATAGTTTCAGTTCTGCAGATAAAAGTGTTCGGGAGATGAATTAGTCACGGTTGCACAGCAGTGTGAGTATGTTTAATGGCACTGACCCGTGCAATTCCAATGGTTAAAATGGTAAGTTTTATGTATCTTTTATAATTTTTATATAAGGATAAAGCTGGACTCTAAAAATGTCCAGGTAACAACAAAGCTGCCAGAGTAATGGACGAAGCTACCCACTGTATTTAGAGCAGCCCAGCAAAGCTGAGCCCCCCAAAGCGGGGATAAAAAAGTGATAGCTTGCCTTTGGAAAGAATTTGGAATGTGGGATTTAAACAAACAAACCCTTTAAAGTGGTCATATAGGGGAAGAAGTGAGAGTTTTCATTGGCTTCTCTGTTTACAGTTAATTTTTTTTCTGATTTGAATTCATGCACAGGATGGTGCCCCAGTCTTTGCAGGACTTTGCAGGACTTACTCAGCCCACATTGTTTAGAAGGCTGTTTAGAAGGAGTGAGTAGTGAGCTATGTTTCATCATTCCCCAGAGGGTTGTTGAGCACCTACGATGGTGCCAGCCCCGTGCTGGTGACAGGGACACAGAGCTGGGTGCAGCTGTGCCCTGGCTCACCAACCAGGCTCCAGGGCTCAGCTCCACAGCTGTCTGAGGAAGTTGCTCTCAGGGCTATATATAGAGATCATGGCTGGGCTTTCCTGAGGGTGAGGTCAGACGTTACCATTGAAACCAAAAGTCACATGCTGAATGAGAGGCTGGAGGTGACCAACTGCACAGCTTCCAGATGTGGGCCAAGGAGAAGGACAGGTTTGTCTTCCCCAGCTATACACTCTGGCCAGAGAGAGTGGACCAAGGGCACCCCTGAAAGGAGGTTTCAAGGAGCAGTTAGTCCCCTTGCACTTCCACTGGACAGAAAGGAAGCCCAGGAAATGCCCCAGGACAGAGCTGCTAATCCCTTCCAGGAACAAATTCTTTGTTGTTGTTTGTTTTTTTCTCTTTGAGTTGGAGCCTCACTTTGTTACCCAGCTAGAGTGCTGTGGCATCAGCCAAGCTCTCTGAAACCTCAGAGTCCTGGGCTGAAGTAATCCTCCTTCAGGTGCTGGGACTACAGGGGCCCACCACAATACCCAGCTTGTATTTCTATTTTTGGTAGAGATGGGCTCTTGCTCTTTATCAGCCTGATCTGAAACTCTTGAGCTCATACAATCCTCCTGCCTTGGCCCCCCAGAATTCTGAGATTACAGACTTGAGCCACCGCACCATCCAGGAACAAATTTTCCACCTGTGTGGGCACGGCAGGGGTTGGGGAGAGGTCCTCAGGGATCCTGGGCTGGTCCTGGGCTGTTCCTGACACCATCACTCTCAGGGGCAGGGGGCAGGTGAGGGTGGCCTGGCAGGTGCCCTGGGTTGTATATCAAGCCCATGGAATCCTTGTCCATGTATAGAGAAGCAGCTCAGGTGAGCTGTGGGTGAATGAGACCAGCTTTCCCACTGAAGTCACAGACTTTCACAACTAAGATCTATTTTGTTGTTGTTTATTTATTATTATTACTTTTTATTAAATCATAACTTTGTACATTGATGCATTTATGAGGTTCAGGGTAGTGCTTCAATATAAAATGTGAAATGCTTACATTGAACTAAGTAACACATCCATCACAATTATACTCATTTCTTAATAGTTTTGAAATGTGCCGTTGCATCATGAACCTTAGGTGAGGTCCCCCCAGATACCTTCCTCCTCCCATATGCCCCCTCCCCTCCCCCTCTCTCTGCTTCCCTTCTACGTTATGTTTTGCCATTCATACGAATGTGTAGGTGGTTATATATTGATTTCATAATAGTATTGAGTACATTGGATACTTTTTTCCCCATTCTTGAGATACTTAACTAAGAAGAATATGTTCCAGCTCCATCCAGGTAAACATAAAAGATGTGAAGTCTCCATCTTTTTTTATGGCTGCATAGTATTCCATGGTGTACATATACCACAATTTGTTAATCCATTCATGGGTCAGTGGGCACTTGGGCTGTCTCCCTGTCTTGGCTATTATGAATTGGGCTGCAATAAACATTCTGGTGCAAATATCACAACTAAGATCTTGAAGACAGCTTGGTTCCACCACCCTCTTTGGAGACAGGAAGCAAAGACATTAAAAGATGTAGATGTGATCCTGCAGTTCAGTCATGGACCATTCAGACTAAGTGTCAGGCCATTGACCACCCTGAGGACCCTTATACTGCTCTGCTAAGTATGCATATTATACTGCGTGTGCACATGTGTGTGAATGTGTGTCATGAGTATACCTGTGTCTGCGTGTATATGGTATGTGTGCATTTGTGTACATGTACGGAAGTGTATGTGCATATGTCCTGTGCATATGTGCGTGCACATGTATAATTGAGTTGGTGTGTATGTGTGCAATAGGTGTGTGCATGTGTATATGTGTGTAAGTGCACGTGTGTGCAAGTTTGTGTGTTCATGCGTATGTACGTGCATATATGTGTGTGGGGTGTGGGGAGGGCTACACCTTTCTCTGGCCAGAAAGGCTTGTTTTTCTGGCCAAGAGCCTTGATTTCTGCTGATTCAGCTGTGAGAGTGTTTCCCACAATCAAAATGACTACACAGAACGTCAGGAGAACTTCCTTCCCCTCTGCCTCTCCCACTTGGTGCCACCCTCGGGCCTCAGATTCTGAGTCCCCAGCCCCAGCCTGAGCCCCACAGGAGCTCTGCAGAGCTGTCAGCTTGTGTCACATCCAGTGTGGATGAAAATCATTTTATCTTCCAAAAAGGGAAGGCCAGTCACTGGAGTGAGGCCAGGGCTGCTGCCTCTAAATCACAGGATTTTCTGAGTGGAATTCACAGGGAACCAGGCAGCGATGACTGAGGGTCCAGCTCCTGCAACAGTGCTAAGCGTCAGCAGCCACTATCCTCCTGGCCTGCCCCCCACAGTCACAGGCCCCTTGGCTCTCAGGCAATTTGAAGCAATGGAAGTTTTTATTCCCTTTGGCTGTTTCTAGACAGATTTTAATGTCGCTGAAATCCTAGAAGTGTTCAATTGTATATACCCTGTGATTTTTTCCCTAAGATTACAACATCGCTATTTTTCAGTGTTATTAGAAGCTTTTCAGAAACATCAGTTTTCATGGCGACATAGTTCTGCGATAACGTTGTCAGGTCCCAACTCCTACTATGAAACACTCAGGAAGCGTTACCTACTGTTAATACAGCCAGGATGAACATCTTCATACACATTTCATTCTGTATTTTGGACTGGGCATGAAATACGTGTTTTTTTTTTTAATTTTGGTACAAAACCATTAAAATCCAAGGAGAGAAAGCATCTATTATAGTTCAGCAAAAACATTTGTGTTGCTGTCTATCTGCTTTTCTGTTTTCCTAGAAAAACATTATTTTATTAACTGCTAATAAACCTTAGGATAATTTTTCTACATTGTTTAGCATTAATCTCTTAGCTTAATGCTAAAACTGCAGTATAAGGTCAAGGGAAGAGGTTCTAACTTACAAATGTCTCTCTTTTCTAGTTTCCAGAAGTAAATATTTATTAAATGAGAAAGGTCAACATTTATGTGGCCCTTAGGACAGTCAGGGAAGGCTGCTAAAGACTAGATTCTGCTTTTTTTTTTGAGACAGAGTCTATGTTGCCCTAGGTAAAGTGCCGTGGCATCACAGCTCACAGCAACCTCAAACTCTTCAGCTTAAGCGATTCTCTTCTCAGCCTCCCAAGTAGCTGGGACTACAGGTGCCCACCACAATGCCTGGCTATTTTTTTGTTGTAGTTTTCATTGTTATTTTAGCAGGTCTGGGCTGGGTTTGAACCCACCAGCCCCAGTATATGTGGCCGGTGCCCTAACCACTGAGGTATAGATCCTGAGCCCTAGATGCTTTAACAGTTTTTTTTTTTTTTTGAGACAGTCTCATTTTGTCACCCTCAGTAGAATGCTGTGGTGTCACAACTCACAGCAACCTCTAACTCCTGGGCTCAGGTGATTCTCTTCCCTCAGCCTCCTGAGCATCTGGGACTACAGGCACCCACCACACACTCGGCTATTTTTTGTTGCAGTTTGGCCGGGGCCAGGTTTGAACCCACCATCCTCGGCATATGGAGCCAGCGGCTTACCCACTGAGCCACAGGTGCCACCCTGCTTTAACACTTTGGCCCTCCTAGGTCCCACCCTGCTACCAAGGACTGAGAAAGTCAATAGCTTAACCTATGCCTGGCTTGGGGGCACTACATATCTGTTACACAGCTGATGTATAGGGCAGTGACTCTATTTCAAAGACTAGAAAAACTGTGGGTAATACAATGAATCAAAGATTGAAATAAAGAAGAAATGGATAGATTCCTAGATTTGCAAATTGAATCACTGAATTGATTTATCAAGGATGTGTGTGTGTATGTGTGTGTATGTATGTGTGTGAAGCATGTCCCAAAAGTCTTTTGTGCAGTTTAAGCTTTACTAACTCCAGAAAAATAAGTCCTACAAATTTATCACTGCAGTTACAGTTAAATTTTTATTTTAGTTAAATAAAATTATTATATACTTAGTTTTGTATTAAATATACAAATTATTGAATAACGAATAAGATATTTAATAACAAATTGCTAGTTTTAATTATTTGAAGTAACCCCTCTGATTGGGAATAAAAAAGGCTGACTTTAAAACAAAATGTTTGCTATCAAACTTCTTAAAACTAAATAAATGCAAAAGAACTTTAGGTTTCATAGCAGGGTTAATGGAAGGCAAAAGCATTCTATAGATAACATGGATGTGACAATGTGTGTGATCCTGAGACTATTAATGTCTAGAACAAGTGGAAATTCCAGGCTAATTTCAGACTTTCAAGGTCCAAGTTAAGGGTTTGCATGGTAACGGGCTCGGGTAATATCTGGATGATGGATGAAAGAAAGAAAAGTTCACTGAGGCAAATATATCAGATAAAGAAGGGTAAAGTTGGAAAATGGGATGGGTGGGCCAGAGGGCCCAGGAGGGGTGGAGGGATCTGCTGGGCTGTTGGCAGCTGGAGCAGGATGTTGGCCACACCCTCCTCCTGCTGTCCCCTCTCACCCTTAGAAACTCTCTGTGACTCTCCTGTGCTCTGTGATGCAGGCCTGGGACTATATATACCTAAGCCCTGGCACCCTCAGCCCTCAGTTGCTTCAGGCAGCATAGCTATTGAGAGAATGGACAATATTTTCATTTCTCTGAATAGTAATCCTGAATTATGGCGGAGCCTACACACTACCATTTTAAATTTGGACCCTCAATTTACGTTTCTGGGTTTTTTGGCATTAACCTTTATATATGTGACGTACCTAGTCATGAATTCATTCCTATCAACAGCCTGGGACCATAAAGATAAAAAGGTAAGGAACACCCAAGAGAGATTCTTCATTGTTGTTTCCCATTTCTATCCCCATGTTTCTAAATGAACTGGTTGGCCTGGAGATTGGTAGAACATGACTCTGCTAGAGGAAGAGGCGGGCGGGGCTAGGGGCTCAGGAGGACGAAGGTCCCACCTCAGGCTCACAGGCTGCCTGCCTGGGTGTAGTGGAAGGTTCCAGGATAAAATCCCAAATACAGTGAGGTTGTGGTCCTGGGTTGGCGCACTTAGAAAGCATGGGTTCTCTGAAGGAGAACAGGCTCCTGACACTTGATGGAGAGTCACATAACGATGGCAGGTGTCACTTGACCAAGCCTTCCTTCTTGCTGCGCTGATCAGGAGAGCAATGTCCAGAGCTTCCAAACTCTGTCCCCAGGATACAGGGTCCTCTGCTGAGGGAGCAGATGTGACTGTTGGATTCTGATTCTGTGTCCTCCTTGAGCACAGGAGCACTTCTGAGAGCATCAAGTGGGGATTTCACACACAATTCTCCTTTGAGCTTTTAAAGAAGGAAAAAGTGGAAATATTTTATCATTTTTAAAAATTGACAGAAGGAACTGATATTCTATCAATTAAAATGAAGAATCACATTATTTGTGGATAAAGAGTGCCTGCACTTCCTAGAGCAGTGGTTCTCAACCTTCCTGGTGCCGCAACCCTTTGGGTTGAAACTGCTATCCTAGAGAGTAGAGTGAGAGGAGTGGGTCCCAGCCTCTTATTCTTTTTTTGTTCCCAGCCTCAGGAAAAAGCCCAGAAGATAGGCAGAGGTGGAAGGAGAAGAGGTAAGTAAAGTTCTGCCTACTCGACCTGAGCTCTCCAAGGGGGGCCTTCCTGTTCCTTCTGTGAGGTCCCAGGTCCCTGATCTCTGAGGAAGTCACTTGCTAGACACAGTCTCTCTGGGGAAAAGGGCCCTCAGAGGAGGTGCTCCCGGGAAGACAACGTGACCTGAGACACTTCTCAGAGTCCCTGCTCTGCCCATCTGGGGCCCTGGGTGTTGCCCAGTAGGTGGCCATGAGAGGTGGTGATGGGGGACGACCCCTAGGTTGGAGTCAGAATCCTGTCTCCCAACTCTGGGTAAGTCCTCTGACTTCCCAGGAGCTCAGCTTCCTCTCTGAGGTGACCCCTGCTGCCTGTGCTGCACCTGGTGGGTTTGAGCATCATGAGGGATAATGAACGTGAAAGTATTTTATAAATGAGGCCACACACACACACACACACACACACGTGAACCTTGTTAACATTACTGTTGACATTTGACCTTGTCTGTGGTTCGGGGGCTGTCAGAGTTTACTATCCCAAGCGTCTCCCAGGAAGGGACTCCTGTGATCCTTACTTCTATCTTCCTTACCTGTCGCCCCATCTCCTGGTTTCCCAGGTCGGAGAAGGTGCCCAAGGGAAGTAGAAGAGGAGAGGACAATGCTTTCCATTCTCACAAGGTGAATAATCTCCCCCTCTCTTTCCTGGTCTTTTCAAAGCGTGTTGTATGCATGTCAGGGATTTAGGGCACCCTGGCATCGTCAGGGGAGCCTGTAGCCATGGGAACGGGTAAGTGTATTGTGGAGTTGTGGGGGCAAGGTGGGGGTGGAGGCTTCAGGTGGCCCCACCCCAGCTAGGCCAGCAAGCCCTCCTTTCTGTGTTCTAGTCTCTGCCTCACCTTTGTACCCCCCATCTTCTGCAGGCCCTGGGGCGAGGATCAGGACTTTATGAACTTCCGGCGAGTGCTGTGTCCAGACCCGCTCTGTGACGTGTGTGACAGGGCAACCTTCGAGGTCATGAAGGTGCTATTACGGCAGCAGCTGGACGATGATGCCTCCTCTACAGCATGTTCAGATTCTTTGGTTACTTAGATGGAGTCATCAGGCACTTGGTCCTCAGCCTGCTCAGCAAGCCCTCCAGGAATCCCCCCACCTACCCATCTGCTGGAGGCCCCTCCACCTGCCATCTCCCAGAACTCACCAGACCTGAAGACCTCCCAGACCTACCCTCCTTTCCCAACCAGGCCCTTGCCTTTCCTCTCCCACCACCTCAGAGCACCCCCCACCCAAGGCCATTCATTCCTTCACCAACAGGTCTCCCTTCTGTAAACTGACACAGACCAAGAGCCCTGCTAATACTGTGTGAGCCGATTGATCTCACTGTGCCAGGAGTTGTGTGTATCCTTGGCTTACTGATTCAGTTGATTAAAATATCTTTGCTTAAAGCAGTGGCCTCCACCATTGAAATCAAAGAGCTTTGTCAATATTCAAAACTGGGCCTCAGTTTCTCCCTGAGGATCACAGTGTGCCGCATGTATTACCAAATGAAATTGTGATAGAATCCTGATAATGTTTTAGGACTTCATTTCAAATATATATGTTTATGAAATAAATAAAAACTTTATCTCTATGAAAATATTTCATTAATAAATGCCCAAACTTATTCTCCTGCATTACAGTATCTACCTGCTTATTTCAATATATTTTTTGGTGTGGAAGTTGAGAGTAATGGGGAAAGTGTAAAGTTAAAAAGATTGGCTTGGTGCCTGTAGCTCAGTGGCTAGGGCGCCAGCGCCACACACACTGGGGCTGGTGGGTTTGAACTTGGCCTAGGCCTGCCAAACAACAACAACTACGACAACAACAATGATGACTACAAAAAAATAGCCAGGTGTTGTGGTGGGCTCCTGTAGTCCCCGCTACTTAGGAAGCTGAGGCAAGAGAATCACTTAAGCCCAAGAGTTTGAGGTTGCTGTGAACTGTGACACCATAGCACTCTACCAAGTGTGACATAGTGACACTCTGTCTCAAAAAAAAAAAAAATAAATAAAATAAAATAAAATCTAACAAAATGATTCTGGACATAGACATACTTCCAAATAATCTTTGCTGAGCAAAGGAAATAACTAAAGTTTGTTGTTCCTGGTTCATTGGCTTGACATTGGGAACAAAATGTTTTGAATTAGAACTATATGATGTACGCATTCCCATATATATATATATATATATATGTATTAGAGTATTTACCAATCAGTGGATAGGATTTACACAAGTATAGATTATATATATACATATATATGCACACACACATTTTAATAGTAATTGTATTTGTCCTATTAAAAATACTTATTTTAGAAAAGGAGAAATTAAAATTTTTTGAGATTGTTTAGCACCTATTATATGAGTCATGCTCAAAATATAGTAGTCAAAAAAAAAAAAGATGTACTTTAACGTCTAGAGAACATTAAATTTTAGTGGTGTAAAATGAAAATGAAAATTAGCCATAATCCTACCTCTCTGAAAGAACACAGTTGATATTTCAGTGTATTTTTTTCCAGCGTAAGTGTTGGACTGTGGTGTACACATATATAACAGTTGCAATCATGCTGGGCATACGGTTCGGATTTTTTTTTTTTTTTTTGGCCTTTAGCTTTTTATCTTGGATCTAATTTTAACCTTCCTTTGGGAATTACCCTAGGGATATTGTTGAAAACTCTATGCACCCCAACCTCAAGTGGCATCTATAAAAACTACATAAATTTCGTAGTGGTGCCTCATGCCTGTAATCCTAGCACCCTGGGAGGCCCAGGTGGATTTCTTGAACTCAGGAGATTGAGACCAGATTGAGCCACAGTGAGATTGGACCTCATCTGTAAAAGTGGCCAGGTGTTGTGGCTGTAGTCCCAGTTACTTGGGAGGCTGAGGCAAGAGGATCACTTGAGCCTAAGAATATGAGGTTGCTGTGAACTATGATACCACAGCACCCTAACAAGGGTGACAAAGTGAGACACTATCTCAAAAAAAAAAAAAAGAAAGAAATGCTGTGTAGATTTTGATTCTAGGAGTCTTCACTTAAGGAATTATTCTTCCCCCCTACAAATAAAGAAAAATGAGTGACTCTCTTCTTTCTCTTTTTCTTTTGGCTGCCAGAAAACTCAATCCAAAATTATGATTTGGAAGGGGGCAGAGGCAAGATGGCTGACTGGAGCCAGCTTTCTACAGAGGCTCCCATCCAGAAGGAAAGTTAAAGGACAGAAGTTTAGCAGGTAAGCTGATGGTTTGGAGCTGAGCCAAGAAAGAAGGTTGAAGAACGCACATCAACCCTGCTTGGCCGAGCTGTGACCCCAATGATACAAACAATGGGTACAAAATCCATCCAAGTGGACGGGAGTCACCTCCCCCAAGAGAACAGCTTGCAGTATACTTTCTACAAACAAGCAAGCAGAGTTCAAACATCCTCCCATTTTATCCCATGGGAAAGACCCTCTAAAAACCAGACCTCCTTCCCCTACTACAGTGCCATGGCACTCTCCCGCAAGGCACAAAACTATTTAAAACTGGACATATTTCTACCTGCAATTCTGAACTCCCAGACCTCCCCTCCACTCTTAACCCCTGGTCTGGAAGCCTGTCCCCCATGGAGTCCAGATTCTTGGGCATTTCCTCAAGAGATGTACACAGGGTGTGAGCTGTTGCAGGTCTGTGTTGATTCTGCAGTATGGGGGTAAGGAGAAGACAGTGGACTGTATGGGAGAGGGAGAGGTGGTGCCCCGCAGCAGAGAGCAACAGTGGCAGCAGTGGGAACAATAGGGCTGACACCCTTGGGGATATTTTAGAGAGATACTCCCTGTCTCTCTGAGAAACCAGAGAAAGCCAGGCATCTTCTCCAGTGGCAGACACTGGTGGAACAGATTTGGGACAGTAACACAGGCCCCGTGAGTAAAGGGTATGCCTGAGATGGTACCTGCCTGGGCGAGGCACGGCAGGGAAGGAGAATAGAAGATGTGCGTGCAGAGATAGCATACTTCTAGGGTGGGGCTGAGCCAGAGGACTGCTTTAGTGAATGTAAGAAGCACCCAGCCCTCAGGAGATCATAGCTGAGACAAAGGCAGGTGGGCAGAGGCTGGAACTCAGAGCCGAGTGTAGCTCTAACCACACCTGCCCAAATACAGACTGCAGCAGAGACAGACACACCAGCTCTGGGCAGCAGCACAGACTGGGGTTGAGTCTCAGTTTCTGTGAACTCAAACAGCACCTGGTCTGCAGGGGAATATAGCGAGGACAGAATCACAAATTCTGTGAAAATATAAGTGTCAGCAACATCAATTGGAGCGGGGCTGAAACTGAGTGAACTGCCCTAGCTTCCATTAACCACCCGAGATGGTCAGGCCTCAGCTCCCCCTGCCAGATGGTGGCAGAGTGTGGAGGCCTGGCCAAGGAGACATAGATCTCCCTGTGACTCAGGCAGGTGCAAATCCCTAGAGGAGCATCTGCTCATTGGAGGGAACTGGGTCATAGCCCTGCAGGGTTACCAGTGACTGGATGTAACAGAGGTGCAAGGTGGGGAAGGAGGCATCAACCTTCCCAGACTAATTCATTTGCTGGGGGGGGGGAGGGGCTTCTGACTCCACGGAGCACCAGAATGAGTCATACTTGAGCTGCCAGCAGACCCCTGCTATCTAGTTGCTGGATACCTTTTGAACTCTCCCACTTGAGACCAGGTGCTGACTAGGACAATTGATTTGGATCTCTTAGACTGGACCAATCGCCCGAGGACTATCCAAAGTGGTCCCCTGGGTGTGTGGTTGTGGGAAGGTTTAATTTTCCTATTCCAGTTGTTGCCCATGGAGGGCGGGGTGGCTTAATTGCTGGTATTTCCCCACTGCTGAGACTTCAACCCAGAGTAACTGATTCACTAGGGTAGGACAGAGACCAGCTGAAGACAAGACAGAGCCACTTAGCCCTACCACACCAAGTAAGTCCCCAGTGTCTCAGGCCATAGCACTGTACAGGTCCTTTGTGAAGCTCTAGGGAAAAAGATACAGCACCAGGCCCAGCTCTTTGGAAAAGGGTTGGTTAATCACTACTCCTGGAGTGCCCCACCCCAACTTCACCTTATCTGCTCATCTAGCCAAATGGTATAAAATAATCATGGGGTGGAATCAGTGGAAAAACTCTGGTAACATGAATAACCAGAGTTGATCAACCCTCCAAGGAACAATATGGCAGACACAACTGAAGATCCCATTCATAAATAAATAGCTGGGATGTCAGAAATCAAATTCAGAATTTGGATTTCAAATAAAATTAATAGAATGGAGGTAAAGTTGGAATTAGAAATTCAAGGAGCATTTCAAAAATTGTCTCAAGAATTCAATGAATTCAAAGACAAAATCACCAAAGATTTTGATACATTGAGACAAGAATTTTCAGCCCTCAAAGATCTGAGAAATACAGTAGAATCCCTCAGATTCTAACAACAGAATGGAGCAAGCAGAAGAAAGGATTTCTAACATTGAAGACAAGGCTTTTGAACGCTCCCAAACTCTCAAAGAGAAAGAGAAATGGAGAGCAAAAAGGGATAATTCTCTCAAAGAGCTCTGGGATAATTCGAAGAAAATGAATATTTGCCTTATAGGAATCCCCGAAGGTGACGAAGTTGCTTCACAAGGCACAGAGGCTCTTCTTCATAAGATTATGAAGGAGAATTTTCCAGACATGCCAAGAGATTCTGAAATTCAGATAGACAGTTTCGGAACCGCAGCATGACTCAACCCAAATAAGACATCCCCCAGGCACATCATAATTAACTTCACCAAAGTTAATATGAAGGAGAAAATTCTGAAGCATCCAGACATAAGAAAACTATAACCTACAAAGAGAAGAATATTAGAATGACTGCAGATCTTGCTGCTGAAACCTTTCAAGCCAGAAGAGTGGTCATCAACTTTTCTTTTTTTTTCCACAGCATCATTTATTTATCATTATACAAACTGATAGCAAATACACTGCTTCAGAACAGCCTTCACCGGTCATCAACTTTTAATCTCCTAAAACAAAATAACTTTCAACCCAAGATCCTGTATCCAGCTAAACCGAGTTTCATTTATGATGGAGAAATGAAATACTTTAATGACATTCACATGTTGAAGAAATTTGCCATAACTAAACCAGGTCTCTGGGATATTCTCAGACCTATCCTCTATAATGACCAGTGCAATTTCCATCACAAAAGTAAATTCACTCAGAAACATTTGATCAAATTCCAACTTCCACAGTGGCGAAAAGATTAAAAATGTCCACTGGACTTTCAAAAAACTCAATACCCAAAATTTTACCAGGCTTATCAATATTCTCCATTAATGTGAATGGCTTAAATTGTCCACTAAAGAGGTACAGGTTGGCTGACTGGATACAAAAACTCAAGCCATGTATCTGCTGCATACAAGAGTCTTATCTTACCTTAAAAGATAAATATAGACTCAGAGTGAAGGGATGGTCATCTATATTTCACGCAAATGGAAATCAGAAAAAAACAGGTGTTGCAATTTTATTCGCAGATACAATAGGCTTTAAACCAACAAAAGTAAGGAAAGATAAGAATGGGCACTTTGTATTTGTTAAGGGTAACACTCAACATGATGAGATTTGAATTATTAAGGTTTATGCTCCCCACCAGAATGCAACTCAATTTATAAGAGTGACTCTAACAGATGTGAGCAACTTGATTTCCTCCAGCTCCATAATAGTCTTGGAGATTTTAACACTACTTTTGGAAGTGTTAGATAGATCCTCCAATAAGAAGCTAAGCAAAGAAATTTTAGACTTAAACTTAACCATTCAACATTTGGACTTAACAGATATCTATAGAACATTTCATCCTAACAAAACTGAATACACATTCCTCTCATCAGTGCATGGAACATACTCCAAAATTGATCACATCTTAGGTCACAAGTCTAAACTGAGCAAATTTAAAACAGTAGAAATTATTCCTTGCATCTTCTTGGACCATCATGGAATAAAAGTTGAATGCAGTAACAACAGGAATCTGCATACTCATACAAAAACATGGAAGCTAAATAAACTTATGCTGAATGATTGCTGGGTCACAGATGAGATTAAGAAGGAAATTACCAAATTTTTGGAACAAAACGATATTGAAGCCATGGATTATCAGAACCTCTTGGATACTGTAAAGGCAGTCCTAAGAGGGAAATTGATAGCACTGCAAGCCTTCCTCAAGAGAACAGAAAGAGAGAAAGTTTAAAACTTAATGGGACATCTGAAGCAAATGGAAAAGGAAGAACATTCCAATCCCAAACCCAGCAGAAGAAAAGAAATAACCAAAATTAGAGCAGAATTAAATGAAATTGAAAACAAAAGGATTATACAACAGATCAATAAATCAAAAAGTTGGTTTTTTGAAAAGGTCAATAAAATAGATAGACCGTTGGCTAACCTTCCCAGGAAAAAAAGAGTAAAATCTCTAATTTCATCAATCAGAAATGGTAAAGACAAAATAACAACAGACTCCTCAGAAATTCGAAAAATCCTTAATGAATATTACAAGAAACTTTATTCTCAGAAATATGAAAATCTGAAGGAAATTGACCAATACTTGGAAGTACGCCACCTTCCAAGACTTAGCCAGAATCAAGTGGAAATGTTGAAAGGCTTATATCAAATTCTGAAATAGCATCAAATATACAATATCTCCCTAAAAAGAAAAGCCCTGGACCAGAGGGCTTCACATCAGAATTCTACAAAACCTTTAAAGAGGAACTATTATCTATGTTACTTAACCTTTTCCAAAATATAGAAAAAGAAGGAATACTACCCAACACATTCTATGAAGCAAACATCACCTTCATCCCCAAACCAGGAAAACATCCAACAAGGAAAGAAAATTATAGACCAATATGACTAATGAATATTGATGCAAAAATATTTAATAAGATCCTAACAAACAGAATCCAGCAACATGTCACACAAATTATACAACATGACCAAGTGGTTTTTATCCCAGGGTCTCAAGGCTGGTTCACTATACGTAAATCTATAAATATAATTCAGCACACAAACAAATTAAAAAACAAAGACCATATGATTCTCTCAATTGATGCAGAAAAAGCTTTTGATAATATCCAGCATCCCTTCATGATCAGAACGCTTAAGAAAATATGGGGAAGGGGCTGAGGGAGGGAGGGAGGGGGGAAGATGTGCAGAGGGAGGGTGATTGGTGGGATTACACCTGCGGTGCATCTTACAAGGATACATGTGAAACTTAGTAAATGCAGAATATAATTGTCTTAACGCAATAACTAAGAAAATGTCAGGAAGGCTATGTTAACCAGTGTGATGAAAATATGTCAAACTGTTTATAAAACCAGTGTATGGCGCCCCCATGATCACATTAATGTACACAACTATGATTTAATATTAATTAAAAAAAAGAAAATTGGTATAGAAGGGACATTTCTTAAACTCATAGAGGCCATCTAAAGCAAACCCACAGCCAATATCATATTGAATGGAGTTAAATGGAAATCATCTGATCACTCACATCAGGAACCAGGCAAGGTTGCCCATTGTCTCCACTGCTTTTTAACATTATAATGGAAGTCTTAACCATGGCAATTAGGGAAGAAAAGGCGATCAAGTGTATCCATACAGGGTCAGAAGAGATCAAATTTTCACTCGTTGCAAATGATATGATTGTATATCTGGAAAACACCAGGGATTCTATTACAAAACTCTTAGAAGTGATCAGGGAATACAGCAGCCTCTCAGGTTACAAAATCAACATTCATAAATTGGTAGCCTTTATATATACCAACAATAGTCAAGCTGAAAAAACAGTCAAGGACTCTATTTCATTCACAGTAGTAACAAAGAAGAAGAAATATTTGGGAGTTTATCTAACAAAGGATGTGAAAGATCTCTATAAAGAGAACTATGAAACTCTAAGAAAAGAAATAGCTGAAAATGTTAACAAATGGAAAAACATACCATGCTCGTGGCTGGGAAGAATCAACATTGTTAATATGTCCATACTATCCAAAGCAATATACAATTTTAATGCAATTCTGATTAAAGCTCCACTGTCATACTTTAAAGATCTTGAAAAAATAATACTTCATTTTATATGGAATCAGAAAAAACCTTGAATAGCCAAAACATTACTCAGCAATAAAAATAAAGCAGGAGGAATCACGCTACTAGACCTCAGACTATGCTGTAAGTCAATAGTGATCAAAACAGCATGGTACTGGCACAAAAACAGAGAGGTGGATGTATGGAACAGAATAGAGAACCAAGAAATGAACCCAGCTACTTACCGTTATTTGATCTTTGATGAGCCAGTTAAAAACATTCAGTGGGGGAAAAGATTCCCTATTTAACAAATGGTGCTGGATGAACTGGCTGGTGACCTGTAGAAGACTGAAACTGGACCCACACCTTTCACCATTAACTAAGATAGACTCTCACTGTATTAAAGATTTAAACTTAAGACATGAAACTATAAAAATACTAGAAGAAAATGCAGGGAAAACTCTTGAAGAAATTGGCCTAGGTGAATATTTTATGAGGAGGACCCCCTGGGCAATTGAAGCAGCATCAAAAATACACTACTGGGATCTGATCAAACTAAAAATCTTCTGCACAGCCAAGAATACAGTAAGTAAAGCAAGCAGACAGTCCTCAGAATGGGAGAAGATATTTGCAGGTTATATCTCCAACAAAGGTTTAATAACCAAAATCCATAGAGAACTCAAACGTAGTAGAAAGAAAAGAACACGTGATTCCATCACAGGCTGGGCAAGGGACTTGAAGAGAAACTTCTCTGAAGAAGACAGGCGCACGGCCTACAGACATATGAAAAAATGCTCACCATCCTAAACTACTTTGAGATATCATCTAACTCCAGTAAGATTAGCCCGTATCACAAAATCCCAAGACCAGAGATGTTGGCATGGATGTGGAGAAAAGGGAACACTTCTACACTGCTGATGGGCATGCAAACTAATATGTTCCTTTTGGAAAGATGTTTGGAGAACACTTAGAGATCTAAAAATGGACCTGCCATTCGATCCCACAATTCCTCTACTAGGTATATATCCAGAAGACCAAAAATCACATTATACAAAGATATTTGTACCAGAATATTTATTGCAGCCCAATTCATAATTGCTAAGTCATGGAAGAAGCCCAAGTGCCCATCGACCCACGAACAGATTAATAAATTGTGTATATATATACCGTGGAATATTATGCAGCCTTAAAGAAAGATGGAGACTTTACCTCTTACATGTTTACATGGATGGAGCTGGAACATATTCTTCTTAGCAAAGTATCTCAAGAATGGAAGAAAAAGTATCCAATGTACTCAGCCCTACTATGAAACCAATGTATAGCTTTCTTATGAAAGCTATAACCCAATTATAGCCTAAGAAGAAGGGTAAAGGGGAGAGGGATGGGAGGGGAGGAGGGAGGGAAGGTAATTGGTGGGACCACATCTACGGTGCATCTTACAAGGGTACATGTGAATATGTTAACCAGTTTGATGAAAATATTTCAAATTGTATATAAAACCAGCACATGGTACCCCATGGTTGCATTAATGTACACAGCTGTGATTTACTAAAAAAAAAAAAAGATTATGATTTGACTATATCAACAACATATAAAATTATGACTTAGTTATCTGTATCCATTATCCTCATCTATACCTCCAGGTCTAAGTGTTGTTTTCTCTGTTTAATGATCTTTTGATGTGTATATAAACATAGATACTCATTCATTCTGCATGTCACCTTATATCTTTTGTGACAGTACAAATAAATATGACCCATGTTTCTTGCACTTTCCTCTAGCTTCCTACTTTTACTCTCTTAGTGTATATTTTGTATCTTGTTATAATGCTTGCAAAGTACACATAGTGTATACTCTCGATCTTATTACAATATTTTAAAGTTGTATTTCTGGCTGGGCACAGTAGCTCACACCTGTAATCCTCTGGGAGCCTGGAGCAGAAGGATTGCTTGTGTTCAGGAGTTTGAAACCAGTCTGAGCAAAGTGAGACCCCATTTTAACTAAAAATAGAAAAATTAGCCGTGCAGGGTGGTGCATGCATAATAGCACCAGCTACTCAGGAGGCGGAAGCTAGAGCATCACTTGAGCCTAGGAGTTTGAGGTTGCTGTGAGGTAGGCGGATGCCATGGCACTCTGGTCTGGGCAAAAAACGGAGACTCTGCCTCAAAAAATAAATAAAAATAAAAAGAATTATTTTTAAAAGTTGTATTATTTTTTCTTTGCTCGGGGTAAATATGTGGTCTGTTTTGATCCCCTTGATGGATCTTCCAACAATACCTGCCTTGTGTCCATTGGAACCATTTTTGGCAACAATAGAAAGGTAAAATGTGATGTATCAAGCACCTGGTTTTGGATCAAAGGAAAAGTTAAGGTTCAACATTCAGTCCTATTTCACTGTGGTGGAGCAGCCAGAATGTGTATCATGTGAGCCTTGAATAGATTTGTATGTCACGTCCTGAGTTTTTGTTTTCTTTTCTTTTTTTTGTTTTCATAGAGACCTGGTCTTGCTTTTTGGCTCAGGTTGGAGCACAGTGCCACGATCATAGCTCATATGACCTTGAATTCCTGGGCTCAAGAGATATTCACAAGTAGTGAGGACTACAGTCATGTACCACTGTTCTCAGCTAACTTTTTAAATTTTTGTAGAGACAGAGTCTGGTTATATTGCCCAGGCTGTTCTCAAACTCCTAGCGTCACACGGATCCTCTTGCCTCAGCTTCTCAGCGTGCTGGGATTATAGGCATGACCCACTATGCCAGCCTTCAAGTTCTGAGTTTTTCAGGCTTAATTGCAGAATAAAGATCCATTAGGTCATTAAGAGAGAATATAACAGTGAAACATGGGTGGGAGGAGTGAAAGCTTCTTGAAACTGTGTGAGAGCTGAGCTGAGTCCTGTTCACACTCAACTGTGTCTTTTCTCTTTCTCTGCAAGTTAAAGCCTTTCCAGTCCCTGGAATGGTCTCCTCTCTTTCTTCCAGGCCTTTCCCCCTTTCTACCCTGTTCCTCTCAGCCATTGGCTGATTTTATGCTACACTGTCATGGTTGAATAGTTATTCTAGAGACTCTATGACCCATAAAATCTAAAATACTATTTTTCCATTGTGGGAAAAGTTTGCTGAACCCTGCTCTGAGTCATAGAAAGCAGGAGATGAACCCAGACCCTGCCTTAGGCCTTCTCACTGCAGGAGCTGAGCTGTCTCCAGAGCTTCTCTTTCCTTTTTTTTTTTTTTTTTATAAGTTTGTGTGTGTGTGTGTGTGTGAGAGAGAGAGAGAGAGAGAGAGAGAGAGAGAGAGAGCAGGCTCGATTATAAAGACAGGTGAAAAGCTGAATAAACACCTGCGAACCCATCATAAAACATTATAAAATCTAAACTACATCCTCTTAGTATCAGCTTTTGTTTATTTTAGAAAGGAAACCTCACAGACTTGTGGCTAAACCTCTGTTCCTACATCTTAATAAATGAAGCAGTTAATTCAGCTGAACTCTGTTGGGAATACTACCCAGAGAGACATTAACTTATTCAAGTGAAACCCACCAAGATGGGTAGATGAGCAGAGTTCAGGAGTTGGAGACCAGCCTGAGCAAGAGCGAGACAGGACCCCTGTCTCTACTAAAAATAGAAAAGCCGGGCGGCACCTGTGGCTCAGTGAGTAGGGCGCCGGCCACATATGCCGAGGGTGGCGGGTTCAAACCCAGCCCTGGCCAAACTGCAACAACAACAACAAAAAAATAGCCGGGCGTTGTGACGGGCACCTGTGGTCCCAGCTGCTCAGGAGCCTAAGGCAAGAGAATCGTGTAAGCCCAAGAGTTAGAGGTTGCTGTGAGCTGTGTGACACCATGGCTCTCTACCTGAGGGCGGTACAGTGAGACTCTGTCTCTACAAAAAATAAATAAATAAATAAATAAATAAAATAAAATAAAATAGAAAAGCCAGCTGCTTATGGTACCAGGCAGGCACCTGTAGTCCCAGATACTTAGGAGGCTGAGGCAGGAGGACGGCTTGAGCTCAGGAGTTTGAGATTGCTGTGAGCTCTCTGTTTCCAAAGAGGAGAAATGATACCCAAATTTGTATTTGATTTCTATAAGTGACTTATTGTCTGATATTGTGCATAGTTGCTTTTCAAACTCACAAAAAGTAGCATCACTGTGGCACACTTGTCTTTGGTCATCAGAGAGCATTTTTCTTTGTTTTGGGTGAGAGGCAGATCCACACCAAAATCAATTTGAGTAATAGAAGGTTTGAATGCTCTGGAAGGCGGAAGAGGGTGGATTGTTTGAGCTCAGGAGTTTGAGACTAGCCTGAGCAAGAGTGAGGGCCTGTCTCTACTAAAAATAGAAAAGTTATCTAGGCATTGTGATGGGCTCCTGCACTCCCAGTTATTCAAGAGGCTGAGGCAGTTAGATTGCTTGAACCCAGGAGTCTGAGGTTACTGTGAGCTATGACACAATGCCAGGGCAACAGAGTGAGACTCGATCTCAAAAAAAAAAAGCTTGACATTCTCATGCCATAAAGCCAAAGGCAACAATTCATCTGTTTTCCAAGCCATGCCAAGAAACATACCATTCCTGTTATAGACATGGAGGGAAATAATTTTTCTTGCAAAGTACCAAATCTGTAGTATAGCAAGAAAGCTGTATAGCAAAATTCGTTCCTATGGAAGAAAACCTCTGGATAATGACTTTACCAAAAAATAAAGTAGCACTGATGTTTGCCAGACCCATTTTCTACCTCACCTCCCCCCCCACACACACACATATAAGCCTCTTTTAAGGATAAAATAGATAGACTCTGGCTATCAACAACAACAACAACAACCACAAAAACCCAGCTTGCAATACCGGCTTGAACTGTGATTGCCAGACAGAGCTGTCAGCAAGAGTCTCCACAGTCTTCTCAATAAACCTGCAGTGACTTAAAAGGTGGAAAGAGATGATGAGTGTGACACAGCTCTTAAAGTCATTTCAGTTTTCAAAAGTTTTACTGATTGTTTGAAACTATTTGAGGGCTTGTGGGGCATAAACTTTGATGTAGATGGTGCTTCCAAGGAGACCCTTCCTGCTCTCTGCAGAGAAGGTTCTGTGCTGGAATTCAGCACACATGCTCAGGGAGAAATGCGTAACTGGGACCTCCAGCAGTGATCAGGCCATGGCCACACGATGCCTGGAAACAGGCTTAAAAGGGACCTGGCAGGGCACACGGTTCCATGTCCACGTGGCCCCTGCTGTAACCTCTCTCCAGGGGCCCTCAGCTCTGGCTGAGATAGTCAGAAGGAGCATGTTCTCCTGAGATGCTGGGAGACCATCATGTTTTGTCCATAGGTGGAGTCAAAATCCAATTATTGCTCACTTGATCTTTAGAACATCAGACAGTAAGATTCTTTTACATGTTTGGCCACAGCTTTCTTGCCCCCCACCCCTAGTTCCTTCTTTAAGCTAAACATCTTTCATGGGAGATGACTTTTAGACTTCTCTCTAGCTTGGTCACCCCCTACCAGACATGTGCTAATTTGAGATATTCTTTAAAAATATCCCATCCCCACAACTAAAAGCTGAGTTTCAAAAGGAGTGTTTGGTTGCCTCTGTGAGGAAAGGTCGTTGGTGACATGAGTGTTTGCTCATGGCCCCCAGGCCTACTTTCTCTTCCAAAACCTCAAGTCTCCAGAACCCCTTGTATCTTCCCTGTATTTCCTATGGGGTGAAATAAAACAGAGACCAATACCTATAGCAGGTGATATAGAAAGGTAGGGTCCAGAGACTTTCTAATGTTGCCAAATGCTTTGTGCTCATTGATCCCTGGCCTTGTGCAAAAGAATGGAATAGATTCCCCAGGAGGGAAAGCATCATTGCTTAGGGTTTAGAGGAAGGACTTCATACAATTAGAAAGGGGGCCTGGCTAGAAAAGAATTCCTCCAAACCCACGACTCAATATAATTACTTTCTGTTTTTATTTTTGTTTTGAGACAGAGTACTCTGTCGCCACAGTAGAGTGGTGTCATCATAGCTCATTGCAACTTCAAATTCCTGGGCTCGAGCAATCCTGCCACCTCAACCTCCCAGGTATAGCTGGGACTACAGGTGTGCATCACCCTGCTCAGTTAATATGTTCTATTTTTAGTAGAGATGGGATCTCACTCTTATTCACATTGGTCTCAAATTCCTGACCTCAAGCGATCCTCCTTCCTCCGTCTCTCAGAGTGCCAGGATTACAGGCACGAGCCACCGCATCTTGGCATATTTTCTCTTTCTTCTGCGTGTGTGGGTTATAGACAGTGTTACTATTTCTTATTCCCATACAAGGGAGTGTAAGAGCATTTTGTGACTTCATTTCACGGAAAGGCTGTTACTTTTGCACCTTCACCACAGACAGGCATGAATGGTTGGGAAACTCTGGGACACTTTTCTTGGTGGAGAATTGGTTACTCAAAGCCTGCAGTAGGGGGAGAGGACAGTTAGATGCCCAGTGGGGAAGCTAATAGTTATTAAAATGACCCTTGGACAAGTGGTTCATACATTAATTTTATTTTTTCAAGACTGTGCATTGGCAAATTTAGGGTTAGGGAAAACAACTCAAAGCTTTGATCTTATGTGAGTCTGTTTAGCTGCACTGCTCTAACTGATGAATATAAACCAAACCAAATCAAATGACTCAACTCAACCCAACCAGTTAACTAATCAACCACCCAGATGAAAACCATGAGCAGAAGGAATGAGCAGTGGGGGACGAGAGAAATTGCTTTTGTGATTCTTTTACATGAGTAAAAAGTTCTTTTTTTTTGTCACCCTCAGTAGAGTACCGTCACCTCACAGCTCACAGCGACCCACCATTGAAACACAGACTCCACAGAATAATCTTTAATATGTTGGCACCTTCATTATATGTCTTTGGGGAAATGAATTAGATTTATGCCCTTTTTAAAATTTTAGCAGTGTTGTCAGGTGGCATTAATGCGACACCCTATGCATACGGTGCTTCTGACTGACAAACTGAGAGCAAGGTGTAGCCAGGGGGACCCCTGTGGGAGACAGGCTGCTTGGATAAGGCCTGGGTGTGAGCAGCAGGTGGGGCAGGTCAAAGGTGGCACACAGGCGACCTTAGTCCCAGACACTCTTACCCAGCTGGACACTCCCCTGCCTGGAAGCCTGGGGCGCTCAATAAATAAAACCAGGGTAGGGTCAGAGCACCAGTTAAAGTCTCCAAATGGGGTGACCTCAGGGGAAATGATGGCAGATCCAGAGCAAAGTTTGATCTGAGGCCAGGACGCAGGTTCAGGTGCCCCTGATGTTTGCTGATTTGTGCCTCACCAGGCATTTCCTGCCACCCCAGACATTCTTCTGGTGCTTTCTCTGCTACCTTTAGTTGCTGAGAGTATAGGGAAAATGAGATCTCTTCTCGTTTGCAGATTGCAGGCGGTATCTTGGAGTAAGTTTCCGTGTGTTTCGTGGTCTTTGCCCTCCGAGAGCAGTGCAGGCCTGCTGGGGTCCCACAGGCACCTCCTGCCTGCTGCTGCTGGGAGAGGCAAGGCTCTCCCAGGAGAGGCCAAGTGCTTCGACTTCGTTTGGGCTGCAAGGACAGGTTGATGGTTTCTGCTGAAACCACCACCACCTCTCTACTTGCGTCTCTACAGGGCTTTAACTCGCCAAGAGCAGTTACTTCTCGGCTCCATAAGCAGGGGGGCTTCTCTCCTTCACACCCAGGACTCTGGTCGGGGTACCGGGACCGCGCATCTGGACAGGTCCCCGGGCTCTGCACCAGCCCCGGCTGTAGAGGGCTAGGAACCAGTCTGGGCCGTGGGAATAAATGGCCGGGGGAGGTGTGGCTGGGTCCCCCTTTCCTCTCAGCTCTCACACTATGGAGCCCCGCTGGACCTCTTAGCAGCGACACACAGGGGCCCACGAGAATCTTTAGTCCAGTCCACCCAGGAGCTGCGGGAGACATCATTTCAGAAGTTTACATTTCACCCCTGTAGCAAAAACACTTGGACTCCAAAATCTACTGACATGGCAAAGAACAGTCCTTAATCCAGACGAGCAGCAGTCATGCAGCATATTTTCCCAAATCTAAACCTCTAACCCAGACCCCAAGGGCACACGCTGAGCGCTGGGGCTCCGTGGGGGGAGGAGGCACACAGAGAAAACTGCCGGTGGCCACTGAGCGTAGGTCTGAAGCAAAACATGCTGGGACCCAAACTCTGGGTTCTACTTTGTTCTATGGGAACGCACAGAAGGGAACACTTGCCTCAGGATAGAAATGTAAAGCTGAGAACAGCCCTGGGCGCCGGTGTCACTTGGAGGCTGGTCCTGCAGTCAACCGTCTCTCCCACAGCCACCTGCTGTCCGGACCAACTCGCGGCCTGTACCGGCTCACACATCCTCCATTGCTCTGGGCACACAGGCCTTATTCTCGTGGCTTTTGCTGTTTTGCACTCCCTATTTCTGCGTGGTTTCTTTCTTGATTTACTGAACTCACTTGCAAAGTCAAAGTCTCTTTTATCACCCGATGGCTTCTGCAGCCTCCTCTTCCTCTCCCCCTCCATTTCCTTGTCCCTTGTTCTCACCACTTTCTTTCTCCCTCCCCCATTTGCAATTCTTGGAGAATTTGGCAGAAGTCACTACTACCCCAGGGTGAGGTGAGGCCACGTCCCCAGCCTAGAACAGTGAAATGCACATGTGTCCATGCCTGGGGGAGACAGCTGGTCATCTTCTTCCCTTCTTATCTCTAAAGGCCATTGGAGAATTCATTTTGGTGGACAAGGATGTGAAGGTTGAAAAGAAAGGTAACATCTACAGCCTTAACAAAGGCTACGCCAAGGACTTTCACCCTGCTGTCACTGAGTATGTCAAGAGGAAGAAGTTCCCCCCAGTAAGTGAGGGGTCTGGGGTGGGGCTGAGGCAGTGTCCAGACATCTGGCATCAGGGGCAGCTCTGGAGGGAGGGGGGTTTCCTCTGAGGGGAGAAGGGACCCTGGGATTAAAGGGTCTCACTTGGGCCTCTTGAGTTATGTGGAAATTCATTGATTCATGATTCACCTTTGAGGTGAAAGAAAGCAAGGATGGAAGGTGGTTGGATTTGGATCTGCACCAAGGCTGCAATTAAGTCCTCATCTCCGTACTGGGGACTGGAATTCTTGTCCTGAGATGTCAAAGTGGGACTGTCTGTGTCATCTCTTGCAACTTTCTCTTGGCAGAAGAAAATCAGATAATAAAGCCAACCAGACGAATGAGTGCATGGCAATGAGGCATTTCCCCCTCTACGGGCCCCTGGTCCCAGATGGTATAAAGTGTGGTTCTCCTTCCCAGGTACCCTTGTCTTGGTATCTCTCTAAAGAAGTACAAATTAGTGACTATGAAGAGGAGAAATAGCTGATGGTAGAGCTGGCTCTGCATGGGAATAGCTGATTTTGTCATACCTTTCCTTAAAACCCACAGACACCAGCTGTTTTCTGAGGATGAAGCTCAAATATTGTTCCCATGACATTGGTATTCCTGAGAGCTGGGGCTGCAAGCTCACTCTCCATCTGAATCATCTCTTTTCACTTTCCCTAGATTCTCCTCCCTCCTCCACCCTGCACGCACTCTCTCTAGTCCTACAGGCCCCTCCTACAAGCCCACTGACAGCAGCACTCCCCTCTCCATGTTGCTAAGCCTTGCCTTGGGCAGTATCTTCTCCTTAGCTTGGCAGAAATCCTTCTAGACCTTTACAGTGCTACTAAATGGCACATTTTTTGTGAGGCCTGCCCCACGGCCAGAGTCAACCACACTTTCCTCAGGGGTTCCGTGGGTGATGTGACCTCTTGTGAGCTGTCTCCGTTGTTCCACTTCCTGCTTCCCATGTCTTAGCACAGCCCCAAGCACAGTGAATGGCTGTGGAGTCAAACACACACAGGGGACACAAAGGGAACTTTATTTTCTGCAACCCTGGTCATTGCTGTTCTTAACCTTGCAGGATAACTCAGCTCGCTGTGGCGCCTGGTATGTGGGCTCCATGGTGGCCAATGTTTACCGCACTCTGGTCTATGGTGGGATCTTTCTGTACCCCACTAACAAGAAGAGCCTGAACAGAAAGGTTAGCACATGGCCTGGAGAGTGACTTACAAGCAGTAGATTGCATTTCCAGCCTGAGAGATTTGATTTAGGAAGATGGAAAGGTTATGGTAGCTGTTATGCTCTAATAAGTTGCTAAGGATGTTGGTGGCATATTCTTTTCTAGATTAAAGGTAAAGCCACACGATACCAACTAAACATAAAAACGATCTCCTGAGAGTCCTTCCAGTGCTATGGGAAAGAGAATTAATGCTCAGGAGGGGACTAAGCATCCAGAGAGCTTCCAGTGGGTACGTGGTTTGGCTTGGGCAAGGTGAATTCCATTCACAAAGGGAAATGAAACAGCCCAGGCTCATTTCCAAAGCAGCAAATCCAATATGTATCCCAAATAGGAGTCTTCTTTGGTTGCTTTCAAAAAGCATAAAATAGAAATGACTAATGAGGCGACATTTGCTACTTGGGAAATGCTACCTTTTAGGGAAGGAAGGAATCTCTGGGAAAACCTATAGCTTTCAGGTGAGCTGTTACCACTGACCACATAGCCCCAAGGCTCACAGCGTCCCCAGGGTAGGCTGGGCTGTCTCACACTGGGTAAGAAGCACCTGCTTTCCTCCCCTCAGGTTGGCAGTGTGCCCGCTGCATACTGTGTCTAGTTTATTTTCACCTTTTTTTTTTTTTTAAACATGAGAGAAGAAAAGACCTCATTGCCATACACTCATTCGTCTGGTTGACTTTATCATTTGGATTTTCTTCTGCCAAGAGAAAGTGGCAAGAGCTGACATAGACAGTCCACTACTCACCTTAAGATAGTTAGACATCTATATATTTGGATATAGCGAGAGCTGTTTGCTGCAGCTGCTCTCCAGTCTGCTGAAGGCACCCTTATCTACTTAGAATGCTGTTTCTGCCACAGCACCTCATGCACCCCAGCCTATCAGATTAGCCTGCCTTACAGCACATTTCTCAATGCCTCCAAAAATTGTTCCTGAACACAAATATTAAGGCTCCTTCTTTATTCCCCCCAGTTTTTCCAATCTGGCCATGACACCTACGTGAAAATAGAGTCAGGAAACACCTGCAAAAAGCTTTCGCTTAGTAGGCAGGCTGCATGACAATGCATAACGGTAAAAAGTTAATATTTAACGTAACTGCCAAGATGTATAACATACAAAATTCCAGCCCTTGGGCCTTAGGAGAGTTGTAAAGGGAATGCATACAGGGTTGCAAACAATATTATACTGTTTGGAGGAGCCAGTCTGCTCTCCAGCCAGATGTCTGCAGCCAGACACTACCATGGATTTTTCTGATGCTTTTAGAATAGCCTAAGCTCCATCCAACACACACACACAGTCACTCATTAAATCCAGTTTCCATGCTATAAAGAGAAGGGACTCATCAGTTCTGCCAAAATGTCATTCTGCATCCAGGTGGTCTGTCGCGAATTTGCATCAGGTAATCTACTGTGGGTTCTGGCCTGATAAATGGCTGAATTTAAACAAATGGCTAACCGTTTCCTTTCAGATGTAACCCAGGCTGGGAGGGAACTTTCACAACCTCATAGTAGGAAAGAGGGACTATCGGTTACTTCCACCAGCTCTGCACTACTTTGCTACAGAACAAGTCCCTTCTCTATGTAATACCTCGGGTATGAGGCGGCTGCTCTGGTCTTGTTTTCCAGCTGAGGCTGCTGTATGAGCGTAACCCCATGGCTAACGTCATGGAGAAGGCGGGGGGCGTGGCTACCACTGGGAAGGAGGCTGTGCTAGCCATCGTTCCCACTGACATCCACCAGAGGGCGCCGTTCATCTTGGGGTCCCCGGACGACGTGCAGGAGTTCCTGGAGGAACTCCAAGCAGCACTCGGCCAAGCAAGGGACTGGCCGCGCCCACTCCGGAAGGAGTGTCTTCCACGCGGACCTTTGTCTCTCGTCGTGTTCTGGCGGCGCATCCTACGTCCCTAGACAGCAGAAATAAAAAGCGTGGCTGCTTTCCCCCTCAAATTCTGTGTAATGCCTGGTGCTACATAGCAAAATGCTGTCTCCATGATGTCACGGGTGGGCAAGATGTATCCTGAGCGGATGGAGGAGAAATAAACATGTTCTTCCTCTAGGAAAAGGTCTTCATTGCTTTGTGTCAAATGATAATTATGGTGATGATGACAGTTCACCTGTCTAACCTTAGGTAGCTCCGGTGATCCTCACAATAACCGTATGGATTAGATACTGTGAAGAACCCATTTTCTAGATGACTAGATGGAGGACTGAGAGGAGAAGCAATGGGCGAGTGGCAGAGCTGTGGTTTGACCCCAGGCCTCCAGCCAGTGAGTGGCAGAGCTGTGGTTTGACCTCAGGCCCTGTGAACCTGAGCTAATGTGTTGCTTCTCCCACCTGTCGTCTCATTCCAGTCTGGCTGGGCAGAGCTAACCTGCCCAGGCTGTCTGTGTCCCCCTAGAAAGGGGAGTGCTAGTAGCTCAGCCATGGCCCCTGTGCATAACCATCTGAGTCACAAATGAAGGTTTACATTGGTTTCCAATGGCGCGTTTCCTATAAAAGCACAAGACTGTATTGAACTCATAAAGTCTAATAATTTTTGAGATCTGGTTACCATAAGGGAAAGGATTCATCAAAAGAACAGGATTTAAGGAAATAACAATTTGTCACAATCAAATGTGTTTCTCACTAAGCTCTCTATATAAACAGTTTCTCCCTCAGCTAACTCTGGTTCTTTGTGGACAAGAGTCCAAGATCATGGCAAGTTTTATATCAGACGTAGACATTGATAGAAAATGTGGCCTTTCACGAGCTCTAGATTTTAAAATGTATCTAACCATGTATTTCCACTTGGGAACTGAAAACAGGTGTCTCTGTAAACCTTGCCTCTTTCTCTGCAAATGCTCCCCATTCTATTCCATGGTTTTCCAGAAGGAAACAGTTTGATCTTGAGCACTGGATCTGCTTTTGTCCACCAGCCAGACCCAAAGCCAGTATCTCCCCCACTCCAGCTGCGGGAGGCCCTCTCTGGAAAGTCCTCTGACTCACAGCGAACCCTTTGATTCTTAACCTTCCTGTCGCTCAGTTGGCCTTCAGCTCTGAAAGCGCTGAGGGAGACATGGCGGGGTCTGGGAGCCTTTTCCTATCACTGAGATCACTGGAGGGAACAACACCCACTCTGGTGCCATGATGAAACCGGGCAAAATAACAAAGACCCATTTCCTCTGTCTTTGTGTGTTCTGTGTGGTGCCTTTGGATGGAGCTGTTGGTACATTCAACACAGCGCTTTCAACTACTGCTTGTCTGCATTCTACTGACGCAGAATGAGAGTCTCTCTTTCTCTGAGAAACACACAGACCCAGAGAACAGCAGCAGTGTCAGCAGTTCTCCTCGGATGGTCCTTAGAATCTCAGTTGGACTTGACCTTGGAGTGTCTTGGCTGCCACCCTTGGTGAGGGCATCACACCCACTGAGTGTCATAGGGACGTGGCAGGAACGGGGGCCTGACCTTGTCACACTGCTCCTAAAAGGTGGGAGGCCCTTCCTACTTTGGATCAAATCACAGAGGAGAGCAGTGTGCTCTGGCCAAGCCAGGGTTGGCTGGTGGGATTCTGTTAGTTTTTCAGCACCAGTATGAGTTGGATTTGTGAAGAGGCCCCCCATTACTCTCCCCCACTTGCAGGTGTGTGTTTTGCTCTTAGGGGCTCCATACCCCTCACCTTCCAAGTTAAGAACTTGGAAGTTTGCAGTAGAGCTTCCAATCAAATTCTAAGTATTTTGTGGATTTTTTTTTTTTGAGACAGTGTCTCATTTTGTCACCCTTGATAAAGTGCCATGGAGTCACAGCTCACAGCAAACTCAAACTCTTTGGACTCAAGTGACCCTCTTGCTTCAGCCTCACGAGTAGCTGGGACTACTGGTGTCCACCATTTTCTATTTTAGTAAAGACAGGTCTTGCTCTTGTTCAGGCTGGTCTTGAACTCTGAGCTCAAGCAATCCACTGGCCTCGGTCTCCCAGAGTGCTAGGATTACAGGCATGAGTCACTGCGCCCAGCCCAAATTCTAAGTATTTCAAAGCCAAGCAGCAGAGGAGTTTCTCCACAGTGGTGTGTTGCTGCTGGGTGCTGCTGGGTGTGACTTGAAGAGACCAGCAGCTCTGGCTCTGACCCATGTACAAGGGAGGCACAGCTCATGCCTGCATTTAAGCACCATCAGCATCCAAGTCTCCAGAGTGACTGGGCCCTGGTCCTTACTTCAGAATTGGGAATAATTTCAAGATGCCCATACGGGGTTGAACGGTATCCCCTGAAAGGATAAGTCCACATCCAGGTCCCTGGGGCCTATGAATGTGACCTGATTTGGAAAAAGGGTCTTTGCAGATGTAACTGCTTTAGGGAGTAAAGATGAAATCATCCTAGATTACCTTAGGTTAGGGTAGGTCCTAAATCCAATGACATGTCCTCATAAGACACACACAGAGCAGAAGGGGACATGAGGATAGAGGCAGAGACTGGAGTGATGTGGCTACAAGCCAAGGAAACCAAGGAGTGCCACCAGCAGCTGGAAGAGGCCAGGAAGGACTCTTTGCTAGAGCCTCCAGAGGGAGTGTGGCCCTACTGGTACCTTGGTTTTGAACTTTTAGCCTCTGGAACCATGTGAGAATACATTTTTCTTGGTTTAAGCCATCCAGTTTGCAGTATCTTGTTGTGGCAGCCCTAGGAAACACTTGATAATCATGCATGTGAGGGATGTAATTCAGGTGTCACATGCAACACAGCACAGAAGACATCTCTTCCTTCACACAGCTGTTCTCATCAAACAGGCGCTGCATAGGCACGGGCTGGTGATCAGATCTGAAGGATTAAACACAAGGGTCCCGCCCTTTCATTGAGACGCTACTTCTGGTTTCCCTGAAGAACTAAGGTGCTGCCACTGAGGTGCAGATATCCTGGTGGCTTGCACAGCTGGGTGGTGAGGACGGAGATGGTGCTGAGTGGAGAGTGGCACCCTCTGCCCTCAGGGAGTCCTGGAAAGCTGCCAAGAGGGCAGCTGGCACCAGTGCTGATATGTGGCACTGGGGTCAGGGTGGCCTGAGTCCAGGTCCCACCTCTGCCACTGCCCAGCTGTGGGTATCTGGTAAAGTCCAGCCACATTGGTTTCTCTTCCTGGACCCACAGGAAGACAACCTTCCCAGCCTCCCTCGCATCAGGTGAGGGCCACGGGTTTTGGCCAGTGGGGTGTGGGTAGAAAGGATGTCTACACCTTCTAGGCTGACTCCCAATCCCAGTCCTGCGTCCTCTCTCCCCTCCATGCCATCTGTGAAGCTGTGCATTTCAATGACAGGGTCACAATATGGCAGGAACCTAGAGGCTGAGCTGCCAGCCTGGGCAAGAGAAGCCAACCTTCCCGGTACTTAGGGACTGGGATTTCACTCCTGTTACTGCAGCATAACCTGGGCTGTCCTGACTAAGACAGACTGAGCTTGGCAACATTTAAAAAATCTCTCTGAGCTTCTGTTTCTTCATTTGTGACTTTTTTTAAGAGACAGAGTCTCACTTTATCGCCTTCAGGAGAGTGCCGTGGCGTCACAGCTCACAGCAACCTCCAACTCCTGGGCTTAGGCAATTCTCTTGCCTCGGCCACCAGAGTAGCTGGGGCTATAGGCGCCTGCCACAACGCCTGGCTAATTTTTGTTGTAGTTTGGCCAAGGCTGGGTTCGAACCCGCCACTCTCGGTATATGGGGCGGGTGCCCTACCTACTACTGAGCCACAGGTGCTGCCCCATTTGTGACATGTTAACTGTAATACCTATGGTTGTAGTCAAGGCCATTTTCACTGTAGTAATAGAAGCTGTGGCTCAGTGGGTAAGGCGCCGGCCCCATGTGCCCAGGGTGACGGGTTCAAACTCGGCCCCGGCCGAACTGCAACCAAAAAATAGCCAGGCGTTGTGGCGGGCGCCTGTAGTCCCAGCTACTCGGGAGGCTGAGGCAAGAGAATCGCTGAAGCCCAGGAGTTGGAGGTTGCTGTGAGCTGTGTGATGCCACGGCACTCTACCGAGGGCTATAAAGTGAGACTCTGCCTCTACAAAAAAAAAAAAAAAAAAAAAGCCCTCTAATTCCAGGTGAATCAGGAAGGGAATGTGTTGGAAAGCTTCAGGGGATCCCATGAAATCCAGTACCCACTGCTTGCCCAGCCCTGAGGGCTCATCTCCCTAGTTCCTGCACCATCTATTCAAGGATAGGTCTGTGTCTCATGTTACATCCGTGGAAGAAAAAATCTGATTGGCTCAGCTTGTGCCAAGTGTCTATCCTTGGTCCAATCAGCTGTAGCCAGAGACCAGGGTCGTATAAAACCAATGTGCCCTGGAGTTTTCCTCGTATGGGCAGGTGCGTTTTCTCTGGGATGGGAATCAGGAGGTCAGCAGATGCCCGGGGACTTGTGCTGTGCTGTGCCCAAGAATGCGGAGGCTCCGTGAAAAAGTGTGTTTTGAGATTATATGAGAGGATGGGGACCGAGCACCTTAGTGAAGTTCTGCTGACAAAGAACAGTCCTTCAGCTAATACTCTAGAGTCACCCTGAGATCCTAGTCTTTAGGTGGAGGATCTTGCCCTGTGACCTGCTCTAAGACCTCCTTAAGTTTGCACAGCATCTGTTTTGTCCTTATTATTTAGACCCCGGCCTGTGAGGACATTTCTGTAAGCCAAGCAAGGCCATCCATAGCTTTGTGGTCACTGACGTATTAGCGGTGCTGAAATAACCACAAGGCGGATGTTCTCTTTCCCTCTGGGCTGTCACCACAGCCACCCTCTTGTGTGCCCTGAAGAACTCTGGCATTTGCTGAAAGGCCACCAGCTGCAATTTTAGATCATGTTGGTAACTTGAACTTCTAACATTTACAAATAGCTGCAAAGGGGTTACAACAGCTGTGCCAGAGTCAGGCTGGGCTGAATGGTGGTAGAAATAGCTGGTCTTCCTTCGGACCCTGCCCAGCACAAGGGTCCTCCGTGCACCTGCCCACACCTGTGGGCACAGCAGGCTGCTTATTGATGGCACTGGCCAGCATCATCTGGCCAGCTTGTTCCTGACACCACAGAGTGCTGGGCACCCAGCGCTTCTCCTCAGTCTGTGCTCAGGCTCTAGTTTGTTTGTGTCGCTTCCAGTCTGTTGTGACCAGAGCAGCTTACAAAACCAAGAAGAGATTTGGGAATGGCCAATACATACATGAAAAAGATGCTCAAAGTCACGAATCAGTAGAGAAATGCAAGCCCAGGCCACAGCTATTATTAAAAAAGAATCAACAGGGTTGAAAGAGTAGAGCCATTGGAGCCGTTGGTCATTGCTGGTGCAGCCCCTGTGGAGACAGTGTAGCAGCTCCTCGGGAAATTAAACATATGAAGATGCACATCCTGAGAAATTGGTAAAATAACCCTGCTGCTCAGCGCTATGCTGGGAATATAATAGTTTCTTCTGGATTTCAATATCTGCTAACTATGAATTCCTTCTGGAGATAAGAAACATCCTTTCCAGACTTATTTGAAAGAACCCTAGCTAAAGAGATCCCAGGATTGCCTTTATGCGACTGTGTGACCTGTGCCCCAGATAAGACACCTGTCAGTGTGCCAGCTACACCCGGCAGACTCAGGCTCTGCAGTCTATCAATGGGAAGAATCCTTTTGAGCCCTGGAACAAAAGGGTTTTATGGATCTTTTCATCAGCTGCGTTTCTCACTTTTTACCTAATGGTTCTTTTTATCATCTCCTCAAGAGAAAGTCCACCCGTGTTTCTGGGTAGCCCCGTTCTGTTTACAGATGGCTGCAGTGCAGTGAGATCAGAGAGCTCCTTGAGGGCTTGTCCAGTTCTTTCAGCCACGTGGGTTGGGCCTCTTTTCCTTAAAGGTCTCCGTACAGCCAGCACAGGTGTTTTTTTTTTTAATCAGCTTCCATGCTGTGGAGCCACAGCCCTTGGAGGTAAATAAGGTTTCCTACATAAAGAAAGGAAGGATTTGAAGCAGTACCAGCCACAATAATGGACAGAGGCCCCTTTGTCCGGACATGCTCACGCTGACCCGTTATGTTATGGAAAAAGGGCGTAAAGGGACCGGGGAGCTCACCCAGCTGCTGAGCTCCATGCTGACGGCCATCAAAGCCATCTCCTTGGCTGTGTGCCAGGCCGGCCTGGCCAACTTGTGAGTCCCGGGGAGCAGGTGGGGGCAGGTGCACAGAGGACCCTCGTGCCAGGCTGGGATGTGGAAACTGAAGGTGCTTGGGCAAGAAATGGGCTCCAAAGCTTTTGGCCTTATGTGCCCCATTTCAAGTTTCCATTATGTATTTCGATGATGGGAACTTTGACTTGTTTCAAAGAACAAACGAACAAAATATTTCAAGGCACGTATTATAGAAATACATTTACATATAGTTTTTCCAGTTACTACTTATTTTCATAACAAGTGCAGTGGCTTGTTGCATTAAAGCATATATTGAATTATCATGTCTTGTATTTGCATAGGGAGATTCCCACTGGCACAAAGCAGCAAAGTGGAAGGGAGACTGGAAACATCTCTTTATGTCTTTGGTAGATACGAGCGTTTTATTGCCATGAACTTGCAACAGGTGAAGAGCTGGAAATCATTCATAAAACAGCATACTTGGTGCGGCCCATCCTGCATCTCCTCCCTCACCACCCAGGGGAGTGTTCTGCTTGTGACTCTGTCTTTTTTCTTTTTTATTCCAGAGTATTACAGGGATCCAACTGTTCTGGTTACATGAATTGCTTTTTATGACTCTTTATCTTCATCTCCACTTGGGGTGCGGGAAGCTCAGGGGTGCCGGGCCTGGGAGGGGAGTGCAGAGGGTTCTTCCACTTGCTTCTCTTTGGAGCTTCATCCAAGCACAGAATGAGGTCAAGTTTATTCAGCAGCCAAATATCCAGTTTATGTCTGTAATAAAAAGAAACTATTTCTTTAGGCTTCCATTTCCTTTGTAGCAATTCCAGTGGAGGTGGGAGTTGAAGGGACCCATATTTTGGGGGGAAGGGGAGAGTCAAAATTAAGAGTTAAAAAAGTGTATTAATTCAAAATGTAGTGTTTTTAACACAAAAAAGTGATAGCATTACATCACAAGTTGTACTTATCACAAGATCCTCACAGACTTCCTGTATATAAGGATTGGTGACCCTGTCCTGGGGCCACATTAGACACGTTCTACGCTCACTTTCTGTCCTGTCTGTGGGTGGCTACAGTCCTATCACCACCTGCTCTGGCAGTCATGGCCGCGCTCTGCATTCAAAGGCTTTCCTGAGTGTGAGGTGCAGCCTCGTGCCCTGTCCTGCTCCTGCCTGGTGGTGGCCCTGCTGAGTGACACCAGACAGCCTTTGCCTCTCCCTGTACAGGGCCCTGCTGTCCTTAGCATGGTGTCCTGAGCCACATCGCAGGATCATTCTCTCAGACCACCAGGCTCCTCCTCTGTGCTGGACTCTGGTAAGCAGCAGCTGCTGCGGTGGGTTCTTACTCATCTGCCACAGAGCCCCGACTTCGTAGTAATTGAGTGTCCTGATGATGTGGCCTTAGGACAGTGGTTCTCAACCTTCCTAATGCTGTGACCCTTTAATACAGTTCCTCATGTTGTGGTGACCCCCAACCATAAAATTATTTTTGTTGCTACTGTTATGATCATAATGTAAATATCTGATATGCAGGATGGTCTTAGGCGACCCCTGTGAAAGGGTCGTTCGACCCCCAAAGGGGTCACGAACCACAGGTTGAGAACCGCTGCCTTAGGAAGTGGGTGATTATATGCTCATCTAACTCGCCATTTCCCACCTTGTGGTCACAGGTAGTGATTTAGTCTTACTAAGACTCAGTTTCCTCATTGTAAAATGCAGAGGTTTCTAATAATCCATAGGCTTTAGGGTTGTTGCCAGGGTGAATAAGTCCCTATGGTGATGAATTCGACATCTCCTGACCCTGAAATAAATGCGAAGTGACTGCTCATCACTACCCTGGTTCCAGGCCCAGACCTGGGAAATTCTCCTGGTGGTTGATGCCACGATTGGCCACCAGAAGGCAGGCACAGCCCGAGGACGCCTGGGCTCCCGCTGTTTCTGGGCTGTTTGAGGCAGAGACCTGTTCCGCCCATTCAGAGGCTTCCTGCCCCTGAACCTGTCACAGACATCCAGAGTGGCAGCAAGAGAAGCCCACTGGCTGGAAATTCTTCCTTTCTACCAAGATGCTGAGATTACTTTAAAAAGGACCATGAACAAGAGGGACTCTACCTAACAAATTCAAATGTTATGATTTGGTTGTTTGTACCCTCACGTTAACCTGAAATAAAAAAAAAAAATTAAAAAAGGAGCGTAGAATTGCTTCTCAGAAATCCTAAAGGTGGCCTCTGTCCCAAAGAAGCCAGGCTTTTCTGCTCAGAGACTGGGACAGTCACACACTCCTGCCACTGTCCTCTGGAGAGGACCTAAGTCCCTCACTCCTGTGCTTCCTTTGTGTGGAAGACGTTTTCAGGAAGAGGCTTGATGAGTGCAATTGAAAAGTTACCAGTCTCCCTTTCTTCCTCCTCCCGTGACTGTGGGAAGAAGGGAGTGGTGGCACCTGCTCATCCCAGAAGCCTCTCCATGGCTTCTTCATGCTCAGATGGTAGAACAATCTGTTTAGAAACTGTCAGGAAGTGTTAGCACCAGGTAAAATGCTCAAGATGTTTCTTACCCATGCTCTAGCTTGAGGCTTGGGGTACATTAGGTGGGGGACGCTCATTCAGGAGAGAGGATGAGAAATGAGTTTGTCCCCAGCTTAAAGTAGATCCTGGGTTCTCAACCCTGGCTACCTGTTAGAACCACTTGAACTTCCTTCATCAAACAAAGGGCATTCACATAAGGAGGGAAAGGAGATTACTTCCTTGCCATCCTTTCTTCATAATTCAGTGAACAGACACTGAGCATCTCCTATTCCTCTGCACAGTGTGCAAACAAAATTGGAAGGACAGCTCTTGCCCTCAGAAAGCAAACAATCCAGTAGGAAAGATGTTCCATGAGGACCAAGGAACGCTGTGGAGGGATGACAGGGAGTGTTTGTGTGTATGGAGTGTGTACAGGGGGACCAGGGTGGCTTCTTGAAGGGCAAGGAGGCAGAGTGAGGAAAGCTAATGGTAAGCAGACAGCACTGGGCTTAGGAGACAATAAATCATGAAAGAGTTTTGGGATTGGGAGCTGCCACTTTGGACAGACGGCCAGGGAAGGCCTCACTGAGAAGTGATCCTTGAGTCAAGACTTGAGGGAGGTGAAACCATGTGGCTTTCGGAAGGTAGAGTGTCCTTGGTAGGGCTGCAAAGCCAATGAGCAGGTGGTTATAATGCAGGTGTGCTCCTGGTGAGTTTGGAGGCTATGGGTGGCCTGCTCAGTGGGCAGGAGAGTGGCAGAAGGCCATGCCGACGTAGAAACAGAACTTCCACAGTGAGACCTGATGCCCACGTGGGGACTGGGCTTTGCTTCTGGGTGGACTTGGAGGCATGTGGCAGCATTTCAGAAGGACTTTCCCTCCCACGCTGAGTGGAGAACATCCTGAGTGGGCGGGTGGAAACGGGAGGCCCCTGCCATTCATGCTGTAAGCCACAAAGCCTGCAGGCAGAACTTTCACGGTAGTGCTCCTTCTACTGCTTGAGAGGATTGTGAAGAAGCAAAGGAAATAAGTCTGCCCTCAAGTTTCCTGCTCAGTTCCAGTGACACCAGGTGACCACAGGTTGACTTTTACCTAGAGCCAGCAGGACACTCTGTGGGGAGAACTACAAAGACTTGAAATCCGGTGCTGCAAAGACATAGTCCTTTGCTTTTAGGTGACGTGTCTGATTTTATGAGCTTCCCCATCCTCTCCTCCCAGTGTTGGGTGTGGTTTGTACTTGGTCAGGCTGGATTCCGGTTTATCACATTGGGAAACTAAGGTAATGTGAGGATATTCCTGGGGTGAAAAGGAAGTAAGGTTGAGAGCCACCACTGAGAGACGCAGCCTGTCTTCTGCACCTGTAATTCAGAGACTCCAGAGACACGGAGGGGGCGAGGCTCAGCAGGTGTCTCAGTGTCAGGGCTTCTTTGCTGATGTTAGGACTGACCCCCATAAGGACTTCATTCAGCCTTTTTTTGTCTTAGGTAAGGAATCGCAGGGAGCGTGAACGTGATGGGAGACGATGTGAAGAAATTGGACGTGTTATCCAATCCCCCGGTGTGTTAGGCCCAAGTGGGCCCAGGCTAAAGCAGAAAAGTGGGGCCTAGACTATAATAAAAAAATACCAGTTAACTCCTGGCAAATTTTTGGACTGCAAGTTTTCAAAAAAGAAATGAAATAAGTCTAGTTCACCCCCAAGATAAATGAGAAAGTACTAATTGATTTCTTGCTTCTAGTTCACTCCCAGTTTCTTGCTTGGCTAACTCCCTGGGAAATGAACTGACTGTCCCTGTACTGACATTTAAACAATACCAGTTGGAGAAAATACTGAGACAAAGATGTGTGGAACTAAGATGTACGGGGGGTGTATGACATATAGCTAACTAACCGCAAAATTCTGCTTCTGTACAATGTTTGCTTGCTGTCTTACCCGGATGCACCTGGATAGCCTGCATGCCAACCAGGATGTAGACCAGGCCTTAAAAACCTGACCCTTTAAGCCCTCGGGGCTGCTCTCAGACACCCTATGTTAGGACGCCAAAGCAGTTGCTGGCTAGCTCTTCGATAAAAGGACTCTGCTGTAAATTTGGCTTGTTTGGCAGTGTGGTCTTTGTACAATTCCTGGACACAACAGGTGATCAACATGCTCCAGTCCCCCTACAGCACCTGTGTCCTGGTGTCGAGGAAAATAAGGAGGCGATTATCATTGCCAAGGAGAGGGAGGTGCGTCCTGGGATGCAGTGCCCATGATTACCAGTAGATGGTGCTACTGAGCTGGAAAGAATCCTTGTCTGGTGTTGCTGCAGTTCCTTGGATTTTTCCTCTGCATCTGACATTTGTTTTCTAGAAACCAAGGTTACACGCTTGTTTAGTTGTAAATCTTATACTGACTAGTTAAAGTAAGACTCCATAGTAAGGCATTGGTTCATTCAATAAATTAGTGATTTAGGAAATGCCCGGTGGGTGGGTGTTCACGGTTGTTCACTTAACATGCCAGTAACATGTGTTGGCAGCTTCCAGGGCTTGAACTGGTGGAATCCAATAAAAAGTAAGTTTCTGGGAAGAGCTGTACCATACAGCCTCTTATTCTTCCCTCCCCGCTTCTCATTTCCACCCTTCATGCCTTCCCCACACTTTGATAAGGGGGTTGTGGGTTCAGCAGAGATTCCTTCATGCCTGACAAACTGTTAGACTAATATATAAAATAAACAATAAAGCTCCTGTGCTCTTGCCCTGGTACAGTGATAAAGTTCGTTAGTGCAGGGCATGGTGGTGGTGGGCCTATAGTCAAGATGGAGTCACAAATACCTTATCATAGAGAGTGTTTTGCCACCAATGTTCAGCTGCAGGGCAGTACTAACACATCATCACTGCTGGGACACTGGCCCTTCTTTCCTACACTGGGCATTGGGCATGGGGGTGTATTTCTTTGTGATTAGCTAGAAAGATGGCATAGATGAGTAAAGCCAAATTTACTAAGCTCCTTTTCTATGCCAGGTACTATGCAAGGCACTTTTACACTTGCCTGTCTCACATAATTTAAGCTAAATTTATCTTTTATTTTCAACTTTCGGTTTCAACTGATGTGACCCTCCTTTCTCACTCCACTCTAACCTCCCTCCTGCAGCCTTCCCTGTTGGCCTCAGCTACACAGGTCTTCATGGTGGTTCTTGAATACTCTACCTGCTCATCTCTCTGCCTAAAATTCTCCTGAGTTGCAGTTGCGTCCTTCACCCAAGGGGCGTGCTGAATACCTGCACATAAGGTGCACATCGGGTGAGATCCCGCCAATCACTGTCCTCCCCAGCATGTTCTTTTTAACCATTGATTTCGTTTCTAAGACTGTATCTTAGTGAAATAATCAAGGTCTAACTACATATTTGTGGGGAAAACTATTCTTCACCGTGTTGTAATTAAAAATAATTTAAAGAAAAATAAAAACAATTTAAAGGTAAATAAATACTAGTAATGGCCTTAAAAAGAATGTTTTTGAGGAATGTTAAATAGCTTAAGGTTAGATTCAAGATAAAAAGCTAAAGGAGAACATAAGAATTCAGAACCGTACACAGAGCATGACTCCAACTGTGTTACACGTGCACACACCATAGTCCAACAGACACTGGAAGGAAAGACACTGAAATATTTAGCGTGTTCTTTCAGAGGGAGGATTACGGAAAGTTTTTCTTTTCTTTTTACTTCACTAAAGTTTAATCTCTATGAGGGAAATAATATGTCTGTTGTGGGCAAGGGACTTGAATAGAAGCTTCTCTGAAGAAGACAAGCGTGCGGCCTACAGACATATGAAAAAATGCTCATCATCTTTAATCATCAGAGAAATGCAAATCGAAACCACTTTGAGATATCATCTAACTCCAGTAAGAGTGGCTCACATAACAAAATCCCAAAACTACTCGATGTTGGTGTGGATGTGGAGAAAAGGGAACACTTCTGCACTGCTGGTGGGAATGCAAGCTAATACATACCTTTTGGAAAGAAGTGTGGCGAATACTCAGGGATCTAAAGGTAGACCTGCCGTTCGATCCTGCAATTCCTCTACTAGGTGTATATGCAAAAGACCAAAAATCACTTTGTAACAAAGATATTTGCACCAGATTGTTCATTGCAGTTCAATTCATAATAGCCAAATCATGAAAGAAGCCCAAGTGCCCACTGACCCAGGAATGGATTAATAAATTGTGGTATATGTATACCATGGAATATTATGCAGCCTTTAAAAAAGATGGAGACTTTACCTCTTTTATGTTTTTATGGATGGAGCTGGAATATATCCTACTTAGTAAAGTATTTCAAGAATGGAAGAAAAAGTGTACAATCTACTATTATGAAACCAATATGGAAGAAAAAGTATCCAGTACTACTATGAAACCAATTTACAATCACTCACACTTTCATATGAAGAATAGATCACAACTATGGCCCAGGATGACAGACGGGGGGGATGGGAAAGGAGAGGAGAGCTCAGATGGAGGGAAGGTGAATGGCGGGATCACACCTATGGTGCATATTGCAAGGGTACATGTTGGATCTATTATGTATACAGTAATTAAGTAAATGAGGTGAGGGATATATTAACCAGTATGATGTAAGCATTCCAAATTGTATATGAAATCAGCACTTTGTACTCCGTAAATGCATTAATGTATACATGATCTACCTCTTTATGATTTAATAAAAAAAAAATACTAATGGTACCAATGGGGAAAAAAACCCCCAAAATTTTAAGGGAAGAATAGACTAAAGATACAGCAGGGTTGGTGTTTTTTTTTGTATCACCAACAATGAACTCCTTGATATTGAGTGGCATAACCTCATAGCACTCATCCTTCCTACAGTAGCCTGTACTGTACTGTAATACATTTTTTAATCTCTTAATATAAAAATTTGCTTCCAGCAATCTCAATGGATTTTTAGAACCAGGCTGTGAGGCAATCAGAGCAGGCTCACAACAGAATCACTATTGTGTTCATGTTTTCGATGAATCAGACCATAGTTCAGAGAGGGTAAATGACTTCTGTAGATCAGACAGTGGGTAGCAAAGCCCTGAAAAAGAAATCTCTTACATTCTCAATGTTTCTATCATAAACAATATTCATAAGTGATTTCTTAATGTAAACAATATGCCCTAGTCTTAAAATTAAAGCAGTTGTGTAGCTAAGAATACTCTCTTTGTCCACTAAACACTGGCAAATTTGAGAAGTTAAAAAAAAAAGCTATTTTAGGTACCCCCTTACCTATTAGTTAATGTTTCTTTCCCACTCTTACCACCGGTATCCTCATGGTTTTTTATATATCCCTCTCCTAACCCAGTTATAACCTAAGAATATGGGGAAGGGGGAGAGGGAGTGGAGGGAGGGGGGAGGATGGGCAGAGGGAGGGTGATTGGTGGGATCACACCTGTGGTGCATCTTACAAGGGTACATGTGAAACTTAGTGAATGTAGAATATAAATGTCTTAACACAAAACTAAGAAAATTCCAGGAAGGCTGTGTTAACCAGTGTGATGAAAATATGTCAAATGGTATATAATACCAGTGTATGGTGCCCCATGATCGCATTACTGTACACAGCTATGATCTAATACTAATAAAATACATAAATAAATAAAGAAAGAAAACTACTTTCAAGAACTATTCATGTACTACATATGACTCCTGGTAAAGGAGTCTCACATCCTCAATAATGAAAGTTTAAAATGCCATCCCTCCAAGGAAAACATTTCATACATTTCCATATACATGGTATCTAACTGCTAAGCTTTGTAAGGACTCTCAGAGCATTTCAGGCAGCCATTGGTAGGTGACAGTGGTGGCTTCCAGGAGAGAGCGGCCACTACCATCCATGGCATCTCCAGTTGACCTTGCCCCATGGACATCTGGTCCCGAGTTCCACACTGCACTGGGTTATGTTGTCTCCACAGGAGAATGTTGCCCAAAAGCTCTATTAGAAGAACTCTGTGACGAGACTTGGGACAGGTCAATGACTAGTTTAGGATTCCCTTATGTCCTCAGTTTCCAGGAAGTTTCCTCCGTGTTCACTCACCCCCCATCCTGACCACTGTCCCTGGGATCACCTGTTTTGGATCCTGTTTTCAGGATCCCCAAAAGCCTGAAGAAGAACAGATTCTGAGGTAAAATCTTTTACAACTGCATTAAAGCAGTAGCTGTGGAATGTCCTTCGTACAGTCACACAACTAACGCGTCTTGATCGCACCCTAGTACTGTAGAAACGTCAACAAAATAAGACACTGCCTCTGCTCTTGGGCAGGTCACAGCCCAGGAGGTGAGACCTTTAAACACTGTAATAAAATGTGGTAGAAAAAAACCGAAGGAAAGTTAGAGTAACACACAATGAAAAGAGAGATTACAGAGCAATGACTTCTTTTGCTGCGAGGGAAGGAGACAGGGCTAGAGAACACTTTAGGAAGTTAGTGCAACTCACATTGAACCTTGTGAGAAAGTAGCAACTTCTTCCTCCTCCTGTTTTTCATCTTATTTTTAATAGACTATTTTTACAGCAGTTTTAGGTTCACAGCAAAAGTAGAAACTACAGAGATTTCCTACATACTCCCCATCCATATCCACACCCCAAGTCAGAGCGGTGCCTGTGTTGCAACTGATGACCCTACGCTGACTCATTGTCACCCGAAGTCCACAGTTTACATTAAAGTTCCCTCTTGGAGTTGTACATTCTCTGGGATTAGACAAACGCATCATGACACATATCCACCATTATAGTGTCACGCAGAATAGTGTCACTGCCCTAAAATTCCTCTGTGTCTGCCTGTTCACTCGCCCTCCCCACAACCCTTCTTGGTCACTGATACTTTTTCTGTCTGCATAGTCTCGCCTTTTCCAGAAGGTTACATAGTTGGAATCACACAGTTTGTAGCCTTTACCAAGTGGCTTCTTTCAGTTGGTATGCAGGTAAGTTTCCTTCATCTTTTTTCATGATTTGGTGGCTCATTTCTTTTTAGTGGTGAATAAAATCCCATCGTCTGGATGCATCACAATTTACTTACCCACTGAAGGACAGTAGGTAATGGCTTCTAATTTTGCAATTATTAACAAAGTTACTACAGTGATAACAAAGTTACTACAGTTATACAGTTAGGTGTTTGTTGAGACATAATTCACTTACTACACAATCCACCCATTGAAAGTGTAAAATTCAATAGATTTCATTTATTCACAGTGTTGTGGATCTATCACCACAATCAATTTTGGAATTTTTCATCACTCTGTACAGAAACCCTATTCCAAGGAGCCTCCACTCTTCAATATTTGCATTGCCCTCAGACCTGTGTTACCACTAATCTACTTCCAGTCTCTACAGATTTTTCCATCCTGGATATTTGATAAAAACAGAATCAGACTGTATGTCACCTTTTGTGTCTGACTTCTTCCCCTGAACATGTTTTCAAGGCTCATCTGTGTTGTAGCATGTATTAAATATCATTTCTTTTTATTTCCAAATATGAAAATGTTCCATTGCATGGACATACCACATTTTGTTTATCCATTGATGAGTTCTTTTTCTTTCTTTCTTTTTCTATTTTTTTTTTTTTTGAGACAGAGTCTCAAACTGTTGCCCTGGGTAGAGTGTAGTGGTGTCACTACAGCTGGTGACCTTTGTGCATCCTTTTGGTGAAAAGAGCAGCCTTCTTGGTAGTGTATGCAGCCTGTTGCTTTATAGGTTCCTCTAAGGGACTTCGGAGACATTCCTTTACAATACATGTTCATGTGTTAGAACTTGTGCTGTCCCCAATCTAGGGTCCAGACAGGTATGTGTGGTACCTTTGGAAAGTCCCAGGGCACTGTGGCCAGGGTTCACACTGGTCAAGTCATCATGTCCCTCAGCACCAAACTATAGAATAAGGAGCATGTGACTGAGGCCCTTTGCAGGGCCAAGTTCAAGTTCTCTGGCCTCCAGAAGATTCACATCTCCAGGAAGTGGGGTTTTACCAAGTTTAAATCTAAATTTGATAAATCTGAAGACATGGTGGCTGAGAAGCAGCTCATCTCAGATGTCTGTGGGGTCAAATACATCCCCAGTCATGGCCCTGGACAAGTGGTGAGCCCTGCACTCATGAGGACTTATACTGTGTTGCCTGTCATTTGCACCTACCAATAATAAATCCTAGTTCCTGTCCAAAAAAAAAAAGAAGGGAGAAATTGACCTTGCTCAATTAATGGGCATGTTGAAGATTTAGGCTGCTATACATGGACAGGTCCGGAGGGCCCCAAAACAGGGAGCTCCGGAGTGGTCTCACAGTCTGGCCAGTCTGGTCTGGAAACCACCACAAGTTCTGTTTCTCACTCAGGTTTCGAATGCCAATGAGTATCTAATTTTCAAGCTAATGTCTGACCTTGGCCTAGAAGAGGCCCATACATGAGTCTTCCTAGACTGGCATCCATGAAAAGAGCTAATTCTTCAGTGGAAGTCAGGGTGCTTTTCAGAAGTGGAATCAGTGCTGGACTGCTCCAAAGCAACAGAAGCCCACAGCGAGTTAATAAAGCTCATGAATCAAAGACCATCAAGAACAAACTTATAATAAAGAGAAGCTGGGCTCACTGGGCCAGGCGGACGGCCCCCAGAGGAACCAGGGGCACTGTGCTGAGAAGGAGTCTGCATGGGCTTATTTGACACCTGGGTGTTGGCTTGGTGATTTCAAGGGTTTTAGGAAGAGAGGCTCTCTTCTGGATTGGATGTAACTTGGAAGTGGGTGCAATTAATGATTAGATGTCTTAATACTTTTTATCTAGGAGGCAGGAAGATGAAAGTGAGAGTAGAGACTCATTGGTGAAGGAGCCGTCATCACTGATGTTAGGCAGAGAGAGGAATGTTTGGTGATTTTTGTGATTGTTGAGTGTCCCTGTCATTGTCTTATTTCAGACATGGTCAGAGTGGCCTTGCCTCCTTCCATTCTGGAAGTATCTTCAGTGTTTCGTGTGAACCTTCTGCTCTAGCTGCCAGCTGTGAACTGTCATCTGGGGAGTTTCTCATTTTCTTAAAGTCTTTGACAGTCATCAAAATAGATCTGGGCTCCAGGCCCTGATGTTCCTCCTGGTGACTTACAGAGTCACCAGAGTTTAAGGTGACCTCTGCAGCTAGCTGACCACATCCTTAGGGGCTGCTACCACCAGAACTAGATAAAGGGGTGCTGGAGCAATGCCCTGCAGGTGTTGACCACATGACCCTCAGGGACTGCAGGGCACTTGGTACAATTTTATTAATAAGTATGAGGATGCATTTAGATTTTACTAACTTGGTCCTTATGCCCCGTGAACCCAGTTTCTGACTGAAGAAATTTTTTTCCCCCATGTAAGAGTGTTGATATACAGAGATTTTAGTGGTTTCCAAAACTGAATCATTAAACAACATAGCTGGCCCACAATTTAATGGTCAACAAGCATCCTTCATGCATCGATGTAACTTCTTCCTCTCATTGCTGATGGCCCAAATTCTCCTGAAAACATTAATCTGGGGATCAGGAACTGGGACATATGTATGGTCAAAGTCCTTGTAGGTGAGGGCCCTCAGTGCCAGTGGAAGGGGCGAAGGAAAGAAAGGAGATGCTGGGCCTCCTTCCTTTGAATTATTTTGCTTCTCATGTTGTGACCACTTGAGCTCTCTGTGTAGGCTCCAAATTATCACTGTCATTTCTGCCATTCATGAAAACACCCATGGGCCAGCTCCAGAATGACCAGAGCAAACGTGGGTTTCTCCAGCAGGCTTCACCCCCTAACGCCCTGGGCGCTGTGCAGTGCTCTGTTGGCTGCTGTTTCCTGCTCCTACCTTGTTCCTGCTGTCTCTGTCATCCTCCTAGGCTCTTGGTGAATTTGTCCTGGTGGAAAAAGATGTCAAGATCAAGAAGAAAGGAAAGATTTACAGCCTCAATGAAGGCTATGCCAAGTACTCTGATGCTGCCACCACTGAATATGTGCAGAAAAAGAAATTCCCTGAGGTGAGTGAAGCTAGTCCAGGCTACCAGCACGGAGCCTGCTGTCACCGTGGGGTCCTGTTTGGGTGGTGGCTTAGGGAACCCGGCTGGAAGAAGTTGATGCCATTGTTTATGGCTCTGGTCACTGTAAGTGTGGCAGACTCTGTCTTTCTTCATAAGCAATCAATACCTTTTATAGCTAAAATTTACCTACCAAAGGTAATGAGTTTTTTTGCAGCAGAAATTATTTCTAAAGAAGATAGGAACTATACTTCCAAAATTCACCAATTCAGTCCAGAACCTCTCTTAAGCTCCAACCTATAGAGTTATTCACTGAGTTGTACTTGTTTTTCTGAATAACAGCACTACCTCATAGGCTATGTTTTAGAAAAGATGAAAGTGAGTTTGAGTTTTGTGCAATTTGTATTTTACTTGTTCATTAGGAGTATGGGTGTGGGAGAGAGAAAGAGAGATCAAGTGAGACACTAAGTGTTGAGTTTGTGCTGAGTGCTTCTTCATGTCTGAGGACACAGCAATGATCATTATTGACCTCACTCTCCTAGGTCTAGGAAGAGACAGGAAAGACACGAATGGTATGATCCCTGCCAATAGGTCAGTAATTTTATTTCTATTCCAAGACTAATATGCAAGAAATTACTAAGGAAGAATATAAGAGAATATGTAACTGATACAAAAATTTACAGTATAGATGAAATATGTAGGCTGTCATGTCCCTTTGACTCACTTGGTAGAAGAGATAAAAAGAAACACTTGCAGAACACTGCACAATAGGAGCTTTTGAGTGGTAATGACAATGGCACGTTTCCTTTGAAAGAATCAAGCTTTGGCTCGGCGCCCATAGTGCAGTGGCTACAGAGCCAGCCACATATGCCTAGGCTGGCGGGTTTGAACCCCACCCAGGGGGCAGCTGGACAACAATGACAACTGCACCAAAAAAATAGCCAGATGTTGTGGCAGGTGCCTGTGGTCCTAGCTACTCAGGAGGCTGAGGCAAGGGAATCACTTGAGCCCAAGAGTTAGAGGTTGATGTGAGCTGTGATGCCACGGCACTCTACCGAGGGCAACATAGTGAGACTCTGTCTCAAAAAGAAAGAAAGAAACAATCAAGCTTTTAGCCAATTATGTGGAGTGTCTGAAAAATATATGAAGATTGCTGCTCTTCTTTCTCTGGTTAAGTATTCCTTTCTTTCTTTCTTTCTTTTTTTTTGAGACAGAGTCTCACTATATTTCTAACTTTACCACTCATTTGTCTGGCAGATATGCTGGGGGAGATCGCTCCTTAGAGAGTTGATTGGATTTTCTGGTGGTTTGTGAGTCCAGGGGTGACTCATGAACACCACTAGAGGCCTGTCTTTAAAAATATATCCAAAGCCTGGTCATTTCTTACTGGCTGTGCTGTTAGTGCCCCCGAGGGCTAAGGCTGCAAGGCATCTCAGTCCCCACCTTTAGGCTGCTCAGTCACTAGATTTCTAGCTCCCACCTGATCCTTGCTCTGCAACCCTGAGGGTGGACCTTGATGGGATACTTCTCTCACAATGACTCCGGGTGGCCCACAGATGAACACTATTAGCTCAGTCTGGGGTCCTAGATAATGCTCAAAGTCCTCCACACTCTTGTCCAAGTTCTCCCAAGGTAGTTCAATTGAGTGCCAAGTCCAAAAAAACCAAAGCAGCTCACAGGTAAGGCCTTTCCAGTTTGCAATCTCACTGCCTCTTTACTTACAGTTGCTTGAATACAAGCAACCACTTGCCAGTTTTCCACTGCTTTTGTCCTCCTCGTGGGGTCCAGAAGTCTCTTGCTGACTCCTTGTGTCCTCAAAGGGATGTTTATGGTCAGATCCCACAAGCCAGAGATGCCTGGAGTCTTGTCTCCCCAGACTCACCATGCCCGGTTGCAAAGAAGCTGTTACTTGGCCGCCAACTTGCTCCTCCTCTCCATTTTTAAATTTTATTCCCAAACAGATAGAAATTTTTGATGAAAAGTTTCTCCTTTTTCCTTGGGGTACAGCCGTTCACCTTTCTGAGTTTATTCTGCAGTTCACTGTGACCAGGAGACTGAGCTCCAGCCAATGGAATGTGGGTAGAAAGTGGGAACTCCATTTAGGCCTGATCCATAAAAGCTTCTCGCCACCATCCTCACTGATTTTTCCCCGTGCCTGGTGCAGATGACCGTGCACCTGGGAAAGCCAGTTTTAAAGGTGGAGCTACGATAGGAGAAACTGTGATCCTCAAATCACTGCCAATCAGGAACAAAACACCCATTTAAATTTTGGAGAGAGAGAAATGATCTCTTATGGTGTTAAACCACTGAGGCTATAGAAATCAGGTTACCTCAACTAATCTAAGACAAGATTTTTCCAACATTATTTACTGAAAGTTCATCCAGGCTAATTGCAAAGGCTTTATTTATTTATGTATTTATTCATTGATTTATTTTAGACAGAGTGTCACTCTCTTTCCCAGGCTAGAGTGCCAAGTTATCAGCCTACCTCACAGCAATCTCAAACTCCCTGACTCAAGTGATCCCAGCCTCAGCATCCAGAGTACCTGTGACTATAGGTGACCATGCCCTGATAATTTTTCTATTTTTTTTTTATATTTGAAATCAGAATACTGTTATTTAATTTTCTTAAAATGTGTATGGAAATCCATGGCTTTGCTTCAATATAAATTATGTAATAAAGCCAAATTCAGTGTAAAAACACATCTACTTAGAAAACATTTGGCTCCCAGAGTTCTTTGCAGATTGCTTGAGAATCACTAAAGATTAACCACTCATTTACATATTTTTATTTGGAAACGTATATATCACTATCAGTACAGTGAAACTAAATGTTAGACATGGTATGTCAGCAGTTTAGATATCATCAATTTATTATAAAAGAGAGACATGGAAATTATTTACATGATGCAAGACTTCAGAACTTTAGTGGAATGGGCAGCTTCATGTCAATGCCATTTCAGTAGTGATTTATTTCAGTGACTTTCCAAGAATGTCACCATTTCTGAATAAAAAATAATCCTTGTCATCTAGAACTACTTTAGTGCCTCCATATTCTGGGAGAAGAACTTTATCTCCAACTTTCACACTAACTGGTTGAATCTCTCCACCCTTTCCTTTAGAGCCTGACCCAATAGCCACTACTGTTGCTTGCAATACTTTTCCTTGAGATTTTTCTGGAAGCATAATGCCTCCTTTGGTTACAGTTTTGGCTGCACACCTTTCAACCAATACTCGATCGAAGAGTGGAAGAAACTTTCTAAATGTTTGTCCTGCCATGGCTCCCACCTCGTAGCCACCACTCAACTCTAGCCGTGCTGCCGCAAAGAGAGACCGCAAGTCTGGCCCTCGGGACACGTGAAAAGGCAGCGCGCAGGCGCGCTCTAATTTTTCTATTTTTCCTAGAGACAGGGTCTTGTTCTTGCTCAGGCTGGACTTGAACTCCTGAATTTCAGTGATTTTGCTGCCTCACCACCCAGAGTGCTAGGATTACAGGCTCGAGCCACTGCTTCCATCCTATGAAATACTGTTACTAGAGCAGCACGCAGAAGCATGGTCATGGCACTGTCCATGAACTATAAATTATACTTAACTTGCGTTTTAGTTTTCCCATAAATGAAATGAAATCAGTGAGAAAATTGTACATACTCAGCTTTCAATACATGATAATTGTAGTTAATGTTGTTATAATTATCATACGCTAAGCTCCCTCACGCTTGGGTCTATTCTAAGTCTGCAATATATTTGTCTGTTCCTTGTTTCCTTATTGTGTTCTAGGTCTTGCTGTTGGATTCAGTTTTCATGTGGTTGGACTTAGTACCACCCCAATATTTGGGCAACTGGGCCCCTACTGTGCATCTCAGATTTTATAAGGCCCTGCTTTGGCTCCTCTCAAGCCCCTTCCTAGGCAGTGAAGAGTCTATGGGACCTACCCAGACTTCATCTCCTCTCCTTCAAGACTATGGACTGTGGGCATGACATTCAAGAATTCCCTGCCCACCTGGCCCCTAGCCCACTCCCAGAGCATGTGCAGGTCTATTCTCTGGCTTCTACCTCCTCAGGCAGATCACAGTTCTCGGGAGAGCTGAGAGCCAGCCAGTAGAAGCCTGCTTGAGGTGGGTTTGGATGGAACTCAGACTTGTAGACTTTGGTTTCTGTATGGGTGGTGCAAGTTCCCTTGCTGAAGATAAAGATGGAGCCAATGGTAGGAAGAAGAGGGGCAGGGAGCAGAGAACATAATATACAAATCTGCCTTTGCACTTTTAGGTAGCTTCTGCAGAGTAAGGAAGCCCTTGGCTCGATTATATACTTGGAAATATGTGGTTTTTTTTTTTTTTTTTTTTTTTTGGTTAACATCAGTGGGAGGAAAGTTTCAGAGTCCTCACAACAAACAGATTTTTATTTTGTGATTTCATTTGCTGATATAGCTGGGAATGAATCAGACACTGGTTAAAGAAAAAGAATTGAGTTTGAAATAATTGCTCTACTATTTTCCAGAATTTGGTTTTCCTGGTAAGAGGCACAAGGCAATCTAATTCTTATCTCTCCCACTTACACACTCCCAGAAGCCTTTAGGATGTCCTCTTTACCCCTGGTATATTGGAATTGTGACATTATACGTGGACACCCAGCTCTGCATCCTTCTCCATTGTTCCTGTTTGACACTTATACACCTGTTTTGATTCCGGCTCCTGTCTTGTTTCAGTACAATAACAATTCAGATTTTCTCTGGATAGTGGTGTCTTCATCCTTTGAAATGCCAATTGTAAAACTTCCTCGACTAATTCTCCTCATCATTCAACTTTTCTTTCATCCAGTTTCCCATTAGTGCTCTGAAAAATGCATCGTGTCCCTGCTACAAGGTCTTTCTGTGGGTTTGTAACTAATTAGAATATGTGGCAGTTAGCTATAGCTGCATAACAAATAACCACAGAACACAGGAATATTGAAGAATGAAGATTTTTTTGTGCATCAGCAGGCTGGCTAGGAGATGTGCTCTCATCTGGCCTTGGCTAGGGCAGCTCAGTGTCACAAATCTCTCATCCTACACAGACTAGATGGCTGGACCCCATATGTCTTCCCAGGGATGACAGAAAGTCAAGGTCAGAAGGTCAAATGATACCTTCACAGCAGCTTGCATTTTGGCTGATTTCCTATTGACCAAAGCCAGACACATGCTGAGCTTGGGGAAATTACACCCACCTGCTGAGTAGTAGGGCAGTGCAAAGTTGCATGGCTGAGATGGTGGATCCCGACAAGGGTGAAGAATCAGGCCATTAATTTCATCATAGTCTGAGTAGTGTGTATGCCCTCTTTTAGTACCCATGCTGTCAACACCAGCGTCACATGTGCAAAAGATGGACAACATCACATATACAGGCCGAGAGCAAGTGTCAGGGCCGACCTGGGTGTTTCTCCTCCACTTCTGCTCCACCTCCCGCGCTCCTGCTGTACCTGGAGCTGCCAGTAGGTGCTCAGGTCAGGCTGGTCATGGAGGCTCCTGACGCTGGAACTTAGAACCTGGCATGCTGAGCGCGCTGCTCAGAACACAGAACGTCAGCAAACACTGATCCCTGCACCTTAGCAAAGTCTGTAGTCAACACAAACCTCCCAGAGTAGCGGACCCTATTCGAAGGACCTGACCCTGCTGAACTGCCCTCATGAACAGTTACCTGGACAAATCTGGCCCGCAGCAGCCTGCACCAGCTCAGGAGGGCAGGGACCCCCAGGAGAGATCGGACCACCGCCCACCCGCCTGAACCTCACCTCCTGCCCCGGGGAGCCATCCTGTTCGCCATGTTTACCCCTTGCTCCCCACTCCTCTGCTCCCGGCCTCCATGAGGTCTTGCCACAGGGACCGTGGGACGTCCTCAAAGCGCTACGTGATGGTACCTCGAAGATGGGATCCGCTTCGACAGCCCGGGTATTCCCATGTTGGGGAACTTCCCAGGGTGTGCTGGGAAGGCTGCCCCAACAAGAAGAGCCTGCTACCTGTTTGTCATTTCAGGTGGGTGGGCCGCCAGGGGACTGTGAGGATCCCCCCTCCTGACTGAAAATGGACTCGTTCTGCAGGACCAGAGCAGGTGATCAGCTCAGCACTGTCCTCACCATCACGTGACGTCCCAAACCCAAGTGCCAAGGAGACTGTCCAGAGTGCCCTCAAAGACAGGATGAAAAAGACAGTGAGGGGAGAAGACCAAATATTTGCTGATGGTCTGAAAAATAGAAGAAGGTGCCATGACAGCAGTGGGACTGGACATTCAGCCCTTGAGCCCCTGGTGGCCAGGAGTCCCAGCTCCTTTAGTGCCTAAGCCTGAGGGTTTGGAGAAAGGTCCCGATTCCCAGAGCTCAGAGGACCCCTTGAATAAGAGATCATGCACATCTTCTGTGAGCTCCTTGGCCAGCACGTACACATGTGGCGTCCCTGTCCCCAGACGCAATGCCGTTACCAGTTCCTACAGCTCTACCTGAGGTGTCTCAGAGCTCCAGAAGAGAAGCGGCCCCAGTTCCTCGCCCTCCTTATCCAGCTCCCAGACGCAACAGAGGCCAGCACAGAAAATAATAGGAGAGGAGCTGTGTCATCATTCCAGTTCCTCAACTCCACCTGTCACAGACAAGGAGTCCCAGGGAGAGAAGGCTGCAGAAACGACCACGCAGAAAGAACAAAACTCCTGCAGTTCCCCATCTGCACCTCACAGCTCTGGGCCGCGAAAACAGAAGTTTCAGCTGCTGCGTTGTAGGCCGGGGGAACCTCTGACTTTGCCTCCACCTCCCAAGCTTGGCTATTCGGTCACTGCTGAAGACCTGGACTTAGAAAAGAGAGCTTCATTTGATTGGTTTAACAAGCTTTTGGCAGACACGACAGAAGCTGCCTCCACCTGCCTCCCTGAAACCCCAGCCACCATGCAGCCTGCATTGACTTTTACCTCATCTCCTGCAGAGACTGTGGCCTCCATGGCCTCCCTCCCAGCCCCAAGCACTAACCCACTGCTGGAGAGCTGGATTGAAAGGCAAAATCCTCCAGGCCTCCCACCCTTCCCAGAATCTGCTAGATTGGGAACCACTGAAGACCATCTGTCTGCAACGACACTCAGCCTTCTGGCTCGGATGGGCATTTCACAGTCAGGGCCACTTCCAGACACCACTACAGACTCAAATTCCAGTCGAGATGATGGAGGTGGACCCACCAGACACTGACACCAGGTCACCTGTAGCTCTTCCAGCAGAGACGTTTACCAAATCCCAAGCCCTATCTGCCCCATCCGCCAGCGCCATGCAAGGATTTCAGTTTGGAATTCTGAACACCCCACCTTCTAACCCTCCATCTTCTATGGCTCCTGCTGTGCCTTCCTCATCTCCCCTGAGCAGTGTGAGCCTCACTCTGGCATATGGAAACTCTGCAGTCCCGGCCCCAGCTAAAAAGCCAAAACCGACCCCACGCCAGCCAGGCTTTTCACTGCTGCTCATTCAGCTTTTCGAGGTTTGGTAACCACAGCCTTTGCCTTGGGCACACCTGCCGCCACTCAGCCCTCCTTGGCTACCACCATGGCTGTTTTCTCCCTTGCTAGAGCCTCCACCCCCAGCTTTAGAGCCACAACCCAAACCAGCAGCAGAGGCCCCATTAGTTCAAAGTCTGGTCCCTTCCCACTGGGGACATCAGCTGCCCCACCTGCCAGTGAAGACGTTGAGATGAGTGAGGATATCTCAGGTGACAGCTCTGCTGCAGCCACCATCCCTGCCTCTGCAGCTACAACCAAAACCACCAGAAGTAGGTCCCGTAGATCGGTGTCACATGCCTTCTCCTTGGGGACATTGGCAGTCCCACCTGCCAGTCAAGACGTTGAGATGAGTGAGGATACCCCAGACCACACAGCCACCACCTCTGGCTTGACAGCTACAACCCAAACCACCAGCAATGGGACCAGTGGCTCAGTGCTTGGCTCCTACACATTGGCGGCCTTAGCAGTTCCAGCTGGCAGCAGGGCCTTGGGAATCAGTGTGGCTACCCCAGGCTCTAGATCCACATCAGGAGAGTTTAGCATCGGAGCAGCACAGAATGGGACCATGAGCACTACCACCAGCTATGGGGGGAGCTTACGTCAGAAAAGGCCGGGCACACCCATCCCAACAAGCGAGGTCTTCAAGGTGCCCAGCCCGCCTGTCAAGAAACCTGCACGTGGAGCCACCTCCAGTGCCACCTTCCATCAGAACACCGCCACCACTGGAGTGGGCACATTGGGCATCAGCGTCTCCATTAGAGCGTCCTCAACACCCACCCAAGGCTTTGTTGGAGGTGGGCTTGTCGTGTCTCCAGCCCCTGCACTGCCCTTCATGCAGGATCCAAGAATCCAGGTGCTCAGCCGGAACTGAAGGTCAGAAGGAGACTCACCTCTAACAAGTTGCCTTTGTCCCGTAACTCTGGTCCCCCAGCACCTTTCCCAAATCTGGACCATGGCAGCTATTAGGAAGAGGCTTTTACCCTTCAAGTTACATGAATAAAATCTGCTCCAGGTCTTTGGATTCAGCCACCAGCAGGGCAGTGGCATCCCTGGTGCCCTTTGCCTTCTCCTGGGGGAAGTACCTGCCTTGGGGGAAGGGAAGGCTGCTTACAGCAGGGCAGAGCCAGGGACCTTTACTTAGACGATCTCACTGGTGAGGCTGCAGAACATTCTGTACATTCAGTTCACTCACTTCCTAACTCTTGCTTAGTGTGTAACCATACTCAGGTGGCCTCCCTGCCCACCTTTGCCCTGACAGCCATCTTTGCTGGCAGCTATAAGGTGCAGCCCACTTGGATGTCTGTGCATTTGGTAGGATTGGGAAAGACTTGTTATCCCTAAAACATTTCCTTACTTGGCTTGGCTATCAGAAGTGGCTCTCTTGCCTGAGTTCCCTTAGGGCAGTGGTTCTCAACCTTCCTAATGCTGTGGCCCTTTAATACAGTTCTTTTGGGTCACGACGCACAGGTTGAGAACCACTGCCTTAGGGGACTCTTTCTCCATTTCCTGCTGCTTTGTCCCTGGTAGGATTTAATCACAGTGTCTGCTGCCTTTGCCATTTTCCTCCTGTCTATTCTGAGTCATTGCCTCATCTCCCAACCTCTCTGCCAGCTGGCCCCTAAAAGCTTGCTGGCAAAAGACTGTTAGCATGGCAGAGCCAGGGGTGACCACTTCCCTCCACGAGGGCAAAGCTCTTAGGGCAGGCAGGACACCCATGCCTGTGGTCAGCTGCCTCCTACCCCACCTCCTTGGTGGCCTCATGGGCCGTTGTCTGCCTCTCCAAGATGATATGTACGAGGCCTTGTCCTGTTACTTGTCTGATGCTCCTGCCTATGTTTGAGGAGAAATCGAATTGTATGAGTGGCGGCATGTTGGGACTTAATTGCTTCAAGTTTCCCGAGGTCCAGCTAACCGAAGGTGGACAGTACAACCATTGTAAGGCTGGAAGTGCTGACCCTGAATTTCAAAAGGTTTTTGCCTTTAAGGGCTGGCAGACCTGGATGGTGGGGGTGAGGACGAGGGGAGTAAATACCTTCCAGTGACAGCTGGGTGCTTATAAACTTGAAGCAGTTAAGCCTGGCACTCCCAACTTGCCAACACTCATACAATTCAATTCTTCCTGTAAGATTCATAGGCATGAGCGTCACACAAATAACACAGGACAAGGCCACCCACATATCATCTCGGAGAGGCAGACAATGGCCCCATGAGGCCCCCAGGGAGGTGGGGTAGGTGGCAGCAGACAGCAGGCCTGGGTGTCCTGTCTGCTCTAAGAGCTTTGCCTTCATAGAGGGAAGCAGCTCACCTCTGGCTCTGCCATGCTAACAGTCTTTTGCCACCAAGCTCTTAGGGGCCAAACTGCCAGAGAGGACTGGAGATGAGACATTGACTGAAAAATGGCAGGAAGAAAATGGCAAAGGCAGCACACACCCTGGTCTCTAAGATAAAGCTAAACTTCAAGATCATTTTCTTTTTTTTGGCCGGGGCTGGGTTTGAACCCGCCACCTCTGGCATATGGGACCGGCACCCTACTCCTTGAGCCACAGGCGCTGCCCCTTCAAGATCATTTTCAAACAATGAAATCCTACAAGGGATGAGGGAGTATTGCCCTCCACTTATGAGACCTCACTGGGGGCTACCTCACCCATACTCTAAGTTACAAACCCTACCTTAATCAGCCTTGCTTTCAGGTTGCAACTTAGTTATTTTCCCTCCGAGAGCCCTGTCCAGTCATTTCCCCTTTTCTGCTTTATACTACAACCACATGCCCAGGCCCAAGAGCCCCACTGTCATGCCCACCCTCTTTGGGAGAAGAGTGAATATGAGTGTCATGCCAACTTTTCTGAAGACTGTTCTACGGTTGGGATTTTGCCATCACCTGTTAAGACCAAAATTTGGGGTCACATACTAATGTAGAGTATAGTTTGTTAACACCATTTTCATTGTTTTAAGGTGTTTACTATATTTCTTTAAAAGCTGAGGATGCTGAATGATCTTAAGTGAAATGTTAATACCTTTTTTTTTTGTAGAGACAGAGTCTCACTGTACTGCCCTCGGTAGAGTGCCGTGGCGTCACACAGCTCACAGCAACCTCCAACTCGTGGGGTTCCGCGATTCTCTTGCCTCAGCCTCCCGAGCAGCTGGGACTACAGGCGCCCGCTACAACGTCCGGCTATTTTTTTGTTGCAGTTTGGCCAGGGCTGGGTTTGAACCCGCCACCCTCGGCATATGGGGCCGGCGCCCTACTCACTGAGCCACAGGCGCTGCCCAATACCTTTTGTTTTGATGTATTAGAATTTAGGGTTAGAAAATCATAATAGCTGTTGTTAAAACAACAAGAAATATGCCTGTGTTTCTGTCGCCACTTCCAAAATATGAATGTTTCCATAGAATGCTTTATAGTCATCATGTCTGCGACAGAAGCCCAACCTCCAATTTATCTGTTTCTTACAGAGTGGTTCTGTATATTCCAGTTACCTAGAGGCTCTTTGGAGATTTTTGATACAATTTAAGGAAGAGGGCTAGATATCTGCTTTTGGAATCAGACAAAACAGGAATATTCATCATATTTGTGTATCTGTATGTATTTTTATACTATCTTTGATACCTTACACATAGTTTTCACAATTTATGTTGCCACCACCATGAAGAAATAAAAGCACTTCCAAAAGGCAGGTTTTTACAAACAAAATTCTGAGAACAAATTTTAACTTTGTAAGATAAATAGTCAGAAATTGAACCCTCAGTAATAACCAACATTGGGAATATTGATCTGTTAGTTTACAATGTTGCCTCTTCATTTGCATGGAAGTTGATGGTCAGGTACACAAAGTTATTTTTCACTGTTCAAAATAAGTCACGTGAAAAGATGTTATTTTATTTTCAAATGTATGCATTGTAGCCCTGAGTTTCAAGCTGTATAAAAAATTAAATTGGAATGTATTATTGAAAAGTGAATTTTGTAATTCTACTTTCAAATTATACCTAATTTGAAATGAGGGAAGGAGCAACAACTAAAAGATGGGTTCTCTTCTATAAATGGAGGAAAAGTCTTAGCAGAGCAATGTAATAAAGTGTTATGTTGAGTATAAATATTTAAAAAATGAAAATAAAAATAGAAAAAGATAAATACCTAGAAGTTCAGGGGATCCCAGGGCCACCCTCACTTCAGACCAGCTGGCTACAAATTCGGGGGTTCCCACAACCACCTTTTTGGTTGATAATTCTCTAGAATGACTCACAGAACTCCGGAAAGTGTTAGATTTGTGAGCATAGTTTCTTTTCTTTTTTTTGGAAAAAGAATCCGTTTTATTCCTCTTTGTACACAGCAGTGTATGAGGGTGGCTATCTCCTGACTCCATACATTTCTTACACAAAGATGCCCCCTTAAATATGCCCAGCTGTCTGCCCCACTTCAGTGGTAAAGAACTGGCAGTTAGTGGGTAGGGCAGAATGCCTAAATCTCAGAAAGGTTTTGTTAAGACATTTTTGTGAGGAGGAAGTTTTGGGTCAAGGGGCAGATTAGATGCAAGTGTGGGTGTTGCATTCTCCATCTTCCTGGGGAAATCCGAATCCCAAAGATTTTATGAAGAAAGGCACCTTTCTCAGCAACCACGGGGGAAAAGGCCAGACCTACTACTTAAATGTAAGGCTGAGGCAGAGAGAGGACAGGGTTAAGCAGCAGATTGCAGACCCAAGGCAGAGGAATGAACACATGTGGGAGAGTTGAGGGGACCAAGAGAGCTTTGAAGCCCAAGTCATAAATTCTACTCCTCCATTTCTGAGCAGAAATTCTTCCTCCCAATATTAGAATGGAGTTTTAGCCCCAGGGAGTGGCTGTGCTCCAGGGCACAGTGAGGACAAACCATGCAAAGAGCCCATGGATAGTAAAGAGTAAGGTAGGTAGCTGACAGAGGGATGGACACTCATCACAGCAGTTTTGAAGCTATATGCCAGGATCTGGGTAGAGAATGAATTTTTTAAGCTCTATCCAATAATATGTAAATCACTGTTTCTTATACGCTGTCCCATCAGTAGGAGCTATTCCCAGTCTCTTTCCCAAGGTGAAAGACAGGATAGTAAGAAGGAATGGGAGAAAATGCTGAGGCCAAGTGGGGCTGTGGCTGAGACTGGATACATCCTCACCCATCCCACCCCCACTTATTGTATAAAAAATAATTCTCTCTTCCTCCCCTTGCTGGACATATGGGCTGTTGGGATAAGGCTGGGCAGAGGCAACAGGAGGGAAACACTCAGCACATTCTTTCTCCTGCTTTGATCTGCAGTACAGCTACAGCAAAGGGCCCAGAAGTCGAGGAGAAAATAAGGGGGTAGGAGAGCATGGGAGCATAATCCAGTCTAGACAGGAACAGGATACTTCCCCAGCCCTGTATGCAAATCTGCTGGGAGCTTTACTCCCAGAACCGCAAACGGTAAGAAGGAATAGGATGTGTTCAGGGGGCTTGGGTGTGTTTGTAAATAGAGAGGATGGAGATTTAAGGATCCTTATGATCCCCAAGATGGCCCTGAGAGTATCAGTTGGGGGACTGGATGAGAATTCACAGCAGACGTGGATTTTTTTAAGGTGCTGAGGAGCCAGGAACATTGAGGTCTTCACCGAAAAAGTGACCACTTGATCTGTTCTTTGGCTGACTGCAACACCTGGGACACTGTCTGCCCCGTGAGGGGCACATCTTCACCCCTTAGTGCCACCCGGTGTACCACTTGCTGGGGATCACTCTCTAGGATCACTCCTCCATCTACGATTTCATCTACAGCTAAGAAGAGACCCTCCATGTTCTCCAGCAGAGCTCACTTTTCTACATTTTTCCTCAACATCTGGCTCAGTGAGTCGAAGAGGCAGTTCAGAACAGCCATAAGCATCAGCTCATTTTCATAGGAGCTGCCGATTACATAGAAATAAAGATCGATACTGCTTTTGTATACCACTGTCAGACCTTCCAAGAGGGCAATTTCGCTGTCGGTCCGATGGGTCTTATTGAAAATGTTCTTCTCAAATGTCTTTTGCTCCTTGATGCTGGGGTAGGTGTCATCATAGTACTTGGCAAAAAGTCGATCTCCATCATTGTCCAGAATCAGGATGGCTTTGACAGTATACAGGGAGGGTTCCAAAATCAGTGCCTCCATCTTCCCTCCGTGAGCATAGTTTCTTAGAGTGAAAGGATGCACATTAGAACTGTGGAAGGAAGAGACACCTAGAGCAGAATCTGGAGCAGGTCCAGATGTGCAGTCTCGGGTCCTGGGAACACGTTCCCCTCCTAGTATCAACAAGGTGAGGCAGTACACACAGAGTCCCGCCAACCCAGGAAGCTCAGCCGAGCCCCAGGTGTTCAGGCTTTTTCATGAACTTGATCACATGGTGTTTGTGTAGCTGACCATTAGCCTTCAGCCCTTCTGGTGGTCAGAAGTCAAATGGCATGTCCCAAAGCCCCCAACATACATCACCTTCTTAGACTGTCTGATGGCTAAATCCCCCAGGCCGATAACAATGCTGTGACGAGGCAGGACACTCCAGGACTTTGAGATTTCCTCCCAGTAGCTGAAGCCAGAGACCAGACATCTCTCCAGGTGAAGAGAATTCTTTGCCCCACACTGCCCGGCCTGTATCAGGGAAGACATGTTCACCCTGAGCTTGCTTGCCCTGTGTAGCTGCCATGACACTATCCATAAACATCCTGGTTTTCCTCTCCTTCTGGGCACGTGGTGGGATTATGCTTCTTTCCTTTAGCCCTTTGAAGGCAGATGTGCCCTAATGACTTGCCTTAGTAGGGGAAATGTAAGAGGAAGTGATGAGAAGGCAGAAACTTCAGTCAACGTAGGTTCACCACGTTCCCTTCCCTGATCTCAGGAGCCTGTGGAAACAGGTTGGGATGAAGGGCCCCTGAGCCTGGGTCCCTGAGAAACTAGGAATAAGTGCCCCTCACCAACCCTTGATACACTGCCCACATCAGTGAGCGGGAACCCTTTGTTGTGTTAAACAGCTAAGATTGGGGATTTTTATGGTAGCGCAGCTTACCCTGGTAGCCGGATATTACACTGTGGTGGATCGTGGGCAAGTTCTTTCTCTTCCCTGTGCCCCAGGTTTCTTCTTATTAAAAGCAGACAGTAGTACCTGCCTTTTGAGGCTATGGCAAGAACAAATGTTACACCTGGTAGTAGTTTGCTAGAGAAGTCCTAAGAAAGCACTACAGACCTGGTGGCATAAACAATTATTGTCCTAGAGTTCTGGAGGCTGGAAGTTCAAGATCATGACCGCAGGGCTGGCTTCCTCTGAAGCCCTCTCCCTATCTTCTTCATCCCTCTTCACATAATGATTCCTTTGTGTGTGTCTGTGTGTTCATGTCCTAGTCTCCATCGTGTATAAGGACAACAGTCATCTTGGATTAGAGTTCACCCTAATGACCTCATTGTAACTTCAATATCTCCTTAAAGGTCCTATGTCTATGTACAGTCACATGATGACGGACTGAGGGCTAGCACGTCAACATGTGCTCTTCAGGGGGACACAATTCAGCCCATATTACACGTGGGAAACAGTTACAGTAGAACAGTACATGGCACAGTAAATGTTCAAGTCAGTTAGTGAATATTGTGGTTGCTACCCGAATCTTTGGTCATACTGTTGAGAAAATATGGTCAAGACTTACTTTTACCAGAAGAAAGTTGCTAAACACTATGTTTGATATTATCCCTAGTTAATGAATATATAATAAACAAATAGTCATGTAAGCTTAGGCACAAAACATTTAAAAAATACAAGCAAGCCACTCTGAAATTGCTATATGCCATACTAGCTGAAATATGATATTCTGGAAAAAATAAAACTAGAGACAGTGAAAAGATTAGTAGTTTCCAGGGGTCGTGGAGAAGGTTGGGTAGAACAGGCAGAGCACAGAGGATCTTTAGAGCAGTGAAACTACTCGTATGATACTATAATGGTGGATACACGCCATGTGTCCAAACTCAGAGAACGTACAACAGCAAGTTGTTGCCTTAATGTAAACCGTGACTTTGGATAATAACAGCATATCAATGTACGTTCTTCAGTTGTTCCAGATGTGCCTTTCCAGTGGGGGATGTTGGTAGTGTGAAGGCTCTGAGGGAGGGGGACAGGCGCCGTATGGAACTCCCTATACTTTCTGCTCAATTTTGCTGAGCACCTGACTTCGCCTAGGAAATAGTCCATTACAATTTTAAGAATACAAAACAACATGCCAAACCGTTACTAATAATTGTAAGGAGAGGAGAATAGTTTGAAGATCGTCTTGGTTACATATTGCGATGATGTTTCAGGGTCTTTGTGCCTGTATTTTTGTGTGTATTGTGTGTACATATGAAAAAGATAGATAGATAGAAAATGTATGGATTCTGCAGTCAGGCAAACAATCCTGGATTTAAATCCCAGATCTACTATCAGTGTGTCTTTCGGCAAGTAACTCAACCTCTGTTTCTTCATTCATTAAAAAAAAGTGGGGGGAATGAGACTTACATTACTTTCCTATCTCCTAGTACAGAACAAATGGGGATTAAATATACTCAGCCACCTGACCCAGAAAAGGTAATTGTAAATGTCACTTAGATTTCCTTCTCCTTCTAATTTATACAACAAATGCAAAAACTCAGAAGCACTCATTTTCTTAGTTCTTTATTCATTCATCAAACTACTACCATGTGCCAGAAACAGAACTTCATAAATCAAATGTGATTGTCTCTTTTCCTGTGGAACCAGAGTCAAAGGAAAGAGGGCAGAAGTGAAATAGCTCATCAATAAATACGTAAATGAATTTGGTTAAATGAATGGGACAGGGAGTGGGTGGAGGATGAATTAAAAGCTCTGTTAGGGCAAAAGAAAAGTCAAGTTAAATTCAAAGTTCTAAGTGTGACCTTAGAAGCCAGGTCAGGTGGGTGAGCTTGACTCTGGTCTTCACACGGGGCAAGTTTTTGAAATTCTCTGTACCTCCCTTTTCTGGTCTACAACATGGAAATGACATAGTTTTTTTCAGGTTATTGCGAAATGTAAAGCAACATCCTTCCCTGGCATTCCCCTCATCTCCTCTGTGTGAAACTCCCCCAGCACAGGCTTTCTGAGATGTCTAGATTTCCATTTAGCCTCTGGCCAGCTTAGACAGCCAAACTGCCTGGAAGAACTCACCCTGAACTGGAGGTCATCCAGGGTCCTGAAAGTCCTTCAGGCCATTCCAGAAATAAAGACCTGTAGGGTAAAACCTGACTAGTTGAAACATGCTGACAGAACTACCTAAAACACCTTGTAAGGGATGCCCAGGCCACATTGATAAGCAGAAAACCAGCACGCCCAGCCCGTGTATCTCTCACGGGGGAAGTCGGTTAGAATAGTTCCTAGGCTTCTGAGCAGCAGCTCACCCCCAGAGCTTCTGAGAACACAGCGTTTGTTTCCCAACGGGCCACCTGGAAACCCACCTCCTACATGTGGATTCAGCTGAGGCAGCAGGCTTTGGAGAGGCAGACAGATCAGGACAGTCAAGAAAGGACCAGAATGTGCACCGTCTGGAAACCTTGTATCAGCCACATACCTGGTTTCCCTCTTCCCCGCAGGAGGACTGTGCAAAGGCAAATTGCTGCTCGGGTAGACTTTCCAGACTCCTTCAGCCAGGGGTCTCAGGCAGTCTGTCCTGAGCATGTGAATCTGAAAGTAAAATATTAGGAAAAAGTACTATAAAGACATGTCACATAAATTCCCCTCCACTCCCAAATATAAAACACTTCTTAAAACTTAGTTTTAATGACCATCACAAGACGTATTTAAACTAATAAGCAATGCTAACAATAAGAATAATGAGGGTTACTTCTTAGCCTGACCTTCTGGAGACTACCCCCTTGCAGATGGCGAGGTGAGTACCTGGGCAGATAGGTGCCCCTTGGCACCCAGTTAGGATGCTAACACGGCGCCGCTGGGTCGCCATGGAAACCGCGGGGCTGGGGACACGCTGGTGTCGGCCCAGCCAGGAGGCGCCAGAGACGCGGCTGCGGGCTGAGCAAACGCGGACCCGGGAGAGCGACTGCCGAGTTCCCGGGATCCGCAAGCGCTCCGCCCCGCCAGGGTCTGGGAACTGCAACCAGAAAGTCGCGTCCCACTCCAGAATGTTCAGATTGTGTCGGATGATCAGAATCACGCTGGTTAGAAACCACTAAAATTTTGCTAAAGATAATCTCCCAAGAGAGGACCTGGAATCTGAATTTAACCCGGGGTTATTTCTAGGGTTGGGAGATTGACACTGGGTTCACCCTTGTTTTCTCAACGCGCCTTTCTCCACAGGCCCACAATGGAAAAAGAACCCGCACCCCCAATTTCCTCCCCAGCTGTTCTCAAGAAGGTCCTCAGAGCAGAAAATGCGGGAGCCTTTTCGCTTCCTTGAAATGCTCTCTCCTGCAAGGTGGTCGCTGATTGGAAGCATCGCTGCGGTTTGCGGGATTCCCGCTGGGGGGCAGCCTCGTCCTTTGCTCTGCTCTTTCCGCAAAGCAGCAGCCGGTAGTGTGGATTCTAGCTAATTCCAGCTGCAGCCTGGTTAATACCAGCACTTCTAGAAAGCGAAGCTTGGATGCAGAGAAAGATGGCTCCTTAGGAGGAATGGGGCAGTAGCAGGGCCTGGGACTTTAGATGGAAGAAGTTGCTAGCCCCAGTTCTTGGTTTACACTTTGGGTTCAGAACCGAGAATCCACGCTGCTTGAGGCTAATACGAGGGCACTGGAGGACGGAATTCCCAGCCCCCCGAGTCTCATCCTTGATTGGGTACAGGCGGGACTTCAGAACTGATGCGGAGCACCTGAGCTCTGCCGGACCTCGGGGAACCTGAAGCCTCACCTGACAGTTTTGGAGGCAGCCTGGTGGTGGGAATGCGACTGGTTTCTACATAAGTGGGGGTTCCCATAATATCGCCCTTTCTGACTGACCTGTGCTGTTTGCACAGCCTCTCTCAGAGGTTTAGAGGAGGCTGAGCTCTATAGAATGAGAAAATCTATGAGTCTCTAGAGCAATGTTTTTCAACCTTTTTAATCTCATGGCACGCTTAAATTATGTCGATCAAAAAAAGAATTTAAAAAATACTGTGTTTTGGGCGGCGCCTGTGGCTCAGTGAGTAGGGCGCCAGCCCCATATGCCGAAGGTGGCGGGTTCAAACCCAGCCCGGCCAAACTGCAACAGCAACAACAAAAAAATAGCCCGGCGTTGTGGCGGGCGCCTGTAGTCCCAGCTGCTTGGGAGGCTGAGGCAAGAGAATCGTGTAAGTCCAAGAGTTAGAGGTTGCTGTGAGCCGTGTGACGTCATGACACTCTACCTGAGGGCGGTACAGTGAGACTCTGTCTCTCAAAAAAAAAACAAAAAAAAACTGTTTTGAACTTCTTTGGAAAATAATGTAATGATCTTCAAACGTTTTTGGAATTGAAAATCACTGCTTTAGAGCCTTCTGCATTTACCATGCCTTATTTTGACAACCTGTTTATAGGTCCAACTTCTGTGTTACTTCATGCCTAGTGTAATAAGTAAGAGCAGGTTGTTCTCTATTAATCTAAAGTATACTTCCTCCAGTTCAAACTTCTGAATCATGAATTATTGCTAAAAGGGAGGGAGCTGAGATGACTGGGACCAAGTGAACGGACCACAACATGTCCTTTAAGATAATAAATGTCTTACATAAGTAAGGGACCCACCATCAAATAAGTGTGTAAAATGCTTGATTAAATGTATTTCTTTAATGCAGGACTTTCTTTCAGAAACTTTAGCGAGTGAATATGTGGCATGACTCGCCAAGTTAAAGCTCCAATGCACGGTATTCTCACATTTATTTCTTCTGAGACCTTTTTTCTACAGTGACTTGTAGAGCAGCTATTCTGCAGAGCATGCTTTGGAAACCTCCCAGAGAAGTTTCTGTGAGCCACAACAGTACAGAGCTGTTGGGCACTTCTGGTTTTTCAATGTGACAAGGCAGATTTGGGCTGCCTTCTTCAAGAGGAGGATGGGAGTGGTCTTCTGAAACAAAGGAGAAAGAATTAATTCAGTAGGGAGGACACACTTACGTTTCAGGGACTTGGCATTCTTTCAGTTATTTCACCCTCACAACCACTCTCAGATATCGGTTATCCCCACTTTACGGACAAAGAAATGGGCACTTATGAATTTTTCAAATAGCACATCTAAGCTCTCATAGCCGAGAAGTAACAGGGCTGATTTTTGGAGCAAGGATCTTTACTGCAGTACCCTGCAGAAACCAAGCCCAGTATTAGAGACCGCAGCGGGGGTTGGGGGAGAATAAATGATTTTGTTTTTGTGATCACCTGAGTAATGAAAAATGAAGACCGGGAGGATAGGGTGGTAGTTAATAGTCAGTCAGCAGAAGAAAACCCCCAGGGTTGGGATTTGATGTTGGGTGGGAGATAATCCTTCCAAAAGATGCATGGTCAGGAAAAATTGGGAAATTTGTTTTGCTAGGAGATGAGTTACAAATACAGGTATACCTCAAACATATTATGGGCTCAGATCCCAGCTGATTGCAGTAATGCAAATCACAAGAAAGCAAGTCACACAAATGTGTGGGTTTCCCAGTGCACATGAAAGCTATGTTTATACTATACTGTAGTCTACTAAGTGTGCAATAGTATTATGTCCGAGAAAACAACATACATACCTTAATTAAAAATCCTTTATTGTTGAAAAGTGCTAACAATCATCTGAGCCTTCAGCAGGTCATAATCTTTTTGCTGATTGAGGGTCCTGCTTCAATGTTGATGGCTGACTGACTGACTGACCAGGGTGGTAGCTGCTGATGGTGGGGGTGGCCATGGCAATTCCATAGATAGCAATGAATTTTGCTGTATCTGTTGGCTTTTCCCTTTACAAAACATTTCTCTGTTTGATAGCATTTTACCCACAGTGGAATTTCTTTCAAAATTCTCTCAAATCCTGACACTGCTTTATCAACTAAGTTCACATAATCCTTTTAACAATGTTCACTGCACCTTCACCAGCAGATTCTATCTCAAGGATGCACTTTCCTTTGTCATTCTTAAGAAGCCCCCTACTCATCTGTTCATGTTTTATCATGAGATTGCAGCTATTCAGTCATATATTTAGCCTCCAATTCCAACTCTGATTTTCTTGCTATTTCCAGTTTCTTACTACATTAAAAACTTGAACCTCTCAAAGTCATCCATGAGGGTTGAAATCAACTTCTTCCAAACTCCTGCTTATATTGCTGTTTTATAACTTCTCATGAATCACCAATGTTTTTAATGGCATCTAGACTAGAGAATCCTTTCCAAAAGATTTTCAATTTGCTTTGCCCAGATCCATCAGAGGAATCACTATATAAGGTAGCTATAGCTTTACAAAATATACTTTTTAAGTAATACGACTTGCCAGTCAGAATTACTCCTTGATTCATGGGCTGCAAAATAGTTACTGTGTTAGCAGGTATAAACACATTGATCTTGTACATCTCCATCAGAGCTTTGGCTGACCAGGTGCATTGTCAATAGCAATCATATTTTGAAAGAATTCCTTTTTTTTCTGAGCAGTAGATCTCAACAAGGGGATTAAAACCATGCTGTAAACAGATGTCATCTAGGCTCTGTTATTCCGTTATAGAGCACAGGCAGAGTAGATTTAGCATACTTCTTAAGGGCCCCAGGATTTTCAGATTAGTAAATGAGCATTGACTTTAACTTAAAAGTCACCAGCTTCATTAGCCCCTGACAAGAGATTCAGTCTATTACTTGAAACTCTGAAGCCAGGCCTTGAATTTTCCTCACTAGCGGTGAAACTCCTAGATGGCATCTGCTTCCAAACGAAGGCTATTCTGTCGACATTGGAAGTGCATCGCGCAGGGAAGGTAGCCACCTTCATCAGTGATCTCAGCTAGATCTTCTGGATAGCTTGCTGCTTCACCTTGCACTTTCATGTTACGGTGGTGGCTTCTTAAACCTTGTGAACCAACCTCTGCTACCCTCAAACTTTTCTTCTGCAGTTTTCTCACCCCTCTCAGCTTTTATAGAATGGGAGAGACTTCAGACCTTCACTGGATTAGATTTTGGCTTAAGGGAATGTTGTGTCTGATTTGATCTTCTGTCAAGTCCACTCAAACTTCCCTCATATTAGCAATAAGCTTGTTTTGCTCTTACCACTTGTGTGTTCACTGGAATTGAACTTTTAATTTCTTCCAAGATCTTTCCTGTGCATTTACAACTTGGCTAATTGGTGAGAGGTCTGGCTTTGGCTTATCTTTCCATATGCCCTTCACACTAAGTTGAGTTCTTTCTAACTTTTGGCTTAAAGGGAGACATATGCAGCTAGTGCTTTTTCTTGAACACTGAGAGGCCATTGTAGGTTAGCAGGGTTAATTTCAATATTGTTGTGTTTAAGGAAGGACACCCCACTTTAGTGCATCCCCTTTTCTAGAACCTTCTCTATAGTCCCTTCTACTCAAAGTCACTTCTTCTTCCCAAGGATGTTTTGCCAAGCTCCTTGTTCAGGGCAGGGAGATCTTCACTGAACATCTTTCCTAGGCCTCATGGGTGACGAAACCTCTGGGACCCAGCATCAACCTTCCAGAAACAGTCCTGACCACATGCTCCACAGCAGAGTGGCCACTGGAATAGGGACCACTGGAACGTCCTCTGTTGCTGCTCTGGCTTGGGCCTTCCTTTCCTCCTTCAAATGCTGTTGTCTTCACGCTACCTGTCCTCTGCAGCTCAGTGCAAGGACCAGAGCAGGTAAGGTGTGCAGGGGTGGCCCAGGGGATGGATCTGAAAAATGGAGGCCTCAGAGGCTACTCTAGCCCCCACACATACTCCACTGCTACCTGGCCCTCCCTCTGTGGATGGAAGGCCTATCTGGCTATTGCAGCTTCTCCAGTACCACCCATCTCCCTCCTGCCTCTGTGCTGGGTCCACCCTGCTCTTCATCTCTCTGTACCGGGTAGGGCTTTCCTGCCTGCTCACTCACTCCAGCCACACAGGTCCCCCTTCTGTTCTCCAAACACACCATCATGATGGATGACAGCCCTCCATGTGCCCACAGAGTTACACCTGTAACCCTTGAGGTTCTTGCTTGAATGGCCCCTTTTCAGTGAGGCCTTCCTCAAACACAGGCCCCACACTCCTCTGCCCCATCCTTATTTGTTATTTCTCTTTTGCATTTATCACTATCTAATACTTTTCTTATGTAATGTGTCCTCAATGTATTTCTCATTCTTTTATTATCTGTCTCCTCCCACCAAGCTTTTATGGTCCATGAAAGCTAGGATTTTTGTCTAGATGTTCACTGTGATACGTTTTGCACCCTCCTGGGCACAAAGTAGGTGCTCATTAAATGCTGGTGACTGCAGAATGAATGAATGTGCACAGAGGGAAATGGATTTCAAGGGCCTTTCCTAGGAATGAAAGCATTTCAGGTCCAAACGCCTGACTTACAAATGACTTTGGAATAAACTTTTTTGAACATGGGATTCTGCCTGCAATTCAAAAGTTTTATTCAAGTCTAAGAGGTGTCAGATATTTCCCGACACTTGCTTGTTAATCCTGAAGCCACATGAAAGCAGCCGGTTCCAGGCCTTTTTCTTCTAGCAGCTGAGAGGGTGAGCCTGGCCCAGCGTCTGATCTTTGATCCTCACGTTTTGTTTGTACTTCTCACTCAGTTTCACACAGCAGCGCTGATGGCCCAGGAACTCCTTCTCTCAGGACATGTGTACTTTTAGTCTGTCTATTACAGAGCCAGCTCTACAGACTAAAAGATGTGCCTGTCAGTTAAAGGAGGAGCCCTGTAGCAGGAACACCAGGCTAGCTGACCTCACTGCACCCTAAGCTCCAGAAAGCATCTTTGTTGTGCTCAAACAGGCCTTCCCCACAAGGCAGAATAAACAGAAAAGCAAACGCTTAAGAGGCGGCTCAAAGCACAGACTTTTTATATTACCGTTTTTCTTAACATTTGATTCATTCTCTTTAGATATTCAGCCTTTTTTTTTTCCATTATTCACATTTTTATTACTCTTGTCATTATTATTGTGGCTGCCACAGTCAATGGGAGCAGCCAGCAGCAGTGCTCTGCCAGCAGGTGACATCCCACCCAGGCTCCCACAGCCCTCCCCACCCCCAGGCTGCCCTGCCTGGCCTCTGACGTCCGTCCTCTCCTCCCTGTGGTTCCATGCTCAAAATCTTCCTCTGCCTTTCCTGCCACCCTGTGACCAGAATGGCCCGAGCTCGCTGTCCCTCTGTGCACATGAGTGAGTTTTACCCCAAAACAAACATCACTGGGGTACCCAGCCTCGTGGTTTCAGTCCGTGCGGTTTACCTCATGACGTCATTTTCCTTCCTCCAGATAAACCAGAAGAGACTTTGCTGCTCAAAGTTTCAGCTGGTCCTGGAGGAAACGGTGCCTGCACTGACGGGTTGAAGGTTCAGGGAGGGTATCTGGGACATGGCCAGGTCCAAGAAGAGATCTGCAGGCTGAGCTGGGGCCCAGGGTGACCTGGGGTGGCTGAAGGGGCTTTTCTGGCCCCTGCTTTATTAGCACAGACTCAAGGTTCACTGGATATACAAATCAGGCACAGCCTCAGGGCCAGAAGGGCAGGGAGATAGAGTAGGCTGAGCCCTGTCCTGAGATCCCCAACTGCTACCTATGCATACCAGCAAGGGCCTTTGGGCCCTGGTGACAGAGCACCAGGACCTGAGCCATCATTGACACAGGACAGGAAGATAGCAGTAGCCCCTCCCAGGGAGACCACCCCTTTCCCAGACCAGGCTCCCCCTCTCCAAGCCTCCTTTGCTGCTGGCCAGGTGAGGGGTGGGGATTGTGGGGTGGGGCAGAGGCAGCAGGGCTGCTGAGGGGCTGCCTCTCCAGGCTATTCAGCCTTTCTTTGATTATGAACCTAAACATAAGAGAATTTTCTTGGGGTTCTAAAAAGTCATAATGCTTTCTGGAAACAGAATCTAGGCCCAAGGAAATCTCTCTATTCTTCTTGCATCTGGATTCTGTGTTTTGCAGACAGAATAGCTATTGCTTTGTGTTTGTGTAGAGTATGCCACAGAGACAGGAAACTCAGAGTTCAAAGGACCATCTCTGTCATCTTTGAAATCTCTTTCAATTATGGTATCCTTAAGTACCTGCCCTTGTTTCTCCCCCAGACATTCTCTCCATGGCTGATACTATCCGTGCCAATGATGTCAGTTGCCTGTAATCCAAATGTAGAATTCAGCCCCAACTTCACACCTGAGTTTTGGTCCACCTAAATGTCCCACAGGTACTTCAGGTTCATTGTATCCAAGGCTAAATCATTATTGTTTCACCAAAATAAAAGATTTTAAAAATAAAAACTAAAAAATTATTAATAAAAATTCAGGTTCTCCTGGAACCAAGCCTAAGTAATGACACAACTTTTTCCTGCTCACCCAAACTAGGCATTTTATTTTATTTTTTAAGAAGCTCAAAGCACAGTAAGTGCATTCTTATACTTTTTAAATTTCAGATTTATGTGAGGGTACAATAATTAGGTTACCCTGTTTGCATTTGTTAGGTCGAGTCCCTGTTGTAGTTGTGTCCTGTACTCAGAAGAATGGACACAACTTCCTTCCTCCTCTCCCCAACTTCAATTGAGTTGAGTTTTTCTCTTATATGGCATCTACTGGATTGTCTACTGGATTCATATTAGTATCTGAATACATTGGTTACTTCCTTTTCTATTCTTGTGATACTTTTTACTAAGAAGAATGTGTTTTAACTCCATCCAGGTTAATACAAAAAAAGTGTAATCCATGATATACTTATACCACAGTTTATGAATCCATTCCTGGACTGATGAGCATTTAGGTTGTTTCCACATCTTCGTGACTGTAAATTGAGCTGCTGTAAACAATCTAATATAAATGTTCTTATAATAAAATGATTTTTTTTCCTTCTGGGTAGATGCCATAAACAGGCATTTTAAAGTCGAACTTGATTCCCCACCGCAAGTTCTATCAATTACCGAGTCATCATTTGACCATACTCCAAGCTTCCAAATCTCTCAGGAACCATTGTGATGTCGGGATTGGCTCCTGTGGAGTATCTAATACAAGTAACACTCTGCACAGATTTTTTTTTTTAAACCTTCCCTCCTCTATACAACACGATGATTTCAATAATGATCCTGAATACGATGATCATTATATCCTTATGGTGCATATAATGCACAATATATAATTGTGTATTATACATATTTATATACAATTGTGCATAATATACATATTTGCACAAAAATATAATATTACTCAGAAAAACTAAGCAGTGAAAATTTTCTTCTATGAAATGAATATATTTCATAACATAATATATATAAAACCATATACATTTTTAGAGATTATATAAAGAACTGGTGGTGCCTGTAGCTCAGTGCTGGCCACATACACTGAGGCTAGTGGTTCAAACCCAGCCCGGGCCTGCTAAACTACAATGACATCTGAAAAAAAAAAAAAGCTGGGCATTGTGGCAGGCACTTGTAGTCTCAGATACACGGAAGGCTGAGGCAAGAGAATTGCTTAAGCCCAAGTGTTGGAGGTTGCTGTGAGCTCTGACACCACTGCCCTCTACCCAAAATGACAGCTTGAGACTCTCTCTCAAAAAAAAAAAAAAAAAGATTATATACAGAACAAAAAAGCTTTTTTTTTTAGTGGTTTTATATATAGCTAAACAGCTGAACTTTGGTTACAGTCTGACATATTAACATTTATGTGAATAATAACCCAATAGCTGGGTTTTGATGAAACTAAAATATCTGCAAAATATAGAGTTTAGGCAATGTGAAGTTTATTTCACTATACTAATGTGAAGTTTATTTTCTTATTTTAAGAAAAATGCCATGTCTTAAGACAAGTAATTAACAAGAACAATACATTTTAAGTCTAAAATGTTATTCATATTAAAAATATTTCATTGTACTAAATAAAATATGTACTTATGAGACCAAAATTACACTTCACAGTTTGCAAATGTTTTAAATTTTCAACAAAAATGGGTCACATTGAATGTTGAAATTAAATGACCTCAAATTCCATTTCTTCATCTTTACAACCACTAGGTTATCACTGTTCGTTTCTAATCTAAGACATAGGAATATGTCTTACCGGAGGAGTTGGAGACTCAAAGCAAGATCCAATGACTCTGAACTGTTATGAACCCACTTTTAAAACGAACGTGTGTAGTTGAGGCTGTTGTGCCAGAGGCCCAGAGTTCTTGGCTGAGACTCTGCAAATTAACTTCCACGTGGAACATTCATTAAAAGATAAATAGCGCAGGACAGAAACAGAGAAGTTGCACCGAGAAAGAAATCAGATCCCGCGTTTGTAACTTGACTACATGTTTGCGATACACTCCCCCAAACAACTTAGCCGAGTATTTCTTCCTTACAAACACAGTTTCCTCCTTTAAAAAGTTTTAATATATTATATTTTCTGATGTTTTGGATGTATATCCACCAGACAGGCAATAAGATGTTTTATTAAGAAATGAACGTAGAAGAAAAACAGTTGCATTTGGAAAGCAAACTCTGGTTCTTGTTATATCTTCCGAAACTTCCAGATCTAGTTCTGCTATCATTGCCTCCAAGATGCTATTACTTTAGTAGAACAAGACATTGTCAAAAAAGTAAACTGACTACCTTGAGTCTAGAAAGCCCTGGGTGCGGCCCTGTGCATCTTAACTCCCAATTCTAGAAGTTATTATGTGTCCGGGCATATGTCTGAGGTAAATGCTAAAATTAAACATCATTTTAAAGATAAGAATATCAAGAATCCAAGAGATTAAATGACCTACCCAAAGTCACACCTAGGAACAGTGAAGCTGAGATTAGAGCCTGGGCCATCTGGTGGCTTCAGGCACAGACAGCCCTGATGCTGCCCTGACTTTCTGCCCCAACAACACCTGCCACATTGACACCTGTATCGATGTCTTCTAGGCCACATTTTTAAACCCTCGCCTTTTGTCATTTTTACAGAAGCACTAATTAATAAGAATGAAGATGCACGATGTTAACTTTTATTTAAAAATGAAATTTTTGTTTTTAATAGCTATTGTTTTCATAAAAGCTATTAAATATTAACAGTAGTAGTTACTTTATGATTGTTGATCTTTTAATCATAAAAGACAATGAGAAATACATACAGATGGTATGAATGGAATTGTTTATGCTTTGAAGCCGAGTTCGGTATCACCATTTTTCATTTCATTAGCATTAAATGGTGACAGAACTTGCTAACAAATAGCTGGAAATGGAAAGATTTTTTGTTATAACAAAGCCATTCCACTCATGTACTTCCCACAACATCTGTTACAAAAATAACATAGTGACCATGAACAAAATTTTTATAATAACTTGACTGAGCTATAATTCACATACCAAAACATTTACTCATTGTAAAGTGCACAACTCTCTGACCTTTATGGAATCACAGAGTCGGGCAACCACCAACGCTACATACTTCCAGGAAAATTTTTTACTGCCCAGAAAAGAAACTCTGTACCATTAACAGTCTCTCCTCCTTTTTCACTAATCTACTGTCTTCCTCTACAGACTTGCCTGTTCTGGACATTCAGACAGGTGGAGTCATACCCTTTATGGCCTTATATGTCTTTCACGCAGCATGATAACTTTGAAGTTCCTCTGCGATGTATCGTGTTCTCAGTATTTCATTCATTTTTATGGAATGGATACAGCACATTTGTTTATCCAATTTATAAGTAGATAGGCATTTGGGTTTTTCCCACTGGTATGCTCTTATAGAAGTGCTGCTATGAAAATCATGTACCAGTTTTTGTGTGAACATGTTTTCTGTTTTCGTGAGTGTACATCTAATAGTGGACTTACTAGCCCATATGTTACTTTTGTGTTTAACTTGTTAAGAAACTGCTGCTTTCCAAAAGTAGCTGCACAACCTCACAGTCCCACCAGCAATATGTGAGGGTTCTAATTTTCCACATCCTCACCAACACTTGCTATGATCGAGCTGTCTTTTTTTATTATAGCCATTCTGGTGGGTGTGAAGTGGTATCTTATCGTGGTTTTGATTTGCATTTCTTTAATGACAAATCATATTGAGCATCTTTTCGCATGCTTACTGGCCATTTGTATATTTTCTTTGGAGAAATATCTATTGCGATCCTCTGCCCATTTTTAAAATTGGTCTATCTGAGTTTTTTATTAGTGAGTCGTAAGTATTCTTTATATGACTACCGATCACTATCAGATGATACGTGATTTACAAATATTTTCACCGTTTAAATGGTTTGTTGTTTCACTTTCTGGATGGTCTGCTTTGAACCACTAAAGCTTTTATTTTCTCTATTACTATCCAGTTTATCCAGCTTTTCTTTTGTCACTAATGGTTTTGCCTTGCTGTCATGTCTAAGAGTCCATTACCTAATCTGAATTCCATTTGCCTGAAAAATTGTCTTCCAACCTTTGACTCAGAGCTTTAATATGTCTTTTGAAGCCAGGTGTGTTTCTTGCAGACAGCAAATGGATGGCTTTTGTTTTTTAATCCAGTCAACCAATCTATGTCTCTTCAGTGGGGAAGTCAAGCCATTAACATTTATTGAGATAATTGATAAGTGTGGTAGTGTTCTATTCATCTTATTTTGTTAGAGTCCATTGCTTAGTTTTATCTTTTGCATCAGTGTGGAGGTTAGGTTCTGTCCTTTAAATTCTGAGTTTTTACTTTGCTGCTGATCCATTGTGGTGGTCAGTGTGCAGTACAGGTTGAAGTATTTCCTGTAGAGCTGGTTTTATTGTGGCAAATTTCCTCAATGTTTGTATATCTGTAAATGATTTGATTTCTCCATCAATTTTGAAGCTTAGCTTAGCAGGGTACAAAATTCTGGGCTGGAAATTGTTCTGTTTAAGTAGATTAAAGGTAGATGACCATTGTCTTCTTGCTTGGAAAGTTTCATTAGAGAAGTCTGCAGTCACTTTGATGGATTTGCCCCTGTAGGTCAATTGTACTTCTGGCAATTTGCAGAATTTTTTCTTTTGTCTTGACTTTGGACAGGTTCATCACAATGTGTCTTCGAGAAGCTTGGTTAGAGTCGAGGCGACCTGGGGTCCGATATCCCTCTGAAAGCAGTGTGTCAGAATCTTTGGTGATATTTGGGAAATTTTCTTTTATAATATTCTCCACTATGGCTTCCATTCCTCTGGGGGCATTCTTCTTCCCCTTCTGGGATTCTTATAACTCGTATGTTGGAACGGTTCATAAGGTCCCATAATTCTGACAGTGAACGTTCTGCTTTCTCTCTCTTCTTTTCTGCCTCTTTAACTATCTGAGTTATCTCAAGAACTTTGTCTTCTACCTCTGAAATTCTTTCTTCTGCATGGTCTAACCTGTTGCTGATACTTTCCATTGCATCTTTAAGTTCCCTAATTGACTGTTTCAGTTCCTTCAGCTCTGCTATATCCTTTCTATATTCTTCATATCGTTCATCTCTTATTTGATTCTGTTTTTGAATTTCCTTTTGGTTATTTTCCACTTCATTAGCAGTTTCCTTCATTGTTTCCACCATTTCCTTCATTGTTTTCATCATGTGTATTCTAAATTTCCTTTCTGTCATTCCTAACATTTCTTTATTGGTGGAATCCTCTGCAGTAGCTACCTCATGGTCCCTTGGCGGGGTTGTTCTGGTCTGGTTCTTCATGTTGCCTGGAGTTTTCTGCTGATTCTTCCTCATGAGTGATTTCTTTTATCTGTTTCCTTGCCCTAATTTTCCTTTCACTTCCTCTTGCTCTTTAAGTTCCCATGCCTGTGTACTAAGGTTTTGATGAGTCCTTTTGGTATATGACCAGAAGGATGAGAAGGTTGAAGAGCAAGAAGGGATGAAAGAAAGAAGGAAAGAACGAAAAGAAAATACAGAAAGGAGAGGAGGTGGGTAAAAGGAATATTGACAAAAAGAAGAGAGGCACAGAAAGAGGGAGACAGAGCAATGTAGGTGTACAGTAGGGTACTTTGACACAACCTTGAAAAAACCCCAGCCTCTGGGGGTGCCCGGTTGGGTTGTTCCCTTGAGGTTCAGCAACTCTTTGCTAACCTGATCAGACACAGTATCCCACCTCCACCAAGTAGAGAGGAAAGACAAAAGTGCTATAAATCAAACCAAAACAAGCAAACAGAAGACTTTATGGGATAAAATTGGGTGAAAAACCAAATAATAGGGGTAGAAACACTAGCAAAAATGAAGTTCTAGTCATTGAAAAAGGCAGCAATGGGAAATTGTATTTATACTAGAAAACTGGAGAAAGAAAAGAAAAAAATCTGTATGGAAAAGGTTGAAATTAAAAAACAGAACAACAACATCAAAATAAACAAAAAACAAACAAACAAAACAGCAACAACAACAACAAAACAAAGCAGTATATATATCTTGTTGAATATTGTCTGGGCAACAGGTGGTCTTCTGGGGTATGAGATGTTAATTATATATGACTGGAGGCCTCCACTGATTTCTCAAACCCCACATGGTAGACACTCTAAGTTTCTCTTCAGCCCCCTTAAAAGGCACTTTAAGCTTCTAAACTTGCTAAGCAGAGGCTTTCCCAGGAAAGTGCTTGTTGCTGGAATCACTGGTGAAATGGCTATCCACTTACCCAGTGTGCCAAAACCGGTCTCACTCTGCCCCTGAGGGTTAGGGCTGTAAGGCAGCTCAGACCCCGCCTTTAGGCTGCTCAGTCACTAGGTTAATAGGTCCCGCCTGATCCTTGCTCTGCAACCCCCAGTGCAGACCTTGTTGGGGCATTTCTCTCACAATGGCTCCCTGCGGCCCACAGCCAAACACTATTAGCTCCGTCTGGCTCAGCAACTCAGTCTGGGGTCCCAGACAATGCCCAAAGTTCTCTGCACTCCCACTCAAGCTCTCCCCAAGGCAGTTCAACTGAGTGCTAAGTCCAAAAACACCAAAACAGTTCACAGGTAAGGCCTTTCTGATTTGCAGTCTTGCTGCTACTGCACTTACAGCTGTTGGCAGGATTAGACCGATAGAACACATGCAATTACTTGCCAGTTTTCCACTGTTTTTGTCCTCCTCTTGGGGTCCAGAAGTCTCTCACTGACTCCCTGTATCTTCAAAGGGGTGATTATAGGCAAATCCCAACAGCCAGAGATGCCTGGAGTCTTATCTCCCCAGACTCACAGTGCCCAGATGCAAGGAAGCTGTTACTCAGCTGCCATCTTGCTCTCCACCTCACTAGGGTTTTATATGCATTATCTCTTTGCATTTTCTTTTCTTTTCTTTTTTTTATCTCTTTGCATTTTCACAACACCTTCTCACAATAGTCTTTGTGGCCCATACTTTATAAATGAGGTAATTACAGCTCAGAAAGTATATAATTTTTTCAAACTCAAATAACTGATAAAAGGTTTATGTGATTCCCACATTTTTTTCCTACAACTCAAAGGCTTTAAAGAGAAGTAAGAATGTGAAGAAAAAATGATTAATATGTCAATGGGTAAGGCAATAGGTATTCTGTAAACAAATTATAATCTAGCCAACATTTCTTCATTTTAACAAATTGATTGATTACTTGGGTTCATCTAGTAGTATATTTTCCTCCTTGTAAAGGAGAAAGTCTAAGGCATCAAACTAACCACAATCTGAAGCCATTTTCTAGAGTATCCCATGCTACTCTTCAGAAACACATACCTTTAGGACAGTGCTTTGTATATAAGACTTTGTGACTTATAAAATTATAAAGAAGAAAGTTGATCAAAGTGGAGATGTTTCAAACTGATTCTTGAGAATGAATCAAACTCTCAACTCACGTCAGGGCTAAATCATTTGCCATGTTTTTTTAACACATCATCACGTGTAATGTACTATTTAATTAGACTTTCCCAGGCTGCTGGCCTTGGGAAAATGTATTTTAAGCCAAACAAAAAGTTGAAGGGAAGACAGCAGCTTTTCTCCACAGGGAGTTACTGAGTTACTGCAGGGATGAAGACTCTCTTTGTGCAGGGGTTGCCTGTGCCTTTGTTTTCCACCTCAGGAAAAATTTACTAGATTTTTTTTGGATTGTCCACAAATCGGGAGCCAACTTAAATTAGAGTGAAAATCTGTCAACCTCAGTCCTTCAACCTCAGAAATATTGAAGGAACTTTCCATGAAGGTTCTTTCTAAATGTTTCCTATAGAGTGTGGAGCAACAGCTGCTGCCCTGAGACACCAGACACAGGTCTCTGATGCCACCTTATCTGTAGATTCCTCAAACCCAGCCTGATGAACCTTCAGGCTGCCGAAGTCAAATCTCACCAGTGGTACCATGTGAGTCCTACATGTCTGCAGTGCCTTCCTGCATCTGCTCCTGATCATTCTACTCTGGTGGGTGGGTAATTTTCTTTTTCAAAGTGTAAGAGAATGATAGCTCCCGAAAATACAGTCATTTGATGATCTTTATGTAATGGTGCAGTACACACATACTATTAACCCTTTCAGCTCAAGACACTGGAAATCAAATCACGTTGGGAAAAGTCTATTTGTGATAAGCTTTGCTCTCCAGTAAATGAGGTCTGAAACAGGAGAGGAGGACATTTTCAAAATGTTTGCTTGGAGTTGTGCTATACCACAAAGAGCATGATACTTGAAACTGGAAGGATGGTTCTGTAATTTATTCTGTGCCCATTAACAGATCACTTAATGTCTCTGGATCTCAGTTTACTCAACTAATAAATAGAGGCAAAGCCTAGTCCAATGGGCACTTGATGAAAATACCAAGTAACATAATACAAATAACATTTAAGAATTCACTCTGTCAGCTGATATACAGTGCATAAGTGTAAGGTAATATTTAAATGAGAAGTTTAACATTATTACCCATTTCCCTGCTTTTTAATTAGAGCTTTAATGGCTTTTTCTGTAATCTGGCATCCATCAATAGAGAATCCTTAACAGCTGAAAGTGTGCCAAAAAAAATTGGATCACATCAATTTTTTTAAAAGAGATTTTATTTTCCTATTTTGGCATGCATTGGCTTCATATTAATAGTGAGTACATTGGATATTTTCTTTTCCATTCTTGTGATACTTTACTAAAAAGAATGTGTTTCAACTCCATCCAGGATATTACAAAAGATTTCACTTCAAGTTGGGGGAAGGGTAACGGGAGCGGGGTGCTCTCACTGAATGGGCATGGGAATGGGAGGTAGGGTATGACACACCTTTTGTGTGTGGGGCATAACTGCAAGATGAACTATACTTAGCAAAATTAAATATTTTGAGCCGGTTGCTTATACCCTCACGTTAACCTGAAATAAATTTACTTAAAAATATTAAAAAGTAATAAATTCTATGTTGTCTGATTATAAAAAAAGATTTTATACCCCCCAAATTGTAGTTCATTAGTATAAAAATAGCATCAAAATTATTTAAAGAGGAATTCTGTTTTTCTAAGCAAAGCATGTTAATTGGGAGGGGACACAAATATCAAGCCCAAATACATATTTTTATTTCTTTCCTGTTGCTCTGATTTTGCCTTCATAAAAATGTATTTTCATTTTTAATTATTTTTAATAAGGCTTTGGTTGTGTCCATATGGTTGTGCAAGGCTGTAGTTGCGTGATTGATATGGATATGGACTATCTATGTGTATGGTCATTTAAAGTATAGCTGCCATCATCACCACCATGTTATTAACCCAACAATAGTTACTGTGGGAGACACAAGAAAGACAGCACGCAATGGCATTATGAACACTGAAGAGATTCTCTTGCTTACCACTAAGCCATGCTTCAGCTAGAAATTGGCAAAGAAATAAAATACGGGTCTTCATATATTGATCACCAAATATAATGGGCATAAAAGCCACAGTGCTTTTTATATGACACATTTCTTCCCATTGGATGTACACAATCAGAAAAGCTAAAAGAGCATCTTACCTGTTACACACTTACAAAATTTTATCAGCAGTATGATTTCTTTTTTTTTACATTTATTTATTTTTTATTGTCAAATCATAGCTGTGTACATTAGTGCAATCAAGGGGTACAATGTGCGGGTTTCATATACAATCTGAAATATTCTCATCAAAATGTTCAAAGTAGCTACCTTCATGGCATTTTCTTAGTTACTGTATGTAGGCATTTGTATTCAGCATTTAGTAAGTTACGCCTGTACCCATTCTAAGATGCACCATAGATGTGGCCCCACCCATTACCCTCCCTCCACCAAAACCTCCCCCCTCCCTTCCCCTTCCTTGGCCCTTTCCCCATATTCTTGTGCTATACTTGGGTTATAGCCTTCATGTGAAAGCTATAATTTAGCTTCATAGTAGAGCTGAGTACATTGGATACTTTTTCTTCCATTCCTGAGATACTTTGCCAAGAAGAATATGTTCCAGCTCCATCCATGTAAACATGAAAGAGGTAAAGTCTCTATCTTTCTTTAAGGCTGCATAATATTCCATAGTATACATGTACCACAATTTGCTAGCCCATTCGTGGGTCGATGGACACTTGGGCTTCTTCCATGACTTAGCAATTATGAATTGGGCTGCAATAAACATTCTGGTACAGATGTCTTTGTTATATTGTGACTTTTGGTCTTCTGGGTATAAACCTAGAAAAGGAGTTATAGGATTGAATGGCAGGTTTATTTTCAGGTCTCTAAGTATTCTCCAAATATCCTTCCAGAAGGAACATATTAGTGTGCATTCCCACCAGCAGTTTAGAAGTGTGCCCTTTTCTCCACATCCACGCCAACATCTCTGGTTTTGGGATTTTGTTATGTGGGCTACTCTTACTGGGGTTAGGTGATATCTCAAAGTAGTTTTGATTTGCATTTCTCTGATGATTAAGGATGATGAGCTTTTTTTCATGTGTTTGTAGATTGTGTATCAGTCTTCTTTAGAGAAGTTTCTCTTCAAGTCCCTTGCCCACCCTGAGATGGGATCACATGTTCTTTTCTTGCTAATACTTTTGAGTTCTCTGTGGATTCTGGTTATTAGACCTTTATCAGAGGTATAACCTGCAAATATTTTCTCCCATTCTGAGGGCTGGCTGCTTGTTTTACTTACAATGTTCTTGGCTGTGCAGAAGCTTTTTAGTTTGATCAGGTCCCAGTAGTGTATTTTTGATACTGCTTCAATTGCCTGGGGAGTCCTCCTTATAAAATATTCACCCAGGCCTATTCCTTCAAGAGTTTTCCCTGCACTTTCTTCAAGTATTTTTATAGTTTCATGTCTTAAGTTTAAATCTTTTATCCAGTGAGAGTCTATCTTAGTTAATGGTGAAAGGTGTAGGTCCAGTTTCAATCTTCTACAGGTCGCCAGCCAGTTTACCCAGCACCATTTGTTAAATAGGGAATCTTTTCCCCACTGAATGTTTTTAATTGGCTTGTCAAAGATCAAATAACGGTAAGTAGCTGGATTCATGTCTTGGTTCTCTAGTCTGTTCCAGACATCTACTTCTCTGCTTTTGTGCCAGTACCATGCTGTTTTGATCACTATTGATTTATAGTATAGTCTGAGGTCTGGTAGCATGATTCCTGCTGCTTTGTTTTTATTGCTGAGTAATGTTTTGGCTATTCAAGGTCTTTTCTGATTCCATATAAAATGAAGTAATATTTTTTCAAGATCTTTAAAATATGGAGGCGGAGCAAGATGGCAGCCGAGTAACAGCTTCCTTGCATCTGGGCACCGTGAGTCTGGGGAGATAGGACTCCAGCATCTCTGGCTGGTGGGATCTGCCTATCATCACCCCTGAGAGGATACAGGGAGTCAGCGAGAGACTTCTGGACCCCAACAGGAGGACTAAACAGTGGAAAACCGACAAGTGGTCGCGTGTGTTCAACCTGTCTAAACCCGCCCACAACAGTAATTTCAGTAGCAGCGAGACTGCAAACCAGAAAGGCCTTACCTGTGAACTGTTTTGGTGTCTTTGGACTTGGCACTCAGCTGAACTGCCTTGGGGAGAGCCTGAGCGGGAGTGCGGAGAACTTTGGCCTTTGTCTAGGGCCCCAGTCTGAGCCGCTGAGCCAGACGGAGCTAATAGTGTTTGGCTCTGGGTCACAGGCAGCCATTGTGAGTGATCTGCCCCGGCAAGCTCCACCCTCAGGGTCACAGAGCTAGAATTGGGTGGGAGCTGGTAACCCAGCGACCAAGTAGCCTAAGGGAGGGGTCTGAGCCGCCCTGCAGCCCTAACCCTCGGGGGCAGAGGGAGACCAGTTTTGGCACACAGGGTAAGTGGATAGCTACTTCAGCAGTGATTCCAGCGACAAGCACTTCCCTGGGAAAGCTTCTGCTCAGCAAGTGAACAAGTTCAACGTGCCTTTTAAGTGGGCTGAAGAGAGATTTAGGGTGTCTACCTGCTGGGGTTTGAGAAACTAGCAGCCTCCAGTCGTATCAGAACTGTGATTAACATCTCATACCCCAGAAGACCACGTGTTGCCCAGACAATATTCAATAACATATACATACTGCTTTGTTTTTGGTTCTGTTTTTCTTTTTTTGGTTTGGTTGTTTTTTTTTGTTTATTTTGATGTTGTTGATTGTTGTTTAGTTTTTTAAGTTCAACCTTTTCCATACAGATCCTTTTTCTTTCTCAATTTTTCTAGTTTAATTATAATTTCCCATTGCTGCCTATTTCAATAATTAGAACTTCATTTTTGTTAGTGTTTCTACCGCTATTATTTGGTTTTTCCAGCCAATTTTATCCCGTAAAGTTTTCTGTTTGCTTGTTTTGGTTTGATTTATAGCATTCTTGTCTTTCCTCTCTACTTGGTGGAGGTGGGGTACTGTGTTTGATCAGGTTAGCAAAGAGCTACTGACCTCAAGGGAACCACCCAACTGGGCACCCCCAGAAGGTGTTTTTTTTTTTTAAGGTTGTATCAAAATACCCTACTGTACACCTATATTGCTCTGTCTCCCTCTTTCTGTGCCTCTCTTCTTTTTGTCAATATTCCTGTTACCCACCCCCTCTCCTTTCTCTATTTTTCTTTTTTTTTTCCTTATCACTCGGTCCTCCTTTCTTTCATCCCTTTTTTGCTCTTCAACCTTCTCACCCTTCTGGTCCTGTAACCCTTAGTCCACAGGCACGAGAACTTAAAGAGCAAGAGGAAGTGAAAGGAAAATTAGGGTAAGGAAACAGATAAAAGAAATCACTCATGAGGAAGAATCAGCAGAAAACTCCAGGCAACATGAAGAACCAGTCCAGAACAACCCCGCCAAGGGCATGAGGTAGCTACTGCAGAGGATTCCACCTATACAGAAATGTTAGGAATGACAGAAAGGGAATTTAGAATACACATGTTGAAAACAATGAAAGAAATGATGGAAACAATGAAGGAAACTGCTAATAAAGTGGAAATTAACCAAAAGGAAATTCAAAAACAGAATCAAATAAGAGATGAACGATATGAAGAATATAAAAAGGATATAGCAGAGCTGAAGGAAATGAAACAGTCAATCAGGGAACTTAAAGATGCAATGGAAAGTATCAACAACAGGTTAGACCATGCAGAAGAAAGAATTTCAGAGGTAGAAGACAAAGTTTTTGAGATAACTCAGATAGTAAAAGAGGCAGAAAAGAAGAGAGAGAAAGCAGAACGTTCACTGTCAGAATTATGGGCCTTTATGAAGCATTCCAACATACGAGTTATAGGAATTCCAGAAGGGGAAGAAGAATGCCCCAGAGGAATGGAAGCCATACTAGAGAATATTATAAAAGAAAATTTCCCAAATATCACCAAAGATTCTGACACACTGCTTTCAGAGGGATATCGGACCCCAGGTTGCCTCGACTCTAACCGAGCTTCTCCAAGACACATTGTGATAAACCTGTCCAAAGTCAAGACGAAAGAAAAGATTCTACAAGCTGCCAGGAGTAAGCGCCAGTTGACCTACAGGGGCAAATCCATCAGAGTGACCGCAGACTTCTCTAATGAAACTTTCCAAGCAAGAAGACAATGGTCATCTACCTTTAATCTACTTAAACAGAACAATTTCCAGCCCAGAATTCTGTACCCTGCAAAGCTAAGCTTCAAAATTGACGGAGAAATCAAATCATTTACGGATATACAAACATTGAGGAAATTCGCCACCACAAGACCAGCTCTACAGGAAATACTTCAACCTGTTCTGCACACTGACCACCACAATGGATCAGCAGCAAAGTAAGAACTCAGAAATTAAAGGACAGAACCTAACCTCCACACTGATGCAAAAGATAAAACTAAGCAATGGACTCTCACAAAATAAGACGAATGGAATACTACCACACTTATCAATTATCTCAATAAATGTTAATGGCTTGAATTCCCCACTGAAGAGACATAGATTGGTTGACTGGATTAGAAAACACAAGCCATCCATTTGCTGTCTGCAAGAAACACACCTGGCTTCAAAAGACAAATTAAAGCTCCGAGTCAAGGGTTGGAAGACAATTTTTCAGGCAAATGGAATTCAGAAGAAAAGAGGAGTTGCAATCTTATTTTCAGATACATGTGGATTTAAAGTAAGTAAAGTCAAAAAAGACAAAGATGGTCACTTTGTATTGGTCAAGGGAAAAATACAACAAGAAGACATTTCAATTCTAAATATCTATGCACCCAATTTAAATGCTCCCAGATTCTTGAAACAGACCTTACTCAGTCTGAGCAATATGATATCTGATAATACCATAATAACAGGGGACCTTAACACTCCTCTTCAGAGCTGGACAGATCCTCTAAACAGAAATTAAACAAGGATATAAGAGATTTAAATGAGACCCTAGAACAACTGCGCTTGATAGACGCATATAGAACACTCCATCCCAAAGATAAAGAATATACATTCTTCTCATCACCCCATGGAACATTCTCCAAAATTGATCATATCCTGGGACACAAAACAAATATCAACAGAATCAAAAGAATTGAAATTTTACCTTGTATCTTTTCAGACCATAAGGCAGTAAAGGTGGAACTCAACTCTAACAAAAATGCTCGACCCCACCCAAAGGCATGGAAATTAAACAATCTTCTGTTGAATAACAGATGGGTGCAGGAAGAAATAAAACAGGAAATCATTAACTTCCTTGAGCATAACAACAATGAAGACACAAGCTACCAAAACCTGTGGGATACTGCAAAAGCAGTGTTGAGAGGAAAATTCATCGCTTTAGATGCCTACATTCGAAAAACAGAAAGAGAGTACATCAACAATCTCACAAGAGATCTTATGGAATTGGAAAAAGAAGAACAATCTAAGCCTAAACTCAGTAGAAGAAAAGAAATATCCAAAATCAAATCAGAGATCAATGAAATTGAAAACAAAAGAATCATTCAGAAAATTAATGAAACAAGGAGTTGGTTTTTTGAATAAATAAATAAAATAGATAAACCATTTGCCAGACTAACAAGGAATAGAAAAGTAAAATCTCTAGTAACCTCAATCAGAAATGATAAAGGGGAAATAACAACTGATCCCACAGAGATACAAGAGATCATCTCTGAATACTACCAGTAACTCTATGCCCAGAAATTTGACAATGTGAAAGAAATGGATCAATATTTGGAATCACACCCTCTCCCTAGACTCAGCCAGGAAGAAATAGAGCTCCCGAACAGACCAATTTCAAGCACTGAGATCAAAGAAACAATTAAAAATCTTCCAACCAAAAAATGCCCTGGTCCAGATGGCTTCACTCCAGAATTCTATCAAACCTTAAAGGAAGAGTTTATTCCTGTACTGCAGAAATTATTCCCAAAAATTGAGGAAGAAGGAATCTTCCCCAACTCATTCTATGATGCAAACATCACCCTGATACCAAAACCAGGAAAAGACCCAAAGAAAAAGGAGAATTTCAGACCAATCTCACTCATGAATATAGACGGAAAAATTCTCAACAAAATCCTAGCCAATAGATTACAGCTTATCATCAAAAAAGTCATTCATCATGATCAAGTAGGCTTCATCCCAGGGATGCAAGGCTGGTTTAACATACGCAAGTCTATAAACGTTATCCACCATGTTAAAAGAGGCAAAAATAAAGATCACATGATCCTCTCAATAGATGCAGAAAAAGCATTTGATAAAATCCAGCATCCTTTTCTAATTAGAACACTGAAGAGTATAGGCATAGGTGGCACATTTCTAAAACTGATTGAAGCTATCTATGACAAACACACAGCCAATATTTTACTGAATGGAGTAAAACTGAAAGCTTTTCCTCTTAGAACTGGAACCAGACAAGGTTGTCCTCTGTCACCTTTACTATTCAACGTAGTGCTGGAAGTTCTAGCCAATACAATTAGGCAAGACAAGGAAATAAAGGGAATCCAAATGGGAGCAGAGGAGGTCAAACTCTCCCTCTTTGCTGATGACATGATCTTATACTTAGAGAACCCCAAAGACTCAACCACAAGACTCCTAGAAGTCATCAAAAAATACAGTAATGTTTCAGGATATAAAATCAATGTCCACAAGTCAGTAGCCTTTGTATACACCAATAACAGTCAAGATGAGAAGCTAATTAAGGACACAACTCCCTTCACCATAGTTGCAAAGAAAATGAAATACCTAGGAGTATACCTAACAAAGGAGGTGAAGGACCTCTATAAAGAAAACTATGAAATCCTCAGAAAGGAAACAGCAGAGGATATTAACAAATGGAAGAACATACCATGCTCATGGATGGGAAGAATCAACATTGTTAAAATGTCTATACTTCCCAAAGCAATCTACCTATTCAATGCCATTCCTATCAAAATACCAACATCGTACTTTCAAGATTTGGAAAAAATGATTCTGCATTTTGTATGGAACCAGAAAAAACCCCGTATAGCTAAGGCAGTTCTCTGTAACAAAAATAAAGCTGGGGGCATCAGCATACCAGATTTTAGTCTGTACTACAAAGCCATAGTGGTCAAGACAGCATGGTACTGGCACAAAAACAGAGACATAGACACTTGGAATCGAATTGAAAACCAAGAAATGAAACTAACATTTTACAACCACCTAATCTTTGATAAACCAAACAAGAACATACCTGGGGGGAAAGACTCCCTATTCAATAAATGGTGTTGGGAGAACTGGATGTCTACATGTAAAAGACTGAAACTGGACCCACACCTTTCCCCACTCACAAAAATTGATTCAAGATGGATAAAGGACTTAAATTTAAGGCATGAAACAATAAAAATCCTCCAAGAAAGCATAGGAAAAACACTGGAAGATATTGGCCTGGGGAAAGACTTCATGAAGAAGACTGCCATGGCAATTGCAACAACAACAAAAATAAACAAATGGGACTTCATTAAACTGAAAAGCTTCTGTACAGCTAAGGAGACAATAACCAAAGCAAAGAGACAACCCACACAATGGGAAAGGATATTTGCATATTTTCAATCAGACAAAACTTGATAACTAGGATCTATAGAGAACTCAAATTAATCCACATGAAAAAAGCCAACAATCCCTTATATCAATGGGCAAGAGACATCAATAGAACTTTCTCTAAAGACGACAGACGAATGGCTAACAAACACATGAAAAAATGTTCATCATCTCTATATATTAGAGAAATGCAAATCAAAACAACCCTGAGATATCATCTAACCCCAGTGAGAATGGCCCACATCACAAAATCTCAAAACTGCAGATGCTGGCGTGGATATGGAGAGAAGGGAACACTTTTACACTGCTGGTGGGACTGCAAACTAGTACAACCTTTCTGGAAGGAAGTATGGAGAAACCTCAAAGCACTCAAGCTAGACCTCCCATTTGATTCTGCAATCCCATTACTGGGCATCTACGGAGAAGGAAAGAAATCCTTTTATCATAAGGACACTTGTACTAGACTGTTTATTGCAGCTCAATTTACAATCGACAAAATGTGGAAACAGCCTAAATGCCCACCAACCCAGGAATGGATTAACAAGCTGTGGTATATGTATACCATGGAATACTATTCAGCCATTAAAAAAAATGGAGACTTTACATCCTTCGTATTAACCTGGATGGACGTGGAAGACATTATTCTTAGTAAAGCATCACAAGAATGGAGAAGCATGAATCCTATGTACTCAATTTTGATATGAGGACAATTAATGACAATTATGGTTATTGGGGGGGAAACAGAAAGAGGGAAGGAGGGTGGGGGTTGGGGCCTTGGTGTGTGTCACACTTTATGGGGGCAAGACATGATTGCAAGAGGGACTTTACCTAACAATTGCAATCAGTGTAACCTGGGTCATTGTACCCTCAGTAAATCCCCAACAATAAAAAAAAAAAAAAGATCTTTAAAATATGACAATGGAGCTTTAATAGGAATTGCATTAAAATTACATATTGCTTTGGGTAGTATGGACATATTAACACTGTTGATTCTTCCCAGCCATGATCATGGTATGTTTTTCCATCTGTTAACATCTTCAGCTATTTCTTTTCTTAAAGTTTCATAGTTCTCTTTGTAGAGATCTTTCACATCCTTTGTTAGGTATACTCCCAAATATTTCACCTTTTTTGGCACTACTTTGAAAGGAATAGAGTCCATGACTGTTTTTCGTCTTGGTTATTGTTGGTATATATAAAGGTTACAGATTTATGGGTGTTGATTTTGTAGCCTGAGACATTGCTGTATTACTTGATCACTTCTAAAAGTTTTGTAGTAGAATCCCTATATGTTTTCCATATATACGATCATGTCATCTGCGAAGAGTGAAAGTTTGATCTCTTCTGACCCTATGTGGATATCCTTGATCACCTTTTCTTCCCTAATTGCAATGCTAAAACTTCCATTACAATGTTAAAGAGCAATGGAGACAATGGGCAACCTTGTCTGGTTCCTGATCTAAGTGGAAATGATTTCAATTTAACTCCATTCAATATGATATTGGCTGTGAGTTTGCTGTAGATGGCCTCTATTAGTTTAAGAAATGTCCCTTTTATACCCATTTTCTTAAGTGTTCTGATCATGAAGGGATGCTGGATATTATCAAAAGCTTTTTCTGCATCAATTGAAAGAATCGTATGGTCCTTATTTTTTAGTTTGTTTATGTGTTGAATTACATTAATAGGTTTACGTATATTGAACCAGCCTTAAGACCCTGGGATAAATCCCACTTGGTCATGGTGTATAATTTTTTTGATGTGTCATTGGATTCTGTTTGTTAGGATCTTATTGAGTATTTTAGCATCAATATTCATTAGTGATATTGGTCTATCATTTTCTTTTCTTGTTGGGTCTTTCCCTGGTTTGGGCATCAAGGTGATGTTTACTTCATAGAATGTGTTGGGTGATATTCCTTCTTTTTCTATATTTTGGAAGAGGTTTAGTAGTATAGGTACTAGTTCTTCTTTAAAGGTTTGGTAGAATTCTGAGGTAAAGCCATCTGGTCCTGGGCTTTCCTCTTTAGGGAGATTTTGTATAGTTGATGCTATTTCAGAACTTGATATAGGCCTATTCAACATTTCCACTTCATTCTGGCTAAGTCTTGGTAGGTGGCGTACTTCCAGGTATTGGTCAATTTCTTTCAGATTTTCATATTTCTGAGAGTAGAGTTTCTTGTAGTATTCATTAAGGATTTTTTGAATTTCTGAGGGTCTGTTGTTATTTCATCTTTACCATTTCTGATTGATGAAATTAGAGATTTTACTCTTTTTTTTCCTGGTTAGGTTGGCCAAAGGTTTATCTATTTATTGATCTTTTCCAAAAACCAACTTTTGGATTTATTGATCTGTTGTATAATTCTTTTGTTTTCAATTCCATTTAGTTCTGCTCTGCTTTTGGTCATTTATTTTCTTCTGCTGGGTTTGGGGTTGGAGTGTTTTTTCTTCTCCAGTTGCTTGAGATGTCCCATTAAGTTATTAACTTCCTCTCTTTCCTTTTTCTTGAGGAAGGCTTGCAGTGCTATAAATTTCCCTCTTAGGACTGCCTTTGCAGTATCCCAGAGGTTCTGGTAAATTTGTGTCTTGATTGTTGTTTTGTTCCAAAAATTTGGTGATTTCCTTCTTAATCTCATCTATAACCCATCTATCCTTCAGCATAAGGTTGCTTAGCTTCCATGTTTTTGTATGGGTATGCAGGTTCCTGTTGTTATTGAGTTCAACTTTTATTCCATGATGGTCTGAGAAGATGTAAGGAATAATTTCCATTTTTAAAAATTTGCTGAGCTTAGATGTGGTCTAGGATGTGGTCTATTTTGGAGTATGTTCCGTGGGCTGATGAGAAGAATGTGTATTCAGTTTTGTTGGGATGAAATGTTCTGTAGATGTCTGTTAAGTCCAGATGTTGAATGGTTGAGTTTAAATCTAAGATTTCTTTGCTTAGCTTCCTTTTGGAGGATCTATCCAGCACTGCTAAAGGGGTGTTAAAATCTCCAACTACTATATAAGTGGAAGAAATCGAGTTGCTCATGTCTGTTAGAGTTTCTCTTATAAATTGAGGTGCACTGTGGTTGGGTGCATAAATATTAATAATAGAGATCTCATCATATTGAATATTACCTTTAACAAATATGAAGTGTCCATCCTTATCCTTAGTTATTTTGGTTGGTTTAAAGCCTATTGTGTCTGTGAACAGGATTGCAATACCTGCTTTTTTCTGCTTTCCATTTGCCTGGAGTATAGATGACCATCTCTTCACCTTGAGTCTGTATTTGTCTTTTAACATAAGATGCGATTCTTGTATGCAGCAGATATCTGGCTTGAGTTTCTGTATCCAGTCAGCCAACCTCTGCCTCTTTAGAGGACAGTTTAAACCATTCACATTAATTGAGAATATTGATAAGCCTTTGGAGAGTCCAGTGGACATTTTTAATCCTTTTGCGACTGTGGAAGTTGGAATTTGATCAAAATTTTCTGGGTGGGTTTACTTTTGTGGTGGAGGATTATGCTGGTCTTTATGGAGGATAGGTCTGAGAATATCCTGGAGAGCTGGTTTAGTTATGGCAAATTTCTTCAACATGTGAATGTCATTGAAGTATTTAATTTTTCTGTCATAAATGAAACTCAGTTTAGCTTGGTATAGGATCCTGGGTTGAAAGTTATTTTGTTTTAGGAGATTAAAAGTCGATGACCATCCTCTTCTAGCTTGAAAGGTTTCAGCAGAGAGATCTGCAGTTATGCTAATATTCTTCCCCTTGTAGGTAACAGTTTTCTTTCGTCTGGCAGCTTTCAGAATTTTCTCCTTCATATTAACTTTAGTGAAATTGATTATGATGTGTCTGGGGGATGTCTTATTTGGGTTGAGTCGTGCTGGAGTTCTGAAACTGTCTGCTATCTGAATTTCAGAATCTCTTGGCATGTCTGGAAAGTTCTCTTTCATAATCTCATGGAGAAGAGACTCTGTGCCTTGTGAAGCCACTTTGTCGCTTTCGGGGATCCCTATAAGACAAATATTAGTTTTCTTTGAATTATCCCAGAGCTCTCTGAGAGAGTGATCTGTTTTTGCCCTCCATTTCTCATCCTCTTTGAGAGTTTGGGAGCATTTGAAAACTTTGTCTTCAATGTCAGAAATCATTTCTTCTGCTTGCTCCATTCTGTTACTGAGGGATTCTACTGTGTTTCTCAGTTCTTTGAGGGATGCAACTTCTTGTCTCAATGTGTCAAAATCTTTGGTCATTTGGTCTTTGAATTTGTTTAATTCTTGAGATATCTTTTGGGTTACTGCTTGGAGTTCTAATTCAATCTTATTTGCTATCCAGATTCTGAATGCGATTTCTGACATCTCAGCTATTTGTTTGTGCATGGGATCTTGTGCTGTGTCTGCCCCATTGATCCTTGGGGGAGTTGATCTACTCTGATTATTCACATTGCCAGAGTTTTTCTGTTGATTTTGCCTCATAATTGTTTTTCACCGTTGCCTCTGGCCGTCCTCAGAGTTGGGGAGGTGTCTCTCCAAGATTAGACCCCAGCGGGATCACTCTATTGTTACTTGATCTTTGTAGGGAGTGACCTTGTGTAGCTCCTCTGGGGCTGTACTGCTAGGGAGTTCTTGCTGTGGAAGCAGCTCCAGCGTGTGACACACCCGGATCCAGCAACAGGGCGGCAGGTGGTGCACACAGTTCTGGCAGTGCCTGGCACCCAGTGACTTTGGCATAGAGAGCCCAAGGCTCCAGCAGTCTCTGGCCAGGAAAAGGGCTCTGCGCAGAGGCAGGGAGGGCTCCAGAGGGCACTCATCTACCAGTATCCCTGGCCAGACGAGCGGGCCAGTGTGGAGGCTGGGAGGACACAGGAGGGAGGACGCAGGATTGCACGGCTCCCGCAGTTCCTGGTCAGGGCATGCAGAGGCCCAGTTGGTGTGGGGTCGCGGCACAGATCTTATGGAGGTCTGGGCAGTGCCAAGCCCAGGAATTTGAGGTTGCTATGGGCTGTGACACCATGGCACTCTACCCAGGGCATGTTTAATTGTGATGTGTAATGGACATACTTGCAGTTTAAGATGACACCTTTAAAATAAATTCTCTCTTAATGATGACTTGAGCACTGCCACTCAAATGGGAGAATCAGCAGAATCTGTAGGATCTTTTTTGGAATTGACATTCTCTATTATAATTTTGTTCCTGTTTATTTTTAAATTTTCTTTTTGTTTCACTAGAAAGGAAAGATGATGCTCAGTTTTAAATGTTAAAAGTGTACAAGTTGCTTTGTTACAATAAAAATAAATGTGTACACAAAGGGATAAAAAAAGCCCTTCCAATTAGAGTTGTTCTAGAGCAGATTTAATTTTTGCTTTATGTTTTAATTATACAATTTGGAATTGTTTCAGTTTTGTCAGGGAGTATAATTTATTTTTGGATGAAAACTATTGATGAGACAAATGATTTGTAAAGATTGTTTTGTTGTCTGATTTTTCTAAAGGAAATAAATTTTCAAGGCACTATTCAATTATGCAAATATGTCATATTAATTAATATACACATAATTATATCAGTTGATATATAGATGATACATATAGAGGGTACCAAAAAAGGCAGAAAAAAACTGTAGTAAAATTGTAATACTTGAGCCATGCTTGACTTCTGCAGTTATAAGAGGTGCTTAAAAGTAACTTATATTTGTCTTTTGTTAGCCATTTATATTAAGTATAAAGCAAAGGGCAATCATACTGAAATCCCATTGTCCAGATTCCGATCCAGGCTCCTACTCACTATGTATATGAAGTTAGGAAAATCACTTAACCTCACTGCTCCTAAATTTTCTCATCAGCAAAATGAGGAAAATAATAAGAATACACACTGAACTTGTAGAGTTGTTCTGGGAGTTAGAATAATTAATGCAGATATAGCATTTACCCAGTGCTTTGTGTACAGGAACAAGAAGCGTTAGTTTTTTTTTTTTTAAGTTATCAATTAATTACTTAGGAGAAGGGCAGGGTATTTGGGTGAGGTACCTTGAAGATCCTTGTACTGGAACCAGGATGCCACATCCATAACCATGGACCGACTTGCATCCTCTGCTGTCAGCCAACTGCAGAGGGGCACCACATGTAGTAGGACCTCATCCCCTGTGAGCCCAGAACCCCTGCAGCTTGTCACATTCAGCTCCTGGGTGACAAAAACCAAGGGAGCATTTGTTAGAAATGCTTCAGATTCCCTTTGGAACAGGGCATAATCAAAAGGGGATTTAGCAAGGAGTAAGACACGAGGGAAGGAGAAAGGGACTTCACCAGGGAAGCCAAGAGCCCAGGCATAAGCAAAAAGGAGGAGGAAGAAAACGACCCCGGCAATTAAAATGAGCACTTCTTTGCAAGCAGCCCATCTGCCTCCAGGCCTGTTCACTGACTCCACCCACCTTCGAGGCAGATCAGATTCCATTAAGAGAGAAAAGTACGCTGAGTGGTCGCGCCTCTCTCGGGAGCCGCCGCGTGGAGGCTCTGCAGTCCCCAGCGCCTTCCGTGGCCAGGTGATTGTAAAGTGCTGATTGGTTGCCACCAGACATAATTGGAACAGAATAGGAAGATGGCAGCAAATCCTTCAGGACAAGGTTTTCAAAACAAAAATAGAGTTGCAATCTTGGCAGAACTGGACAAGGAGAAAAGACAATTACTTATGCAGAACCAGTCTTCAACAAATCATCCCGGAGCGAGCATCGCACTCTTTAGACCTGCTCTGAATAAGGACTTCCGGGATCATGCCGAGCAGCAGCACATAGCCCAGCAGAAGGCAGCTTGGCAGCATGCTCATCACATTCATCTGGATACTTCATAACTCGAGACTCTGCATTTGGGAATCTTATTCTTCCAGTTTTGCCTCGCCTTGACCCAGAGTGAAGAAAATATTTGTGATGAAAATGACTTCGTAATACCAAGTGCCAAAGCTACTATCATTCAGTGCTATACAAACAGTGACTTTCAGAATTTCAGTGAACTTTTATATTTTCTGCTTCTTTAAAAGAAAGGAATGTATAAGGAAAAACAAAACAAATAAACAAACAAAAAAAAAAAACGGTAACTAGGATGATGGAGAGCTTTAGGAGCCATATCGTCTGAGGAACTGATTATACTGCCCATGACAGCAACTGTTCTGAAATGCTGTTTGATTTTAACTCTAAATCAGATTCTGAATTGGATGGTCATATAAAATCACACCCTCACCCCCAACAGGTTTGACTGAATATATCTATCATGTCCACACTAGATTTTCATGAGTCATTTACAGTACTTACCTTAAAAAATTAGGGTGCTTTATAACATGTGAACCAATAGGCTTAAATAAGTTACATTCAAATTTGGTGTTTGGAGGACTAGTGTCAGTATACCTTTTGATTTTATAGTTGACAAAAGAACCTGAAATATTCTTTGTGAACTTGTATTTTTCAATTCTAAACAAAAACTCAAGATAAGACTAAATTACCAGTCTTATCTTTTATAAACATACGCCGTAATAAATGATGTGACTAAATGCTATTAAAAACAATTATAATAAATGTGGTGGCTTTTAAATTCATACATGCTCTTTTGGAGCATTGCCATATAAATGGTCTGCTTTTTAATTTGGGGGTGTGGAACACAGTTTTGTAATATAAAGTCTGATGTATTCATGAGAGTCCATGGCATGGAGTGACCAAAAGCCAAATGTCTCTAAATGTCTTGGTGTAGCCAAATGGCTCAGAGCAGTCAGTTGGCTAGGTTATACCAGGTCAGGAAAGACAGGAGTCCCATGCCTAGAGATGACCTTCTCTAGAGGCAACATTCTTGAGAAGTCAGCATTTCTGTTTCTCATTGCATCCCTGCATCCCTGCAAAAGCCTAAATTGGCTTTTCTGGGTAATCTCATCTTTTTCAGCACTTCTTTAATCTCTTCTTACAGAAATTTTTTCAAGGCTTTATCTTTTTAGAGGGGTTTTAGGTTCATAGCAGAATTGAGTAGGAGTATTTATAGACGGCAGCCCCCAATGTACATGCCCCTCACCTACTATCAACATCTCCACCAGAGTGGTGCATTTGTTATAAATGAGGAACCTGCATTGACCCATCATTATTCCTCAAGGTCCATGGTTTACATTAGGGTTCAGTCTGGGTGATGTGCTATATATGGGTTTGAAAAAACTCTGATGCTGTGCGGTGCCTGTGGCTCAAGGAGTAGGGCGCTGGTCCCATATGCTGGAGGTGGCGGGTTCAAACCCAGCCCCGGCCAAAAAACCACAAAAAAAAAAGAAAGAAAAAACTCTTATGTAATTTTTTATTCAGCAGCATAAAACTACATATCCTCTTAAAAATCAATTTGACAAATGCCCTACTGACATAATAGTGAAACCATCTGCCTCATGTGGGAGTAATGCACTAGCACTTATTCATTCACTCAATCATTTGGTCAACCCTTATTGGGTGTCTGCTATGTGAAGGCCCCCTCAGCAAACAAAGAAGCAAGGATAATGTCTCCATCTTCAGTGACTCACAAACAGGTAAAGGGAAAACAATACTCAGCCTAGACAGCTACACAAGCACAGAATGACAAGCAGTGTGTACAAAGGGATACAGAATGCTGGAAAAGGAACAGATCACCAAGTGGGCCTAGTTCCTCCAAAGCCAGCAGGACCACTCAAGAATAAAAGAGACCAAGTCCTCTTGTACCTAACACTTCCTGCAAGACACTGAGGAAGGCACTGAACGAGTGTCCTAGACTGGCTTCTGGTTCTGGTTCTAGCTCTAACACTAGCTAGCAGAGTGATGTTTATAAAATACTCTACCTCTAGCTCCCAGTAGCCTCAACTGAATAAAATGGAAGAATCACACAAGGTGATCTCTTGGGTCCTTTCTAACTCTGATCCATGTGCAGCACTTCAACAATTGAATTCTTACCCTTGAGTATCTTTGTATATACAGCAGATGCTGTCATTGCCCCACCCTCTTTCTCAGACCTTGCCAAAATCTGTACTTCTTTGCCTGAGATGTTTTCCAGAGGCTGCTGTGCTCACATTCACAAGTAGCAAGCCAGAAATAATAAAGAATTAACTTTCTAGGGAAGCAGCCCATCACAGCTCCTTCAATTTCTTCTTTATTTTGTACCTGAAGAGCCTATTTCTCGCCCTGGGGAATATTTCTATATTTGTCTTGTGCTATTTGAAACATGTCCAGGTGTTTGTAAACAGAACCAGGAGGTCTAGAAAGGCCCTGTGTCCTGCATGGAAGGCTTGTCCATCCGACCTTTCTTCGGCCCCTTTATCCTCAACACATCCTCACCCAGAAATCCCTTCAATTCAGCCTATGGGTAGTCACTGCTTGAAGACATACTTTAATCCATTCATCAGCTAAGCACCCACATTATGCCAGGCAATCCATACAAGGATCCCCAAGGACAGATGCTGTTGCCTCCATTTTGTACACATGGAAACTATGGGTAAAAGCCTAAACGACATCTGAGGTGACAGAGCTTCAAATAGTAAAGCTTGACTGTGACACCAGATTCCCCAGTGGAAGCCCAAAGCATGGCCACGTTTTAGAAAATACTGTAATTAAGGGATGCAAGGCTGGTTTAACATACGCAAGTCCATAAACGTTATCCACCATATTAACAGAGACAAAAATAAAGATCACATGATCCTCTCAATAGATGCAGAAAAAGCATTTGATAAAATCCAGCATCCTTTTCTAATTAGAACACTGAAGAGTATAGGCATAGGTGGCACATTTCTAAAACTGATTGAAGCTATCTATGACAAACACACAGCCAATATTTTACTGAATGGAGTAAAACTGAAAGCTTTTCCTCTTAGAACTGGAACCAGACAAGGTTGTCCTCTGTCACCTTTACTATTCAACATAGTGCTGGAAGTTCTAGCCAATACAATTAGGCAAGACAAGGAAATAAAGGGAATCCAAATGGGAGCAGAGGAGGTCAAACTCTCCCTCTTTGCTGATGACATGATCTTATACTTAGAGAACCCCAAAGACTCAACCACAAGACTCCTAGAAGTCATCAAAAAAATACAGTAATGTTTCAGGGTATAAAATCAATGTCCACAAGTCAGTAGCCTTTGTATACACCAATAACAGTGAAGATGAGAAGCTAATTAAGGACACAACTCCCTTCACCATAGTTTCAAAGAAAATGAAATACCTAGGAGTATACCTAACAAAGGAGGTGAAGGACCTCTATAAAGAAAACTATGAAATCCTCAGAAAGGAAATAGCAGAGGATATTAACAAATGGAAGAACATACCATGCTCATGGATGGGAAGAATCAACATTGTTAAAATGTCTATACTTCCCAAAGCAATCTACCTATTCAATGCCATTCCTATCAAAGTACCTACATCGTACTTTCAAGATTTGGAAAAAATGATTCTGCGTTTTGTATGGAACCGGAAAAAACCCCGTATAGCTAAGGCAGTTCTTAGTAACAAAAATAAAGCTGGGGGCATCAGCATACCAGATTTTAGTCTGTACTACAAAGCCATAGTGGTCAAGACAGCATGGTACTGGCACAAAAACAGAGACATAGACACTTGGAATCGAATTGAACACCAAGAAATGAAACTAACATCTTACAACCACCTAATCTTTGATAAACCAAACAAGAACTTACCTTGGGGGAAAGACTCCCTATTCAATAAATGGTGTTGGGAGAACTGGATGTCTACATGTAAAAGACTGAAACTGGACCCACACCTTTCCCCACTCACAAAAATTGATTCAAGATGGATAAAGGACTTAAATTTAAGGCATGAAACAATAAAAATCCTCCAAGAAAGCATAGGAAAAACACTGGAAGATATTGGCCTGGGGAAAGACTTCATGAAGAAGACTGCCATGGCAATTGCAACAACAACAAAAATAAACAAATGGGACTTCATTAAACTGAAAAGCTTCTGTACAGCTAAGGAGACAATAACCAAAGCAAAGAGACAACCTACACAATGGGAAAGGATATTTGCATATTTTCAATCAGATAAAAGCTTGATAACCAGGATCTATAGAGAACTCAAATTAATCCACAAGAAAAAAGCCAACAATCCCTTATATCAATGGGCAAGAGACATCAATAGAACTTTCTCTAAAGACGACAGACGAATGGCTAACAAACACATGAAAAAATGTTCATCATCTCTATATATTAGAGAAATGCAAATCAAAACAACCCTGAGATATCATCTAACCCCAGTGAGAATGGCCCACATCACAAAATCTCAAAACTGCAGATGCTGGCGTGGATATGGAGAGAAGGGAACACTTTTACACTGCTGGTGGGACTGCAAACTAGTACAACCTTTCTGGAAGGAAGTATGGAGAAACCTCAAAGCACTCAAGCTAGACCTCCCATTTGATCCTGCAATCCCATTACTGGGCATCTACGGAGAAGGAAAGAAATCCTTTTATCATAAGGACACTTGTACTAGACTGTTTATTGCAGCTCAATTTACAATCGCCAAAATGTGGAAACAGCCTAAATGCCCACCAACCCAGGAATGGATTAACAAGCTGTGGTATATGTATACCATGGAATACTATTCAGCCATTAAAAAAAATGGGGACTTTACATCCTTCGTATTAACCTGGATGAATGTGGAAGACATTATTCTTAGTAAAGCATCACAAGAATGGAGAAGCATGAATCCTATGTACTCAATCTTGATATGAGGACAATTAATGACGATTAAGGTTATGGGGGGGGAAGCAGAAAGAGGGATGGAGGGAGGAGGGTGGGGCCTTAGTGTGTGTCACACTTTATGGGGGCAAGACATGATTGCAAGAGGGACTTTACCTAACAATTGCAATCAGTGTAACTGGCTTATTGTACCCCCAATGAATCCCCAACAATAAAAAAAAAAAAAGGAAAAAAAAAAAAAAGAAAATACTGTAATTAGTGGAAAGGGGGAAAGGGCCAGTGGGTTTCTGCCCTGGCTCAAAAGGCCTCACTGTGCCCTATGATCTCTTGTGGCTCCCAAGGAAGTCCTTCCCTGTTAGTTCTGGACCTGGTGGGGGCTTCCTCCAGTGACCCTTCCCATGGTCGCCTGAACACCTGTTCACACATACACAGGGTCTTTCCTAAGTCTTTGTTTCTCAAAGGCACCGTTGTGTTTGGAGTTCTTGATCCAGCCAGGTGTTACTAGTCAAGGTGCGGTGCTTCCTCCCAAGGGTCAGGCCCTCCCCGCCTGGTGCATCTCTTAGAGATGTTCCCTGGCAGAGAGGACCAGCAAGCAGTGAGGGCTTCACCAACCTTTCCTGAGCATCGGGCAGAAGTACAGGATGGGGACCACCCACCTATGTCTTTGATTATTGCTTCCCAGAATAGCCAGTCATCCTCTACTTTATTTATATATATGAATTTATACATTTTTCTCCCTTTCAGATTTACACACAACACACACAAAAATACAGGCACAAAGACCCTGAAACATCATCACAATATGTAACCAAGATGATTTTCAAACTATTCTCCTCTCCTTACAATTATTAGTAACAGTTTGGCATGTTGTTTTGTATTTTTAAAATTTTAATGGACTATTTCCTAGGCGAAGTCAGGTGCTCTGCGAAATTGAGCAGAAAGTATAGGGAGTTCCATACGGCGCCTGTCCCCCTCCCTCAGAGCCTTCACACTACCAACATCCCCCACTGGAAAGGCACATCTGGAACAACAGAAGAACGTACATTGATATGCTGTTATTATCCAAAGTCACGGTTTACATTAAGGCAACAACTTGCTGTTGTACGTTCTCTGAGTTTGGACACATGGCGTGTATCCACCATTATAGTATCATACCGAGTAGTTTCACTGCTCTAAAGATCCTCTGTGCTCTGCCTGTTCTTTCCAACCTTCTCCACAACCTCTGGCAACTACTAATCCTTTCACTGTCTCTAGTTTTATTTTTTCCAGAATATCATATTTCAGCTAGTATGGCATGTAGCAATTTCAGAGTGGCTTGTTTGTATTTTTTAAATGTTTTGTGCCTAAGCTTACATGACTATTTGTTTATTATATATTCATTAACTAGGGATAATATCAAACATAGTGTTTAGCAACTTTCTTCCAGTAAAAGTAAGTCTTGACCATATTTTCTTAACAGTATGACCAAAGATTCGGGTAGCAACCACAATAATCACTAAGCAACTTGAACATTTACTGTGCCATGTACTGTTCTACTGTAACTGTTTCCCACGTGTAATATGGGCTGAACTGTGTCCCCCTGAAGAGCATATGTTGACGTGCTAGCCCTCAGTCTGTCATCATGTGACTGTACATAGACATAGGACCTTTAAGGAGATATTGAAGTTACAATGAGGTCATTAGGGTGAACTCTAATCCAAGATGACTGTTGTCCTTATACACGGTGGAGACTAGGACATGAACACACAGACACACACAAAGGAATCATTATGTGAAGAGGGATGAAGAAGACAGGGAGAGGGCTTCAGAGGAAGCCAGCCCTGCGGTCATGATCTTGAACTTCCAGCCTCCAGAACTCTAGGACAATAATTGTTTATGCCACCAAGTCTGTAGTGCTTTCTTAGGACTTCTCTAGCAAACTACTACCAGGTGTAACATTTGTTCTTGCCATAGCCTCCAAAGGCAGGTACTACTGTCTGCTTTTAATAAGAAGAAACCTGGGGCACAGGGAAGAGAAAGAACTTGCCCACGATCCACCACAGAGTAATATCCGGCTACCAGGATAAGCTGCGCTACCATAAAAATCCCCAATCTTAGCTGTTTAACACAACAAAGGGTTCCCGCTCACTGATGTGGACAGTGTATCAAGGGTTGGTGAGGGGCACTTATTCCTAGTTTCTCAGGGACCCAGGCTCAGGGGCCCTTCATCCCAACCTGTTTCCACAGGCTCCTGAGATCAGGGAAGGGAACGTGGTGAACCTATGTTGACTGAAGTTTCTGCCTTCTCATCACTTCCTCTTACATTTCCCCTACTAAGGCAAGTCATTAGGGCACATCTGCCTTCAAAGGGCTAAAGGAAAGAAGCATAACCCCACCACGTGCCCAGAAGGAGAGGAAAACCAGGATGTTTATGGATAGTGTCATGGCAGCTACACAGGGCAAGCAAGCTCAGGGTGAACATGTCTTCCCTGATACAGGCCGGGCAGTGTGGGGCAAAGAATTCTCTTCACCTGGAGAGATGTCTGGTCTCTGGCTTCAGCTACTGGGAGGAAATCTCAAAGTCCTGGAGTGTCCTGCCTCGTCACAGCATTGTTATCTGCCTGGGGGATTTAGCCATCAGACAGTCTAAGAAGGTGATGTATGTTGGGAGCTTTGGGACATGCCATTTGACTTCTGACCACCAGAAGGGCTGAAGGCTAATGGTCAGCTACACAAACACCATGTGATCAAGTTCATGAAAAAGCCTGAACACCTGGGGCTCGGCTGAGCTTCCTGGGTTGGCGGGACTCTGTGTGTACTGCCTCACCTTGTTGATACTAGGAGGGGAACGTGTTCCCAGGACCCGAGACTGCACATCTGGACCTGCTCCAGATTCTGCTCTAGGTGTCTCTTCCTTCCACAGTTCTAATGTGCATCCTTTCACTCTAAGAAACTGTGCTCACAAATCTAGCACTTTCCGGAGTTCTGTGAGTCATTCTAGAGAATTATCAACCAAAAAGGTGGTTGTGGGAACCCCTGAATTTATAGCCAGCTGGTCTGAAGTAAGGGTGGCCCTGGGATCCCCTGAACTTCTAGGTATTTATCTTTTTCTTTTTTTATTGTTATTTTCATTTTTTAAATATTTATACTGAGACTTTTCCATTTAGAGGACAGAACCCATCTTTTAGCTGTTGCTCCTTCCCTTATTCCAAATTAGGTATAATTTGACAAAGTAGAATTTCAAAATTCACTTTTCAATAATACATTCCAATTTAATTTTTTATACAGCTTGAAACTCAGGGCTACAATGCATACATTTGAAAATAAAATAACATCTTTTCACATGACTTATTTTGAACAGTAAAAAATAACTTTGTGTACCTGACCATCAACTTCCATGCAAATGAAGAGGCAACATTGTAAACTAACAGATCAATATTCCCAATGTTGGTTATTACTGAGGGTTCAATTTCTGACTATTTATCTTACAAAGTTAAAATTTGTTCTCAGAATTTTGTTTGTAAAAACCTGCCTTTTGGAAGTGCTTTTATTTCTTCATGGTGGTGGCAACATAAATTGTGAAAACTATGTGTAAGGTATCAAAGATAGTATAAAAATACATACAGATACACAAATACGATAAATATTCCTGTTTTGTCTGATTCCAAAAGCAGATATCTAGCCCTCTTCCTTAAATTGTATCAAAAATCTCCAAAGAGCCTCTAGGTAACTGGAATATACAGAACCACTCTGTAAGAAACAGATAAATTGGAGGTTGGGCTTCTGTCACAGACATGATGACTATAAAGCATTCTATGGAAACATTCATATTTTGGAAGTGGCGACAGAAACACAGGCATATTTCTTGTTGTTTTAACAACAGCTATTATGATTTTCTAACCCTAAATTCTAATACATCAAAACAAAAGGTATTAACATTTCACTTAAGATCATTCAGCATCCTCAGCTTTTAAAGAAATATAGTAAACACCTTAAAACAATGAAAATGGTGTTAACAAACTATACTCTACATTAGTATGTGACCCCAAATTTTGGTCTTAACAGGTGATGGCAAAATCCCAACCGTAGAACAGTCTTCAGAAAAGTTGCCATGACACTCGTATTCACTCTTCTCCCAAAGAGGGTGGGCATGACAGTGGGGCTCTTGGGCCTGGGTATGTGGTTGTAGTATAAAGCAGAAAAGGGGAAATGACTGGACAGGGCTCTCGGAGGGAAAATAACTAAGTTGCAACCTGAAAGCATGGCTGATTAAGGTAGGGTTTGTAACTGAGAGTATGGGTGAGGTAGCCCCCAGTGAGGTCTCATAAGTGGAGGGCAATACTCCCTCATCCCTTGTAGGATTTCATTGTTTGAAAATGATCTTGAAGTTCAGCTTTATCTTGGAGACCAGGGTGGGTGCTGCCTTTGCCACTTTCTTCCTGCCATTTTTTCAGTCAATGTCTCATCTCGAGTCCTCTCTGGCAGTTTGGCCCCTAAGAGCTTGGTGGCAAAAGACTGTTAGCATGGCAGAGCCAGAGGTGAGCTGCTTCCCATCATGAAGGCAAAGCTCTTAGAGCAGACAGGACACCCAGGCCTGCTGTCTGCTGCCACCTACCCCACCTCCCTGGGGGCCTCATGGGGCCATTGTCTGCCTCTCCGAGATGATATGTGGGTGGCCTTGTCCTGTGTTATTTGTGTGATGCTCATGCCTATGAATGTTTGAGGAAGAATTGAATTGTATGAATGTTGGCAAGTTGGGAGTGCCAGGCTTAACTGCTTCAAGTTTATAAGCAGCCAGCTGTCACTGGAAGGTATTTACTCCCCTCGTCCTCACCCCCACCATCCAGGTCTGCCAGCCCTTAAAGGCAAAAACCTTTTGAAATTCAGGGTCAGCACTTCCAGCCTTACAATGGTTGTACTGTCCACCTTCGGTTAGCTGGGCCTCGGGAAACTTGAAGCAATTAAGTCCCAACATGCCGCCACTCATACAATTCGATTTCTCCTCAAACATAGGCAGGAGCATCAGGCCGGCGTGGGTGTCCTGCCTGCCCTAAGAGGTTTGCCCTCGTGGAGGGAAGTGGTCACTCCTGGCTCTGCCATGCTAACAGTCTTTTGCCAGCAAGCTTTTAGGGGCCAGCTGGCAGAGAGGTTGGGAGATGAGGCAATGACTCAGAATAGACAGGAGGAAAATGGCAAAGGCAGCAGACACTGTGATTAAATCCTACAAGGGACAAAGCAGCAGGAAATGGAGAAAGAGTCCCCTAAGGCAGTGGTTCTCAACCTGTGCGTCGTGACCCACAAGAACTGTATTAAAGGGCCACGGCATTAGGAAGGTTGAGAACCACTGCCCTAAGGGAACTCAGGCAAGAGAGCCACTTCTGATAGCCAAGCCAAGTAAGGAAATGTTTTAGGGATAACAAGTCCTTCCCAATCCTACCAAATGCACAGACATCCAAGTGGGCTGCACCTTATAGCTGCCAGCAAAGATGGCTCCCAGGGCAAAGGTGGGCAGGGAGGCCACCTGAGTAAGGTTACACACTAAGCAAGAGTTAGGAAGTGAGTGAACTGAATGTACAGAATGTTCTGCAGCCTCACCAGTGAGATCGTCTAAGTAAAGGTCCCTGGCTCTGCCCTGCTGTAAGCAGCCTTCCCTTCCCCCAAGGCAGGTACTTTCCCCAGGAGAAGGCAAAGGGCACAAGGGATGCCACTGCCCTGCTGGTGGCTGAATCCAAAGACCTGGAGGGAACTTTCTTCATGTAACTCGAAGCGTAAAATGCTCTTCCTTATGGGTGCCATGGTCCAGATTTGGGAAAGGTGCTGGGGGACCAGAGTTAAGGGACAAAGGCAACTTCTTAGAGGTGAGTCTCTTTCTGACTTTCAGTTGCGGCTGAGCACCTGGATTCTGGGATCCTACATTAATGGGAAATGCAGGGACTGGAGACACGACAAGCCCACCTCCAACAAAGCCCTGGGTGGGTGTTGAGGACGCTCTAATGGAGACGCTGATGCCCAATGTGCCCACTCCAGTGGTGGTGGTGTTCTGATGGAAGGTGGCGCTGGAGGTGGCTCCACGTGCAGGTTTCTTGGCAGGCGGGCTGGGCACCTTGAAGACCTCGCTTGTTGGGATGGGTGTGCCCGGCCTTTTCTGACATAAGCTTCCCCCATAGCTGGCGGTAGTGCTCGTGGTCCCATTCTGTGCCGCTCCGACGCTAAACTCTCCTGATGTGGATCTAGAGCCTGGGGTAGCCACACTGATTCCCAAGGCCCTGCTGCCAGCTGGAACTGCTGAGGCTGCTAATGTGTAGGAGCCAAGCACTGAGCCACTGGTCCCACTGCTGGTGGTTTGGGTTGTAGCTGTCAAGCCAGAGGTGGTGGCTGTGTGGTCTGGGGTATCCTCATTCATCTCAACGTCTTGACTGGCAGGTGGGACTGCCAATGTCCCCAGGAGAAGGCATGTGACACCGATCTACGGGACCTACTTCTGCTGGTTTTGGTTGTAGCTGCAGAGGCAGGGATGGTGGCTGCAGCAGAGCTGTCACCTGAGATATCCTCACTCATCTCAACATCTTCACTGGCAGGGGGGGCAGCTGATGTCCCCAGTGGGAAGGGACCAGACATTGAACTAATGGGGCCTCTGCTGCTGGTTTGGGTTGTGGCTCTAAAGCTGGGGGTGGAGGCTCTAGCAAGGGAGAAAACAGCCATGGTGGTAGCCAAGGCTGGCTGAGTGGCGGCAGGTGTGCCCAAGGCAGAGGCTGTGGTTACCAAACCTCGAAAAGCTGAATGAGCAGCAGTGCCAAAGCCTGGCTGGCGTGGGCTTGGTTTTGGCTTTTTAGCGGGGCCGAGGCTGCAAAGTTTCCATATGCCAGAGTGAGGCTCACACTGCTCAGGGGAGATGAGGAAGGCACAGCAGGAGCCACAGAAGATGGAGAATTAGTAAGTGGGGTGTTCAGAATTCCAAACTGAAATCCTTGCATGGCTCTGGAGGATGGGGCAGATGGGGCTTGGGATTTGGTAAACGTCTCTGCTGGAAGAGCTACAGGTGACCTGGTGTCAGTGTCTGGTGGGTCTACCTCCATCATCTCGACTGGAATTTGAGTCTGTAGTGGTGTCTGGAAGCAGCCCTGACTGTGAAATGCCCATCCGAGCCAGAAGGCTGAGTGTCGTTGCAGACAGATGGTCCTCAGTGGTTCCCAATCTAGCAGATTCTGGGAAGGGTGGGAAGCCTGGGGGATTTTGCCTTTCAATCCAGCTCTCCAGCAGTTGTTTAGTGCTTGGGGCTGGGAGGGAGGCCATGGAGGCCGCAGTCTCTGCAGGAGATGAGGTAAAAGTCAATGCAGGCTGCATGGTGGCTGGGGTTTCAGGGAGGCAGGTGGAGGCAGCTTCAGTCGTGTCTGCCAAATGCTTGTTAAACCAATCAAATGAAGCTTTCTTTTCTAAGTCCAGGTCTTCAGCAGTGACCGAATAGCCAAGCTCGGGAGGTGGAGCCAAAGTCAGAGGTTCCCCCACCTACAACGCAGCAGCTGAAACTTCTGTTTTCGCGGCCCAGAGCTGTGAGGTGCAGATGGGGAACTGCAGGAGTTTTGTTCCTTCCGCGTGGTCGTTTCTGCAGCCTTCTCTCCCTGGGACTCCTTGTCTGTGACAGGTGGAGTTGAGGAACTGGAATGATGACACAGCTCCTCTCCTATTATTTTCTGTGCTGGCCTCTGTTGCGTCTGGGAGCTGGATAAGGAGGGTGAGGAACTGGGGCCGCTTCTCTTCTGGAGCTCTGAGACACCTCAGGTAGAGCTGTAGGAACTGGTAACGGCATTGTGTCTGGGGACGGGGACGCCACATGTGTACGTGCTGGCCAAGGAGCTCACAGAAGATGTGCATGATCTCTTATTCAAGGGGTCCTCTGAGCTCTGGGAATCGGGACCTTTCTCCAGACCCTCAGGCTTAGGCACCAAAGGAGCCGGGACTCCTTTGGCCACCAGGGGTTTAGGGGCTGAATGTCCAGTCTCACTGCTGTCATGGCAACTTCTTCTATTTTTCAGACCATCAGCAAATATTTGGTCTTCTCCCCTCATGGTCTTTCTCATCCTGTCTTTGAGGGCACTCTGGACAGTCTCCTTGGCACTTGGGTTTGGGACGTCACGTGATGGTGAGGACAGTGCTGAGCTGATCACCTGCTCTGGTCCTGCAGAACGAGTCCATTTTCAGTCAGGAGGGGGAATCCTCACAGTCCCCGGGAGGCCCACCCACCTGAAATGACAAACAGGTAGCAGGCTCTTCTTGTTGGGGCAGCCATCCCAGCACACCCTAGGAAGTTCCCCCACATGGGAATACCCGGGCTGTTGAAGCAGATCCCATCTTCGAGGTACCATCACGTAGCGCTTTGAGGACGTCCCACGGTCCCTGTGGCAAGACCTCATGGAGGCCGGGAGCAGAGGAGTGGGGAGCAAGGGGTAAACATGGCGAACAGGATGGGTCCCCGGGGCAGGAGGTGAGGTCCGGGCGGGTGGGCGGTGGTCCGATCTCTCCTGCGGGTCCCTGCCCTCCTGAGCTGGTGCAGGCTGCTGTGGGCCAGATGTGTCCAGGTAACTGCCCATGAGGGCAGTTCAGCAGGGTCAGGTCCTTCGAATAGGGTCCGCTACTCTGGGAGGTTTGTGTTGACTACAGACTTTGCTAAGGTGCAGGGATCAGTGTTTGCTGACGTTCTGTGTTCTGAGCAGCGCGCTCAGCATGCCAGGTTCTAAGTTCCAGCGTCAGGAGCCTCCATGACCAGCCTGACCTGAGCACCTACTGGCAGCACCAGGTACAGCAGGAGCGCGGGAGGTGGAGCAGAAGTGGAGGAGAAACACCCGGGTCGGCCCTGACACTTGCTCTCGGCCTGTATATGTGATGTTGTCCATCTTTTGCACATGTGACGCTGGTGTTGGCAGCATGGGTACTACAAGAGGGCATACACACTACTCAGACTATGATGAAATTAATGGCCTGATTCTTCACCCTTGTCAGTATCCACTATCTCAGCCATGCAACTTTGCACTGCCCTCCTACTCAGCAGGTGGGTGTAATTTTCCAACCCCGAGCTCAGCATGTGTGTCTGTCTGGCTTTGGTCAATAGGAAATCAGCCAAAATGCAAGCTGCTGTGAAGGTATCATTTGGCCTGCTGACCTTGACTTTCTGTCATCCCTGGAAAGACATATGGGGTCCAGCCATCTAGTCTGTGTAGGATGAGAGATTTGTGACACTGAGCTGCCCTAGCCAAGGCCAGATGAGAGCACATCTCCTAGCCAGCCTGCTGATGCACAGGAAATATTCATTCTTCAATATCCCTGAGTTCTGTGGTTATTTGTTATGCAGCTATAGCTAACTGCCACATATTCTAATTAGTTACAAACCCACAGAAAGACCTTGTAGTAGACATTGTCCAGGGACACGATGCTTCCTCAGAGCACTAAAGGGAAACTGGATGAAAGAAAAGTTGAATGATGAGGAGAATTAGTCGAGGAAGTTTTAATTCTTACAATTGGCATTCCAAAGGATGAAGATACTGCTATCCAGAGAAAATCTGAATTGTTATTGTACTGAAACAAGACAGGAGCCGGAATCAAAACAGGTGTATAAGTGTCAAACAGGAACAATGGAGAAGGATGCAGAGCTGGGTGTCCACGTATAATGTCACAATTTCAATATATCAGGGGTAAAGAGGACATCCTAAAGGCTTCTGGGAGTGGGTAAGTGAGTGGGAGAATTAGATTGCCTTGTGCCTCTTACCAGGAAAACCAAATTCTGGAAAATAGTAGAGCAATTATTTCAAACTCAATTCTTTTTCTTTAACCAGTGTCTGATTCATTCCCAGCTATATCAGCTGTCAAATGAAATCACAAAATAAAAATCTGTTTATTGTGAGGACTCCAAAACTTTATCCCCACAGATGTTAACGACAACAACAACAAAAAAACCCCACATATTTCCAAGTATATAATCGAGCCAAGGGCTTCCTTACTCTGCAGAAGCTACCTAAAAGTGCAAAGGCAGATTTGTATATTATGTTCTCTGCTCCCTGCCCCTCTTCTTCCTACCATTGGCTCCATCTTTATCTTCAGCAAGGGAACTCGCACCACCCATACAGAAACCAAAGTCTACAAGTCTGAGTTCCATCCAAACCCACTTCAAGCAGGCTTCTACTGGCTGGCTCTCAGCTCTCCCGAGAACTGTGATCTGCCTGAGGAGGTAGAAGCCAGAGAATAGACCTGCACATGCTCTGGGAGTGGGCTAGGGGCCAGGTGGGCAGGGAATTCTTGAATGTCATGCCCACAGTCCATAGTCTTGAAGGAGAGGAGATGAAGTCTGGGTAAGTCCCATAGACTCTTCACTGCCTAGGAAGGGGCTTGAGAGGAGCCAAAGCAGGGCCTTATAAAATCTGAGATGCACAGTAGGGGCCCAGTTGCCCAAATATTGGGGTGGTACTAAGTCCAACCACATGAAAACTGAATCCAACAGCAAGACCTAGAACACAATAAGGAAACAAGGAACAGACAAATATATTGCGGACTTAGAATAGACCCAAGCATGAGGGAGCTTAGTGTATGATAATTATAACAACATTAACTACAATTATCATGTATTGAAAGCTGAGTATGTACAATTTTCTCATTGATTTCATTTCATTTATGGGAAAACTAAAATGCAAGTTAAGTATAATTTATAGTTCACAAGACAGTTCCATGACCATGCTTCTGCGTGCTGCTCTAGTAACAGTATTTCATGGGATGTAACAGTATTTCATAGGATGGAAGCAGTGGCTCAAGCCTGTAATCCTAGCACTCTGGGTGGTGAGGCAGCAAGATCACTTAAATTCAGGAGTTCAAGTCCAGTCTGAGCAAGAACAAGACCCTGTCTCTATGAAAAATAGAAAAAATATCAGGGCATGGTCACCTATAGTCACAGGTACTCTGGATGCTGAGGCAGTAGGATCACTTGAGTCCGGGAGTTTGAGATTGCTGTGAGGTAGGCTGATAACTTGGCACTCTAGCCTGGGAAAGAGAGTGACACTCTGTCTAAAATAAATCAATGAATCAATACTTAAATAAATAAAGCCTTTGCAATTAGTGGTGACTGGATGAACTTTCAGTAAATAATGTTGGAAAAATCTTGTCTTAGATTAGTTGAAGTAACCTGGTTTCTCAGTGGTTTAACAACATAAGAGATCATTTCTCTCTCTCCAAAACCCAAATGGGTGTTTTGTTCCTGATTGGCAGTGATTTGAGGATCACAGTTTCTCCTATCATAGCTCCACCTTTAAAACTGGCTTTCCCAGGTGCACGGTCATCTGCACCAGGCACAAGGGGAAAGATCAGTGAGGATGGCGGCGAGAGGCTTTTATGGATCAGGCCTAAATGGAGTTCCCATTCTACCCACATTTCATTGGCTGGAGCTCAGTGTCCTGGTCACAGTGAACTGTGGAATAGGCTCAGAAAGGTGAACAGCTGTACCCCAAGGAAAAAGGAGAAACTTTTCATCAAACATTTCTATCTGTTTGGGAATAAAATTTAAAAATCAAGAGGAGGAGCAAGATGGCGGCCAAGTAACAGCTTTCTTGCAACCAGGCATGGTGAGTCTGAGGAGACAAGACTCCAGGCATCTCTGGCTTGTGGGATCTGACCATAAACATCCCTTTGAAGACACAGGGAGTCAGCGAGAGACTTCTGGACCCCATGAGGAGGACAATAGCAGTTGAAAACTGGCAAGTGCTTGCCTGTGTTCATTCAGTCTAATTCTACCGGCAGCTATAAGTAAAGCGGCAGTGAGATTGCAAACTGGAAAGGCCTTACCTGTGAGCTGCTTTGGTTTTTTTGGACTTGGCACTCAATTGAACTACCTTGGGAGAACTTGGACAAGAGTGTGGAGGACTTTGAGTGTTGTCTAGGGCCCCAGACTGAGCTAATAGTGTTCATCCGTGTGCCATACGGAGCCATAGTGAGGTAAGTACCCTGTCAAGTTCCTCCCTCAGGGTCACAGAGTAAGGATCAGGTGGGAGCTAGAAATCTAGTGACTGAGCAGCCTAAAGGCGGGGACTGAGATCCCCTGAAGCCTTAGCCCATAGAGGCATAAGTGATATCGGTTTTGGCACATTGGTTAAGTGGATAGCAACTTCAGGAACAAGCACTTTCCTGGGAAAGCTTCTGCTTAGTCAAGTTTAGCAGTTTAAAGTGCCTTTTACATGGGCTGAGGAGAGATTTAGGGTCTCCACTTTAGGCTCTCTACCCTGCGGGGTTTGAGAAATCAGCAGAGACTTCCAGTCTCCATCTCGTACAGGCATATCAGCATTATGATTAACATCTCATACCCGAGAAGATCACCTATTGCCCAGACTATATTAAGCAAAAGATATATACTGCTTTGTCGGTTTTTTTTTTTTGGTAGGTTGTCATTATTGTTGTTGTTTTGTTTTTTAATTTCAACTATTACCCTATAGATTTTTCTTTTCTTTCTTCATTTTTATAGTTTAAATATAATTTCCCAATGTTGCCTTTTTCAACAATTAGAACTTCACTTTTTCTAGTGTTTCTATTTCTATTCTTTGGTTTTTCCCCTAATTTTATCCCAAAAAGTTTTCTGTGTGTTTGTTTTAGATTGATTTATAACATTTTTGTCTTTCCTCTCTATTTGGTGGAGGTGGGGTACTGTGTCAAAACAGGCTAGCAAAGAGCTGCTGACCTCAAGAGAACCACCCAACCCTGCACCCCCAGAGGTTGGGGGTTTTTAAGGTTGGATTAAAGTACCCTACTGTACACCTACATTGCTCTATCTCCATCTTTCTGTGCCTGTCTTCTTTTTGTCGATATTCCCATTTAACCAGGCCCTCTCCTTTCTCTTTTTTCTTTCTTTCTTTTTTTCCTTTCATGTTCTTCAGTCTTCTCATCCTTCTTGTCCTGTACCAAAAGGACCCATCAAAACCCTGGTCCAGAAGCATGGCAACATAAAGACCAAGTGGAAGTGAAAGGAAAATTAGGGCAAAGAAACAGATAAAAGAAGTCACTCATGAGAAAGAATCAGCAGAAAAATCTTGGCATTATGAAAAACCAGTCCAGAACAACCCCACCAAGGGACCAGGAGGTAGCTACTGTAGAGGATTTCACCTATAAAGAAATGTTGGAAATGACAGAAAGGAAATTTAGAATACAGATGATGAAAACAATGAAGGAAATGATGGAAACAATGAAGGAAACTTCTGATCAAGTGGAAAATAACCAAAAGGAAATCCAAAAACAGAATCAAATAAGAGATGAATGATATGAAGAGTATAGAGAGGCTATAGCAGAGCTGAAGGAACTGAAGCAGTCAATTAGGGAACTTAAAGATGCAATGGAAAGTATCAACAACAGATTAGACCATGCAGAAGAAAGAAACTCAGAGGTAGAGGACAAAGCTCTTGAGATAACTCAGATAGTTAAGGAGGCAGAAAAGAAGAGAGAGAAAGCAGAACATTCGGTGACAGAATTATGGGACTTTATGAAGTGTTCAAATATACGAGTGACAGGTATCTCAGAAAGGGAAGAAGAATGCCCCAGGGGAATGGAAGCCATACTAGAGAATATTATAAATGAAAATTTCCCAAATATCACCAAAGATTCTGACACATTCCTTTCAGAGGGATATCAGACCCCAGGTCGCCTCAACTCTAACCAAGCTTCTCCAAGACACATTGTGATGAACTGTCCAAAGTCAAGACAAACGAAAAGATTCTTCAAGCTGCCAGGAGTAAGTGCCAGTTGACCTACAGGGGCAAATCCATCAGAGTGACTGCAGACTTCTCTAACGAAACTTTCCAAGCAAGAGGACAATGGTCATCTACCTTCAATCTACTTAAACAAAACAATTTCCAGCCCAGAATTCTATATCCTGCTAAGTTAAGCTTTAAAATTGACAGAGAAATCAAATCATTTACTGATACACAAACATTGAGGAAATTCACCACAACAAGACCAGCTCTACAGGAAATACTTCACCCTGTTCTACACACTGACCATCACAATGGATCAACAGCAAATTAAGAACTCAGCAGTTAAAGGACAGAACCTAGCTTCCACACTGATGTAAAAGATAAAACTAAGCAATGGACTCTCACAAAATAAGATGAATAGAACACTACCATACTTATCAATTCTCTCAATAAATGTTAATGGCATGAATTCCCCACTGAAGAGGCATAGATTGGCTGACTGGATTAAAAAACAAGCAATCCATTTGCTGTCTGCAGGAAACACATCTATCTTCAAAAGACAAAACTCTGAGTTCAGGGTTGGAAGACAATTTTTCAGGCAAACGAAATTCAGAAAAAAGAGGAGTTGCAATTTATTTTCAGATACATGTGGATTTAAAGCAACTAAAGTCAATAGAAACAAAGATGGTCACTTTATATTTGTCAAAAGCAGTGTTGAGAGGAAAATTTATCACTTTAGATGCCTACATTCAAAAAATAGAAAGAGAGCATATCAACAACCTCACAAGCCATCTCATGGAATTGGAAAAAGAACAATCTATGGCGGCACCTGTGGCTCAAAGGAGTAAGGATCCGGCCCCATATGCCGGAGGTGGTGGGTTCAAACCATCCCTGGCCAAAAAAACTGCAAAAAGAAAAAAAATAAAAAGAACAATCTAAGCCTAAACTCAGTAGAAGAAAATAAATCTCCAAAATTAAATCAGAGATCAATAAAATTGATCAAAAGAAAACAAAAGAATCGTTCAGAAAATTAATGAAACAAGGAGTTGGTTTTTTGAAAAAATAAAATTCATAAACCTTTGGCCAGACTAACTAGAAATAGAAAAGTAAAATTTCTAATAACCTCCATCAGAAATGTTAAAGGGGAAATAACAACTGCTGCCATAGATATACAAAAGATCATCTCTGAATACTACCCAAAACTCTATGCCCAGAAATTTGACAATGTGAAGGAAATGGATCAACATTTGGAATCACACTCTCTCCCTGGACTTAGCCAGGAAGAAATAGAGCTTCTGAACAGAGTGATTTCATGCACTGAGATTAAAGAAACAATAAAAAAATTCCAACATAAAAATACCCCGGTCCAGATGGCTTGACACCAGATTTCTATCAAACCTTCAGGAAAGAGCTAATTCCCATACTGTAGAAATTATTCCAAAAAATTGAGTAGGAAGGAATCTTCCCCAACATGTTCTATGAAGCAAACATCACACAGATACCAAAATCAGAAAAAGACCCAACTAAAAAGGAGAATTTTAGACCAATTTCATTAATGAATATAGATGCAAAAATTCTCAACAAAATCCTAGCCAATAGATTACAGCTTATCAAAAAAGTCATACACCATGATCAAGTAGTTTTCATCCCAGGGATGCAATTCCCAGGGAATTAACATACTCAAGTCCATAAACGTTATCCACCATATTACCAGAAGCAAAAATAAAGACCATATGATTGATCCTCTCAATAGATGCAGAAAAAGCATTTGATAAAATCCAGCATCCTTTTCTAATTAGAACACTGAAGAGTATAGGCATAGTGGCACATTTCTGAAACTGATTGAAGCTATCTATGACAAACCCAAAGCTAATATTTTATTGAATGGAGTAAAACTGAAAGCTTTTCCTCTTAGAATTGGAACCAGACAATGGTGTCCTCTGTCACCATTACTTTTCAACATAGTGCTGGAAGTTCTAGCCAATACAATTAGGCAAGACAAGGAAATAAAGGGAATCCAAATGGGAGCAGAGGAGGTCAAACTCTCCCTCTTTGCTGATGACATGATCTTATACTTAGAGAACCCCAAAGACTCACCCACAACACTCTAGGAAGTCATCAAAAAATACAGTCATGTCTCAGGATATAAAATCAATGTCCACAAATCAGTTGCCTTTGTATATGCCAATAACAGTCAAGATGAGAGGCTAATTAAGGATACAACTCCCTTCACCATAGCTTCAAAGAAAATGAAATACTTAGGAATATGCATAACAAAGGAGGTGAAGGACCTCTATAAAGAAAATTATGAAATTCTAAGAACGAAATAGCTGAGGATATTAACAAATGGAAGAACATACCATGCTCAACATTCTTAAAATGTCTATACTTTCCAAAGCAATCTACCTATTCAATGCCATTCCTGTTAAAATACCAACATCATACTTTCAAGATTTGGAAAAAATGATTCTGTGTTTTGTGTGGAACCAGAAAAAAACCCATGTAGCTAAGGCAGTTATTGGTAAGAAAAATAAAGCTGGGGGCATCACAACAGCTTTTAGGCTGTACTTGACCATAGTGGTCAAGACAGCATGGTACTGGCAAAAAAATAGAGACATAGATATTTGGAATCGAATAGGAAATGAAACTAACATCTTACAACCACCTAATCTTTGATAAACCAAACAAGAACATTCCCTGGGGGAAAGACTCCCTATTCAATAAATGGTGTTGGGAGAACTAGATGTCCACATGTAAAAGACTGAAACTGGACCCACACCTTTCCCCACTCACAAAATTGATTCAAGATGGATTATGGACTTAAATTTAAGGCATGAAACAATAAAAATCCTCAAAGAAAGCATAGGAAAATCACTGGAAGATATTGGCCTGGGGAAAGACTTCATGAAGAAGACTGCCATGGCAACTGCAACAACAACAAACACAAACAAATGGGACTTCATTAAACCGAAAAGCTTCTGTACAGCTAAGGAGACAACAACCAAGGCAAAGAGACAACCTACACAATGGAAAGGATATTTGCATATTTTGAATCAGACAAAAGCTTGATAAGTAGAATCTATAGAGAACTCAAATTAATCTACATGAAGAAAGCCAACAATCCCATATATCCATGGGAAAGAGACATGAATAGAACCTTCTCTAAAGAAGACAGATGAATGGCTAAAAAACATATGAAAAAATGTTCATCATCCCTACTTATTAGAGAAATGCAAGTCAAAACCACCCTGAGATACCATCTAACCCCAGTGAGAATGGCCCACATCACAAAATCTCAAAACTGCAGATGTTGGCATGGATGTGGAAAGAAGGGAACACTTTTACACTGCTGGTGGGACTGCAAATAACACAACCATTTTGGAAAGAAGCATGGAGAATGCTCAAAGAACTCAAAGCTAGGTCTCCCATTTGTTCCTGCAATCCCACTACTGGGCATCTACCCAGAAGGACAAAAATCCTTTTATCATAAGGACAATTGTACTAGACTGTTTATTGCAGCTCGATTTACAATGCCAAAGTTTGTTTTTTTGCAGTTTTTTTTGGCTGGGGCTGGGTTTGAACCCACCACCTCTGGTATATGGGGCCGGCGCCCTACTCCTTTGAGCCACAGGCGCACCCCCACAATGCCAAAGTTTGGAAACAGCCTAAATGCCCACCAATCTAGGAATGGATTAACAAGCTGTGGTATATGTACACCATGGAATACTATTCAGCCATTTTAATAAATGGAGACTTTACCTCCTTTGTATTAACCTGGATGGAAGTGGAAGACATTATTCTTGGTAAAGCGTCACAAGAATGGAGAAGCACGAATCCTATGTACTCAATTTTGATATGAGGACAATTAAGGTCACGGTGCGGGTGGGGGAAGAGGAGAGCTGAGAAAGAAGGAAGGAGGGGTGGAGAAAGAAAGAGCAGAGAGAGGGAAGGAGGGAGGGTGGTGGGGCCTTGGTGTGTGCCACACCTTTTGTGGGCAAGACACGATTGTAAGAGGGACTTTACCTAACGAATACAATCAGTGTAACCTGGTTTCTTATACACGCAATGAATCCCCAACAATTAAATAAATAAATAAATAAATGAAAAAATGTAGAGTTGACCTTCAAGTCATATCCACAATAACAACTTTGAGATAAATTAACTGGCAAATACCTTGAACTATAGATATGAGATTAAAAAATTGTTTATAATCTTGAGTTTGCAAAAGCTGTAAGCTAGTCAAAACACCCACAAGGTACAAAAGAATCATTGATAGATTTAACTATATGAAAAATGACATCTATCGCTTCTCAGCATTTTGGCTAAGATTAAGTGTAAAACATAAAAACATCTGGATAACAATAGTTAATATAAAGAATGCAGAGGATGTGACAGACTAAAAAAATACAACATGTAGAAATGACCGTGAGTAAATCTATAGAACATACAAATACTTACATAAATCGTTGAGGAAAAGACAACTCAATGGAAGAATGCACCACGGATCATAAACAGGAAATTTTCTGAATAAAAATATAAACAGTAAATATATAATAAGCTGTTCATATTTAATTTCTTCAAAGAAAACAAACTTCAATAATAATTTATTGCCAATCAGTTGGACAATAAAACATATTTATAATGTTCAGTACTAAAGGGAAAGTGAAGATATACCATAGTCTGGGTAGGAATGTAAATTGTTGCAGCATTTCAGAAGAACAATTTGGCTATATTTAGCAGGTAAATTTTTCTATGGCTTTCAGCACAGTAATTTTCAACCTAGCAACAATTTTGCATGTGTGAGAGGTGACATAACTAAGAGTATTTGTTGCATTATTGTTTAAAATACTAGGAAGTATAAATATCTGACAATAGAATCATGATAAAGGAATAATTGTGGCAAATGAATTATGCTGTTAGTACATGTTACACAACATTATGTCGTACAATGTATAAAAAAGACAAGGTAAAGTTTAATATGACATAGAAAGATCTCAGGGACATTTTTCTACTGAAAAAATCAAGTCACAGAGCCATAGGAACAATGTAATCTCACCTATGTTTTCAAGAATACCACAAAATGAAAATTGGAAAAGGTAAAACATTTTTTCAGAGCCAGGAATTGTGGTGACCACCTACAGTCCCAGGTCCTGGGGAGGCAGAGGTGGGAGGCCAGGCTGGGCAACCTGACCCATAGAAACCTCTGTCCTGAAAAGAAAAAAAGAGAAAGAACCATACTATGAACACAAATCACAGAAAAAGAGGGCTTGATGGTATAGACTAGTTCAGTAGACCAGCTGGTGACACCTGAAAACAAGAGGGAACTTTGAATTAGATAGGAGTCAGAATTCAGAATGAGTTTGGGGCTCAGATGTTTGCTTTGTGTTGGGATATTACTGGTAGAGGTGAGGAGGGGGAAACTTCTGGGTTGAATTCATCTTGTTAACAAAAATTAGTATGCAACAGAAAGGAAGAATTTACATAGAAATACATTAGTCTTCAATCTATTAAATTGGAAATTATAAAAATTGTTACAAATTCCTGTTGATGAGAGTTTATTTTTGAAGTTTAACTCTGTATCTATTTCTCCAATTTTTTTTTCAACTCCTTATCTATTGAATTTCAGTAGTCCAGCTAAGATAACTCTTTTTGGTGAGGCATGAAACGAATGAATGAACGAACGAATGAATAAAACACACGCATACATGCTGGTTTTATAACGAAGTTTTCTCCCAAGAGTGATTAGTTTAATACATCCAAATTCATGTTTTCTTCTTTTTTTTTTATGTTTTTTTTCTTTTATTGTTGGGGATTCATTGAGGGTACAATAAGCCAGGTTACACTGATTGCAATTGTTAGGTAAAGTCCCTCTTGCAATCATGTCTTACCCCCATAAAGTGTGACACACCCCAAGGTCCCACCCCCCTCCCTCCGTCCCTCTTTCTGCTTTTCCTCCCCCCCAATAACCTTAATTGTCATTAATTGTCCTCATATCAAAATTGAGTACATAGGATTCATGCTTCTCCATTCTTGTGATGCTTTACTAAGAATAATGTCTTCCACTTCCATCCAGGTTAATACAAAGGATGTAAAGTCTCCATTTTTTTTAATAGCGGAATAGTATTCCATGGTATACATATACCACAGCTTGTTAATCCATTCCTGGGTTGGTGGGCATTTAGGCTGTTTCCACATTTTGGCGATTGTAAATTGAGCTGCAATAAACAGTCTAGTACAAGTGTCCTTATGATAAAAGGATTTTTTTCCTTCTGGGCAAATTCATGTTTTCAGTCTGGCTTCATGTTGACCTTTCTGTACCACACCTGATTCTGTATGGTGAACACGCAATCCCACCTGGGACATTCCCAGGCTGATGCCAGCCCTGGGAACTCGACTGATCCGTGTTCTATGCTTAACCCACTTTTGGCTCTTGTTGAACTGATACAGGATTTATTTGCAAGAAGCTTCAGATTGTAATACATTACTTATTCACTGTATAAGAGGGCCTTGTTTAAAAATGAATGAAGCACTGACACAAGCTACGTGTGAACAAACCTTAGAATCATCACGCTAAGTGAAGGAGACAGTCACAGACGAACATACATTTTATGATTTCATTCATATGAAATATTCAGTATGGGCAAATCCTTAGAGGCAGAAAGTACATTAGTGATTGCTTAGGTCTGGGACTAGGGGATGGGATGAAGGAATAGGGCTAAGAAGCGAAGGATACGAGGTTGATTTTGGGGAGTAATTAAAAGTTCCAAAATTGTGGTATTGTTACCATAACTTTATGATTATTTTAAAATCCAATGGATTGTAAGCTTTATACGGGTGGGTATGTAAATTTTATCATACTAAAACTATTATTCATAGTACAAAATGTTTTGTAGTTTTCCGTGGACAGGTCTCAGACTTTTATGGTTAAATTTATGCCAAAGTATTTCAATCATTTTCATGCTATTACAGTTGGAACTGCTTTTTAAATTAATAACTGGATTGTTCATTACCAGTTTGTAGGAGAATAACTTACTTTTATTGAACTGGTATCCTGTAACTTGGCTAAATTTTTTCTTAGCTCTAATAGTTCTTTTTGCGTGTGCGGATGATTCAGGGTTTCTGTCCCTCAAGTAATCTTTTGTAACTAGAACTAGCATTACTTCTTCCTTTCCAATCATCTTTTCTTGCCTAATTGCTCTGGCTGGAAAGTCTAGTTCAGTGTGTATGGAAATGGAAAGAGTGGACAGTGTCCTCTTGTTCCTGGTTTTAGGGAGAAATCTTTCAGTTTTTCACCTTTAAGAATGACGTGGAAGACATTATTCTTAGTAAAGCATCACAAGAATGGAGAAGCATGAATCCTATGTACTCAATTTTGATATGAGGACAATTAATGACAATTATGGTTATGGGGGGGGAAGCAGAAAGAGGGAAGGAGGGAGGAGGGTGGGGCCTTGGTGTGTGTCACACTTTATGGGGGCAAGACATGATTGCAAGAGGGACTTTAACAAATGCAATCAGTGTAACCTGGCTTATTGTACCCTCAATGAATCCCCAACAATAAAATAAAAAAAAAAGAATGATGTTAGCTGTGGGGTTTTCACAGATGCCTTTTCTGATTGACAAAGAAAGCCTTCTTTCAAAGCAACCCTGTTCCTAGTTGGTTGAGATTTTAAATGTGAATGGGAGTTGTATTTGTCCCATACCTTTTCTTATGTTTATTAGAAATCTGATCCTGTGATTTAATATTCTTCCCTTTATTCTGTTAACATGATGTATTACGCTGACTGAATTTTGTATTCTGACCAATCTTGCACTCCTGGATGAAATCCTACTTGGTATACGTATATAACTCTTTTTATATGTTGCTAGATTCCATCTACTAGTATTATGGCAAGGAATTTTTTTTACCTGTATTCATGATGGGTCTTGGTTTAGAATATTCTATTTTCATAAGGTTTCTGTCTGGTTTTGGTATAAAAATAACATGGGCCTCGTAGAACGAGTTGGTGTTTCCTCTATTTCTATTTTTTGGAAGATTTTGTGAGGTAGTGGTATTAACTCTTCTTTAAACATTGGGCAGAATGTATCAAGAAGGCTTATGGTCCTGCGTTTTCTTTGTGCAAATTCTGTTGTTATGAATTTGATCTCTTCATATTTTAGGTGTGTTCAGATATTTTACCTCTAGTATAGTGAGTGTTATTGTTTGTGTCTTTCTAGAATTTTTTAATTGCTTTTGTCAACCCAAATACACATTAAATAAAGTATCTTGGTAAAATAATACAATCCCACCTGTTTACAGTTCTATTTCAATAATTTTTTAGAGAAGCTAAAAAACATCTTTACTGAGGGTGGCGCCTGTGACTCAACGGAGTAGGGCACCGGCCCCATGTGACGGAGGTGGCTGGTTCAAGCCCAGCCCCGACCAAAAGTGGCAAAAAAAAAAAAAAGTATTGAATTAACTATGAATGAATACCAGTTAACCACACATAGATCAATATACTCTCTACCTCCCACTATTTCTTTTGGATGCTTGAAATTCATTTCTGATGTCTTTGGACATGACTTACTTGCAAACTGCCTAAATGAAGCAGAAATCATTGGTTTTGTTTTTGTCTTGGTGTATCTATTTATTGTTTGTAAAAATTACTTTAAAATTTTCACTTTTTGCAAATGTTAATAAGTAATATCTTATCAGTGTCCAGGTCTTACACAACTTTTTTCAAACTTCATCCTAAGTATTTAGTATTTTTGATGGTATTGTACATGGAATCTTGTGTTAACAGACTTTTCCTTTTAGAACAGTTTGATATTTACAGAGAAATTCAGCAGATAATGTAGAGTTTCCAAATACCCCCTGCACAGATGTCATGTAATCCTTACATTAACAACTTTTATGGTACATTTGTTTTAATTAACGAGCCAATATTGATAACATCACCAAGTACCCATTTGTGGGAGGAAGATCACAGATAAAAGTGCCATTTTCATCGCATTGTATCAGGATACATACTGTCATCATGATCTATGACTTTTGACATGGACCTTGCCCATCTGGCTGCCATAGTGTTTGTGTGATTTCTCCCATGTAAAGCTAGTCTTTGTTCCCTCTTCCATCTTGTGCTCGTTGGAAGGAAGTCAGTATGTCAAGCCCACACTTATGAAATGAGGCGTTGTGGTCCCGAGTATTAGGGTACAATATCTACACCATTTAATTAAAATTATTCGAAATGGGAGATTTGTCTCTTCTCCCCCACTTATTAATTTATCTATGTAGTAAATATCTATGGACTCAAAGATGTTTAGCTTATGTTATGAGTTTAATCCTATACTCCATTTTTGTTGCTTAAATCATTAAAGCTTTGGCCCTTGAGAGCTTGTTCTACTGGTTTTGTGTCCTGGTGAAATACAATACTGATGGAGGGTGTTGTGGTTTGGGGTTTTGTTTTGTTTTGTCTTTAAGCACTTTTGAGTAATGTTAATCAAGGCTGAATAAAATAATTTGAGATTTAGAATTTTTTCATTCCTTATTTATTCTGCATTCTTCAAGTTCAGAACAGCAGAAACCCCATTTGGAATAAGTAAAACAAAGTACTTCGTTGGCTCAGGGGAAACAAAGTCCACCAGTGAATCAGGCATAGCTAGTTCGAGGTAAACCATATAAGGACCCAATCTCTATTCTCTCCTCCACCCCAATCTCTTTGCTTTATGTTCTGTTGTATTGGCTTCTCTTTGGCCAGTTTCCCTCCCGGGATGGCTCCACTGCATATTTGAAGCCTTACAGTTGTAACGTCATCAAGGAAAGAAAGAGAATTTTACTTTCAACACGTGCATACAAGTCTCAGAATTGAAACTTTGGCCTGTCTTGGGCACATGTATGCTCTTAAACCAGGTGCTGTAGTGGAGGGAATTGAATTCTCAGATCAGCCAGGTCCAGTCACCAGCCCAGCTGAATCTCATTGCAGTCAGCCCCCTGTGAAGCATTGGGACTGAGCAGAGGGGAGGTTCCCTGATGAAACAAGGCCTCCAATACCAGCTGATAGGAGTAGATGCTGGGCAGGCGACAAACAGAAGCCCTCACAGGTGATGATTAGCATGAACACGTTTGGGTTTGCCTCTTCTGCATTGCAATAGAATTCATTGTCCTTATTTCTCCTCCTTCAGGTTAGAAGTCATACCAAATTCATTTGTGGATGCCTTCTTTCTCTTCTTTCCAGACTCATCTTCGGTGTTTGGAAAGTGACCAATCCTGGAAAGATTTCTCGTTTTGATGAAGGAATTTTTTACACTCATGACGCATAGATTAGTGTGTAAATAATGAAAATACAATAAATCCATAAACACATGATAATCTGAGAAACAAATATTATATCATCTGATGACTGTGATCCTCTTCTTGTTTCTCAAAGACTAATTATTTTACATATCTGCTGATCATCACAGCTGAATCTTATATAGCGCATCTTAGGTGCCAGCATTTTCTATCTGTTCATTTAATCTTTATAACAATCCAATGAAGTATCAATAGATGCCTTTACAGTTTGATGTTTCAGTAAGATGAATGCCTCAGTAAGAGTGAGAGCTGGGCCTATGAAGGTGGGGAGTCTGGATGGAGTCCACAGTCTTTTTTTTTTTTTTTTTGCAGTTTTTGGCCGGGGCTGGGTTTGACCTACCACATCCGGTATACGGGACCGGTGCCCTACTCCTTTGAGCCACAGGTGCTGCTGGATTCCACAGTCTTTACCACGATGCATTACTGTCAGGCACTGAGCTAAAGCCTGCCGTGTGAGTAGGACAGAGTCTCCCATTATAAAGACTTGTGCAAGCAGGAGGCAGACATCATGTGCATACACGTGAAAAGTGCTTGTTGTCAGAACAGCCCTTAAGGGGAGCTGTGTGTTGGTCCATATCACTAAAAGATATTGTGTGAGGGCGTGCTCACTTACCAAGGCCGTAGTGGGGCAAAGTGGTGTACTTAGAACCTCCCAATGTCATATGTGTGGTGAATGCTTTACTATGTTTATGCTAAGGTTGGATTAATGTTGACATAGGACTGACTAGTCTTACGATTAGATTATATTTCAGAAATGGTTCTTATGAGCATGTAATTGTTTATATATTGATTTCATATTACCTTAATAACTGGCACACTAGGATGCAATGTATGGAGTACACTGGGTATTTATTTTTCCATTCTTGCAATATTTTACTAAGAAGAATGTATTTCCACTCCATGCAGGTAAATGTAAACGATGTAAAGTTTAATAAAACACTAATATAGTCCAGTTCAGGGGTAGAGGGAAGCAGGGTGTGGGCATTTGGCAGAAGGAGGGAGAGCATGAGGCAGGAGCTCAGCTAATGTGCACACTGTCGGGGTGTGTAACACACCCTGGTGAGGGGCTCTTCTACAAAGTTCTAAGGATCAAATATAAAATGGAAATATAAAGGTGTTGCATCTGAATGTGAACATTTAACTATTAGTATTATCAATTGTGAGTATAGGCTTTGGGAGGAGATAAGGCAAATTCCATGTCAGAGGAACAGTGATTCCGGTCATTTGCACCTCATGTCAATATGACACCAATGGGACATTATTTCCTGACCCCTCTGCTTTTTACAGAAAAACAAACTGGATCATACTGTGATAAAAACCAAACTGATGGGAGCATATTTACAGATACACTTCAACAACTGCTGATCTGTGGTTCAGAAGGCCATGTGTGGGTTTGAGGGGAGAGAGGGGTTAGGTATATTATGCTGAAAATAATTTTCTCTTGTTTTAGTGTAGTTGGTGGCAAAGGTCATCATCAGCTGGGGATGGTTGTTAATCCAGCGCATTCTGATTTCGTTCCTCACATTTATGTGTACTAAAGAAGCCAACTTGGCATTCATCTGTTCCTAATGGAATTCTGCACTCAGGTGGTGGCTTTTAGCAGCAGATTCTGTTAAAAAAAAAAAGAAAGAAAGAAAAGATTATATTACAGAAATGAGCTCAAAACTAAGCTAACCCCTCACTTTTCTAAGGATGGTATGTGGACCAGCATCTTCCACATCATCTCAGAACTTTCTAGAAATGCAGAATTTCAGCACCACCTCAGAGCTACTGAATCAGAACGTACCTTTTATGAGATTCCTTGGAGATGCCTAAACATAGTAAAATTGGAGCTAAAGTAAAAATAGAAAATCAGCACTTGCATCTGTCAGTATCAATTGATGAATCCTGATTGTCCTTAGTGGCTGAAGCAGTTTACCTTTATCTGGCAGCCTGGACATTCAGATTCTGTTCAGCCTGAGATCCTGGCACATGCTTAGAAAAGGCTAGCCTGACCACCAAAGAAGAACAGAGATTCCTTGGAACACAGGCCCACGCAATCTGGGGCTCCTGGCTATCCTAATGTGGTCGGGGTTGACAGGTGGAAAAAGCAGAAGCCTATCAGGCAGCAGAAAGGAAAACCACTTGGGGCCAGGCACTGGAGTAAGCAGAGCTCTCCAGGAGCTTGGTGAGCAAGCCACCCCTGGAATAGGAGGAGAATGGTACCCTCTGCTGACAGGGCTGGACATTCCTGCTGCTGGCAAAGGAAAACTATTTGAAAGGTCCAGATCCATTGTCATAGAGCAGGCAATGAAGGTGAATTTGGACCTGACAGGCAATCCCTTAATAACAGCACACTAGGATGCATTTAACCAGTTTCCTATTAGCGGACGTGTTGGTGTTTCCCGTTTTTCACCATTCTCAACCATGTTGCTATGAGTGACCATAGGCATACAGATTCTCACACTTGATTATTACATGAGAAGTTGAAATTGCAGAGAGGGACATGAGAATGCATCCCATTCTAGTGTTAATCAAGTAAGTCCTGGGCTAAAGTTTGCTGGTGAAAACACAGAAATCAGCAGCTGCCCAGATTACATAGGGATGGTCAAAAGCCTTATTGGGAGTTGGGCACCATTGCTTTTTTTAAGATTCACTGGAGATATAAGAAAAATAGTTATTTACTAAATCCTCATAGGCACCAGGTTTCCTCTTTCATCTCTGAAAGGTCTTAGTCACTGGGGGCTCCCAGCACAACACACCCCTACCCTGCCACACCAGAGGACCATCATAGCTCCTTCAATTCCTTCTTTATTTGGTACCTGAAGAGCCTATTTTTCACCCTTGGGAATATTTCTATATTTGTCTTGTGCTATTTGAAACATGTCCAGGTGTTTGTAAACAGAACCAGGAGGTCTAGAAAGGCCCTGTGTCCTGCATGGAAGGCTTGTCCATCCTACTTTTCTTTGTCCCCTTTATCCTCAACACATCCTCACCCAGAAATCCCTTCAATTCAGCCTATGGGTGGTCACTGCTTGAAGACATACTTTAATCCATTCATCAGCTAAGCACCCACATTATGCCAGGCAATCCGTACAAGGATCCCCAAGGACAGATGCTGTTGCCTCCATTTTGTACACATGGAAACTATGGGTAAAAGCCTGAGGTGACAGAGCTTTAAATAGTAAAGCTTGACTGTGACACCAGATTCCCCAGTGGAAGCCCAAAGCATGGCCACGTTTTAGAAAATATTGTAATGAGGGAAAGGGGGAAAGGGCCAGTGGGTTTCTGCCCTGGCTCAAAAGGCCTCACTGTGCCCTATGATCTCTTGTGGCTCCCAAGGAAGTCCTTCCCTGTTAGTTCTGGACCTGGTGGGGGCTTCCTCCAGTGACCCTTCCCATGGTCGCCTGAACACCTGTTCACACATACACAGGCTCTTTCATAAGTCTTTGTTTCTCAAAGGCACCGTTGTGTTTGGAGTTCTTGATCCAGCCAGGTGTTACTAGTCAAGGTGCGGTGCTTCCTCCCAAGGGTCAGGCCCTCCCCGCCTGGTGCATTTCTTAGAGATGTTCCCTGGCAGAGAGGACCAGCAAGCAGTGAGGGCTTCACCAACCTTTCCTGAGCATCGGGCAGAAGTACAGGATGGGGACCACCCACCTATGTCTTTGATTATTGCTTCCCACAAGAGCCAGTCATCCTTTACTTTTGTTAATTTATATATTTTTCTCCCTTTCAGATTTACACACAACACACACAAAAATACATGCACAAAGACCCTGAAACATCATCGCAATATTCACTAACTGACTTGAACATTTACTGTGCCATGTACTGTTCTACTGTAACTATTTTCCACGTGTAATATGGGCTGAATGTGTCCCCCTGAAGAGCATATGTTGATGTGCTAACCCTCAGTATGTCATCATGTGACTGTACATAGACATAGGACCTTTAAGGAGATATTGAAGTTACAGTGAGGTCATTAGGGTGAACTCTAATCCAACACTGCGGTCATAATCTTGAACTTCCAGCCTCCAGAATTCTAGGATAATAATTGTTTATGCCACCAGGTCTGTAGTACTTTCTTATGACTTCTCTAGCAAACTACTACCATGTGTAGGGGCCAGCTGGCAGACAGGTTGGGAGATGAGGCAATGACTCAGAATAGACAGGAGGAAAATGGCAAAGGCAGCAGACACTGTGATTAAAACCTACAAGGCACAAAGCAGCAGGAAATGGAGAAAGAGTCCCCTAAGGCAGTGGTTCTCAACCTGTGTGTCGTGACCCACAAGAACTGTATTAAAGGGCCACAGCATTAGGAAGGTTGAGAACCACTGCCCTAAAGGAACTCAAGGAAGAGAGCCACTTCTGATAGCCAAGCCAAGTAAGGAAATGTTTTAGGGATAACAAGTCCTTCCCAATCCTACCAAATGCACAGACATCCAAGTGGGCTGCACCTTATAGCTGCCAGCAAAGATGGCTGCCAGGGCAAAGGTGGGCAGGGAGGCCACCTGAGTAAGGTTACACACTAAGCAAGAGTTAGGAAGTGAGTGAACTGAATGTACAGAATGTTCTGCAGCCTCACCAGTGAGATCGTCTAAGTAAAGGTCCCTGGCTCTGCCCTGCTGTAAGCAGCCTTCCCTTCCCCCAAGGCAGGTACTTCCCCCAGGAGAAGGCAAAGGGCACCAGGGATGCCACTGCCCTGCTGGTGGCTGAATCCAAAGACCTGGAGGGAACTTTCTTCATGTAACTCAAAGCGTAAAATGCTCTTCCTTATGGGTGCCATGGTCCAGATTTGGGAAAGGTGCTGGGGGACCAGAGTTAAGGGACAAAGGCAACTTCTTAGAGGTGAACCTCTTTCTGACCTTCAGTTGCGGCTGAGCACCTGGATTCTTGGATTATGCATTAATGGGAAATGCAGGGGCTGGAGACACGACAAGCCCACCTCCAACAAAGCCTTGGGTGGGTGTTGAGGACGCTCTAATGGAGACGCTGCTGCCCGATGAGCCCACTCCAGTGGTGGTGGTGTTCTGATGGAAGGTGGCACTGGAGGTGGCTCCACGTGCAGGTTTCTTGACAGGCAGGCTGGGCACCTTGAAGACCTCGCTTGTTGGGATGGGTGTGCCCGGCCTTTTCTGACGTAAGCTTCCCCCATAGCTGGTGGTAGTGCTCATGGTCCCATTCTGTGCTGCTCCGACGCTAAACTCTCCTGATGTGGATCTAGAGCCTGGTGTAGCCACACTGATTCCCAAGGCCCTGCTGCCAGCTGGAACTGCTGAGGCTGCTAATGTGTAGGAGCCAAGCACTGAGCCACTGGTCCCACTGCTGGTGGTTTGGGTTGTAGCTGTCAAGCCAGAGGTGGTGGCTGTTGGTCTGGGGTATCCTCACTCATCTCAATGTCTTGACTGGAAGGTGGGACTGCCAATGTCCCCAAGGAGAAGGCATGTGACACCGATCTACGGGACCTACTTCTGCTGGTTTTGGTTGTAGCTGCAGAGGCAGGGATGGTGGCTGCAGCAGAGCTGTCACCTGAGGTATCCTCACTCATCTCAACATCTTCACTGGCAGGTGGGGCAGCTGATGTCCCCAGTGGGAAGGGACCAGACATTGAACTAATGGGGCCTCTGCTGCTGGTTTGGGTTGTGGCTCTAAAGCTGGGGTGGAGGCTCTAGCAAAGGAGCAAACAGCCATGGTGGTAGCCAAGGCTGGCTGAGTGGCGGCAGGTGTGCCCAAGGCAGAGGCTGTGGTTACCAAACCTCCAAATGCTGAATGAGCAGCAGTGCCAAAGCCTGGCTGGCATGAGGTTGGTTTTGGCTTTTTAGCTGGGGCCGGGCTGCAGAGTTTCCATATGCCAGAGTTCTGCCACAGCTTGGGGTAAGGCCTCGCTTGGTAGCCCACTATCGTGGCCCATCAAGTGGCCTTATATGCAGGCTGGGGACTGGCTCCAGGATATGATGGGAGAGGAGGTTTCTTGCTTGAGGCAAAGGGAATTTTCAATGCTGGGGTCGTTGTGTTACTGATGGTCAGCGCTGGCTGGCTGCTGGGGGCTGGGCTTGAGGTGGTCAGGATGCCGCCCAATCTACGGAAGCCGACGGAGCTGCTGCTGCTGGCTGTCTGAACAGCACTGGGAAGGGACTGGCTGAATCCAGAGGTGGTGACTGTGGTTGATGCATGCTTGGAAGTAAACTTGGTAACCTGGATGATGGAGATCTTGGCTAGGATAAAGCTGTCACCGGAGGTAGGGAGTGCCCCAGAGAGAAAGGGCTGTGCTGTGTAAGGGGTGGTGCTCCGCACACTGCTTCTGGTGTGGCTCACACTGCTCAGGGAAGATGAGGAAGGCACAGTAGGAGCCGCTTAAGATGGAGGGATGGAAGGTGGGGTGCTCAGCATTCTAAACTGAAATCCTTGCATGGGGGTGGCAGTTGGGGCTGATAGGGCTTGAGATTTGGTAAACGTCTCCACTGGAAGAGATACAGGTGACCTGGTGTAGTGTCTGGTGGGTCCACCTCCATCATCTCGACTGTGGAATTTGAGTCTGTAGTGGTGTCTGGAAGGGGCCCTGACTGTGAAAAGCCCATCCGAGCCAGAAGGCTGAGTGTCGTTGCAGACAGATGGTCCTCAGTGGTTCCCAGTCTGGCAGATTCTGGGAAGGGTGGGAGGCCTGGGGGATTCTACCTTTCATTCCAGCTTCCCAGCAGTGGGTTAGTGCTTGGGGCTGGGAGGGAGGCCATGGAGGACACAATCTCTGCAGGAGATGAGGTAAAAGTCAATGCAGGCTGCATGGTGGCTGGGGTTTCAGGGAGGCAGGTGGAGGCAGCTTCAGTCGTGTCTGCCAAATGCTTGTTAAACCAATCGAATGAAGCTTTCTTTTCTAAGTCCAGGTCTTCTGCAGTGATGGAATAGCCAAGCTCGGGATGTGGAGGCAAAGTCAGAGGTTCCCCCCGCCTACAACGCAGCAGCTGAAACTTTCGTTTTCGCGGCCCAGAGCTGTGAGGTGCAGATGGGGAACTGCAGGAGTTTTGTTCTTTCCGCGTGGTCGTTTCTGCAGCCTTCTCTCCCTGGGACTCCTTGTCTGTGACAGGTGGAGTTGAGGAACTGGAATGATGACACAGCTTTTCTCCTATTATTTTCTGTGCTGGCCTCTGTTGTGTCTGGGAGCTGGATAAGGAGGGTGAGGAACTGGGGCCGCTTCTCTTCTGGAGCTCTGTGAAGCCTCGGGTAGAGCTGTAGGAACTGGTAACGGCATTGCGTCTGGGGACGTGGACGCCACATGTGTACGTGCTGGCCAAGGAGCTCACAGAAGATGTGCACGATCTCTTATTCAAGGGGTCCTCTGAGCTCTGGGAATCGGGACCTTTCTTCAGAGATTCAGGCTTAGGCACCAAAGGAGCGGGGACTCCTTTGGCCACCAGGGGCTCAAGGGCTGAATGTCCAGTCCCACTGCTGTCATGGCAACTTCTTTTATTTTCCTGGCCATCAGCAAATATTTGGTCTTCTCCCCTCATTATCTTTTTCATCCTGTCAAAAGTGTCCTTCCCGTGCCAGAGCGAGCTATGCCAGACTCTCCACCATACAACACTTGCCATTAAACCTCTCTTCCCATCTGTCCATGGGCCCCAGAAGAATCTCAGGATTCCACTGCTGTCCTTCCTTTTGTATAACACAGCCTTGACAGGTCTCTGCCTAGCTCAGGCACAAAGCTAACCCCTCCACACCTGACAGGTAAGCTCCAGGAGGTGGTACTTTGAGTGACACACAAGACGGGGTCCTCTTAATAATAGCGATACCATTGACATCAAGCAGAATTGGTCCTCAGCTTTGGCTGCCTCTTAAGTCTGTCTGAAGTTCTTATTCAGTAGTCCTCAGACATGCCGACTAGAAAACAGGCAAGAAGAGGAGCTGAGGGGTTAGTGTTAGGTCTGAGGTAGTTATGCTCTTTGGCAGCTCTAGCCAGCATCTTTGGTGGCCCCAAAGGCTCACACATGATGGCCCTTGCCACTTATTCCTTGAGCTCCCCACCAGACCTCACCTTTTAGGGAAAACTCTCTCCCTTGGTTCCTATGTTTTCTGCTCAGCCAAATAGAGAAAGAATCTCCCAGCCACCTTCCCAGTGTGAAAAGAAAGTGCAGGAGGGCGGCTTCCACCTCCGGGGTGACTTCTGGGATGGTGGTGGTTGAAGGGGCTGAGTCCCTTTGGGCCATCTTTCTCTATTGGGCGGAGGCAGTGTGCTAAAGTTCCCTGCTTGCTTGTCCTTCCTGCTGCTTCTCTCTCTCTCTTTCTCTTGGACCTGCTTTTGGGCTTCCAGTCTTTATGCAGTAAACAGACCCAGCAGGACCTTCCCATGGTGGGCTCAGCCAGGACCCAGCTCTCCAAGTTCCAGTGTTGGCCTGTGACTGGGTGGTAAGTTGAGTGAGCTCCACCCAGAGGGCTATGCTGTCATCACTTCAGAGAGGAAGAAAGGAACCTCACTTGAGCCTCAGATCTCACTGTGTTCTCCAATACATTAATAAAGCTGATTTTAATCCTCTCCTGGCCACTGTGTCTGGTGTCTACTGGGAACAGGTTGTGGGGGGGGGGGCAGGGGCAGGATGGTGGTGAATGTTTAGGATTTCTGTAACCTCCAATGTTGCAAACTTGGAAGGAGTTGAGAAGGATGCTCCTGCCTGAACTTTGGGCATCAGAGGGTGACTGCCCAATGACATTAGCCCTGATGGTCCTTACCATTCGGTGAGAGAACTTTGGAGTTGATATTAGTAAAGAATAGAGGTTTGGTTAGAGTCATACATGCCTATTCACTAATACTTACTCGAAATACCTCTTTGGAAATGGAACCAAGCCCATTTTCCTTGGACTGTAAAGGAAAACATTCAGCAGGACAAAGATGTGCTTTCCTTGAGTACCAAGTACTGAAACATGACTTGAAAAATTCCAGCAGTGTCTCCCACCAGTATTCTTTGCCTCCATTCCTCCCATCCTACAAAATTGTAATTATGACCATTGAATTTCCAAGGAGACCACTCTGCAAGGGTGAGGACACACTAACAAACCTAAGTTACTTTCTCCTCTGCTTGGCAGCTACGGTCATCATAAGAAGTCAAAAACCTTAGTGTTCTGGTTGAAGCATCAGTCTCCTAGAATTTCCTGGGTGTGAATCACCCCCCTCCCTCCTTAATCTGCCAGAGTTTTCTGACACCCTTGAGCTTCTGGTTCTGCAAAGTTGCAGACTCTGAGCAGAGGTGGCCACATAAAGGTACTGCTTTCATATAATTTGTCCCCCAAACCAGAACTCTTTTAAGAGTGAAAGGGGTGTTTCTCATGATTGTGTCATAGCAACAGGCATTAACTAGGACTGTTGCAGACACTCTAAGTCTTTGCTTAATCAGCCGGGTGCCTTCTTCTAACAACTCTTTTATCATGTTCTCCAGTAATATTGACAAGGTGAAATAGGGGAGGACTATTGCCCTATAGCTGCAACTCTCCTTTTGTCATCAATAATCAGATTAAAAATCACTAAAATAATTATGTGTTTTGGTGTAAGATTATTAAACACACAGATTGTTTTAAATAAAACTTTCTTACTAATAGGTTGAACACACTTATTTGTTTACTATTAATAATGCTTATTTTCTTGTGTAGTGTGGGGTAAGTAGAAGATTAGAAGGGTCTCATTGCTGTCTTTAATTTCATACTTTTGATTTTGACATGTATGTTCTGCACATTCCGAGCAGTAATGATCAGCTTAATTGTGAGCAACTGATTCACACCAAATACACTCAATAATGAGTTTTACAGAAAGCCACATTGATCTGAGAGGTGTCAGCCTTCTGGACACTTGTTGGATGTTGGATGTGCCATGCACACACATTACTCTTGATAATGTGAGCCAAGCACTATAAGTACAAGGAATCACAGTTAGAAAGCTGCCTCCCCAGGAAGTCTGCCCTAACACACCAGATGTTCTCACATCTCTGCCTATCTCAGAAGGGGTAGAGACACACATATACATTTCACTCCAAGTCCTATGGTTTTGCAAATTTCTTGTAGTAGAGGATGGCAGCTAAATACCTGGGGCAGAATTAGACTACATTTCCTAGCTCTTTCCACCTTCTGTGTATTTAGGAATGGCCATATTTCTGAATTATGGCCAATGAAATTTGAACGAGAGGTGATATAAATTGCTTTCAAACTTTGGGCCAGGTGTGAGTTTCCATCTGTCACTGTGGTGACCTTTAAGCCACCAGTTGAGGATGGTAGAACTGCCAGCAACTTGGATCCTTGAATGACTTCATGGCAGAGCACCCTAGTCCATTTTGTGCTGCTATAATAGAATATCTGAGACCAGGTAATTTATGAAGAACAGAAAATTTTTGGTTCATGATTCTGAAGGCTGGAAAGTCCCAGGTTGGGGGGCCAGCATCTGGTAAGAGCTCTCTTGTTGTGTTATAAGCAAGAAGGGAGTGTGTGTGTGTGTGAGAGAGAGAGAGTGTCAAAGGCTTCATCAGGGACCTACTCTCTCTCTTTTTTTTAATTAATTTATTTTTATTGTTAAATCATAGCTGTGTACATTAGTGCAATCAAGGGGTACAATGTGCGGGATTCATATACAATCTGAAATATTCTCATCAAACTGTTCAACGTAGCCTTCATGGCATTTTCTTAGTTATTGTATGTAGGCATTTGTATTCTGTCTTTAGTAAGTTTCGCCTGTACCCATTCTAAGATGTACCATAGATGTGGCCCCACCCATGACCCTCCCTCCAACAAAACGTCCCCCCTCCCTTCCCCTTCCTTGGCCCTTTCCCCATAGTCTTGTGCTATACTTGGGTATAGCCTTCATGTGAAAGCTATAATTTAGCTTCATAGTAGAGCTGAGTACATTGGATACTTTTTCTTCCATTCCTGAGATACTTTGGTAAGAAGAATATGTTCCAGCTCCATCCATGTAAACATGTAAGAGGTAAAGTCTCCATCTTTCTTTAAGGCTGCATAGTATTCCATGGTATACATGTACCACAATTTGCTAGTCCATTCGTGGGTCGATGGGCAATTGGGCTTCTTCCATGGCTTAGCAATTATGAATTGGGCTGCAATAAAATTTCTGATACAAATGTCTTTGTTATATTGTGACTTTTGGTCTTCTGGGTATAAACCTAGTAAAGGAATTATAGGATCGAATGGCAGGTCTATTTTTAGGTCTCTAAGTATTCTCCAAACATCCTTCCAGAAGGAATGTATTAGTGTGCATACCCACCAGCAGTGTAGAAGTGTGCCCTTTTCTCCACATCCACGCCAACATCTCTGGTTTGGGGATTTTGTTATGTGGGCTACTCTTACTGGGGTTAGGTGATATCTCAAAGTAGTTTTGATTTGCATTTCTCTGATGATTAAGGATGATGAGTTTTTTTTATGTGTTTGTAGATCGTGTGTAATGACATTAATCCATTCATGAGGGCAGAGCCCTCATGACCTAATCACCTCTTAAGGGTTCCACTTCTCAACACTGTTGCATTAGGGATTAAGAGAACAGAAAACACAATAGATAAAATTCATAAAACAAAAAGGTTGTTCTTTTTAAAGTGCCAATGAAATTGAAAACATTTACTTAGATAGACCAAGATAAAAACAGAGCCCTTAATTTGTTAAAACCAGGAAATAGAGAATGTCATTATAGACTTTATAGAAGTAAAAAGGAATGTAAGAAAATACTATGAATAATTGTGTATCTACAATTTAGCGAACCTAGACAAATAGAAGAATTTCTTGAAACACACTAAACAAACTTAAGAAGAAATGTAAAATTGACAGATTTTCTGTAACATACATATGTAACATATTAAAAGATTGAATTTGTAATAAAAAATAGATCTATAACATAGATGTATAACATATTAAAAGATTGAATTCGTAATAAAAAAAGTGTAGGTCCTGATAGCCACACTGGTAAATTCTACCAAACTTATAAAAACAAAAAAATACTTTACAAATTCTTCCAAAAAACAGAATGAAGAAAAGTCTCCATTTACTCTGAGGTCAGTATTCACTCTGATATAAAACTAAAGACATTACAAGAAAGATAAAGTACAAACATATTCTATGGGTACAGACGAACAGATCCTCCAAAATATACAAGTGAACTATATACAGCAGCATATGGAAAGTATTATACACCAGGATCAGGTGGGATTTATCCCAAAAGTGAAAGGTTATAGGAAAATCAATGAAATACACCATATTAGTAGAGTAAAAGATAGAAACAGCATGATCATTTCAACAGATGTAGAGAATGCATTTATCAAAACATAAAACTCCTTTACAAAAAAACAAAACCAAAAAAAAAAAAAAGAAAGAAAGAAAGAAAGAAAAAGGCTTGGCGCCTGTAGCTCAAGTGGCACATCCACCACAGCTAGCAGGTTCGAATCCAGCCTGGGCCTGCCAAACGACAATGCCAACTGCAACCAAAAAAATAGCCGGGTGTTGTGGTGGGCACCTGCAGTCCCAGCTATTTGGGAGGCTGAGGCAAGAGAATGGCTTAAGCCCAGGAGTTGGAGGTTGCTATGAGCTGTGACGCCATGGCACTCTACTCAGGGTGACAGCTTGAGACTCTGTCTCAAAAGAAAAAGAAAAGAAAAGAAAAAACCACTTAGTGAACTTGGAATAAAAAAAAGTTCTCAATCTGATAAAGGCTATGAAAGTCCTACAGCTATCATACTTGGCAGCATACTTGTTAGGGCTGGAATAAGACAAGGATATCTCTTCACCATTTCTATTCAATGTTGTACTGCAAGTTGCAGCCAGGGCAATTAAGGAAGAAAAGGCGATAACAGGCATCTAAATTGGAAAGGAATAAATAAAACAATGTCTGGTTCCCATGAAATAAAATTGTATGTAGAAAATCCAAAGGAATCCACAAGAGTAATTTTAGAAAAAGAAAAAAATGAAAAAAATGAGAGTAATTTTAGAGCTAACAAGTTTAATAGGGTTGCATGATATAAGATCATGATAGTAATTACATTTTTGTATGCTGGCATGGGACAATCAGAAACTGAAATTAATAATACAATTTCATTTACAACAGTATCAGAAATAATGGAACATTTAGCAATAAATTTAACAAAAGAAGTACAATACTTGTACTTTGTAAATAACAAAATTGAAAAAATAATTAAAGAAGATCTAAATAAACGGAAAATCATTCCCTGTTCATGGATTGAAAGACTTAGTATTGCTAACATGGAAACACTCCTTAAATTGACTTACAGATTCAAGGCAATCCCTATCAAAATCTCTAATTCCTGTTTTGTAGAAATTGACAAGCTAATTCTAAAATTTCTATGGAAATACAAGAGACCCACAATAGTCAAAGCACTCTTGAAACTAAAACGTGTGCATGCCAGTAACATTCTGGAACAAAAAAAAGCATCAGAGAACACACACTTGGTGATTTCAAAACTTAATGCAAAGCTGTAGTAGTCAAGATGGTGAGGTACGAGCTGGTGGATAGATATGTTGATCCATGGAATAGAATTGTGAGCTCAGAAATTTATGTATACGTGGACAATTGATTTTCAAAAAGGGTGCCAAGAGAAAGAGGGAAAGAATAGTCTTTTCAACAATGGATACATACCTACAAAATAACGAAATTGGATCCATTCCACACACCATATGCAAACCTTAACTGAAAATGGATCATAGACCTTGATTTAAGTGCTAAAATTACAAAATTCTTAGGAGAAACATGGGATTAGGTCTTTGTGACCTTTGATTAGGTAATGGACTCTTAGACATGACAGCAAGGCAAAAGCATTAGTGACAAAAGAAAAGCTGGATAAACTGAATAGTAATAGAGAAAATAAAAACTTTTGTGGTTCAAGGCGGCACCTGTGTCTCAAAGGAGTAGGGCGCCAGCCCCATATACCGGAGGTGGCAGGTTCAAACCCCACCCTGACCACCCCCCCCAAAAAAAAACAAAAACAAACAAACAAAAATTTAGTGGTTCAAAGCACACCGTTCAGAAAGTGAAACAACAAACCACTCAAAGTGTCAAAATATTTGTAAATCATGTATCATCTCATAAGTGATCCATAGTCATATAAAGAATACTTACAACTCAGTAATAAAAAATGCAGATAGATCAATTTTAAAAATGGGCAGAGGATCGCAATAGATATTTCTCCAAAGAAAATATACAAATGGCCAGTAAGCATGCGAAAAGATGCTCAATATGATTTGTCATTAAAGAAATGCAAATCAAAACCACGATAAGATACCACTTCACACCCACCAGAATGGCTATAATAAAAAAAGACAGCTCGATCATAGCAAGTGTTGGTGAGGATGTGGAAAATTAGAACCCTCACATATTGCTGGTGGGACTGTGAGGTTGTGCAGCTACTTTTGGAAAGCAGCAGTTTCTTAACAAGTTAAACACAAAAGTAACATATGGGCTAGTAAGTCCACTATTAGATGTACACTCACGAAAACAGAAAACATGTTCACACAAAAACTGGTACATGATTTTCATAGCAGCACTTCTATAAGAGCATACCAGTGGGAAAACCCCAAATGCCTATCTACTTATAAATTGGATAAACAAATGTGCTGTATCCATTCCATAAAAATGAATGAAATACTGAGAACACGATACATCGCGGAGGAACTTCAAAGTTATCATGCTGCGTGAAAGACATATAAGGCCATAAAGGGTATGACTCCACCTGTCTGAAATGTCCAGAGCAGGCAAGTCTGTAGAGGAAGACAGTAGATTAGTGAAAAAGGAGGAGAGACTGTTAATGATACAGAGTTTCTTTTCTGGGCGATAAAAACGTTTCCTGGAAGTATGTAGCGTTGGTGGTTGCCCGACTCTGTGATTCGATAAAGGTCAGAGAGTTGTGCACTTTACAATGAGTAGATGTTTTGGTATGTGAATTATAGCTCAGTCAAGTTATTATGAAAATTTTATTTGTTTATGGTCACTGTTATTTTTGTAACATATGTTGTGGGAAGTACATGAGTGGAGTGGCTTTGTTATAACAAAAAATCTTTCCATTTCCAGCTATTTGTTAGCAAGTTCTGTCACCACTTAATGCTAATGAAATGAAAAATGGTGATACCGAACTCAGCTTCAAAGCATAAACAATTCCATTCATACCATCTGTATGTATTTCTCATTGTCTTTTATGATTAAAAGATCAACGATCATAAAGTAACTACTACTGTTAATATTTAATAGCTTTTATGAAAGCTATTAAAAACAAAAATTTCTTTTTTAAATAAAAGTTAAGATCGTGCATCTTCATTCTTATTAATTAGTGCTTCTGTAAAAATGACAAAAGGCGAGGGTTTAAAAATGTGGCCTAGAAGACATTGATACAGGTGTCAATGTGGCTGGTGTTGTTGGGGCAGAAAGTCAGGGCAGCATCAGGGCTGTCTGTGCCTGAAGCCACCAGATGGCCCAGGCTCTAATCTCAGCTTCACTGTTCCTAGGTGTGACTTTGGGTAGGTCATTTAATCTCTTGGATTCTTGATATTCTTATCTTTAAAATGATGTTTAATTTTAGCATTTACCTCAGAGATATGGCAAGACTTAAATAAATTAGTATTTGCAAATCCCATAGCAGAGTCCCGGACACATAATAACTTCTAGAATTGGGAGTTAAGATGCACAGGGCCGCACCCAGGGCTTTCTAGACTCAAGGTAGTCAGTTTACTTTTTTGACAATGTCTTGTTCTACTAAAGTAATAGCATCTTGGAGGCAATGATAGCAGAACTAGATCTGGAAGTTTCGGAAGATAAAACAAGAACCAGAGTTTGCTTTCCAAATGCAACTGTTTTTCTTCTACGTTCATTTCTTAATAAAACATCTTATTGCCTGTCTGGTGGATATACATCCAAAACATCAGAAAATATAATATATTAAAACTTTTTAAAGGAGGAAACTGTGTTTGTAAGGAAGAAATACTCGGCTAAGTTGTTTGGGGGAGTGTATCGCAAACATGTAGTCAAGTTACAAACGCGGGATCTGATTTCTTTCTCGGTGCAACTTCTCTGTTTCTGTCCTGCGCTATTTATCTTTTAATGAATGTTCCACGTGGAAGTTAATTTGCAGAGTCTCAGCCAAGAACTCTTGGCCTCTGGCACAACAGCCTCAACTACACACGTTCGTTTTAAAAGTGGGTTCATAACAGTTCAGAGTCATTGGATCTTGCTTTGAGTCTCCAACTCCTCCGGTAAGACATATTCCTATGTCTTAGATTAGAAACGAACAGTGATAACCTAGTGGTTGTAAAGATGAAGAAATGGAATTTGAGGTCATTTAATTTCAACATTCAATGTGACCCATTTTTGTTGAAAATTTAAAACATTTGCAAACTGTGAAGTGTAATTTTGGTTTCATAAGTACATATTTTATTTAGTACAATGAAATATTTTTAATATGAATAACATTTTAGACTTAAAATGTATTGTTCTTGTTAATTACTTGTCTTAAGACATGGCATTTTTCTTAAAATAAGAAAATAAACTTTACATTAGTATAGTGAAATAAACTTCACATTGCCTAAACTCTATATTTTGCAGATATTTTAGTTTCATCAAAACCCAGCTATTGGGTTATTATTCACATAAATGTTAATATGTCAGACTGTAACCAAAGTTCAGCTGTTTAGCTATATATAAAACCACTAAAAAAAAAAAAAAAAAAAAAAGCCTTTTTGTTCTTTATATAATCTTTTTTTTTGAGACAGAGTCTCAAGCTGTCGCCCTGGGTAGAGTGCAGTGGTATCAGAGCTCACAGCAACCTCCAACTCTTGGGCTTAAGCGATTCTCTTGCCTCAGCCTTCCAAGTAGCTGGGACTACAGGTGCCTGCCACAATGCCCAGCTATTTTTTTTTTTTTCAGATGTCATTGTAGTTTAGCAGGCCCAGGCCGGGTTCGAACCCACCAGCCTCAGTGTATGTGGCCAGCACCCTACTCACTGAGCTACAGGCACCACCAGTTCTTTATATAATCTCTAAAAATTTATATGGTTTTATATATATTATGTTATGAAATATATTCATTTCATAGAAGAAAATTTTCACTGCTTAGTTTTTCTTAGTAATATTATATTTTTGTGCAAATATGTATATTATGCACAATTGTATATAAATATGTATAATACACAATTATATATTGTGCATTATAAGCACCATAAGGATATAATGATCATCACATTCAGGATCATTATTGAAATCATCGTGTTGTATAGAGGAGGGAAGGTTTAAAAAAAAAGTCTGTGCGGATACTCCACAGGAGCCAATCCCGACATCACAATGGTTCCTGAGAGATTTGGAAGCTTGGAGTATGGTCAAATGATGACTTGGTAATTGATAGAACTTGCGGTGGGGAATCAAGTTTGACTTTAAAATGCCTAGTTTAAGGCATCTACCCAGAAGGAAAAAACATCATTTTATTATAAGAACATTTATATTAGATTGTTTACAGCAGCTCAATTTACAGTCACGAAGATGTAGAAACAACCTAAATGCTCATCAGTCCAGGAATGGATTCATAAACTGTGGTATAAGTATATCACGGATTACACTTTTTTTGTATTAACCTGGACGGAGTTAAAACACATTCCTCTTTTTTTTTTTTTTTTATTGTTGGGGATTCATTGAGGGTACAATAAGCCAGGTTACACTGATTGCAATTGTTAGGTAAAGTCCTCTTGCAATCATGTCTTGCCCCCATAAAGTGTGACACACACAAAGGCCCCACCCACCTCCTTCCTTCCCTCTTTCTGCTTCTCCCCCATAACCATAATTGTAATTAATTGTCCTCATATCAAAATTGAGTACATAGGATTCATGCTTCTCCATTCTTGTGATGCTTTACTAAGAATAATGTCTTCCACGTCCATCCAGGTTAATACGAAGGATGTAAAGTCTCCATTTTTTTTAATAGCTGAATAGTATTCCATGGTATACATATACCACAGCTTGTTAATCCATTCCTGGGTCGGTGGGCATTTAGGCTGTTTCCACATTTTGGCGATTGTAAATTGAACTGCAATAAACAGTCTAGTACAAGTGTCCTTATGATAAAAGGATTTTTTTCCTTCTGGGTAGATGCCCAGTAATGGGATTGCAGGATCAAATGGGAGGTCTAGCTTGAGTGCTTTGAGGTTTCTCCATACTTCCTTCCAGAAAGGTTGTACTAGTTTGCAGTCCCACCAGCAGTGTAAAAGTGTTCCCTTCTCTCCACATCCACGCCAGCATCTGCAGTTTTGAGATTTTGTGATGTGGGCCATTCTCACTGGGGTTAGATGATATCTCAGGGTTATTTTGATTTGCATTTCTCTAATATATAGAGATGATGAACATTTTTTCATGTGTTTGTTAGCCATTCGTCTGTTGTCTTTAGAGAAAGTTCTATTCATGTCTCTTGCCCATTGATATATGGGATTGTTGGCTTTTTTCATGTGGATTAATTTGAGTTCTCTATAGATCCTAGTTATCAAGCTTTTATCTGATTGAAAATATGCAAATATCCTTTCCCATTGTGTAGGTTGTCTCTTTGCTTTGGTTATTGTCTCCTTAGCTGCACAGAAGCTTTTCAGTTTAATGAAGTCCCATTTGTTTATTTTTGTTGTTGTTGCAATTGCCATGGCAGTCTTCTTCAAGAAGTCTTTCCCCAGGCCAATATCTTCCAGTGTTTTTCCTATGCTTTCTTGGAGGATTTTTATTGTTTCATGCCTTAAATTTAAGTCCTTTATCCATCTTGAATCAATTTTTGTGAGTGGGGAAAGGTGTGGGTCCAGTTTCAGTCTTTTACATGTAGACATCCAGTTCTCCCAACACCATTTATTGAATAGGGAGTCTTTCCCCCAAGGTATGTTCTTGTTTGGTTTATCAAAGATTAGGTGGTTGTAAGATGTTAGTTTCATTTCTTGGTTTTCAATTCAATTCCAAGTGTCTATCTCTGTTTTTGTGCCAGTACCATGCTGTCTTGAGCACTATGGCTTTATAGTACAGACTAAAATCTGGTATGCTGATGCCCCCAGCTTTATTTTTGTTACAGAGAACTGCCTTAGCTATACGGGGTTTTTTCCGGTTCCATACAAAACGCAGAATCATTTTTTCCAAATCTTGAAAGTACGATGTTGGTATTTTGATAGGAATGGCATTGAATAGGTAGATTGCTTTGGGAAGTATAGACATTTTAACAATGTTGATTCTTCCCATCCATGAGCATGGTATGTTCTTCCATTTGTTAATATCCTCTGCTATTTCCTTTCTGAGGATTTCATAATTTTCTTTATAGAGGTCCTTCACCTCCTTCGTTAGGTATACTCCTAGGTATTTCATTTTCTTTGCAGCTATGGTGAAGGGAGTTGTGTCCTTAATTAGCTTCTCATCTTGACTGTTATTGGTGTATACAAAGGCTACTGACTTGTGGACATTGATTTTATATCCTGAAACATTACTGTATTTTTTGATGACTTCTAGGAGTCTTGTGGTTGAGTCTTTGGGGTTCTCTAAATATAAGATCATGTCGTCAGCAAAGAGGGAGAGTTTGACCTCCTCTGCTCCCATTTGGATTCCCTTTATTTCCTTGTCTTGCCTAATTGTATTGGCTAGAACTTCCAGCACTATGTTGAATAGTAAAGGTGATAGAGGACAACCTTGTCTGGTTCCAGTTCTGAGAGGAAAAGCTTTCAGTTTTACTCCATTCAGTAAAATATTGGCTGTGTGTTTGTCATAGATAGCTTCGATCAGTTTTAGAAATGTGCCACCTATGCCTATACTCTTCAGTGTTCTAATTAGAAAAGGATGCTGGATTTTATCAAATGCTTTTTCTGCATCTATTGAAAGGATCATGTGATCTTTATTTTTGCCTCTGTTAATATGGTGGATAACGTTTATGGACTTGCGTATGTTAAACCAGCCTTGCATCCCTGGGATGAAGCCTACTTGATCATGATGAATGACTTTTTTTTATTTTTATTTTTATTTTTTTTGTAGAGACAGAGTCTCACTTTATGGCCCTCGGTAGAGTGCCGTGGCCTCACACAGCTCACAGCAACCTCCAACTCCTGGGCTTAAGTGATTCTCTTGCCTCAGCCTCCCGAGTAGCTGGGACTACAGGCGCCCGCCACAACACCCAGCTATTTTTTTTGTTGCAGTTTGGCCGGGGCCGGGTTTGAACCCACCACCCTCAGTATATGGGGCCGGCGCCCTAACTACTGAGCCACAGGTGCCGCCCGATGAATGACTTTTTTGATGATAAGCTGTAATCTATTGGCTAGGATTTTTTTGAGAATTTTTGCATCTATATTCATGAGTGAAATTGGTCTGAAATTCTCCTTTTTGTTTGGGTCTTTTCCTGGTTTTGGTATCAGGGTGATGTTTGCTTCATAGAATGTGTTGGGGAAGATTCCTTCTTCCTCAATTTTTTGGAATAATTTCTGCAATACAGGAATAAGCTCTTCATTGAAGGTTTGATAGAATTCTGGAGTGAAGCCATCTGGACCAGGGCATTTTTTGGTTGGAAGATTTTTTATTGTTTCTTTGATCTCAGTGCTTGAAATTGGTCTGTTCAGGAGCTCTATTTCTTCCTGGTTGAGTCTAGGGAGAGGGTGTGATTCCAAATATTGATCCATTTCTTTCACATTGTCAAATTTCTGGGCATAGAGTTTCTGGTAGTATTCAGAGATGATCTCTTGTATCTCTGTGGGATCAGTTGTTATTTCCCCTTTATCATTTCTGATTGAGGTTACTAGAGATTTTACTTTTCTATTTCTCGTTAGTCTGGCCAATGGTTTATCTATTTTATTTATTTTTTCAAAAAACCAACTCCTTGTTTCATTAATTTTCTGAATGATTCTTTTGTTTTCAATTTCATTGATCTCTGATTTGATTTTGGATATTTCTTTTCTTCTACTGAGTTTAGGCTTAGATTGTTCTTCTTTTTCCAATTCCATAAGATCTCTTGTGAGATTGCTGATGTGCTCTCTTTCTGTTTTTCGAATGTAGGCATCTAAAGCGATGAATTTTCCTCTCAAAACTGCTTTTGCAGTATCCCACAGGTTTTGGTAGTTTGTGTCTTCATTGTTGTTATGCTCAAGGAAGTTAATGATTTCCTGTTTTATTTCTTCCTGCACCCATTTGTTATTCAACAGAAGATTGTTTAATTTCCATGCCTTTGGGTGGGGTCGAGCATTTTTGTTAGAGTTGAGTTCCACCTTTAGTGCCTTATAGTCTGAGAAGATACAGGTAAAATTTCAATTCTTTTGATTCTGTTGATATTTGTTTTGTGTTCCAGGATATGATCAATTTTGGAGAATGTTCCATGGGGTGATGAGAAGAATGTATATTCTTTATCTTTGGGATGGAGTGTTCTATATGCGTCTATCAAGCACAGTTGTTCTAGGGTCTCATTTAAATCTCTTCTATCCTTGTTTAATTTCTGTTTAGAGGATCTGTCCAGCTCTGTAAGAGGAGTGTTAAGGTCCCCTGTTATTATGGTATTATCAGATATCATATTGCTCAGACTGAGTAAGATCTGTTTCAAGAATCTGGGAGCATTTAAATTGGGTGCATAAATATTTAGAATTGAAAAGTCTTCTTGTTGTATTTTTCCCTTGACCAATACAAAGTGACCATCTTTGTCTTTTTTGACTTTACTTACTTTAAATCCACATGTATCTGAAAATAAGATTGCAACTCCTCTTTTTTTCTGAATTCCATTTGCCTGAAAAATTGTCTTCCAACCCTTGACTTGGAGCTTTAATTTGTCTTTTGAGGCCAGGTGTGTTTCTTGCAGACAGCAAATGGATGGCTTGTGTTTTTTAATCCAGTCAACCAATCTATGTCTCTTCAGTGGGGAATTCAAGCCATTAACATTTGAGATAATTGATAAGTGTGGTAGTATTCTATTCATCTTATTTGGTGAGAGTCCATTGCTTAGTTTTATCTTTTGCATCAGTGTGGAGGTTAGGTTCTGTCCTTTAATTTCTGAGTTCTTACTTTGCTGCTGATCCATTGTGGTGGTCAGTGTGCAGAACAGGTTGAAGTATTTCCTGTAGAGCTGGTCTTGTGGTGGCCAATTTCCTCAATGTTTGTATATCTGTAAATGATTTGATTTCTCTGTCAATTTTGAAGCTTAGCTTAGCAGGGTACAGAATTCTGGGCTGGAAATTGTTCTGTTTAAGTAGATTAAAGATAGATGACCATTGTCTTCTTGCTTGGAAAGTTTCATTAGAGAAGTCTGCGGTCACTCTGATGGATTTGCCCCTGTAGGTCAACTGGCGCTTACTCCTGGCAGCTTGCAGAATCTTTTCTTTTGTCTTGACTTTGGACAGGTTCATCACAATGTGTCTTGGAGAAGCTCGGTTAGAGTTGAGGCGACCTGGGGTCCGATATCCCTCTGAAAGCAGTGTGTCAGAGTCTTTGGTGATATTTGGGAAATTTTCTTTTATAATATTCTCTAGTATGGCTTCCATTCCTCTGGGGCATTCTTCTTCCCCTTCTGGAATTCCTATGACTCGTATGTTGGAATGCTTCATAAAGGCCCATAATTCTGACAGTGAATGTTCTGCTTTCTCTCTCTTCTTTTCTGCCTCTTTTACTATCTGAGTTATCTCAAAAACTTTGTCTTCTACCTCTGAAATTCTTTCTTCTGCATGGTCTAACCTGTTGCTGATACTTTCCATTGCATCTTTAAGTTCCCTAATTGACTGTTTCAGTTCCTTCAGCTCTGCTATATCCTTTTTATATTCTTCATATCGTTCATCTCTTATTTGATTCTGTTTTTGAATTTCCTTTTGGTTATTTTCCACTTTATTAGCAGTTTTCTTCATTGTTTCCATCATTTCTTTCATTGTTTTCAACATGTGTATTCTAAATTCCCTTTCTGTCATTCCTAACATTTCTTTACAGGTGGAATCCTCTGCAGTAGCTACCTCATGGTCCCTTGGTGGGGTTGTTCTGGACTGGTTCTTCATGTTGCCTGGAGTTTTCTGCTGATTCTTCCTCATGAGTGATTTCTTTTATCTCTTTCCTTGCCCTAATTTTCCTTTCACTTCCTCTTGCTCTTTAAGTTCTCGTGCCTGTGGACTAAGGGTTACAAGACAAGAAGGGTGAGAAGGTTGAAGAGCAAAAAAGGGATGAAAGAAAGGAGGACCGAGTGATAAGGAAAAAAAAAGAAAAATAGAGAAAGGAGAGGGGGTGGGTAAAAGGAATATTGACAAAAAGAAGAGAGGCACAGAAAGAGGGAGACAGAGCAATATAGGTGTACAGTAGGGTACTTTGATACAACCTTAAAAAAAAACCCACCTTCTGGGGGTGCCCAGTTCGGTGGTTCCCTTGAGGTCAGCAGCTCTTTGCTAACCTGATCAGACACAGTACCCCACCTCCACCAAGTAGAGAGGAAAGACAAAAATGCTATAAATCAAACCAAAACAAGCAAACAGAAAACTTTACGGGATAAAATTGGGTGGAAAACCAAATAATAGTGGTAGAAACACTAACAAAAATGAAGTTCTAATTATTGAAATAGGCAGCAATGGGAAATTATAATTAAACTAGAAAAATTGAGAAAGAAAAAGGATCTGTATGGAAAAGATTGAACTTAAAAAACAAAACAACATCAACAACATCAAAATAAACAAAAAAACAACCAAACCAAAAAAAAAAAAAACACAACCAAAAACAAAGCAGTATGTATATGTTATTGAATATTGTCTGGGCAACACGTGGTCTTCTGGGGTATGAGATGTTAATCACAGTTCTGATACGACTGGAGGCTGCTAGTTTCTCAAACCCCAGCAGGTAGACATCCTAAATCTCTCTTCAGCCCACTTAAAAGGCACTTTGAACTTGTTCACTTGCTGAGCAGAAGCTTTCCCAGGGAAGTGCTTGTCGCTGGAATCACTATTGAAGTGGCTATCCACTTACCCTGTGTGCCAAAACTGGTCTCCCTCTGCCCCCAAGGGTTAGGGCTGTAAGGCAGCTCAGACCCTGCCCTTAGGCTACTCAGTCGCTGGGTTACCAGCTCCCACCCAATTCTAGCTCTGTGACCCTGAGGGCGGAGCTTGCCGGGGCAGATGGCTCAGAATGGCTGCCTGTGACCCAGAGCTAAACACTATTAGCTCCGTCTGGCTCAGCAGCTCAGACTGGGGCCCTAGACAAAGGCCAAAGTTCTCCGCACTCCCGCTCAGGCTCTCCCCAAGGCAGTTCAGCTGAGTGCCAAGTCCAAAGACACCAAAACAGTTCACAGGTAAGGCCTTTCTGTTTTGCAGTCTCGCTGCTACTGAACTTACAGTTGCGGGTGGGTTTAGATGGATTGAACACACGCGACCACTTGCCGGTTTTCCACTGTTTTAGTCCTCCTCTTGGGGTCCAGAAGTCTCTCGCTGACTCCCTGTATCCTCTCAGGGGTGATGATAGGCAGATCCCACCAGCCAGAGATGCCTGGAGTCCTATCTCCCCAGACTCACAGTGCCCAGATGCAAGGAAGCTGTTACTCGGCTGCCATCTTGCTCCGCCTCCAAAACACATTCTTCTTAGTTAGAAGTATCACAAGAATAGAAAAGGAAGTAACCAATGTATTCAGATACTAATATGAATCCAGTAGACAATCCAGTAGATGCCATATAAGAGAAAAACTCAACTCAATTGAAGTTGGGGAGAGGAGGAAGGAAGTTGTGTCCATTCTTCTGAGTACAGGACACAACTACAACAGGGACTCAACCTAACAAATGCAAACAGGGTAACCTAATTATTGTACCCTCACATAAATCTGAAATTTAAAAAGTATAAGAATGCACTTACTGTGCTTTGAGCTTCTTAAAAAATAAAATAAAATAGGGGTGGCACCTGTGGCTCAGTGAGTAGGGCACCAGCCCCATATGCCGAGGGTGGCGGGTTCAAACCCAGCCCCGGCCAAACTGCAACCAAAAAATAGCCGGGCGTTGTGGCGGGCGCCTGTAGTCCCAGCTGCTCGGGAGGCTGAGGCAAGAGAATTGCTTAAGCCCAGGAGATGGAAGTTGCTGTGAGCCGTGTGAAGCCACGGCACTCTACTGAGGGCGGTACAGTGAGACTCTGTCTCTACAAAAAAAAATAATAATAATAAAAAATAAAATAAAATAAAATAAAATAAAATGCCTAGTTTGGGTGAGCAGGAAAAGGTCGTGTCATTACTTAGGCTTGGTTCCAGGAGAACCTGAATTTTTATTAATAATTTTTTAGTTTTTATTTTTAAAATCTTTTATTTTGGTGAAACAATAATGACTTAGCCTTGGATACAATGAACCTGAAGTACCTGTGGGACATTAGGTGGACCAAAACTCAAGTGTGAAGTTGGGGCTGAATTCTACATTTGGATTACAGGCAACTGACATCATTGGCACGGATAGTATCAGCCATGGAGAGAATGTCTGGGGGAGGAACAAGGGCAGGTACTTAAGGATACCATAAGCGAAAGAGATTTCAAAGATGACAGAGATGGTCCTTTGAACTCTGAGTTTCCTGTCTTTGTGGCATACTCTACACAAACACAAAGCAATAGCTATTCTGTCTGCAAAACACAGAATCCAGATGCAAGAAGAACAGAGAGATTTCCTTGGGCCTAGAATCTGTTTCCAGAAAGCATTATGACTTATTCTCTTATGTTTAGGTTCATAATCAAAGAAAAGGCTGAATATCTAAAGAGAATGAATCAAATCTTAAGAAAAACGGTAATATAAGAAGTCTGTGCTTTGAGCCGCCTCTTAAGCGTTTGCTTTTCTGTTTATTCTGCCTTGTGGGGAAGGCCTATTTGAGCACAACAAAGATGCTTTCTGGAGCTTAGGGTGCAGTGAGGTCAGCTAGCCTGGTGTTCCTGCTACAGGGCTCCTCCTTTAACTGACAGGCACATCTTTTAGTCTGTAGAGCTGGCTCTGTAATAGACAGACTAAAAGTACACATGTCCTGAGAGAAGGAGTTCCTGGGCCATCAGCGCTGCTGTGTGAAACTGAGTGAGAAGTACAAACAAAACGTGAGGATCAAAGATCAGACGCTGGGCCAGGCTCACCCTCTCAGCTGCTAGAAGAAATAGGCCTGGAGCCCGCTGCTTTCATGTGGCTTCAGGATTAACAAGCAAGTGTCGGGAAATATCTGACACCTCTTAGACTTGAATAAAACTTTTGAATTGCAGGCAGAATCCCATGTTCAAAAAAGTTTATTCCAAAGTCATTTGTAAGTCAGGCGTTTGGACCTGAAATGCTTTCATTCCTAGGAAAGGCCCTTGAAATCCATTTCCCTCTGTGCACATTCATTCATTCTGCAGTCACCAGCATTTAATGAGCACCTACTCTGTGCCCAGGAGGGTGCAAAACGTATCGCAGTGAACATCTAGACAAAAATCCTAGCTTTCATCCTAGCTTTCATTGGGAGGGCCAGGTAGCAGTGGCGTATGTGTGGGGGCTAGAGTAGCCTCTGAGGCCTCCATTATTCAGATCCATCCCCTGGGCCACCCCCGCACACCTTACCTGCTCTGGTCCTTGCACTGAGCTGCAGAGGACAGGTAGCGTGAAGACAACAGCATTTGAAGGAGGAAAGGAAGGCCCAAGCCAGAGCAGCAAGAGAGGATGTTCCAGTGGTCCCTATTCCAGTGGCCACTCTGCTGTGGAGCATGTGGTCAGGACTGTTTCTGGAAGGTTGATGCTGGGTCCCAGAGGTTTCGTCACCCATGAGGCCTAGGAAAGATGTTCAGTGAAGATCTCCCTGCCCTGAACAAGGAGCTTGGCAAAACATCCTTGGGAAGAAGAAGTGACTTTGAGTAGAAGGGACTATAGAGAAGGCTCTAGAAAAGGGGATGCACTAAAGGGGTGTCCTTCCTTAAACACAACAATATTGAAATTAACCCTGCTAACCTACAATGGCCTATCAGTGTTCAAGAAAAAGCACTAGCTGCATATCTCTCCCTTTAAGCCAAAAGTTAGAAAGAACTCAACTTAGTGTGAAGGGCATAAGCCAAAGCCAGACCTCTTACCAGTTAGCCAAGTTGTAAATGCACAGGAAAGATCTTGGAAGAAATTAAAAGTGCAATTCCAGTGAACACAAGTGGTAAGAGCAAAACAAGCTTATTGCTAGTGTGAGGGAAGTTTGAGTGGACTTGACAGAAGATCAAATCAGAGACAACATTCCCTTAAGCCAAAACCTAATCCAGTGAAGGTCTGAAGTCTCTCCCATTCTATAAAAGCTGAGAGGGGTGAGAAAACTGCAGAAGAAAAGTTCGAGGGTAGCAGAGGTTGGTTCACAAGGTTTAAGAAGCCACCTCCGTAACATGAAAGTGCAAGGTGAAGCAGCAAGCTATCCAGAAGATCTAGCTGAGATCACTGATGAAGGTGGCTACCTTCCCTGCGCGATGCACTTCCAATGTCGACAGAATAGCCTTCGTTTGGAAGCAGATGCCATCTAGGAGTTTCACCGCTAGTGAGGAGAATTCAAGGCCTGGCTTCAGAGTTTCAAGTAATAGACTGAATCTCTTGTCAGGAGCTAATGAAGCTGATGACTTTTAAGTTAAAGTCAATGCTCATTTACTAATCTGAAAATCCTGGGGCCCTTAAGAAGTATGCTAAATCCACTCTGCCTGTGCTCTGTAACGGAATAACAGAGCCTAGATGACATCGGTTTACAGCATGGTTTTAATCCCCTTGTTGAGATCTACTGCTCAGAAAAAAAAGGAATTCTTTCAAAATATGATTGCTATTGACAATGCACCTGGTCAGCCAAAGCTCTGATGGAGATGTACAAGATCAATGTTTTTATACCTGCTAACATAGTAACTATTTTGCAGCTCATGAAACAAGGAGTAATTCTGACTTGCAAGTCGTATTACTTAAAAAATATATTTTGTAAAGCTATAGCTACCTTATATAGTGATTCCTCTGATGGATCTGGGCAAAGCAAATTGAAAATCTTCTGGAAAGGATTCACTAGTCTAGATGCCATTAAAAACATTGGTGATTCATGAGAAGGTATCAAAACAGCAATATAAGCAGGAGTTTGGAAGAAGTTGATTTCAACCCTCATGGATAACTTTGAGAAGTTTAAGTTTTTAATGTAGTAAGAAACTGGAAATAGCAAGAAAATCAGAGTTGGAATTGGAGGCTAAATATATGACTGAATAGCTGCAATCTCATGATAAAACATGAACAGATGAGTAGGGGGCTTCTTAAGAATGACAAAGGAAAGTGCATCCTTGAGATAGAATCTGCTGGTGAAGGTGCGGTGAACATTGTTAAAAGGATTATGTGAACTTAGTTGATAAAGCAGTGTCAGGATTTGAGAGAATTTTGAAAGAAATTCCACTGTGGGTAAAATACTATCAAACAGAAATGTTTTGTAAAGGGAAAAGTCAACAGATGCAGCAAAATTCATTGTTGTCTATGAAATTGCCATGACCACCCCCACCATCAGCAGCTACCACCCTGGTCAGTCAGTCAGTCAGCCATCAACCTTGAAGCAGGACCCTCAATCAGCAAAAAGGTTATGACCTGCTGAAGGCTCAGATGATTGTTAGCACTTTTTGATAATAAAGGATTTTTTTTTACAATAAAGGATTTTTAATTAAGGTATGTATGTTGTTTTCACGGACATAATACTATTGCACGCTTACTAGACTACAGTATAGTATAAACATAGCTTTCATGTGCACTGGGAAACCCACACATTTGTGTGACTTGCTTTCTTGTGATTTGCATTACTGCAATCAGCTGGGATCTGAGCCCGTAATATGTTTGAGATATACCTGTATTTGTAACTCATCTCCTAGCAAAACAAATTTCCCAATTTTTCCTGACCATGCATCTTTTGGAAGGATTATCTCCCACCCAACATCAAATCCCAACCCTGGGGGTTTTCTTCTGCTGACTATTAACTACCACCCTATCTTCCCAGTCTTCATTTTTCATTACTCAGGTGATAACAAAAACAAAATCATTTATTCTCCCCCAACCCCCGCTGCGGTCTCTAATACTGGGCTTGGTTTCTGCAGGGTACTGCAGTAAAGATTCTTGCTCCAAAAATCAGCCCTCTTACTTCTCAGCTATGAGAGCTTAGATGTGCTATTTGAGAAATTCATAAGTGCCCATTTCTTTGTCTGTAAAGTGGGGATAACCGATATCTGAGAGTGGTTGTGAGGGTAAAATAACTGAAAGAATGCCAAGTCCCTGAAACGTAAGTGTGTCCTCCCTACTGAATTAATTCTTCCTCCTTTGTTTCAGAAGACCACTCCCATCCTCCTCTTGAAGAAGGCAGCCCAAATCTGCCTTGTCACATTGAAAAACCAGAAGTGCCCAACAGCTCTGTACTGTTGTGGCTCACAGAAACTTCTCCGGGAGGTTTCCAAAGCATGCTCTGCAGAATAGCTGCTCTACAAGTCACTGTAGAAAAAAGGTCTCAGAAGAAATAAATGTGAGAATACCGTGCATTGGAGCTTTAACTTGGCGAGTCATGCCACATATTCACTCGCTAAAGTTTCTGAAAGAAAGTCCTGCATTAAAGAAATACATTTAATCAAGCATTTTACACACTTATTTGATGGTGCGTCCCTTACCAAGACATTTATTATCTTAAAGGACATGTTGTGGTCCGTTCACTTGGTCCCAGTCATCTCAGCTCCCTCCCTTTTAGCAATAATTCATGATTCAGAAGTTTGAACTGGAGGAAGTATACTTTAGATTAATAGAGAACAACCTGCTCTTACTTATTCACTAGGCATGAAGTAACACAGAAGTCGGACCTATAAACAGGTTGTCAAAATAAGGCATGGTAAATGCAGAAGGCTCTAAAGCAGTGATTTTCAATTCCAAAAATGTTTGAAGATCATTACATTATTTTCCAAAGAAGTTCAAAAGTCTTTTTTGATCAACATAATTTAAGTGTGCGGTGGAAGTTGAACAACAGGTTCAAGCATGCCATGAGATTAAAAAGGTTGAAAAACATTGCTCTAGAGACTCATAGATTTTCTCATTCTATAGAGCTCAGCCTCCTCTAAACCTCTGAGAGAGGCTGTGCAAACAGCACAGGTCAGTCAGAAAGGGCGATATTATGGGAACCCCCACTTGTGTAGAAACCAGTCGCATTCCCACCACCAGGCTGCCTGCAAAGGTGTCAGGTGAGGCTTCAGCTTCCCCGAGGTCCGGCAGAGCTCAGGTGCTCCGCATCAGTTCTGAAGTCCCGCCTGTACCCAATCAAGGATGAGACTCGGGGGGCTGGGAATTCCGTCCTCCAGAGCCCTCGTATTAGCCTCAAGCAGCGTGGATTCTCGGTTTTGAGCCCGAAGTGTAAACCAGGAACTGGGGCTAGCAACTTCTTCCATCTAAAGTCCCAGGCCCTGCTACTGCCCCATTCCTCCTAAGGAGCCATCTTTCTCTGCATCCAAGCTTCGCTTTCTAGAAGTGCTGGTATTAACCAGGCTGCAGCTGGAATTAGCTAGAATCCACACTGCGGGTTAGGACCAGGCTGCCCCCCAGTGGGAATCCCGCAAACAGCAGCGACGCTTCCAATCCGGGGCCACCTGGCAGGAGGGAGCATTTCAAGGAAGCGAAAAGGCTCCCGCATTTTCTGCTCTGAGGACCCTCTTGAGAACAGCTGGGGAGGAAATTGGGGATGCAGATTCTTTTACCATTGCGGGGCCGTGGAGGCAGGCGCGTTGAGGAAAAAATGAGCGAACCCAGTGTCAATCTCCCGACCCTAGAAATATCCCCGGGTTAAATTCAGATTCCAGGTCCTCTCCTGGGAGATTTTCTTTAGCAAAATTTTAGTGGTTTCTAACCAGCGTGATTCTGATCATCCGGCACAATCTGAACATTCTGGAGTGGGATGCGACTTTGTGTTTGCAGTTCCCAGACCCTGGCAGGGGCGGAGCCCTTGCGGATCTCGGGCACTCGGCAGTCGCTCTCCCGGGTCCGCATTTGCTCAGCCGGTAGCCGCAACCGTGTCTCTGGCGCCTCCTGGCGGGTCCGACCCGAGCCGGTCCCCAGCCCAGCGGTTTCCATGGCGACCCTGCTGAGCGGTGTTAGCATCCCATCCGGGTGCTAAGGGCCACCTATCTGCCCAGGCACTCATCGCGCCACCTGCAAAGGGGCAGTCTCCTCCAGAACGTCAGGCTAAGAAGTAACTTCTTATTGTTAACATTGCTTATTAGTTTAAGTACATCTTGTGATTATCATTAAAACTAAGTTTTAAGAAGTGTTTATGTTTGGAAGGGGAGAGGAATTTATGTGACATGTCTTTATAGTACTTTTCCTTAATATTTTACTTTCAGATTCAAATGCTCAGGACAGACTGCCTGAGACCCCTGGCTGAAGGAGTCTGGAAAGCCTACCTGAGCAACAATTTGCCTTTGCACAGTCCTCCTGCGGGGAAGAGGGAAACCAGGTATGTGGCTGATACAAGGTTTCCAGACCGTGGACATTCTGGTCCTTTCTTGACTGTCCTGATCTGTCTGCCTCTCCAAAGCCTGCTGCCTCAGCTGAATCCACATGTAGGAGGTGGGTTTCCAGGTGGCCCGTTGGGAAACAAGCGCTGTGTTCTCAGAAGCTCTGGGGGTGAGCTGCTGCTCAGAAGCCTAGGAACTATTCTAACCGACTTCCCCCGTGAGAGATACACGGGCTGGGTGTGCTGGTTTCTGCTTATCAATGTGGCCTGGGCATCCCTTACAAGGTGTTTTAGGTAGTTCTGTCAGCATGTTTCAACTAGTCAGGTTTTACCCTACAGGTCTTTATTTCTGGAATGGCCTGAAGGACTTTCAGGACCCTGGATGACCTCCAGTTCAGGGTGAGTTCTTTAGGGCAGTTTGGCTGTCCAAGCTGGCCAGAGGCTAAATGGAAATCTAGACATCTCAGAAAGCCTGTGCGGGGGGGGGAGGGACGGTTCAGACAGAGGAGATGAGGGGAATACCAGGGAAGGATGTTGCTCTACATGTCACAGTAACCCGAAAAAAAACTATGTCGTTTCCATGTCATAGACCAGAAAAAGGAGGCACAGAGAATTTCAAAAACTTGCCCCGTGTGAAGACCAGAGTCAAGCTCACCCACCTGACCTGGCTTCTAAGGTCACAGTTAGAACTTTGAATTTAACTTGACTTTTCTTTTGCCCTAACAGAGCTTTTAATTCATCCTCCGCCCTCCCTGTCCCATTCATTTAACCAAATTCATTTACGTATTTATTGATGAGCTATTTCATTTCTGCCCTCTTTCCTTTGACTCTGGTTCCACAGGAACAGAGACAATCACATTTGATTTATGAAGTTCTGTTTCTGGCACATGGTAGTAGTTTGATGAATGAATAAAGAACTAAGAAAATGAGTGCTTCTGAGCTTTTGCATTTGTTGTATAAATTAGAAGGAGAAGGAAATCTAAGTGACATTTACAATTACCTTTTCTGGGTCAGGTGGCTGAGTATATTTAATCCCCATTTGTTCTGTACTAGGAGATAGGAAAGTAATGTAAGTCTCATTCCCCCCACTTTTTTTTAATGAACGAAGAAACAGAGGTTGAGTTAGTTGCCTAAAGACACACTGATAGCAGACCTGGGATTTAAATCCAGGATTGTTTGCCTGACTGCAGAATCCATACATTTTCTATCTATCTATCTATTGTAGATCTTGCTGGGTTGCCCATGCTGATCTCAAATTCCTGCGCTCGAGTGATCCTCCTGAATCAGCCTCCAGAATACAGGGACTACTGCCATATGCCACAGGGCTCAGCAGAATCCATATCCTTGTTATATGCTAGACCATCTGCTGAGTTGAAGTTCAACAGAATGTTGAAGTAGTGGCCAAGGGGAAGTTGGAATCTTTTTTTTTCCTAAGTGAAAAGTTTACAGTAAAAATTTGATAGTAGTTGAGTTACTCTGTAGCCCACCAACAAGACTGTGTTCAGGTGGATGAGAGGATAGAGGAAGCCCATGTATATTAATGAAGTGCTGAGGCTGGAGAGAGTTCTTCCTTCTTTCATTGGGGTCTTCCCTTAGGACACTGTGAAGCTCTGGCCTTAAATTAGGGACTGGGAAAATGAGGAGAGTTTTAGCCACAAGCTACTTCCATTATAGGCGTGCTTGAGATGGAATTGTAGATTGTTTTGTTCTGCTATTTTAGATGCAAAAGGCATATTGTACAAGCACCAGAAACAAAACAGTGGTGTCTGTTGGATGTGGGCAGGGAGAGTCTTGCTGGGGAATGTGTAGTGTTTTTTACAATCCGTGGTTTGTTTCCCAGTTTATCTTCCTAGAAGAAGAATCTCTGCTGTGTTCTAATCGTTTACCAGTGCGCATATGGTTTGGCTTTCATAAAAAACAACCTCTGTGTCCAGTTTGCAAGTGACACACTCTCCTGGTTCCCAGCCCTTCATTTAATGTGGTTGTGCTTCCATTTTTCCCCTCAATTCAGTCACCACACTAGTCCCCAGCTCTTTCTCAGTGTTGCCGGGTTTTGTACTGACCACCCCCCTTGCCTCTGCCATGATTTCTGCTCTGCCTGGGATGACAGATAGTTAAGCAATCCTGCAGGCTGCTCTGGAGAAAGCTCGTGTCTTTTTTATGCCTGTAGGTGGCATGTGCAGACTGCAGTCTGAAAAGGGGCTGGACAGTAAAGCTTAATTCTTAGAGGTTATCAGTTAATTGCAAGGAACAGCTATTGATGCAACAAAGTGCCTCAATGTGAGGTCCAAAACCAAATCTTGTCATTCAAGAAAGAAAGACTTACTAAGCAAATATCTGTTTGTCTGCATTCACAGACACTGCCTGTTCTGCATCATGCTCTAAAGTAATTGCAAACTGTAATTTTCACATTTTTTTTTTGTATTTAGCTTCAAATATTTTCTTTTTCATGGGCATAAACTAGTTTATTTGTGTATAAATTAATGGCTTGCCAGATTTTGGATATAGAAACACAACTCAAATTGTGTATTGGTTATGACAATGCAGAAGTAACAAAATAATGAAAATCAAGAGGCTGCATATCCACGAGGTAAGAGAAGGACTTCTAGAACCAGCAGACTTAGGCTGGGATTCTGGCTTTCCCACCTATATGATGTATGACCTTGAGCAAGTTACTTGACCTATTTGTACCTCTTTTTCAAAGTGTTAAGTGCTATGTGCTAGCAGTGATTGTATACTAGTACAATTTTCTGACAATGGGCTTTCATGCTTTTATTGTCTATAGTCAGGAAGCTGCGGAAAGAACACTGGGCTTTCAAAAGCCACAGGTTCCCTCATAACTTGGTGGCCATGTACTGCCTGTGATCCTGCTATCTCTGGACCTGCATGTCTGTCTCTAATGAGTGACAGGTATAGTTGGCCTAGACAAAAGCCAAGTCATCTTTATCCCACTGGAGCGCTAACGACACCCTTATCTGCATGATGGTGAAAAATAAGGCCAGTTTAAGGCAACGTGCAGTATTAATGAAAAGTGGGTAGAAAGACCATATGTGCCCTTCAGACTAATTCCCACAGTTCTTTTCTTTTTTTTACCAGCTGTAAAGACTTCTGTATTTTGTTTGTTTTTTTTATTGTTAAATCATAGCTGTGTACATTAGTGCAATTGCCTGTACCCATTCTAAGATGCACCATAGATGTGGCCCCATTCATTACCCTCCCTCCATCAAAACCTCCCCCCTCCCTTCCCCTTCCTTGGCCCTTTCCCCATAGTCTTGTGCTATAGTTTGTTCTTATTTCTCACTTCTTGATGAGTGAGTCCAATCTGCTGAGATGTTGGGGCCAGCTGAGAATGGAACGTTCTTGGCTTCAAATGGGAAAAGAGAGAAATCAGCTACTTTGAAAACGTTTTGGCAGCTCCTTAAAAAGTGAAACACTGTGGCTCAGTCGGTAAGGCGCCGGCCCCATATACCGAGGGTGATGGGTTCAGACCCGGCCCCGGCCAAACTGCAACCAAAAAATAGCCGGGCGTTGTGGCGGGCGCCTGTAGTCCCAGCTACTCGGGAGGCTGAGGCAAGAGAATCGCTTAAGCCCAGGAGTTGGAGGTTGCTGTGAGCTGTGTGAGGCCACAGCACTCTATCGAGGGCCATAAAGTGAGACTCTGTCTCTACAAACAAAAAAAAAAAAAGTGAAACACAGAGTTACCATATGACCTGGAATTTCACCCTCGGATATATACACAACAGAGTTTAAAACATATGTCAACAAAAAAAATATGGGCATGAATGTTCATGACAGCCAAAAAATGAACAACTCAAAGGTCCAACAGATGAATAAATAAAAACGTCTACCCATTTGGAGGAACACCATTCGGCTATAAAAAGGAATGGAGTACTGAGAAAGACAGCAACATGGATTAAATTGGAAGACATTGTGCTTAGTGATAGAGCCAGATACAAAAGAATCATATATGATTACATTTAAACTGAAATGTCCAGAAGCAGTCCATATATACAGACAGAAAGTAGAAGGTGGTTGCCAGGGGAAGGGGTGGGAGTACAGAGGGGCTGCTAATAGGTCTGGGCTTTCCTTCTGGGTGATAAAGACATTCTGGAGTTGTGTAGTGGTGATGATTATACAATGTTGTGAATATACTACAAAAACCACTAACAAAATGGTTAGTTATGCCTGTCTGAATAATATCTCAATAAACAAAAGAAATCTCTGAAGTGAGAAGACACTCTAGGACAGTGGTCTCCAACCTTTTTGGCACCAGGGACCAGTTTCATGAAAGACAATTTTCCTTCCTGGGCGCAGGGGCTCATGCCTGTAATCCTAGCACTCTGGGAGGCTGAGGCCGGTGGACTGCCCTGAGATCACCGGTTCCAGACTAGCCTGAACAAGAACGAGACCCTGTCTCTAAAAATAGTTGGGTGTTGTGGCGGGTGCCTGTAGTTCGAGGCAGGGGCAGGAGGCTGAGGCAGGAGGATTACTTGAGCCCAGGATTCTGAGGTTGCTGTGAGTTATGACGCCATAGCACTTTACCGAGGGCAACAAAGTGAGATTCTGTCTAAAACAAAAAGACAATTTTCCCATGGGAAATTCCCAGGGGGAGGGAGGTATCTGACGGGAGGCAGAGCTCAGGCAATGATGAAAGGATAGGGAGTGGTGTCAATACAGATGAAGCTTTGCTCTTTTGCTCACTGCGTATCTCCTACCGTGTGGCCCAGTTCCTAAGAGGCTAGGGACGAGTACCAGTTCACAGCCCAGGAGTTGTGTACTGCAGCTCTAGGAATTTATAGCTAAGCAATAGCATTAAGATTTGTGTTTAGAGATTCCCATGTTTACTTTGAACCTTGGTTAGACATGTTTCATTTTGAGCACTTTATGATATTATAAATGGGTACTTTTTACAAAAGGTAAAATCATGAATCTTATACAAATATAAAATGAACACATATCATAGGCTTTATTTAATTCATCAATTAACAAAGAACTAGAAAGATGTTACAAATTTAAAGGAGAATTGAAAAAAATACAACTAAATGGGCAATAAGTATGATGAAATGAATTTTCAAATAAATGTAAAAATGGTCTGCCCTCAGGGTAATAGTCAATTACATTTCACAAGACACAATTCCTTTGCATCTCTATGGACAAGCATCATTTACATTGTTATCAGTTTTTTTCCAATTTACAACATTGCAAAGTAGCTCAAAGTCAATAAAAAGCAGAGAAAACCACAGAAAGGTGTGCTAAAGAGGACCTTTTGCAACCAAACTATTTGCCCATTTCAAAATTCAAAATTTTTCCTGGCTTATCTGGGACATCGAAGGTACTTTGATGGTTGAATAATAGAAGACAAATGCTATTGTTTTATCATGATTATCCCGACTTGTAGATTCTATAATAAATGGCACTTATGTCAATTATTATCCAGTTGATATTTATTTAGTGGCTACTATGTGCCAGGCCAGGAGCTTCCAATTAGTTAGCTGTGGGCTGTGTGGGAGGCTCAGAAAGTGATTAGCCACTTAATGAGAAACACTGACAGAGCAAGTGGGAGCCCAGAGGAAGGAGAAATCATTGTGGGCTGAAAAAAATCTTAGAAAAGGAGGAGCACTTTGTGGCAAATAACCCAAACTCTGTAAAATAATTAAAAGAGGTTTATTCTGAGCCAAGTTTGAGGACCATGGCCCAGAGCCATGCCCCCAAAGCCTTAAGCAAGTGGACTCACTATAATTGGGTTACAGTTTATTATGATACATTTCGTAGAGACAGGAATTACATACACAGTCATAAATCAATACATGAATGGTAGACATTGGTTTGGTCCAAAAGGTGGAACATCTCAAAGTGGGGTTGGGAGGCTTACAGGTGATAGCTGGGCTTAAAGATTCTTTGATTTGTAATTGTTTAAAGAAATGAAGTTAAAGGCTTGGAATGTTTTAAGCTAAGATAAGAAAGCCTGTTAATTAGAGACAAGTCATTAGACATACACCAGACTCAAGTGACCTGTTAAGTAAATTGAGGACCTGCAGGTGTGGTTTAAACTTTGCCTTGCATGGCCTTCAGCCTCTGAATGAGTTACAAAGGATACCTCCAAAAAGGGAGGGGGGCCCATGAGGCATGTCTGACCTCCCTTCTCATGGCTAGCAACTCAGGCTTAGTGTATTTCTGGGGTCCCCTTGGCTAAGAGGGGTCCATTCAGTCAGCTGGTGGGGGGGGGGGTGTTCAAGATTTAATTTTAGTTTACAATTCCTCCCGTTTGGCCAGAATCTGCCAGAGATAGTATCATTGACCAAAGTCTTATTTTGTCCCATCGTTGCCAGGGTGGTGTGGCTACCTGCCCTGGGTCCATCCAGGCCCTCGGTGGGACCCTTGTAGCCAAGGGGACTTAGGAACCAAAAAGGGCTTACAGCCAATTAAATGTTCCAGGCCATATGAGATGGGAGGTGGACAGGTACTCATGAACTCTTTAAAACCTTTTAGGTAACATAAGAGTAAATACCAAAATGTCTAAGGCAAGGCTAGAAAATTAACTTATCTGTAAGTGTTGAGCTACTGTACTCTTGGGTTTAGTTGTAGACTTACAGCAATTTGTCATATAAAACATAAGCATTATTAACCGTTTATGCTAAGGAATTTAGAGACTTTTGTCAGGTCATAATAGTTTAGTCTCTTTAGTAATTTTTTTAAGGTGGTGGCCAATAAATTTTTTGTTATACCTCTATTTGCATCAACCCCATAGCTGAGAACAATTATACTCAGGAAATTTAAGAGTACGAATAGCAGGAAATTCTGTATGGTTGGGATGGATGTTTGGACCATGTGGCCCAGAAAGGCAAAGTCTCTCATTTAGTATTTGTTTAGGCTTCTGTGTGTCTGTCCTTGATCTGAACTAATTCCATCCCTCGAAGTTGGCCCTTACAATCTTGCACGACCTTCTTCCGCAATGGTCCCTGGGCCTGGAGGGAGGATATTTGTAGTTTTGGCAGCAGGGTTTTGGCAATGACTAATAGGTTGGGCCCAGTGGGTACAATAGTTTTTTGCCCTGGAAATAACAGGTGAACTTTGCTATATACTTAAAACTTGTCATGACTCTGTAAAATGAAGTAAGAGAATCAGTGATGTTTTAAATAAAAAGTCATAAATATATTTCCGTTCTTTCCATGACTTCTTACAGAAGCAGATCTTGGACGGTAGTTGATTATGAACTGTTGTCTGAGAAGAATCAAAGTAATATAACTGTCTGTGGATGATAAAAGTCTTACAATAGTCATGGTTAAAGACATAAAGGAGATTTGGTTATTTCTGTAGCACACAACAATTTACCATATATAATTATTATTGATAATATATACCAAATCACATTAGAATTTTAGGAATTCCATACAGTTTTATAATAGATACTCATTAATATATTTACATAGATACAACCCAATGAAAGTGAAATATCCCTTCATATTTTGATGATGCTCTCCATAGGGTTTTAACATGCCAAATAGCTTCTTGAGTTTCTCTTAGACTTTTAGTGGTTCTATTATTAAAAAGAAATTTTGAGGTTAAAAGGACTGAATTTAGAATTGTTTTTTGAAAATCTGTCAAATATTACAGGTTTAAAACATTTGTTCAAGTAGAATCACATCACTATAAAATAACAGTTGTTTATTTAACCAAGAGTGGTAGTCATCAAAAGACTTTAAGGCAATACAGGTTACATAGATGTAAACCTTCACCTTTAAAATTTAGTTTTTCTGTTAGTCAAAAAGTTAATAACAATGACACAGGGATTATCTTGATAAAGAATAAAATCTTTGTATCTTTCAGGCAAGTTACCAAAAAGATAAAGAAAATACATCTGTAGTGAGATTGATTTTTTTTTATAGAAACCCATTTGGATAACTGGAAGTTTAAACTGATTTAAAGGGGAAAAAACTGATTAAAAGGACACTTGAATTAGCAAGAGTATGTTGAGGGTCATGGGGGTACAGTATATTAGTGAGGAACGTGAATAAGAAAAACTAGTACTTTGAATCGGGAAACAAATAACTCTTAGCAGCAGAATGAGAAATTTTCTGATCATATTAAATAATTTAGACACACAAGAAAGATCAAGAGAATAATAAGTTATATTAGAGGAAGACATTGTTTTCTTAAACCTTTAAGAAAAACATTCTAACATTAGGCTATAATAATAGAAACAGAAGGGAGAAAACATCACAGGAGCTGATGAAAAGTTGAAGATGAGAGTTACCATCCCCCTTTTTAATGGGGAAAAAAGTTGGCAGCAGTTAAGACATAAAAATTGAGCTTTCAAGACCTATCTGACAATTTTTTAATAAAAAAAGAAAATGAATTCATTTATAATTTCATTAAGAGAAATTTAACATTTTAAGAAAACTTTGTTGTTTTAACCCCAACTTTTTTTTAATTATACCCAAGTTGATCACATATAAAATTCCTTCATAAATTCCCTGCTATGAACAGATCATAACAACTTGGACAAATCATCAACATAACTTAAACTTTCTGTTTTGTCCTAAATATCCCATTTCTTAAATAACTAGTTATTTTAGGGCAAAAAAAATTTCATCTATGACCCTTTCTCATACAATATTATTCTCCCTTCTGTTTAACCTTTCTTACCAAAACTATATTTCCATATTCATGTCTTTTGATATATCTTCCTCTTACTTTACGAGTTACTTTCCATCTTGTTTCTATTTCCTTCCTAAATTTATATTTTGAACCAAACTTTTAATAATCTCTAAATTAGATGAAATTATATGCATATATTTTTAATAAGAAAACATTTTATGTCTGAGAAATTTTCTTATTAAAACTTATCTTATTCTTTGGTATACTTCATATATAGCATCATAGGTATTGACTAGAACTTTTATCTTTAGTAACTTTAAATTTTAAATGAAAACCTAAGAAGCAGGAAACCCTGAATTGCCTATCACATATCAGTATTCTATAGGTGAGAAGCATCTTCTAATCATTTTTTTTCCAGTTTTTTTTTTTGGCTGGGGCTGGGTTTGAACCCGCCACCTCCGGTATATGGGGCCTGCGCCCTACTCCTTTGAGCCAGAGGTGCTGCCCTATAATAAAGTTTTATAAAACATATTTTTATAATATAATTTCTCTGTTAATTGGAAATGACACATGCATTTAATGAATGCTTTTAATATAACAAAAATTTAAAGATTCTAAATTACATTTAAATTTCATTTATATTAATCCCATTTATTTTGTCTAATTTATTTATCTTAGCAGTTTATTTAGGTTGTCATTATCATTGCAAATTATTTTCTGTTAACCATTTTTATACATAGAACAGAACAAATATCAAAATATAGTTTTAATTACTGTTTTAAAATTCATAAATATTACCAGGTGGTGCCTGTGGCTCAGTGGGTAGAGCACCGGCCCCATACACCAAGGATGGCAGGTTCCAACCCGACCCCAGACAGCTAGGATAGTAGTGGCAACTGCAACAAAAATAGCCAGGTGTTGTGGTGGGCGCCTGTAGTCCCAGCTATGTGGGAGGCTGAGGCAAGAGAATCGCTTAAGCCCAAGAGTTGGAGGTTGCTGTGAGCTGTGACGCCACAGCACTCTACCGAGGGTGACAAAGTGAGACTCTGTCTCAAAAAAAAAATAATAAAATTCATAAATATTACCAAGAAAACAAATGTGAATATTCTAGTCAGATTTGTTACTTTGAACAGTGTAACATATTTTCTAAGTTTGTAAACATAGTAGACCTTTTAGGTGTTTAGAGGTGTTAACTAATTAGATTATTCCAAAACACTACATCCTGGGCGGCGCCTGTGGCTCAAGGAGTAGGGCGCGGGTCCCATATGCCAGAGGTGGTGGGTTCAAACCCAGCCCCGGCCAAAAACCACAAAAAAAAAAAAAAGAATATCCAAAACACCACATCCCCAAACAAATGAGTTATGAGTTTCCCTCTAAGTGAGACAGTGGTCCTAAATAAATTGCACTGAATTGCTGTAACAAAGAAGGAAAATAAATCAACTTCTCATGTCAATTCCAGACTTGGGTGATTTCCACTGTGGATACAGCAAGGCCAGTCTTGCCGTACATTAGAATCAAACCAAACCCATTTTGTGGATGATAAAGAACCATGACAATCCTTCTTAGCTAACAAACTTGCTGCTCTTATGTCCTTTTTTCCTAGTTCTTTCTTCAATGTTTATTTCACCCTGTGGCTTTCAACCCTGCCCAGATACATTAGAGTAGTCCCAAAAGTTGTCCATGTGTGGTAGGAGTGTTCTGACATTAGGGTTGCCTTTAACACAGTGATTGAAAAGTGGCTCTAGAGACACATTGCTCACATTCAAACTCCAAGTTATTTACTTATTTACAATGCAACCTTGGGAAATCATCATTCTGTGCTTCAGTTTCACTGCCTGTAAATGAGAATGATATTGCAAAATATATTATGTGTTTTTGGGAAGATAAAATGAGTTACAACATGTAAAATGCATAGAACAGTGCCTGGTATACAGTAGGTGTTTGATGATTTTAGCTATCATTATCTTCCTTATTACCAGGTAATATGATGAAGATAGTCCTGTGTGTGGAATTAAAAAAATATAAAATCAGGCTCACCGCCCGTAGCTCAGCGTTTAGGGTGCCAGCCACATACATCAGAGTCGGCAGGTTCAAACCTGGCCCAGGCCAGCTAAGCAATAATGACAACTACAATTAAAAAAAAATAGCCAAGAGGGTGGCGCCTGTGGCTCAAAGGAGTGGGGTGCCGGCCCCATATGCCGGAGGTGGTGGGTTCAAACCTAGCCCCAGCCAGAAACTGCAAAAAAAAAGAAAGAAAAAAAAAATAGCCAGGAGTTGTGGCAGGTGCCTGTAGTCCCAGCTACTTGGGAGGCTGAGGCAAGAGGATCGCTTGAGCCCACAAGTTTGAGGTTGCTGTGAGCCCTGATTCCATGACACTCTACCGAGGGCCACCTGGTGAGTCTCTGTCTCAAATAAATAAATAAATAAATAAATAAAATAAAACAAACCTAATTACAAATCCTAGTTCAACTAGGATTCTAGTTGGGAAATGTTGTTTCCCAAAAAACCTGGGTCTCCTGCCAATGCTGCCCTTGTCAAGATACGAGAAAAACTGTGTTCTGCAGAAGCCAAAGTCCATTTCCCATCTATGAAAGGCAATAGAATTTACCTTGCAGAGTTTCCAGGACATTAAGTAGGAATCCACATGGAAGCAGGGGTAATATTACACCATGGTCAAGAGCATACTTATATGGAGCCACAGTGACCTGGGCACAAATCTCAGCTAGCTGTGTGACCTCAGTTGATTTCCTGTTTCAACCTTAGAGATAGTAATTTTGTTTCTTGTTGCAAAGATTAAGTGGTTTAACAGTTCCTGGCTGTATCATTAATTATGCTCTTGACCAATATTATACAGCAGATAACTGACACTCAGAACACCCATCTGCCATCTCCTCCCTCTCTCCCCCATTCCTCGCAATGTAACAGCACCCTCCTCCCCCAGCACCTGCTTGGGACCTGCTCTCACAGGGAAAAGCCTTAGAATAGTCAGAGCTCTCAGACCTGTTCTCTCCAGTATAAACTCTGTCTAGGTCCTTGGAAGGGAAGGTGTCATAAGATATGAGCAAACAGAGTCCCTGCCCTGGGCCTCCTTAGAGCCTAGGGCCATAAAAGACAAAGCAATGTGCTCCTTTGTGGATTGGACCCAAGTCTTTGTTTTTCCTCCTGGTAAAAGAGCAGGCCCTCCGCTGATGACACTTAGCAAAAGCAAAAGACTCCACGGAGTCCCACATAAACTTTTACCACAGTGGCCTTGGCTGGCGAAAGTTGCTGTTTCTTCCCCTACTCATTTTAATAGAGGGAACAACTCTTGGCCTTTTTGGTGATGCTCTGCATGTCCCACAGGGTTTGAAGAATAGAAGAACCCCTGTGGAATGCAGGTGTTTGTAGCACCCACCATTCAACAGATGAAGAGAGTGTGGGGAGACAGACACACATGAAATAGACCTTATGATCCTGCTCTTGCAGAAGGGGAAGGTGGAGCTCAGAGAGTCTAAGGGCTCCCTCACTGTGACACGGACGAGAAGATCCAGAGATGAAACTCACCCAGCGTCTGTTTGGCTTCCAAACCTGGAAGCTTCAACCTAAAGCAAGGAAAGAATCAAGGACTTGCCACGTGAGCACTGCTGTCAGCATTTGGCTGAGAGAGGGGTGGTCCCCAGACTATTGGGAAGCAGAGTGAGTCTGTCTTCTGTTTTCCTGATTAAAAAGGCATAGGGAAAAGTTCTGAATAAGTCAAGAATCTGCTGCTGAGAAACTTATAGGCCATGAGATTCATTTATGCAATAGAGGAAATAGCCACGTAACTCTTAACACACAACAATTCTGAAAGAAACTTAGTAAAATCTAGGTGTGCCTTGCACAATATAATAGCCAGTAGGTCTATGCAAATATTTACATTTAAGTTTAAATCAATTAAGATTAAATGTAATTAATGCTATGCTACCTGGGTCTCCTGCCAATTCTGCCCTCATCAAAATACAGGAAAAACTGTTCTACAGGAGCCCACCATGACAGAGACTGCACAGCCCGGCAGAGAAGTATTCCAGAAACCTACTCTACTGGAGACTGGTCACTGAGGTGCCCAGGGCCAGGAAGGGAGCCCATTCCTCTTCCAGAGCATCTCCTAGAAAATGCAGAAAACACCTGAGAAAACATTTGGGATTTGGAACTATCCTGTCTGTTGATTGTGGCCGCGATTCTACTGGTGTGTACATCTCTCAAAGCTCATCAGATTGTATCTGTTTAAGTGAATTGCATTTTTTGTATTTAATGCTACCTCCACAAAATTGAGTTTAAAGAAGAATATGTGATGAACACCAAATAGGCACACATACACACACACACTGGCTAAAATGAAAAAGAAAACAGCAAGTTTTGGTGAAGACATAAAGTGACTGGAACTCTCCTTATACTGTTGGAAGGTAAAATGTACAACATTGGAAAACTCTTTTACTGGACCTATTAATACTGAACATATGTGCCCCTGACCCAACAATTCCGCTCCCAGTAAATAACGAACAGAAATATGAACATATGCTCACCAAAAGATGTATAGTAGAATATTCACAGGAGCACTGATATACTCAGTGTCAAATTGGAAACTTCAAGTGACCGTAATAAACGAATTGGTTAATCAGTGGATATCTATTAGTTCCATGGAACATTGTGCACGAATGGAAATGAACAAACTATACACTTAACAGTGAGAACAAATCTCTCAAATATAATATTGAATGTAAGAAGCCCAACATAGAAGAGTAAAAAATAGTATAATTCCACTCATAGATAATTTTAGTTGGCAAAAAAGTATGGTTAGAACTCAGAGTAGCAGTTGCTCTTGGAGGGGCGTAGTGACAAGGAGGGAGAATGCGAGTGGGGGGTCCGAGGGTGCTGCCACTATGCTCTCTCGATGTGGGCGATGTTAAGTGGGTACATCTGCTTTGTGAAAATTCAATGCACTACGCCCTTTTAGCTTCTCTTCTTGTCTGCATGTATGAGACAGGACAATAAAATTTACTTTAAAAAATCTCTAAGCATTCAGTACGCTCAGGACTCACCATTTGAGCTTGAATATAACAGAAAGTGGGAAAAATGCAGCAATTTGCCAGGAACTCAAGAGTGCCAATTTGGGGGATCTTTCCTTCTGCAGAGGGAAAGAGCTGTAACCACTTTAATATGTTGTGACTCTGTCCACCTTGTGTGTGACCCAAGAAGCATCTGCAACAACATATGTGATTCTCACTAGCAGGACAGTATCACTACTCTTCAACTTCCTGTCGATAAGGCAGAGAGAGGACCAGGCTCCAGCAGAGAAAGCACTCCTGGTTCAGGGCTGAGAAGTTCTGGAATAAAACAAGTGAGCCTTCTTCATTTGGTAGATGTTTACAGGCGAAAGGCCTTTTGTAGTTGTTATTGTTGTTATTATTTACTTTGTCTGTAGCTGGACTTCTTTCTAGTTTGTGCATTGAGGTGAGTGGAGACTTGAGGCTCTGCCAATAACACTGGTGTAAGCCTGGGTGTTGGGTGATGGAAAGACATCCTGTGTAATAGAGGGAGTCTGGGCTTTGGAGACACATAGGTCTGGATTTGAACTGTGGGCCATCTCTTGGTGTATCTGGGTGACCTTGGAGAAAGTTGTAACATCTTTAAGAGACCCAGATTTCTTTACTTTTACCAAATTACCAAAAAAAAAAATAAAATTTCTATTATTTTCATATGCATCCTCCACATTTTAACCTTTATTGGTCCTGAACAGAAAATGGGAAAAATGCAGCAATTTTCCAGGAAGTCAAGAGTGCCAGATGAAAAGGGCTCAGCACCTGTAGCTCCACTGCTAGGATGCCAGCCACATACACCAGAGCTGGCAAGTTCAAACCCAGCCCAGGCCTGCCAAATGACAATGACAACAACAACCAAAAAATAGCCAGGCATTGTGGCTGGTGCCTGTAGTCCCAGCTACTTGGGAGGCTGAGGCCAGAGAATCCCTTAAGCCCAAGAGTTTGAGGTTGCTGTGAGCTGTGATGGCACGGCACTCTACCGATGGTGACATAGTAAGACTCTGTCTCAAGAAAAAAAAAAAAAGTAAGATGAAAGGGCCAGGCACAGTGGCTCGCGCCTGTAATCCCAACACTCTGGTAGGCTGAGATAGGTGGATTGCTTGTGCTCACAGGTTTGAGACCAGCCTGAGCCAGAGCAAGACCCCCATCTCTAAAAAAAATAGCCCAGTGCTATGGCAGGCACCTGTAGTCCCAGCTACTTGGGAGGCTGAAGCAAGAGGATCACTTGAACCCAGGAGTTTGAGGTTGCTGTGAGCTATGACGCATGGCACTCTACCAGAATGACCAGAAAGAAAAAAAAAAAAAAGATGAAAAAGAGGAGGAGGAGGAAGTTGTTAGTATCTCACAAGGTCCAATGTTAGAGAGTTGGCACCAACTTCCTGAAGTGTTCTCTAGCCTTGCTCTTCCTCCCTCCTAGCAGAAGAAGTAATTGCTCTTTGACCTGTCCATTGTGTATTATTCTAATTTATTTTTTAGTATTTAGCATCACATTCAGCCTCTGTGACCTGCCCAAGAGCAGAGGCAGTGTCTTATTTTGTTGACATTTCTACAGTACTATGATGCGATCAAGACGCGTTAGTTGTGTGACTGTACGAAGGACATTCCACAGCTACTGCTTTAATGCAGTTGTAAAGGATTTTGCCTCAGAATCTGCTCTTCAGATTCCTGCTCTTTTGGGGATCCTGAAAACAGCAGTCTCCAAGCAGGTGATCCCAAGGACAGTGGTCAGGATGCAAGTGAGGGAGCACGGAGGAAACTTTCTAGAAACTGAGGACATAAGAGAATCCTAAACTAGTAACTGACCTGTACCAAGTCTCGTCACAGAGTTCTTCTAATAGAGCTTTTGGGCAACACTTTCTCGTGGAGACAACATAACCCAGTGCAGTGTGGAACTTGGGACCAGACGGCCATCTGTGGGGCGAGGTCAACTGGGAGATGCCATGGGGTGGTGGTGAGGCCGCCCTCTCCTGGAAGCCACCACTGTCACCTACCAATGACTGCCCGAAATGCTCTAAGAGTCCTTCCAAGGCTTAGCAGTTGGATACCATGTAAATAGAAATATGTGAAATGTTTTCCTGGGAGGGATGACATTTTAAACTTTCATTATTCATGATACCTTACTGGGACTCGTAGGTAATATAGTTCCTGAAAGCAGGTTGTCTGAAAGGGAAAGAAAAAAACTATAAAGAGTGGAAAAGAAAGGTTAGCTATGAGGTGATGGCGTAGCTTAGGTAAAATAGCTTTTGTTTGTTTTAACTTCTCAAATTTGCCAGCACTGAATAATAGATAACATGAATATTCTTAGCCACACAACTCCTTTAGTTTTCTGACTAGGGCATACGTTACAAAATCACTTATTAATACTGTATAAAACAGAAGTATTAAAGGATGTTCATTAGTTAGGGCACTGCTACTCACTGGGTGATCTAGAGAAATTACTTAGACCCTCTCTGAACTATGGTTTGATTCATTGATAAAATGAACAGAGTAATACCTGTTCACAGGATGGTTGCAAAAATCTGCTGGGACTGCTGATAGTAAAATTCTTTATAAATTAAACAAATTTATTTTTTGTATTAGATGCCAGTGTAGAAAGGATGAGAGTTATGAGGCTGTGCCACCGATGGCAAGGAGTTTATTTTTGGAGGTACAAAAAAAAGCATGCAGTATCTCTAGTTTCTTCTTCCCTGAAATTCCGAAGGAGCTTCTACCAGGTTAAGGAAAGGAGGCTTATCAGCATTTGGGGAAAGATTTTTGATTAAAAGTCCTTGCGATGTTTAACCCTAGGCACACATACGCTTGCTTGTAAGGATATGTTGTCAAGGAATGCCATGTTGAAAGAGAAAAGCTGTTCTTTGACCATCATATCAAAGAATCATTAATTTGTATCAGAAAACTGGGAGGGCAGACATTCAGGGATGCGTCGGGAAGGAGCGCGATGTGCCTGAACAGTTATTACCCATAGCGTCTGATTAGTTACAGACACCTCTGGACTGTCACAAAGGCTGGGGTGGGGAAACCTCTGCTCTGTATTTGTGTAGCTCTTGAACTATGCAGGACTCAATGCAAAAACTGCATTATGAGGGCAAGGGCAGAGCCCCCAACTTAAAGATTTTGTGTCTTCTACTTTCCAGAAGTAAATATTTATTAAATGAAAACTTGATGGAGAATGCATGTGGGGGAGGGGGGAAGTGGCAGATGTTACCCTCGGGGCAGGTAACCTGCTTCCTCAGAACTGAAAGATCCTGCCAGGCTGGAGGATGTCTCACCCCTTCCAAAGAGATCAAGTCACATCATTGGCACATGGGCGTCAAATAAAGGGCGGTGCAGTTTAAGACAGATGTGAGAAGTTAGGAGACAGTTCACAGGACATCTGCCATGATGAATTTAGAAAAGAAGTGTGGGCAAGAGGTGGGGGCCCACTGGGATTATTTCAACCCCACAAGAAGTGCCTGAATAAAGTGTGACAGGTAACTGGTACTTGAACATTTGCAGGGATGACTGCAGATCTTTTCAAGCTTTTTCTTTTTGGTACCAAAGCATTCTTAGGAAAAGGTCCCAGTGATGTGGCCCATAGGATAAGCAGGTGAGGCTGCTCAAGACTGGATTCTCCCCTAAGGCTTTGACACTCCCATCCTGCCACCAAGGACTGAGGGAGTGAATAGCTTAGCACACAGTGACTTATGCTTGACTTGGGGGAGTCACATACCTGTTACAAAACTGATGTAGAGGGCTGGGACTGTATTTCCCGAAGGTTAGAAAAAGTGTGGACAATATAATGAATGAAAGATTGAAATAAAAGGAGAAAATAAATGATTCCTGGATTTGCAAATACTATACTGGTTTGTCAAGGATGTGCGTGTGGAGCATGTCCCAAAAGTCTTTGTATAGTTTAAGCTTCACTAACTTCAGAAAATGAGTGCTAATACATTTATCTCCACGATCACTCAAAGTTATAATTACATACATTTATTTTATAGTTATTTTAGCTTTGTGGATGTTGAATAATACATCATTAGTTTTAATTATTTCAGTCAATTCCTCTGATTTGAAATAGGAAAGGCTGACTTTAAAACAAAAATTTGCTATTCGACAATCATAAAACTAAGAGTGAAAGAACTTCAGGTTTCACAGCAAGGTTAGTGTAAGGCAAAAGCATTCTGTAGATACATGGATTTGAGGATAGGTGCGATCCTGGGAGTATAAACGTCTGGGAACAAGCAGAAATTCCAGGCACTATTTCAGACTTTCAAGGTCTGAGTCAAGGGCTCCGCACAGTAACAAGGGACTTGGGTAATATATGGGTAACAGAAGAAACAGAGAGAAAATTTCACTGAGGCAAATATATGGTATGAAGAAAGGGTGGAGTTGGACACCAGGATGGCAGGGGAGGGCAGAGGGCTGGAGGCCCCAGGAGGGGTGGAGGGATCTGCTGGGCTGGAGTTGGGGCTGTGACCATCCCCTCTTCCTCTTGCACACCCCCAAGCCCTCTGTGACTCTTCTGTGCTCTGTGGTGTAGGCCGGGACTATATACACTCAAGCCCAGACACCCTCAGCTCTCAGTTGCTTCAGTGAGCCCAGCTATTCAGAAAATGGAGAATATTCTCTGTTTTCTGAACAGCCACCCTGAGCCATGGCAGAGCTTATGCTCAGCGAACCCCCAGTGCAAGTTTCTGAGTAGTTTGGATTTATGCTTCCTGTACCTGACATACCTGGTAATCGATTCATTTTTATCAATAGCCTGGGATAATAAAGACACCAAAAAGGTAAGGAACACTCAAGAGAGATTCTTCATTGTTTCTCATTTCTAAGGCCCACGTTTCTAAATGAGCTGGTGGGCCTGGAGATTGGTAGAACATGACTCTGCTAGAGGAAGAGGCGGGCGGGGCTAGGGGCTCAGGAGGACGAAGGTCCCACCTCAGGCTCACAGGCTGCCTGCCTGGGTGTAGTGGAAGGTTCCTGGACAAAATCCCAAATACAGTGAGGTTGTGGTCCTGGATCGGCACACTCAGAGAGCATGGGTTCTCTGAAGGAGAACAGGCTTCTGACACTTGATAGAGAATCACATTCCCCACATCAGGTGTCACTCGACCAAGCCTTCCTTATGGAGAGCAATGTCAAGAGCTTCCAAGCTCTGTCCCCAAGATACAGGGTCCTCTGAGGGGGCAGATGTGACTACTGGATTCTGACTCTGTGTCCTCCTTGAGCACAGGATGTCTGAGAGCATCAGGTGAGGATTTCACACACACGATCCTCCTTTGAGTTTTTCAAAGAAGGAAAAATTGAAAATATTTTATCACTTTTAAAAATTGATAAAAGGAATAAATTTCTATCAAAAATGGAGTCACATTATTCATGGATAATGAGTGTCTGCACTTCCTAGTGGAGTGAGGAAAACGAATCCCAGCCTCTTAGTCATTTTTTTGTTCTCAGCATCAGGGCGGAACCAAGAAGGGAAGGAGAGGTGGCAGATGAAAAGGTGAGTAAGGTTCTGCCTACTCGACCTGAGCTCTCCAAGGGGGGCCTTCCTGTTCCTTCTGTGAGGTCCCAGGTCCCTGATCTCTGAGGAAGTCACTTGCTAGACACAGTCTCTCTGGGGAAAAGGGCCCTCAGAGGAGGCGCTCCTGGGAGGACAACGTGACCTGAGACACTTCTCAGAGTCCCTGCTCTGCCCATCTGGGGCCCTGGGTGTTGCCCAGTAGGTGGCCATGAGAGGTGGTGAGGGGGGACGACCCCTAGGTTGGAGTCAGAATCCTGTCTCCCGACTCTGGGTAAGTCCTCTGACTTCCCAGGAGCTCAGCTTCCTCTCTGAGGTGACCCCTGCTGCCTGTGCTGCACCTGGTGGGTTTGAGCATCATGAGGGATAATGAACGTGAAAGTATTTTATAAATGAGGCCACACACACACACACACGTGAACCTTGTTAACATTACTGTTGACATTCGACCTTGTCTGTTGGGGGCTATCAGTCTCCTATGCCAAGGGTCTCCCACAAAGGGACTCCTGTGATCCTTACACTTCTACCCTCCTCACCTATCACCCTGCCTCCTGGGTTCCCAGGTCGGAGGATGTGCCAGAGGGAAACAGAGGAGGAGAGGACAATGCTTTTTATTCTGACAAAGGATTAATCTCACCCCTTCTTTCCTGGTCCCTTTTCAAAGCATGTTCTATGCGTGTCAGAAATTCAGGGTCATGGAGAGGGTGGCCCTGGAATGTGTAAGTGAACAAGGCCTGGGAGGGAGGCACAGCGAGGGATACAAAGTAGAGGGTGGGGGCAGGTTGGGGTGCAGGCTTCAGGTGGCCCCAGCCGGCTAGGCCAGCAGGCCCTCCTTTCTGTGTTCCGGTCCTGGCTGCAGCTTTGTACTTCCTGTCTTCTGCAGGCCCTGGGGCGAGGATCACGAAATCATGAATTTCTATCGTGTGTTATGTCCTGTTCCCCTCCATGAAGTGATAGGGTAATTACTGTGGTCAGGAAAGTTCTGTTCCGGCAGACCCTGGAAGATGCTTCCCTCTGTCACCTTCGGATTTTAGAGAGACATCATGCACTTTATCCTCCTCCCACTCAGAAAGCTCGATAGGAGACCTAAAACCAGCCAGTCTGCCGAGCCTTCACCTCCCACCTCTATTCTCTCACCTGGTCTGACAACCCCCAACCTGCCCACCTTTCCTCCTCGCCACTGGGTGTCTCTTTGCCAGCAGAGCCTGTTCCTCCCTTAGATTCCAAATTCCCAGAAGACCCTTCCCCAACCCAGCTGCTTGCCTTTCCCCTCTCCCACCACCTCAGAGCCCACCCAGGGCCATCCCTTCAAAACACAGTAAAATGTTTTTATAAAGTGCTGGTCAGAGTTTTTTTTGTTTTTTTTTTTTTTGTTTGTTTTTTTACAAGAATTAGACAGATCAGAAACAAGGGCAGACAGCCCTAGAAAGGTCTGGCATTTAAGTACTAGCTATTTCATCAGGATCATTTCCCACCCATGCCCCACAGGGGGCCTGTGCCCTGTTCCAGTCACATCTGCAGGCATCAAATCGACTGAGTGCCTCTGGCTACCCTACCGCTGCCGGGAACACTGTTCAGAGAACTGCTCTACTCTCTAGACAGATAATGCTCCTGAAACATTTCCAGGTAGGAAAATTCACCACCACCACCCCCAAGTAATACATTCCTTGTTGAGAATATTGATTCTCCTCACTGAGGATATTGAGTCTCCTCCAAAAAGTTCTAATAAGAAGAATGTCTGTATACTGTTTTAGGTTTTGGGCAACCTAGAACTTGTGCTTAGGGAAAGGTAGGAGTTAGTTCAGCTCTTCCTAATGTCTATTTTGGCTTCCAAAAAATGACGAGTCTCCTGGAGCTTTTGTTGAAGAGTGGATATCATGTGCCCCCCAAAGCCCCTGCTCTTCCTGAGGGAGTTTGAGCAGATGGCCTCTGTTTCCTGCCTCTTAGCCCTGCCCTAAAGACAGGGTATGGCGGACTCCTTCCCCCTCATTGGCTGTTTCATACCCTTTAGAGCTACTGTAAGAAGATAGGTCTACCGTATCTGAAGAGAGGGTCAAAGACAGGTATATTTTTCAGAAAATAGTGACTTCATCAGATTTTAGAAAAAGCTGTCAGGCTAGAAGCTGACCATAGATGGGTGGGAGTGTTCAGGGATTATTGCTATGGTGGATGCTGGGCTGCTTAGGGGAAGGTCTTAGGGGTGGAGTAGATGCTGCCTAAGAATTTGTCATGTGGGGCAAGTTCATACGTTGAGGAACCATACTCTGACCTCAATGTTGTGGTTTTGTTACTGGAAAGTCACCTTGGGGAAGTGCTTCCCCAGGTATTTCTATAGGCTGCCTAAATTGATGGCATTTGCACAGCAAAAGGCTCACACAAATGTCAGTGGCAGGAATGTAACCCAGGTAGCTCCTTACCTCCCAGGGCAAAATAAAGCTGAAGTAAGGAAAAGATGCCTAGAGTGAGTGAGAAAGTAAGAAAAAAAAATGAAGATGGGAAGGAATGCCCTTGCTGGTGGAAAAGAGGCGTTTATGCCTCAATGTCCCCTTATCATGACCCTGTCCTGCTCCCCCATTTCTCAGTCTGACCCGGGCACCACTTCCTTGAGGCTGATCAGGGTGCTGCAGGGCTTACTGCCATTTGGCACAAGTGGCCCTGGGGCCGCTCTTTGTGTACTGAGCCATGTCTGCAGGGCTGCTGTCAAGCGTGGTGGCCTCCTCTTGAGGGAAGGTGACCTCGGTGCCTTCTTTCCTTCCTGCCCTTTGTGTGTACATTCCATCAGAATGGAGGTACTGCCTTTGATTCTCATGGGCGTGGTGGAGCCACAGTAGATAACTCCTAAAATACATGCAGCTCATGGCCCAGAAGTGAGTCCTGGGCTGTGCATCAGGGTGACAGATACTTGGGGGCTCATCAAGGACCTTTACAGATGCTCTTTTGGGAGAAGACTTTGCAAAAATCTACCCTCGAAAAAGGGGCCTGGAGTAGAAGGCATCTCCACTTATACAGACTAGGACTCAAAAATAGGGTGAGTTTCCTAGCGGGCGCTTGAGGTAGTTTTTCTGGAAAAACTTGTGAATGCAGGATGTCAAAACAAAAACAAAAAACAGATGTACACTAAGCCCCTTTACTCTACTATACTTGTATTTTCTTGTCCAGAGTTATGCCACTGACTCTGCAGCATCTGAAGATTAGGGTTGCTAAAAGAATGCAGGGTTTGGGGAGGCCCGGGGAAGGACAAAAGGGGGGATGGGGTCCAGCAGAGGTGGAGGTTCAGGGGTGGACCTGGACATCCATGTGGATAGACCAGCCAATAACCTTGCCTCTCAATACCTTTATCTTCCCATCTTAGGGTCCTTTACCTCCATTCCAGTTCATTCACTGCCACACCCAGAACTTAACATCAGGAACCCCCCTCTGACATCTGTAATAACGCAGCTTGACATTCCACCCTTTGACTGCATCCCCCTAGTCTTCCAATATATACTCTCAACTGGTCATTTTCTTTAACTCCAGGTCGTTCATTTTTCTATGCTCATCTATCCACCACATTCTTGCCTCCATTCCCTCCCTCATCAAGGCAGACTTTAGGGTCTACAAGGTAACCAATATTTCTTTTATTTATTTATGTATGTATTTATTTATTTATTTATTTTAGATTTTTTTTTTTTTTTGGCCAGGGCTGGGTTTGAACCCACCACCTCTAGCATATGGGGCCGGCGCCTTACTCCTTGGAGCCACAGGCGCCACCCTACGGTAACCAATACTTAAAAAGCTCCACTTCGTGTAGGCCTCATTCATTCCCCTTTCATCCTTCCTATTTGGCAAAATCTCATCTCTCTGCCTTTTTCAGAAATGACTTCCAATATGTAACTGATCACGATTGGATTAAACCTCACAAGTCTGCTGTCACTGTGATAACATTCGTCGTCAATCCCAGAACAATGTGGAAATCATTCGTTCATCCCCCAAATAATTATCTGGTGCTTACTAAACAAATCGAGGTTTAGTCTACTCTCCCATGCTACTCAAATTTATTGCAAACCTTCTGCACTTTGCTCAGACTTAGGCCACCTCCACTTGCTTAGCAGACGTGCTGGACTTGTCATTCATAGAGGAACTAGAAGGCGTTAGATGGGAATTTTTCATCAAAAGAAATCTTCAAAAAACAGTATCCATCTCTCCTTTCCTTCTTTCTTCCTGTTATACAGAACAAACTTTCCTTCTTAAGTTTCTATCCTCAAAGAAATGACACTTCCTGAAAATGGCTTTACTGAGTGATAGCTAACACCTACTCTTTTTTTTTTAATTTTCTTGGGACAGGGTCTCACTCTGTCACCTGGGATAGAGTGCAATGGCATCATCATAGCTCACTGAAGCCTCAAACTCCTGGGTTCAAATAATCCTCCTGCCTCAGCCTCCTGAGTAGCTGGGACTACAGGTGTGCACCACCACACCAGGCCATCAAACCTAGTCTTGATGCACTGATCCACGCTTGCCAGCTGTCCTTACGGCCCCCTCGTCTCTGCTCATGAGGCACTTAACATCTTTTTATTTTTTTTTGTTTTTTTTCATCTTTTTATTTTTTAAGTGTTTATATGAAAATGTTTCAGATATAACAGTATAATTCCCCATGTATTCACCACCCAACTTTCACAATTACCATGCATGACAGACCCCATCTTTACATTATGATTAAAGTGTAAAAGTCCATCTATACATCTTGCCATCTGTCTCTCAGAAGACATGCCACGTGCCCTATGTCAATACTCTCATATTCCCTTGATACTTAACACATGAAGATCACACTTATCCACAACACAGTGAATGAACCACACTGAGCTGTGCTGGCTTTGGAAATCAGTTCTGCTCCGCCTTGTAGTCAACCTGAGAAATCATTTGAATTCCTCCGCCCACTTCATATAAGCCATAATCTTATAGAACAGATTCAGTGCATAATAATGGAGTCCCTAAATCACACAGTAAGTACAACATGAAAAAATACTGAAGTAGAAAACATTACGAATTGATGAAAACTTGCGATTGCTATATGAATGTTTTCAAATATTTAGAAGAAAACCATTTTTTTTCTGTCACACATTTTAAAAGTTACTTGTTTCCAGTTAAATAGAGTAGATCATATATACTTGTTTATCTCCTCTCTTTCTCCAAATACAATTAAATAATTAATTGTAGGAAAATACAAATCAAAACCATTATGAAATGCCATTTAACACCCACTAGGATGAATAGAATCAAAGACTCAAATAAGTGTTTCTGAGAATGTGGAGAAATTGGAAGCCTCATACACTGCTGGGGGAATGTAAAATGGTGTGGCTGTTTTGGAAAACAGTCTGGCAGGTCCTCAAATGTTAAGCAAGATTGGCTTAAAACCCAGCAATTCCTCTCCTAGGTATACACCCAAGAGAAATGAAGATATTTGTCCACACAGAAACTTGCACACCTGTTTTCACGGCAGCATTATTCACAACAGTCAAAAGTTGGGGCCAGGCGTGGTGGCTCAAGCTGTAATCCTAGTGCTCTGGGAGGCCGTGGTGGGTAGATTGCCTGAGCTCAGAGGTTTGAGACTAGCCTAAGCATGAGTGAGCCAGAGTGAGACCCCCATCTCTACCAAAAACAGCCATGCGTTGGTGGGTGCCTGTAGTCCCAGCTACTTGGGACCCTAAGGACAAGAGAATCGCTAAAAGAAAAAAAGAAAAAAAAAAAACTTCAAACTAAGATGAGTGAAAGCCAGTTGAAAGCAAAATTTAAAAAAAAAATTAGTCAAAAGACAGAAACAACCCAAATGTCCACCAACTGATGAATGGATAAACAAACAAAAATGTGATACATCCCTACAATGGAATATTGCTCAGTCATAGTAAGTATTAATACAATGCTACAACATGAATGAATGAACCCTGAAAACATTAAGATACGTGAAAGAAGCCAGACCATATATGATTCCATTCTTATGAAATATTCAGAATAAGGAAATCTATATATTGACAAAAAGTAGATCAATGGTTGCTAAGGGGTGTGGGGAATGAGGGCTGGAAGGGGTGAAGCTGAAGCGTATGGGGTTTCCTTTTGAAGTCATGAAATGTTATAAATTGACTTTGGTGCTGGATGTATAACCCTGTGACACGCTGAAAATCACTTAGTTATATACAAAGTGTATGGTATGTGAACTATCAATAAAACTGTTTAAAAAGTAAAGGATTTAAAAATTGTAAGTGCTGGGTGGCACCTGTGGCTCAGTGGGTAGGGTGCCAGCCCCATATACCGAGGGTGGTAGGTTCAAACCCAGCCCCAGCCAAACTGCAATAAAAAAATAGCTGGGCATTGTGGCGGGTGCCTGTGGCCCCAGCTACTCGGGAGTCTGAGGCAAGAGAATTGCCTAAGCCCAAGAGCTGGAGGTTGCTGTGAGCTGTGATGCCACAGCACTCTACTGAGGGTGACAAAGTGAAACTCTGTCTCTAAAAAAAAAACATTGGCATCATCACACACAACTGGGGTCTGACAGTGGCGTGGCAACTGTGGGAATCAAAACTAAAAATCTCAAAGGTTATGTAAACTCAAGACAATATAGTCAATGGTCCGTTTTTAAAATGTATAAGGAACTGAACTCGTAGAAAAGTTATATGAATGGCAACAACAGTATACTCTTTATAGAGTTAACGCTCATTAACGTTTCAAATCATTTGTGATCTGTTTCTCTCCCTCCCTCCTTCCCTATCTTTTCCCTCTTATACTCTCTCTCTCCACACACACACACACACACACACACACACACGGAAATACACATACATGCCTGAATATTTGTAAATAACTTCTCATACTTCATGCAATTTCTCCTTGAATATTTCATGGTGTATTTCTTTTTTTTTTTTTTTGTAGAGACAGAGTCTCACTTTATGGCCCTCGGTAGAGTGCCGTGGCCTCACACAGCTCACAGCAACCTCCAACTCCTGGGCTTAAGCGATTCTCTTGCCTCAGCCTCCCAAGCAGCTGGGACTACAGGCGCCCGCCACAACACCTGGTTATTTTTTGGTTGCAGTTTGGCCGGGGCCGGGTTTGAACCCGCCACCCTCGGTATATGGGGCCGGCGCCTTACCGACTGAGCCACAGGCGCTGACCCATGGTGTATTTCTTAATAAAAAAAATCCTCTTACATACTCAATCATCCCCTGTAAACTTATCAATGTAAATTAGCAGTGCCATTTAGCACTGGTATAGAACTTTTAACTAATCTCTTAGTCATATTCCATTGTTGTCAATTTATCCAGAAATATCCTTTGTTAATATCCATTACAGGATCCAGTTTGGAATTATGTATTGCATTTGGTTGTTATTTGTCTTTAGTTTCCTTTAATCTGGAGCAGTTTCTAAAACTTTCTTTTTTTTTCCGAGCATGGCCATTTTTAAAGAACACAGTAGAACCTCTGTAAGTTGACCACCCAACGGACTGTAACAAATGGGTCAACATACAGAGGAGGTCAACATAAGAACTAGGCCTATTGTACTGATACCTACACGCGAGGTGCACATCTCGTCTGTGCAAATTAGGTCAATTGAAGGAGGTGGGCAATGTACAGAGGTGTCAACTCCGGAGGTTCTACTGTGTGTTCAGTGAGCCATTTTTATAACCTCTGCTCACTTGGAAATATTTTGGTGGAGCTTATCTTACTTTAAAGGATGTTTTCACAGTTGTGAGTCCTATTAACCTTAGAAGTTGTCAGGACCAGGCTTGTTACAAACAAACATACACCACAAGAAAAAACAACAGTATCAGAGATACAAGGCTATATGGAGAGATTTTTCTGAACATAGAGACCTCTTAGAGTCAAGGGAGGGTAGATGCAAGGAGGCAGATGTGAAGTCTCCCTCTTTTTTAGGTAGAAACAATAGGGAAGGTGTGGATGCCGAAGTCAGGTTGAGAAAAGAGCTGGCATCACCACTAACCCTCACCACGTGGAGGGGAAGAAAAGGATCAGGTGTCTGGGGCCAAAATAGATTCATCAGACTCAGTGGAAGGTGAGGAAATGACACAGGGCTTCATCTCAGCATTTTATAATCTATCTTTCTTTTTTTTTTCTTAATCAGGCCCAGGTGAGGTTCAAACTCACAGCCTCCCATCTGCAGGGCGGGCACTCTACTGAGCTACAGCACCCTGCTAGCAGTTTATGATCTAAAGAAGGAAACTTTAAGGGTTATAACTGTTCAAAGACTGGGTAACCTGGGGGAAGAAAACAAATACACATACATCATCGAGAAAAGTGACATCATTGTTCTAAAAAGTATAGTGGAGCCAGCTCGGCGCCTGTGGCTCAAGCAGCTAAGGCGCCAGCCACATACCCTGAGCTGGTGGGTTCAAATCCAGCCCGGGCCCACCAAACAACAATGATGGCTGCAACCAAAAAGTATAGTGGAGCCAATAGAAATTGTGGTGTAAAGTTAGAAAATAGATGGGGGAAAAATTGTTAAACCTTGCATGGAGGAAGTAACCATAAGTGTGATTCAAAACCAAAGGCATTGCTAAATAGAACTTCATTTGTGCTCATTAGAGGTCCCATGATGCTAAAGAGAATTCTGCTCCTGAAATCAGGATGTGTTTGGTCATGAGGGTTGGTCATGAGGTTTATCACA